>NC_080574.1:129250522-131650522 GCF_029962835.1 Magnolia sinica | reverse complement strand
CACGAACTTGAGCTTGGTTTGGTATGGTCCAAATATCCTAACCGATCCATTACAACTTTCCTAGAGTCAACTGTAATGTTTATTTACAATCCAACATCACGGTGGACCCATGTAGCTTCTCACTGCAGGAACTTCCTGTCGTAGTCCGGCGGACTCACAGGGTGCACCATGCTGAGTAAACTCTGTGGGGCCCATCATTTTTTTTTACACACGCACACATACCCCCACACACTCATGCCGTTGTGGGATTTCACCACCCATGGATGCTTGAACCCTTGACAACCCCTGAGAGTCTACCACCGGAGCAAGAGTAAGGATCCACCATGGTATACGTGTCTTATCCACGCCGTCCATCAATTGTATCAGCTCATTTTAATACATAAAGCTGAAATTGTAGCATGTCCAAAGCTTAAGTGGACCACACCACATGTAATAGTGGGGATAATGACATCCACCTTTGAAAACTTCCAAAGTCCCACACTGACGTTTATTTGTCATCTAACCTGTTCCCAAGGTCACAGCGACATGGATGAAATATCAGATCGATCCAAAACTTCTGTGCCCCCAAGAAGTTTTCAACGGTAGGAAACGGTGGGCCCCACATAGTTTACTCTACACGCAATCCGGGTCCCTTTCCTTCAACGTCGCCGACTACGATGTTATCCAAAAGCTTCCATAGAAACGATCAGATATTGCAACTGCATCCATCGGTGAAATACAGCCATCAATTTCTGACATGCATGTCCTATATGTGTAATATCTAGTTATTCAAAAAGGTGGGCCATATCAAGATAATAAACTTAAATGAAAATTAGGCCCATCCACTCATTCATCAATATCCAACATTCAGATCAATGGATAGCCAATGGTATGAGTTAGTATACCCGAGTGTCTGCATAGCGTAAAATTTCAGCTTGATTTATATATGAAGTGATAATCATGAAGCGGTCCACCTTTTTAAAGGATTGAATTTTACACTCATGAGAGAAAAATGGCTGCACCATGTCCAGTGTACTAGATATGTTTCTTGCATAGGCTAAGGTAGAAGTCAGTTTACCAACTCCAGACTATTACCTGATGGCGGAAGCGGATTGCGTACTGAGTAACTCAGTACCCTTAGCGTACTGAGTAAACTCTGTGGGGCCCACCTTAATTCATGCATTTTATTCAACCCGTTCATCCATTTTACCAGATAATTTTAGGGCTTTGGCCCAAAAATAAATCCTATAAAAAGATCGAGTGGACCACACCAACGCAAACAGTGTGAATTAGACTTTGAAAAGTTCTTAGGGGCCACAGAAGTTTTAGATCAAGCTGATATTTGTTTTTTTCCCTTCATCCATTTCTATTTGATCTTATTAACAGGTTGGATGAAAAATAAACATTACTGCGTGCCTCAGAAAGGTTTCAACGGTGGAAACCAATACTTCCACTGTTTCATGTGGTATGGTCCAGTTGAGGTGTGGATTATACTTCAATTTTGATCTCAACGCCTAAAATGATCTCTAAAAACGGATGGACGGCGTGGATAAACCACATGCATTCAAAGTGGGCCCAACATAGTTTACTCAGTACGATAAGAGCGTACTGAGTAACTCAGTACACAATCCGATTTCCCTGATGGCCTGGTGACGGACTACCGAAGTTAGAAATTGGAATGGATAATTGTAACCACATCCCTATAGATTCTGACAATTGTAAAAACCTCCCCGTAGGTTTGAATTATTGTAAATACCACCTCGACGCGTGGGGAATCTGCAGTGAATGGACCTAAACTATACTACAGACGTCCTATTTCGGGTTATTGGTTGGGTCGGTCGGTCGGTCGGTTTAAGCCGTCTGGCCAGAGATCCTGTGGGCCCACCGTGATGCATTTGTTTATCCACGCTGTTCATCCATTTTCTTATATCATTTTAAGGTATGAGCCATAAAATAAAGCAGATCCAACGCTCAAGTGGATCACACCAAATAGTGAGCTCGGTTGCATTAAATGCAAGAGTAATCTCTGGCGTGGTCCACTTGAAAGTTGGATCTGCTTCATTTTAGGGCTTCTACCTGAAAATGAAGTGAGAAAATGGATGGACGGCATGGATAAAGTGAACCCCACAGGACTCTGATCGGACGGCTTATTGTCCGACCGGGTTCGGACGCAATCCGTGTCCGTTTACAACTCCCCCAGATTGGAATGATCGGATCGTTCCGATGGAGACCCGGCCGGCCTACCACTTTTTCTTGCAGAATGACTTTCTTAGTAGCCCGCGGACTACCAATTCATTTATTATTATTATTATTATTATTATTTTTTAATTTTAGTAGTATCATTTAGACGTGGGACATGACCATATTAATTTATTATGATATATTGTAATGATAACCAATCCCCTATACGCAACGGCACCACAGCTTCTAGTCACCGTCCACGACATCCATACCATAAGGAAGTGGGCCCCACATGAAAATCGTGCATCTCGAAAATCAAGGTGATCCACCTGTATGTTGAATCAAGACCGTTGGTTTTCCTTTGATTCCATCAGTATGGTCCATCTGATACGTGGACTAACCTGATTTTGCACCATCTGATCTTCACAGCGAGGTTATGAGAATGAATGCAATTAGCTAATGTGATACATATTGCAAGATAGATCAAAGCCATTCATCAAGTGGGGCTCACGAAGATCATGGCCCAAATATCAAGCCAGCTAATATAACACATGGGCCAAAGGTATACTTGTGTCGAATATAGATAACTGTTCATGTTTCTTATGTATACATGCGTCCCACTCAATGACATGAACAACCTAATTCCTAATCATGGGACTGCGTGATGAATGGTGTAGATCATGCACACGTGCAGCACGTGTGGCACCACTGGCATCTTAGTCTTACCATTTCCAATGTAGAATTATAAATAAGTCTTTCCATGGGCTCCATGAAGCTCCTCATTGTTTGGGACTCTGTTAGTAGTATCCCATCTTCCACACCTTGTTTTCCTCTTTATCATCATCTTCATTTTCTTTGAAGGCCAATAAATATGTTGGCGATTTTCAGCGGCGCTATCATAAGGGCTCCTGAAGAGCTTATCCAAGCCGGTAATCGAACTCCTACGCCGAAAAAATCAGCCTCCAATCTCATTGATTCTTTCCTACAACACTCCCCTTCAAGTGTAACGATTAACATGGGCCCAACCATGTCTATGTGCTACACTTATGATAATCAAACTTCATTACAACCAAGGTATCATCATCATTACTATGAAATATTTATATCATCATCATTATTATGAAATATTTATATTATCATCATTGTCATCGTTATTGTTATCATTATTTTGTTCGAATTCTATAGGTCATTCGCGGTGAAAGATGAGATATTTTGCTTGTTTAAGGGGACTTTGGAGAACTTAGCGAGGCTAAAACAACAATATGGTCTAGGGAAGAACGCGAACGAGGTTGTTTTGGTGATGGAAGCATACAAAGCTCTTAGAGACCGGGCCCCTTACTCGGCTAACCACATGGTGGCCCACCTAGCTGGCCAGTTCGCATTTATCATCTTCGACAAGACTACCTCCGCCATCTTCGTCGCATCTGTGAGTGTGTTAAAACATATACACATATACATATATACATATCTATATATATTTATATAAATGCATATGTAGTTTAGTTAGCGTATGCACCTTGATTTATTTTCATGGACTCATTTTCCATTTTGAATTGCAATTTAACTAACACTCGAAATGGAAAACGGGTGTAAGAAAGCAAAAGAGGATAGGGTAGATGGTGGCTTCATGTACACATACGAAATTGATAAGGTCTGAAATGGGCTTCACATGATGCATGTGGAACGTCCACTCCAACCATCGTGCAAACCCTTCCTTTTTTAACTATGTCCCCAAAAATCAAGTTGAAAAGAAACTCAAGTGGACCATACGAGCAGGAAGAGTTGAGAAGGGAACAGCATCATTGGTATTCACTAGGCCCCACTGAAGATTCAAAATACCCTTATTTTTATTGCATCCTTTGATATGGGACAGATGTTTCAAGTGAATGGATTGGATTGCATATATACAACAGGTGGGCCCTCCATGAAATCAAGGGTGATCATCCTTTCTCAACTGTCTCTTAAGTTGTAGCCCACCTGAACCATGGGTTGGTGTCATTATTGGGCCATGACCAAACAAGGTAGGGATTGCACAATTTTACGGGTGAATGTCTTACATGCATCACATGGGGCCCACCACACATAGATATGCATGCATGCATGTATGTATATGTCTATGTGTGTGTATGAATGCTATTGGTATCGATGATGATGATGTTTACACGCACATATATGTTGAATAGGATCAAGATGGCAAGGTTCCATTATTCTGGGGAATAACTGCTGATGGGTATCTTGCTTTCTCCGGCGATGTCGATGTACTCAAAGGGGCTTGTGGAAAATCACTAGCATCATTTCCTCCAGGTGATTTTGCCTCTCTCTCTCTCTCTCTCTCTCTCTCTCTCTCTCTCTCTCTCTCTATATATATATATATATATATATATATATATATATATGAAATGGAATAAATATGGATTATTTGGATGTGAATGGTTACATTCACAAAAGGATATGTGCATATAAATCACATTAATTTATTCATTATTTTAAATAAATTTAGGGTGTTTTTTCTCATCGGCAATGGAGCTTAGAAGCTATGAACATCCAAAGAACAAGGTGACAGCCGAGCCTGCTACCGAGGAGGAGATATGTGGTGCAACCTTTAAGGTATTACACTCAGGCCATGATGGTATTTTTATTTTATATATGGAAATGCTAATGACCTTGCCTTACCAATGTATCTAAGGCTCCTAACTGACACGTGGATGGCCAATTACTGATCTAGACAAGCTATGGTGGAAAAGAGCACTCTTATTGGATTATCCTGGCCCATTGAACTCTGGAGATTTTGCTACAACCATCCATTTTTAAAACTAGTTATGGATTGGATGGTTAGCAACATCAAACTAAGGTGCTTCTTTGAAATCACAAGCAGTCCATGGTGGGCCTATTCAAATATGAATAACAGTATGTATGCATGCATGCATGTGCATCATGGGGTTATTATTTTAGTAATCTCAAATTCATTGGTGGGTGTTTTTTTACTTCAATGTTTTCTCAGATTGAGAGGCCAAAGCTTAAAATGAGATTTTCTGAAATCCCATTTGAGATAAGAGGCCCATGTATGTGTATACAGATATGTATGTATGCACACATCTATGTATGTGGATTTATTCAGTATACTACAGAAAAAAAAATTAAAAAATAAAATAAAATTCATTGATGTGTATTGTATGTACATGTTTTGTGTTCTTTTCAGGTTGAGGGGCCCCATGTATGCGCAACCATGGAATGAAACTGACCTTTTCTCTTCTGATGTTGTAAGCATTGTAATTTTAGTGGGTGTCTCTCTCTCTCTCTCTCTCTCTCTCTCTCTCTCTCTCTCTCATGTTTGGTGTTTGTTGGATGAATCTGTAAGATATGATAAATTAGAAAGCACGGTTTCTGTGATGGTTTGGTTTGTAGAAAGGTATGAAAGGTGAATGGGCCTTTTCAAAGGCTCTCCGTCAATCACGGGAATCACTGTCTTGCTTGCATCATTCATATATATGAAAATGGGCCGGATCTGAAATGGCCCAGTCCAATTTGGGCCGGGTCCTGTCTGAGCGGAGTGATGGACCCGCGGTTTTCAAAAAAGGTGCCCATGATATTTTAATCTGCACCGTTGGTGTCGTGCACACCACTGTGGATGTATCATGCACTGAAAATGTCCAATTTCAGACATCGTTGTATTTCTCTGTACAGGACACACATTCAACGGTTAAGATTTTCCCGTTGAGGATATGTCCGAGGAATAGTCCATCCACGGTGTGACGCACTAGATCAATGGTTTCAAGTGCAGGTGGGCCCATCTCTCTCTCATTTTTTTTTTTCTCTCTCCTTGTTTTTATCATAGTGGCATACTCATGGAAAACGACATTTTAGTTACATCATTAGCATTGTAAGTTCCACTATCTTTGCAAATCAAACATAAAAAAAAAGGGTAGGGTGGATTATGCACTTTGATTATTTACTATAATACTAGCTTTCACTCTCTCTCTCTCTCTCTCTCTCTCTCTCTCTCTCTCTCTATCTCTCTTTGCATGGTACGCGCAAGTTTAATCTAGATCGTTGGTCTGTTGGGTCCCATGGTGATGGACTTTGCGCGAAGATTATTAAAATTTCAATTTGTGGCCTATAGCTAGATGCTCAAGAAGAGAAATACAGCAATGACCAAATACAACTGAAAAGAAAAATCCCCTGGATTGGTTGGTTGGAACTTGCAATCTGATAGATTTTTATTTTATTTTATTTTATTTTATTTTGAGGCACGGTTCATACATGATATGATTCAAAACCAATGGTCTGGATTACCTAACGATTGAGTCCGTTTGTTAGAATAAAATAGCTTGTGTACAGTCCAAAGGTGCGAATCAGAGTATCTCCCCCGATATAATCTAAGTTTGGGGTCATTGTCTAATAAAATTTCTTCTCCACTTTCAACCACACGGCAATTGGTTTGGTGACTTTGGACTTTGAAGAAAGGTTGCCTTGCCGACCTTCAACTTTGAGAGTGATTGTTTTAGAAAATCATCTGATGGAAGGGTCTACTACCTTTGATCTATGTCTTACAAACCCATGATTTGGATTTATGGTAAGAAAAAGGTTAGATTTTCAATCTAATCATCCATAAAGTAGATTAATTCAGGGACTGTTTAGACCTTGACTAGTTAGTTCAGGACATGCTTCCTCCCTAGGTTTTATATATCTATTCTTTATGTCCACATAAACAAACAAGAGAAAAAAAACAAGTTATCTACTTTATTAATATTTTATTTTATACAATTGTAAGGACTTGAAATCTTCTTTAAACAAAGTTAAGATTTGCTTGTCATATGATATCTACCAGACTAGTCCTTGTTGGGAAACTGCAGAAGCACATATAGTTGAATTAAACAAAGCACTTACAATCGCACAACTAAGTCCAAACACAAATAATTCGAATTTATATGGAAGAACTCTTACGGAAAAAAAATCATGGCATAAAGTGATGGGTATGCGCTATAAAAGTAAAAAATTACAAGAGATGGAGAGTTACCAATTCAAACAAGCCTTGAATCTAACTCACGAGCCAAGTTATGCCCTTGAAACCTTTACTAACAAATTAGAAATCCTAGAACTCATCTTCTTACTCCAAAATTACAATTACAGCCAATATATATAGCATTGCAATCGGAATAAGAAAGAAATCCCGAACTTACTCAACTCTGTGCATGCGCTCAATGGGACTTTGATGGTATAGACAGACCTATTGAAGGCCTCGATAGCATCAAACTTTGATAACATCGAGTATTGACATTAAAACATTTCAGCAACCAACATGTAATTTTCAGAATTTTCTAATGGAATCGAGTGGTCTATCAATGGCATCAACAATTCTTGTTGCTTACAGATTTAAAACATCAACAACATTCTCTTACATCCACAAGCACCATATATTCCGATGTACCACGAATGTTACGGTCTATTTTTTAGAGCTACAAATGTGACTTGTTCAACCTTCAAATGCCCTTTCTCATACACCCAGATCCATAGTTCAACTGGCAAACTTGAGTGGAGATACCTCGTTTCAACACTTGAGGTCGTGGTATCAATCCCTAGTGAGGGTGGCTAACATGGAGTGTGTGTACTGACATGGGTGTGTACTAACAAGCTAACCCCCGCCGCCCCCAAAAAAAAAAAAAAAAAAACAAAACCTTTCTCACATCTCACATATGTGAAGTTGTACAAAAATGTATTTGCCATTCATGTCAAAGTATTTCATTATACACTTCACATGTGTTATATGTGTTGTTGTACATATTCAAGCACCCTTTATGTAATACTGTATAATCTCAATTGACACACATGAGGCGCATAGATGTTAAGTTTTCAATTTACACTACACAAGCAGCATAGCTACCAAGTTTTCAATCCACACTTGTACCATCATATGCCTAATAATCCTAACTCATTTTGCGTGCTTCATGAACAACATAAAAATAATAAATTTGGTTCCACCTTACCTAAATAGATAAGATCTGGACAAGCTGTTAAAGACTCGCTATCATAACCTTTCAATTCATGGCATGAAAAATGAGCATTAAGAAAGGCTAACTTTTAAATGGTTAAGATCATACAATAGCTGTAATTATTGCAGGACCCTGAATAAGTTTAGACCTAACACAAGGTTTAGAACATGAATACTGATGGCACACATGTTCAAATGCCAGATCACTAAAAGCTCCCAATGGGTCAAGTCAATGGGCGCATTTCTCATCACTTGCACACACATTTACATGCAGTGCACACACGTGTATTTTAGTGGGTCCCACTAAAGATGACCATGAATGAAAAATCCACCTCCTTCACCCAGCACATTAAATATATGGAAAATAGACATTATGGTGTGCTCTACGAATGTTTTAATAGTGAGAATCATTGTCCCCACTGTTATTTTTGGTGTGGTCCACTTAAGCTTTGGATGTAACTCATTTTTTGGGTTCGTGCTCTAAAATGATCTAGCCAAATGGATGAACGGTGTGGATATAATAAATACATAATTGTGAGGCCTATGTAACGTTGATCTCCTTTGAACTTATGAACTCGGACCTAGGAGCATTAGTGCTCGTCTTCGCACCACATGTACCTACACCAGTCAGGTCGATGGTGTGTGGTATACCAGCCAATACACTTTTAAAAAAAGGGAGCTCGAGCTCGACTGGGTAGGGAGTCAGCTAAAAGAAGGCGTTTTTACTTTATAAAAAAAAGGTAGGTATGCATATATAATTAACTAAGGTATATAAAGTGAGTTAACTGAGCTAGCTCGACTCGTGTCCAGCTCTTAAGCCATCCATTGTTTTCTTAAAAGGTGGGCATCTATGGATTGGATGGGCCTGATCTTTAGCCCAATGATATTTTATGGTGGGTCCCACCATTTTCACAGCTGTGATGTCATTCACACTTGGAAAGTCGTCATGTGATATGGGTGGTTGATTAAGCCAAATTACAAATGATTGTACATGACCATTGATCTTTTTATCTTATATTAATTCCTTTTGACCATAGATATCTTATCATATGGCAATTCAAATCATCAATGATTCCAAGGTAGATGGGCCATCATTGGACGGTTAGGATCATCCAAATTTTTTGCGTTATGATATAGTGGCATGTGAAAAATCATGATTGGAATATCTTACTCATGATCAATCTTGGGCCTTTTACAGTTGAAGTCATGCTACTATTTTATCTTTTTCTCAATAGCCATTTTCAGACCAAAATTTAACGGTTTAGATTGTGTCATTATCCATAGAAACTTGGACCAAATCAAACCAATGTTCTGATCATTACACCTTGGCTCCACATGTACAATTAAAACCAAGTCTACTGTGCATTGCCTTGGAGGATCATACCAATACCTACCTACTGGAGTGCCACGTGGCGTGTACAAGGCATCAAACCCGTCCAACGAGTGTCTCCCATCATAATTAGTACATGAAACAAATATCAGACTGATCTACCCATTGGGTGGGTCACACCATAAAAAAATATAAAATGACCCAATAAACCTCCAAATTCAAGTGTCGGGTCCATCTAACGGTTCAGTCTGAGGGATCGGGCCGGGCTTGGTTTCAGTAGATTTTAACTAGCCTATTTAACAAACGGTTCGGGTCAAGATGAACCTGGCTTGGTGGGCGGCTCGCGGGTCTACTTCATTCTCTCTTCCACCTTATATATTACCTCTAGTCCGTTGATCTGGTGGAATGTGGCCCACCTGATGACTGGACCATCCTTGTGGTTAGGGAAGAGATATGGACGGACCATGAGCTCAGTCACATTTTTCTTTCAAAATAGCTGGCTCCTATATATGTGGGAAGAGCATGAAATACTCTGAGCTGTGTGGGGCTACCGTCATGTGTGTGTGTGACATCCACTTCATCCAACAGTTGAGAAACCTCATATTACATCCGTATCCCAAAACTCAGGTGGGCCACAGCACATAAGAGTGGGGATGGGATGCTCACCGTAGAAACATTCACGTGACCGCTGTGTTTTTTATATGCCATCCAATCCGTTCATCAGGTGATACCCACTAGGATGAAGACATCCCCAAAAGTAAGCATGATCCAAGACTCAGGTGGGCCACACTCCATTAGGTTATAGGTTATATGTGTGATTTTATATTGTTCCACTGGTGTGGCCAACCTCAGCATTGAATCCTTCTGATATTTGTTATGCACGATGAAAATGTAATGGCACAACTGATGGACAGAGTGGATATTTCACAAATACATCAGGGTGGCCCCACAGAGTTTGAGTTTTTGAGACGCAGCCAGCTTATCCATCTATTGAAGAACTGAGCCCAATATGGTGTTGAATCTGTCGGGCCGGCCCACCATATTCCATCGGGTCTTAATCCGTACCCAAGGCTAGACCCGACTCATTTTATCATCAGGCATCAAAACTCATGACCAGTGCCAACCCATAGACCTTTCTCCTTAGCCCAGATCCGGCCAAATGTGGGCTGGGCCCAGGCCCGCTTATGGATATTTAAGTCGTTTCATGTCGAAGACCCGATCCAATGGACAGGTGAACCTGACTGTATGTGTTGTGGGCCCCCACCGTGGAGTGGTATTTGATAAACATCCTGTTGATTGACATATCCTAACTGTTCAATTGGGGGCCGAATAGATGATTACTGGATGGAATCCAAACCGTGCATCAGGTGTCCCACCCAACGTTCACCAAACCGACCGCAGGGAACAATGTAAAATCACACCTAAAATCTTTAAATTTATGTGGTGTGGCCCACCTGAATTATGGGATGCCCTTGTGTTACGCAGCTGACGAATGGATTGGATGGATGGAATATACACAGCATGTTGGGCCCCACAGACAATCTGGAAGTTTGTACGGTGGGCGTCCCCTCCCATTGCTCCCAGTTGCCCCTATGGGCCAGCCCATTTAAGTTTTAGGTTAGCATGGGCCTGACGCGCTGGTATGCGTCTGATGGACGGTTTGTATGTCGCTGAAACAATGGGTTAGCTTGTGGAGCTGCCGGTTTCCCGGTTATATTGGGCCTGGCCTGGGCCTATTTTAAGACAAAAAATGATGGGTTGGGTCCATTTTAATATAAATTACTTTGGCCCACCTTAATCCCAAATATAGGCCCAGTTAGCCTTCCATCCTTTGGGCTTGGACCTAACTTTGAGGTGTGTGGCCCATATCCAAAAATGTAATTTGGGCTCAAAATTACATGGATGTAGTGGGCCATGGTCAGGCCCAAACATTTAAGACTCGGACAAGACCAAGTCAACTCGAATTCGGATTAGTTTTGATTAGAGCTGCGCAGGATCTAACCCGAATTGACGGATCCGAAAGCCAGCATCGGGTCGAATCGAGTAGACTCACTTAGATCCGACCGCACATCGAGTCGAGTTCGGGTCAGTAGCCAATCCGATCCGGTCGAGTAGTATAAATAATTTTTTTGTAAAACTTTTACTTTTACCCCTCCCTACTCGAGTGACGCCGCACGAGGTCCTTCTTTCTCTCCTCCATTCTCTCCCGATTTCCCTCTTCTCCTTCTTTCTCTCCTCATTTCTCCCCTCTCTCCCGATTTCCCACCTGTTTCCTTCCTAGGACGAGAATCTCCGGCTCGGCTTGACTCAGCCCAGTCCGAATCCACCGGATAGACTCGACTTGATCTGACTCGGTTTCCTCGTTAGACTTGGTTCGAGTTAGGCCAGTAAGGATATTCAAATCGGATCGAGTCAGCCTTGCTGGACTCGGTCCCGGATCGGATTGAGTTCGGGTCAAGTTCTTGGAAAAATTGGATCGAGTGGAGTTGGACCGAATCTGGTCCGACTCGACTCGATGCCCACCTCTAGTTTGGGCTCAGAATTACATGGATGTACTGGGCCACGGTCAGGCCCAAATGTTTAAGACTCGGACGAGACTAAGTCAACTCGGGTTTCCATACATCCTGGTTGGTTCCATCTTTTAAATGATTGGATGCCATATATAAAAAATGTGGGCCCCACACAAAATATGGACGGTTTTAAACGGTTGGCTATCCAATTCCATCCATTCCGTGTTGTGGGCCCGCCTGAGTTTTGGGATCGAGGAGAACCTGAGGAGGAGCACATGATGAACGGATTGGATGCTCTGCATACATTGCAGTGAGCCCACAAAATCCTTTGTAAGCTAATCTTAGCTTACAAAACTTCGGAGTGGACCCGACCTCTCATACGAATATCTACAGCCATTCACGGTAGTTGGCTCATTGTGAACTCAGAAATTGTACGTGTGGCTTGCTAAATGCAAATGAAACCGGCCAGATGATGGAGCCCACTTCATATCGGTTATATATAACGGAATTCATTGTGACCTCAAGCAATGAAATGGTTGGATTAGTAACGGGCTTTTTAAAGATTTCTCCGGCTACTTAGCCATCAATTATGCATAATAAAGTGATTTATAAAGAGAAGGGTTCATCCTTTTAATGGTTTTTTTTTTTTTTTTTGAAATCCTTCGAAGAAATGATTTTCATTTAAACATGTGATACTTTACACCATTCAATACTAAGAAAATATAATTAAAAATAATTAAAATTACTCAAGCCAATCAACTAAATAAATAAGTTTAATTACATTTGATTAGAAATGTAAATGATAAAAAGAAAAGGAAAAATAAAATAAAATAACTGAAAACAATTTATTTATCATGAAATGGTCGTTAGAAAGGATTGTTTGTTCGTAGTAAGAAGATCGTCGGGTATGAAAGCTGGATCGCGTGCTCCACTAACTTCATGGGTAGATGATCATCAAGAATGATAATCCGTTCGATCATTGCTATTGAGATTATGTTATGTGATGCAGTCATGGTCAGTTGTGATCATCTGTTTACCACACGACTGGCTTCGTGGCTGGACAGTTGGATCACAACAGTTTGTTTGTTGTTCAAGACTGAGTTCTGTAGTTAAACAGTCGATGGCAGGCAGATTTTCAATGGTCGGTTCATTGCACGGCTAGGCTTCACAGCAAATAGTCATAAGGAAATGATAGTTCGTTCACCGCACAACAGAGCTTTACAGGCAAGTTGGTCGTAAAAATAAATGATCGATCGTTCATCACTTAGCCACACACTAGGTAGTAGGAAGGTCGGTAGGGTGACAACCTATAAGTCACTATAGGTCTTCACGTTGTGGTGAGATAGTCTTGGGAACGACTATTCACTTGTCACTAGGATCTTGGCTCCGAGCTGTCGTGGGGTGACTACCTGCTTGTCACTAGATTGGGCTCCATGGCAAAGTAGCCTTGGTTAAACAATGACTTGTTCAAAAGTTGGTCGAGCTTTATAGGGAAGTTGTTGAGTAACATCCCTAGGCACATGGTAAGATGGCCCTGTTGGTCGTTTGTTTGAAAATTAGAGATCTTTTAAAGTCCAATCATATGATCACGGACATAGGATGCCTAATTACCTTATTCTAATATAATTGATTTGATCTAGTTTTGTAGTATTATGCTAGCTTAGTAGTGGATGAGTTAGATTTGATAATAATAATAATAATGATAAATGTCCATACTGGACAAAAGTATGGCAACATTTCTCTGGAAAAAGTAATGTTGTGTTGTATTATATTGGAGTGGCGTGATCTGTCCTAAGGTCTTCATCTTTTTCTGAATTTATAGATGTGTAAGGTAGTTTGTTGAATACTCGTGTTGAAATCAGGCTCTGAATCTTCTCTTGATTGATTGATCAATTAACGGACGTGGTGATTATACTTTTAATTCAAGACGAGTTTACAAGGTTTTTCTTCCAATCAGCCAATCATCTAGCACATGTAGCTTATTATATTTTTATCTTGAGATAAACTTTCATGATTTTCGGTAATCAGCTTACTTCTTAATATGCATAGCCAATCACATTAAGTCTTCTGCTACTGTTAAACATCACCTTAGATAATCGAACGTATTAGAGTTGTTTGCTTATTGCTTCATATATGTTCAACCACTTGTACTCCACTGTGTGTTGTAGGAAGAATCACCACCTTAGTTAATCATGCGTATAGAGCTCTTTTGCTTATCGCTTCATGTAGCCACTCATACTCCACCCTGTATTGTAGGAAGAATCATCAACATCTAAAACAAATGTAGTAAATTTCTAATTTGAGCCATTATAGAGCATATGAGCTCTCGTATTGTTGCGTCATGCAACAACGTATTGCTTAGATGTGATGACACGTGTCTTATGGTGACAACTTTCATGATCTCTTCTTGTCAATTATACCGGCTATGAAAATTTTATCTTAATCTTTCGCACAATGGTGCCGCCATGTGTTGGCTTACTAGCCATCAAATTTGGGTGCACTTAGATCAGGTATAAACAGTCTAAAGTGTGTGAATTTTGGATTGTGGCCTATTCACGATTTCATCTAATAAATTAATGGTTTAGATCTTGTTTGTGTATGCCGCATGATGTAGAGCGGGTTGCAGGCACTTTCATGCCAAAAATGGACCAGAGAAGGCCCGATCAGAGGCTAAAATGATCAAGACCATCAGAACCGTAAATTAGTCGTATTTTGCAAACCCGGGATGAGTTTTTTTGACATATTATGTATGATTTTAGGGTAGGAGAACCTACTTAAGCCAACCAACCCTGCTATGCTGCCGGATTGGCAAGATTTCATCATATTGATGATCAAAAGTTTCATTTATTTTCATTTTTACTATAAATAATAAGTTTTAGTTGGAGTATAACTTTTGATCCTTTAGTTCGTAGAAGTTGTGCCCAACATGAAAAGAGAGTTAGAAAATTCTTACTTTTGTCCTTATAATAATTCATGTTTTTAGGGTGTTTGAGTTGGAGTCTAAGTATAAAATTCTATCGTTAAATTTGAGTTCATTATTTAAAAGATTGTAATTTCTTTTCTATTTTTTTAATCCTTAATCAAATTGTTTCAAATTTATTAGAAATTATTCTTACTTTTATCACATGTGAATTTGAGGAAGCTCTGTAACAGTTCAGATAAGTCCATGAATTCAGATTAGTTATTCCTTAGGGAAGACTCTGAACAACCTCATCACGTCACTACCTGCACCACTGCATGTGCGGAAATCAAGTGGAAGCAAGGTTATCGTCAATGCCTAAAGAGACACTGGATCCCCCCGGCCACCATCCAATGGCTGATGGTTGATGCTCTGTGGGCCCCATCATGATGTATGTGTTTCATCCATGCCGTACATCTATTTTTCCAGATCATTTTATGCTATGAGACTAAAAATGATGTATGTACCCGTCTCAAATGGACCACATTACAGGAAACAGTGTTGAATGAGCGTCAACCATTAAAAACCTTTTGGGGGCCATAAAAGTTTTGGATCAAGTTTATATTTGTTTTTTGCCTTCATCGAGGTCTGTATGACCTAATCAACAGATTGGATGTCAAACAAACAGTACAGTCGGCCTTAGGAGGATTTTAATGGTGGATATCCAATCACTATTGTTTTCCTGTGGTGTGGTCCACCTGAGACTTATATCCCTCTCATTTTTTGGGTCAAGCCATAAAATGATCTGTAAAAATGGATGAACGTCATGGATGAAACAAAAACATCATGGTGGGGCCCACAGAGCACAGACCATCAGCCACCTGGCTAGTGGCAGGGGGAATAGCCAATCCGTTTCCCACTGGATCCGGTCCAGTCAGACGTTCTAGCGGGCAAAATATTCATGGAATTTCTATTCTTGGTCCAACGTCGGTTGTGTTGACTTGTGTCCCACGTATGAGAAAAGACAGTTACCTACCATTGAGGCTAGTGGCCCACGAAACTCATGCTTTCCAGAATACTAAAAAATTAGCTGAATACGCAGGATAACCACTCACGTGGGCTGAAGGTAGGGCTTTGAAACATACGTGCAAGACTCTGATCCGGGCCCTTTACTAGCTGGGGGCTTTCATATCCAATGCACGGTTCAAAGGATCTTAGGATCCATGCTGTAGACGTTATGCTTATATGGGTTTGTGATTGGAACCATCCATGTAATAAAATAGGTTGAGGGTTAGAATTGAATTGGACCTACAACTTGAGTCTTTTTATTTATTTCTTTAATTTTATTTATCTATAAGTAGTGCTTATAAATCTTATTTATTTATTTATATTTTTTGTGGTAGTACTTACATGCATTATTTACTGATGTTATTAAAAAATTAATCTTTATTTCTATATTATTTTATTAGTTATAGGTGTTAACCTGATACAATTCAAAATGCCCAAGGTCAAGGCCTAGCTACTCTCAAGGTAGTGTTGATCCTCAACCTGACTTGACCCCACACATTTGAGTGCTCGAAATTTCTTGAGAGATTTTGACGTAAAGTCGGTTGCAGATGGTTTCATGGCCAAGATGCATCATAAAAGGCCCGGTCGACAACAAAAGTGATCTAGACTGTCAGACCTTAGATTGGGCGTATCTCGCAATCTGGAATGAGTCATCGGGTATAAAATATATAATTTTGGAGTAAAACTAGCTACTTTAGCCATCCAACCGAGCGCAAGCCGGATTTGCGAAATACCCTCGGATCGAAAGTCATTTCTCTATTTTAATTCCATTTTTACTATAAATAATAAGTTTTAGTTTGATTATAACTTTTCATTCGTTGGGCTTTAGGAGTTGCGCCTGAAAAGAACTTAGAATAATTAGGAGAACAGCTTGGTGAAGCCAAATATAACACTTACTATTTTTGGCAGAGAACCTTGCGCACTAGGAGACATCACAATTGTCTAAATAGTAAGTTTATAAGTTACGATTTCTATGAGTTTTAGTTGTAGTTTGCTTTTGATTTCTCTCTCATTGCTTGGTACCCCTATTTAAAGGGTTGTAAACTTGTTTATTTTAATCATCAATTAATTTCAAATTTTATAGATTTTTTTTTTTTTTGCTTGCTTTCTTTCTCGTGGATTTGAGAAATATTTGTGAGTTGTCCAGAGAAGTTTGGTGCGCTTAGAACAGTCATCCCCCAAGAAGGCCCTTCCTTGCGTTAGGTTTTTAAATTTTGAGGTCTTTCTAGAGATGTTATCATTGAAAAATTCCTGCTGAAAATAAATATGTAAAAATATTTATTCTAAATTACTAAATAAAATTAAAATTTAAATATATATTTAGATAATAAATTTCTTAATATTTTTACTATTGTTTGGGATAATATTATGATAATATAATGATAAAAATGGAGAATTTTAAATCTACCTATGTTTTGAAAATGTTTTCAAATTTATAGTGATGTGATCGTGAGATTTTCAAAATCTAGGCGAGGCGATATTTGTGACAGAGCTTATATCTGATAGTTAGGATAACGGTAGGCACATACGCGCACGTGTGAGATTGGTTTTCCTAAGGAAAACTACCAACCTTAATCTCACACGTACATAAGCGCCCATGTCCTCGTTATTGCATTGCATGGAGTCCAGACACATGGGAATATGGTACACCCAACTACAAGCATGGGCACGTGGCCAGGTGTGCATGTGACCTTAGCTAGACTTCTCACGTGGGCATGCGGATCATATGATCTCACCCAGACCCACTTCCATGCACAGCTACTCACACGTATCCTGGTCCCATAAACACAAGTTCCAATGAAAACTTGACACGTGTCACCGACAAGTAGCTAATCCCCCTACGGCCCGTGTGTTCCAAAGCAGCCCATGTGTGGCCATCTCTTCAATATTCAAATAATAATAATAAAAGAAAATTCCAATACATGCATGAAACCAACAGCATTATCGTATTAAACAATGATAGAAATCCATTATTTTTTTTATTTTCTATTAGAAAAACTCTGATACTCTGGCGGGTATGGACGTAGACAGTGTGCACAAGGATCGTGCTTGATCTGATTTCAGGCTGACAATAGGCTGGGTAGGGTCCATTCCAAGTTTAATACTTTCCTATTAGGACTCTGCCCAGTCAAGTTATTTTGCGCTTGGGCTTGATTTTAAGGCTCACTGGCCAAGTTTCTACTTGAGGCAAGCTATCCTTCAATCTCATCCATAGATGGAAATGATTACATCAAACTCCCAATTTGTTGTTATTGAATTTTTATTAGTGGTGGTGTGATCATGTTGGTCCCCCTATAAGTAGTATCAGAGCGGGAGGTTTCGTGTTCGAGAGTCCTCGCTGGGGTGATTAATACAGAGTATTTTTATACTGGGCTCGAATGGAATTGCCATTAGGATATAACGCCATACTTTGGCTGGGCAGCCCGCGAAACTCATGGATTTAGAAGACATGTGAAATGGGTGGCTCGTGTGAGGTAGAACCCATATGATTTAGGGCCTTCGAGGAGGCGGAACCCATAAATTTGAAGCTCAGGATGAGGGTTTAGCCAAGACCCTAACCCATAAACGTGAGGCCTAAGTTATAAGATAAATTTCAGAGTAAGTGATTAATTGTACTAACAACTATACATGTTTGCTGCAACTTAGATTGAAGGTGGCAGTTCAAGAGGGGTTCAATTCTTAATACCATTCTAACTCTATCAGACGGTCCACCATCGCCAAACCCATGAATACAAAGAACTCAAATTCTAATATTTACCAATGAGAAGAATCAAGCTTCTCAGACACTCATGTAGGGCCCATACTTTGGCTGGCCAGGTTGTTGGTCTGACAGGCATAAGCTTGGATTGGGAGATACACCAAAAAAAAAAAAAAAGGAGACCTTGGATTCGAAGATCCCAGCTGTTCAATCAAGGTGGGATCAATAAGATCAACATCTGGCCCACCAAAACATGGCCCCAGATGTTCGAATCAGGTGGCAAAAAAGTAATTCCTACTTTTACGGAGGTTCAGTTGGTAAAGAGCTGTCAGTAGATACCATATGCGCACCGAGAGTCGGTGAACACCTATCTCTCACCATCCAAAGACGGTGGTGGGTGAGAATCCAAGACGCTAGTAGTTGGGATTTTCAAAATGGGATTTTGGAATCCCACCTAAAAAAGTTAGAAATGCCCTCTGCATTGATTTTGTCCTGATGCGTGCGCACGTGAATAGTGGACCCAATCTGTTGAATGATCAGACCTTGAACCTAATTGGGCCCACCTTGAAAGCAGATGCCCGGTCAATCGAGTATCTTGTCTTTTTCTCTGAGCCGTTGCAGACTTGCAGAATCTTTCGCAGCCGTCTGTTTTTAGGCACTTGATCAAGCAGCTATCAACTTCCAACTCGAAAATTTTTGGAGCATCGCACATCCACAATTGGATCCAGCTGATCAACGGTCTGGATTTGGATTTTCTAGCTTGTTGTGGGCCCTGGGCCCTACGACAAACATTTTCAGTATATGAAATTCCTTAATAGTAAAATAAAGATAGAATCGTACGTTTATAATTCCATCTATATATCTCTGCCACATGTGACGCTAGTAGCCAACGGCAAATTTTCACACGCTCGGAGAATCCTATGCTTTTGATTTTCAAAGGACATGAGAAATAATCAAAGCAAAGGCAATCGGCATTTGGCCGGCATGGCCACCAACGGTTGGGATTTACCCCCTTTGCCCCATCGCAAGTGGAATTTTAAATAGGGATTTTTACTAAACACTACCTTATTATTTTGGAATTTACATCCTGTAACTTTTTTAAAAGTTTTTCATTAACGTACTTAATTAGTGCCAGTGGGGTCATTTGGTTAGGAGTAAATGGAGTTAAATGACATTCAATCCATGGTTGAATAGAGTAAATGAAATGAAATGAAAGTAAATAACATTGTAAATGAAATTCTCGTTTTTAAGAGATGATTGAAAAGTATACGGAGTGAACTGTCTTTTTGAACTCACTTGAAGATTCACACAAGTAAACAAAAGTCTAACGTATATGTGGCATATCTATATTTCAAAATAATTCAATTATTGATTACATTACTAAAATTATATCAATAGAATAATTTAAATCATTCAAAGGTTGACTATCTAAATGGAAAGTTAAAAAATATTAACAAGTTGCTTGTTTGTAACCTTTACATTTGTGACCCATTCAAGGTTTAGATTTATTTTTATTTTTTTTCATTTTTTTTATTAATGTATAAATTTTAATGGGCTTATTATAATCATTCCATTAAATATCACATATTTTCGAGTGTGTGTGTGTATATATATATAGAAAATTTTCAATACATTCTAATTCATCTCATTTATTTTCATCAAAATGAAAAATATTTTGATTTTAAATGTATTTCATTTACTCCTATGTAAACATAATTGAGTAACCCATTTAATCCCAATTTATTTTCCATTTACCTCCATTTCAATATGGTTTGTTTTTCTAAACTGTGATTAAATTATGTTCCTTATTTTTATGAAGGATGAAAATGTCCTTTCATCATTTCGACAGTTGAAACTAAGAAACATCTGAACTGTTTCACTTGGTGTGGCTCATCAGATTCAAGAATTGGCTTGATTTTTGAGCTCCAATTATATATTTTTGTATGTCATTTAATAGGTCACATGAATTTTACATAATCATCATGGTGGGCACTGAAAAAATCAAAGGGCACTGAAAAAATCAAAGGGAGACATCTCTCCTCCAAATGTTTCCTTTGTTGTGGCCCACCTAAATCACATTTCACCATGATTTCTTTGCCTAGATCTAAATTTGGAATCTCATGTTTAATGCTCCAAGTAGTTTTCTCTTGTATAATTTAGTGGGCCATGTGTAAATCAAGGGTAGGATCTCTTTCCCAATTGTTTTCCTTCCGCTGGTCCACATGAATCATAAATTGAGCTTATGTTTGGTCCCTGTGTTTAAAATGGAAGAACACACTTTGTGGTCAAGGTGAATTTCAATTACACATCATTACGGGCCCACTTTAGCTAGCGCATCTTAAGATGATAAATGAAGTCTCCTATGTATGGTAGCTTAGTTTTTTATTAATGATTGTCTACTAATCATATGCTCCTCGGCGACGATGCAAATTAAGTACCGAGTAAACTCCGTGGGGCCGACGTTGATTTATACCTTTTATCTACTCTATTCATCCATTATACTAAATAATTTTAAACCTTGAGCCTAAAAATGAAGCTCAAATGGACCACACCACATGAAACAACGTGAATTGAACATCTATCACTAAAATTTTTCTAGATGCCCTCTAAGTTTTGGATCAAGTTGATATTTATGGTTTCCTATCATCCATGTCTGTGTGATCTTATGAGCAGGTTAGATGACAAACAAGCATATTAGTAGTTTTCTTTTATCATATAGTGTTTTCCAATTGAGCTTTGGATAAGACTCAATTTTAAGCTCAACTCCTAAAATTATTTTTTAAAAATGAATGGATGGTATGGATAAACTTTATAAATTCTATGCAGTCCCAACAGAGTTCACTTACAACCATAAAAGCCAACTAACTCAATACGCGCGCAATCGGATTTCCCTCAACGTGACCATATTAAGATATGAGCTTGTACCAAGTG
The DNA here is from genome assembly GCF_029962835.1 of Magnolia sinica. NCBI lineage: Eukaryota > Viridiplantae > Streptophyta > Magnoliopsida > Magnoliales > Magnoliaceae > Magnolia > Magnolia sinica. The sequence continues at coordinate 131,628,937 of NC_080574.1, read as the reverse complement.
GGCTCATATTGCATTGATCTAAGCAGTTTAAGAGGCGGTACGGCGAGTGGGTTCCACCATGGAGACTTCCCGGCGGAAATCAAGCTGTCCATTGCTTTCAACCTTATGGCTTACCAAATATCATAGATGTTACAATTTAAATAATAGATGTTGCAATTTACTTCATAATTAAAATTTTAAATATAGAAGATATTTTAAATGAAGTTGAGAAAATTTTAATAATTTAAAAGATAGTTGCTAACCTACGCAAGGCTAAGATTTTTCTCCCACTTGAATCTTAAGTGCAAAAAATGTCATGCATACATCTTCCTTACACCTGCAACAAACCTTTTTCTATTCCCTATCTTTGTCCACGTCAGTTGCACATGCCATGCCCTACTCTTTTTTGTAAACAATGAATAGTATTAGCTCTTCTTTGTTTTAGTTAGTCTACTACTCTTTTCCTGATATGGCAGAAAATTCAAAAACCATGCAAAGCATGTTTCCTTGTCCAAACCTAACTTCTTCCTTCCATGCATGGAAGCTTCTACTCCTATTAAAATTTAAGGGATTTTTATATATTAGTATGTCATGATTTTGGTATTTATATTCTGGTACCTAATTCAATAAGATTTTGGTTAAGCTACCTTGTTAATTAATTTTATTTTCAGAAATGACAAAAATGACCCTATACATTTGTGTATGCCATAATCCCATAAATCACGCATTTCCAGCTATTGTGTGGGCCATTGCGTGCTTTCGAAGCTTTTTGGGTGGTTGGCCATGTTTTCTGGCCTGTGGTCCACTTGATGATTGGATAGGCATGGACTGTTGGGGCGGTGGCTTACTTTATGTACAGATTGGCTGGCACACACATGATAAGGTGGGTCCCACATGCAACAGTTGTAGACTAACCTTCATTCTACAACTGGCCTATCATGTTTGTTCTGGGCCCTTTGCCAGTGGACCCCATATAGAAAATAAGCCCAGTTCAGTCATCAAGTGGGCCACGGGCGTATGGAAAAAGTGGAGCCGTTGGATCTTTCTAAATGGCCAGAAGATGTCATTAAATGGGGCGTGGATTAAGTGGGGCAGGGGTAGTAGATTAGTGGGTGAGGCCCGCTTCAGTCATTAAATAAGCTCACTATGATGTACCTATTTATCCATGCTGTCCATACCTTCTCTAAGATCATTTTAATGTTTTTGAATAAAAATGAGGCAGATACAACGCTCAAGTGGACCACACCAAATAATAAGCTTGGGTTGCATTAAATGCAGGAGTCGTATGTGGTGTGGTCCACTTGAACGTTGGATCTACCTTATTTTTGTGCCCATGCCTTAAAATAATCTAAGAAAAAGGATGGACAGCATGGATAAACAGATACATCACGGTGGGCCTGCTCACAAAACTGCCCGTTGGTGGCTAGAGACAGCCAGGGGAGGAGGCAATCAGCGTTCGGTGAGCCCTGACTGTGGGGTCCACCTCGATTTATGTGTTGTATATCCACGCAGTTCATCTATTTTTCCAGATCATTTTAGAGCATGCTTCGAAAGATGACTAAGACCCAAATATCTGATGGACCATTCCCACCGTTAAAAACTTCTTGTGGCTACGAAAGTTTTGGATCAAGCTGCTATTTATCTTATCCCTTCATCCAGCTTTGTATGACCTTATCAACAGGTTGGATGGCAAATAAACATTACAGTGGCCCCAGGAAGTTATTAATAGCCGGCATTCAATCATCACTGTTTTCTGTAGTGTGATCCACCTTTCTATTTTGATCTGCCTCATTTTTGGGACTATAACCTAAAATGAGCTTCCAAAATAGATGGACAGTATGGATATGAAACATATACATCAGGTGGGCCCAATGGTCAGGGCCTCATCCACTGAACCACCTAATCAGCCCCCCATCATATGCTATAAATGTTATTTTATTATTATTATTATTATTTTTTCTGAAGTTGCCATTCACGAGTAGTAATGCACCTTACATAAGCGAGATCCCAGCCATTCGTCATCCTACGCCAATCATCTAAGACTTTTCAACCTTACCTATTTACGGGACACTCATGTAAAAAAGAAATTGAAAATTGCTGACCGTCCAAATTTAATAAACACGTGCAGTCTAATTAATTTTCGGCAAGGTCACGTTCATGGTGGACCAAAACAGATAAAGGTCGCATCATGAACATGTCCCATGTTGGCACATTTTTTAGTGCAAAATCCTCTATCTCATGTGAGTGAGTTGTTTTCATAATCCTGTAAAGAGAGGAGATCTAGATCCTGACCTTTCATCTGTCTCCCATACCTACCGATCAGAAATCAATTGACGATTACAAACAAACAGTTTGAGAAATCTCCAACCAACGGTCAACGTTTAAGCAAAAGTACCAATGGTGTGGATCACCCTAACGGAGCTCCACTTGTAGAAAATAGATGCATCGGAACACTATTTAATTCTTAACCATTGGATCATGCTACTATTTTTATTTTTTTCATCCTCGTGGGAGTGACCTTCCAAACGGTTTGGATGGCATATGTGGACCTGGGAAGGTTTCAACGGTAGGCATTTTTCTCTTCACCTTTTCCCGTCGTGTGGTCCACTTGAATTTTTATATCCATTTCATTTTTGGGCTCGCGTCCTAACACGAGCTGATAAAACGGATGGATAGGGTGGATTTCTCACAAACATCGCGATGGGCCCACCTAGCTTCTTACCGTGAACTTATTATAATTGGGTTCGCAAGAAATCCGCGTCGTGGCATGGTAACCACCGTTCGTTGGGAAAGAAAGGGATTAACTGCTATGGAAAAGGAGGACGCGTATTAGATACTGACACGTTAAGTAGCGAGGCGGCTACTGAAGCGATGTCACCAAGTTCTGTGGGCCCACTATGTTGTTTGTGTTATATCCGCACAGTCTAATTCATTTTTAGATATTATTTTAGGGTATGAATCGGAGAAGGAGGCAAATAAAAATCTGTAGTGGACCCTACCAAAGAAAACAGTGGGGAGAGTGATTCCCACCGTTGAAACTATCCTAAGGCCCATCATAATGTTTGTTTATTTGAAATCCAACCTCTTAAAAAGTTAAAAAAGACATGAAATAAGAGAAATCACAAATATCAGCTTGATCTAAAACTTTTGTGGACTTTTGAAGTTTTTAACGGTGGGTGTCACTGTCCCACTGTTTTCTGTGCTGGGTCCACTGGAGCTTTGGATTTAACTCGTTTTTTGGATAATGATCTCTCAAAATGGATGGAAGGCGTGGATACAAAACATAGATAATGGTGGGGTCCACGGAACTAGGTGACGTTACTTCAGTGGCTAGTCTCGCTACTCAACCTGAAAGTAGCTAATCCGCGCTCGGAAAAGGACACCTCCTTCTATGACACGTGTCTTTCATCTTTATCTCATTTGATGACAATCTCATGACATGCATGCTATGGGAAGCGGATTAGGTGCGTACCGGGCCACACTCAGCACGGTGCGGTACTGACCGTGGGGCTATGTTAATCTATGTATTGAATATCCACCATCCATCCGTTGATAAGGTCATACAGTCCTGGATGAAGGAATAAACAAATATGAGCTTGATCCAAAACTTTTATAGCCCACGAGAAGTTTTTAATGGCCAATCACCACTGTTTCATGCGGTGTGGTCCAACTGAGATTTTTATCTGACTCATTTTTGATTTGCAATCTAAAATGAGCTTAAAAAACTGATGGACGGTGTGGATATACAATACATACATCACTGTGAGCCACCGGTCCGCATCTACTCCGCTCCCATGTTACGTGTACGCATCCGACGCATTAGACGAAAGGATAAGGCGAGTAGAAGATATATACCCTTACGAAGAAATGCTTCCAAAGCCGTTGGTTTTCCTAAAAAGATGTACTCGAGGGGGACGCGGATTGCATCCTACCCCTGCCCGGACGGATTACCGTTGGTTTTCCTAAAAAGATGTACTCGAGGGGGACGCGGATTGCATCCTACCCCTGCCCGGACGGTAATCCGTCCGGGCAGGGCTCTGTGGGGCCCACCGTGATGTAAGTGTTTTATCCACACCGTTCATAAATGTTTTAAGATCATTTTCAGTACGATTGTAAAAATGAAGCACATCTACAGCTCCAGTGGACCACACCAAAGGAAGCTGCGGTGATAATGACACTCACAGTTGAAACCTTTCTAAGGGCCACCGTGATATTTTTTTACCGTCTAGCCTATTCATTAGGTCATGTAGACGTGGATGAAGTGAAAAAACAAATATCATATTGATCCGAAACTTCTCCAGCTCTCAGGAAGTTTTTAATGGTAGACGTTCAATCCTCACTTTGTGATCCACTTAAGACCTGTAACTACTTCATTTTCCATCTCGTATCTTAAAATGATCTGAGAAAAACGATGAACCGCGTGGATAAAATACTTACATCACGGTGGGCCCTACAGAGCTAGGCGGGGGTAGGACGCAATCCGCGTCCAGTCAAGGGAACCTCTTGATGGAGATGGGACCCACTTGTTATTTTTATGGCCCCACCAGATACTCTTAAAAACTGGTGAGGCCGGTTCCTGTACAAGTCAAGTTAATTCTACTAAGGACAGCACGTGGGGCCCACCATTGTGTATGACATCCAGCCTGCCTAGCAGGGTTGGCCCACCACGAAAGTAATCAGCCCAATCCAACCCTCAGCCACCACGTGTTTTTCATGATTATTAGGTGGTTGTATATTTCAATTCCTGTGGTGTGGCCCATCTAATGATTATCCAGGTCTGATTAACGGGGCTCACGTAATAAAGGTAGTGGATGGGATAGAAACAGACGAGTGGGGCCCATGCAAGGAAACAACGGACATGGACATCCTTGTCAGGGTTAGGCAGAGAGGGACCACACAATTGGACAGACCAACCATCCACCGCCAGCAAGTAATGCTTTCAGCTCGTAAGGTCGGTCACTGATGTTACTTCATAACTCTACTGTAATCTGAACCGTTATTCACGTGGGCGTTAAGAGGTCGGCACAGGCAGGGGCTCTGAGAAGCCACCGTGATGTATGGGTTTCATCCACACCGTCCTTTCATTTTTCCGTATCATTTTAGGGTTGAAGTTCAAAATTGAGACAGATCCAACGCTCTAGATTAAATTCTTACCATTGAAAACTTACTGGGACCACATAAGTTTTATATCAAGCCCATATTTTTATTTTCCCTTCATCCAAGTCTATGAACAGGTTGGATGGAAAATAACCAGGTGGGTTCGGGAAGGTTTCAACGGTGGGACGCTGTTGGGCTGGTGACCCAAACACTAGCCCGCAAAGTGGCTCTGTAGGCCCCACCATGATGTAGGTGTCTTATCAGGCCATCTATCCATTTCGCCGGCTCAATTTATAGCATGGGCTAAAAAATAGGTAGATCCAAAGCGGACCAAACCTGTGAAAGGAGTAGGAATTGAATGCTTACCGTTGAAAACTTACGGGAGACCACGATTTTGGATAAGCTTATTTTTCTTTTTCTACTTCTTTTTCCTTCGAACCGGTTGGATGACAAACAACATTATCGTCGGCTCTAGAAAGGTTTTAATGGTGAACACATTTCTCTCCATTTTTTCTTGTGGTGTGGTGTAGGTGAGTTTTGGATTTGAATAATTTTTTGCTTGGCTCATGCCTTAAAATGAACCGTCAAAACAGATGGGCGGCTAGATAAAACAATACATTAGGGTGGGCCCATAGAATTTTAACATGAGCTGGCTGGATGATGCTGGGTCACCAGCCAAAAGGCGTCCTCAACTAGGGTTTCATTATAAGTGTGGCCTGCTTGAGCTTTAATTAAATTTGACTATTTTTTATTTTATACTTTGAAATGGATTATTTATTTATTTATTTATTTTATTTAAAAAAAAAAAAATTGGGATGAAAAGGGTAGAAAAAATACATATAAATTGTTGGTCACCTCATGTCCCCTGCTAGTGCCAAGCTCAGGTCAGCACAATGGGCAGGAACCATGTCTGTGGAGCCTACTGTTATGGGTAAATCCGAAAAGAGCCGCATCAGGTTAACTTTGACATCGATGAATAAATTATCGAGCGGGTAGCGTCCGAGACGAAGAAAGTATCCAACCCGAGGGCTTTGGTAGAACTATGACGCTACCCTAATCTTCTCATAATCTTGTAAGGATCACCCCGGAGCAGCAACAACATATCCGAGCCGATCCGTTCATCTTATCCTCTACTTAAACATGTCATCAATCCACTTACCCGCATGCTCGGCTCAAATCACTGGGTAGAATTTGAGCCAGGAGGTCGGGTCAGATGGGAGCTTGATCAGTGACGTTAATGTATAACTCCAGTAATACACAACTGGAGATATGTCTGATGCACAATATCTAGGTAACTGCTGAATACCGCCCCCACGTAATCCTCGCGTGATGGCTATGATTGTGCTGAGATTGTCAGACATGTTCACCGCGACCGTCAGGTATAAAACAGGTCATTTCTACGAGATTAGGTATGTAATATCTCACGCCCCCACTCGACTCTACACTAATTAGACCCAATTTTCCTAGCATGACTTTGGTATTGGAGGGTCTCTTACTTAAGTCAGGGTCTCCTTTATTTACTGTTCTGTACCCGACCAAGGTTCACTCCGAATGTGCAGGGCTCAATGGAGGGTAACCCAAAATTTTGCATCAACACCTACTATGATGGACGTGTTTTATCCATTGTGCCTTATCTATTCTGGATCATTTTAAGATATGAAAAAAAAAAAAAAAAAAAAAAAAGAAGTTCCACCTAAAACTAAAGTGGACCACACTATGATAATGACACCCACTCACCGTTGAAACCCTTCTAAGGAGCTAGGGTGATGTTTACTTGGCATCCAATCTAATCATAAGGTCATAAAGACTTATAATGAATAGAAAACACATCAATTTCATCCAAAACTTATATGACTTTTAAGAAATTTCTAACAGTATGTTCAATCTCTAGTAAATAGTGCACTTGAGAAGTAAGATCTGAAAAATGGATGGACGGCCTGGATAAAACGGATAAAATCTATAAATTAAGGAGGAACTCATAGAGTCCTTCGTGGACAAGGGCAGGACTCAATCTACTGGAAGCGGATTGGCTGGGGTATCACAAACCAGCTATATAGCTGGTGTAGATACGTGTCGTGAGAAGACAAGCGCGGACGCTCCTCGAGCTCCAAGTAGTGCAAACGGTTCAAAGGAGATCAAGTTATATGGGTCTCACAATGATGTATTTATTATATCCACACCGTTCATCCTTTTTTAGAGATCATTTTAGAGCATTAGACAAAAAAATGAATCATATCCAAAGCTCAAATTAACCACACCAAAGATAGCAGCGGGGATAATGATTTTTATCATTAAAAAATTCATAGGCCTACCATAATGTTTATTTTCCATAGTCTGTTAATAAGGTCACAAACACATGGATGAAGAAGAAAAACAAATTTCATATTGATCCGAAACTTCTATGACCCCAAAAGGGTTTGAAATGGTAGACATTCAATCCCCCACTGCTTTTTTCAGTGTGGTCCACTTGATCTTTGCATCCATCTTATTTTTTGGCTCAAGCATTAAGACAAGCTCACTAAATGGATGGGCGGATTGGATATAATACATACCCCATGATGGACCCATAGAACTTCCTAACGTCAATACACCAGCTATATATCCGGTCTGTGGTACACCAGCCAATCCGCTTCCCAATCTAATGCATGTGAGACGACGAGCGCTGATGCTGCTCCAGCTCCTAGTTGCACGAACGGTTCAAAGGATAACAAAGTTACGTGACTCTGCAATGATGATGTATTTATTATATCCACACCGTTCATCCATTTTTAGAGATTATTTTAGATCAATATCAAAAAGATGAATCATATCTAAAGATCAACTGGACCACACCACAAATAGTAGCTGAGATAATGATTTTCACCATTAAAAATTTTGTAGGGCCCACCATAACATTTATTTTCCATCCAATCTTCTCATAAGGTCACAGAGACCTGGATGAAGATGAAAAACAAATTTCATATTGATCCAAAAATTCTGTGTCCCTCAAAAGGGTTTCAATGGTAGACACTAATCTCCCACTGCTTTTTTAAGTGTGGTCCACTTGATCTTTAGATATGTCTTATTTTTCGCCTCAAGCCTTATTACAAGGTCGCAAAATGGATGGAAGGTTTGGATATAATACATACCTCATGATGGGACCCACAAAACTTGCTGACGTAAATACTCCGTCTATATAGCTGACGTGTGGTACACCAACCAATCCGCTTCCCAATCTGCTGCCCTTCTTGTCAGAATTCCGATTCTGTTAATAACTCAAATCCATGAATATACCGGCTGAGGTGTCATTGCGATAGAAATCTCAAATGAGATAGGAGTCGGTGATGGAAGCACTCTCCTTCGCTATGAAGTGACGTTATGAGGTTCTGTCGGCTCATTATAATGTATGTGTTGTATCCACACACCATACATCCATTTGGAGAGCTCTTTTAGTGCATCCGCTAAGGTAGGGAAAATACAAATATCAGCTTCATCAGGAACCTTTGTAGCCGTTAGAAGTTTTGGATATAACTCATGTCCTAAAATGATTGCTTCAGATGGATGGATAATTTATATAAAATATACATTATGGTGAGGCCCAGAGAAGTAATGACACTTCATTATCAAGTCTTGCTACTCAAATTCTCCCAGCAGCACTTAAGCCACTTTTGATTCGTCCATCCATTTTGAAAGCTTAACAACCATTAAAAATTTATGTGCCTTACAGCATTACACTGTCCATCTATTTTAAAAGCTCATTTTATGTCATGATCCAAGAAATGAAGCACATCAATATCTCAAGTAAACCATATCACATAAAAAATGAGTGATTGAATAACCACCACTAAAACTTTTTAGTCACCAGAGTTCTTATTTTTCATCCAATCGAATCACAAGGTCACGACCTAGATGAAGGAACCACACAAATATTGGCTTAATTAAAACTTGTGGCCCAAAAGTTCTTATAAATTTTTAATGACCAATTACCACTGTTTCCCATGTCATGGTTTACTTGAGATTTCGATCTGCTTCATTTTCTAGATCATGACCTAAATTGAGATGTCAAAACGGATAAACAGCGTGGATGTAAGGTACATACTTCACGGTGGGCCTCAACCACAGATCTAGATCCACCGAAGCCAGGGTATAAGGACTCATGAAGTTGAAAATAAAAAAAAGATGGACGGCCTAGATAAAACACATGCATCACGGTAGCCCCAGGGAGTCCGTCCTGCAAAGGGGTCGAAGCAGGGGTACAACGTAATCCGCGTCCAATCTTAACCGTCCAGACTGGCGAGAAAAAAATCCATAACAACCCAACGGCAGGCCCGCCCATGGTAACCAACATACACGCATCCATACAGAGGCAGACCGCCAGTTACCGTGGTCAGGCAGCTGCATAAAATGGCCAAACTGTGTGGCCCACAATGTTCATTTGTAAATCCACACCGTCCATCCGGAGATCCATTATTTAAACCACAGATACAAGATTTCAACCCTACCAAAAAAAAACTGGGATGGCCCACACCGATGGAAACAATGAAAAAACTGCTGCTTAAACCTCTCAAGTTCACACACGTATGGACGGATGAGGTTGATTTTTGTATTTTGCACTTTATTTGGGTGAGTTGCACCTGATTTAGGGGTTTTGATAAAAGATACATGGTGGTGGTCCACACAAAAACCCATGATTGGCTACACATCCCCATGGTGCAGCACACCAGAGCTGGGCCCCACAAAAGTCTAGAATCGACAATGAACCTGATTGAGGTACACCTAAGGGAGGCGCATGTGATCCGCACAAGACACGCTGACGTTCTCCATCGAACCCCACCGACACTTTCCCGTCATTTTCTCTCGCTAGTAGAATAAAACCCGATTATCTCGGCTCTATTTATCGCCATTAATATATTGATATTTTCTCGTGAGATTTTCAAGGACTAAGCCCAAAGGGCTTCTTTCAGCTTATTACAACAAATGGGGGCAATGGTTCTGTTATCAGAACCGTCGATATGATGGCCCAGCAATGGATGAGTCGAGAACCGAAAGAATCGAACCAAAAGAGCCCCAAACCGGATAGATATTCTGAAGATTCCAGCCAACAGATCTTAGCGTTATGTTGGTTAAAGGTGGACCGTTAATTTTTTATTTTCTCATGGTTTGCGGGCCCCACAAGGTGCAGCATTAGGTGCAACCAACGCGCACCGAGATTTGGTGCGCATCCAGTCTTGGACTTTTGAAAATTCAAAATTTTGAAGGGTCTGACTGATTCCCGCAACCGTCTGAAAATGCTGTCATACAAGGGTGCGTACCAACACAGTGTTCCTTGGGCGTATCGAGATAGAGTGCGCTCCCAGTGCGCACGTTATTTTTCTCTCATTCGGGGAAAAAATCGAATGACTGAAATACCCCTCCACAAAATTAATAAAGTACGCTGCCGGATCGAATCGGCAGTATGAATCGTAAAGACGTTTCTAGGACATTTTGGTGATAATAAATTAATTAAAAAAATAAAAGAAACGATTTTGATCTGACGGTGATGATTTCATTCTACCTATTTTTTTTTTTTCAGTTTCTGTTCTTTTCCTTTACAAACTCATATAAACAGTCAAAACCGGCACCGAAAGGTCGTATCGGCCGATACTTTCTACAGTGCCGGTAACGATTCGGGCCGCCACGATAACTCAGAAAAATCAGACGGCCCAGATACAACGTCCGGATAATCAAAAAGACCACCGAAAAAAACAGGCTCGTCCTCGTTCTTCTCTCCCTCCGCACAAATCCCGAATCCCAACGCATCATAACTCGGGATCTCATCCTCGAAACCCCAAATCTGACCGAATTCAGCGGTCTCTGTTTCGCCACGTAGGACATCAACGGACTCCTTGTCATTCTCCGCGCTGGAGGACGTGGGAGGAAGGCCTAGTTCGTCGTCCGAGGCTTCAAGGAGGTAACCCAGATCGGGTTGCGACTCGGACGAGTCCGACTCGGACAACGGAAACGGTGGTGGGGCTGTCAGGGACAAAGATATCTCTTCCTCAAGGCTCTTCATGACCGTCGCAAGATCTTCGATGGCCGGATCCCGATCACCGGAGGCGTCAACGTCGTCGAGAATATCGAGGATGTCTGCCCGGAAGCGCTTCGCTTCGGATGAGTCAGGCGACTCGGTGTGTGACTCGTCCGAGTCGACTCGGACTCGCTTGTTGGAATGGGTTTCTGCCATTAGAAAAAGGAAATGAAAGATGGGTTTTTTCGCTGAGACGAGAAGGAAAGATGGGTTGAATTTGAAAGGGAAGGAGAGGGAGAAAAAGAAGACGTACAGAGAGGATATAGATGGAAGTACGGTGTATGCGAGCTGAGAATGCAAGGGATTGGATTTTATAGGGAGGAAGGGATGAGGATTTTAATATTGGTGTGTAGGCGCGTGTTGGTCGGATGCTTCGGCCATCACGGACGTCTTGCTTTTCCTTTTTTCTGCTCCGCATTTAACTCCTTTGAATTCGAGGTTTGGAATCCGGGCCCACCGACAGAATCGTGGCTCGGCTTTTGACTCGGCTCGGCTTGGATAGAAGTCCGTAGAAGTTCTTTGCGTCTTTATTTGGATTTGGTGGGGTCCATGCTTATTAGGAGTGTTGAACCAATTTATCAGAATACCCCTGAGGTTTTTGCTCATTTACACTACGACTTTTCGCCCGACTGATGTGGACAGGAGGGATAATACGGGAATTTTTCTTCTTTTTTAAAAGGTCTCTAGTGCAACCGGTTGGACCGCAATTTACGGTCCACCCATCGGATAACTTTAAAATGTACGGACAACATCCAATCCGTCCAATAGGTTGGCCTCATCACGAGGATTTCCTTATGCGAGAATCAGTATACTCTCATCGAGTAGACCACTCTTGTAGTTTACTATTTAAGTGACTAAAAATTGTTTTCTATGGTGTGGTCCAGATGATAAGTAGATGGGTTTGATTTTTGAATCGGATGGTCCTTATTGGGGGACCAACCTATTAAGAGGTCTGGATTTAGCATTAACGATGATACGGTTGAGTGGACCATAACTTGTGGTCCAACCAGTTGAGCTTGAAACGTTGTCATTTTCGGTGATCCAAACCGTCCGGTAAGCTCTAGTGCATCCCGACGCATTGAAATACAGCACCTCGGGACCTTAGCCTTTAAACCTGAGTCATCTTCCAACCATCCAAAGTTGTTTGTATGACGAGTCGTACTTTGAATAGATTATTTCTACCCTTTCTCAATTTCGCCCTTTTGCTTTGAACGAACGGTCACCACAACCTTTGTATTATCTATGAGTTGAAATATTCAATTTGAAAGTTGTTGTGTTCAGTCCCTATACGAGGAGTGCTTTATTAAATAAATCAACGGTTTGTGTTATTGTAAAAGGCCCCAGATCCAACAGCTAGAATTCCCACCGTACGTTATTGTAACAGTACATCCGGGTGTATACCACTTAGTATATACTCATCCCTTCCAACATCAATCAAAGGGTCAGGATCTTTCAATCTTGAATATTTTCAAGGCAGCTACCATTAGTTGTGTTTCTCACCGGATCAACGGTTTGGATCACGGAACCATGGCCCCACATGTACAGAATCCTGTCTGCTTTTGCTGATGAGCTGGGCCCTGTCATTCCCTTGTTAAAGAAAATGACCCATGAGTCTGCTACTTCCCTAGGGTAGGTGGGGTTTGCTAATAATGATGACTGGCTAATCACAAACGTTAGTGTAACGGCATGAAGAATGGACGGTGGGAGTTAAAATGGTCTTATTGTTCATTTTGCATGCTTATTTGAATGATTGTGACCGTCCAATCAGATTGAATTGGGGCCATGTGCAATCCATGGTGTGCCCCTACTATACAACGGTCCACATGAACAAAGGTGGGACCGTCTGGGCATGGACATGGAAATTCTCAGATGGACCATTGTTTTACAATACAGAAAATAAACTTGCTGGACCCCACTAAGGGTGGACCACATCCCAGAATCTCCCAGTCTGGAAGATCCTAGACACTAATCTTGGGTTACTTTTCAGTTGAATTTGGACCGTTAGTGTAGTTTTCTTCTTGAGTGAAGATATTTAGGGCATGCAGGATCCATCAAAGGAGTGGCCAAAGTAAATAATGGTTTGGATCATTGAACCATGGGTCCCAGTTTAGATGTATATATCATGGAAATGGGGTGATGGTATTGATCTGGGCCATCAATTTTATTGAAATTTGAATGGATTGTTGGAGTTATGGGATTAACGGTAATTCTTGAGAAGCTATGAGAATTGAAATCTTGCGTGGTCCATCTAAGATGGATGGTGCTAAACATATTGAAAATCTCGTTCTCAGGTACTTACTGGCTCATGATTTTCTCTCAGATGACTAGATTACGTGGTTTTATAAAATCTCACTAAAAAATAAAAATAAAAATATTTCTTAAAATTTTATTGGAATTAGATTTTACCAAATAGTGCCTCCTCTATTAGCTGAAGAGAAATTATATTTGCCATCTGCTTTTTCTTTACCACATGGTAGAAAATAAAAAATTGTGGGGTCCACGTGATATGTATCTCACATCTAATTTATCCTACATATGCATACCAATATTATTATCCAAAGAAACCAAAATTATAATAGATCCTATCGTTAAATTAGCTTATTTATAAAATATAAATATAATGTACACCATTTAAAATAACCCGAGTCAAGTATAGCCCATAAAATGATTATATTGACATGATGTTTAAATTGTGTTATGATCATAGTGTGGTGCATATGCTTAAAAGGTTGAATGTCAGACCCATACTGCATGGACTTTATAAATGTCGGGCCTCACTATTTCTTAAAGAAAAATAATAAGGTCACTTATGTAATTTAATAACTCATAATGCACCATCACACAATATCTAAACGAAGAAGCATTATTTGGTAAAACATAGGCTCTTTAGGCAATTTATTATAAAAATCCCTATCTATTATATAGGCAATTTTTACTATAAAACTTCTCATAAATTAGGATATTATAGTACAATGCCTCTTTGAATAGAAATTTGAAAATTGGAATTACCATAATGTAACCTGTTTACCTTTTTTCTTTAGTAAGGGGTAAAGGTTGAGATTTGTGGGGCCATATGATATTTGTATGATGTCCAATCTGTCCTGTAAATATAATTCACCATGACGTTCAAAATGACAAAAAATTTAGTCTATGTAAGTATAAGGTGGGCCAGACTTTTAAAATTAATATACATTATTTAAAAACATTAAAATGAACGTGTAACCCATCCACTGATTTCATAAAAAAGAGTTCTAGTTTGTGTTATTATCATTATTAGGCACCTATGTTTGATAGGATGGATTTTTTACATATATCACGTGAGCTCTAAAATTTTCAACTTTATTTACTTTATTAAGAGAAACAACATACAAGATTACTTTGGTAACTTATTTTTCAAAAAGCACTGCCCATTCATTTTGATTGATTATAATACCTATTATGAATTAATAATTAATTAAAATTTTTAATATATAATTATAATTTCAAACCATGTGCCATGGTCAATGTCACCGACAACTTCCAAGCTGTTAAGCATGTATGAAAACCAACCCTTTCAATAGGTTAGCCCTACCATGAGGATTTTATAGGTCCAAAAATCAGCCTATCTAAATATCAGTTGGGCCGCACCATGGAAATAATGTGTAGTCATTGATAAAATACAAAATACAAATGTGGCAGACTTAATGAGTGGATACTCCAATGTTTTATCCTTATGATGGGGCAAACCTATTAGATTAATCGGACGTTGCACGTTGGAAATTGTCGACTGTGTGGGATTGGTGGACCATAACTTACAGTTCAAGTAGTTGGACTCAAGACCATCTCTAGTTAAATATATAAATATAATTTCATGCCAAAATTCAAAATTATTGATATTTTGAGAATTACCACCATAGAATCAATAATGTGATATTTTGCAAAATCTAGGTGATGTTTTTTCTCACTTATGCAAAATAATGCTTGTACCTTTTATAATTGAGGTGCATCATCAATTTTGTTAGCCACTATTGAAAAGTAGAGGCTGTCCAATCTGAGGTATTATTTGAGAGGCATGGACAATTTAAGGTGGGCCACATGGTGGGGATTCACAAATTTGATTTTGGATCTTTTCCATTGCAATGGATAAGAACATTAATTCAATCAGTCACTGATCGATGGATGAGATCACCCAAAGGATTAAAATGAATATCTAAATGGCTTGTTCACATACATTATTTGATTTTTTATTACAATAATTGATCTGTACTTGTTTTATTTCTCATCAATTGACTGGTTAGTATTATCTTTGATGGAAGTGGTTTCAAGATGTGCAATGTAAGGTGAGGATCACATGGTGGATGGCCTAAATTGATGTTTGGACCATTTTGATTATAATGTACCTGGATTGTCCATTTTTCTGGCCATCAATCAAATGTCTGTATCACCAATCGAAGTGACTTTTGAGGGATATGGACGATCTTAGGTTGGCCTCTGGGATGAGTGGTCCAGATTGATTATTTGACCACTTTGTTATGAGTGATTTGGATGTATATTTCACTAACTAGGATTTTCTAATTAAAATGATTCTTGGGACAATTTGATGTGGGCCGACCATTCTTTATAACTCACTTATAATAACTGCACCTCTTGAAATTCTCGAAAGATATGAGCAATCAATATGGGACCTGGCATGATGGATGGACCAAATTAATTACGTGACTTTTTCGTGTTTGATCTAGACCATGGATTTGAGTGGTCATCTATCTTATAGTACTTATGATCCTTGGATCAAGTGATCATCAAGACGGATTTGCAATTAAGTTGGCTCTAAGTAGTAGATGGTTTAAATTCATCATTGGACCTTTTATATTGTAATTTGTTTATCTTCACTTTTAGATGCCCATTGATCATGACAATTCATATTTTCGGTCTCATTTACATCTCAGTGGCATAAAAATTACACTGCTTGATGATCATAATCATTTCATTTCCATAGATTTGATTTTCCTCTCCAACAATTATCCCATGCATGTGGTTTGTGGGTGATTAAGTGCAATTCTCTTACATTAAAATAAGATATGAACACCTACCATCTTATATATATATATATATAAAAGAAAAAGTAAAAAGAAGGAATAAGGAAAAAAGTGAAAAAAAGAAAAACAAAAAAGAAGAGTAAATGTTAGGATTTGATAGGTTACATGGAAAAAGGAACGGTTTAGTAGAAAATGACTGCACAACCACTCAAATGAACTATAAAATAGCCAAAATCTTGGTGCAACCTACCATATGGACTAGAAGAATGGTTTGAACAGCCAAGATTATATATAGACAACACGATGGGCCCACACACTAGTTAACATTGGGAGTTTCCTTTTATTATGTTCCATGTGGTGTCACTCATTTGAGTTTTGGATCCATCTTTGTATGTTTCACATGTTGTCATTCATTTGGGTTTTGAATTGAGCTGATTTTTGGAATGCCAAGGTTTTTTGAGGTGATTCATCTTATGGACAGGTTGGATCCACCTGCATGCTACGATTATAAAGTTACCCGAGTGCTCTTGAGCTATATGATAATTTAAACTAATTTCTTGTGAAGGGCCCACCATAACAACTTCTTGTGAGGCCCATGCATGGAACTATAAAATGAGCCTATTGCACCCTTATAAGAGAATAAAAAAGAAATTAATATATATATATATATATATAAAATTCAATTAATAGGCCTATCAAAAGATACCTTTGAAGTATAACTGAGCCTTTTGAAAACTTCAACAACTTAGCTGAGTACGTATAGATAGTGATATATTGTTGTGGAATTTGGAAAAATCACAATTGCCGCGGATCTTGAAAAGCCAATGTTAAACTGGCAAGAAACTTCACCAAAGAGAATTATTAGAAAAGCCAAGATGAAATGACAAGGAACTTTATAAAAGAGAAGCATTGCCCAGCAATTTCCCTTGTGGGATACCATATATTCGAGCTGCGTGGGGCCCACCTAGGATGTTTATGTGGAATCCAAACCACGCATCTAGTATGCCTTATGTTTACCGTGCATCCCAATAATAATTCTTAAAAATAAAACTAAGGTGGGAAACACCACATGGAGCAATCTACATTCTCTCCTAAAACTTATATATGTGGAAAACCTTAGTTATGAAAGGGCCTGAGTTTTGGTGTGTCCCTTCATCCTGGTGGGATGCATCAGGTGAATGGATTGGATGGCACACACAGAATACATTGGACCTCACATTCCATCTGGAAGTTTCCACGGTGGGTGTCAACCTTCTAGATGTTCCAAACCCTTCCCTTTTGTGTGACCCATCCGAGCTATGGATCGATCAGTGTGGAATTTTTTATTATCAAGGCCTAATATAGGGGACACATCTAACGAACCGTTTGGGTGTGGGCCCCACTAATCCATGATCATCATAAGTTGGAAGTCATACGTTCATTTCCCCTATTATCTTTCGGAAATTTCTCCAAAGGTGGCTAAAATATACGACTGTTATCTTGTTAGACAAAAGGTAAACGCGACGAATGGAATTTCCAACTTAGAAATGGACCGAAATTTCCAGGAAAGTAGGCAGAGGATTCTTCAAATGAGACTGTTTTTGAAGGGCATGGATTGCGTCCTGAGGAAACTCTATCAGGTCCACTGTGATGTATGTGTCATTATCCATGCCGTCCATCCATTTTACTAGCTCATTTTAGTTAATTTCCTTAAATTAGAATTACATATGAAGCTCAAGTGGACCACACCACTGGAAACAGTGGGGATATTGACTCCCACCGTTGAAACCTTCCTAGGGCTCACAGGGATGTTTATTTGTCATCCAACCTGTTTATAAGGTCCACAGACATGGATGAAAGGAAAAACCAAATATCAGATTGACCCAAAACTTTCATGGCCCACCCGAGAAATCTTCAATGATAGACGTTCAATTTATACTTTTTCTTGTAATGTGGTTTACTTGAGCTTCGGATATGATTCAATTCTGGGTTCATACACTAACAGGATGAACTGCGTTGATAAGTCACATACATCGCAGTGGTCCCTGTTCGTATTTGAAGGGTAGATAGGTTGGGTACTAGGGGTCCCTAGCTAGGAATGGACAGGGCTTTGATAAGCCATCGTGATGCATGAGTTTTGTCCACACCGTCCATCCATTTTTTTCATATCATTCTAATGTACTTGACAAAAAATATGATAGATCCAAGGCTTAAGTTGGACACATCAAAGGAAGAAGTGATAATGACGTCCACCGTTGAAACCTTTCTTAGACCCACCATGATGGTTGATTGCCACCTAACCTGTTCATGTAGTAAAATAGACCCGGATAAAGTGAAAAGACAAATATCAACTTGATCCAAATCGTCTGTGACCCTTAAAAAGATTTTAACGGATACTGTTTAATCTGCACTGTATGGTCCACTTGAGACTTGGAACTGCCTCATTTTTGGAATCGTTGGCTAAAATGATATTAAAAAATGGATGGACAGTGTGGATAAAATCCATACGTCAAAGTGGCCCCTCAAAGCCCATGTACGTTCCTAGCTATGGACTGGTGGGGCTGGTGCCCAATCGAAGAGGACTTACGTGAACCTTCCACCCGAAGAAATGCGATGTGCACGGGTTTTCTGTCGGTGAACGCGGGACTTGCAGTTGGGTGATCTGGACCGTTGATCATTAACATTGCCGTGGATTGACCGAAAAGGCTAAACCTGGATCGATATCCTGGCTAGAAATCTTGGGACATTTTTCAGTTGAATGAAGACGGTTGATGCATTGCTATTCATATCTCCTTAACACCGTTTAGTTACAGAAAGTGATTTTAGAGGTTTGGATTGTTTTTATTGACGAGATTTTAGGAGGATGGTCAATCAATTGGGGGACCCAATAAATCAATGGTTTAGATCACTGAACCATCTGCCCACTTGTGCAATCTGCAAAAACTATATTTTGTATATGGTTTGTATCACTAGCAGACTATGCAAAATTGCTGTGATAGTTTACCACCATTCTAAATCTTGCAGTGACTCTTTAACAGTACCATGGCAGTTTTAGACCGTTAAAATTGTTAAAATATTTTATAATTTGGAAATTGAAAAAACCAATAAAATAATAATTTGATAACAATCAGGTCAAGAAAGTATTGAAATGTTGTTATTAAAGAGTTATTTACCCCCCTCTTATCTAAGATCATCAAGGAACTAGGTGACAAACCTTCCATTCACTGACATTGTATGCTTTACCTTCTTCTCTTTTTCTCCTTTTCCAAGTAATGTAAGGGAAAAGAAAAATGATTTTCACCACAGTATTACTTAGTCGTTAAAAGCAGTTATAGAATAGATAGCAAGAATAAGATTAAAGAAAGTCAGGTAGTAGTTATAGAATAGATAACAAGAATAAGATCAAAGAAAGTCAAATAATGCTGAGCAATTATAATAACGGTCAAAATATAAGAAGAATTTAGAAGATCATATAAGGCTATAAATAATAGAGAAATTTAACAAAAAATAAAAATAAAAAATATCCTATAGCAATCTAATCAAATCCAAACTTATCTTTCAATTATCTATTCAATTACTCATTAATTTATATTCTTTAATATAATCACGCTATTTTTCTACAAATAAATTACATTTCCTATTATAATTATTTACTTTTCGCATATTATTTATACTCCATAGTGTAATTCGTAACATTAATAAGGTAAGTGGTAATCTTAACTATAGTTTGTATTTAGTTCTTCATTTAAAAAAGTGTTTCATAGTCGTTCTTTACCGGCGGTAAGGATTCATTTTTCATTTCTTTTTTATTTATAATGAAAAATATTGATAGTATAAAATGCAATTATGTAACCTATCATTAGAGGATGAGCCCTATTATCTAAATGTTGCCCACTCATATTCATACATTGAGGGAGTAATTAAACAAGACGTCATCATTCAATCTCTATCACACGCTACCTATCTTCTTATATCGGTGCTTGGGGAGGTCATAGTTGTTCAGAGACACAAATTCAATTCAAATACGCCCACACTTATTATATTACTAAATTGTAAAAAACAACTAGGAACACAAACTATTTTGAAAACCTTTATTTTAAGAATAATTTTTTATATTTTATTTTTTTAAAATAAAGTACAGTACAAATCAATTGCACAAAAACGGCAGTACACCCCAAATTTACCGAATGATAGGACCCTCTGATTTTATCCTTGGAATTTATATATTTTTATATTTTAATGGCCGTCGTTGGAATTGTTTCGGTTGCTTGATCGGTGTGTTTTTTGGGTAATGAACTACACAATCTTATGTTAGAATGGTGGTGAACTATCACAGAAATTTTAGATAGGCACCTTACAACTAGCACGGTCCGATAGCCCTACATGATCACCCTCCATGTAGAGAGGATCCATGGCCATTATTAAAACGGTGGTAAACTGACACAGGTGCGTCAAGGCAATAACTATGTGGCGGAGCATGGATACAACTCCAGAGCATGAAGAAGGTATATACGCATGGAAAACATTATATATATATATATATATATATATTCCTCAATCCAAGCCGTTCAAATTGTGGGTCTCTCTATATCTGAGCCACTACTAGAAAAGTAAAAGAAAGAGTGATCCTAGCTGTCTGACCAGTGGACATCTAATAAAACATTAAAAACTATAGTTATTGTTTGAAATTTGATAGAGAACCGTCCAGATGAGGATGGCTCTTAAAATAAATAATCAATTAGTTAGACCATCAGACGGACCTGATTTACGGCTGTGATCCATCCACGCGGAAACAATAAGTTTAGCTTTCAATTTAGACCAGTGGGACCCATATTTCAGATATCTGTGCCGTTGAAATGATGGGACCTACTTTGCTTGGCCACATGCATGAAAATCACCTTAGATTTTAAAAATCTTGAACTCTTCACTAAGGAGTGCAGCAAAGAGACGGTAACAACATAACAATGGATGACCGTCAATCAAGGAAATGTCCAAATATTCGTGGATTATGATTATCCATTCAGAAGTATTTTTATTGTGGCCATCCATGATGATGCACATAATTTCAACCGCTTGGATCACTTGATCATACCCCTATTTCCAGTGAAACTCGTAGGGCACGGCACAAACGTTTCGCCCGGCTGACCTATCTGTTCAGCAATTGCGTATTTCGTTAGTTTAGAAGGTCGAAGTACAACTGGTTGGACCACAAGTTAGGTCTAACCAGAAGATAATTCCAACCGTTTAAGTTATTTTGAAATCTAAAACTTCCAATAGATCGCATCCATCATGAGGTTCAACTATAAAAAGAATCATCCTTATATACTCATCAAATGGACCACACCATAGAAAATAATATGTAGCATTGAAAAATAAAAAATACAAATGTGACATATTATATAAGTGGATATAATTAATTTTTGCAGAGTTCTGTCTTCATTGAGGGGCCTACCTATTTTATGGGTTGGATATCGCATTCAGTTAATAGAGTGGTAGTAATTTAGTTGGTGAACCGTAACTTGAAGTCCAACCCGTTGGACTTGGATCTCTTTTTATTTAAGAAGTAATATGATACTCCGGCAGCCTATGAGTCTTGATATTCCGGCACTATGGATACACGTGGCATAAATTAACTCAATTAAAACCAACCAAATTGAGTAAAAATCCTAACCTCTGATTCACTGAACTTTTTGAATAGTTTTCATTTTTAACCGTCCACCAATGTCCAATGGTCATATGATCACATAAGCGTAATTTTTGCTTTGTCATACATCTAAAATTGGGACCCCTTAATGGATAGCTGACTTTCTATGACATGGATGCAACTTTAAAGTAATTTCTAGCTGCCTGCGTATCTCACATCACCCACTGCCGGAGTATCAAAGTTATTCTCTATGGAATACGGCACCGTGACAAATATCTCCGATATTTAGCCATCGCGCGATTTTTCCCGGAAATTTCATTAAATACCGCGATAAAAACGAGATATTTCAAAATATCAGATGTTCTCTTTCCGCGATAAAATGGTGATTTTAACGAAACAAATATTTTAGAAATCTAAACTAATTTATTTCCCCATATTTTAAATTATTAAAATTATTTTTAAATTTATAATAATATCGTTTATATGTAATTTTCAGCAAGATTTCGCGAGAATACACAACGAAACATCAACATCTGAATATATCCCGAGAAATTAACATGCCAAGAAATTGCCGACAACGTAATTTGTCAATGTGTATTACGGCTCACGAGTAGTCCGTCGGCCTTCTGAAAAGAGATTCTCCTCGCGGGAGCCGAGCCGAGCCGAACCGGTCGTAATAAAGCCGGGCCAATCTAAAGCGGTGCAGATTTGCCGCAGGCGCTTTATAGAAATACGCCACGTGTACAATACGCCACCTCACGCCCTTATCTGCCTCGGAATCTCCGCCCCGACTCATCCGCCACAGCTAGCCGTCGTGTCCTAGAGAAGCGGCTCCTCGCCGATTTACTTGCAGCGCTGGCGTTCATCTGAGCGCCACGACATACCACCTATCTTTAAAAAGCCAGTTTGGGTTCGGTCGCACTTCAACCGCTTGATCCGGTAAGCGGCGTGGATCCCACGTCTCTAAACATGCCACGTGTCGGTGACACTGACAGACGTGAAAGAAACTTTGATACGCTGGAAGAGTGTGATAGATGATACCCAACCACTTGGAAATTACGTAAAGCTTGTATTCATTTAAAATAATTAATACAGAATAAACGGTCTATATTATGTGTACTAGTTTAGATATATTATGAACCGAAAAATTAATAGATTGGTGGACATTTATTGGACGGTTGATATTTTTCGGAAAACAAGTGTACACGAATACGTTTTGATTATCCGAATAATCTAATTTCATGATTGTAAGTTAATACTGATATATCCGAAATTTAAAGGCTGAATATGAGTTAATAGTTTCAACGTGCGCTGTTTCTATGTGCGTGTGTATTAAGCGTCATGGTCAGCCAGAGTATCAAATACGAGAGAGGTAGCCCGTCACGTGATGATGATGGTGTTGGGCTTTTGCACGTCTTTGTGTCGAGGTTTCCAGACGGAGGTTGCCTTTAAGCTACTCGCGGAAGTAGCAAACATTCACCTAATCTCTCACGATACATGTATCGCACGTACATGAGATCGGCACCATTCATTAGGTAGGACACATCATGAAATCCGATTACACTAGTTCTTTCACTCGTGTGAAGCGTGTTATCACCTTCACCAACATTCAATATCTTATCACCGTACACGTTTCATACAATATCTATATCCACCGTTATCGGATTAGCTACACACAAGCGAGGATAAAGAGATGAACGGTATAGATCTCGAGACACGTGATAAATAGCACGTGGGAGGAGAGTAATATTCAGATTGCAAGTCCTGCGAGTATCATTCATATTCCACGTCCTACCGGAGGGCGATCTGGCCGGTTGTTTAATCTTTGGATGATGGGCTGAGTCGTACGTGACAGGTTGTCCTTTTTCTTTGTATTTCTTTAATTAGTTATTTATTTTTTCTATTTTTTTTATATATTTATATTACTTGGGAACGGAAAAGGAGGTGCGAGTTGAAAGCGTGTAAGCTTGCATTTGTTCGCCTCTTTTGCAGATATGCTGTGAGATCCATGCGCGGAAGCGGATTGGCTGGTCTTAGCCTACAACACACCACCGACCTGGCTCGCGCGAAGATGAGCTTACATGGGCCACATAATGATGTATTTATTATATCTACACCGTTCATCCATTTGGAAAGATGATTTTAGGTTAAAATGTAAAAATGATTCATATCCAAAGCTCGACCACACCGAAAATAGCAGTAGGCCAATGATCCTCACCGTTAAAATATTCTTAGGGCCCACCACAATATTTATTTTCCATCCAATCTATTTATAATGTCAGATAAAGAAGAAAAACAAATCTTTTATTATCCAAAACTTGTGTGACTTCAAAAAGTCGTCAACTATTTTTTACTGCGTGGTTCATTTAATAACTAGATCTATCTTATTTTTTTATATTAAAGCCTAATGACGATATGGCCTAATCAACGAGCCTGTTTGGCCGGACCGATCCCACGGTATTTGGTGTGATGGGAATCAGAAAACATCATTTTTACCCATGGCAGGGACTGTCCCTGTGCCATGGGATAAGCCTAATTCCCTTTTTCGTTTGTAATAAGGTGGTACATTGAAAGGATATACCCACCATTATTTGAAATTATTGACAATAACACACATGTGTTATATCTATACCGTTCATTTGTTTTGTAACCTCATTTTATGGTAAGGGCCTAAAAACGAGGAAGATCCAAAACTTATGTCGCCTCAAAGAAGTTTTCAACGGTAAGTATTCAATCCCCATTTCTTTCGAAGGTGGGGTCCATTTGAGCTTTAGATCTACCTGGATATTTGGTCCATGCTCTAAAATGATCTCAAAAAATGGGTGGACGGTGTGGATATAGCCCACACATCATGGTGAGACCTACACAGCTTACTAACATTGAGTGATATTAGCAGGGGACCGATACAATTTCATCTAACCAACTTCCAAGCTTTTCCGCTCTTTCCAAACATGGAGTGGAATTGGCAAAGGACCAGATGCAATTCCATCCCACCTAAGCCCATCTAATCCAGCCGGCCAAACAGGACCTAGATATAAAAGATAATTCGTAATGTAACCTACAAAACTCGTCAATACATTAGATAAGTCGGTGGTGTGTGATACACCAGCCAATCCGCTTCGGCGGCGATAACTGCCGCTCCAACCCCCGCCCGTCTTTATCCACGAACGGGCAGTTCTGTGGGCGGGCCCACTGTGATCTATCGGTTTATCCACGCCGTCTATCTCTCCTCTCGGATTATTTTAACGCATAAGTACAAAAATTAGGTAGATCCAACGCTCAAATATAATGCGACCCAAGATAATTATTTGGTGTGGTCCACTTGAGCGTTGGATCTGCTTCATTTTTGTGCACAATCTTAAAATAATCTGAGAGGAGAGATGGACGGCGTGGATAAACCGATAGATCACAGTGGGCCCGCCCCCACAAAACTGCCTATTCGGGGGCTAGAGACGGGCGGGGGTAGGACGCAACCCGTGTCCCTGCCGTTCGGGTTGGCTGGTCTGCCACGTACCACCGACCTGGCAGATTTGTTTACGTCACCAATAATGGGGTATGTGTTATATCCAAACCGTCTTTCCATTTGGAGAGCTCGTTAAAAGTCTTGAGATTAAAAATAAGACAGATCCAAAGATAAGGTGATCCACAATGTAAAAAGAGGTGGGGGATTGAGCATCTACAATTGAAACCCTTTTGAGAGTCAAATAAGTTTTGAATTAATATAATATTTATTTTTCCTCTTAATACAAGTCTGTAATTTAATGAACAGATTGGATGTAAAATAAGCTTTATGGTTGTCTCTATAAATGTTTTAACGGTGAAGATCATTGTCACACTACTTTTTATGGTGTGGTCAACTTGAGCATTGTATACGACTCGTTTTTAGGCTAATCCTATAAAATGATCTCACTAAATGGATGAACGGTGTGGATATAGTAAATAAATCATTGTGGGGCCATGTAACTTTGATATACTCGGAGCTCGAGGAGCGTCACCCACACCAGCCGATCCGCTTCCCAAAAACGCTCTTTGAGAAATCGGCGTAGAAAAGTATATCGAAAACAACAGCTGTACGTGAACTTTCAGAACATGCATCTCTTTCGCGCTGCCGTGTAACATTTTTGGAAAATCTAACCCGTACAATGGATGAGGACACTCTGTAGTAATCTATTCTTGTGAAAGTAGGGCCGACATAATGTTGTAGAAGATAGGACATTTAAAACGTACGTACCCAATAATACAAATAAATGTACTATTGTTGGGCTGAGAATAGTTGGATCGACTATATTTTGAAACCCTATGATATTGATCGTTTGAGACAGATTTTACACGGTTCAGATTGGCTATAGATATTACAGATAGTGGAAAATATAATAGATGTATGTGATAGTTTCTCACGTAAATCAATAAAAATAAATAGTAGAAAATTCAAATGACTAAAAAGTCCTTTTTCTGGACGAAATGACTGATAGACGTTGAACTGCTCGAAATTCCGAAAGTCGAAACCTCGATTGACCAAGTCCTGCGGGAATAGAAAACTCTGACGTGGCTTGCGTACGTACTCGCGCAGCGAGCCTGTGACGAGAATGACTTTACGTGCACGTGATCCACCCCGTCCATCAGCTACAACAACTCTCGTTTAGGCTCAACGGCAAAAATCGGGATAACATAATACTCAGGTGGGCCCACTCACAATGTATGGCCCACACGATTTTTTGTGTACTTTCATCCTGATGAGACAAGTTATATGAGTGGATTTGGATGAAATATAAATATCACAGTAGGCCCTAAAAAAATTAACGGTCTCTGTCACATTCCAAATGCTTACATGGTGTGGCCCACCTGAGTGGTGGATCATCATGTTTTTTTTTTTTTTTCTTTTTTCTTTTTTTAATCAGGTGTGAACGGTAGGCAGCGTACCTGATGAACGAGTTAGATCTCGTGAAAGTTACACCCACGCGGCGGTAGGTGCGGCCAGAGCGGGTTCGGTGGGAATGATGGATCTGGTGGGGAGCAACTTTTTTTTTTTGGAAAATTCTTGCGTACCTGGCGAAGGTATTTTAGCAGGAATAACTTTCTGAAAAAACAATTCAACGTTCGCGAAATCCACACCGTCCATCAGGTGCATCGCTACTTTTTCAGCTTTGATTTTAAAATAAGACTGATTCAACCGTTGAGAGTTTAAATTAAAAATAAATAAATAAACAAAAACTCTGAATTCTGATATTATGGTCATGTAGGTAGGCGTAGGTTTTTGAATGTGTAGTTTTTTGTTAATATTTTCATGCTGACGTGGTACATCAGATGAATGGATTGGATGTAATATGAACACTATGATGGGCCCTATGAAAAACTAACGGTAGAAGTCCCATCCCAACTATTTCCTGCGATGTGGTCTACCTAATAATTTTCTCATTATTATTTTTAGTTTTCTAAATGGAAAGTACGCAGAGTACCTGATGGACGGAGTGGATCTTATGAAAGTTTCATCCACGTGGCGGTCGGCTAGTGGTAGTTACCTACGCCAAGTTAGCGTCAGTACCTCACGAGGCATATCGCGGATTCTCTTTTCCTTAGAGAAATTGACCACTGTAGATGCCACCTTTTACCTGGTGTCTTTTGACGACACTCCCAAACTTTACTTTCCCAAAGTAAGCTAATCTGTACGGACACACTATTTGGGAACCGAAACACCCTCGCAGAGCTATTGCTACGGATTATAACCGTAGCTATAAGCCTTTAGCCACTCAACCATAATTTCATATGCAAATACTATGTCCGTACATAATTCTTACTTTGGGAAAGTAAAGTTTGGGAGCGCTATGAAAAGACGCCGGGTAAAAGGTGGCGTCTACAGTGGTCAATTTCTCTTTCCCTTAACACGCGGTCTGGGTGGATCCCTCACTGTGGGGCCACTGTGATGTATGTGCCACAAATCTACGCCGTCCATCCACTTTGATATATCATTTTAGAGCATGATCATAAAAATGAACCAGATCGAAATCTTAGGTGGACCACACCACAGGAAACAGTCTTGATTGAATCCCCACCATTAAAACCTTCATTAGGTCCACCGGTAATTTTATTTGCCATCCAACCTATTGGTAAGGTCACAAAGACCCGTACGAAGATTCCTAAAAAATATCAGCTTCGTCCATAACTTTTGTGGCCTATGAGAATATTTTAATGGTCGACTACTACTCTTTCTGGTATTATGGTCCACCTGAGATCTGGATCGGCATCATTTTTTAGGATCATACCCTAAAATGAGTTATCAAAACGGATGAATGGCAGAGATATAAGGCACATTCATCAATGTGGCCCCAACCCATCTCCGTAGATCCGGTGATCCACCAAAGCCACGTGGATGGAACTTTTGATGTATTAATAGAATACCTCTATGGGATTTTTACAGCCAAAGTATTTTAGAAATTTACTGTTTACTTTAGATTCGGATATGCTTCCTTTTTTACCATGCCCTAAAATAAGAGGGTAAATGGATAAACTAAGGGGTCGTTTGGGACCATTGATTTGGGGAGTTTTGAGGGGTTTGTAAATAGATAAACTAAGGGGTCGTTTAGGACCATTGATTTGGGAGAATCGAGGGGTTTCAAATTTGCTAGCTGTTTGGCAGTATAAAGTAAATGAGGGTTTCAAATTCTCTTAAGGTGTGTTTAATTTTCAATGGCGCTGTAAATACCCGTGAAATGAGTAATTACCACCATTTCATCCGTTCAAAAATCATTCGAAAATCTATGTACTTTTTGCTTGGGAAACCGGTTTAAAAGAATTATTTTAATTGAACCCCAAGGTGATGTATATGATAAATTCATTCCGTCCAGTTCTCAATATTTTAAGGCATGGGCCGAAAAATGAGGCAGATTGAACACTTAAATGGCCCACAACAAAAGAAACAATGGGCTTGAGAGGTTTTTAATGGTAATTATTTGATTCCCTTTTTCTAGTGGCGTGGTCCACTTGAGCTTTCGATATACCTCGTTTTTTGGCTCATGCCATAAATTCATCAGGCATAATAGATTAACAGTGTGGATAAGTGATACGCATCACGGTGAGACCCACAAATATGTTGTGGTGTTTTCGATTTTCATGTAAAAAATGCATGTCATCAAATCAAACATCGAAAAAGGTGAGGTAAATGCAGGGGAAATAATTATTACATATTTTCACCGTATTTCCCTGTGAATTAAAACTCAAATAAGCCTAAAGAGGAAAATGGATTGGCTACTCCCCTGCCACCAGCCCCGTGGCTAGTGGTCGGTGTTATGTGGGCCCCACCATGATGTATGTGTTTCATCCATGCCGTTCATCCTTTATGGCTTTATCCCAAAAATTAGAGGGATATAAATCTCAAGTGGACCACACCACAGGAAAACAATAGTGATTGGATATCTACCATTAAAATCCTCTTAAGGCACACTGTACTGTTTATTTGACATCCAATCTATTGATTAGGTCATAAAGACCTATATGAAGGGAAAAAATAAATATCAGCTTGATCCAAAACTTTTGTGGCCCCCAAAAAGTTTTTAATGGTCAACACTCATTTAACACTGTTTCGTGTAACGTGGTGCACTTGAGATTGGGATATATCTCATTTTTGGTCTCATACCCTAAAATGATCTAGAAAAATAAATGGATGGCATGAATGAAACACATACATCATGGTGGGCCCCACAGAGCATCGACCATCAGCCATTGGTAGGTGGCAGGGGAGTAACCAATCCGTTTCCCTTAAAGAGGGGGTTTGAAATCCACAGTAAGGGTTGGATTGGGCGCGGATTAGGTACTTCCCTTGCTCCTGGAGTGCTCAGGACGAGCTATACATGTACCCCATTAATTGGTAGAGAGCGATTATGTCAGAAGGTGGAGGACATGTAAGCAAACAGAGGCGTTAGCCCGTACATCTCCATGCTCAAGTGGACTGAAAACGTGATAATTGAACGTACACAGTTGAAATATTCATGGGGTCACGTAAGTTTTGAATCATGTTAATATTTTTGTTTTCAGTTCATCCAGTTGTAATTATGTTATTAACAGTATAGATGGCACTTAAACATCACTGTCAAACCCAAGGAGGTTTCAACGGTAGAAATTTCCCTAACAATCTTTTCCTTTATTGCGGCCCACTTGAGAATTGGATACGGTTCATTTTTTTACATTGATCACGTCCTAAAATGAAATTAAAAAACGGATGGACGGGGATGATTTCTCAAAAACATCATAGGGGGCCCCACCTGGGTTCCCAGCGCAGGAACTTCCTGTGAAAGGCTTTCGCAGGAAATTGACGTCCTTTTTTCCTGAACGTGGATTGGATAATGACAGATTGAGTAGCGAGACTCACCACCGAGTGATGTCGCCAAGTTCTGTGGGCCCCACCATGATGTATGTGTTGAATCCACACCGTCCATACATTTGGAGGGATCATTTTAGGGCATGATCCAAAGAATAAGGCAGATCCAAGGCTGGAGTGGACCCCACCACATAAAATAGTGGGGAGAGTGACGCCCACCGTTGAAACCTTCCGAAGGTCCACCATGATGTTTATTTGAGATCCAACCTGTTCATGTATTAACTCAGACATGAAAGAAGGGAAAACACAAATATTAGCTTAGTGGAAAACTTTTGTTGCCCTTAGAACTTTTTAATGGTGGGCATCACTCTCCCCACTATTTTCTGTGGTGGGGTCCACTCGAGATTTAGATCTAACTCATTGTTTGGAACATGCCCTAATATGATCTCTCCAAATCGATGGACAGTGTGGATACAAAACATACATCATGGTGGGGCCCAGAGAACTGGGTTATGTCACTTCATCTACCCAATCCGCTCACTAAATAGATAATATTCATTCCAGGAAATTCAAATACAAGGAAGTGGATAGGTATGATTCACTCACAAAATTGTGTATAATGGTTACAATTTCTTTAAAAAAAAATGTTCAAGCTGTGGGACCAATGTTAAAAGGGTGATAATCCGATGGCTTAAGTTGCGTCCGATTATAGATGAAACATATTTCTAGATTTATAATGATGAAGCAATTCTGACCATCAATTTAGTTGGTAGAAAATAGATGGTTAAAAGCAAAATAGTGAGTGGTTAAAAATTGGACAGTAAACATAACATGGGTATTATTATCATCTCAATATATTTTTTGTTTTAAAAATTATACTCTATCAAAAGTTAGCTCAACAATTTGGACGGTCTAGATTTAAATGGGGTTAAACAATTGAAAAAGTCTAACACTGTTCAGCTCAACAATTTGGATGGTATGGAAGTACCTAATTCACGTCGTTCCTGCGAAAGCCTTTCACATGAAGTTCCTGCGTTGGGAACCCAGGTGGAGCCCACTGTGAAGTTTTTGAGAAATCATCCCCGTCTATCCATTTTTTAATTTCATTTTAGGACATGATGTAAAAAATGAACTGTATCCAATACTCAAGTGGGCCGTAATAAAAGAAAAGATAGTTAGGGAAATTCTTACTATTGAAATCTCCCTGGGTTTGATAGTGATGTTTATATGCCATCTATACAGTTAATAACGTAATTACAACTGGATGAACTGAAAACAAAAATATTAGCATGATTCAAAACTTTTGTGACCCCATGAATATTTCAACTGTGTATGTTCAATTATCACGTTTTCGGTCCACTTGAGCATTGGATACACTTCATTTTTGGCATCATGTCTTAAAATGAAATCAAAAAACTGATGGACGGGAAAGATTTCTCACAAACATCACAATGGGTCCCACCTGGGTTCCCAGGTGAAAGGCTTTTCCAAGAAATCCGCGTCGGAAAAAAAAGGTAAGAAAACGGAAAAAGAGGAGATGTACGGGCTAACACCTTCGTTTGCTTACGTGTCCTTCGTCTTCTTACGTAATCGTTCCCACCAATTAATGGGGTACATGTATAGCCCATCCTGACCTCTGCACGGGCAGGGGAAGTACCTAATCCGCGCCCAGTTGGATTGCACCTAAAATCAGTTCAATAATTGCATGTGTAACATGTGTCACCATACTATTATTCTATTGGGCACATGACCCACTAATGATATAAAAAAATAATTAGATTATCAATTGCATCACCATTAATTACTTTAATATGATGATCAACACCGTCCAAACATTGTCTATGTAAATCAACGGTTAGAATCGTTGGTTAGTCACTTAGACATGACCTTTTGCCTGTGGCCAATTTGAGACCTAGAATTTCATCATTTTTAGGCAAAACATATATTTCAACGGGATTTTTACAACCATTGTGTCAAACACTATATATGTCACTAATTAGAATTATTAAAGTTGATGTAGTAATTAAATTCAAACCCCCATAAATATACAATGCATTGGCTACTTTTGGATTAAAGTTGATTTTCAATCCAGGGTGCCAAACAGAATAGGAGGATTTCAAATCCAAGGGATTCTGAATCGAGGGTTCCAAATCAAGGCTCCCAAATAGGCACATGAGTAGGCCCGATGGTCAAAATGGTACTCACCTTGTTGGATCTTGGTCCTAGAGATGTGTTGACGGGTTGGGCGCTTTAGGACAAGTCCCAATATAACTTGTTTTATATCTATGATGTCTATTTGTTTTTCCGGCTCATTTTAGGGTATGAGCCCAAAGTAGGTGAAAGCTCAGGTGGACCACACCATAGGAAATAGTGGGATGGTAACATCATATGTTGAAACCTTTCTAGGGTCCACAATAATGCTTGTTTGTCATTCAATTGTTGATAAGGTGACTATGACTAAGACATGGGTGAAGGCAAGATACAAATATCAACTTGATCGAAAGTATTTGAAGCCAGAAGTCCGCTGCTTTCTGTGGTGTGGTTCATTTAAGCTTTGGATATGCTTCTATTTAGGTTGATGTCTTAAAATGAGGGGCAAAATGGATAAATGGTGTAAATATAAATTCAACTTAATTAAATTCATCGACTATGTAGAAACCCACATCAGGCCAACAAGCTAATTGAATTGGATCGACTTAATTCAATTAAATTCATCGGCTAAGTGCTAATCCAATCAAACCTAGTCTAACCCAATTAGACACAACTCAGTTCAACTAGTTACACTTAATCAAAGTCCAGCAATACATGGTCCTACCGCAAGGCAACTCATTGAGTTCACTTGCCGAGTCAACTCACCAAATCAATTCACCTAGTCTATCTATCCAACCAATTCACCCAGTTAACCCATTGAGTTAAACTAAACCTAAAACTGGACCTAGAAAAGCCCAAACCCAAAGCCCATAAAAGAACCGGAGCTACAATAATGTAACCCCAAAGGAGCAGGAGCCACCACAGTGTAAAGGTGCTCCCCTGCAAGCAGAGGGTGTGGAGTGGCTTGGACAGTACACGATATATTGCCTGCCACGTGACACACTTCCTACTTTGGTAGGAGGGGTGCATTGCATGTGGAGTTACTCGTGACTCAGGTTATAAGCATGTGGACCTGTGAAAGACTCTAGTACCCATCTTTTGAGCTAAAATTATCTTTTTAGCAATCCATCTGGTCATCAAGATCTTGCCACATGGCAATTTGGAATCTTAGTCATCTAATCCTTTTTAAACCCTAAACTATGAAAGAATTATAGGAAAATCAAACTTGGAGGCTATAAATAGTCCCATCCCCTTCTCATTTTAAGCATCCAGAAAACCTATCCTTTTAATAGATCTAGAAGCATCTAGTAAATTCAGTAGATCATGTAGTCATCTAAAACACCTTAGAGAGTCCAAGCTTTCTCCATTCCTTCCCTACCCATTCCATCCTTCCACCAAGGAAAGAAAAGAGAAATAAGATAAGAGAGTCTAGTCCAAGTCAGCCTAGTCTAGCCCCAAACCAATCTCAACTGCCTGAGCAACCGTTGATCTATTCCTTGTAACACAACCATCCACCCAGCCATTCAACCCTCAATCAGCCTCATATGCATTGGCATTGTGCAAACATTTATCCATTAACATTGCATTGCATTACTCACATAATTGACTCGAGCGTATGCTCTGCGGCTTGACAATATATTTAGATCATGCCCATCAGAAACTTTAGTTGATTAGTTTATGCATGACAAGTGGGAGAGTCAAGACGAATTTATCCAACCTAGGATACACTGAATTTATCCAACTTTGTTATATTGCATTGAATATATATCACTCAACACCTAACATGTTCAGATGTATGCTCTGTGGCTCATCGATTTAATTGAATTTTACCCATTAGAAATAAAGCTAGGCATTTCAGATCTGATCCAGTGGATCCGACCCGAGACCCGATCTGACCCAATTTAAACAGAATTGATGATTTGGATCGATCAGGATTAGGTAGCCCCATTCAGATCCGAAATATTTTTGAGTCAAGTTTGG
The DNA here is from genome assembly GCF_029962835.1 of Magnolia sinica. NCBI lineage: Eukaryota > Viridiplantae > Streptophyta > Magnoliopsida > Magnoliales > Magnoliaceae > Magnolia > Magnolia sinica. Next base: position 131,594,795 of record NC_080574.1, on the reverse strand, counting down.
ATGGGACCTGTTCCGACCCGATCCAATCCGATTGGATCCAATTCAGATTGATCTGATTCGGACCAGATTTATAGGATACACACACACACACACACACTTTTACCTAGCCTGTTTTTTTACCCTACCCTACCCGCACCTAAAGAACGCTAGCCGCTGCGCCGAACCCTAAATCCCCAAATAGTCCCTTCTCTACCCTACCCTACTCGCACCCGAAGATCTCAAACCCTAGTACCCGGCCTGTTTTTACCCTACCCTGTCCCTACTCACACCTGAAGAACGCTTGTCGTGTCGGATCCAAAATCCCTAAATTGTCCCGATTATTTTCCATGGTTCTACTGGAAACTTATCACGGTACTAAATGGCTTCTTACTATACCTTCTCTCTGTATATTCATTGCTTATTTATATATTGTCTTCATTATTCATTTCTCAGTTCACCTGCTTTATTGTCTGTTTCTTTCATGTTTATCATTGTCTTGTTGAATTTGCAAGAAATCAATTTCTTCTCTTTTAATAAATTCATTTGCGGCATAACGGATGGACGATGTGGATAATCCACATACATCACGGTGGGCCCCATAAATATTTGGCAGCATCTTTGGTTTTAGCGTTGAAAATAGCAAGAGTCAAATCAATCCTCGAAAACGATGCGGTAATTACCTACGTAAATAATTATTATCTATTTACAATGTAATTACGTTTACTTTAGAAAATCAAATAGGCCCTAAGCATCAATAGTTAGTTAGATTTCGTGAATTAGAAACCATACGTCTATGCAGGCAGAGTGGGTGCCTAACACCTTTCCTCTCTTTAATCATAGTCCCTTACTCAAAATCTTCTGTCGCAGATCAATGAGTCATTTTAGGGTCGATAACCTTCAAAATCTCATCCTAACATTTCTACAGGGTTTAACAAACTATGGAATCGAAGTAATTGGCTAGTTTCAACTCCAATCAAATATAACACCTCACTTACATCAACGAAAAGCCTCACCATGTGAGTGAGATCCAATCCGCCTCAAGATCCATCATCCATAAAATGACAACTCCACTGGGACTTGCTAATCCCGCTAGCCACGATCCGACTTACAGGAACTCGCAAATCCTTGAGGATCAACAATTTTCACGCATTTGTATATGCATCTATCATGCATTCTAAATCCCAACAAAACAAAAAAGAAGAAAATTCAAAAAACTAAAACCATTGTGCCCATTTGAGCTAGACGCACTCAAACCAAAACTTTATTTCACGACTCTTTTCCGTACCCGATCTGAAATATTTATGTCGAACCATGAAGAAGGAACTCTCCCATTTTTCACTCTCAATATGATAGAAGCCCCACAGACACATCCAGCAGCATCAATGGCAATCTCTTGCATTCAAGAGTTGGCCCAAAATACAAAGATCATGCAAGAAATGCTCCTACAACTCGCGCAACATAGAGGTGTACAAGTCCCAGAAGCCAGCATCCATGTTAGACTAGCACAACCCTAAACTTCTAGGCATTTCTTATTGGAGAACCGCAGAAACACTCAGAGAAATCAAGCAAAGTACGCACAATCACACAACCGAGTTTAAACAAGAATAATTCGAATTTTACGTGAAAAATCCCTTGCAGGAAAAAAAAATCACCGCACAAAGCGACAAGTAATGCACTATAAAAGCATAAAGTATAACATATAGAGTGTTATCGATTTGAACAAGCCTCGAATCCACTTTACAAGCCCTAGCTATGTGACGTAGGGAAGGATGTGTTGAGGTCGATCGCCATCTTCCTCAAGGATAACTACTCCGAATCTACAGAGCTTCTCTAGACTCCTCATAGAGATTCCTCGAATCTACGAGGAGAGATAGAAAATAGAAATAAATTCTAAAAATTTGAAATTTGATCGATTGATAATTGTATAATGTGTCCACGTTATACCATTAATATATAAAAAAAAAAATCAAAATTCATAATTACAAAAAATAACAAAATTTTAACTCTAATAAAAATCATAATTATAATAAAACTCTTCTAAAGTCTAATTTTTAAAAATAAAAATTTCAAATAAACTTTTCCTAGAAGAATCCTATCATGATTAAAAGTTATTTCTAAAAAGAAGAAAATCTAAACTGTAAAAATAAAAATATTAAAAATTTAGAAATACTAAAAACAGTAATTTTTTCTTAAAAATTCCTCTTCGAGCTAAAAGTGCTTATTTTCTGATGAAACGGACAGACGATGTCACGCCCCAAACTCGGAAACCGGGCTCACAAAATTTTCGATCGCCGAATCCGGCGCCGACAGCCTCCGTAGTGTCCCATTCTCAGATTCCGGCACTCATATGCCAGATTCCAATCTTGGGATCCTACAAGGAGGATTTTTCAACGTTTTTTTTTTTTTTTTGTAAAAAGCATAACTACAAGTTTACCCAAATCACAAAGGCAACATCATCGTCATATATCCACTAATATAAACATTTTGATACAATACTGAAAGGGAAATACATATATCGAAATCAAAGCTCCAGAGGACCACTGCACACTCCAAGCTCAACGCTGCTGCAACCTAACGCCACCTGCACGCATCTATCATGCATAAGCTTACAAAAGCTTAGAGGGTAGTGAAAGTGTGTGCCCAAGATAAGTGCCAAGTATACCATAAAGCCCATAAATCATACATCATCGGAAAATAACGAAAATACTGACAAGATCATGAATCATATGATATCAGAGTCAGTAGAAATATACTGGTAAGTCCATGAGTGCTATCAGCCATACCAATGCTAGGCAATGCAACACATAACAAGACAATAACAGAAGCTGAGGATGCAATGCAATATGCAAATCCTGACGATCCACGAATACCATTAACCTCATCTAGGCCATATAAGTGCAAAAACATAGTAACCCAAAATACTAAGTACTGCGGATGTAATGTAATATGCGGTGTAAAAGAAATGACCATACTGGAATGTGAAGTTGGGGTGATAGTACGAAGTATCACAGGCTATCGGGTCCATCACAAAGGACTTCTATTTAAACCAGTCCCATACCTAAATTTGGATAGTTAGACACTATGTGGTAAACTCCTGATCTCAGGTTAGTCGCGCGCCCAACTGAAATCCTGGTCATGCGATGGTGCACGTAATAAATAGTTACGCACCACCAGCCCGAGTGGATAGTGAATGAATGAATGAATGGATTTGCAATCCCTGCTCAATAAGTCCACATATCAGTACGGTTGCTCTCTGGGGGAAACCACCGGGGTTTATTACACTCGACGCCAACTGCCTCCTCCCTAGCTGCACAGCCCAACGAGTGGAAGAGACCTCACTATCTGCCTGACCAGTAGTCTGCCAATACCTACCCGGCTCGTCGATAGCGGATCCATTTACGAGCTGGTCATACTCAGCCTAACTTATAGCCCCCTCACTCGGGCGGATAAGGCCACCCCTCCTAACCGACTACGACACAGTGGGAGACGTGGCTTACTGGTATTCGGCACTCGGGCGCTCATGTTCCACTCGATCTAGACGTTGGGGCACCTCCTGGCCTCGAAGATTCTGAGATTTTTACCCAAGGACATCTTAAGTACCCATAGTGCTAGAACCAAGTATTTTTAATATCTCATTTAGCCATCCACGATGTGCCTGTGGAGGTCACGACCCTGATGTCGCTAGGGCGTACAATGATCAAGTCACATATATGCGAGATGCATGAGTCACACTATCCAGTCATGCAGCAATCCTGCCATACGACGCGATAATGTGGGCACTCCATCTCATAAGGAGTCTCGTAAATGGTCTGCCCAATGGCGTATGCAATGATCAGTCACTACTCATATCAAGCATACATATGATGTGTATGACATGAGTCATGGAATTACACTAAGCATGTTATGAGGTGATGAACCACTCTCACAACGAAGATAGGCCTAAATGGCCTACACACAACAAGTATGGGCCTATCAATGGGCCCTAGGGAGAGTCATAATACGGACATTTAACTAACATTATTCTTACAATGTGAACGTCAAACCAACATTGCTCCCAAGGCACGGCCCGCCATAAACATCATTACCTGCATTATAGTGAAATCACACATTACATCGGGTGCACATTCCTCGCATTGAGCCATATGTACACCACATCGGGCCTAGCCATGCGGGCTGCAAGTACATCAAGATGGGCTTCATCACATGGGCTGAAAATATATCACAGTGGGCCACAACATATGAGCCAGAAATACATCACAATGAGCCTTACCAAATGGGTCGGAAATACATCACAATGGGCCTCAACCCATCGGCCCTAATACATCACAATAAGCCTCAACCTGTGGGCTCCAAATACATCACAATGGGCCTCAACCCATGGGCCCTAATACATCACAATGGGCCTCAACCCATAGGCCCTAATACATCACAATGGGCCTCAACCCATGGGCCTTAATACATCACAATAGGCCTTAACCCATGGGCTCCAAATACATCACAATGGGCCTCAACCCATGGGCCCTAATACATCACAATGGGCCTCAACCCATGACCCCTAATACATCACAATGGGCCTTAACCCATGGGCTCCAAATACATAACAGGTGAGCCCTGCACCTGGGCCTCAGAACATGCAACAGGTGGGCCCGTTCATGGGTCAAAGATGCATCATGATGAGTCACATATATATCAAAGTGGGCCTCTCGATTGGGCCACAAAATATATCAAAGTGGGCCTGGCGAATGGGCCACAAAGTACATCAAAGTGGACTTTACAGATGGGCCACAAAATACATCAAAGTGGGCTCGATGGATGGGCCACAAAGTACATCAAGGTGGACCTTACAGATGGGCCACAAAATACATCAAAGTGGGCCTCAATGGATGATCATATCACGGAGTGGCCCGCCGTGATGTGTTTGAGAATCCAACCAATTCATAAGTTAACATAGAGCTTAGATGAAGTGAAAGCAAAATATAAGCTTAATTGGAAGCTAATGTAGCTCCTAAGAAGTTTGAACGATGGATGTCACTGTCTCCACTATTTTCAATGGTGGGGGTCCATTTGAACCTTAGATTTCATTCTTCAGCTCATGCCAAAAGAAAGTGAGCTTTTAAAATGGTTGAACAGTTTAGATGCAACATATGCATCATGGTATAGTCCATAGCTCAGATGGATAGTAGGGATAAAACACTTACATTATGGTAGAGGCCCACCAGGTGGGTGGCATAGATGCTAAGGTGGGGCCTACACAGCACCGTCCAACAACTGGACGGTGCATATACAAACATACATCATGGTGGTTTCCACCGTCCACAGCCATGGACGGTGTGAGTAAAACACATACATCAATGGTGGGCCCCATAAAGATGGACTGTGTGGTATACATACATCATACGTGGGTCCCACAGACCTTGCTGATGTCAACAGCAGTGGGACCTACCACCCCTACAGAATGGGTGGACGACGTGTATAAAAAACATACAGCGTGGTGGGTTCCACCGTCTGCCTGGATAGTGTGAATAAAACACATACATCTTTGTGGGTCCCATGTGGGGCCCACCATAACGTTTATATACCATCCAATCCGTTGATAAGGTCCCACAGACCCAAATGAATAGGAAAAACAAATTTCATACGGGATCCAAAACTTCTGTGACCGAGAAAAGGGTTTCAATGGTAAACGTTCAATCACGCTGTTTCCTATGATGTGGGCCACCTGAGTTGAATATACGGCTGGTTTTGGGGGGGCCCACTGTCCCAAAGGAGACCCGACAAATGGATGGTATGGATATACAAAACACATCAAGGTGGGGCCCACGTATGGAACCCCTGGGTTCGCCCATCCGTCCACAGCGCAGTAGGCACTGCCTCTGACAGCAGCAGTGACCTGCTGCTTGTATATATTATTATTATTATTATTATTATTATTATTATTATTATTATTAAAACCTGTCTTTCTGAGGTTTTTCACAGATGGGGCCCATATCAACAAAATCCACCCAACCCATTGATTTTTACTATTTAATATAGACCAAACGAGCCCAATATTGGGCGTGTTTCGAGGTACAAAAACAGTATGGTGGTTTTCAATGGTAAAGAAACTGTTTTCTATGCTATGGCCTGCCAGAAAACCGGATTGACCTCATTTTTTGGCTCAACGCCTAAAATGATCTAAGAAATGGAATGGACGGCTTGGATTAAAAACATACACTAAGGTGGGGCCTGTATAAGTGGCCCGCCCAAAGGCTTATGAATCAAGCTAATATTTTTATTCTTATTACACGCATAACGCATATTAAGGTGGGCCCTGCTCAGGTGGCCACCAATTGATGGATGGTGTGGGCACAACACATATGTAAAGTGGGCCCCACCTACAGATGGCTTGGGAAACATACATACTTCATGGTGGGGTCCATCTGGGTGGGCTACATGGCCACATTATCACATATAATAGGAAGAAATGAAAGATAGAGGGAGAGAGAGAGAAAAAAAAGTGAGACACACGTGTGATGGAGGGACCCCAGCACTATGGGCCCTCCTTTTAAGCATTTAATCATACATCAAGTGGGTCCCAATACATATGAGCCCACCAAATCAAAAATCAACGGTGGAGAATACTTCTCCACCAAAATGCAAGGTCTAGATGACCTCTTTAGATCTTAGGAAAGTAAACATCATGATGAGGTCCATGGAGAATGGCCCCATCATGGAATGATAATGAAAATCAAGGTGGGCAATCGGCCACATCAAGGGTCCAAAGTGAGATCCATGCCATTGATTGGTAGGCCTTACTTGGCCCATTATAAAAACATGAAAACTAGCCTATAGAAGCACCCATCGTTCGATCTTCTCGGTCCGTTGGAACGCCGGTCTCCTTGTGTTCCTCTTTGATGGTGGAAGATGAGAAATGGATAGTTAGGATGAAGGTTTTTGGGATGGGAAGGTGGGCCACCAAAATCACTTTTCTCTCCGTGGGAAGCTTAGACATGAGCTCATTTTGGTGCTCGGAAAATGTGTTGTAGAAAAGAGAGAGAGAGAGAGAGAGAGAGAGAGAGAGAGAGAGGGTTGTTGTAAGAGGAGTGATGGTTGATGGATGTGAGGTGATGGTGTACTTGACTAGCATGGGTGTGTAAGAGAGAGGGTGAGAAAGAGTTGAGGAGAAAGAAAGCATTGATTGATTGATTAATTTGAGTGATTGATTGATTGATGGGATATGTTGTAGAGATTCTCTTAGGATTGCAAACGCGCGGCATTTTCTTTTAACTGAACGCCGACCCACATCTCCCTGCCAGGGTATCGGATCGCTATGCAAGACGCGACGTTAGAATCGCAGCAACGGTGTGGTCGTAATGCTATAAGTCTCAGATTAAGCCGACTCAAATTTACAAGATACGACTTAGGGTCGTGCGCAAATGTCAATCATAGGTCGCAGGTTACTGGAATTTGACGGGAAGGATCGCGGGAGTCAACGGAACAGTATGGATTAGGATACGGGTCTTACAGACGAGACTTACTTTTTAGGTTAGTTCATCTTGGATGGCCTGTTTCAGTAAAGATTGATTGGTTATGCGCCTCATAACAGTACCCGGATTAAAAGTTGTGATCAATTTACGGTCAACCTTCTTTTGATCCAACCATCCTAGGAATGTATATGTGTCATGTTTTACATCGGACCACTCCACTTGAAAAAAAAACTCATCTTTAAGGTACTCAAGGGACTTCTCTTATGGTACTTGATTAATTTCTGACACTGATGTTTTTTTAGCATTTTTCTTGTACTTTGCATTAGGCTCTTGAGTTGATACAATACATGTACGCATGCTCTCCTTGACTTGGCCAGTAGGATCGGTTCCTTATACTTGCAAAATGTCGCATCCCTTTTGATAATGTGGACAATTAGGTAGACTTTCTCTTGAGACAAGATTAACGTGGTTGTGTATATCTCGTATGGGAGGCAATTTATTAGGGAGTTCATCGAGCACAATTACATTGAATTCATGCAGTAGTGGTTTTAGTTTTTCAGGGATGATGGTGGGCTCGAGTTCCTTTCCCTTTACAATTAATGGATAGGCTTGCCCTGTTTCTTTAAATTCCTACATAAAGTCTTGTATAGTCAAGAGAGAACAACCTTCTACTTTAGAAGTTTCAGATGGCTCCTCTAGATCCATAGGGGCTAATGTAGTTTTTTGGTCATCTTTGACAAAAATATACACATTATCTCATCTTTTATGAATGACATCACGAACGGATTGTCAAGGTCGACCGAGTAGTATGTGACATGCTTTCATGTCAACTATTTCACATACTACTTCGTCCTTATAATGCTTATTGTTATGTGGAAATATAATCCGACCGTCCTCAGGGTTAGCTCGAGCTGACGAGCATACACACCTTCACCACCTCATCCAGAGAAGAAAGACTTCGCACCCCTAAGCTTAATCCTCCACGGTGTATGTTCCCAAGCTCCCCACTATGTATCTCACAAGAATTGTCCTGAGGTCCTTTACCGGGATAAGCCCAAGGGATTGATTGGCTCGTTGAGAATAGACAGGACCGATGTGAAGATAGGTCCAACCCTTAGCTCAGTTAAATAAAAAAGACCAGACAACCAATGCAAAACTTCTGAGCTTCTCATAACAACCCCTGGCTGGCTGGTCGATGGAATCTGCTTGGCTCAGTTTAGGTCATCTTCATCTGGCCAATCGGTTGGTTTAGCTCAGTTCTGACACAAGTAAATGAAGGTTCAGCTCAAATCTTTATGATGTCCAATTTCTGTAGCCTTTAACTTCTTCATGAGTCTTGATAGTCTCCTCGGATTACTCATATACGGGTCCACCTCAGACAAGATAAGGAATCCATACTATGCCGACCTATGACATCTCGACTAGAATTATGCTGACCTACCTCCTCGGCTGAGCGGATGATCTTCCTCGACTGCACGATTCAAAGGTAATTGCTAACGCCCATCACTTTCGCGTAACCATCCACCGCGCGATTCTAGGGTAACTGTCGACACTCACCACTCGCGCACATCTCGCCTAATAGCCAAGATCACACCTAAGATTACGGACTATCCCGTCTTACGAACACTATAAATAAGGGGCCCATCTACATGAAAATGTACGCGGAATCTCTCCCCATACACCCTTCTACACAACTAGACCCAGATTCTTTGCTTGACTTTGGCATCGGAGGGTCCCCTGCTCTAGCCAGGGTATCCTTTGTTCTTCTCTTGTGTAGGTGCTCGGAGGTTTAAGGAGGGCAGTTTAGATTCTTGCATCAACACTTATCAATTGAAAAAGATATAGTGCACTATTCGGTTACTTTTGTCTCATTGATTTTCTTAATCTAACCGATCTTGTATGGGGAGGGGTGACGCTCCATCTTTAATTACAAATTTTTCACCATGACCTTAGAGATGATGTTCTCGCTGCTCCCGCTGTCGATGATCACATCACAAAATTTTCAATTCACCATATACCTAGTTCAGAAGATTTTATGCCGTTGTGGGTATACTTTTTTCCTTGATTCATATAATAATCGTCTCATAAAGAGTGATTCACCACGGTCCTGCGGAACCCATTCTACCTTAGTAACTACTTCCTCAGTGGTTTGTTAATCTTCATAAGATCCAAAATCTTCTTTTACTATGTCACATTCAGCGCCCCCTTTGTTGATGGTCAGGTGGGCTGTGGGGTGTTGAGGCCAAATATTTGATAAGTGGCATGGTTGGCTAAAGCAGTAACAATTGTTTGGCCTCGGCCGACTATAGGGTTTGGAATCCTGCTCGGATTTGCAGCTGTGGGTGCTACACGTTGAGGCCTACGTGGGTCACTCCCCGTGTCACAGTTTGTGGTCGTAGAAGGTTGAAGATGTCCTCCTATAGACTCTTTTCCTTGTGTTAGTACCGATTCTTACGTGGGAACTGCCACGCAGGGACTAAGTTGAAGGATAAGGCTAAATGGAGACTCTTGCAAGCTGGTTATACACAAGACGATCTATTTCTCACCAATTTGTAAAGAAATATTTCTTTTATATATGTAGAGAAGTTTTACAATGGTAAAAAATGGACAAAAAACTATCAAAATCGGTGTCATCGATTGGTCTTCGATAGCATTAAAGTGTCCATTCAATGTCATCGGGAAAATTAGGATTTTCTTCAATATATTGTTGGATAGTTTGTCGATGCCATTGAGTGACCTTCGATGTCATCGTAGTTCAATTCACAAACCTTTATCCTCAAGGTGAATAAGTTGCCCTTGCTGGCTGACTCGAAGTCAGTCCCCACTTCGAATGCAGGTCTATGGAAATTCAATTCCCTGGGAGGAATTGTGGCGGGACTTCGTTACTATTAATATGGTCCGCTTTTAGTCGATTCCTCATTAGATTCAGAATTACGGATGGGTATAACTCATATGCTCACTATGGTCACTACGTTACCTCTGCTCACTGGCAACAATTTGTGTGTGTATGTCATTGAGTAAACAACTACAAAAAGCTTGGGCTAAAATGCTCGAGATATTGTATGGATAGAATTTATAATAGTGTCTCGAAAAACAAAGTGATTTCTACTAGGCCTGTATCTGTTTTTTTAGGTTAAGTAGGATTATTATTTGTTGGAACTTTCAGTTCTCTTGGTAGGAATCTGATATCCTTATTTCCCCGCACGGCAAATCGTTTTTTCCCCAAGGGCTTCTGTAAGGAAGTCTGCGCTCGGTCTACCACCCCTAGTAGCTGATAGACGACAGGGGGTCCCTTCGCTTGACTTTTTATTTTAGGATACTCTTACCAAGTTGAGTCATCGAATCTGACTAGAAAACGGTGCTAGATTTGGGACCTGAGAGATCATAGACTTGCCATCATCTAGGACATCTTACTCCTCAAAATAGCGAGGAGGAAGGAGAGATCCATCAAAACTTGAATGTGAACAAGAGGCATGGCCTTTCAAAGGAATCAAATTAGAAGTCCCATCAGGCAATTCGGAATTCCACTAGAAATTGAGTAATGGCAGACCATCTAATGGCAGACGACCTCCACTTCGAGTACCGCGTTCCCTCCGCTTCCTGCCTGGAATATGGTCCGCCCTTACTCAATTCTTCGTCGAATTCAGGAGTTGAATTTAACTTGGAACACCACTTTTCCATTCATAGAGAGATCCAATAGTCAAAAATCAATAGAAAGGCAATCACTCCGAGTCCGGTTTCTACACTTCAGTGTAGAATAAGCTTCTTCTACACCATAGGGTATCGGGTCCACCGTGATGCAGGGCCCACATCCAGCCAGTCCATAAAGGGAGCCCTTCAGGTTGACTTCGTATGCTGAAAGTCTGCCCCATAAAACACAGGTGGGTTACACGAGAGGAAACAGTCAGATGAGAACCTAAACCGTTAATACCTCAAAGATTGTCTGTATGTCCCACTGTATTTTGTATATGCCATCTAATCCATTCAAGAAGACATCCCAGGACTCAGGTGGGCCATACCATATCTAAAATCAGATGGTATGGCCCACCTAAGTTCTGGATGGGCCTGATTTAAGGGATTCAAGAATAAGATGAGAGGGCGCACATGATGAAGGGTTGGACGTAATCCACACATCAGATTGGCCCCCCACACTCGACTTTGCAGAATAAACGTTATAAAAGAACCAGTCTTGTATAATGTATGCCAAGTGTACAAAAAGATATCAAGACCGTCCATACGCATCACGAGGGCCCCCACAAGTCAACATAGAGAAACGTTTGATGTTCTCCTCTCATGTGATGCAGCCAAACACGGCAGTTGACTAAAATATTATAATTGCATTTCTGGTCTATTCCTTGCCTCCCCCCCATTTCACCGTTCAAATGTTTCACTGGTGAAGGGTGCATGTGGGTTTTGTAACTCATACACACGCAGGCATATGTATCACCAAAGAACACATGTGTAAGATCTGGGCTTTTAAACTTCTTGAGAATAGCGGTTAGATCTTCTATCTGAAAAATCAGACAGTTTCACTACTCAGGGAGGCTACACGGGCACATTGTAGACTGACAGTGAAAACGCATCTTTTCCAGCCGTCCATTTGTTTCCGGTGCTGTGGCCCACATGAATAGTGAACGGATTGATTTTATTTTAGGCCAGAATATCCAAAAAGTTGATATACCACCCAACTGCCATTATTGACACGTGTGCCTGGGTGCAGACTGGCAGGTCTCGCACGACGTGTGGAATTACCGTACTTGAGGGTGCATATGACTCGTTCAAAGTTCTATTCACGGGAGAAAATCAAAGATACTCGCATCAGGACAGTGGCTACCACTGCGATTCGCACAAACACTGTAAACGAGGGGATATTTGTAGCACACACCAATACACATTAAATATGAAAATCATCCATGACATTTATCATGTGGGGCCCACCACTAAATTCTACTGAAAAAAAAAAAAGCAGATCGACTCATCGTATGTGGACAGTTAAATAAAAGAAACCATTTATTTATATTCAATACATAAAATTAGCCTACTAACTCAGTGGACCACCGTTATTTTCACAGAAATGAAATTAAACAGTGGGCCACCACAGATAAATGGATTTGATGACACGTGCCATTTTACCAAGCGTGCCACCAATCAATGTTTAGGCATTTATCTAGTTTGATTACTGTCTCTTTCTCTACCATAACCTTCTCTTTCTTTTCCCGCCTTTTTTTTTTCCGGTGACTTTTCTTTATGTCGTAAAATACTGACTCCACCACTAATTTTGATGCTCGAGTAGATATGAAAAGCAGCCCATGTTTGCTGCTTTCACATTTTTTGTGTGATTTGTTTAGTTTTCAAGGAATCATATCACACTTTGGATGGTTGTGATGGTGTGGGTGGTGGGCCATCCACCTGCCTTCCAATATACAACCAAACTATCTTTTCTTTTCTGATGGCTTCCTATTTCACACCCACTGACCCACTTGCTATATTTCTCTCCTTTCCACCTATGAGAAGTTGACAAGAAACTACCGTGATTTTGTGGAGTTTGATGAGGCAAGGTAGTCATGTGAATGGATGGTATCATGTTATGTCTCCACCTTCCATTTTCTGATGTCTGTTTTGTGATTATAGATGGATGGTACGTAAGTGGGCCCCCCAATAATTCAATGAAATGTGTCCTTGGCCGACACATGGAAGACCGTTTCGTGGGTGAGTGGTGATAAGGGCCCTTATCCAGAATTGTAGTTGTTATATGAGATCGGGACGTTCATTTGATGGGCCCCACAAAGGAGGGATGGGAAGTCATATCCTGACTGACGTGATCAACGGTGATGTTCGAGTAGCGTCTGGTCATACTATCAATCTTTGAGTCACGCAATTAAGTATGGTGTGATAGTTTCCAAAGCCGGCGGCCTGGGGCTTCCTTAGTCGGCCCTGCGAGCCTAGGCCAAGTCAGTGAAATTAGGCAGACCCTAGTTCAGTGCGAGTCCACTAGGTTCTAACTCGGAACTCAGTTCACTCGGCCTAATTTCAATGTGTCAACCAAGTTGGGCTAAGAAATTTTAGTATAGTAATTTTAAAAAGAAATTTGAAATGCATTGGAATCCAAATCACAAATCAAAGTGATTAAAGTAAATAAGTTGGAATGCACTGAAATCTAAAAATGGGAATGCATTAAAATTCTATAGCATATTTACTAGTGTTGTACTAGATTCGAACTAAGTCCAACTTGTGACAACTCGGCTTGGCCAGCAGCCATCCCCAGTTTGAACTTGGCTCAACTCGATCCTTGGGCCTGACTGTCCAGCTTGGTTCAGTTTGGTCAACAGCTCGAGCTTTCAAGTTGAGTTTGAGCTCGGGCAAAGGAAGGGGGGAGAGAGAGAGAGGGCTCAAGCTCGGTGTTCACCGGATCAGAGGGATATGCCAAAACTTCGGACCGAGAGAGTAAAGGGTGAGGTGGTGGGTTAGTGTCCGGCTACCGGCCGGGCACTAGAGAGAGAGGAGAAAGGGGGGTGGGTTCAGGATGGGCGTTGGATAGGGGGGATCGACCGACCGAGTATTTATACTCGGTCCAATGAGTCGAACCCAATCCAAGTAAAACTGAGTCAGGTTCGAGTCAAGCTCGTTCTAGCTTAGATTCGGCTCAATTTTTTTCAAGCTCTAAAAAATTAGCTTGAACCCAGTTTCAAGCCGAGTCGAGTCAAGCGTTATCAAATTGAGTTGAGTGAGTTAGCTAACTCGGTTCGTGTACAATTCTAATATTTACATATGTTGAATTTGATTACTAAATTGGAGCCTCAGGTGGGCCACAAATATAAGGATGGCAAATGAACAACTCACTAATGTTTTTTAACTGTCGATTTATATGACTAGGTCAGGGTCCATTCATGTGACTGTCAATTTCCTGCAGAACTAGACTTAGATTGGATTGAGTTGTATCCAATGGGTCTTTAGATCTTGTTGGGCTTGGATAAATAAGTGTTTACATGATTGAGCCCATCCAATGGAACTATTAAATAGTATATGCATGTGTCACTTTGACATGTGCATGGTGTGTGTATGGGTTTTCTTATGCGCGTGGCTTAGAAACCTTATTTCTTTTACTGAAATAATTTATATTATATTAAATATATATAATTTTATAACTATAACTAACTAGACCTAGCCTAACTTTAACTGGTTCCAACACATGGATTACGGATCTGATGTGAACCCAAATAGACCTGATTTTTCCCTGGGGTGAGATCCAAACTGGACCTGTTGCTTAACAGGTCCAATAAATGGGACCCACCTGTGAAAATCTGGTCAGATTCATTGAGTACCTGCAGGTTGAGTTCAGGTCCGAACTTAATTGACCCCAACCCCGAGTTCGGGTCGTGTTGTCAAGTTCCTTTAGGGTCTGTTCGGGAGCGAGGATTAGGAACCCCTGGATTTGAAATCCCCTTAATTGTGTTTGGCACCTTGGATTGGGAATCAACTTTAATCCAAAATCAACTATGCATGGTATATTTACAGGGGTTTGAATTTAATTACAAAATCAACTTTAATATTTCTAATTAGTGATGTGTGTAATGTTTGACACAATGGTTGTAATAAGCCCATTGAAATATGTGCTTTGCTCAAAAATGATAAAATTTCAAATCTCGGATGGGCCACAAGCATAAGATCATGTCCGAATGACTAACTAACAGTTTTTAACCATTAATTTACATGGACAATGTTTGGATGGTACTGATCATTATATTAATGTAATTATAGTGATGCAATTGATAATCTAATTGTTTTTGGATATCATTAATGGGCCATGTGCCCAATAGTATAATAGTCCTATGACACATATTTTACACATGCAACTATTGAAAGGATTTTAGGTGTTATTCAAGCTTTCACGGTTGATTCCAAACCTCCGGATTTCAAACTCCCAATTACTTTATGCTACCAAACAAACGTGAATTGAAATCCCCTCAAATACCCCAAATCCATGGTGCCAAATGACCGATTAGGTACGAGTTAATAAACAGAGATCCTCTACGTCTAAGATATTATTATTATTTTATAAGGCAAGAGAACCAAGGAAAACAAGGGATCGAACTCCGGATCACGCACGCAAACTGCAACGATAGTATAAAAAAGCCTATAGTACAATTTTGTGTGTGTGGGCCCACCCGAATGTATGGACCACATCCACTCCCTCCATAAGGCCCATCCCTTCAAGTTAACCTCGATCCCAAAACTCAGGCAGAACAAGAACACAGGTGGGTCACACCACAAGGAGCACTTGGTATGAGACGCCCACCAATAAAACCTTCCAGATAGTGAGTAGAGTCCACCATGTTTTATCTGCCACCGAATCCATTAATAATATGGAAGCCCACCAAGATGAATGGTCATCCCATAATCAGGCCATTCAAAATCTCAGGTGGTGGAGACTTCGTTATTTTATAGGTAATAGGCATGATTTCACATCGTGTGGCCCACCTAAGTTTTGGGTCGGCCTTTTTTTTGTGCTCCAATGAGAGGGAACAAACATGATTGATGGTGTGGATGCCATGCACACATCACACTGGGAGCCACACACAATATTATGAAAGCTTACCATATACATACTCCCAATGAATAAACTTTTTATACTTTTAATTTTTTTTAATTTTTTAATTTTTTTGTTGTAAAGATTGGCCAACAAAGGAAAATATTATTCTATTTATATAAGTTGATGCCGTAGCCCACATGGTTGAAAATCAAATCCGAACCTTAGATCAGTCCAATACGTTTGGGATCAACTTTAAGGAGAATCCACCACAATGGACTAAGAATAGAAAAAGAAAAAAGAAAAAAGATGATTATTTGGAAGGATAAGCTTAGGCTAACACGAACACATCAAAGGAAAGAGACATGTGGCCCACCACATATATCATCACATGGGGACAGCTTGAACCGTCCAAAAGGGGAATATCAACAAACTACGACACTGCCTTTCTTTGTCGATTGCGTTCCTTCTTACATACTCTGGCTTCTAAGTTTCAGCCGAGTTTGGGAGAGTTATACATGCGTGGTATCCTCTGGTTTGTTGTTCGTTCTAGCAGGAGGAATTTTTCAATGATCTAAGCCGTTGATATACCGTATCTCCATGGATGAGCCATGCCCAAAAAGAGATCTTCTCGATAGGGCCGTTGTGGAGAGAAGAAATAAAGCTTTCCTCTATGTTAAACTGAAAAACGACCAAAGTTTGGATGGCTAGGATCGATCTTTTGGATCATGGTTTATCCACGGTGGGGCCCATAACATCAACCATTGGATCACCATACCTTGGGCCCATATCTACGAAAGGGAAACAAGAGGATACTGTGGATATCCTTGGTACACTTAAGACTGGTCACCATGAAGTCATAGGTAGCTTAGCTTCTTCTTATTATTATTATTATTATTATTATTATTATTATTAGAATAATAATTATTATTATTTCCAAAGATTAGGAGCATCTTTGATTTTCTTATTGTAGTGCTGAGAAATTTTTAAGAAGGCCGGATGCACTGCAGAGCTTTTTGGTTAAGCTTAGCTTACATTCCGATGTGTGGGGCCCACCATGGTGTATGCATTAAATCCAATTAGTCTATCATATATGCCCGCTCATGGTCTCCTTGAAGTCTAAAAATCAAGATGATTCAAAACTCAGGTGGACCACAACACAAGGAACAATTGAGATGGGATGCCCACCAATAAAAACTTGCCAGATTGTGTGTGGGGCTAGATGAATATTTATATCCCATCCAATCCATTCAGAAGATGTGTCGAATCAGGATGAATAGCCACTCAAATTATCAGGTCATTCCAGAACGCAGGTTGATAAGACCACGTGATCTTATAGGTTTTAGGTATAATTTTATTAGGTGTGGCCCACCTGAGTGCTTTATCTTCCTTATTTTTTACCACCAAAGATAAAATAAGTGAGAACACATGATAAAAGGATTGGATGTCATGCACACATCACGGAGGACACCATACATCGTTTGCAGGTTAAGCTTAACCTAAAGCTTTGTAGTGTATCCGGCGTCACAAGTAAATCTGTTAGATCTTGATTAACGTCCCCTGTTAGAATGTAAAAGGATGCAACGTGGACATTACGCGGTCGCATAACACACACACACACAGAGAGAGAGAGAGAGAGAGAGAGAGAGAGAGATCTCGCATGCAACACTAGTTGGACCAGTGTGCTAGGTTCACCCATCTCATAAGCTTCCAACGTGTCATGGGCATAAGATGTATAACCTTCCCAAAGGTCGGCCCCACTAAGAAGATCACTTACTGGAAAAATCAGGCCGATCTCCTCATCAAATCAGCCCCAAGTGTACTTTAAATCAGATCTGTGGCTTTACGTTGTTCTTAACGGTGTGGCCAATATGACGAATGATCATCTTTTAAAAAAAAAAAACAGAATTTATGAAGTGGGGCCAATATTTTTGACGGTTTGGATGTTGTATACAGCTGATTCTTTGACACTTAGGCGCCAGTTGGATGGTCCACACACACGTGAGTTCTGTGCGTGTACTCTTCCTGCACACATCTCACTCGATGAATCAATGGACGGTTGAGCGAATTAACAGCTGACTCGCGCGCATCGACATATATTTTCTGATGATTGTTTATTTCTTAAATGAGGTGTCCACCAATATAAACGAGATATGAACCTCTACAAATCAATTTAAACCAATTTCATGTTTTCCATGTCCCAATGGCTCGGTTGACTGACCATCCCCATCTATCTGTTCGGTTCCTGTTGACCGTCCATCTGGTGGATGAGAAAAAATGATAGAGATTTGCTTTCTAGACGCTGATGTACATCTGATATTAGGCCTATTGATCAGGCCCAGTTCATAAATGGGCCTTTCGGCCTATTCCAACCTTTTGTGTTAGAGTCTGGATATACCCCCGCCCGTTCCTAGGCAGGGGCTCTGAGGGCCCACCGTGATGTGTGGGTTTCATCTACACCGTGAATCCATTTTATCATGACCAAAAATAGAAAGATCCAAGCCTCAAGTGGACCACACCAGCGGAAGCGAAAATGTTAATGACACCCACAGTTGAAACCCGCGTACGGCTTCTGTGATAGCTAATTGCCATCCAACCTGCTGATAAGGTTGCATGGACCTATATAAAGGGAAAACACAAATATCAGCTTGATCCAAAGCTCGTGTGTTATGTAGAGCAGGTTGCATACCCTTTCATGGCAAAAATGGACCAAAGAAGGCCTCCTCGGAGGTGGAAACAATTCAGACCATCAAAACCTTAAATCAACTGTGACAAGCTTTTTAACATATTATATATAATTTTGGGGTAGGACTTAAGCCAACCAACCCAGCTATGCTAAGCTGCCTAGGCCGGATTTGCAAGATTCTAGTAAATGGACGGTCAAAAGTTCCATTTAGTTTCATTTTTATTATAAACGTGAGTTTTAGTTCAAGTATAACTTTTAATCCTTTTAACCTGTGGGAGTCATGTCCAACATGAAAAAGACTTCGGCTTGTTTGGATTGGAAATTACATCAATAACGTACTACTTTAGGGCTTGTTTGGATCGGGAATTACATCAATAATGTACTGTAAAAGCACCATTATTACACATAAATCTGCAGTCAAATGTAGGTGTAATAAGAGACTGCTAAAGGAATTTGTATTCGTTATGATTTTACATCGTGTTGCAGTGAAAATTTCTTAGCAAAACAAATTAATCAGTGTATTTTTCTTTACAATTTGATATTGAAGTAATGTATATGTATCATCATTATGATTTTATCATGCTTACCTAAATAATTTAAAATCATTGCACTTTTACAAAATTCATTACTTATGCAAACAGGCTGTTAGGGAATAAGGTACTTGGGCCATATTGGATACTTTCAGCTGTGAAAAACATGAAGTACAGTGAGAACAGAGGTTGTCTATTAAATTTACTTTTTATAGTTTTTTTTTTTGCCCCCTCTCTGTGTTTGAATTATAGTCTAAGCATATAAGTTTAAAATTCTTTAATAAGTTTGAGTTCCTCATTTAAAGAGTTGTAATTTTCAATTATTTTTACTTTTAGTGTAAATTCGCGAAAGCGATATGAATTCTTAATCAACCTCATCACGTCCTTCCTGTGCCAATATGGCCCCCAATAAGATTTCAATGTAGGTGTTTAATCCTCACTGTGTGGTCCACTTGGGCCTTGAATTTTTCTGATTTTTGGCTTGTCTAATAAAATAATATGGAAAATTGAATGGACGGCGTGGATGAAACCATACATCACGGCAGCCACTTAGAAGAGGCCTTGTTTGTTAGACCTACAGGGTAAGATGACCCAATATTCTACGTTCTTTTCATTACTACAAAGGAATTTGTAATTATTACAGTTTTTCATGAAATTTTTATTTAAACAATAATATTTTATTTCGATGATAATTCAATATTTAAGTAAAAAGAAATTGTTATTATTATGATTTTACCATAGACAAAAAGTCATAAATTTATAAAGTAATTGTAATTATTACTCATTTCCTTTATTTACTGTAGAGATGGTGAAACAAACAGAGTTCAACTATATTGATCAAGTGGGTCCCGGCTCTGATCTGGCCCACTCATTTCAATTAGATTATAGGGCCCATTGCCACCCAAGAGGTCCAATATTGGTAAGTACAGTTCTGCTATGGCAACAAGGGCGCACGTGCAAACCTTGAATATGTGTGCAATATCTAACACTCTATCAAGTGGGCCCCACTAAGAACATGTTCTGGCCATAACTCATCACGCTGGCCACACATCTATTTAAAAATAAAAATAAAATAAAAATAAAAAATGTTTAGAAAAAGGTTGGCAGCAGTCCACATTCGACCTGCACTTATGGCCCACCCATGAAAGGACTGCAAGTCTGCAATGATGTTGAAAGCACGTGACAGCGCGTGCGGACACATGTAGGGTTGGGTGTGGCCAAAAAAAACAGAAAAAAAGGTAGTATGAGCTTGATGGGAGCATTGCTTTCCCACACGCAATTTACGTGCGACACACGTGCTAACATGACAACGTGTGATCTATCTCACACACACAAAAATCAATCTGATACACTCATCAGTCCACCCACCCTTTTACATTACTTGTGGATGGTCCACACACAATGTGGCCCACCTGATGAATGGACGAGACTGAATTTTGGGTCAGGTAATCTTGACGGTGGGGCCCACTTTATGCAAGAGCAGACTTGCTATAAAAGCCAAAAGGTAACCAACTTTGAGAAAGTTATGTAGTAGTGTAAGAAGAAACCTAAAAGTAGAAGGATTCTTTATTTGAATGACATGAAAGAAATTTGAGTGGGAATACAAGAAGACTTATGCACCCAAAGGATGAGATTCTAATCAAAGCACCATAGACCTTTGCATCTTAATCTTTGGATGATTTTCAAGAAAGGTAGATTTTTATTTTTTTGAGTGGTGGGCATCAACAAGGAAATTCCATGGGCACATACAAGTCCTTTTCTTGACTTATATTTTTCTAATGAACAGTTCAGATTAATGATTTGACCACTAGCTGTCATCCAACCCTTAGAACATTAAAAGCAAAAAAAAAAAGAACAAAAAAAAACAACACAGAGAGTGATCTGCATGATCCGGGAGAGAGCAATGAAAAGGGGGAGCCACCTTAGTGGGGGTGTTACCCTTACTGTGGGGCCCACCTTGATGATGTGTTACATATCCATGCTGTCCATCTGTTTTTTTAGGTCATTTTATACGTGGTCCCAAAAAATTAAGCAGATCTAACCCTCAGGTGGACCATACCATAGAAAACAGTGGTGATTGAAAAATATCCTAGGGCCCACCATAAGCAGATCCATAATGTTTATTTCCCATCCAACCCGATAATAAGGTCAAATAGAGCTGGATGAAGGAATAATACAAAGGTCAGCTTGATCCAAAACTTTTATGACTTACAAAAAGTTTTTAATGGTCATTCACCACTTTTTCCAGTGGTGTGACCCACGTTGAGATTTTGAACAGAACGTCCTAAAATGATCTGAAATAACAGATGGGCGGTGTGGATATACAATACATTCATCAAGGTGGCCCCCACACAATAAGGGTAACACCGAATCCACGCCGATGAAATGGGAGAAATTTTTCTTAACGTAACACCTATCCATTCACAAAATGTTTGCTTCCCCGCATGTAAGGAATGCATAGCTTCTCTAATAGTAGTTGGTCATGCAATATATTTCATTAGTATTAAAAAATTGAAAAGATTTGATTTTTTCCTCAATAAGTTGTTCGTTATGGACCTTAGCACAACAACTTAGAGGACGAGTATTAGGAAATTAGAATATTTGATTTTCCTAGTGTATATTTCTTTACTGTCTCATTAATTAGATTAGTTTATATTCATTGCAATTTTCCTAGATTGATTGTAATTTTTCTGAATTAAGCCTCCTCATTCTCTATATATTCAGAGTATTATATTTAATGAAATTGACGAAAAAAATTCCAAATCATTCTCTTAAAATTAATAATTATCAAATAGTTAGACATGTATTTAATTGTTATGTATATAGATATAGATATCTTATTCCTATTTAGTTAATAATAATCAATTTTTATACTACACTTCTATTATTATGGGTCCTAGTCATTGAGATTATTAGTATATGTGACCATGTTCGCCTCTTAGTACCAAATCAAATGGTGTGAAGATCACCATCACTTAATATTAGAGCCTTCAATACATTAGATTTGAAGAGTTCGTCCACATTTCTAATAGTTGTAAACTTAAACTCATATGGTGCTCATTAGACAATTTAAGATAAACCCTAATAGGTTAGCAATGTTTTCCAACAAATTTTATTGTTGAACAATGTTGTTTATATATATAGGGGTGTGTGTGTGTGCGCACGCGCACGGGCACGCGCACCCGCTCAAGTGTGATAATAGTTTTAGTTAATAATCAACTTATATTATTCGATAAACTAGTGTGTGTGTGTGTGTGTGTTGAATTATAATTAAACTTATATTATTCAATAAACTAAAAAATAAGCTCTAAAAATAAATTAAAGTATTGAATTATAATTTTAAAGATATTTTAATCAAAAGTAAATAGAAATTTTAATGCATGACCACTTTTGGCCTTCAACCTTCAACAGTAAAGATTCATATTTTCAGTGAAAATTAATTTAAGCACTTAATATATTAAATTTACTAAACAATTTAAATAAGAAAAATAACTAAAAACATTAAATTTCAATGAAAAGTGCTGAAATTAAGTTTTATCAAATGAACCTTAAGGTCTCTCTAACATGAAATAATTTTGTAAATTATTTATTAGTAGGGAAGTTGTAAGATTTTATTCCATAGCTCGGGCTAGTTTTGGTTTTGGGCTCAACGTGAGGCTTGACTTTTTAGGCCCAATTTGAGAAGGCTGGGCTTTTGCTTCGATATTCCCAAGTGCATTAGGTTCAACACATCAGCCCATGGGCCTGTATTAGGATATTTAGCTCATGGATAAGGCCCAGATATTCTTCAGCCCACTGAAAGCTTAAAAGTCCACAAAGAGATCTATTTTTGTATTTTTGTACACTTGGATGGAAAGAAATCTCATTGTTCATTTAGGCCAAGGCCATTTGATTTGGCCTAAAGTCCACATGATGGGACTGGGTTGATGCCCACTAGAATGGTTGGGTGGGCAGGAACCAAACTTTGCCTTTCGGTCCAATGGCCGACCAGTGATGTAGGCAACGGTTCACATTGGCTCTAAAAAAAATAGACGTTAAAAATATAAAGATCTCGATCTTCTATTTTGAAGATTTTGGGCCATGCCATCTACGGTGGGGCCCATCAGATCTCGATCTTCTTCTTTCTTTTCTTTTTTTTTTTTTTTTTGAAATAATGGATTTGGCCCAAGCTAGGTCGGGCTCGGGTTTAAAAATGTTACCCGTTTAAGTAAATGGGTCGGGCCTGGGTTGAGCCCTATTGTATGTAACCAAACCCTGTTGTATAAATATGCTAGGTCAGATGGTCTGACTTTATCATGCGGACTAGGGTTGCAATTTGGATTCGGGTCAATCATCTTGTACCCTATTTTTGTCTATTTCCACAAGAGCCAATAAAAAGAGGAACACATGTAATTTTATGAGAGTTGCGTTGACATCTGCGGCGTGGCGATACAATTGGCGTATATCGAGTGATGCCACGTCATCCACAAAACAAGAGTGGTTGATCGAAATGTGGTCGAGTCGATAAGGAAGCCTGTAGCAGTTATAGGACAGGTGGCAAACATAGAAGGACGGCTCCGAAAGATTAGATAGTGCTGAGCGGTTATAGTAACCGTCAGAATGTGGGAAGCCTCTATATGATTGATTTAAAACTATAAAAAAAACAAGGGAATTCAATAGAAGAATTGTCACATACCAACTAAATCCAATCAAATTTATCTTTCAATTACCTTATTCTCTTTAGCATGATCAGTCATTTATATTCTTTAGTGTAATCGATAGCAATAATTAAGTAACTGCTAACTTTAGTCATAATTCGAGTCTACAGTATGCGCTAGATTCTGTCCAAGTATCAAGCAAATTATCCATTTAGAAAGGCGCTTTGCAGTTGTTCTTTGCGGCCAATGGTAAGAATTTCCTTTTTATTTTATCAGTATTGAAAAAGTCTTTTCATACATAAAGCAAAGGTGCAACCCATCTTCAAATAACAAACTCCACCATCTGATAGTCGCCTGATCATATTAAACAACGCTATGCAAGTTGCTGAATAGGTGACCAATCTTATTCGATCCTGGTCACATTCGATTCCGACACGCCAGCATCAACCATGTGACTGAATTTGAAACCAAGAGGCAACAAACCTAAACTGTAATGACCAAACCGAAGGGTTGGGTTAGGTTTGGTTGGGTTGGATTGAGTTGGGTTAGGTTCGGTTGCCAAGGCCCTTAGGCTAGGTTGAAATTCAGGTCGAGTTGAGTCCTCTTGAGGTCAGTTTGGGCTTGGGTTGATCCTCAAGCCAACCCCAGTGGGGCTAGCCCCATGTTCCATTTTAAAACTGGAGCATGGTCGTTCTGGTCAGGTTAGGCTTGATGAATTTTGAGCACGGGCTTTAAGATTGGAACCAGTTCCATACGGCTCATAACTTGGATTCAATAGCACCCAATCCTATTCAACGCCATGAGTCACCCCTGACTCAGGCTGAGTCCTGAACGAGTCAATTTCAGTTGCAGTCTTTTAACCATGATTTTAAGAGGGTCAGGTCCAACCATATGGTAAAAAGTGGCGAGTCAGGTTTGGGCTAGAATTATTGGCCTATTAAAATGAGTGGGCCTTGAGCTAACTGCTGTACAGCACGCCAACAACGCAGTGAACCGAGATCCAATCTCAATTCTCACCCACAAACGATAAACAAGAAGAAATGTAAACTAGAAAAAGAATCAAAGCATTACAAACAAACCACAAGACAAGATATACGTGGAAAAACCTAATAAGGGTAAAAAACCACGAATGTAAACTTCCACTATGAAGAAAAACGAAGATTACAAGATAATATACTAACCTGTCCTTTGAAAGTACATAGAAAACTCTTTGCCCACACCTTAGAATTATTTCCCATACCCTAAAAAAGTCCTAAGAACACCTATTTATAGTTTAGGCAACTTCCCTTTCACACCCTTGCGAAAACCGACTCAAATTTACGTAATCCGCATCAAATCTGGAAACGAATCTGCGTAACCTTGACTGGTTGTGCAGCTGCACGATCGGTCGAGCATAGCCTACGACCGGTCAAGTACCTTGGATCCCAAAAATTGATGCTTGCTGGACTTTGAGTTGAGCCAATGCACGACTGGTCGAGCGGACCCCACGATCAGTCGAGTAGGGGCCACGACCGGTCGTGCGACGCCCAGATGTGGCTCCACATCTCAACAATCTTCCACTTGGAGACACATCACCATAAACCTTCGTCTTCTACATTCGAAGTGCACCACCTCCCCGTCTTTAAACCTAAAGACCAATCAAAGCTGAACAGAGCTTCAGCTTCTCCCATGTGACCACCTTGGTCAGTATATCTGCAGAATTCTCACTTGTATGAATCTTCTCCAGAGCAATCAATCCATCTTCCACTAACGAACGTATGAAGTGATATCTGATGGCAATATGCTTGGTCCTTGAATGAAAGGCTGAATTCTTAGCCAAGTGTATTTTACTCTGACTGTCACTATACAGCTTGCAATTTGCTTGCTTCTTACCTAACTCTTCCATGAAACCTTTCATCTACACCATCTTTTTGCATCCTTTTGTAGCCGCAACATATTCTGCTTTAGTCGTACTGATAGATATTATCTTCTGTAACTGAGAGACCCAATTGACTGCAGCACTACCCAGAGTAAAGACATAACTTGTAGTGCTTCTTCTGCTTTCGATATCTCCTGCCAAATCTGAATCCACGTAGCCTTGTAGCTTGATTTTCGATCCACCATAGCACAACCCTACATCCTTAGTACCTACCAGGTATTTAAGGATCCACTTCATAGCTTTCCAATGTTCCTTCCTGGGATTGTTCATGAACCTGCTAACAACTCCCACTGCTTGAGCAATATCTGGTCTCGTGTTCACCATAGCATACATGAGACTCCCAATAGCTGACGCATATGTGACTTTAGCCATGTAGTCCTGTTCCTCCTGCGTCTTTGCACCTTATTCCTTAGATAGTTTGAAGTGGTTGGTTAATAGAGTGCTAAATAGTTTAGCACCTCCCATATTGAATCGTCAAGTACATTGGCTATATACTCTGCCTGTGATAAAATTAATTTTTTATTTTTCCTGTCACGCTTTATCCTCATGCCTAGGATTTGTTTTGTACCTCCTAAATCCTTCATGGAAAATTCTCTAGACAGTTGTCTTTTGAGATCTGAGATGTCCTTCATGCTTGAACCGGCCACAAGCATATCATCAACGTACGGAATAAGGATGATGTACGACGTATCAAACTTCTTTAAGTAACAATAGTGGTTTGCATGACATCTCCTAAAACCATTTCCCGACATGAAACTGTTGAACTTCTTGTACCACTGTGCCGGGGCCTGCTTCAGGCCATATAGACTCTTTTTCAGTCTACACACCTTGTTCTCCTTTCCTAGTGCCACGTATCCTGTCGACTGATGCATATATATCTCTTCTTTAAGGTCCCCATGAAGAAAGGTTGTCTTAACATCTAGCTGCTCTAGATGTAAGTCCTTTGTAGTCATTATACTCAAGACCATACGAATCGTAGACATTTTCACCACAGGTGAAAATATTTCAGTGAAATCAATACCTGCCTTTTGTTGAAACACTTTCACAACCAATCTAGCCTTGTACCGTTTTAAACTATCGTGCTTCTCCTTCAGTCTGTAAACCCACTTGTTATGAAGAACTTTCAAACCATGTACGATTGTACTCAAGAGAGTCCATGTCCTCATCCATGGCCTGCTCCTACTTAACCCGTGTATCCGACTGTAATGTCTCTTCAAAACATTCTGGTTCACCATTATCTGTCGGTAGTAGATAATGTAAGGAGGGTGAATATCGGATCGTGGATCTTCTCTCCTGAGTAGACCTCCTCACAACTGGTGTATGCGGCTCTACCTCATAATGCTCTTGTACATGATCATCCTGTGGTGCCGTAATACCCGTATCCTGTAACTCTTCCAACTCTATGAATTATTCCTCATCGGCTTTATTTTCTTGCACACTGTCCTTATGCATCGCTTTTTCATTAAAGATTGTCCTTGCTTCTGATGATTTTCCTGTTTTCTGCATCCCAAAACCTGTAGTCAAAATCATGCTGCCCGTTACCTATAAACATGCACCTCTCGGACTTCGCGTCCAGCTTATTTCTGTGATCTGCATCAATGTGAACATATGAAGTGCAAACGAACACTCTAAGATGTGCAAGGTTCACTTCTTTCCCAATCCGCATTTCTTCTGATAGCCCACCATCTAATGGTACTGAGAGACTTCTATTGATGAGATATGCGACAGTATTCACGGCATCTGCCCAAAACATCTTGAGCAACCCTGCATGTAACCTCATGCTCTTGGCGCCTTCAAGGATGGTCCTGTTAATGCGCTCAGCCACACCATTCTGCTGGGGTGTTCCTGGAATTGTTTTCTGATGTTTGATTCCATTTGCTAAACAATACTACTTAAACCTCTTATCACAGTACTCTCCCCCATTATTAGATCTGAGACATTTTACTGTTTTACCTGTCTCGTTTTCTACCATAACTTTCAAATTCTTAAATACATCAAATACATCAGATTTGTGCTTTAAGAAATAAACCCACAGTTTTCTACTAGCATCATCAATAAAAGAAACAAAGTAACGTGAGCCACTAAGAGATAATACCTGTGTCGGTCCCCACACATCAGTGTGTACAAGCTCCAACAGATGCGTCTTTAAAGCGTGTCCCGTCTTCTTGAAGCTTACCCTCCTCTACTTGCCATACACGCAGTCCTCGCAGAATTTCAAGTCAATAGACTTCAACCCTGGTAGCTTCCCTTTTGATAATAGTACTTTCATCCATTTCTCACTCATATGTCCCAACCTCTGATGCCATAACTGCTCATTCACTCCAGTTGATGCGACTGTGAGTGAACTATACGATCCTAAAGTCACGTACAAAGTACCTTCCTCCTTACCTCGAGATATCACCAAGACACTTTTTGTGATCTTCCAGGAATCACTGGTGAATGTCGTCACATAACCGGTATCGGCCAACTGCCCCACTGAGATCAGATTCCTTCTCAAACTCGGTATATGTCTGGCATCCTTCAGTTTCAAAGCCATTCTATCTTTCTGACTTATATGAACGTCTCTCTTTCCAACGATACTGCACGACTCATCATCACTCAGGTAAACTCTCTTAAAGTCACCTGACACATAATCACGCAGAACTTTTTTACACGAAGTGGCATGAAACGAAGCACCCGAGTCTATAACCCAAGACTCATTCCTTGCATCAAGAGACAAGATCAATGTCTCTGTGTCACTCTCCTCAGATAGATTCACTGAATCCTTCTCGCCTTGAGAGCTTCCTTCTTGTTTCTTGAGCGCCCTGCAATCACGTTTCATGTGTCTCTTATTGTCGCAATGCTAACACATGTCTTTATCTTTCGGTCCCTTAGACTTCTTCTTTGACTTAGAACGTCCATGTTTATTGCTTCCTTTGTTCAGCGATCTTCCTCTTCCTTCAACGTTTAGAGCATTCCCTGAATCCCCTGAAACTCCTGATACATTTTTTCTAGATTCTTCGTTGAGAATTAGATTGGCCACATCATCAAATTTCAGCTTTGTCGACCCTGAGGAATTGCTCACAGCAATCACCAAACCATCCCAACTGTCTAGCAAACTGGACAAGTTCAATAACGCTCTAACCTCATCCTCAAAAACAATGCGAACGGATTCCAACTGACTCGTGACTGTATTAAACTCGTTTAGATGTTCAATCACGCTCCCACCATCTGACATCTTCATGTTGAATAGCTGTTTCATAAAATGAACTTTGTTAGACGCAGAGGGTTTTTCATACATGGTAGTTAGGGCTTCCATTAATTCTTTTGTAGTTTTCATCTTGGATATATTGAAGGCGACGCTCTTAGACAAAAAGAGTCGGATCGTTCCTAAAGCCTTCCGATCCAATAAAAACCATTCATCATCTTTCATCTTCTCTGGTTTCTTCTTTTTTCTCCTACAGGAATATAGAGGTCTTTCTGATACAGATAATCCTTCATATACATCTTCTAGAAGACAAAGTTTGAACCATCAAACTTTTCAATTCTAGTCTTCCCTTCTTCTGTCGTCGCTCCCTAATAGAACTAAACTAATAACTTTGATACCTGTTGTTGCGCAGCACGCCAACAATGTAGTGAATCAAGATCCAACCTTAAGTCTCACCCACAAACGATAAACAAGAAAAAATATAAAACTAGAAAAAGAATCAAAGCATTCTAAATAAACCACAAGAGAAGATATACGTGGA
Organism: Magnolia sinica; assembly: GCF_029962835.1. Classification (NCBI taxonomy): domain Eukaryota; kingdom Viridiplantae; phylum Streptophyta; class Magnoliopsida; order Magnoliales; family Magnoliaceae; genus Magnolia; species Magnolia sinica. The sequence continues at coordinate 131,565,324 of NC_080574.1, read as the reverse complement.
AAAACCCAACAAGGGTAAAAAACCACGGATGCAAACTTCCACTATGAAGAAAAAACGAAGACTATAAGGCAATATACTAACCTCTCCTTTGGAAGTACATAGAAAATCCTTTGCCCACACCTTAGAATTATTTCTCATGCCCTAGAAAAGTCCTAGGAACACCTATTTATAGTTTAGGTAACTTCTCTTTCACACTCTTACGAAAACCGACTCAAATTTCCACAGTCTACATCAAATCTAGAAACGAATCTGCATAACCTCGACTGGTCATGGAGGCTGCACGACCGGTCGAGAGGACCCCACGATCGGTCGAGCACCTCGGACCCCAAAAATTGATGCTCGCTGGACTTTGAATCGAGTCAGTGCACGACTGCTCACGATTGGTCGAGTGGACCCCACGACTGGTCGAGCAGGGGCCACGACCGGTCGTGCAACCCCTAGATGTGGCTCCACATCTCAACACTAACCTCAATAGCACTGCATTTAATGAACCATTCCAAAAATTCTTCCCATCTTAATGATCCTGTACATCCAACCTTTGGCCTTTTTTCAGTTGAATGTGGACAATTGATGTATTGTATCATGGAGACCTTTCAGCCATAGTCCATCCACATAGATGCCCATCAAAGCAAGGGCGTGGATCAATGGACCTTTAACCCTAATACCACATATTCACGGTCCAGGATCATACAGTCTACGGTTCCTCTCATGATCGGTGGACTGGACAGTGTTTGTTTTAGAAACCTACTCAAATTCATTGCCCCACTTCCAAGTGAGAACTGATCATCACCAATAGGCAAAAATACCACAATTTGTGGTAATACATAAATCATTACCATGAAAGTGCTAGGCCCCACCATGAAGATCATCCGGGTAAAAAACAAGGACAGTTCGATCATTAGGTGGGCCACACCATTGTTCTCAGTGAACAGTCAATAGCTCAACTCGACATACAGGTGTGGCCCCACCATGGTATGGTACCACAAGTTGTGGTGGCATGTACTCTTTCCTCCATTCCGAACCAAACATGTTCAAACGCCAATTAAGAGCGCCCCACACGCTTCTTTGTAGCAAGCATGTGTGGGATCTGAGACATTCGTCCAACTGTGCCCTAATTGCATGTCCTATCATGAAAATCACACCAGGGACCCAGATCGAGCTGCCCAACTCAAGCCCAACCTTAGGCATTGAATGCTCAGCCCTTATGTCACATGGCTTGAGAGAGAGAGAGAGAGAGAGAGAGAGAGAGAGAGAGAGATTGAACTCTTCTTCCTCTATAAATAATATCGAAAATAGTGAATGGTTTATTTGCAAAGCAATCATATACTTTATAAGGTCCTAAATTCCTAAGTTTTTTGAAATAGTAAACTTACTATAAAATGGTAAATGGCTTTTAAGTTGATTTAAGCTCTTTCATGTGATTCAAATAAGAACTTCAAGTACAAGTGGACTCATTTAAAGTCTAAAATACACTAAATATAATATAACCAATAACTTGCTAAGAAGAGTAAATTTTGACTTAACACTTGGATTTTACTTTCAAAGCAATATTATTTTTGAAAAACCATTCAAGGGCTAATTACCTTTGGCATTTGCTAGGATGTAGAGGTCCTTCGTAACTTTTTAATAATATATTACATGTGCGAAACGGATGATCAGCCACGAAGTTATTGTCATCATAAGTTATAGTGCAGATTAGGCCCTTGGATAAAACTGCCTACTCTAATTTCTTTTGATTCTGGCAGCCCACGAGGGGTCGTTTGGCAAAAGTGAATTAGTGTGCATTAAAAAGTGAGGTTATTTAGTTGATATGTATTGATGTAAAATAGAATTAATGGTAAATAAATAGTTGTTTCTTGATTGGTTTTGAAATAAATCTATTTTGCTGTGATTTAGTTGAGAATGAAAAGATGTCTTGTCTTCCTTTTTAAAAGGAAGAGAGTTGCACTAATCCATCGTACACATGACATGCTAATAACACTTCCAAAAAATCCAATTATTGGTTACTTATATGACCTATTTAAGACTTAGAATCTCCTCATTTTTAGCCATAAGTACATATTTTAACAAGATTGTATAATCATTCTAATACACACTGACGCAGGGATGAACGTGATGAGGTCGATCACCGTCTTCCTCAAGGATAACTAATCCGAATCCACGAAGCTTCTCTGGACTCCTCACAGAGACTTTTCAAATTCACGAGAAAAGAAAGCAAGAAGAATAGAAATAAATTCTAATAAATTCAGAATTTAATTGATGAATGAAATAAACGAGTTCACAACCCTTTAAATAGGGATACCAAGCAATGGGAGAGAAATCAGAAGCAAACTACAACTAAAACTCCTAGAATTCATAACTTACTATAAATAGTAAACTTACTATTTATAGACGGTCGTGATGTCTACTAGTGCGCAAGGTTTTCAGCCAAAAATATTATGTGTCCTATTTGGCTTCACCAAACCGTTCTCCTAATTATTCTAAGCTCTTTTCATGTTGGGCGCAACTCCTAAAGCCCAATGGATGAAGAGTTATAATCAAACTAAAACTTACTATTTATAGTAAAAATGGAATTAAAATAGGAGGGTATTTCGCAAATCCAACATGCGCAACCCGGCGTAGCAGGGTTGGGTGGCTAAAGTAGCCCGTTCTCCCCCAAAATCATATATTTTACGCCCGATGACTCATTCCAGATTGCAAGATACGCCCGATCTAAGGTCTAACGATTTGGATCACTTCTATCGTCAACCGGGCCATTTCTAATCCATCTTGGCAATGAAACTGTCCACGTCCCACTCTACATCACACACACACACACACACACACACACACACACACACACACACATGGGAAATGGTACTGCAAGGTTGACCTCATGGGAACATGGACAAACATCGACAATGCATTTCATGGGTCCCCTTTAAGTTATGGGATATCCCAAAAATCATACGTATACGGAAGTCAGGTGGGCCATACCATCTAAAACCATGTGCAGACATGCCTAAAACATATAAAAGCACTTAGTGGGGCCCACCCGAGTTTCGGATGTGGTTGAAACTTAGTCCGGCCCCTCGTCCAAGTAGGACACACAATGGATGGGCTGGATTTGTGAACCACATCTAGGTGGGCCCAATAAATGACTATGAATGTTTTAATGGGAGGGTAACCCCTCTCAACTGTTGTATGTGGTGTGGCCCACCCAAGTCATCGATTGACTTGATTTTTACGGTCATGGCCTACCATGAAATGGTGCATCTGGCTGATGGGGTATATGTTCCAACACACATCACGGTGGGGCTGATTTTTTAACTTGACCTCATAGTACCATTTCCATATACATATATAGCTCGATTCAACTTGGTTCGAAAATCGAGCTGATTTTTTAAGCTCAAAAAAAATTTCAAGTCGAGTTCGAGCTTGGCCGAGCTCGACTTGACTCGAATCGAACCTCAACTCGAATCGACTCGATGACTCGGTTATTTTGATATTGATGTTGCTCAACAAGTGTCTGATGAAATGACTCAATGAAGTGTTGTTTTTAGTGCATACATTCTCTGCAGGATTAGCTACTGGCGAGGAAGGAATAGATACGAAACAAATCACTAAATAAAAAATTAAAAAAAAAAAAAAACTTCACATTATAAAATTGCCCTCAAATCATGATTTTAATGTTGCCCACCTGTTTGATGAAATACATGTATATTATTACTGTTTTGCATTCTATGAAAAAATGAAGATGCGCTTTGTGTTTGAGAAAATGTCGCGTAGGCTCGAACTCAGCTCAAACTAGCTCAAGCTGCTGACCGAATCGAGCCAAGCTGACCAGTCAGGCTCGAGAACTGAGCTAAGCCGAGTGATGGCTGGGGTTAGCGACTGGCCAAGCCGAGACAAGCTATGCCAAGCTCGACTTGGTTCGACTCATGTACAACTCTAGTTCTAATTCACATACATTTCACAATAATTGTGATTTGGATTTTAATTCACACTTGCCAAACAATCCTTTAAAATATATAAACTAGGAAGGTTAGGATAATATTCTTGAATTATGATATTTTTGTTAAAGTTATGGTGTGTATTAGTTAGGATCTCTCCAAATCACTTCCTGATCTATTATCTATATTCAGTTGTTATTAGGAAAATCATACAAGATTTTCCACAATTTAATTCCCATAGTCTAACATGCCCATTAATAGATATTGTTGTCCAAGTGTTATGGTCATGAAATAAATACCACCAGCGATAAATTGTATATTTTGTTTAAAGATAAGCTAACTCAATGAGCCATGCTAAGTCAGAGCTGAGTCGAGCCACGTACCTATTGGTGGTTATCATTCATGTGAAGTAGTCCATCCACACCAGCAAAAACTCAGGTTGCTGTGCCATCCTATCTTCAGATACGTTTTTTCAGGTAATAGTCATATAACCTGCTCTCCCTACACAGGTAGAGCTTGCTGATTTCTTAAACCAAAGTAACCAAAATATCAAAAAGAAATGCCATCCAAGAAAAACATAAACTCTATTCAAAAACATTTCAAAGAAGGAAAAGCATAGAGCAGCAATGAAGATCCATCCGCTGTTCATTTTTTATCCAACGGATGAGATTCATGGCCCACGACCCCTCAACTAAAACTAAATTGATCAAACTAATAATAATTTTAAAAAAAAAAACAACACCTATCTCACCCTTTGATCCCCATCTTCCATGACATTGCAAAATTCTTGCCTAGAGACAATTCCAGCCCTCCAATCACTACCATCATACCCCTCTTTTGATTATTACCCTCTAACTTCTCTACATGACTTGGTGTATTTTCAATGAATGTAGCACTTGTGTCCTTAAGTGGGAACCCATCAACCTCAATTTGAAGGCCCACCCCATTTCCCTCCAAACCCAAAACAATCACTTTCTCAATCTCCAGCCCTTTATTCAATGCAAACTTCCCCTCCTCAACTTGTGACCACACCTTCACCATCTTGTTGGTCAGGCTGGCATAGAACTCGACGTAAGTCGATTGGCCGTCCTCCATTTTCATATCTAGCCGTTCATCATCGTCCACGAACACCTTCCCCTTTGCCTCCCCATTCGTGGCCCCTGATGGGAATGTGACGACAAGTGTGAAAGGTGTCATTCTCGCTTCCTGTGATGTCATGCCCCCGCGTTGCATTGGCAGTATCATGTTTTGGTACACATGTACATTGATCTCATGCAGTGGCGCATTGAGAGAGAGGTAGTGGCCTTGCTTTGATACGACGGTCTTTGTCATGTCGAAAAGGTTGTACCATGTTCCTGGCGGGAAGAGTGCCTTAACACTCGTCGCACCCATTGTAAGCACAGGTGACACCATCACACTACTCCCCAACAAGAACTGAGTGCTCAAACCATATGCTTCGGTCAGATTCGGGAACGAGAAGAAAATGGGCCGTGCAATCGGTGCACCACTAATGTGGGCCTCATAGTTCAAGGTGTAGAGGTAAGGAAGGAGCTTGTATCGCATGCCCAAGGCATTTCGGGCTGACTTTGCAACTGAGTCCCACACATAGAGCTCTTGCCTGGGTGAGGCGAAGTTTGCATGGTCTCTTGAGAAGGGGTAGAATGCGCCAAGCTCGATCCAACGGTTACAAAGCTCCTCAGTAGGCTGAGGATAGAATCCGCATATATCCGAGCCAACCATCGGCATTCCAAAGATACCAAAATTGAGCATGGTCGATATTGAGTACTTCAGGTTCAGCCAAGTTCCCTGGTTATCACCGGTCCAATGGGCCGCATATGCACCTGATCCAACAAATGTTGACCGTGATAGCACAAATGGGCGCTTGCCTATGAGCCCTTGAAGGGCATTGTGAGTGGCAATGGCCTGAGAGAAACCATAGAGACTGTGAGCATCGTACTCCAAGACGCCATTGTAGTGGACTGCACTCGTGGCTATGGTTTTGTAGCCAAGTGGAACGTGGGTCCCAGAAGCATTGATCTTGTACGGTGGCTCGTCCCACCGGGTCTTCGTTATGTTCTTGCAATCCAAGCAGCATACCCACGGATCACCTTTACCCGTTGGGCATGGATGGTCCTTTGGGAGTTCACATAGCCCAGTGCAGAAATTTGAAACCTCATTCATGTCGATCCATAGGCCATCTACAGGCACCAGTTCACGAAACCGCCGGATTTCATCAGTCCACCAAGAAACGGTTTTTGGGTTCAAGTAGTCTGGGAAGTACACAGGCCCAGGCCAGACCTGGGCCAGGTACGGTTTCCCTTCATACTTGATGAACACATCATTGGCCATTCCTCGAATAAATGTCCCATAGGTGGAATTGGTTGCGATGCCTGGATCGATCAGGACGATGTATTTCATGCCTCTGGAATGGATCTTGCTAACGAACGCTTGTAGTTTCTCACGGGGGAAGTTGATGGGGTCCAGTGTGAAGTCCTTGGCTCCGTCCATATGATCGTCATCGGTCCACATTACATCGAGAGGGATTTTGGCCTTCTTGTATCCTTCCACAACCCCTTCTATTTCCGACACGTTGTGATAGCCCCATCTGCATTGATGGAATCCTGTAAAAATAAAAAGGCAGGAAACCATAGGATTAATATATGGGCGTCCTGATCAAGTTAGTATAAAATTCATTTAAAAGTGGTACGAGGATGATAATGGCACAGACATGAGCCTGGAAGAAAGAATTTCTCTAGAAAAATGTAGGGAATGATCACATGCAACCATAGCATGTTGAGTTTACCATGCTGCACCATTTTTCCCATCTATGTATCACATGCATAGGGCATCCATATCAAGAAGTTGGGCCCCACTGAAGATCATCAAGTATGAGAAGCCTGCATGTTGTCCATTGGGTCATCATCAGCCATCCATTGATTTTGATGGTGGGGCCCATCTGATGAACATATGGGCCAAGTAATCTATATGATGGGGACCACCTTTTGCACATATAGTATGCACATGACATGTTGGAAGGATAAATGGAGTGACATGGAAAGCTTAGGATGCTTTGGTTGTATGTGATCATTCCTAGTAAAAAATAATCTGGATATGCCTTGTTTTTATACATACATTGATATTGCTGGATTAGTATATCCCCTAATGAGGAGTTTTTCAACAGATGCAGATGGGAGATGCTTAGAATAATGTCATTAATACCTTTCAATATGAAGGAATTAGGGGACCCTGGGCCTCAAATAATTGTATTGTTTGCTTAGGTTCCAATTCTGACCATTGATCTGATGGACCTCATCTTGGATGGGCATGTTCCCGATCCGATCATCCTAACCCTTCAATCTTAGACCTTCTTTCAGTTGAATGTGGACCATTATTTTATTATTTGTGCATTTGAAGGCCGCCGATTGAAGGGTCGTTAGGATCTTCTAATCTGGGAGTCTTTGGGGCATGTTCCATCCACAGCCACATGCATGAGTAGGCCTTCTCCAGAGTGGACCATATCCCGAGAATTATACAAATCATGTCACCAAACCATCCAAGCAATGAACTTTCTCGATGATCGGTAAGCATACATAAAAGAGTCCAATGCAAGTATCCATCAGACGGTTAGGATCGTTTATGATATGGAAAAGGAGCAAGTGGACCATTGATTGGAACCTTCAGGATCCTAAGGGCATGCAAACATAATCAAGACAGATCAATGCTCTGTTTCGAATATTTTGATGCACATAGGTAGTATAGTAGCAAGAGCAGAAAAAAGGGGTGAATGCATTAAAAAAAGGGATGTAAATGTCATTTCTCTTGATAAAAGGAAAGACATTTCTCCTTGTAAACAGAGAAAATGGTGTGGCCTTTAGGGGACCAACCCCATGAAAATGAAAGGTTTTGGGTATCCCACATGTTTAGGTAAGGCAGGGGCAAATTTGGCCTTTTAATAGGGTTAGAAACTTGGAATCTTAGAATATCAGTCAAGATATAAATAAAATGAGGTGTTGATTAGTGAGTTCTATTTTTATATTTGTATGAAAGGGTAGAAGAGGTTTGCCTGAATACATCCCAATGTCTTGAAATATGATACTTTGGGACTTAAGCCATTGAAATTGGGTTTTTTCGAATGACCCAAACCCATTATGCGATAGGGCTACACATGGATGGGGGATGCCCCAAAAATCTCTCAGATTGAATGTTTTAACCTTTTGAATATGCAAAGTTGTGGTGACCATCCATTTCCAAAGCAAAACGAGCCAAATATCAAACCGTTGAAATAAAAGATTCTGAGAGATTTTATTTGTTGTTTATCGAGACACATTGTATAAATGGTTTGGATCATTGAAAGATGGCCCACATTCAAAGGCTAAAGTCACCAATGTATCACATTGCAATACGTCGGGATGTATTCGAGCAAACCTCAAGGTAGAATAGCTGAGTATTAAAAAGGAGATGTGAATCAGACACCAACATAGAAAAACAGGTATAGATCCAAACCAAATCAAACCCATAAAAGTAATCTGACAAGAATGTAAATAAATAATCTCTCACTATCTTGATAGAAATATTCTCCAAAATCAAATAGACAATTATGATTTTTCATGGGAAACATGACTCACATTAGAAAATTTCACCTGAAGAACTTTCTGCCATAAGAAAAAATGATCCCCAACACTTGAAAACCAGTCACTCATATAAACAACAATGTATACATGGAAACCATAAACATTATAACAAAAACTAACAAAATTAAAATGCAATTACAACAAATATAAATAACAGTGAAAAGATGAAATCCAAGGACCCACATTATCAGCAACTTCTAATAACAAAATCCCTTAGACTTGGACAGTCAAACAGATCGATCCAAACCGTTCATTAAATCTAGAACACATTTCCAGGGCTACAATGTAAAAATAAGACTGATTGGATTATCAAATCCATCTAGATTTGTCCTTATTTGTATTAGCCGTCCTTTTTCCAACTCATGGATGGGATTGTTAGAATTGCCTCACAGAAATGATTCTTAAGAATCATAATCAATCCATGATGGGAGCTATCAAAAAGATGGATCGAATTGTTGGTTAGTCCTATTTTTGTACAAATGATCTTGAGGCATTTGATTATATGGTTGAGATCATCATATTGGTGTGATATTTGCACTATAGCCCATGAAATTTGCGTTGGACCTAATGGACAGTCATGATCAACTGATTGGACTGTTTAAATGTCCCACTGCAACTAGGAACACTAAAACTTCTAGTGCAATGAGAGCACTAGATCATCTCTCCAAAAAGATAGAGAAAATCAAGGCCAATGACCCCAGAAAAAAAAAAAAGAAAATGAGTCCCAAGATCCAAATAACCATGACCACCTTATAAACATGGCCCACTTGATAAATCAACACCCCAACAACTTAGATCCAAAGGAAGAGAAATAACAGATGGGTCACAAAGAGAGCATACCTAGAGCCCAGTAAGGCATGGGTGCAGGTCTCCCAACAAATGCAGTGTACTGATCAACCACAGCCAGTGGTGTTGGTCCACCAAAGAAGTAAAAATCAAACACCCCTCCTATCACCTTGTATGTTAAAGAGCTTCCCCTATAGAACACATCCATTCCATTACTATTCAGCAACAGAACACCATGGGCATTGGCCTCTCCCCCCTCATTCCTCAAATCCATATAAACAGGGTGGGACCCATACAGATCCATATTGAGATTGATGGCAGAAATATCAGTGGTGTAGATGGTGTAAGGATCGTTTGGCTGCAATCTAATCCCATTTGGCTGGGTGTTCTCCCCAAGTCCATAGATTGCAGCACTTGAAGGCAGCTTTGTAGATATCTCAAGATACTGGTCCTTAAACACCAGGTTCCCATAAGGATCTGACTCATCTGAGCTTGTGTTGAAAAGAGTCTGACCATTTGATTTCCTTCTAACTGAGAATGAAAATGGGTCTGATGTATAGCTGAAAATGAGCTCATTTCCTGAATACTCAGAGGCTGTGAAGAGCTCCCCTTTGCTTTTTCCAAGAGATTTCTTCAAAGGGGGAGGCTGTTCTCTTGCAAGTAAGTTGTAAGGGACTTCCCACCTCTTCTTATCCGCATCGGTTATATGTACCCTCAATCTGTCTTGGGTCTCATGCCTACAAAATCAAAGATCTTATATTTATTAATCTAATCCCATGTTTTTATAAACTAATCGAAAAACCAATAAGAAACCATTGATTTCAAAGCAACTTGCTTATGTTTAATCAAATCCCATTAGCAAAACATGTTTTTTTTTTTCCTTTTTAAATCTCTACAAATGCAATAAATCTGCCCAAAACAGAACAAAAGAAAACATGGGAATTTTCCTATCTTTTTCAATGCAATGCATTTAAAGTAGTTAAACATAAAAACCCATTTAGAAAAATGGGTTTTTTTCTTTTCTTTTCTTTTCTTTTTTTAGCTAAAAATCATATGAAAAATCTCCTACTTCCCATGCAACCAGCATATATTTACTTCTTTAGCCAAAACCCCCATTTACAAAACATGATTTTTCTTTTTCTAAGAATGCAATAAATCTGCCCAAAATACATCAAAAGAAAACACGGGCTTTTGGCTACAAATCAAATATCAAAGTCCTTTTCAATGCATTCCTCTTCAAGGTAGTAAAAAAGAAACATTAACAAAACACGGGTCTTTGGCTAAAAATCATATTGAAATCTCCTACCTCCCATTCAACTTGCATCTATTTACTTATTTAGCCAAAACCCATTGACAAAACATGGATCTTTTTTCTCCACAACTACAATAAATCTACCCAAAACACACCAAAAGAAAAAACATGGGGTTTTTGCCTACAAATCCAAGATCACATCTTTGTTAATGCAATGTAATTAAAATAATCAAAAGACCCAATTACAAAACATGGGTTTTCTCTAAAATGCAATAAATCCATCCAAAGTTAAACAATATAAAACATGGGTTTTTGCCTACTAATCAAAGGCAACATTATGAAGCACAATGTATACAAATCCAAATGAAATTTTTTATGTTTTAAACGAGAACATTACTCTTTCTTCTATGCTTTTCTCCTCACCAGCTTGATAGATACAGAAATAAAAAAACAAACAAATCAAAAAAGAGAGGATAGAAAGAGAAAGGGAGAGAGCTTTTATACTTGACAAAAAGCTGCAAATAAGGAATATCAGGCCCATATGTATAGGTTTTTTGCTTCACTTGCAAGAGGCCAATGAGACCTCCATGGGGAGACTCTTCTATGGATATCAAACGGTAGCCCTGGCCTATTTTGGTGGTGGAAACTGCATTGGACAGCTCAAAAGAAAATAGGAGAAGAAAGATAGAGATGGAGAGAAAGGTAGAAGGAGAAAGCATTTTTTTTTCGGAGAAGGGAGGAAAGTGGCCAAGCCGAGCTGAGGACTGCGGGAATGATATAAAGCCAAGCAGGGGTCATCAGATACATCATACATGTGAAAGATGGAGGTGGTCCTATGCATGTGATGGTGTCTGTGGGTTCCACTCCTTCTTTTTTTTTTATCTGGTGGCCCGATATTATTCTAATCCGTTGATTCGAACCAGAGAAACTGAGTAACACTACCTGAAAGACTCTTTACTTGATCATACACATCCATCCACCCCATCTATTTATAGGATTCATGGGCCTTGATCGTAACGGTGATGTTGCAGGGCCCACATTGGATGGAGATAAATTCAGGCCGTTCTGATTAATAAATGATTTTCTGGTTAATTTGACTGTTATAGGTTTTGATTTCTAACCGTTGATATTATTATTATTAATCATATGGTTTGGAATGTCCAATTAGACTACGATTCCTATATTATATGTCTTCGACAATGGAACATATTATTCTATGGTTTTGATTGAGGTATATATATTTCATGTGGGCCACCACATGGGTGCATGAGTTTGATCTTACATAGTCTGCCAGAGTATGGTGTCATTCCTCACATGTTCTTTTTTCACTTTTAAAAATTATATAACTGTCGGCATATTGCACGCCTGGCCACATCATGTGTACCCGTGGCATGCATGTACGCAATCCAAATGATAGAAACTGCGGGCCCCAGAGTGGATGGGACCTAACTCAAAAATCAAACTGAAAAGATGATCTCAACCACGTATTCAACGGCTATCAATTGAACGGTTAAAAGGAGAGATAATAAAGAGTTGGAATCCAGTAGGTAAATACACATTAAATCCGATGGTTAGGATTGACCAATCAATGCAATCTATGGGTTTGTATAGTTTATAATACCCCCGTTCACACGGGATCTATGATTTAGACCTTTGAATGAGTTACGTGCATGCGCCCCGTACAACACGCGTGTTGCACGTGTAAGATATTTCGAACTGAGAAATTGACCACTGTATATGCCACCTTTTACCCAGCGTCTTTTCGAAGCGCTGCTAAACTTATTTTCCCAGTCTAAACCTTTCAAGTACAGAGAGACTAATTTGATGACGAAAATACCCCTGCTTCTCAAAGCTATTTCTTTGAAAAGCAGGGGTATTTTCGTCCTCAATTAGTCTGTCCGTAGTGAGAGGTATGTAAGTTTGAGATTACGCAGAAAAGACTCTGGTTTAAAGGTTAAGTTTACAGTGGTCAATTTCTCATCTCGAACTCTGGCAGAGCACAGTATGAATTTGGTCCCACTACTTAAATGCCACACATTATGGCACATGGTGCGAATGAACGGTGGCTATTCACTTGGCAGGCATATGCCTAAATCGAAACCGTCCAAATCGTGGTCCCTACAGTGGATGAGGTGTAACAGGAAACTGGCACTCTAACGACTGTCATAACGGTCTAATTAATAGGTATACGATTGGTGAATTTCAACCACTCGTGCTGCTCTTCTTAACTGTCCAAATAGTGATTCATCCACAATACAATATTAGCATTTCCAAATTTGGTCCTGACCCGGAAGTTAATTATTTGATCTTTACCGTCCATTTCAAAATTCATGAAATGGATGGTTGTGAACTATTTTTCCACGCAACAGCAACGATAGGCGTAGATGTTTGCCACTGTAACTAAATGCGCACACCACCATTTTAGAAAGTGATAACCCTAGCCCAGAGGTTTATGGGACCGGATTAAGTGCAGCCCATTTTAAAAAGTAATGAACCAATTCCAAAGGTTCGTGGGACCCGATTAGGTGCGGCCCGAGACTTACCCTAGATAGCACGGCATTACCGTGGGGCTCACCTTGATGCATGTATTCTATATCCACTCTGTCCATACGTTCATTTTATCCCAAAAATTAAGGAGATTAAATTCTCTAGTGGATCGTACTATGAAAAAAAAATGGTGATTGAATGGACTACCATTAAAATATTTTCAGGTCTATTTAATGTTTCCATAATGTTTATTTTTCATCCAATCTGTTGATAAGTTCATGTATACTTGGATGAAGGAAAATAAATAAATATCAGCTTGATCTAAAACTTTATTGGACCATTAATGATCAATCAACACTATTTCTAATTGTATGGTCCACAGAAGAATTAGATCTCATTAAATTTTTGGATTACAGGCTAAAACTATCTATAAAAATGGATGGACGGTGTGGATATTAAATATATGAATCAACGTGGGCCATATGGTAAGGGACACACTGTCATGGGTGCAGCTGGACGCACCTAATATGCCCTGATGATAAAGATGATAAATTCGTGCGGGTGGAATGGAATTTGGAGAAGAGATATTTGGCCGAAATCCACTGAATCACTAGTTTTTTGCAGCGGGTAAAACTCTCAAACTTATGGAGCCCACTATGTCTTATATATCAAATCCACTCTGTCCATCAATTCCTATCATCAATTCTAGGTCATTTCAAAAAGTATCAGAGGGATTCACAACTCAAATGGGCCACACCACATGGAACAATGTGGATGGAATTCTAACCATAGGTTTGTATATGGGGGTACTATGGGATGTGTATATGTCTGTTATCAAAACCGTTAATCAGTCATAAATCATGAAAATGAACTTTAAATACAAAAATCAGCCTCATCCATATATCAAGTGGACCACACCATGTGAAGTTAGATGTTTTTAGAAGCATGTTTACATTCTCACCAGTATGTCCCAAAATTTTTTATTAGTATTATATTTTTTTATATAAAGTTAAAATAGTGATTATCACACTATTAATGGATTGGATTTACATATAAAACATGGTGGGACCCACATGTCATGAAGCATTGCGTTAAAACAGGTGCCGTTAAGGAATCCAACCCCATATCTGAAATGAGGTGAGTATATGTTTGCTAAATCCACATGCTGGTGGGAGCCCTGTTCATCCACACGTAGAAACCGATGTTAATAGCACATGTTCTTGATCATATCTTTTTATCATGCTCGACATAATTTCTAGAATCTTTTCTCGAAGAAAATGATATATTCCACAACTAAAGTGGGCTACACCATAAAAATAAATATGGAGAGTTAGAAAAAATGATGAGAAAATCAGTCTACATTGTCAATCATACGGGGAGAAAAAGAACATTTTCTTTTTAATCAGAAAATATAAACATTACTTTCAACCAGATGAAAAGATAAGATCTCGCACAAGTTTTCTCAAGTTGACACGTGTGGGTAGTATGGAATTAAAAAAAAAAAAATTTATTTAAAAAATAAAAAAAACCGAGGACTGAGGGGAGCATTTTGAAATGGTGATATACATAATGACCCGACATTGATGGATAACGCCCCCTACCATTTTAATCTTTTTTCCCACGCTTGAAAAGCGGACTCCGTTTAGCTACAAAACGGGACAGTAGCGAGACTGGCTACTGAAGTGATGTCATTACATTATGTGGGCTCCACCATGATGTATGTATTGTATCCACACCGTCCATTAATTTTGAGAGATCATTTTAGGCATGATACAAAGAAAGAGGCATATCCAAATCTTAAGTGGACCCCACCACAGAAAACGGTGTGGATTAAACACTTACCCTTGAAAACATCTCAAGGCCACAGAAGTTTTTGATCAAGCTGATATTTGTTTTTCCCCTTATTCCATGTCTGTTTAAACTTATAAACAGTTTGGATCTCAAATAAACATTATGGTGGCTTTATAAAGGTTTCAACGGTGGTGGGCATCATTGTCCCATTCTTTTCTGTGGAGGTTCCACTTGAGCGTTGGATCTACCTCATTCTTTGTCTAATGTCCTAAAATGATCTTTAAAAATGGATGAACTGTGTAGATATAAAACATACATCATGGTGGGTCCCACGTAACTTAGTGACGTCACTTCAGCAGGGAGTCTCACCGCTCAACCTGCCAGTAGCTAATCCGCATCCATTTTGAAGTGGGTGGTCATTACTCTCTTGCTTTCGAAAAAAGTGGCTGTCATTGCTCATCGATGGTTATGGCACGTGAGATTGTATTTATGGTCATGTGACCAGAACTGAACTTACAGTAAGTGTAACTTAGCTTGTTGCTAGTTTACCACCCGACACCTGCCGACATGGTAGATCCAAACCGTTCGACAGGTGGGGTCGACTGTGTAGATTGGGTGGGGTAAAATGATTTGGGTATTATCATCTGGTATGGTCGGATGTGGACCGGACCGGACCGTTGGTCTATAATTCAATCGTCCTTTCATTTTTGTATACTTGGGGACCTTCTGATGAGCTGCTTGGGACCTTTTTGTTGGCGCGTGTGGTGTGGGGTGCCTGAGAGTTTGATACTCTATTATTGAAGATGGTTGAACATAGACCTGACCCAGTACTTAAGACCCAAGGGCTGAGCCCAACGTGAATTGGAGCATAGGAGGGCCAAAGCCTAACCCATAAAATTAATAAATTCAAATTTTCCTTCTGAATTTTTTAATTTATCTAGGAATGGGCGTAATGACGTAGATCACCATCTTCCACGGGGTCCGAATCCATAAAGCTTTTCTGGACTCCCCACATATGTTCTTCGAATTTACAAGAGATGGAAAATAAAAATAAATACTAATAAAATTGAAAATGAATTGATCTAAGGGTAAAAACAAATTTACAATCATTTAAATAGTAATACCAAATCTACAAAGAAGTTTCGAAATTAAACTCCAACTCAAACTCCCTACAAATTGTTACTTATTATAAATAGTAAATTTACCATTTATATATGATCGTGATTTCCACTAGACTTTTTAGTTTTTGGCCAAAATTAGTAAGTGCCTTCTCAAGCCAAACCATGTTTTTCCCCTAAATTTTCTTAAGCCTTTTTCGAGTTGGACACAATTCTTATCACTTTTGCCTCCGATTGGGCCTCCTCAAGTCCATCTTGGCCATGAAATTGTCCACGACCCGCTCTACATCACTTATCAAGTGGGTCACACATGTAAAACCAAAAAAACAAAAAAAAACAAAAAAAACAAAAAAAAAAAACCAAAAACAAAAACAAAAAAACATTATAGAAGAATGAAACCACCATCCCACATTTAAGATAAATCCTTGCTTAAGAAAGATTTAGAATGAGATGTAAATAAAAAAGATGGATTAAGCTAAATTGAGCTAAAATGACATAATTGATCAGGCCATGCATGTGAAGCTCAAGACTAATCCATTGGCCAAGCTAGTAGGTTAGGCAGACTGGTGAACCCATTGCCATGCACTGAGAAATTTTACAGGCCTATCATCATTTTAGATATGACCATTAGCTTCATTTGTACTGTCCAATTATTTAAAAAAAAAAATTGGCCAGTTATGTACATGAGTACAACCTGTCTAAATTATGATCACTGGTTGAACAGGTTACATTAAACCTCAAAATTTTAATTATATAATTTCTTAGCACTTGTGTATCAACTATAATTCGCTGCCTGAGTATTCAAGTATTTCTCATTTGGCATGAAGGTAGTGTCTAATTATTTTTGTCTCATGGGAAGATATGGATCTAAATATCTATTGATACAATGAGTATCCCATTGAAGGATTAAATTATTACTATAGAAAGATAAATTACAATTATAAAATACATGATGAAATAAATTCAAAAGTGCTTTTTATTTATTATTATAGAAACAAGATATAATTGGTCTAAATTGGGACTATCCATGCCATGCATCTTTTATCTATCAAGCCTAGAAACATGCTAAAGGCATGTTTTGCATGCAAAATTATGTCATGTTGAATTGCATTTGGTGTGATATAAGTTTCTGATGGGGTTTTCCTCCTCAGTTCAGGGGAGAGACAGTGCGGCGGGTTGAAAATTCGGAGTATTTCACCGCGCTGCTCGACCAGTCGTGGATGGCGCTTGACCGGTCGAGTGGGGCTCGACTCAACGTCCAGCGACCATCTGATGACTTTTCTCCGGGGTGCTCGACTAGTCGAGGGAGGTGCTCGACCGGTCGAGTGAGCCGCTCGATCGGTCGAGAACTCGTCTCGACTAGTCGAGGTTACGTAGATTCGTTCCGCGATTTTGTGCGAATTGCGGAATTTTGAGGCCCTTTCGTAAGGGGTGCGAAAGGGAGTTTCTTAAACTATAAATAGGGGTGCCTAGGACTTTTTTAGGTAATGCAAGGGGGTTTCCTAAAGCTTTGCAAGGGTTTGCTAAAGGGTTTGGGGCTATCAAAGGTGTGAGAGAAGAGAAAGAGAGAGGAAGCTTGTAGAAGGGAGATTATACTCGTGGAGGTAATTTACTGTGCAATTAACATCTCAGCGCTTCTACGTCCCCATGATCGGTGAGATCTCTCCATTTTTCTTTTATTCTCTTATTATTTATCTACTCTTGCGTGAGCGAAGAAGGTTATAACGTTCTACTTCATAGTGGATTGTTGATCTGGACGAGGTTCCGTGATTTTTTATCTCTTTGAGGGTTTTCCACGTAAAAATCTCTCGTGTGGTG
Source organism: Magnolia sinica (assembly GCF_029962835.1). Classification (NCBI taxonomy): domain Eukaryota; kingdom Viridiplantae; phylum Streptophyta; class Magnoliopsida; order Magnoliales; family Magnoliaceae; genus Magnolia; species Magnolia sinica. The sequence goes on along the minus strand of NC_080574.1, from coordinate 131,547,509 downwards.
TGGTTTGTGCTTTGATTTATTTCATTGCTTTATTATCCAATAATTTTGATTTGATTTGGGAGGCTAGATCCTAAGGTTTTGTGCAAGGCCCCCGACAAAGTGGTATCAGAGCTAAGTTCATTGAATGGAGTGGGATCGGTTCTAAATTATGGAAGGTGGCTCATTAAGGATGATTAGCCTCAATGGTTCTAACTGGACCATATAGAAAGCTAAGATGAAGGACTTGCTTTATTGCAAGGACTTATATTCTCTAATTTTAGGTATATCAGAAAAATCCAATGATATGTCTAATGATGATTAGAAGAAGTTTGACCGGAAGGCGGTGGGGTTTATTAGACAATAGCTGGATGATTCTGTGTTCCACCATGTGTCTACGGAGACCTCAGCCACTAGCTTATAACTAAAATTTGATGGGCTGTATGAGAGGAAGACAGTCGGTAATAAAATTTCCTGATAAGACGACTTATGAATCTCAAGTTTAAAGATGGTGGTTTTGTGGCTGAATACATGAATGAGGTCAGAAATATAGTGAACCAGTTCTCCGTTATGAAGATGGTCCTGGACGATGAATTACAGGCTTTGCTACTGCTTAGCTCATTACCTGATGGTGGGAGACATTGGTGGTGTCTCTGAGTAACACCGCGCCAAACGGAAAGGTGCCCATGGAACAGAAAACTAGTTGTCTCTTTAATGAGGAGATAAGGAGGAAGTCTCAAGGGTCTACTCAGTAAGAGGCTCTTGTAACACAAGAACGGGGGAGAGAAAAAAAAAGGAAGGGCGGGAAGGCCCGAGATAAATCAAGAGGCAAGTCGAGTACCAGGAAGGATGTTGAATGCTGAAATTGTGGCAAGAAGGGTCACTATAAGCATGAATGTCATAAGAATAAGAACGACAAGAAAGGAAAAAGAAAGAAGAAGGAAAGTACATCAGATTTCACTGCAGTCGCTTCAGATGGCGACGTTGTAGTTATTCTTTCAGCAGATCATGATATTTGTCTCACGGCTACGAGTCAGGACACCGACTGGGTGATTGACTTGGGAGCCTCTTTTCATGCGACTCCACATATGGACTTCTTCACAAGCTATAAGTCAGGTGACTATGGGACCGTGAAGATGAGAAATTCTGGCATATCGAAGATTGTAGGAGTCGGTGATATTTGTGTGAAGACTGATGTGGGTTGCACATTGGTTCTCAGGGATGTGAGGCATATCCCAAATCTTTGCCTCAACTTGATGTCAACGGAAAGACTGGATGATGATGGCTATGAAAGTTGGTTTACTGGTGGGCACTGGAAGCTTATCAAGGGTTCGTTGATCGCAGCCAGAGGAAAGAAGTGTTGCACCCTTTATAAGGCAAGTGTCAGTATGTGCAAGGGTGGGTTGAACGCAGCGGAAGATTCAGCTATTGACATGTGGCACAGGCGTCTAGGCTACATGAGTGAAAAAGGGTTTCAGCTACTAGCGAGGAAGCGACTCCTTCCAGACATGACAGGTATACTTCTCAAAACCTGTATCGATTTTTTATCAGGGAAACAGTATAGAGTTTCATTTGTTAAATCTACTTCTCGTGTTAATAAAGTCCATGCATTAGATTTGGTTTATTCTAATGTTTGTGGTCCTATGAGGACAAAAACCTTGGGTGGGGCATTGTATTTTGTCACTTTTATAGATGATGCATCTAAGAGGGGTTTGGGTTTATGCTTTGAAATCCAATGACGAGGTCTTTGGTGTGTTTAAATTGTTTCATGTTATGGTCGAAAGAGAGATAAGTAAATCATTGAAGTGCATCCGCACTGACAATGGTGGTGAATACATTGACGACTTTCATGAGTATTGTAAGTCCTTGGGTATACGGCATGAACAAACTGTTCCCAAGACCCCCCAGCATAATGGTGTAGCTGAGCGAATGAATCGCACCATTGTTGAGAGAATCAGATACATATTATCCTATGTGAAATTGCCAAGATGTTCTGGGAAGAAGCAATACACACGGTAGTGTATTTGATAAACAGGTCTCCATCAGCCCCGTTGAATGGAGAAGTGCCTGAGAAGGTGTGGATTGGATAGGATCCATCGTACAGTTATCTCACGGTGTTTGGATGTAGAGCATCCATTCACATACCAAAGGACAAGAGGTCCAAGCTCGATATGAAGATCAGGTAGTGTGTGTTTTTGGGGTACGGTGATGAAAAGTTCGGTTACAGATTGTGGGATCCGACCGGGAAGAAGTTCATCAGGAGTAGAGATGTGGTATTTTTTGAAGATCAGTGTATAGAAGACATTGGTAAGCCAGAGAAGAATCAGCCTAGTTCTGGTGAACTAGAGGACATGGATCTGGTTATTCTTCCCATGGTGCCTGATGATGGGGGAGTACAACAAAGTGCTGAGGATGAGGGAGTTCCTTCAGAAGATGGACCAGGGGAGCAGCCCCCACTTGATCCACCTGTTGAGCCATAGGTGAGGAGGTCATCTAGAGACAGACATCTATCCAAGAGGTACTCGCCGCATGAGTACATTATGCTGATTAATGGGGGAGAGCTACAAAATTATTCCGAGGCCCTAGCCGACGAGCATAAAGGGGAGCGGTTGAAAGCTATGCAAGAGGAGATGAAATCCTTACATAAGAACCACACCTATAATATAGTGAAATTGCCTAAGGGCAAGAAAGCTTTGAGCAATAAGTGAGTGTTCAGAAAAAAGGTTGAGCAGAAGAATTCACAGATGAGGTTTAAGGCCAGACTTGTGGTGAAATGGTTTAGTCAGAGGAAGGGCATAGACTTCGAGGAGATATTCTCACCAGTGTTGAAGATAACATCCATACGGGTGTTGCTTGGGTTGGCGGCTAGCATGGATTTGGAGATAGAGCAGTTAGATGTTAAAACTGCCTTCCTCCATGGTGACCTGGAAAAAGAGATCTACGTGCACCAACCAAAGGGGTTAGAAGTCAAGGGCAAAGAGCATATGGTGTGTAGGCTGAGGAAGAGCTTGCATGGGCTGAAACAAGCTCCATACCAATGATACAAGAAGTTTTACTCGTTTATGTTAAAGCATGAGTATGACAGAATGGAGTCGTAAAACTATGTGTTCACACGCAAGTTCTTAGATGGTGATTTCTTAGTTCTGCTGTTATACGTTGATGACATGCTCATCATGAGAAAAAACATCAAGAAGATCGACAGGCTGAAACAGGAGTTGGGCAAGTCATTTGCAATGAAAGACTTGAACCCGACTAAATAGATCTTATGAATGGAGATAACCCGTGACAAAAGCAGCAGGAAGTTTTGGCTATCACAAGAGCGGTATATTGAGAAAGTCCTATAGCGGTTCAATATGAATGCAACGAAGTCGATCAGTACTCCACTGGATGGTCACTTCAGATCAAGCGACAGGCAGTATCCCAAGACGAAGGCAGAGGTAGAAGAGATGCAGAAGATACCCTACGCATCAGCTGTAGGAAGTTTGATGTATGTTATAGTATGTACACGCCCAGATATAGCATATTTGGTTGGTGTTGTTAACCAGTATCTTGCCAATCCTGACAAAGAGCATTGGGCAACGGTGAAATGGATACTGCGGTATCTAAGAGGCTCATCCAGGTTGAGCCTATGCTATGGTGACGTAAAATCTATGTTAGAGGGCTACACAGATGCAAATATGGCAGACGACATAGACTCTAGGAAGTCTACATCGGGGTTCATGTTCACGTTTACAGGTAGAGCGATTTGTTGGCAGAGCAAGCTACAGAAGGTCGTAGCATTGTCGACAACAGAGGCCGAGTATATTGCACTCACAAAGGCATGGAAAGAGATGCTTTGGATGAAGATGTTCCTACAGGAACTTACCTTGAAGCAGGAGCAGCACGTGGTCTATTGCGATAGTCAAAGTGCTATACACTTGAGCAAGAATCGAGGTCAGTACTCCAAGTCAAAGCACATAGAGATTCGGTATCACTGGATCAGAGATACTTTGGAACAGAAGGTGTTACAGCTTGAGAAGGTCCACACGGACGATAATGGGTCAGACATGATGACCAAGTCTTTACTCAAGGGTAAGTTTGTAGAAACCAAGTTGACTTGAAGAAGGTAAATTCCTCCTGAGTCAGAAAGGGGGAGATTTGATGGGATTTTCCTCCTAAGTTCAGGGGAGAGACGTAGAGCAGGTTGAAAATTTGGAGTATTTCACCGTGCCGATCGACCGGTCATGGGTGGCGCTCAACTGGTCGAGTGGGGCTCGACTCAAAGTCCAGCGACCATCTGATGATTTTTCTTCGGGGTGCTCAACTAGTCGAGGGAGGTGCTCGACTGGTTGAGTGGGTCGCTCAACCGGTCGATAACTTATCTTGACCAGTCGAGGTTACGCAGATTCGTTCCATGATTTTATGCGGATTGCGAAATTTTGAGGCCCTTTCGTAAGGGGTGCGAAAAGGAGTTTCCTAAACTATAAATAGGGGTGCCTAGGGCTTTTCTAGGTAATGCAAGAGGGTTTCCTAAAGCTTTGTAAGGGTTTGCTAAAGGGTTTAAGGCTATCAAAGGTGTGAAAGAGAGAGAAAGAGAGAGGAAGCTTGTAGAAGGGAGGTTATGCTCGTGGAGGTGATCTACTGTGCAATCAACATCTCAACGCTTTTATGTCCTCGTGATCGATGAGATCTCTCCGTTTTTCTTTTATTCTCTTATTGTTTATCCACTCCTACGTGAGTGAAGAAGGTTATAACGTTCTACTTCATAGTGGATTGTTGATCTGAACAAGGTCCCGTTGTTTTTTTTAACCTCTTTGAGGGTTTTTAAAGTAAAAATCTCTTATGTGGTGTGGTTTATGCTTTAATTTATTTCATTGCCTTATTATCCCATAATTTTGATTTGATTTGGGAGGCTAGATCCTAAGATTTTGTGCAAGGCCCCCAACATTTTCATCCGACATTTGGGATTGATGGAATCAATTGGATTAATCTAAGTATTTGAACTTCCAATCCTAACAAGCGATACAATGAAATTTTTGATAGATTTCCGAGCTCGACACAGATTTCCAATCCTAAGTATTTCATCAACGAGCTTGACATTGATTCATGTGTTTTATCCAAGTTATCTATCCATGTGTGCCCTTTACATGTGACACTCGAGTTGCTTATTAATATATGTATCAACATCAGTTGTTGAATGGATGTCTTCAATCTATGCGAAATTAGGAAACATTAATTGATTGACAGCCATGCTCAATCGATTCAACCTTTTCGGATTTAAACAAATTGCTCATTAGATAGTTTTAATCCATGCTCGATCGATCGAACTTTCGAGGTGATCGGTCGATAGTAATTCAAATAACTCATTTTTACTCTCTGGACAATTTTGGATTATTTCGATCGCTCGAGCTTTAGTCTGCTCAATCAGTGTCAATCGATCGACAATGAGATCAACGGTGTATGCGGAACTACAAAAGTGTACAATTTATTTCCTACTCTGATTTTGATTTTTATATATATATATATATCGAAATGGAAATGGTACTATGAGGTCGAGCTGTGTGGGCCCCACCGTGATGTGTGTCGAACATCTACTCCATTAGTCAGATGCACCATTCTATGTTGGGCCACCGACTTAAAAATCGAGTCAATCCATGACTTGGGGGGCCACACCACATACAATAGTTGAAAGGGTTATCCGCTCATAAAAACTTTCATGATTGTTTATTGGGTCCACCTAGATGTTGTTTACAAATCCATCCCGTCCATTGTATGCGTCCCACTTGGATAAGGTGCCAAATTAAGTTTCAGCCGCATCCAAAACTCTAATAGGCCCCACCGAGTACTTTTATATGTTTTAGGCATGTCTTCTCATGGTTTTAAATGGTATGGCCCACCTGAGTTCTGCATACAACTGATTTTTGGGATATCCTATAACCTACATGGGACCCATCAAATGCACGGTGTTGATGTTCGACATACATCACGGTGGGGCCCACACAACTCGACCTAATGAGAAGTTCCCATGAGATCGACCTCATAGTACCATTTTCCATATATATATAAATTGAGATTAGTGTAATTTTAAGAGGTTACTGGGGGTCCTAGAGAAAAAAAGCCAGAGTTTTCAAAGATTCCATTGGAGTTCTTATTATTATAAGTGCAGCATTTCTTATAATATCGTGTCATAGAGGATTGTTTGCCGCTTTATGCCATAGTTTTTTTTTTTTTTATTTATTCTTTGAGAAGATTTTTCTACACAAAACTCGTGTACTCTTTGCATGTATGGTATACAGTTTATTTTGTCTTATTTGATTGGAATTCGAATATGCTTTCATGCGATACTCACATCAATTGTAAAATCTAATCTATTAATTACAATTCATGTGTCCATCAAACGTTGATGTCACGTAAAACAGTTTTTTTTTCCTAAAGGAAGAATTCTTCCCAAAAGTGGGATAGGATGGTCAAAATACCATGATATTGATTACAATTCATGTGTCCAACAAACGCCACCTATATTTTTATATACTATATATGGGTCTAAAGTTTGGACATGTGGGCCAGGCTTTAGTAAACTAAATAATGATGAACCATGTGCAGAAGGTCCCCTTCACATGAAATTCATAAAGTTTTGAGGATTGGCCTACAACTGGACGGTTAGGAATAGAAATACAGTGCTCCATGTTCAACTGAAAAGGTACCAATGTCGGTAGATAGGTTCTTTACCATCCCGGCGATTTTTTGTGATAGGTGCATTGCAGGTAGATACAACATACCAATGTTCTGGATTACCAGAACAAGGCCCCACTTTTTTCAGATTTAAAAACCTAGAAAGGGACGCGGTTTGGCTAGGGGCCCTGCGCATGGCCAATGGCTAGTGGTCCATGCTCCGTGGGCCCTACCATGATGTATGTATGTTTGATCCAAGCCATCCATCCAATTTTCCAGATCATGTTATGGCATGATCCTAAAAATGAGATAGATCCAAATCTCCAGTGGACCACATCATATGAAACAGTTTTGATTGAACATCCACCATTAAAAACTTCTTGGGGCCACTAAAGTTTTTGACCAGGATGATATTTGTTTTTACCCTTCATCCAGGTCTGTATAAGCTAAGCAACAGGTTGGATGTCAAATAAACATTACAGTGGGCCCTAGGAGGTTTTAAACGGTGGACATTCGATCACTACTGTTTTCTGGTGGTGTGGTCCACCTGAGATTTAGATACCATTTATTTTTTCATATTAAGACCTAAAATTACCTGGAAAAATGGATGGACGGCAGGGATGAAACATATACATCATGATGGGCCCACAGAGCACCGGCCATCAGCTACCTGCTAGTGGCAGCGTCACTAGCCAACCCGCGTCCCCTTGTAAGTTACACCGAGGTGCAGTCGTGTATCCTGTAATTCACCTAATGGATCCACACCCTCCGTGCAGTGGACCATCTATACAAGCCACAAACCAAAACTCAAGCGGATAGGAAGTTCAAAACTATATGCTACAGGCCCATCTGACCTTATATATATATATATATATATATATATATATATATATATATATATATATATATATACACCAACGGTTGAAAATAGCCAATGTTGATACTGAAATCTGTTCGTCCGGTTAAACTCGTTAAGTACCTGCAATCACCAATTGATAATTGGGACCCTGAGTATGGGAGGGGATCCTCCTATGCCTAGGTTAGAATCAAGAATTTAAGTTAAAGTCCAATTAAGGTTTATATATATATACACCAACGGTTGAAAATAGCCAATGTTGATACTGAAATCTGTTCATCCAGTTAAACTCGTTAAGTACCTGCAATCACCAATTGATAATTGGGACCCTGAGTATGAGAGGGGATCCTCTTATGCCTAAGTTAGAATCAAGAATTTAAGTTAAAGTCCAATTAAGGTTTTTGTGCACATCTCTCACAGTAGATAGGGTTTGTATTTAAATTTTCAGTTATGTATGTTGAGGTCAAAATCTGGACCACCTTCCACTCAATACGGCGAACCCTCGATGAACCCTGGTCCTGCACAATAAGTGAGCAAAGGAGACCCTGGTTAAGCCGGGGAACCCTCCGATGCCTAAGTCAGGTCAAGGGAATCTGGGTCTAAGTTGATTGTAGAGAGAGAGTGTGAAATGTTACGTACCTATACCAATGGAGTCCCCTCGTATTTATACTTGTGTATTGGACGATTTGCGTTCGTTAACCTTGGGACGATTCACTCAATTAGTGGGATACTGTGATCGTGGAGATTTTGCCTGTAATTTGGGGATCGTGTAGCGAATCGTGCGTATCTGCGGGCGAAACAATCGGCTGCGTCTGCTTAAGGTAGTTTCTTAGTTAAGCACATGGAACGTTCACGTCCGGCCTTAGCCTCGGCCCCAGCTCAGGATCTCAGACGAAAGAGGCCCTGATCCCGAGCCTCGAACTTGGACTAGTCTACACATGGACTTTTCCGTCGAGCTATTAAGCAAGGACAGCGTCAAGAAGCCGGGACGGGCTTAGGTCCAAACTCATAGTGGGCTCGGATCCCCTCGTCCGCTATGTACTCTCGAGGTTTCCCCCCCGAGCTTCGAGGTGGACAGTGGACCTAACCCATTGATTTGGATTTCTTCGTAACGGGTGGCATGTAGATGTGGATAGTTGAATAATTTGTTTCTAGTCGAGCAGTAGTGGGGCGGTCCGAGATCTCGCAAGTAGGTTTCGGTTTGAGCTTCACACCGACTGCCCCGGCCTTAGATGACTTTGATTCGACTGCCTCGGAGCAGGAGCACAACTGTGGTCGAGCCAAGAATCTTCTTTCCCTTCAGTTGCTTTCACCATTCCAGATAACCTCTTACGTATCCGATCGGATTAAAATGGTGTCAGACCTTGAAATTAAAGGGGCTCGAATCTTCCCATAACAATGTATATAGAAAACTTCTCTACTTGGCAAGTATGTATTATAGAAGGGATCTTCTTCTTAGCTTATTACCCTTATCTTTCTGAGATTTCAAGCGAGGATCTCAGGGAGATCTCAATGCGGCTGCACAGGTGGGGTGGTCCAGGTCTGTAGTCGGTCTTCGATGACCGAGGTTAATCTCTAAGTCAAGTTGGTCAAGGTCTTGTTGAATGAACAAAATCTGTGATTGTAGTCGGGATCTACCTTTAAGGTCAAGTTGGCGTATAGTTGTTGGTTGTGATAGTGGGATGTTAGCTGGCACCCCTCGCAATTAGTCCTCAGGCTCATTACGGAGGTAATGCTCAAGAGTAGAGACTGAGCTGATTTCCTTCCATGCTTAGCATTTCTACCATGTTGGTCGATGCTCAGTTCAAATAAAGAGTAAAGCCGGTGGCAGGGGCCGACCTCTTACACGATTTCCACGGCGCCGCGATATGCACTCTCTTACTCTGCATATTCTGGTCAGACCATTTTTACCCATAACAGCCATTGGCTTGAACTTTTAATCTTAGCTTATCAATAAGATCTTTTTCCAATTGGACGGTCTGGATTCACCCAAGTATTCTCCGATAACGTCAGTTATAGGATCGATGACATTGACTAAATAGCAATGGAAGCACACTGGATTCTGTCCCTTGAGTAAAAGAGCACATTCGCGCAAAGAAATGCCGTCTCGGACCATCGGACCGATCCGGTTCACCCGCAAAGCCAGTCGCCCGATTCAACTCAGGACTCGACTCGAAACTTACATGAGTCGGCCCGAGTAAGTTACATGATCTGGTCCCACTTCCAGGGTTGATACATCTGGCACGTTCTTACTCTGCCGTGTCAGATCAACTCATCGGGACCATCCAATATGTGGGCCGACGTCTGAATGGGTTGTGCCCCAAGAAATGGACCGTCGTGATTGTCTTATTAGTAGACTTCTTGCCCATCGAATGTGGACCATAGTCCATTCTTCTTTTCCACCTGTCCATTTACAATTTACAAGTATTTAGACTAATCCGACAAGTGCCACTTTCGGTGCTATGGTTTATCTCTGATGGGACCAAAAATCTTACTATCCTTACACACGTGACCACTTTGTACGGTGGAGATGCGCTCGACTATCAACATACTGATACACTCGAGTATGCTACACTCGTTCAATGTAAAGATGAAATTAGTGGCCATGCACGCATTTAAATGCAGTAAATGCTCTAGCGTGGGAAACTTGAACCGTCCCTAAGATGGGACCCACTGCAGAGATGATCATATGCAAAAATCAGGCTGATCCGTTCAATAGCTACGCCATCGCTGTGTGAGAAAGAATGGACGGCTTAAAATACTTGAGAGCGTCCACATTAAACAACCGTGTCGCCAACCTGATTTTCGTGAATGGTCATACTCAAGGTGGGCCCACCTTATTCACATGTCCCACCACTTGCAAGGTTGGCACACGTGATGTGTGTAGAGGTGCATGTGGTACTAGAAAACCTCATTAACGCGTCCTACTTCGGTAACAGTTCATTACCTTTTAAATCTTCAAGAGTAAGCATGGCATGGTTTTATGGCAATCCAGACGGTCCAAATAGTTGATCCAGTCGTGGATGGATCATAACCCAAATTTTACACTGATAAGATGACAGCAGCCATCCGATTTTTACTTAAGCCAGATCCATCGGTTGGATGGCTAGGATTACTAATCAGGGTAATCTCTATGATATGCCCCTTTATGGGTGTACACCGTGAGCTGGCCTCAACTTGACTCAGCTCGGCCACTAGCTGACCCAGCTCGAACTCAGCTTAACAGGCCCGCTCTGCTCGGCTCGGTCAACAGCTTGGGCTAGTTCGAGCTAAGTTCTAGTTAAGATTGAGCCTCTACAACATTTTAACAACACATATAGTGGCACTCACAATTTCTCATTGTATGTAAAATAGTAGCAGTTGTTTACAAGTATTTTGTTAAATGCCATATTGGCAACATAAAAAAAATAAAAATGGTATTTGTTTCGTATGCATACCTCCCTCATCACTAGCTGTCACTTTGTTGGGTCATTCTATGGAACACTTGGTGAGCAATGCCAGTATCAAAATAACCAAGTCACCAAACTTTTTTAATCCGAGGTCAATTTGAGTTGGGGTTCGATTCAAGCCAAGTCGAACTTGAGCAAGCTAAAACTCTCAAAAAAATCAACTCAAGTTGGCTCAAAATCAACTTCGAACCGCATTGATCCAAATCAAGTCAAGTCGAGCAAGCTAGCTGATCTAACTCGGCTCGTGTACACCCGCGTGCCCCATCCTTGCATGAGCGATATTGGACACGGTTTGGCTAGTTACCTGAACAATCAGCCAGCTAGCTGGAATCAAAACTCCGAGAGTCCCATCATATATGTGCTTCATCTATGCTGTCCATTCATTTTTTTCATCTGATTTTAGGACATTAGCCCAAAAATGAGGCAGACCCAAATCTCAAGTTGACCACATTATAGGAAATGGTGGTGATTGAACGCTTTACGTTGAAAACTTTCCGATAGTGTGGTCCACCTGAGATTTGGATCTACGGCTCATAGTCTAAAAACAGATGAAAAAAAAATAAATAGATGAAGTGGATAAAACACATACAAAATAAATAGATGAAGTGGATAAAACACATACATCATTGTGGGGCCATACAGCTTAGACTTCAGCTAGCTGGCTGATGTTGGGGTCACTAGCCAAACCGCGTCCTAATCGAGGAGCGTTAGTCACCACCATTTTCGAAAATGGTTGTGGACCTAGGATTCTTGCAATCCACTCCCTGTCCTCATGTTTCCCTTCCTTGTCAATCGTTTTACTTGTCAGCTTCAATCCCATGACGTGTCTCTCTCTAATCGATTCTACAACCAACGTCGTCGATCATCACAAGCCAACCTGTACAAAATCAACGGCATTTCTCTCGCTTTCTCCCTCACAAGTCACACCCTTCTGTCAGTGGATGCTAACAAGTCAATGGAGATTTAGAACCATTTATTTTCTGGCCACGGATTGGACAATCAAGACCATCCATCCAGTGTAGTTGGATCATGCCCCATAATCATCTATTTTCCTGTCCATGGATTGAATAACCAGGACCTTTCATCCAGTGTAATTGTTTTAATCATGCCTCATCCATGAAGGGCCCACGACTTGAACGGCACAGCTTGAGGTACATATATGCAACTTCTGTAGTGGCTAACTAATGCCTACGGATGGTAATACGCCTCCAGCATATCGGAGGACATGAATGCTCTGGCGAGTGTGATGAGTGATACACAGGCACTAAGAAATTACATCAAAATTATACACGTTTAGTATAATTAATTCAAAGTAGACCGTACGAATTATGTGTACTAATTTAGATGTATTATATACCAAAAATTACGTATATTTAACTATCTGATCATTGGATATTAGTTTGATTTATTGGATGGTTAATGTTAAGTATCTAATGGTCTTATTTCCACGAACAAGCGTCTACGAATCAGACGCTAGGGTTGTTCAACCAGAGTTTTCTTGGGTTGTTTATAAAAATGACCCTAAGGTGCGAAGAAATTAAGATTTTGACTTGTCTTTCGGTAACTATTAATTTTTTGACCCTAGGTTATTTTTGAAGGTTTTAAGACAAAATGCACTTATGTCAATTGCTTGAACGTACGACCGTGGCTTATTTGATGTTGAAAAGCTTTTTTTTTTAGAAAAGGAATTGTGGGTCCTACTAAATGGTAATTGGGCTCACACCTTAGGAGAGCCGATCCATTCATTTTATTTTGCAGTATCTTAAGACCTTAGAAGACATGATGTTATCTTCATTTGAGACCTCTGTGGCCTCAAAATGGAGATGACAATGGCTCTTATTTCTGAATTGTTTCCTCTTGTGTGATCAGCTCTTGATGTCTTCTACTTCCCTTATTCTTAGGGCCATGTCTTAAATTAAATTCCTGAACTAATTGTCAGAGTAGATTTCAGTAGATACGCATGATGGGCCCCACAAAATCAGTCAAAAAATCAACACGTGGGACCAAGACTAAACCTTGGACGCCATTTGTGCTTTTTCTGGATTTTTTTTCGAGGGAGGAGATGACCACCGCATAAGGCCATTAGACCACTATTGCCACCTTCGGGGCACCCACTCTGACAGATATCCGGCGTTATTCCTTCAATTCTATTGAGTTTCTGGTGACTTCTTCAACCTCTTTTTCAAAAGAGAGGGGCCACTCTCTGGTGATAACCATCCATTTTGAGGCGATAGCTATTAAGAGATATCCAGGGCAGGTGTAACATATATTTTATATTTTTCTGATTTATAAAGACAGATATCTTATAACAATATCCTTGTCTATTCTAATGATGATCATGTTGGAAATGCACAATGGAGATCATTGTATTAAACTCAATGGTGATTTTATTGAAAATGTACAAGTGAAATCCTTAGATTAAACTCAACGGTGATACTCTCGAAAATGCACAATAGAGATTCTTAGACTAAGTTTAACGGTGATCCTATTAAAAATATATAATGAAGATCCTTGTACCACAATCAATGGAAATCTTCTTGGAAATGCACAACGAGTATCCTTATACTAAGCCAAATTGGGATCATGTTGAAAATGCACAATGAAAATCCTTGTACCAAATTCAATGGAGATCTTATTGGAAATACACAATGAAGATCCTTGGACCAAGCTCAACAAGGATCCTGTTGGAAATGTACAACGGAGATCCTTAAAAATGACAACATAACCTATTTAAGATTATTATACTTTTATTCTAAGTCTAATAGCTTTAATATTTTCCTTTTACGTGCAACAATATTTGAACATTATGACTCTTAGGCTCTTATGTTGCCATTATGATGGAGAGCTAGTCTATGAATAAGAAAGATGGTCGTATAAGGGTAGCAATTCTAAGTTTGTTCTCATGAGAAGCACGTATCTAAAATGCATAAGTTTGTCCTCGAACTAAGCTCAATGGTGATTCTGCTAAAAATGCACAACAGAGATTCTTAAACTAGCTCTCAACTTTTTCCTTTTAGGTAAAAAAATATTTGAATATATGAGGTATATGTTATATCCAAACTGTCCATCCATTTGGTGAGCTCCTTCTAAGGCTTAAGCTAAAAAATAAGATAGATCTAAAGATCAAGTGGACTACTCTGGAATAGGCAGTGGAGGATTGAACGTCTACCATTAAAATTCTTTTAGGGTCACAAAAGTTTTGGATCAATATGATATTTGTTTTTCCTCTTCATCCAAGTCTTTTTAACCTTATGAACAAATTGGATGGAAAATAAACATTAAGGTGGGACCTATAAATGCTTTAACGGTGAAAATCATTATCTCCACTAATATTTCTGGTGTGGTCCATTTGAGCTTTGGATATGATTCTTTTTTTTTTTTTTTTTTGCTCGTGCTCTAAAATGATATTTACAAATGGATGAATAGTGTGGATATAATAAATAAGTCATTGTGGGGCTCATTTAACTATGATATCCTTTAAACCATTCGTACAACTCAGAAATTGACCGAGAACTTCATGAAATTGATCGAGAACTTCGTGAAATCGACTGAGATCTTGTATAATTGAATGAGAACTTCATAAAATTGAGTGAGAACCTCACGAAATTGAATGAGAACTTCATGAAATTGACAGACAACTGAGTGAATTTGAATGATATTACATGAAATTCACCGAGGACTTCGTGAAATTGAATGATAACTTTATCGAATTCACTGAGAAGTTAATGAAATTGACCGAGAACTTTATGAAATTGACCGAGAACTCACTTAAATTGACTCAGAACTTGCGAAAATTGACCAAGAACTAAGTGGAAATCACCGAGAACTTCATGAAATCAACTGAGAATTTCATGAAATTGACCCAGAACTGAGTGAAATGGACTAAGAATATCATGAAATTAATCGAGAACTTAATGAAATTGACTGAGAATTTCATGGAATTAACTGAGAACTAAGTGAAATTAATCGACAACCTCGTGAAATTGATCGAGAACTTAATGAAATTGATCGAAAACTTCATGGAATTCACTAAGAACTTAATGAAATTAACCGAGAACTTCATGAAATTGACCGAGAATTGCTTAAATTGACTGACAACTAGAGAAAATTAATCGAAAACTTGCGAAAATTGACCAAGAACTGAGTGGAAATCACTGAGAACTTAATGAAATTAATCGTGAACTTCATGAAATTGATCGAGAACTTCGAGAAATTGATCGAGAACTTCAGGAAATTAATTGAAAACTAAGTGAAATTGACCGAGAACCCCGTGAAATTGACCAAGAACTTCAAGGAATTGACCGAGAACTGAGTAAAATTGATCGAGAACCTTGTGAAATTGACCAATAACTTAATGAAATTGACCTAGAAGTTCGTGAAATTGACCGGAAACTTCATGAAATTGACCAAGAACTTCTTGAAATTGACCGAGAACTTGGTGAAATTGATCAAGAACTTCCTAAAAATGTTTAAGAACTGAGTGAAAATAATTGAGAACTGAGTGAAATTAATTGAGAACTGAGTAAAAATGACTGAAAACTTCATGAAATTGACCGTGAACTTCATGAAATTAATTGAGAATGAGTGAAATTAACTGAGAAATTTATGAAATTGACCAAGGACTTAATGAAATTGATCGAGAACTCGGTGAAATTGATCAAGAACATAATGAAAATGATCGAGAACTTCATGAAATTGACTGAAAACTTCATTGACTTGAGTGAGAACTTAATGAAATTGACTGAAGTTTGAATGAGAACTTCGTAAAATTGAACGAGAACTTCATGAAATTTACTAAGAACTTCATGAAATTTTATCAAGTTCTTAGTCAATTTTATTCAATTCTCGGCCAATTTCATAAAGTTCTTGATCAATTTCATCAAGTTCTCGGTCAATTTGATTGAGAAATCAGTAAAACCATAACAATTCACAAACAAATCTCTAATCACAAAGAAGTCATCATCCATAGTTAATTTATTTTACAATTTACAAACAAATCTTCATTCAACATGAATTTTATACAAAATATTATCAACAACAAAATACAATATTTCACAAAAATTTTCTCTTTTTCTCGTAAGTAGCTTCTTCGATAAATGCATCATTTTCATTTTTTCTTAAAAAGGAAAATGAAGAAAAAAAAGAAAAAGAGTGCGTTGAAATGAAACATGACCTATGGAGAAAACCCTTCAAGATCTTGGCTTATCGATGTATCCCGTTTGAGGGAATAAACATAACTTTGAGTAAGATGGGAGATTGCGTATGTAGAATGATATTACATGGGGAATCAACCTAGATTTTAGGAAGAAAATGGGTGAAAAGAAGATGTGTTATTTCATTTTTTTTTTTTTTCCGGTATAAACCAGTGAAAGGAATACATCCCATGAAGAAGAGGTATTTTCATCCACCAATGATGTATCCCCGCAGCAGTATATCAGTTTAAAGTTAGGGTTGCACAAAAAAGGAAGGTGGGTAAAAAGTGGGATGGGATGTACAGTCGGAGATAACTCAGAAGAAGAACACGGCAACGGCTCATATTCAAGCAAAAAAAAGAGATGGCCACGCACGTATATCAGTCAGTGCGTTTGGGTTTTCATCCATACAAGTCGGCTCCTTGATCAATGATCCAAACCATTGGTGCATTATCTTTACTGTGGATGGCCGATACCCCAAAGTCCCCAAGATTGGAAGATCTTAGATGTGTAACATTTATCCTTTTTGGGTTAATGTGTGAGGTCGTTGTATTTTCCTTTTAACCTTTTATTTGTTAGGCCACCTATTGAAGAGAAATGATTTTCATTTGGGAGATTTTTGGGTTAATATGTACAATCCAAAATAAGGCCCTTCGTATCAACGGTTTAGATCCACTTGCACAGACTGAAAGTCTCACCTGTAAAATCCAAACACTGAGCCCGAGAACTATTGCATATTTCCAGGGGTAGAGGGTTGGGTACTACCCACTAGGAACTAGCAAGAGATGGACGGTCCTTGCAGGGGCTCTGTGGGGCCCAAAGTGATGTATGTATTTTATCCAAGCCGTCCATCAATATCGAAATATAATCTTAGGTCATAAACCTAAAAATTAGATACATTGAATATTCAAGTGGACTACACTATAGGAAGAAGTGTGGATTTAACACTTACGGTTGAAAACTTCTTGGGAGCCACAGAGGTTTTGAACCAAGATAATATGTATGATTTTCTTCATCCAGGTCTATTAGACCTTATGAACAGGTTGGATGGAAAATAATCATCAAGATGGGCGCTAGGAAGGATTCAACGGTGGGAATCATTTTCAACCCTGCTTTATGTAGTGTGGTCCATTAGAGAGTTATATCTTACTCCATTTTTTGTTAATGGCTTAAAATGATATTTAAAATTGGATGGACGGTGTTGATAAAATAAATACGTCACAGTGAGTCCCAAAAATCCCCTGCTAGGACCGTCTGTCTCACGCTAGGTCTGGTGGGGGTTGTCCTCAAGCCGCCTCCAATTTCAGGAGCTGTAGACTACAATGATAGTTTAGCACCATTTTCAAAATGGTGGTGGCCCATCTTCCTCACATGTGACCCTGACTTACAGCCATCCAGACCATCCAAATTATTAATCTGATTGTCAATGGAGTGTGTATTTAAAATCATATGATAAAATTTATTAAGAAGTTTTTAATGGTGGGCATTCATTGACTGCTGTTTCCTATAGTGTAGTCCACTTTAGATTTCAATCTACATCATGATTTGGAGCATGCTCTAAAATGAGCTGGAAAATTGATGGACGGCGTGGATATTCAATACATAGATCAAGGTGGGCCCCACGTCCACGGCCTAGTTCACTAAGCCGTTACCAGGGCCTCACTAATTCCGCACCGGCGCTTCCTACTTTTCAGTTACGAAAAGAAAAGACTAATAATAATAATAATAATAATAATAATAATAAAAAAGTGCCTGACGTATCATGTCCTGATTAGTATCCGATGCACGAAGAGGTGCATTCATATGGTGACCCATGGGTGGTTGTACCGAAATTCTGTGGGTTCCACGTTAACTGTACATCAAATCCACTCTGTTCATTAGATGCATCATCCAATTTTAAGTAATATCACCAAAACAAAGCCTGAATAGAGACTAAGGTGGGCCACATCACAAGGAAAAGTACAAAGGGGATGAACAACCAATAAAAATATTTCCCACTGTTTCCAAACTCATCGTATTGTGTATACACCATCTAATCCATTCATCACACGTTTCCAATTAGGATTAAGAGAAAAAAAAATCCAAGCCTATTCCACAATCCATGTGCACCACAACACGTGAATATGTAGGTGCTAGGCATGATCTTACATTGTTCTCTGCGCTGTGGTCAACATAATTTTTGGATCTACCTGATTTTTGTTTTCTACGTTATCACGAGGAGGAGATGACGATGAACGGAATGGATTGGATGTACAGATAAAGTGGGCCCCACAGCAGACGGCTACCAAAAGTTGTGGTGGTACCTGTACCAGATGAACACACCACTAAATAGAATGGAGTCAATGATTCAGACATCCAGACCACTGGTCAGTCGAGATTCCTCAAAAAGTTCCCAGAGTGGATTCTAGGTTTCTTCCCTTTCGTTCAGTGACCCACGGACAGAGAGTTCAGACAAAAAAAAAAAAAAAAACACCAAGGGTCCAGCTTCAAGGCTCAGTAGTGGAGAGACTGTTTCGATAATGAGGGGATGTTTGATTTTTCGTTTTCGCTGTAAACCGCCTAACAAATAACGCATTATTGTCATTTGCTGGTGTTTGAAAGTATGTGAGTGTTGCTGCCTCGAAAACCGATTTGAGAGGAAGCGGATTGCGTACTGAGTAACTCAGTACGCTTAGTGTACTGAGTAAACTCTTTGGGGCCCACCGTCATACGTACATTTTATCCACTCCGTCCATCCTTTTTACCAGAAAATTTTAGGAAGTTAGCCCAAAAATGAAGCATATCCAAAGCGCATTTGGAACACACCACCAGAAATAGTGTGAATTGAATTCTACCGTTGAAAAGTTCTTAGGGGTCACAAAAGTTTTAGATCAAGCTGATATTTGTGATTTCCCTTCATCCATGTCTTTGTGATCTTATGAATATCTTGGATTACAAATAAACATCAATGGGGGCCTTAGAAAGGTTTCAATGGAGGAAATCAATACTTCCACTCTTTCCTGTGGTATTGTCCCCTTGACATTTTTATATGCTTCAATTTTGGGATCAACGACTAAATTGATCTGTAAAATCGGATGAACGATGTGGATAAATGTCATGCTCTCAAGGTGGGCCCAACAGAGTTTACTCAGTACGATAAGAGCGTACTGAGTAACTCAGTACGCAATCCGATTTCGATTTGAGAAAGGCTGACTTTAATTTGTGGGCCTCACCGTGCATGTGATGAATATGACGTATCCACACTGTATATCCGTTTTACCCTAACATTTTGGGACATGAACCCAACAATGAGAATCCAAATCAAGTGGTCCACACCATAGGAAAAAGTGGCTGTAAAATATCTATCAATGAAAGATTTTTTTTTATTCTTAGAGCCCACAGGCTTGTTTATTTGTCATCTAACTTGTTTATAAGATTATATAGACATGGAAAAAGAACAAAAAAAAAAAAACAAATATCAGCTTAATCCAAAACTTATAGGGCCCTCGTGAAGCTTGTAACAGTAGGTGTTTAATTTGTACCATTTTCCTATGGTGCGGTCCACCTGAGCTTTGGATCTATCTCAATTTTGGACTCATGCCTTAAAATTAGTGCACCGAGGGACAATATTGATGAGCCACATATATCACAATGAGCCACACATAAAATTCACACTCCTCAATTTTAACATTCAAAAAGTAATCCATTAATTAGTGTAGGAGTTACATTGATAATTAATTAGTACCTATTTACATAAAATTAGACAGGTGAATTGGAAAAAATAGCCCTTAAGATCATGAGATCGATTACTCTTATGGTGTGGGTGGGCATGTGACGTAGGGGAGGACGTGAGGTGGAGCACTGTCTTCCTCAAGAGGATAACTATTCCGAATCCAGGGAACTTCTCTGGACTCCTCACAGAGACTTCTTGAATCCGCGAGGAAAGAAAACAGAAAATAGAAATAAATTCTAATAAATTCGAAATTGATTAATGAATGAATAAAAACGAGTTCACAACTCTTTAAATAGGGGTACCAAGCAATGTGAAAGAAATCAGAATCAAACTACAACTAAAACTCCTAGAATTCGTGATTTACTATAAATAGTAAACTTACTATTTATAGACGGTCGTGATGTCTACTAGTGCGTAAGGTTTTTGGTCAAAAATAGTAAGTGTCCTATTTGGCTTAACCAAACCATTCTCTTAATTATTTTAAGCTCTTTTCACGTTGGGTGCAACTCCTAAAGCCCGACGGATGAAGAGTTATAATCAAACTAAAACTTACTATTTATAGTAAAAATGAAATTAAAACAGGGAAACGACCGTCAATCCCAGGGTATTTCGCAAATCCGGCTTGCGCAACCCGGCGTAGCAGGGTTGGTTGGCTAAAGTAGCTCGTTCTACCCCAAAATCATATATTTTACATTAGATAACTTATTTCGGATTGTGAGATACACCTGATTTAAGGTTCGATGGTCTGAATCACTTCTGTCGTCGTCCGAGCCTTTTCTGATCCATCTTGGCCATGTAACTGTCCGCGACCCGCTCTACATCAACATGTAAAAATAATAAGAAAAGAAGGAAAAAATAACGAAGTGTCTACGACTCATGAACTTGAATTGTGGACCATACCATAGTAAATAGTGGGGATTGAATGCCTACCATTTAAAGGTACTTTTGGGGGAGCCGATTCCCGATGAAGAAGCCTATCCTGCCGAGGGAGCTCCCAAGCACGTCCTGGATTCAGATCGAGAAGCGATGGAGCATGCACTCTCGGCCTATCTAAGCCAATATCACGAGGACCCAGGCTATGGGCCCTAAGTTATTTCATGCCCATCCCACTCCGGAAGTAAGGGGATTGGAGCGAACAACACTTGAATATCTATGCTAGGGTCATGAGAGGCAAGAGTCTCCTCTCTCTCTCTCTCTCTCTCTCTCTCTCTCTCTCTCTCTCTTTCAATTCTGATTCGATCGAATGAGAAGAAGCCATATAACAAAAGCAGGGAGAAGCACTTTAAAACGACTATAAATTCAGGCACTAGCGCATTTTACTAATAAGCTTTAAAGCAAGAATCCAAATCAAAATTGTGGAGGCTTTTTCACTCCATTAATGAGATGAACCAAAATACGGACCAGCTGGTCCCAAGTCTTCTCAAGTCTTTGAATTGTCTTTCACTCTACCTCCTCTGATTAACACCATAGGATGTTCCTACGAATTATGACCTTCGCCCGCCCCCGCTCCTCCATTCCTTCCGGTTGATCGAGTCTATCCCTTGCCTTTGACCGTTCCGCTGTTAAGATGTTCCCACCACCCGTCAACAAAGAATCTAATAGATGCCATCATAGGTACTAAAGATATTGTGTCTAGAGAGGTAGATAGATAAGACTACTAGTTGCTCGATCAGGACCCTAGCTTTATTGCGAGCCAAAAACCTCACCTCCAATGCTGCCGGAGGATAGACAGATTATAGTCTAGCTAGAATGAAGGCACAAGCCGATGCCCGGGGGGTTTGGGGGATTTGTATCTTTCAGGCAACCTAAGGTGTGTCAATGGGATGCCCATCAACCGCACTGACTTTCGGGTTCCCATAAGGACATCGGGACGTCGGTCCTTTCGAAGACAATGGAAATTGGCGCCGGCATGTGGGATCAAGAAGATAGGGCATCTGGGCTTTTACGAGATAGGGGTCGGAGATGTAGTTGGCGAGACAAAAGTGGATGGCAAAAGAAAATTTTCGTTTGAATATGCTGATTTCCCGTTTCTCTTGGTCGTTCAGTGACATTAGTGAGTTGCCCACCCCATTCCTTATTTTAGGATTCTCTATGGCCTACTTCTGTAATGACATATCCAGGTAGGCCCAGGCTTCTCTCTTGTAGGGGATTCGACGATCTCTCCTTTTGGGAGTCAGCAGAAGCCCTGCCACTTCTTCCTTGGATGCTTTTCCCACTGTCTATACCTTTGACTTTCTTGCTTAGGATAGGTCTTCGCCTAACTCGTTCGCGTATACTTATTTCTAACTTGTGTGTACAATTTGACTACAATATAGCTTTGACACAAGAAGTAGGAATTTACAGATCCTCTGAAACTGATGTTTTTTTTTTCTTTTTTCGACGGCTCCCTTGAAAATTTTCATTCTAATGTTCGGGGGCCACCTTTACCTTTAAAGAAAACGTCGTATAGCTTTATTGTTTGCAACTCAGAAGTTACATCACTATATTATATGCTATGTTGGCCCATGCAGTCAAACTCGTCCAATTCCTATAGAACCTATCACTTACTAGCTTGGCTCATTATTGCCGAGACAACGGTCTACTTCTTCACATTCATTGCTATTTCAGAATTGATTTTTTAAGGTGAAGGGCATAGGAATCTTGGAAGTAGGAGAGGAGAGCTTCCCAAAGCGAGCTAGCAAAGTCTCGCATAGGAGCGCTCACAATTTTCAGCTGCTAACGCCGCCTACATCGTAGGTCCTCTAGTCTAGTGTTGTTTACAAGATCATCCCACACATATCGAACCCATTCCGGGTCATGCTCGATATCTTCCTAACTCCTAAAATCAAAACTTATCTAGCCTTATCCTGTTGTTGTATCATGAAAAAGATTACTAGGAGCGAGGTCCCGACTCCCACCCTGCCCACGAGGGGAAATGGAAGAAGCTAGCACAGCAGACAATCTAGCGAAATCTAGGAAGGGAGAGGGGAATGTAAAATCTAAAGAAAATGAACGAGAAAGAGGCATGCCACGTCTGGTCATCAACTACAAACCTCTTAACGAGGCCCTCCAGTGGATCGCCCAGAGTTTGACGTTCTCCGGTCCTGGAAGGAAATCCTACTTTCTTTCCTTCCCCCAGTAGGCAACAATACTGGTAGGAAGACGATCAAGATCTCACGTGTGGCAGTTGTTGGAAGCTCCTCCGACCTAATGAATCCACTCTTATCCAATACTCAAAATTCGGCAGTGGATATGAGATGTTTTATGGATATTGACCCGGGCGTGACCTATTAAATAGGTACTGCATCTCGATCTTCAGATAGGAGATATTTAAAGAGTATTGAAGATGGAAGGGATATAATGACGGAACAATGGGAGTGTAGATTTATAAAAAAAAAATTACTAAACTTTGAAATCCACAATCCGGCGAACTTCGAGCTAATATGAAGCGCATGGATACAAGTTATGTCGTGGAATGAAAGATAATTCGCGAACCGCGCGGAGCCCACACGAGTTCGTTGCCTTACGACTATCACAACTGAAAAAGCTTAAGACTAGAAGCGACTTTTCGAGTCTACGAAGCTTTGCTAAAAGCTTCATGCTTCAAAACTACAGCGCGCTAGCGCGCAACGACTTTTCATCTAGGAAGCACTGCGCAATGCGTTGAAGCGACGTGCTCAAGCTGTGACTCCTACCAGACCTGATGTAATTGAGTCAACAGACCCAATGGTGTAACTAGACTTGACCCATTTGTTAAATGGTACGGGTTTGGGTCTAAGAACAAATCCAATTGCTAAACGGATTTGGATTTGGTTTCCCTCATATTAGGCCCAATCCGAACCTATTTAGTAAATCTGTGGGTTTGGTTTATGTTGAAAGGGACCCATCTAGATCCAGACTTGTCTTGACCCGATTTTAAGCCCGATACAAATGTTTGCATACCTTGACAAGTAACTCACACGAAGGAGAGTTCATGGAGACTATACACCATGGCCAAAATGAAGCAACTGACCAAGTAAAGATAATCATCTTTATCATTCCGATTTTTATTTGTGCCTGTATTTATATTTTTGTTATTATGAGAAATTGCTAAATTTAACTAGACCCGTCTAGTCTGGATATCACTTAACTAGATCCATTATACCTGACCCATTTATAAATTGGCCTAGGTGGATCTCTCTCTATTAGACTCATACCCATTTATTAATGGGTATGATGAGGTTGACTCAGACTCAACATTGACTCTAAATTTTAGACCCAAACCTTTTTACTAAATGGGCGGGTTTGGGTCTAATTCGGATCCAGTACGTCCCATTTAGTAAATGGACGGGTCTAGTTTTGGTTAAACTTGACCATTTACAACCTTACAAGGGAGAGAGGGTTGTTTTCCCTTTGTTCATATATGTATGACCTTTTAAACACGTTGGATGGCAAATATACATCATGGTGGACCCTAAAAAGGTTGCAACAGTGGTCGTAATTATCCCCAATGCTTTTTGTGGTGTGGTCCACTTGAACTTGGGATTTGCTTCATTTTTTGGGCCCATTTTTTGAAAATAATTTGGCAAAATGAATTGATGGTGTGGACAAAATGCATCCATCATGGTGGGCCTACATAGTTTTGCCAAGTATACACTATATCAATGTACCAATGTTGGAGCTGTGTTCTAGACCACACAATCTAAGTCTCATAAGAATGGATGTGGATTGCTTACAACATACTTTTGTAGGAATTTCCTAATGTGGGAATTCAAGTGGGGCCCACCATGTGTTTGTGACAAATCTAACCATGTCCATCCATTTTACCAAATTATATTAGGACATGGGCCCAAAAATTAGGCGGATCTAAAACTCAAGTGGGCCACATGAGAGGAAACAATGAGAATTGAACGCTCATAATTGAAACATTCACGGGGCCACTAAAATTTTGGATCTAGCTATTGTTTTTGTGTTTTCAAATGATCAGTAGGAATTGAATTATAAATGTTATGGATGGCATGTAAACATCACGGTGGACCCAAGGAGGTTTCTACTATAGGCATTTTTACCTATCCACCTTTTCCTATCGTGCAGCCCACTCAGAGTTCTTTATCTTCTAATTTTTGGGCTCATAACCTACATGATCTGAAAAAATTAGATGGACAAGGTGGATGTCTCATAAAGACCATGGTGGCTCTCACCTAGCTTCCCGTCGCAGGTAGTTCTTGTGAAAGGGTTTCTTAGGTAATCGGCGTCCATCATAATAACGTTCATTTTAGATTAATGACTTCATATGTAAGGATAGATAATGTACCTTTAAGAAAGTAGGGCATGCCCTGCAATCTAGGAGTTTATAAAGAGGTACGCAGATTCATGCTCGGATTTTGTGCGGACTGCGTAAATTTGAGGCGGTTTGCAAAGAGGAACGAAAGGGAGTAGGGGTTCCTACGGCTTTTCTAGTGAATGTAAAGGTGCTTCTTAAAACTTTACAAGGGTTTGCTAAAGGGTTTACGATTATCAAAAGTGTGTGTGTGTGAGAGAGAGAGAGAGAGAGAGAGAGAGAGAGAGAGAGAGAGAGAGGACGCTTGTGAAAGGGAGATTCTGCTCATAGATGTGATTTACTGTGCACTCGACATCTCAGCGTTTCTACGTCCTCGTGATTAGTGAGATCTCTTCGTTTTTCTTTATTCTATTATTATTTATCCGCTCCTGCGTGAATGAAGAAAGTTTGATCCAAGTGGTGTGTGCTTGTGATCGGTTGTAACGTTCTACTTCATAGTGAATTATTGATCTGGACGAGTTCCCGTGATTTTTACCTCTTTGAGGGATTTTCTACGTATAAATCTCTTGTGTCGTGTGGTTTGTGCTTTGATTTATTTCATTACTTTATTATCCCATAATTCTGATGTATTGAGGGGCGAGATCCTAAGGTTTTGTGCAACGGCTCCCAACATTAAGAATGCTTATTTATTTATTTTTAGTTCTTTTGATAATATGTGAGACTGAATGAATCTTTTTGTATTTGAGTAAGTGAATTCCCAAGTCATTTATAGTATATTATTATCTCTATTTTCAATATAGCAATCATTTTCTTTTTCTTCTCTCTTCCACTTGCTTAAGATTTTTTATTTTTTTTTCTGGCTCATTAAATATGTATTTTATTAGCCTAATTAAATAAATAAATAATGGTTACAAAACAGTACAAGTCAATAAATACATGAATGCAGTCCGTCTGAATTGCCTCACAAAGTTCCGTGCCTTGGAAAAACTTCCCTGACGCAAGGAGTAGAAGCTCCATGATAGCTGATTTGAGAGAGAGAGAGAGAGAGAGGATAGTTTTCATTCCCCATAAAAGATATATCCTAAATTTGTATTAATTCATGCTTATCTAGAATTATATCTGATTTGATTTATTTCATTTTCTCTATTGTCAAGAGCAATATCTTTCATATATGTTTTTATTATTTTTGAAACTTTCCTCTTTTAAAAAAAAAATTATGAGCTTAGGTTAGGCATAGTTTTTACAAAATTTTAAATTATTTATTGGCCTCCCCTATTCCAAATTTTGATTTTAGATGTTCAGCCTAACACATTGATAATTCTAATAAGTCCATGATGTTTTTCTTATATAATTATATTATGTTGTTCAGAGAAGGCAATCCATTCAATGCTATCAATTTATATTCCTTTTAAAGTCAGCCGCATCCACGCCGATTGCGTACCCGGTAATCTGTGACCCTATAGCATACTATCTAAACTTTGTGGGGCCCACTGTGATGTATTTGTCTTATCCACGCCGACAATTTGTTTTTACTTCTCATTTCAGTGCATAAGTCCAAATTTTAAGCTTGTCCAAAGCTCAAGATGACCACACCACTTGAAAAAATTGGGGATAATGACATCCACCATTGAAACTTTCCTGCCCTATTTATGTTTTTTTTCATCCAAAATATTAATAATAGGTCACAAAGACATAGATCAAGGGAAAAAAAATACAAATATCAGCTTGACCAACAACTTCCGTAGCCCTTAACAGTTTTCAACGGTGGGTATTCAATTTCCACTGTTTCTTATGGTGTGGTCCACTTGAGTTTTGGACATTTATAAATTTTGGGTTCATGCTCTAAAATGAGCCTAAAAAACATATAGACGGCATGGATAAGACTCATACATCACGTAGGACCCACAGAGTTTATTAAGGCCGCTATATAGCTTGAGTTACTCAGTACGCAATCCGCGTCGGTGAAGCCGGGATTCCCTGTTCAATCCAACGTGACGTGAATTCCAAGCATTATCTGAATCGTTTTTGCGCGTGCTGCGTATGTTTTTCCTAGATTTGCTAAGCTCACACGCGTGAACAGCCATGCTCATGTACACGTGCCAAAATAACACGAGTACAAGATCCGACCCTTCTATAAGATAGGGAATCATCTAATCCAAACAGTTGGATGGTTCATTCCACTGATAGCCAGGTCGAGTATGTGAAAAAAAAAATAGAAAGTTAAAATGATCTTTTTATCTAACCGTTTATTTGTTTTGTATACCACAGCCTACATTGAGAGTAAACCAGACTGACTTCTCGGCCAGGTAATCTGAAAGGTGTGGCATACATCATGGAAAGCTCGGATCTTTCACACATGTGCCATGTTGGCACATGTACTGGCGCGTACACGAGCAGTGTAGTGTACACGCGTGTGGGGTCGAGATATCTCTCCTTTCCACACCAACACGTTAGATTGTACTTTTCCATGTGATTTGTTTGGACTTCTGTTCGGTTGTTTTGAAATGATTCAACGAAATACCAAACAAGGTGCGGAGCAGATTCCGGAAAGAAGATAAGAGGAGTTTGTCGTTACAGGAGTTATTTGGTACGCTGCTAGAGTAACACATTTCATACACATGCACATAGCCAATGGTATATTTTGTAGAACTTTAACTGAATCCAAACCGTTAAGTTATATTATCTCCACTGTTATATTGTTAAACATCAAATGAATGTCTTGAATGATACATTTTCTACAGTTCAAATTTATACGTAATGGATAATCATCCAGTTAAGATGAATATGGGGATATATTGGTTTCGATTATAGTTTTAGATATCAACTGTGCAGCAGTTATGTGCACGTGTATGAATAGGCACACTTCCCCAGCGTATCCATACTTTGATCTTTGAAATTTGGATCCTAAGTATGTGAGAACGTCACCCAACACCTTCCCAGAAATTTCAGGCATCTGTCTGAATTGTCTAAGACCGAAGGTCAGGGTCGCACTCGCACCCACATGGCTGGATCCGGGTCGCATACGCCTTCATGATACTCAGCCAGCGTATGACGTTTAATGCACGGGCACTTATACTTATAATTGTACACGTGGCATATATTAAATCAAATTAGGACTAAATTGTTGAACCCTCTTTCTCTAAGTGACACTCCCAGATCAGAGTAGATAAACAATCCTAACCTCTGATTCGCGGACACTTGTATGTTGAAATAGGACCCTAGAATTTTTATTTATTTATTAATATTTTTTTCATTTCTAACCGTCCAGTAAATGTCCACAAATCGGATAGCCATGTAATAAGTTAAGAGTAATTTTTGGTTCATGAAGCATCTGAACTGAGAAGTATAACTTGGACGGTCTAACAACTTTAATTTGATTTGGTTATAAGTAATTTCTAATTACCTGTGTATCATCTATCAGTCTCTACCAGAGTATCAAAGTTTTTCTAAGAACCAACGGTCACGAGTCAGAGCAGGTCCCAAATTGTCCTTTTCGATATCTATTTACGTGCTGTGCTGCGGGAGCACAGATAGCGTGAATTCTTGCTTTTTTTGAGTGTGTGGGGCCCATGCATGAGGTTGGGGAGATAAGGGTTGGAGAACGTGACTAGGAAGTCCTTAAAGACGGTTTGTCTCTTTGGATGGACGGTGGGTGAGTGCCTCTTATCTCCTTATTTCTCCACCGTTGAAATTGATATATGGATAGAAAGCCCATACACGTGTATAAGGCATCTGAATTTCTGATCTATATGCAACCACATGCGCTAGAATGGCACAAGTGGTTGAGATCCAAGCCAAACATCAAGTGGGCCACACTCAATTCGATGCTCAGGCAGAAAGATCAGGCCTGTTTGCTGTACGGGTGGGCCACAATTTAGGGGGGAAATCGACAGATGAAGAACTTTGTGTAATCCAGCTATGTGGATTCTCAGGAAAGAAATTAGAATATGTTTGTCTACTTAATTGAAATAAAATTGCAATCCAGCTGGACAGTGCATCCAAACGCGCACTTCATAGCTTAAAAATTTTGAAAAAATTAGCACTATAGACGAGTCTATACAACGCCCTTATTTTGATTGCCGCCCGGAAACTTATCTTATCTGACTGAAGGCGACTGTTAGGGTATGGACCTGATTTTTTGACGAAAATACCCTGTCTGTTAGGGTAAATCAGCTGGAAAAGAAGGGGTATTTTCATCTTTTTGGATTTCTCCGTACACTTATAGTCTACCTTAGTAATTAAGGTTTTGCTTGTGTCCAATTAAAAAACGTAGGTAGTATGCTTGGGCTACAGGACGCAATATCCCTAAAAGTTTTGAAAGAGTCACACGAGTGATTTCTAATTTTGGGGGATGCATGTTAGGCTTATCCTACAAAGCTTTGCAATAGATCCACCATTGTGGTTCGCATCTTTGTGCAAAATGGGCCGTGGATGTTCAATTTGAACATCCAAGTCCATAGTTTGATAAACTAGATTGTTGCTCTCTCATCCTACGAAAGATAGATACGAAGAAAAGTCATTGATGGGACAATCACAAACCTTACAATTTCAATTGAGCTCATGGATAGACGGTTAAGGAGAAAGTGCACTAACGAGTTACACTTAGGATGCAAATTGCCTTCAAAAGTCTTTTGTAGAAACTTCTTGCACGGGAAGCTAGATAGTTCCTACTTTTATGTTTATAAGATATCCATCCGTTGATCTATTTTGTCGGATCATGTTAAGTCATGGGCCCAAAAATTTGGTAGCTTCAAAAAATTAAGTAAGCCGCACAATAGGAAAAGTAAGTTGGGAAATGCTCACCATTGAAACATCCATAGGTCATACCTATTGAGATGAACTGGAAATAGAAAAATATTAGCCTCACCCAAAACTTTTGTACCCCTGAATGCTTCAATGTTGGACGTTTGATGTTGAGAAAATGTGATAAAGTAGAGAGGAAGAACACCGTCTATAAAAAGATAAGAAAATTTGAATTATTTTATTAAAGTATGTCCGATATTATAATGCTTTAAATAATAAAACCCAACCTTAATTAAGACTCTTAATGTGAATAAACTGAGACTTTTTTAAAATAGTAAAATTTACTAAAAATAGAAAGTCATAATTTAATTACACAGTATGATTTTTGGTATGATGATAAGAAAAATTTAAAAATATACAAAATACAAAAACTTTAAGATGAAAAAAAATATATCTAATCTAAAACTTATTAAAATAGTAAATTTTTCAAAAAACAAAAATTTTGAATAGAAAGAAATCGTTTTCTCGCGAAACAGAGCAACACGACTTGCTTATGAGGATCAACTAGCCTTGAATCGGTCATTCCAGTCAAAATTCACTCATTCCAGATCAAAAGTTGTGGCTGATTTACGGTTTGCACTTTGAATATCAATTTTTCTCAAATCAGAATGAATTTCTTCGATTCGAATGCACCTAGGGTCTGATTACATCATGACTTATATAGGATGGCCCGGATCTAATAGAATGCTTATGCTTCCATTTAGACTTCTTTTGGTATAATTGTGCTAAGAGTGGACCTGTGTCATGTCCTACATCAACCTTCAATACTCATTCCTCTCATGCAGCCCTTGAGTTTTAAACTTGTCTCATTTTTGGGCCCTGTTCTTGTCTGACAAAACAGATGAATGGGGTGGATATTTCATAAAAATCACAGTGACCTTACTTAGCTTCCCCTTGCAGAAAATTCTTGCAAAAGCCTTTTGCAGCGAATCCACGCATACATTCAACTGAAATTTCCCCTCGGAGAATGATACAGTACAATTTGTTATGTTATAGTGTGGCATGTATTCAATGAGGAATGGACAACTGACATGTGAAGTCGTTTTCCAAAAAATTTGTTGCATTTTGGCCTAAAAGTGCTTTTAAGATATCAAAAAGCATACTATGATTTGATATATACTACAACATGGTATGACAGGTTGTATTGTATCATTTTCTTATCTTCTAAATTTAAAAACCTAAGAGGTAAATATTCCTAAAGAAAGAAGAAGAAAAAAAATTCCAAAAATAATTTTTTAGGAGGTTTTCAATACCTTTTTTAATGGCTGTGTCGGGATGCACTGGTATACTTAATTTAGAACTGCCATTTTATGCAATAGGGAACTAAAACTAAAAACAAACCAATGATGTTTCCTGGCTTGGCTTCGATGGTGGGTGCCATAGGAGTCTGGCTGGTAACCCCAACACTGGCGAGCTAGCTGCTGTTAAACCTTTATATACCTACCATGATGTATTTATTTTATCCATGCCACCCATCTATTTTTACAGCTCATTTTAGGTTATGATTAAAAGATCTAGGATCCAAGTCTCAGGTGAAACACACTAAAGGAAATAGTGGGGATTGAACTCTTACTGTTGAAAACTTTTAGGAGGCTACAGATGTTTTGGATGAAGCTGATTTTTGGTTTTTTTTTTTTCTCTTCATCCAGATTGGTTCTGGGGTCACTAGAAAGCCCACATCTTTTTGTGAAGGATAGGTGGGCCGGAGCCATTGGTAATGCTCTGTATAGGAGAGAATCTAAAATGTCGCAGGTAATAAACTAGAGTTACATTAAGGTGTAGGATCCTGCATAGTGCCCAATCAATGAAGGATAGATGGGCCATTGCAATGGCAATGCATTGTATGGATGGATGTGATGGTCCACTGGTACATTGAGGCAAAGTGCTGTGCATGAGTCAAACTTGGCACTGCTCTGCTTGACTCGGCTCGGCTACTAGCTAATCCCAGCTCAAATTCGACTCAGGTCGGTCCTTGAGCCTGTCTTGCTAGCTCGGCTCGGCTCGGTCAGCAACTCGGGCCAGTTCGAGTTGAAATCGAGCCTGTTTGGCATTTTTTCAAATATGTAGAATGCATCTTCAATTTCTCACAGAATGTAAAACAGTAACAATATTTCACATGTATTTCATCAAACACATAGAAAGCAGCATCAAAATCAAACACCCAAGCGAATGACATCAAAATCAAACACCCAAGCGAATGACATCAAAATCAAACAGCCGACATATCCATTCCTTCCTCCCTAACACTTCGTTGAGTGATTTCATCAAACACTCAGCAAGCATCATTCATATCAAAATAACCGAGTCACCAAGCTGATTCGATCCTAGTCGGTTCGAGTTGAGGTTCGATTCGAGTTGAGTCGAGCTCGGGCAAGCTTGAACTCATCTCGAAATTTTTTCGAGCTCTAAAAACCTATGTGACTCAGTCCAAATCCAATATTAAGCCGAGGCGAGTCAAGCTTTTCCGAGTCGAATCGAGCGAGCTAACCGAGATAACTCAACTCGTGTATAGCTCTATTGACGCAAGGAGGGATGTGATGAGGTTGATCACCATCTTCCTTGGGGGATATCTACTCCGAATCCACGGAGCTCTTTGGAATCATCACAGAGCTTCCTCAAATCTACGAGGGATAAAATCATAAATAATATCTAATAAATTCGAAATAAATTAATTAATCCTAAAAACAAAATTACAATCCTTTAAATAATGAGCTCTAACTTAGGATGAAGTTTTAGGCTAAAACTCCAACTCAAACACCCTAAAAATGTGACTTACTATAAATAGTAAACTTAGTATTTGTAGACGGCCTCCATTGCTATTAAATTTCAAGGTTTCTGACCAAAAATAGTAAGTGTCCAATTTGGCCTAATTATGTTATTCTCTCAACTTTTCTAAGCCCTTTTCATGTTGGGCACGACTTCTAAAACTTAAATGATCAAAAGTTATTATTTAATGTAAAAACAAAAATAAATTAGACTTTTGACTGTCAATATGATGGAATCTCGCAAAACTAGCATGGGCAACCCAATGTAGCAGGGTTGGTTGGTTAAAGTAGCTTCTCCTACCCCAAAATCATATACAATATGTCGAAAAACTAATTCCGATTTGCGAGATCCTACTGTTTTAAGGTTCTGACGGTCCAGATTATTTCCGCCTCTCATCAGGCCTTCTCTGGTCCATCTTTGCCATAAAAGTTTCTGCAACATGCTCTACATCACACACTCTCTCCTATAATTTTTTGGAGAATTCTAAAATGTAGTTTTAATGTCCATTATTTTTCTTTTTCATTCAAGATGGGCAAGATGAGAATATTTTTAGCAATAACGAATACGCGCTTTCTTAGGTGTAGCAATCAATGTACAGATGAGTTTCTTTTCCCATACATGCGACTCTGCTTTGCATTTTATTTCATTAAATTTCCTTTCTTTTCCTTTCTTTCTTTCTTTCGTTTTTTTTCCTGTGTCACAGCATCTTCCACGAAGTACAAGATAATTACTCTACAAACCAACCAATAGGATGCGACAACAACTACTTCTTCAGACAGAGTACTTGATATGAAGGTGGTAATTGCTCTAAAAGAAAGAGAGGCCCACCACTGATCTTGACCTTTCAATATCAAGATGTTGCTTAATGCATACAAGTCACATGGGGCCATTTTAGGGCGCGGATTTCCTCCGAAAGCCTTTCGCAGGAAGTTCCTGCGTTGGGAACGCAGGTGGGGCCTACCGTATTGTTTTTCAGGAATCCACTCCGTCCATCCGTTTTGTGAGATAATTTTAGAAGCTTAGACCAAAATTGAACAGGATCCAATACTCAACTGGGCCGTACTAAAAGAAAATGTATTTAGGGAAATTCCTACCGTTGAAACCTCCCTGGGTTCGACAGTAATGTTTACATGACATCCACACCGTTAATAACATCATTCCTACTGGGATGAACTGAAAACAAAAATATTATCATGATTCAAAACTTCTGTGGCCCCACCAATATTTCAACTGTGGAAGTTTAATTATCACGTTTTCGGAGCACTTGAATATTGGATACGATTCATCTTTGGCCTCATGTCCTAAAATGAACGCACAAAACGGATGGACGGTGAGGATTTCTCACAAACATCCGAGTGGGCCCCACGTGCGTTCCCAGCGCAGGAACTTCCTGCGAAAGGCTTTCGCAGGAAATCCGCGTCCGCCATTTTAGTTGTCGTCATAGTCATCAATACTGATATCCTTATATCAAGAGGCAGGTTATTCCACAACGTCGTAGAATAAGCTTTTTTCTAAAACACCCGTTCAACTGCGAGTAAACGTTAATCAACGGTATAGAAAGTATATCCATGTGCGTGTCAAAGTTATTTAAGTGCTTGTGTGGGGCCCACTGTGATTTGTGCATGCCAACCAACTTGAGAATCAAGTGTGCTCAAACAATATTATGGGATGCTCACAAAAATCAGGCCAATCCACTTGTTAGGTGGGCCAAACCATAGAATGGAAAACTACCTAATGTTGTTGATCTCTTAAATTTGTAAGTAACAGGGGTATGTCGATGCCATCGACAGACCACTCGATGCTATCGAGCAGATGTCGATGTCATTGATAGATTCTCAATTCCAGTGGAAAATTCCAAAAATCCATGTCGATTGCTAGAACGTTTTAGTGTTGCTACTCGATGGGACAGATTCTCGATGGGGTGTCGATGCCATTGAAGGTTCTATCAAAGATGTGTGCAGAATTGTGTAAGTGCATAAGTTGTTTTCTATTTTGGTTGTGATAGTATATGTATAGGTTATAACTGGAATTAGGGTACTATGTGATGTATTATGGCTTTTTAAATTATTCCTAAGGGTTCAAGGGAATAGTTAAGGTTTGAGCAAAGGAATTAGGCTTGTTTGAATTAGTAAGACTTTATCTCTTGTAATTCCTGCTTTTATAGTGCATTACTCGTCGCTTTATGTTATGTTTTTTTCACAAGGATTTTTCTACGTAAAATTCGGGTTCTTGTTTGGGCTTGATTGTGCAATTATGTATACTTTGCCTAATTCATCTTTCTATGCTACCACGGTTCCCCAACACCTTAAGCTTCCAAATTTAGATTCTGATCCATATGATGGTTGGATTAGCCTGATTTTAGAGTCGCCTAACTTGCATGGTGCACAATGTAGCTGGAGGTGTGGATGCCGTGAGCACACCATACCGGGGCCCACACAAATAAGTGTTGCAAAATAAGCGTCCTATAAGCTTGCTGAGGGATTGGCCTCTAATGCTGGAATATCAAAAGTGCCAAGGTTGTGTTTGAAAGAGTGAGAGAATTATCCAAGTATCAAAGGGAAGTGGCCGAGGAAGCCGAAGAAGAAGTTGATAATGGGGCTTAAAAGAGAGATTCTACTCCATTGGTCACTAAAAATAGTGGTGGGCTGTTATAGTTGAAATCCAACAGTACACTCCGGCTCAAGCATGGTTGCACCGTAAACACCCTTACGTGATGCAAGAGAAATTAACTCCATTGTCTCTATCATCAATTCAAAAGAAATGGCCGACCCTATATCTATAGTTATAAGAAAATACAAACATAATTTCCAAAGCAAATGATGTAATTGAACAAAATTAGAACATGAAGAAGGGCCGATTTGGTAGACACCTAAAAATGAGTTCCATTTTAATTAAGAATCTAGATCCTTTGCTTACCACAAGCCGGAAAATCTTGCTTGTTGCAATCTAATTGGACCACATCATCAGATAATGTATCTAATGCAGTAGTGCTGACAAAATCAATGATGATGTGGACCAATTGGGATGCAATGATTTTTCTGCTTGTAACAAACAGAGGATCTGATTTCTTTAATTAATTCTAGCTATTCATTAGTGAAAATGTTTAATCCGAGAAAGGGTCCAATGCTCTTATAGCATTATAAGTTGTCGTCCTATTAGATTTGGACAATCTAATAGATCTATTTGAAATGTTTTCATGGGCTCCTGTGAAAAAAATAACATTGCTTTGATGATCCAATTCATCCCTTATTTGTCCTTATTTTTGTAGCCATCGTTTTCCAGAGCCATTGACGGGATGGTTAAGATTGCCTGAAAAAATGGACTCTTTAGAATTATAAGCAATCCATGATGGTCTCCAACAAATAAATTGATCAAATTGTTGATTGAACCTATTTTATGTAATGATCTCGGCCGTCCAAATAGGTAGGTAAGATTGTCATATTGGTGTGATATTTTCATGGTAGCCCATAAAATCGATGTTGGACCTAATGTAAAGTCTAGATCAAGCGATTAGATTACGTGTCCTGATGCAACTAAGAGTACTATAACTTTTAGTGCTACGAGAGCACTGGATCATTTCTCATTTTTTTTTTTTTCAGTGACGATTAAAAACAATATTGATAACCAATAATTATAATCTATAGTATATAATAATTATGATTAACCAAATTAAGATGAACGACATTTCTAATAAAACTTGGTGACTTGACTCAAAAATCATTCCAGCGAATCTCTTGTAAACTTGGTTTGGGTCTGACTCGGTTCCAACTTAAGAAGTCTCACCGAGTCAACTCAACCACTCAGCCAACTCAACTCCGGCTAACTTAAACGAGTCACTTGCTGAATCAATGCTATTGTTAAATAAATAGTTATGGGGTGGGCCCACAATCTCACACATCTAAAAAGACATACTTAACTACTACATGAACTAGTGGTTTGATGCAAATGTTTTAATTTATACTTGTTACTAAATTGAAATTTATATACACCCTGATCCATAGCTCAACCGGTAGACTGAGTGAAAGATACTTCGTTTCAACACTGAGGTCTTAGTATCCATTCCCTAATGGGGGTGACTAACAGTGATGTGTGAACTGACAATGTTGTGTACTAACAAGCTAACCAAAAAAAAAAAAAAATCAAAAAATCAAAATATCTGAATATCGAGTTAAATCGAATTTTTGGGTTTCCAAACTATGAGGACTCAATTTTAAGAGTCCACCAAACTGGGCCTAATTCTCATACTTACTGAAAACGCGAATTTATGAAATGCCGCTCCAAATAAATAAGAAAACTCTCTAAATGCCACACACATAAACACTCCGACGCGGGAGTAATGGAATTTTGGAGTATGGAATGACCAAACTAAGTAATTTAGATTAAGGTGTAGGGCAAAAGAAAAAAGTCCTTTTGAGTCTATATCTTAAAATGGGGTGGGTCCTCATATTCTAGGAGACCTTGGGCAGGTCCCATAAGGACTCCAAATGAGGAATTATGGGGTACATGATGCATGGATGATGACCAAAATTCTTCTTGATAGGACATGGTAGGTGGTTTGATCAAATACATGGTGAAAAAAAAAAAAGAAAAAAAGAAATACAATAACACTTCATGGGCCTAGTAAAGGTATTCTCGGGCTTAGATTGTTTTTGGGCTTCATCAGGCGGTTTTCCATCTTCATTCTAAAATAGGATTGTTGTAAGTTGTGGGGCCCACTCTATGAAGTCCATGGATAACACAATTGATGAATACCATCCATTTAATGAGGTGGCCCATATCTGGGCTCGTGCCCATTTTCCCCTTTTATGGCTTTATTGATTTTTGTGACATTCATGATAGTTTGCCGAATTAGTGTAAACATATAAAGTATTATTATACGCTATTCATGGGCATCTAGACAAAGTACGTGGCCTCACATTTTTTTAAAAATAGAAGTAATGGGCCTGAATCCTTACATTTCCCATGATCATGTATAAAACTATGGTCCATTTCTTAAACCGTTCGTTTCTTTTATAGATGTGTGGCTGACCTTGTGATCATATTGGCTTACCTAGGGTTTGCATGATGAGCGGCTCCAATCCTTTTATTTTTCCCTTTATGGTGCCGACGATTTTGAAGCCAAGGTGATTGTCCCCCTTACTAAAAACCATTCCTTTGATTTATAGAGCTTTATACATCTAGATAGATGGAAGGATTGGACAATTGGTTAGATCCATCAGCAAGGTCAAACTAACGGGGAAGAGAGATTGAGAGGTTGATGCACGTAGGTGCGTGAAACAATAATAGGAAGATCACCATCTTTCGTGAATAAACAAAACCTTGAATTCATAAGATGAATTCTTGAGTCTACAAAAAAATATGAGAATTTTTTTTGAAGTATTTGAATGAATAAATTAATTTGAAATTCTTGATTACATCACTTTTATATGGAAGACCGGAGCCCCAGTAAAAGTCCTAATTCAAATAGAATAAAAATGATTCAAAATAGAAAAATCTTCTTAAAATAGAAATTCTAATTTGAAGAGAATAGAATTAACAAAATATTATTTCTAATTTGAAGAGAATAGAATTAACAAAATATTCTCAACTTAATTAGGAGCAACTTCTGAAAAAGATGAAAATTCTAAAACTGCAAAAAGAAGGAGATATGATCAGAAATAAAAATTTCTAAAAACGGTATGTTTTTTTTTTTTTTTCAAAAATTGCAATGTTGACCCATAGGACTGCGTTTTTTGCCGAAACAGATGAATTCAGCTAGCATAGTAGGCTGGTTTACTATTATTATTATTATTATTTACAGGCACACCCGCCACACACCCACGCATGCCATAGTAGGCTGGTTGACCCCAAAGGCATCCTTACATAAAGATTGATATGTCATGTATTTTATGAGGAAGCCCGGATTAAAAGTTACAGTTGATTTATAATCTACACCTCAAACAACAATTTCTCCCTATCCAGAGTAAGCTTCTTCAATCCGAACATGCCTAGGCCCAATTACATCATGCCCTACATAGGACGGAGCTTGGATTTGATGAATTACTTTCGCTTCCGGTTGAGCTTCTTTTGGTCCAGCTATGCCAAGAATGTGTTGGCGGCCTACTTTAGGTCAGTGGTGACCCACTTGACGGAATTTGATACTTGTTATTCGAGCTTCTTTGTTAGGGATTTACTGCATTAAATCATGATTTTATTGATTAGATTACTAAAATCATTGGGCACCTTGAGGGCCCAGCTTTGACTCTTGAGCAACTGATACCGAGTGCCAGCGCTTTGATCCATGGGTTTAAGATTCAGCCACTCCAGACTGACTTGTTCATGGTGACTCATCCAATCTGGGTCTATTTTCACTACTTACTCCTGGTGCTGAACTGGAAATAGAAGTCACGGCCACTAGGTCTGACTTAGCCACTAGGTCTGACTTAGTCGCTCCAAGCCAGGGGTGACTGACTCTTCCTAATCATGTCTATTTTCACCACTGACTCATGGCCCCAAATTCCATTGAATTTTGACCGATTCCAAGTCAGACTCCTCATGATTCGGCCCGACCCAACCTACCTCTAACATGAGCCCAAGGTACTAATTACTCACCCCTAGTCCGAGCCCAACCTGAGATCCATTACCTCAAAAATACTTCTCATATGTAATTACAGATGTAGTGTTATTATACACATAGGGTCGAGATCTCGTTGGGTCAGATTACCTAAAGGCGTCGACTCAAGCCAACCTGACTCAGGTTGGGTTAAGGATTTCCAGCACAAACCCAAACTAACCCAACCCGACCTGGCCCAACCTAAAGGTTGGGTTGGATTAATCAGGTTTGGGTTGAGCCTGTCCAAGTTGTAAAATTTATGGAAAAAACGAAGGTGCAAAATGTAGGTAGTTTCAATTAGGAGATGCATTTTTGGATTATGCAAACCTGACCCATTTAACAGATTATGAGATAGATTGGAGGTAGTTGGCTTAGAGGGTTTCAGACCCAATCATTTTAATAAAAAGCGCAGCATTGACCATGACACAACTCCATGGTTCCAAATTCAAAGATGGACCGGTTTATTTATTGAGCTGGGTCTACTGGACCATAAGGTCAGTTTGAACCATTTACACTCCTTGTTTTATAGCTTTTAGTGTGTTGGTTGGGCCAAGATTCAATGAGCCTAATGGTCTATCTTTAGTCTAAATTTCAAGGCTAGTCCTGACCCATGGTAGTATAATGGGCTTGAACTAGAACTTTTTAAGGCATGGCCTTGATATAGTCAGACCTAGTTTTGGGCCAGAACAATTTATTGTCCTGCTCATAAAATGGACCATGATCAGCAAATGTACGCAAATTGAGACCCAGAGCCAATTCAAGAAAGAAAAGGAATAGTAAGAAGAAGAAAAAAAGACAGACGAGTACACAATGCCGAACGAGGATAAGGTCTTACAGAACATATGCATGTGAAGGCCTACATGATGCTTGTTATGTAGGGAAATAAAACCACATTTATAAATAATGGGTCCAACCATTCGGCGTGTACAGTTATATGAGGCTGGATCCCCTGCAACTGTTGTAAATTAGGCTTAAGTTACAAAATTATTCATATGCATGCAAAACATATTCATACATATATAGAACTTATAAACATAAAACTTTATGATGTGCCTCTAAAGCTTGTATCTTATGGATGGTTGTCCATTGTTATTTATCTAGTGGCCTAATAATTAGATTGGCTTATTTAGGAGTTGTTTGAAATTATTTCACAAAATAATATTGAAAACCGAAAGACAAAAAAGAAATTAACACTAGGTTGAATTACATATGTAATACACTGTCCTTAAAGCTTAATTAGCTCATTTAGCTTGTTGAATTGAGGTTGTTGGGGTTATAGGTGAATTGCTTTCTATATAAGATAAGCCTTTCAAAAGGTCCTGCGTGCTGCATGAAGGGACATATACAGGGTCTTGGTTTATGCAATTCGCTTCTCTAGCATATTTGTTGAGTGCATGACTCAAATAAAATTCGACTCACTTGACTAGTTCTTAGTAAGAATACTTAACACTCAATAGCTTATATATAAAAAATTTCTCATACCCTATCCAATGCATGACTAAAGAAAATCTCTCTCTTTTTTTTTTTTTTCAAAATTTTTTTAGAGGGGAATGAATTTTCAAATTTTTATTTATTATTTTTAAACAATAAAAAATCTCAATAGAGGCATCCCACTTTTGGAGACCCTCCTGTATATGTTGGATGCTAGCATTCCCACCATCTCCACATGCAGTTAATTGCATAAAATTCTCTTCTACAATAGTCGCAGTGGAACATGGCTCTTCTTAAATACTCTAATTAGCTGAAGAGAAGGGCCCATGTTTTGTCTTGTAAACCAAAACATTTAAATTGCTCAAGAAAATACTCGACATATTAAAAAATAAGAAATTCTCAAAAGTAATAAAAGTTATTCCCTTAAAAAAAGTCTTTCTAAATTTATAACTTTGTACACTGATTCTCAAATTATGAGCTCTTTGGTTTTGCCAAATCCAAAATCCGACGCAAATTCATGATTTTGAAAAGTTCTTGAACTACCAAATTCATATTTTCATTTCCTTGTCCCAAAGGAAAACTTGATGCTTATGCCATATTTTGCAAATGAAGACCAATATATATATATATATATATATCTATATATATATATATATATATATATATATATATATATATTACACACACACACACACACAGTATTGTGGGACTTGTATGAATTAAATAGACTATTAAAACTCGAGAACCAAAAAAGGAAAATAAATTTTGAGAAAGAAGAACTTATTGAATTGAGTCGAGGCGTGACTGAGTCACTTGGCTTGAAATCGAATTTGCTCCCCTTCAACAGTGTCCCAAGTGCAACAGGTTTCCAGAGCAATCGACCTCCAGGATACAACGACTATGACCCGGTCCCAACAGTGCACTCACTGTACACAGGCTCGAACCACTTGCAGTTTAATCCGAAAGTGCTGAGTTGACTCAGCGATGAACTCAGTAAAATTCTTAAAATTGTATCAGAGAGAGTTTTATAAGAGAGATAATAATTTCGTATATTTAAAACTGGAATTGATAGTTTTTATATAGACTCCGAAGTAGTGTATAAGCACCCTTTACAAAAGGTTAGGTTCGTTGGGTTTAAACCAAACAGGGGTGACCAACCGGAGGGGATGCATCTCTCTGGTTTAAAATGAAAAAGCGCAAGTGCGAGTACACTCTCGCACATACAGTCCTGCGAGTACCCATACACACACACCCACTCGAGTACACTCACACCGCAGCCGCACCCGCGCCTACGCCCAGGCCGTCGCGCATGCGCATGCGCACGTGCACACAAACACGCACACAGACACGGACTCGAACTCGGACTCGGCTTGGCTCGGCACGGCTTGGCTCGGCTCGGCGCCCGCGCGCGTGTGTGGTAAATGGCATAGATTAGAGCTATTGGCATAGCCCCCCCCCCCCCAAGGAACAAATTCACATGCCCCCTGAAAGGGGCTCAAGCCCTAGGCAAAAAGACTATCTTATATACAAGATAGTTTACCTTTTCAAATCCGATGTGAGATAAAATCTACAACACAAAAGTACCAAAGCTTTCCAAATGTGGAGAAAAATCACTGAAAATTTAAAAATTCAAATTTTAATATTATTTTTAAAAAAAATATAACAATCCCCCACATGTTTTAAAATAAAACTCTTTCGGATTAAAACGTAATAGTTGTGCAATGGTGCCGGTGTCACCATAGACTTGAACCGACATTAGAGTAAGCAAGACAGGTCTACAGGAATTAGGTGACACCATAGTCTTGAACCTGAATCCTTTTAATGTAGATCGCAAGTACATGCCACTCACACAACTCTTCCTCTGCAAGTGATTCTGCAGTTCGGTGCTTTTTAGTCATACACCATTACTTGGATTTCATGAGTGTTCTAGAGAATTCATCTAGATTCTCATAGGAAGCGGCCTCCACCTCCACACCCATATAGGTGAATTCCATCAAGTGCATGCAGCAACTGTATACACCACCAAAAATATGGCTATGGATCCATTAAGAGTTCTAAAAAGTCATCCTTTTGCGTTGCTGCTCGCACTGTATAACATAGAAGGGGCTCATATAACTTAGTGCAATCTCTACCTCGTGTCTTCTTATTTACCCATTGAACCTATCTCATAGGATCTCCACTTGTATAGGTTGGGTTGCCGACATTGGCAGCTCATATATTAGGCTTAGCCCCATTCCCTTCGATGTATCATTGACTAACCTTTTAGATAGTCCTTTGGTCAGAGGATCTGCTAGATTCTTTTCTAACCTCACAAAGTCAATAAATATAACTCCATCACGCAACATATGTTTCACTATGTTGTGTTTGAATCTAATATGTCTGCTCTTTCTATTATATATTTTACTCTTTGCTTTCGCTATAGCTGCTTGACAGTCACAATGAATAGATACGGCCGATACAGGCTTTGGCCACAATGGTATATCAGTTAAGAGATTTCTAAGCCACTCGGCTTTTGATCCAGCTTTTTCTAAGGCAATAAACTCGGATTCTATAGTAGACCGAGCGATACATGTCTGCTTGGTAGACTTCCAAGAGACTGCTCCTCCACCTAAAGTGAAGACATATCCACTTGTGAATTTTGTCACATCTGAATCACTAATCCAGTTAGCATCACTGTATTTTTCTAATACAGCAGGAAAACCATTATAATGTAAACCATAGGCTATACTGCCTTTTAAGTATCTCAAAATCCTAGACAAAGCATTCCAATGCTTTTTTCCAGGGTTATGTGTATATCTACTTAGTATTCCTACTGCAAAAGCTGTGTCTGGTCTAGTGCAATTTGTTAGATACATGAGGCTACCAATTATTCTGAAATACTCCAATTGAGACACACTATTTTCTGTATTCTTCATAAGAGTCATACTATAATCATAAGGAGTACTAACTGGTAAACAGTTAAAATGGTTAAACTTTCTCAATATCTTCTCAATGTAATAAGATTGAGATAATATAATAATGCTATTTTTCCTGGTTACTTCAATACCCAAGATTACACTAGCCTCTCATAAGTCTTTCATGTCAAACTTAGATGACAAGAATTTCTAAGTTGTATTAACTAATTTAATATTAGTTCCAAAAATAAGTATGTCATCAACATAAAGACATATAATAATATATTTA
The DNA here is from genome assembly GCF_029962835.1 of Magnolia sinica. Lineage (NCBI taxonomy): Eukaryota > Viridiplantae > Streptophyta > Magnoliopsida > Magnoliales > Magnoliaceae > Magnolia > Magnolia sinica. The sequence continues at coordinate 131,503,659 of NC_080574.1, read as the reverse complement.
TTTCCAGAAATTTTACTATATACACATCTATCTACATCATTTATATGATAACCATTTGATTTTAAAACACTATCAAATTTTTCATGTCATTATTTAGGAGCCTGTTTTAAACCATATAATGATTTAATTAGTTTACATACTTTATTTTCTTTTCTTAATATCTTATAACCCTCAGGTTGTTCCATATATATTTCTTCTTCTAAGTTTCCATTTAGGAAAGCTATCTTAACATCCATCTGGTGTACCACCAGTTTATATATGGAAGCTATCGCTATTAAGACCCTGATAGTTGTAATTCTAGTTACAGGAGAGTATGTATCAAAGTAATCTATTCCTTCTTTTTGTTTAAAGCCTTTCGCTACCAACCTAACCTTAAACTTATCAATAGTTTCATCTGGTTTTAGTTTCTTTCTAAACACCCATTTACAACCTATTGGTTTATTTCCAGGTGGTATGTCTACAATTTCCCAAGTGTTATTAGATATAATAGATTCTAACTCATCATTTATTGCTTCATTCCAAAAGGTTGCATCTGGAGAGTTAATTACTTTTATATAGGTTGTAAGATCATCTTCTACTAAGAAAGTAAAAAAACAATCTCCTAGGTTAGTTTCTCTTCTAACCCTAGTACTTTTTCTTGGTTGTATCTCTTTTAATACTTTCTCGTATGCATTTTTACTAGTAGACACAATATCTGATTCATTGACTTCCTCTAATCCTATAGATTTAGATTTCATAGGGAATACGTTCTCAAAGAACTCTGCATCCCTAGCTTCTATAATTGTATTAGGATTTAAAATATTATCCTTAGTTTTTAAAATTAGAAACCTGTAGGCCGCACTGTTTTGTGCGTAACCTATAAATACACAGTCGGTCATTTTAGGACCTAACTTTCTTTTCTTAGTTTCAGATAATCCTACTTTAGCAAGACATCCCCACACTTTAATATATTTGTAACTAGGAACATGATTCTTCCAAATTTCATATAGTGTTTGTTTAAAAGATTTAGAAGAAATCCTATTTAGAATATAACAAGCAGATAAAATTGCTTCTCCCCACATATTTGAGGGTAAGCTTGAACTATTTAACATAGCATTCATCATCTCTTTTAGAGTTCTATTCTTACGTTCTGCTATTCCATTCTGTTCTGGTATATAAGGAACTGTAGTTTCGTGAACTATTCCATTCTTTTCACATAATTCTCTAAATTAAGAAGATTCATATTCACCTCCTCTATCTGTTTTAAGTCTTTTAATTTTTATATTTAATTGATTTTCAACTTCAATTTTGTATTTAGAAAAAATACTTAAAGCTTCATCTTTGTTCCTTAACAGATAGACTTTAGTGAACCTAGAGTAATCATCTACAAAAGTTATGTAATATCTTTTTCCACCTCTAAACATGTGATTTCTAAAATTACCTAAGTCACTGTGTATTAACTCTAATAGAACATATGATCTTTCTATTTGTTTAAAGGGTTTTCTAATGAATTTTGATTCGACACATGTTTCACATTGGTCAAATTCTTCATTAGATATATTAGGTAATAAACCTAATCTTTTCATTTTCTTTAAAGATAATATATTCACATGACCTAATCTACTATGCCATAGATAAAAAGGTTCAACGATATAAATAGAACTGAATGTCTTCTTATTATTATCATTGGATACATTTATAATGAATAAACCATCGCTACAGTACTCCTTACTAACAAAAGTTTCATTCTTAGTCATTACAAGCTTATCTGAATCAAATACTAACTTAACACCAGCCTTATTGAGGAGTGAACCAGAGACCAAGTTTCTTCTAATGTCGGGCACATGTAAGACATCATTTAACATCAGTCTTTCCAGAAGTGAGTTTCAGAAGTACTTTCCATTTCCCTACAACTGGAGACGTTCTAGCATTACCCATGAACACATGTTCATCATCTCCTGATACTTGGTAGGAGGTAAACATGCTACGATCCTTGTACACGTGCTTAGTTGCACCAGTGTCTAGTACCCACTCCAAGTTGTTTACAAGGAAGACTTCTGACACCACAGCTACTATCATGTCAGACTCATTGCCTGTTTCTGTAGGATTAGCCCGCGGCTTATCTTTGTTTTTCTTAAGCCTGCAGGTTTTGACATGATGCTCAGGCTTTCCACAGTTGTAGCAGTTTCTCTTTTGCTTGAATTGATTGTTTACATTCTTCTTTTTGAGCCTGCATTCATTTGCATACTGTCCAGGTTTGTCACAGTTATAACAGTTGCTCTTTTTCTTATTATTTGTCTGACTTGATTTCACAAGATTCGCCTTTGAATCTATCTCATTTTTATTTTCTTTTTGGTCCCTGATTCTATTGGTCTCCTCTATTCGTATATGTACGATAGTGGTTTTCAAAAAAACACCGTTCTTTTTATGTTTCATTCTATTCTTATATTCTTTCCAGGAGGGCGGTAACTTTTCTATTAGTGCTCCTAACAGAAACGCTTCATCCAACTTAATTCCTTCTGTCGATAGTTCATGAACTAGACTTTGAAAATCGTGAATTTGATTTGTGACAGGTTTATCATCTGTCATTTCATAATGAAGGAAATTAGCAATTGCATGTTTCTTAGCGCCTGCATCTTCTAATATGTATTTCTTTTCCAAAGTAGTCCATATGTCTTTAGCAGACACGTAAGAAGCATACACATCATATAGTTCGTTGGATAAAGAGTTTAGAATATAATTTTTACAATTATTTTCATCTGTTACTTAAGTTTGATTTACTGGATTTATAGTAAATGATTCAGATAAAATGTATGAAACTTTCAAGGTGGTCAGAGCGAACATCAGTTTCTGTTTCCACCGTTTAAAGCATTGTCCAGCGAACGGTTCGATTTTGACTAACTCAGTAGAAGCATTTACTGTTACTGTAGCCATAGTTTATGTAATTCAACAATTCGATTTCAAGATTGTTGGAATATTTGGTTGAATTAAATAGACTATTAAAAATCGAGAACCAAAAAAGGAAAATAAATTTTGAGAAAGAAGAACTTATTGAATTGAGTCGAGGCGTGACTGAGTCACTCGGCTTGAAATTGAATTTGCTCCCCTTCGACAGCGTCCCAAGTGCAACAGGTTTCTAGAGCAATCGACCTCCAAGATACAACGACTATGACCCGGTCCCAGCGGTGCACTCACTGTACACGGGCTCAAACCACTTGCAGTTTAATCCGAAAGTGCTGAGTTGACTCAGCGATGAACTCAGTAAAATTCTTAAAATTGTATCAGAGAAAGTTTTATAAGAGAGATAATAATAATTTCGTATATTTAAAACTGGAATCGGTAGTCTTTATATAGACTCTCTGGTTTAAAATGAAAAGGCGTAAGTGCGAGTACACTCTCGCACATACGGTCCTGCGAGTACCCATACACACACACCCACGCGAGTACACTCACATCGCACCCGCACCCGCGCCCACACCCAGCCCGTCCCGTCCCGTCGCGTCATGCATGCGCACACGGACTCGGACTCGGCTCGGCTCGGTGCGCGCGCGCGTGTGTGGTAAATGACATAGATTAGAGCTATTGGCACCCAACAGGACCAAATTCACATGCCCCCTGAAAAGGGCTCAAGCCCTAGGCAAAAAGACTATCTTATATATAAGATAGTTTACCTTTCAAATCCGATATGGGACAAAACCCATAACACAAAAGTACCAAAGCTTTTCAAATGTGGAGGGAAATCACCGAAAATTTGAAAATTCAAATTTTAATATTATTTTAAAACAAAATATAACAATTTGAAACTTCTATCTTTGAAAGCCCTATTTAATATAGCATTTGGATGACTCATTTATCATAATAATACCACAAGCATAATCCCATATTATCATATGTTGGGCCGTTATGTTGAGAACCTAAGAAATACACCAAAAACCCCAAGGTGATGAAATGTGTTAAGTTAGGCTCTTTAAATTCTTAGGATCATAACATTCCACCACACTTTGAAATTGATGTCTACGATGGTTCACTCTACGGTAGCACCTAGTTTTATCTCTTTCTCAAATAGCCCAATAACCCTTTTTACTTGGTGGTTGCACTTTGGCTGTCTAAATAACCCTTTACACTTGCAGCTTTCACTCTGGTCTAAGTTATCTCTTCTATATGTCACCTCTTTTAGAACTTGAACATAGGATGTGGTGTTGGCTCTAATACTAATTATTAAGAACCTCATCAACACACCGAAAGTTTTTCGGATCATAACACATTGGCTTGTTTGGCCCATCTATTTTTTTATATATAAATAAATAAAAACATTGCAATTGGATATTAAAACTTTCCTATAACAGTAAGGCCAGATATTTAAAATTCACAAAAGATGTCCCCATAAGGTAGATTTTATCATTTTTAAACCGTCTAACAAAGATTGGAGGGGCTTGAACGAGGCTTTTTTTTTTAAAAAAAAAAATATAGGTGTTGACAATCTGCCATAGCCATAAGTATGCCTAAAAAAAATCATTAGTGGGCCCAACATGTTCCAACAAAATCCAGCCCATAGACACTCGTTGATGAAAAATCGAAAATAGCTCCAACTCCTTTATACGATATCAATTTGAATGATGAAATGCCACAAATTAAGCTCAAATACCAAAAGTAAAAAGTGGTGGATTGCACTACTTTGCTGACAACCTAAGATCTTCCACCTACAATAAAATAAAATTCTCTACCTACAATCCATCTGACAATAGATCTCATGATTGGCAGTCAGGATCCTCCTGATTAAGATATTTCCATCCATTGTCCGATCTTTGCCGGTGGACACAATGTATCCATCTTGTGCCTTGAAATTCAAGCCGTTTGATTGCTCATGTGTGCCACAGTGTTGTTCGTACACCGTTGCCTATCAGAGTGAAATATGGCCCACCTGATGGAATGCTTGGATTAGGGCTGTACACGAACCGAGTTAGCTTGGTTAGCTCACTCGACTTAGATTCGAAAAAGTTCGATTAGTCTCGGTTCGAAATTGTGTTCGAACCGAGTTGAGCTTGAAAAAATTACGAGCGGAGTTCGTACTTGCCCGAGCTTGATTGGACTCAGATCAAACCCCAACTCGAATCGAACTCGGGTTGAACCGGTTCTATGACCCGGTTACTTTAATATTGATGTTGCTCACCAAAGTGTTTGATAAAACGACTCAACCAAAGTATATATGTGAAATAAATTTCATTTTTTTTTTTCTTGATTTTGATGTTGCCTACCAAGTGTAGCGTATGGTAAGAAATTGAAAGTGCACTCCAAATGTTAAAATGCCACACAAATTTGAACTTGGCTCATACTGGCCCAAGCTGCTGACGGAACCGAGCCGAACCAACTACCCGTGTACACCTCTAGGCCCTTGGATATCGCACACCTGTCACGTATTGACCAGTGTGCTTGCACGTGTATTAGCAGAGTTCTACACACGTGTGGGATTGACAGACCTCGTATAATGTGTGGAAATGCTGTGATGAAAAGCTATGTAAATAGGTGTGGGTGCACATCAAACCGTTGGAACCGTGTAACCGGACCGGAACCGTTGGATCGGTTTGGTTTGGTCCAGTTCTAAGCTGCTAACGGTCCGGTTCCGATTCCAAAATTCCTAGAACCATTGATTACGGATCGGTTTCAGTTTAGGGCCTTATAGAACGGAACCGAACCATTGATCCGAACCATAGAACGGAACCGAACCGTTGATCTGAACCCCAAAAAAGAAAAAGAAATACAAAAAATGGAAGAAACGGAAGAAGATCTGACAGAGAAACGAGAAATCAACTGCTCTCACCTGAGAGAAAAGAAGAGAGAAACTTTTCTTCTCGTTCTTGTAAGTATCGAAGATATGAAATCTCTCAATACAAATGCATGAATCTCTCTCTCTCACCTTTTGCTTTATGACAAGAAAAATGAGAAACAGAAGCTAGAAATAGAAGAGTGTTGGGAGAAGAGGGATTGAAGATAAAGACTCATCCAATCCAAGAGATTCTACAGCAGGTGTTTTAAATGCGCCAATATTACAATAAATCTCGGCCGAAAAAGCATTAGAATGCTCTGTGTCAGTACGGTTCGTAACGGAAAACGAAAAATTTGCACGGCCCGATTTCTGTTTACTGAAATGCTGTAAACAAAAGAAAGAGACAATAGAGAGAGAGGGAGAGAAACGAAGTAGCTACTCTGTTCTCAGCTGCTATTTCGAGAACTGCGTAGAAAAGAATGTGAAATCCAAGATCGTTCGACCCGGCCATCAAATCTTTGGCCTTCATCATTTATATGTGAACGGTGGTTATGTTTCTTTTTTAACCTACTTAAAAATCCTAGAACCGTAGAACCGATCTGGAATCGAACCGGTTTTCATGGTCCGGTTCCAGTTCGGTTCTATGGTGCTAACGGTCCTGTTCCGGTTTCAAAAATCCTAGAATGGTAGGGAACGGTTTGGATCGGTTTCACCCCAAAATGGGACCAAACCGAACCGTGTGCACCCCTAAATTGATAGGTGAATGTCACATCATCTAAGCTCCCATCACATGCTTAACGTGTGCCAACTAAAACATAAGAAATGACGTTTGCTCAATACGTTCGGATGTATTGTAACTTTAGCCCTTAAATCTAGGCCAACTCCCGATGATCTAAACCGTTCATATGTCGAGTCTCACTTTGTACGGTAGAAAATCTACGGTTAAAAACTCTCAACTGGATTATTTCGGAGCCTTATCAGATAAACCGTTTGGATCATTGTGAAAAACTCAAATCCAAACTGCCAAAGTCCCGACGTATCCTAGCGTACTCGAGCAAACAAGATGAGAAATACCTAGTGTAGGTAGAGAGAGGGTTGCGTAGTAACTTCTAAACAAACTCAGTGGGGACCACAAGTGATGTATGTGTCTTATCCATACCGTCCATACGTTTTACCAGATCCTTTTATGGTATGGTCATAAAAATGAAGCATATAAAAATCTCAAGTGAACCACACTACAGGAAACAGTGGGGATAGTGATGTCCATCGTTGAAAACTTCCTATGGCCCACAGTGACATTTATCTGTCATCAAACATGTTAATAAGGTCACAGAGACAGGAATGAAGGGAAAAAAACAAATATCAACTTGATCTAAAACTTCCCCCAAGAATATTTCAACGGTAAGTGTTCATTTCCTACTGTTTCCTGTGATGTGGTCCACTTGACCTTTGCATATGATTCAATTTTCGTTTCGTCATAAAAAATGATCTTTAAAAAAAGATGGACGGATTGGATAAGACATATACATGACAGAGGACCCCACAGAGTATACTCAGTACGCAATCCGCTCCGCTAAAGGTATCCGTTTCACGTGAATGCACTCCTGACCTCATACAACCGTCCGCAAGATCCGGTTATCATCAGTGCAGCCACAGCGAATTATCTTTGTGGTTGTTTGCAAGAGCGTGAGGGTAGATGCTCCGGCACTAAGAATATGTATACGAGGCATATAGTAAATCAAATCTAACCGTCCAAATTCTGAAACCCAATCGAGATGGATTAAAATCAAAAAATTACACTTATTTTGTTTTCTAAATAGTAGATTGGTAGGAATTTATTGGACGACTAAATGCGAAGTACTTGATGGTCCTAATTAATTAACAAATATCTATTAATCAGAGGTTAAGATCACTTGATTGAATCCGATTTTCAGCTACTGACCTAATCATTTGTGTTTCACAGTTTTGACGGTTGAATTTAAGTTAAAGAGCGCCATGTCTACTATTGATAAATCCCTGCGTATCAACTATCGTACAGCGCCAGAGTATAAAATAACACCGTTGACAAAAATCCTCACATGCCTTGCCGCACCAGCGCCCTGAATTCAAAGGTGGTTACAGCCCAATGACATCTTTCAGCCCTTTAGGTTTTGCTACAATATATTCCTATTTATTGCTATTTTTATGAGGGATTATAGCCGTTGGATCTAGGTCATTTTTAAATGGTCCAAACCATGTCGTTGGTTGGTGATATCGAGAGGAATATTCAAGATTGTAAGGTTCTCTTAATGGCCCACGAACTAACATTTCAAAGAGACGGTCTATACTAAAAAAAAAAAGAGTCAAATAATCAAAGGGTTAGAAATAGTCCAATCTGATATTTTCTTTTCTGGTATCCTTCATCTACGGTGAAGACCATGATACAAAAGGTTTAGATCATAGAAACATGGCCCTGATCCTACGGTTGCAATCGTGATGTAAAAATTTCAATACGTAGGGTTGTAATGTATCAACCCTCAAGGCTTTTAGTTGGGGAGCGGATTAGGTGCGGCCCCGGACATACCCAACACGGTACGGCCATGACCTTGAGACCCATCTTGATGTGTATATATTATATCCAAGCCGTCCATACAGTTTTTCATATCATTTTAGTCCAAGATTCCAAAAAATAAAGTAGATACAGATCGCTTCTGGATCATACTATAGGAAAAAGAGTTAATTGACCATTAAAAATTTTTTTATGGATAAAAATATTTGGATCATGTAAATATTTATTTTTTTATCTTCATCAAGTTCTTTTTGACCTTATCAATAGGTTGGATGATTAAAAAAATAAATAAATTACGGTGGGTTTTAAAAGGTTGTTAGTGGTGGACGTTCAATCGCCACTGTTTCCTGAAGTATGGTCCACGTGAGAGCTGTATATGCTTCAGTTTTTGGATTCAACGCCTCAAATGAGCTGTCAGAACAGATGGACGATGTGGATATACTACATATATGAATATGGGCCCCACGGTCGGGACCGTACTGTCTTTGGTGATGCCGAGGCCGCACCTAACCTGCTCCCCAACAGCTGTGGCCTGTGAGGCGACTTTTCCAGTTGTGAAAGCGCGAATGCTACTCGCGCGATTACGATTAAGATGCCACGCGCAAGCAACTTGTAAGTATGGGTGATTATCATTTATTCACAACAACCATCGTCGCGTACATGACAATCTTTTGTGGGACGCGGATTCGGTGGTTCTGAGAAACCACCGAGCTCGGTGGATCCTTGACTATGGGGCCCACCTTGATATATGTCTTTTATATCCACACCGTCTATCCATTTTTCTAGTTCATTTTAAGGCATGAGCCCAAAAAAAAGCCAAGCAGATCAAAATCTCAGGTTGACCACACCACAAGGAAACAGTGGTAATTGAACGCCCACTATTAAAAACTTTATGTGGTCCACTGTAATGTTTATTTTCCATCCAACCTGTTGATAAGGTCACACAGATCTGGGTGAAGAGAAAACACAAATACAGCTTGATCCAAAACTTTTGTGGCCCATAAGAAGTTTTTAATGATGGCCTTTCAATCAACACTGTTTCCTTTGGTATGGTCCACAAGATATTTAGATCTACCCCATTTTTGGGCTCATTCCCTAAAATGAACGGTTGAAACAGATGGACGGCGTGGATGTAAAATGCATGCATCATAGTGGGACCCACGGTCACGGATCCACCGAATCTGGGTCCTCTTTTGTGGGCCTCCTCGTCGTACACGTGGCATGTACTTCAAGTCTGGAACGTCCAAAGTATGGGTCCCACTGTAGATTGATATTGTACCCAACTTCAGATTAATTTAGACAATCCCGACCGTTGATCATTCAACACTTGTTTCTTAAATTTGGACCATTCACTGCCTTTTCCATTTTTTGCCGCAAGGTTCATGCCTTCTCCGTAAGTGTTTTGGTTTCGCAACTACAGTGGGTCCCACAATTTGTGCGGTTCGAACATGAGCTACGTGTCTCATTTACAGTAAAGAGGGATGCGGATTGCGTCCTACCCCTGTTAGGACGGACTCGGTCCTGCCAGGGGATATGCGGGCCCACCGTGATGTATGTATTTTATCCACGCCGTTAATCCATTTTAACAGATCATTTTTAAGACATGAACCCAAAAAATAGTCAGATCCAAGGATCAAGTTGGTCACACCACAGGAAACAGCGAGGGATTAAACACCTACCGTTGAAAACTTGCCGGGGGCCACAGAGGTTTTCGATCAGGAAGATATTTGTGTTTTCCCTTCATCCAGGTCTATGTGACCTTAGGCATATGTTGGATGGAAAATATACATCACAGTGGACCCTAGGAGGGTTTCAACGGTGGCATCGTTATCACCACTTATTCTTGTAGTGTGACCCACTCGAGATTTGAATCTGGATCCTTTTTGGATGCATGACTTAAAATGATATTTTAAAATGGATGAACGGCGTGGATTAAATACATACATCACAGTGGGCCCCACATAACCCATGCAAGGACCGAGTCCGTCCTGGCTGTGTAGGACGCAATCTGTGGGGTGTGGGGGTTATATTCGGTCCATTAACTGGAACGTGGAAGGAGCATCGGTGAATCCAGACGGTTCATCTAGTGATTTTTGTAATGGACGGTCCTGTTTTAAAATTCAAAGCAAATATACAAGCTTTCTGGAATTGGATAAAACAAGTTAAATCAATGGCTGTAATAATTTATTTTCGACTCACCTGCACAAGCAAACAGCACACTAGATGAACGGATCAGATCCACTGTATGATCTCAATGTGTCAGGATGCCTTACTGATGATCCCGCGCGACAGTTCAGGATAGCCGTCCAACCACCAAATTCATCATCCACCGCTTCTACTACAACAACAGATGAATCGCAGCCGTTGAATCTGAAGTTATGGACGAATGATTAGAACCATTTATATGGTGGGCCACAAATGTGGATGTGAATATCAAATATCTAATTCTCAGGTTGGAATCATGCGTATAGGATGCTAAAACACTTGGTGCATGTCATGTAATTTCTGTCCACATGATGCCCCGACAATCCTTTTTTGCGTCTGGATTCGTGGGACCATGTGATTTCTCTTTTGCCCTTTGTATGGAATCTCAATAAAAGCGGTTTGCTGGCCCAAGGGCCCACCATAGCACCTTTGCATGCGTCACACGTGAGCTGGCGAATGACTAGGACATCTGAACGGTTCTGCATAAGGGGATCCCACCTTGAAGATGAGCACATGCAAAAATCAGGAAGTCCAGTCATCAACGGACCCACATATGAATGTGAACAGTAGCAAGCTATTCTAACCGTCCGTTCATTTCTATAAATGTGTCATATCTGATGAGTGGACCAGCCTGATTTTTCAGTGGTCTCGCACTTGAAGCCGTAACCTATTCACTGCCTGGATGTCCCACACACTTGCCAAGCAGGCACGTGTGCAGCGTGTATAGGTTTGTGGGGAGAGAGTGCATGCCGGCCAGTAGACATGGGCGCGACTTGCCAGTGCCCCGGCTATAAGAAGTTACCGTGGTCAGAACCTATGTGGGGCCCATAGAGATACCTGTGACAAATCCATTCCGTCCATCAGTTTTACAAGACCATAATAGGACAGAAACCCAAAACTCAAGAAGATCCAAAACTAAGATAAGCAACACTCAAGCTAAACAGATAGAACGGAAACGTCCACCGTTTAAACCTTTCTGGAGTGGACCACGATTTTTAGATGCCATCCAAACCGTTCATAGGATTAATACCACTCAGATAAACTGTAGGTACAAAAATTACCTTGATAATAACTTCTGTGGCCCCCACAAAGTTTCCATTGGTAGGAATTCAATCCTCGCTTTTTTCTGTGGTGTGGCCCACCTGAGTATTTTCTGGCTGATTTTTGTAGTTTCATACCATTGTGGTTTTGCGAAGCTGATGCACGGAGTGGATTTATAACGGACATCTCTGTGGGCCCCACATAGCTTCCAACCACAGGAACTTCGGTTGCGGTGGTGGGCCTTACATATTTTGTGCAGACGATTGTGTGAAAATGGGTTCCGGACGCACTTCGGATGGGGCGATTGTGTGAGATCTGGCCATTCATCAAGCAGGTCCCTCCATGAATAAGACCAAGCACCAAAATGAGATCGGTGCACTTATCAAGTGGCCCACGAGTGATTGACAAAAATGGATGGTTGGATTGAAGACCAAGGTCTATATTCAATGTTAACATCCAGTCCAGTTGATGAGTGGACCAACATCATTTTTTGATCAGGCCAATTTTTGTGATTTCTGTTTATGGCTAGTATAAAAAATAAAAAAATAAAAAAAACCTGATAGATTGAGGATCATGCAATTCATAATTTAATAAGCAGTGGTGAACCATCACCGTTATCAATGGCACAAAAACCTAAAACAGAAAGTGACATGGTCGGGTGAGGATCATGCAATTCCAAATTTAATAGATGGTGGTAAACCATCACTATTGTAGATTGCACCAAAACCGTCCAATCTTGATCAGTATGGTACTTTTCTCCGCGATTATCACATTGCTTCTAGTACCATGCTACCATTGTAGTAGGAGAATTTTAATAGTGGTCACGGGTTTGCAAGATGCATGCCGTTGGTTAGGTAGGTCCTATCGTAATCACACCCCCCACGCATCACAAGGGGCACTCGAATTCGTATATTTACGTACACAATCACACATCACAATGGACACTTAAATCCATACCCTCAATGCTTAAACTCAATAAATCTACCATTGAGTCATGAATATGAACTTTATAATAATAGATTGGTTGAAATATATACATTAACAAAATAATAATGAAAATTCCAACCCTCTAATGGCTCACAAGCGTAAAATCATAATTATGGATCTAACAAGCATTTTTTAACCATTGATTTACGTAGTGGATTACTTAGTTCATTTTGTTGATGTAATTTTAGTGATACAATTGATAATCTAATTGTTTTGGAATATCGTCAATAGGCCACGCGTTTGATAAATTAGTAGCTTGATGTGTAACGTCCGAAATTTAGGGGTATGTGATCGATCCCTGATATTCCAAATATTACTTTTAATGTGGAAGCATAGTGTATTAGTAGCAATACATGACAACATGTTCATTTTAATAGAAATAGATTAATTACATGTATTAAGTTTAGAATTAAAAAAGTACTAACAACAAAATATCAAATTTAACCATTACAGTTATCCAAATTCACAATAAGAGTTCACTCAACTGAGAACTCAAAATATATAACCATATTTTGTTTTATTGTTCAAATGTTTTAACTAACTATTCCAAAGCAAGGAGTGACAGATAATAAGCTAAGGTTATGCTTGCCCAGCCTGCAAATGGAAGTATGGCACTACCTCCATTGAATTTACATTAACCTCGGCTAAGACTACGGCCTCAACAGTACTTGCATCAAATATATCTGGGTTGGTGTTATGGAACACCGTCCCAGGTGGAAGTGAGTGGTCGACTCAGTGTTAAAATTCTCCTATGTTACTCACAATATTAACACAATCAAGTACATGCAGTGATTGTAAGACCCGTATCCTACACCGTACTATTCCGTAGGCTTCCGCGGTCTTCCTGGTCTAATTCCGGCAACCTTCGACCTTTATCCGACGTTTGCGCACGACTCTGAGTTACACGTCGTCAACCAGAGTCGGCTCAACCCAAGACTTGTACCCTAATGACCGCGCCATCGCCGCGGTTCCGATGTCATGTCTCGCGCGCCGAGGCGATACCCAGGCCAGGAAATATGAGGCCGCGTTCAGTTCGAGAAAAACGTCGCGCGTTGCAAAACCCAAGAGAATCTCTACAACATGTCACCTCAATCCATCAATCAATCCCATCAAGGGTCAAGTACATGTCAAGTACACCATCACCTCTCACCCATCCCCAAGCAACCCCAAAAGTCAAAAATTTCTTACACCATCTACCCTAAAGTCAAAAAGTTCTTACACCCATCACTCACCACATCTATCACTCCATCACCCATCTCTCTCTTTACAACCCCCCCCCTCTCTCTCTCTCTCATTTCTCAAACTCACCTTCCCAAGCAAGAAAAATCACATGTCTAAAGCTCTCCCAAACCTACATGAGAGAGAACTTTGTATGTGGCCTACTTCCTACCCTTATCTCCTATCTTAACCATCAAAACTCCATCTCTTCCGTTATGATCGAAGCTAAGGAGCAAAGGAAGCCAAGGGAGTAAAAAGAGTGGACGGTGGGTGATCTTGGACCCACATTTTTATCCTTTTGTAAATTGTCTTTTTGAGATCTAAGGGCCCACATATGGTGGGACCCACTTTAATGTATGCATGTATCCAAGAGGAGCCCATAGTGGCGGGGCCCCTCCATTATCTTTAATCTCTCTTCCCTCTCTCTTTCTCTCTCTCCTTCTCATGTATTATGGTCCCCACTGTGATGAATGATCCACGTCATCCCATCTGTAGGGCCCACCTTGCAGGGTGGTAGGAGAAACACAAATATCAGCTTGGGCCATGGGACCCTAAGCCACCCCCACGGACCCACATGATGTATGGGTTTTATCATCACCGTCCATCAGGGACAGTGAGACCCAGATCCATAGCTCAAGAGGTAGACTGGGTGATAGATACCTCGTTTCAACATTGAGGTCTGGGCGGCCCAGACCCATAGCTCCAGCGGTAGGTTGAGTGAAAGATACCTCCTTTCAACGTTGAGGTCTTGGCATGGATTCCCTGCTGGGAGTGGCTAACGGTGAAGTGTAACTGACAGTGTAGTGTGGGCCAGCAGTGGAGGTCCATGGGACCCATCCACGCAGTCCATCCTCTGGAGTGGGCCACACCATCATGTATCTGTGGTGTCCACCATCCCTGGACGGTGGGACCCACCCCATGTGTGGGCCCTCCTTGATGTATGTGACTGTCCAGGTCGTCCAAGGGCCTGGATGTCAGCACCATATATAGTATATATTTTATATTATATATATATTATATTATATTATATTATATTATATTATATATATAAGGTGGTGGGCCCTACGTGGGACCCACCCACGTGTGATGTATGAATGTCCAGGCCGTTCAGGGGCCTGGACCGGCTGATATATTGTATATAATATCAATATATTATATTATATTAGCATATAATATAATATATTATATATTACTTTACAATTTGAATATTGTGGTGGCCCTACGTGGGACCCGCCTCTCCCTTTAATGCCTAAAAGCTGCACAGCAGCAGCTATTATATAATATATAATATATATATATTATATTATATACTGTATGTATATATAACGGTGGGCCCTACACGGGACCCACCTCTGCCTCTTTTAGGTAGCAGCAGTTGACCTATTGCTGCCGTGTATGGCAGCAAGTGGACCTCACCGCCAGCTGCTAAACACAGCATCAAGTTTCGTGGGTCCCATCTGTTCCATCCACGCCATCTATCTATGGGACCCACCATGAGGCATGTGTTGTATACAAACAGTCCAACCATTTGAGATAACATTTTATGGCGTGAGCAAAAGAATGGGTCAGATCTAAAGTTTAAGTGGACCCCACCATTTAAATAGTGGATCGTGACATCCACCATTCAAACTTCTAACGGCCATGGTAGTCTCCAATTAAGCTGATATTGTTTTCACTTCATTTATCTCTATGTTAACTTATGAATAGGTCGGCTCTCAAATATACATATGGGTGGGCCCGATTGGATACACATGAGGCCCATCGGTGTGGCCTATTTGATGTACATGAAGTCCGTTAGTGTGGCCCATGTGCAGGGCCCACTTGTTATGTACTTGAAGCCCAAGTGCAAGGCCCACCTATTATGTATATTAGGCCCATATGCAGGGCCCACCTGTTGTGTATTTGTGGCTCAAGTATGAGGCCCATTGTGTTGTATAACAGACCCATTGATGCGGCTCACTTGTCATATTTGAGGCCCATGGTGTGAGACCCGTATCCTAGCCCGTACCGTTCCGTATGCCTCTGCATCCTTCTAGTTGAATTCCGGCGACCCGCGACCTGTAGATTTCATTTGCGCTCGACCATGAGTCACACCCTGTACACCCGAGTCGGTTCGACCCGAGACCTATGCCATTGCGACCATGTCGTCGCTACGATTCCGATGCCGCATCTCGTGCGTTAATTTGACGTCTAGATCCCAAGATATGACCCGTGCACGATCATAGCGGTGGACCACACGTTGCGGGCCATGGTGTACACGTTTCCCCATAATCATAATGAGGATGATGTCATCCCAGGGATGACATCACCCTATTCGACAACCTAACCTACCCCCCTACCTAGCCTACCCCATAAATGCTCTCTCTTTTTTTTTTTTTCAAAACTCATTATTACAAGCTCTTACAACCCATCCTTTCACTCTCTCTATCATCTCTCTTTCTCTCTCTTCTTCTTTACTTCCATTGCTAGCCATGGACGTCCCAAGCAAGCTCCATTTCCAACCCTCTTACCTTTAGATCCCTCCTAATCTAACCCTTAGAAGCCCATCTCCACCATTGGAAGGGGTCCTAGAAGGCTTATGAACCCATGGGCGGAAGAAGGAAGAGAAGATCAAAGGTGGGTGTCTCTATTCTTCTCTCTCTCTTTCCGTCTCTCTTTCACTTTTGTTGTGTGTGACGATGTGGCGGTGTGGCCCACCCGGATGTACCCCACTTGATGTATGTCTTATCCAACCGTTCAAATCATTTGGGCCCTACCTTAGGGAGATGGGAAAATACAAATATCAAGTTGGTCCAAATCAAGTGGGCCACGTCCACGTGTGACCCACCAGCCATTGCCATGGTCCTCACACGTGGGACCCATCTTATACATGTGTTATATGCAAACCGTCCAGCGTCCAGGGATGCTGGACGTGGATGAGAAGTGAAGAGTGAAGTGAGCGTGTTGTGTACTGACAATCAATCAAGACAAAAAAAAAAAAAAACGTTAGTTTGATTTAAGGAAAAAAAAAAAAACTTTGGAAGGACCACTTATACAAGCCCCGCCTCGATGTATAGGTTTGATCTACGCCGTCCATCCTATCTCTTAAATCATTTTAAATGTTGACCCGAAAAATGAGGTTAATCTGACTCTCAGACAGGCCCTAGCATAGTAAACAGTGTGTCTACCACTGAAATCCACCCTCTTGTTTTGATGCACTAAAAATATAGTGAATATTGGACTTATTTGGTCCATCTCGGGCCATGTAATACAATGGGTGGTGTGGATCTGCCTGATGTGGGCCCTACATGTAAAAAAACACACAAAAACCAATTTCAAAAAAAAAAATAATGGCAGCAGCAGCTGCTACTGCTACTTACTGTCAGAGGACGCCAGTGGGCATCCTGTTGCTTAGGCGGAAGGGCCAGGGACCATAGTCCCAACCATGGGCCCCACCGTGATGTATGTCATCATCAACATCGTGCATTTGAGTGGGCCCCTTAGGGCAGTGGGTCACCCACCCAAAATCAGCGGCATAGGGAACTCAGGTGGCCCACGTCTCAGGAAACAGTGGATTGAATGTCTGCCATTGAAACCCTTCTAGGGTCAGAGAAGTTTTGGATTATTTTGAAATTTGTTTTTCCCCTTCATTCGGGTCCCTGTGACCTTATTAACGGATTGGATGAAAAATAAACGTTATGGTGGGACCCACCTCTATGGAAACGGATTGGCTGGAGGTACATACACCAGCTATTGAGCTGATGTATTCACGCCAGCTTCAGCTGACGGTCCGATCACAGACGTGATCCAGACCGTCCATCCCTTTAATGGTGGGCCACATGTGTGGACCCCACCATGATGCATGCGTTATATCTCACCGTCCATCATCTGGACGGTGGTACACCACCCTGATGTATGCTTTGGATCCACCATGAGGTATGTGTTTTATCCATCGTCCATCTGTGGACGGTGGAACCCACCAACTATATAGCTGATGTGGACGTCAGCTAGTGCTGTGGGTTTCATCCACACTGTCCATTTGTGTGGACCCCGTGCGGCATGTGTTCTTCCAGCAGTCCCTCTGCAATGGTCCAGATCAGCAACAGCATGATGTGTACGTCCATCCACCCGTCCTTTTGGCAAGCTCATTTTAAGGCGTGAGCCAAAAAAATTAAAAAAAATGAAGCAAATTTAATTCTATGGTGGGCCACGTATGTGGGCCCCACCTTGATGTACCTTATTCATCCAAACTGTCCATCCTTTTAGCTGGGATGGGCAGGAGCTTAGAGTAGCCACCTTGATGTATGCATCACGTCTCCACACTGTCCATTCTGGACTGTGTTGTGAGGGACGCACCGTGATGTATGTGGGTACATCCCAGTCGTCCATCTATTTTCTGTGCAGTGATGACTGGGACCCACCTGGATGTACGCATTCTATATCTGTATTGCTGTGGAACGCACTTTGATGTATGTATTTTATCTTGTGCACTGTCCATTTGGCTGGTGCATGTGAGGCCCATCTTGAGGTATATGTTGTATATCTACGCCAGGCCATGGGGCCGTATTATGTATGTGTTTTGCCCTTGCTGACCGCCGGCGATGGAGCCCACCTTGGTGACGTGTGCACCCCATGTGTGGGACCCTCTTTGATGCATGTGTTGCATCCAAACCATTCATCTAATTAGCAAGCCATCTTAGGCTTAAGACTAAGAATGAGGCTGATTTATCAGGTGGACCACACCACAGAAAACAGTGGAGAGACGAACGCTTACCATTGAAGTCCTTTTTTGGACCATAGTAGTCTTGGGTTAAATTGATATTTATTTTTCCTCCCAACCAAGTCTTTGTAACCTTACTAACAGACTAGATGGAAAATAAATTTGATGGTGGGCCTTGGAATTGTAAACGGCGAAAATCATTATCTCCACTGCTATTTGTGGAATGGTCCAGATCCCTCAATAAGATCTTTTTTTTTGGGAATGTATGAGGCCCACCTTGGTATATACATAAGGCCCATTCGAGAAGGTCCACCTTTGATATGTGTATGGCCCATCCATGAGGCCCACCTTTGATGTGTTTGTGGCTCATCCGTCAGGCCCACTTTGATATACTTGTGGCCCATTAGTGCGGCCCAATGATGCAACCCATCGTGATGTGTATGTTACATAGGCCGTTCTTTGGCTGGACCACTGGTAGGCCCAACTGTGATGTGTGGGCCCACTTGCTACATGTGCAAGGCCCACCTCTGATGAATATTCGAGGCCCACCTATTGGCTACTTAAGGCCCACTTGTTGGATATTTGAGGCCCACCTATTATGTATTTTCGGCCCATATGGCATGGCCATTGTGATGCTTTGCAACCCATTTAACGAGGCCCATTATGATGTGCATTGGGCCCACGGGTTGTGGTCATGCAATGTATCTGAAGCCCATGTGTAGGGCCCACTTGTTTTGTATATATCCTTTGTATGAGGCCCAATGCGATGTACATTAGACCTTTGTGTGAGGCTATGGGCCCACCTTATGTTTGACTCTACATGGGCTACTGCTTGGGAGCAATGTTGGTTGAATATCCACATTGATGGGCAATGACGGTTAGATGTCTTCATTGTAACCTTCCCTTAGGCCTTGTTAGGCCCATTCTCTTCGTAGGTTAACCCAAATAAGTGGGCCCCATTCGCCATAGACAGATGGCTTCGTGCTATCGGATTGATATAACCATGGCCGAGAGCCGATCTTTACATTATTGTTGATTGGTTGTCTATCTATGGACCCCGCCTTATTTATATATGCTGGTTGTCAGTGCCGATTATCGACGCTGATTGTCAGTGCTGATTATAGATGTTGATTATCGCTACTGATTATTGAGGCTGAATATCGAGGCCAATTGTTGAGGCCCAATGCGATGTATATGCAGCCCGTATTTGAGGACCGTTGTGATGTGCATTCAGGCCGTGTTTAAGGTCTAATATGATGTATATGAGGCCTATGCGATGAGGCCCATTGGGATGCATTTGAGGACAAGGCTATGAAGCCCATTATGATGTATGTTAGGCTCATGAGAAAGACCCATTATGATGTATGTTAGACCCATGAGAAAGGCCCATTACGATGTATGTTAGGCCCATGAGAAAGGCCCATTGTGATGTATTCATGGCCCATGATGCATGGCCCATTTAATGTATTCGAGACCCATGTGTAGGGCCCACATGTCATGTATTTGAGGCCCATGAGCAGGGCCCGCCTGTTATGTATATGTGGCCCTTTAGTAAGGCCCACTGTGTTGTATATCAGGCCTTTATGTGAGGCCATGGGCCCATTATATGTTTAGCTCTATGTGGGCCATTCCTTAAGGATAATGTTGGTTAAATGTCCACATTGTTGAGGTCGATTGTCGATGCTAGTTGTTGATACCGATTATGAGTATGTGACAACATAGCATCATGATACATGCCCATACGTATCATCTGCATATTTGTTATGAGATGTGGTTGATCATTGCATATGCCATTGAGCATGTTGTTATGAGACTCCCTGATAGGTGGAGGTTATCTTATATGAGCACGCGGTATGCGCAGGATTGATGCATGACTGGATTGTATGACTTATGCATCTCGCATTATGGTTACTGTACGCCTTAGCGACATCAGGATCGTAGCCTCCACAGGCATATCGTGGATGGCCAAATGGGACACCGAAAATATTTAGTTCTAGCATACGGGCGCCATAGATGTCCCTGAGTGAAAATTCCTAAACCTCCGTGGCAAGGAGACGCCCCAACGTCAAGACCGAGTGGATACATGAGTGCCTGAGTGCCGAATACCAAGAGGCTGCGTCTCTCACTGTGTCGTCGTCGGTTGGGAGGGGGTGTGGCCTTATCCGCCTGAGGGTAGGGGGCAATACTAAGCTGAGTTTGACCAGCTCGTGAATGGGTTCGCTATCGACGTGCTGGATAGGTATTGACAGACTATTGACCAGGCGGATAGTGAGGTTTCTTACGCTCACTTGGACTGTGCGGCTGGGAGAGCAACAATGCCATTTAGAGTGTACTAAATTCCGGTAATGATCCCAGAGATGAACTGTACTGATATGTGGATTTAGTGAGCAGGAGTTACATACTCATTCATGCATTCATTCATTAACTATCCACTTAGGTTGGTGGTGCGTAACTATTTGTTACGTGTGCCTTCATAATGGCTAGGATTTCGGTTGGGGCGCGCGACTAACCTGAGATCAGGAGTTTACTATATTGGGTCTGACTATCCATATTTAGGTATGGGACTGGTTTGGATAGAAGTCCTTGTGATGGACCTCATAGCCTGCGATATTACGTACTATTATCTCGACTTCACACTCCAGTGTGGTCATTCCATTTGCACCACATATTGCATAACATTCGCGGCATACGACATTTTAGGATACCGCGTTTCTGTATTTATATGGTCTAGATACGGCTGACGCTATTGGTGAACTCATCAGGAATTATATATTTGCATCGCATCCTCGACATCTGATATTTGGCTTTTTATGACTCCTTATTTGCATAATTGTTCTATATTGCTTACCTATTATCTTATGATTTATGATCTTGTCAGTATTTCTTCTTACTCTGATAATTCATGATCTTGTTAGCATTTCTGCTTATTTCAATAATGTACGATTTATGGATTACCAGTATTTTCGGTATTATATGATGATGACATTGTATTGAATATTTGGCACTTACCTTGTGCACATACTTACACCACCTTCTAAGCTTTCTATAAGCTTATGCACGATAGATGCATGCAGGTGATGTTAGGTTGCAGCAGTATTGAGCTTGGAGCGTGCAACGGTCTTTTAGAGCTTGATTTTTTATTTATATATTTCCCTTTCAATATTGTACTCAAATGATTATATTAGTGGATATGTGATGATGATGTTGCCTTTGTGATTTGGGTAAACTTGGTTATGCTTATTACGAGTTAAATGTACATTGACAAAAAAAAAATCCTCCTTATAGGACCCCAGGATCGAAATCTAGCGTATGAATGCTAGGAGCAGAGAATGGGGTATTGCGGAGGCTGTCGGCACCAGATTCGGCGATCGGGATCCTGTGAATCCGATTTCTGGGTTTGGGGCATGATACATGGGTTGTGGCCCATTATGATGTACTGAGGCCCATGGCTCGTGGCCCATTGAGATGTGTTTTCGGCCCATATGTTGTGGCCCATTTGATGTATTTGAGACCCAGATATGTGGCCCATTGTGATGTATTTGAGGCCCATGGGTGAGGCCCGATGTGATGTGTGTGTGTGGCCGTTATGTTGCGTATGAATCCCTTATGTGGGCCACTCATTGGGAGCAATGTTGGTTAGATATCCACATTGATGGGTAATGATAGTTAGATGTCCTCATTGTGACCTTCTCTTAGGCCTTGTTAAACCCATTCTTGTCGATTCCGATTGTCGTGACCAATTGCCGATTCTGGTTGACCTGACCGATTTGCTGATTCTGATTATTGGTCGATTCCGATTGTCATGATCAATTGCCGATTCCGATTGACGTGACCGATTTACCGATTCTGATTATCGATCGATTTTGATTGTCATGACTGATTATCGATTCCGGTTAACATGACCGATTTACCAATTCTGATTATCGATCGATTCTGATTGTCATGACTGATTGCCGATTTTGGTTGACGCGACTGATTTACCGATTCTGATTATCGATCGATTCCGATTGTCATGACCGATTACCGATTTCGGTTAACGTGATCGATTTGCCGATTCTGATTATCGATCGATTCCGATTGTTACGACCGATTGCTGATTCTGATTGACATGATCGATTTACCAATTCTGATTATCGATCGATTCTGATTGTCATGACTGATTACCGATTTCGGTTGACGTGACCGATTTGCCGATTCTGATTATCGATCGATTCTGATTGTCATGACCGATCACCGATTTCGGTTGACGTGACTGATTTGCCGATTCTGATTATCGATCGATTCTGATTGTCATGACTTATTACCGATTCCGGTTGACGTGACCGATTTGCCGATTCTGATTATCGATCGATTCCGATTATCACTATCGATTGCCGATTTCGATTGACGTGACCGATTTGCTGATTTTGATTATCGATCGATTCTGATTGTCATGACTGATTGCCGATTTCGATTGATGTGACCGATTTGCTGATTTTGATTATCGATCGATTCCGATTGTCACGACCGATTGCTGATTCCGGTTGATGTGACTGATCGACCTATTCTGATTATCGATCGATTCTGATTGTCATGATCGATTGCCGATTCCGATTGACATGATCGATTTGCCTATTCTGATTATCGATGGATTCCGATTATCACGACCGATTGCCGATTCCGATTGATGAGGCTGATTCCAAGTGTCGATTCCGATTGTTGAGACCGATTTTGATTGCCGATGCCGATTGTCGAAACCTATGTAATGTATATGCAGCCCGTATTTGAGGCCCATTGTGATGTATATTCAGCCCGTGTTTAAGTTCCAATGTGATGTATATGAGACCTATGTGATGGAGCCCATTGTGATGTATGTTAGGCCCATCGTGATATGTATTAAGCTCTTGAGTGAGGCCCATGGTGTTGTATATCAGGCCCTTTGTGAGGCCATGGGTCCACTATATGTTAGGCTCTATGTGGGCCACCCCTTAGGGGTAATGTTGGTTAAATGTCCACATTATTGAGGCTGATTGTCGAGGCCAATTGTTGATACCAATTATGAGTATGTGACAGCATAGCATCATGATACATGCCCATATGCATCATCTGCATGTTTGATATGAGATCTGGTTGACTGTTGCATATGCCATGGGGCAGGTGGTTCATGGGACTCCCTGATGGGTACGGTTGCCCCACATGAGTGCACGATATGCGCAGGATTAATGTATGATTGGACTGTGTGACTCATGAATCTCGCATTTTGTGATTTTGATTACTGTACGTCCTAGCGACATCAGGGCTGTAGCCTCCACATGCATATCGTGGATGACCAGATGGGACACCGAAAATCTGTTCTACATGGGGTGCTATAGATATCATTGGGTGAAAGTCCTAGAACTCTCTTGGTTCCAATGGTTGCTCCAATGTCTAGACCGAGTGGATACATGAGTGCATAAGGACCGTATACTGTTAGGCCGCGTGTCCCACTGTGTCGTGGTCGGTTAGAAGGGGGTACGGCCTTACCTGCCCGAGAGGAGGGGGCAATGCTTGGCTGAGTCTGACCAGCTCGAGGAATGGGTCCGCTATCGATGAGCCGGGCCCGATATTGGCAAGCGAATAATGAGGTCTCTTCCACCCACCTTGTTGCGCGCGATGGGGTGGTAATATGGTTTGGAGTGTAATAGACCCCGATGATTTTTCAGAGAGGAACCGTACTAATATGTTGACTTATTGACTAGGAATTACATACTCATTCATTCATTCACTATCCACTCAGGCTGGTAGTGCGCAACTAATTATTGTATACTTTCACATGGCCAGGATTTCAGTTGGGCGCGCGACTAACTAGAGATCAGGAGTCTACCACATTGAGTCTGACTATCCAAATTTAGGTATGGGACTGGTTTGGATAGAAGTCCTTTGTGATAGACCTCATAGCTTGTGATACTACGTACTGTCATCCCAACTTTACTCCAGCTTGGTCATTTCATTCGCATCGCATATTGCATTACATCCACGGCATATGACATGTTGGGGTTGTTATGTTTCAGCACTTATATAGCTTAGACGGACTTAGCATGATTTGCATATTGCCTTGCATTCTCAGCATAAGATATTGACTTATTACGTTTTTGCATCGCATAGCCTTGGTACGGCTGATAGCATTCATGGATTTATAGATTGCCAGTATTTCCGCTTACTTTGATATCATATGATTCATGATCTTGCCTGTATTACCGATGTTATATGATTTATGATATTATATTGCATTCTTGGCACTTACTTGTACACACACTTTCACTACCCTCTAAGCTTTCTATATGCTTATGCATGATAGATGCGTGCAGGTGGCATTAGGTCACAGCAACGTTGAGCTTGGAACATGCAACGGACTTCTGGAGCTTTGATTTTGACATATGTATTTCTCGTTCAGCACTATATTCAAATGTTTACATTAGTGGATATGTGATGATGATGTTGCCTTTGTGATTTGGGTAAACTTGTGGTTATGCTTATTACGAGTTAAATATACATTGGAAAATCCTCCTTGTAGGATCCCAGGATCAAAATCTGGCGTATGGATGTTGGGAGCCGAGAATGAGGTACTACGGAGGCTGTCGGCACAGGATTCGGCGATCGAAAATTTTGTGAGCCCGGTTTCCGAGTTTGGGGCATGACAGCGATGACACATCATAACAAGCATTACGCTCATGCAATAATGAGGGTTGTTCGAATAGTAGCCTTACCTTTACGCACATGCAATAATGAGGGTTGTTCGAATAGTAGTCTTACCTTTAACAGTCGGCTAGACACCCCAATAACGACCATATGTAATGTATGTATGTTTAACCTAGACTTTATTAATCTATTTACGTATAGTTGTATTGGTGAAGCTACGATTCTACCATTATATCATAAGTCAAATCAACCGGATCACATAGCTCGTCCCCAATGTCCCTTAATCCAAATTAAGGGACACTCACATCATAAATAGGCCGGGCTTGATTTCCCGGTCCCTGGGCCAGACCTAATTTTTCTGACCCCTGTGGGAGAATAATATATTAGCGAGGCATATTTACTGCTCTCGAGATTCGAACATAGGATTTTCCTCTCTGATACCATGTCAAACAACCATTTACTCTAAAAGCTCAAGTTGTTACAGTGTGGTGTATCAATGTATATCAAGGGACTTTATTACTCCAACATAAGGTTCATCACTCAAATATTTAATATAAATAATTATTTCAAATGGCTCATCACCCAAAGATAAAATCCACAAGGTAAGGGCTCGTTACCCAATATCAAATACGAATAATCAATCCAAAGGTACATAACTTGTCGTCCAAAGATTTAATTAACACGGTAAGAGTCGTCACCCAAAATCAATAAGAGAATGGTAAGCTCGCCACCTCCATTAATGCTTATTAGTCACTATAGGGGGCTCGTCACTCAGTATAGGCTGACAGCTCAGACATAATGTCCCGTACCACTATGATCGACCCATGAGACTTTGTTTATAAGATCATATAAAACTAACGGTTATAATTGAGACTTCAATTTCAATAGAAATCATAGTATCCTAGATTCAATAAGGTGTTATATAACAATCCAATACATGAATGGTCAACTTTGAATTAGACTCATCCAGTGGAACAAAGGAAACTCTGGTGAAATCGACATTGGGTGTAAAACAACCCATGTAACCCTAACTACTATTAGTTGACCGTGTTCTGCCTCGGTCGACCGAACAAGCCTAAGATAGCCAACCAAAGGCAAGTACTCCACTATTCAAACACTTTTTAGTGCACGATTTATAGCGATTCAGATACATAATATCATGAACATGGTTACAAGCACATGACAGTATAATACAACATTATAGTGCATCACTTGGCATTAAACCCAAATACTTGATCAACAATCCAAGCAATTCTACATGCTCACAACATATCAAATAACATAGATGATTTCTAACATTATGAGTCTACACAACTCAGACATTTTATCAAATATGTTATCTTCTTAGTAGCAAACATCATAAGGATTATAGTGATAGAGTAATTCCGGCATTTATAATATTGATAATTTTAACATAACAAGAAATCACTAATTGAGACTATCAATGACTGATAAATGGGAACTTAAAAGGGATAATCCTCACCTTCCTAGAAGATTACTTGGTCTAATCACACCAAAGGTAATGGATTTTAGGTAAGACCTAAACTCCCTAATCCTTTTTTTTTTTTTTTTTTAAATCGAATAAGAATAAGGAATTACAATTTTAAATACCTAATTACATGATAGAATGTATATTTATCTCTAATTATAGGTAGAAACCACTTAGATAATGGATTGAGTAACTCCTTACGAAGAATTTTAATGAAACCCTTCTTCCAATACAAAATCCTCAGTTTCAATTCTCTCTCTTTCTCTTTCTCTTTCTTTCTCCCAAATAGGGCAAATTTGTATGGGAGGAGGGGCTACCTAAAAGGGGGCATAGCTTCATTTTGGTGTTTAATAGCTGTAAAAATAAAACTAAGGGTTAGTTAACCCTATGACAGTTTGATTTTAGCTTTTGGGGCCCACCATGGAGTACACAAGTCGATCATTGCCATGGAATGGTTATCCTGATTGTTGATCTACACAAGGCTATGACTGCCTTGCAATTTGGACATGGTGATTGACAAATATGGTTAAGAGATCAGTTCGACGGTTCCTGGTTGTCAATCGAGGTTGTTGCTATAAAAATGTTTGTAGAATGGTAATTAAGGTTAATGCCCTTAACTTCGCTTTTTTAAATGCCTCAACATCGGAGAAGTTTGGATGGGTGCAATTAACTTACTTTAAAAAAAAAAATTTCTAAAAAGCTTCACATTTCTCATGTGCCTAATTGCTGCTCCAAGTTAAATGATTCGGTGCACGGTCTCAGTTGTATGTTCCACGTGGGATGTCAAACCCGCTTAGATGGACACTTTTCTATAGCCTTTAGGTTAACGGTCTACTAATGGGAGTCCAGAGCCTATTTAGTTAATCTGATAAATTTTAAGATGATTTACGTATCAAAATTTCTTGTGTATGATGGGTAGTGCCTTGTTGAGATTAGTGAAAATGGTGATTTGGCCCTAATTACCATAAACCATCAATTCTTAGGTCATAAGGGCAATTGGTTAATTCAATTTATGTACATGGGATAATCGAGATCTAATCCATTAGTCATGCTGATTTTAGATGTATGCTCATTAAACTATAGTTATTTTGATTAATTATGAGTGGCTCGCTTAGATCTTAGTCCTGGATAGAAAGATCACAAGATTAGGTTGAAGATTTAAGTGATCGAGCATATTCTTTAGCTTTCTACAGGTATCTAATCGAATTTGTACAATTTTTTTAATGGTTAAACTCGTGTATTTGTTAGATACGAGTATTAAAGATCATTAGGTGACAAATAAAATAATTCCAATGAAAATTTTTTCAATAATTTTTTTAAAATCTAAGTTGGCAAAAAACCTCGGCATTACATAATGGCACATGTTACACATATGCGACTCTATTCCTTAAAAAATGAACCAAAAAAAAAAAAGAAAAGAAAAAGGAGAGGATTTGTAATACAAGGAAAAATGAGGAATTGCAAAACTCACTAAAAGTGAGGATTTGAAACCCCATGGATTCAAAATACATTATAATCCACCCATGCCATATGACTAATGGATTCAAAATACCTTGAAATTCCCCCAAATATGTGGTGCCAAATGACCCCTTAACCTTTAAATAACTGATGGGTCAAACTATTTGAAAGTGAATAGTTTTTCTATATCCACCATCCAAGTTATGGCCCATTATATAAATGACCAAGGTAATTTAAAATGACCTAAATTCCTTGTGTATCCTATCATAATAATTTATATGCATTTTAGTAAAGTTATTGCTAGCCCACGAGGTTTGTTATAATATATCGGTGTTATTTGATAAATTGAAAAATAAGCTCTAAAAAATAATTTAAATAGTGAATTATAATTTTGAAATAATTTTAAGAATATGTAGTTAATAACGAAAAGAAATTTTAATGCACTACCACTTTTAACATTCAACCTTTAGCATTAACTGAAGGGAGTGGAGTTAAAAAAATAAAATAAGACTCATATTTTCAATGAAAATTAATGTAAACACTTAATAAGTTGAATTTGTCAAATGACATGAATCAGTGAAATTGATTGAAAATAACAAATTTTAATGATAAGTGTTAAAAATAAGTTTTGTTAAACGGCCTTTAGATCTGAGATCACTTTTTAGTGAGCAAAACCATTTATATGATAGACCTCATTGTGAATGTGCAGACTAATAAATAAATAAATAAAAGAATCTTATCACTGGCCCACAAAGATAATGGCTAAAGTAGGGTGTCATCATGAACCCAACTGACCCAACCCAATTTTCGGTTGGGTTGTCAGGTCCTTGGATTGGGTTTAGGTTGAGCAAATTCAGGTCATGTTAGGTTGGGTAAGGACTAATCACATGTATCTAGGTCAGGTCGGTTGAGTCAAGTCAGGTTGGATTGATTATAAAGGACTTCGGGTCGGGTTCAGGTGAGGCACCTCAGGTTGTTAAGTTGGGTTGATGGTTGGGTCCTCTCAAGGTTGGATTCAACTGAGGTTGACCCCAAACCAACCCAACGCACTTGAGTTACACTGGTTAAAAAGGACTATCCATATTTTAAAAAAATTGATGACCGGCAAAAACATTAAAATATTCCAATCCTATAGGTCTTCTGTAGATACCTCATCCACGGTGTGTCCATTGTATTAAAAGTTTTGGGTCATTAAAAGATTACCCTATATCCAAAGGCGTATTTTAAGTGCTTAAAAAGCAAAATGTGTCCTAACATACTCAAATTATGTGACAAATCACACAATTCTAAGTTAGTAATTTGTATAAGGACCATACACATTTCGAATGTCCTACAAATGTGATAGTTTGACATGTGTATGTGCATGTGTTTATGTGTGTGAACACATGAAAATTTGAGAAAACAACCACTAATATATTGTTGAAATTTATTTTCAATCTTATATCACATTATATTAGGCCATGTGTAATTGAGATCGAACTTTAAATGGGTTTATCACTGGGTGATCAATACCCAATCTCATTCTTTGGAGTGTTGTGACCGGCATATTGTCTAAAACTAATTGTCAATTGAAGCAAAGTCACTAACAATTTCTGTCAACAAACAACAACACCATGAATCCTTTACAACAAAATAAGAAAAAATAAATTAGAAGATAAATACATAAAATGCTGTGGAAAAATACTCACACACAATCAATAGAAGCAAAGTAAAATCACAAAAGAAAAGAGTCAAACCAAAACTCAAAACTTAAAAAGAAAAACAAGATATAAGAGGCATAAATATTTATGTGATTCGACAATATGTCTGCTTTAGGAGGTGGTAATACATGATTTTTTTCATTGAAATAAGAAAAATCAATAGAATATAACTTACCTCTTTCTCACTCTTCTCATGTACAAAAAATCTCTTACCAACGAATCATATAAAAAAAATACCAAATCTCTCTAAAAGTGTTTCATTTTTATAAACATCACACTAAAGAGAGAGTTGCCTAAGGCCTAAGAAACTAGGTATTACACATACATGTTAAAAAGAGGATAGAGCTATTAGGAAACACATATACATTTTTCATACAAATAAGCCAATGCTTTGACAAAACACACTATAATAATGTACGAGAGATAAGATTTGCATAGTTCATCACATTATAACTATATTATGGGAAGCACATAGAGATAAATCAAGTAAAGTAATCTAATCGCACCAATCAAGCATAATCATAAGACACCGAATTTAATGTAGAAAAACCCTTTTGGGAAAAAAACTACGGTACAAAGCGACAGTAAGTACTATGAAAGCAGAAAATTACAAGAGAAAAGAGATTACCTAATCCGAACAACCTCGAATCAATCCCTAAGGTATACCCTTGAAACCCTTAGAACGAATTTGAAAGCCTTAAATACCTCTTAATCCCGATTACACCCAAATATATAGCCTTTGGAAGAATTACAATCGAATTTGAAAACAAATCCCACAAATTTGCAACTCTACATAATTATGCAATAAGCTCGATGACACCTTTGATGGGACTTCGATATCATCGAACTTAACCTTCAATTCGATGTCATCGGAATAATACCAAAACAGTCCAAAGACAAAACATGAAAATTGAATTTTCTTCAATTACATCAAGCTATCTTCAATGACATTGAACTTATCCTTCGATGTCATCGAACACTCTTTGATGACATCGAAATATCACCCAGTTAGTTCAGCAACTAATTGGAGAAAATCTGAATATTCTCAATGGGATCGAGTAGCTATTTGATGACATTGAACAGAGCTCGATGACATCAGATGGTTTGTTGATGTCATCGACAGACCCTGTTTCTAAATGATTTAAGACATCCAAAAAACAACAGGGCTTACATGATGGGTGGTCCACATCAAAGGTGGGCTCTACATGATGGGCAATGGACATGGAAGTATGAACACATGATGGATGGCCCACATCGAGGTGTGCCCCACATGATGGATGCTCCACATCCAAGGTTGACCCTTAATGATGAATGGAAGGCGAGCCCCACATTATGGGTGACCCACATTGAAATGGGGGCCTCATATGATAGATGGTCCATATCAAAGGTGGGCTTCATAGGATGGGTAATTGATAATGAAGGCGAGCCCCAGATGATGGATGGTCCATATCAGAGGTCAGTCGTAACGATGAGTAGACCACATCTAGAGCTGGGCATATCAGGTCCGATCCGGTGTATCCGACCCGATCAGACCTGATCCGAACCATTCTGAACTGAACCGACGGTCTGGATCGGTGCGGGTCAGGTAGGGCCATGCAGATCCGACATTTTTTCGGATCGAAATCGGGTTGTGGTCAATCCAGATTGACCCAATCCAAAAACTTGATCCGAATGGATCTGGACCGACCCGATCCGGGTGGTTCTTATCAGTAATTTTACTTTTTCCAGTGGTATGGTCCACTTAGAGCTTTGGATATGCATTACTTTTGGGTTTAACCACTAAAATGATCTAGAAAATTGAATACACAGCGTGGATAAACCACATGCATTCACGGTGGGCCCCAACATAGTTTACTTAGTATGATAAGAACAGGTTTGTTAGAGTACCATTACCATACACATCTATATAGCATAGGATAGCTAATGAGATTAACATGGTGGGTCCCACAGAGCACCGGCGACAGCCACCAAGCGGATGGCAGGGGGAGTAGCCAATCCGTTTCCGCTGATTTCAAATGAGATTAACATCACATGGGCCCCACAATGAAGTATTTATTATTTCCATACCTTTTATCCATTTTTCGTGATCATTTTAGAGCATTTGGAAAAAATGAATATATCTAAAGCTCAAATGGACCACACCAAATATAGCAGCGAGGATAATGATTTTCACCGTTTAAAAAGTTGAACCGAATAGTACCCAATCCAATTCGACTCGGTTCCCTTGACCGAGTCGGACTCGGTTTGGGGCAGGCCAACTAAATGTCGAATCGGCTCGGGTTATGTGTCTCAGACTCGGTCTTGAATCGGATCAGGTTTGGATCAACCCAGATACACTTCGGATCGAATCGAGTTAGACCGAATCCGATCCCATGCCCAGCTTTAACCACATCCAAGGCAGCCCCACATGATGGATGACACACATTGGAGGTGGGGTCCACATGATGGACAATCCTCAAGATAGGCAGTGGATATCGAAGGTGAGCCCCAGTTGATGGACAATAAAATTGATATTGGGTTCCACATGATGGATGGCCAACATTAAAGGTGGGACCTACATAATGGACGGTGCATATTAAAGGTCAGCCTCCTAATGATGAATAACTCACATCCATGGTAGGCCTTGCATGATGGACGACCCACATCAAAGGTGTGGCCCACATAATGAACAATCTACATCAAAGGTTAGCCCCACATGATCGATGAATATGAAAGTGGATTAAACAAACTTGAATAAATATTTACACGATGTTGGAAACAAAATAGATATTTTTACTTTTTAGTCGATGAATATGTTGGTACCAAACAAGGTTATCCACATCAACTAAGTAGATAAGAGAATTAGCTACTTAAGGGATATGTAACTTATCTAAACGAACTTATCATCTAAACGCCCCTTCATATATGTCCAATAAGTGGCCCAAACAATGAATGATCTCAGTAGGAGACTACATTTGACTAGTAAAACTTGCAACATAGTAGGCAAAGTTATGATTTTTGGACTATAACTTATCCACACAGTGGATCACCTGAACGGTCGTGATCATAGTACCTATTTACAAGTTGAGGTGAGATAAGCATGTGACTTAAAGGCAAACACCTGAACATTCAGCATGATTAATCATTTGTGAGTTATTTGATACTCTAGGCATGGATGACTCCTGATATGTTGCTACTGTAAAATTGTATGTGTGAAAAATATCAACTCAAATTGAACGACGAAATTGTAGAGCCTATTGTAATTAATCACTATTTTAATATCAGATTAGTTGAATAATTCTAACCTTGTATAGAAATTATGCAATTTTTACTTAATTTCTAAGTGCATGTCTGTCAACCACCATGCTCAGCCAGAGTATCAAAGTTTTAAAGAAAGAAGAAAATCACTCTAAAGGAGTATGATCGATGATACACATACACTTAGAAATTGCAAATATAGACTACAGATTTTTTAAATTAAACCATCATTTAGAACTTAATTTAGATGTATCATAAGCTAAAAATATGTTAGACTCAGCTTCGATATATCTGATTCGTGGACGTTTATTGAACTGCTAAAACTACAAAATATCTAATAGTCTTATTTCAATTAAGTGCATGCCAATTGGACTAGTCCACCAATATGATTTTAGGAAACTTTCACAATTTAGTCAATTTAATTTGAGTCAACGTATTTCATAGGTACAATTTCTTATTACCTGTGCATCAAGCGTCATGCTCTGCTAGAGTATTTGTCACGCCCCAAACTTGGAAAACGAGCTCACAAAATTCCCGATCGCCGAATCCGGTGCCGACAGCCTCCGTAGTGCCCCATTCTCGGATTCCGGCACTCTCATGCCAGATTCCGATCCTGGGATCCTACAAGGAGGATTTTCAGTATAAATTTTTTTTTTGTAATAGAGCATAACCACAAGCATAACCAAGTCACAAAACAACATCACCACATATCCACTAAATCAAAATCTTTAAGTACAAAGCGGAAAGGGAAAATACAGGGTGATCAAAAAGCTTCAAAATAAACTGATGCGCACTCCAGCCTCAGCGCTGCTGTTGTCCAACACTACCTGCACGCAACGGTCATGCATAAGCTTACAAAAGCTTAGAGGGTGGTGTAAGTGTGTATGCAAGGCCAGCGCCAAGTGTACAGTATCAGAGTAATGCGAAAATATGCGGTAAGTCCATGAATACTATCAGCTGTACTAAAGCTATGTGATGCAAGGCATGAATGCTATCGGCCATACCAAGGCCATGCGATGCGGGCCTATGTAGCCAAATGTCATATGCGAGATGCAAAGCAAGCATGTCAGTCCTCATCAAGTACACATATCAGTACAGTTCCTCTCTGGATATCACCGGGGTCTAATACACTCCACACAGACTGCCTCCTCCCTAGCTGCACAGTCGAGCAAGTGGAATAGACCTCACTATCCGCCTGACCAGTAGTTTGCCAATACCTACCCGGCTCGTCGATAGCGGACTCATTTACGAGCTAGTCAAACTCAGCCTAGCCTATAGCCCCCTCACTCGGGCGAATAAGGCCACATCCCCATCCAACCGACCACGACACAGTGGGAGACGCGGCCTACTGGTATTCGGCACTCGGGCGCTCATGTATCCACTCGGTCTAGACGTTGGAGCATCTCCTGGTACCAAAAAGGTTCTGGGACTTTCACCCAAGGACATCCTAAGTGCCCACAATGTTAGATCCAATATTTCCGGTATCCGATACGACCATTCACGATGTGCCTGTGGAGGCCACAGCCCTGATGTCGCTAGGGCGTGCAGTGATCAAGTTACACATATGCGGAATGCATGAGTCACATTGTCAAATCATGCAGTAATTCGGTGCGTACCACGCACTCATGTGGGGGCACTCCGTCTCATAAGGAGTCCCGTAAATGTCACAGCCCAACAGCTTATGCTATGATCAAACATTCCTCATATCAAGCATACATATGATGCGTATGGGCATGTATTATGGAGCTATACTAAGCATGTTATAAAGTGATGACTTATCTCTACAATGCAGATGGGCCTAGAAGGCCTACACACCACAAGTACGGCCTATCAATGGGCCCTAGGGAGAGTCGTAATGTGGACATTTAACCAACATTATACTTGCAATGTGGACGTCAAACCAACATTGCTCTCAAGGCATAGCCCGCCATAAAATATCATTACACAAACCATAGGGAATCACACATTGCAATGGACCTATATACATCTCATTGGGCCTCGACCCATAGTCCTTAGATACATCAAATGGGCCGCCTCATAAGGGCCTTATATAAATCAAGTGGGCCGCATCAATGGGCCTTATGTACATTGCAATGGGCCATGTCCCATGGGCCTTTGAAAACATCACAATGGGCCTTGTAACATGGGCCTTATGCATGCCAAATGGGCCTAATCATATGGGCCTTATGCATACCAAATGGGCCTAATCATATAGGGCCTTATGCATACCAAAAGGGCCTAATCATATGGGCCTTATGCATTCCAAATGGGCTTAATCATATGAGCCTTAGATATATACCAAGGTGAGCCTTAATGGACGGCCATAAGTAAATCAAGATGGGCCCCAAACATATGCCAGGGTGGGGTCCATTTGAACTGCAGATCTATCTTATTTTTAGTCTCAAGCCTTAAAATGGGCTTTTAAAATGATTGGACAGCTTGGATGCAGCACATGCATCATGATGGACCCCACTGTCATGGGACAGTGTGAATAAAACACATGAAGGGGGGTCCCACCGTCTGCCTGGACGGTGTGACTAAAACACATACATCACCTATGGGCTCCAACCGTCCACTGCCTGTGGACGGTATGAATAAAATATATACGTCATTGTGGGTCCCACGTGGGGCCCACCATAATGTTTGTTCACCATCCAATCTGTCTATGTGGTCACATAGACTTGGACGAAGAAAAAAAAATTTCAGATTGATCCAAAACTTCTGTGGCCCAGACAAAGTTTTCAAAGGCAGACGTTCAATCGCATTGTTTCCCATGATGTGGGCCACCTGAGTCTTAGAAGAGGCTGAAATTTGGAGGGGGCCCGCCTCAGGAGGTGGCCCACCGAATGAACGGGTTAGATGACAAATGTACATCATGGTGGGGCAGCAGGCGCTGCCTGCGTCTCTGACAGCAGCAGCGTCTGCTGCATGTATATATATATATATATATATATATATATATATATATATATATATTTGAAAACACGAAATATCGTGGTTTTTCGTGTATGGTGCTCGCATCAGTGGAATCTGACCCTGCCATTGGGTCCCATGGCTTAATACAAGGTAAATGAGCCCAATATTGAATATATTTTGATGGATAAAAGTAGTAGTTGATTTTTCAACGGCAACCATCACAATTTCTCATATTATGGCCCACCAGATACTCGGATCAACTTCATTTTTTAGTCCAACGCCTAAAATGAACTCGAGAATAGAATGAACGGCGTGGATTGAACACTTACATCAAGGTGGGGCCTACATGAATGGCACACCCAATAAGCTTTGGAAAAGCTAATATTTGTGTTTTCAATTAACGTCCAGGGACGTCCCTGGACGTCTGGACATAACACGTACATTGGGGTGGGCCCTGCTTAGGCGGGCCATCACATGGTGGGGTGGTGTGGATCACATACACATGCAAGATGGGCCTCACCCACAAATGGATTGGGTCCAAACCATGCTTCATGGTGGGGTCCATTCGGGTGGGCCATATGGCCATTCCATCATACATAAAATACATACATAACAAGAGAGGGAGAGAGAGAAAAAGAGAGTGGGACACGTGTGATGGAGGGACCCCGGCACTATGGGCCCTCCGTTTCAAGCATCCAATTGTACATCAAGTGGGTCCCACTGCATGTGGGCCCATTAAATTAAAAATCAACGGTGGAGATCCTTTCTCCACCAAAATAGACGATCTAGATGACCCTATGCATGCAAGGAAGATAAACATCATGATGGGGTCCATGGAGAATGGCCCCATCATGGAATGATCATGAGCATCAAGGTGGGCCATCGGCCACACCTAGTGGTCCAAAGTGAGATCCATACCATTGATTCGGTAGGCCTCACTTTGCCCATCATAAAACATGAAAAATCTAGTCTAATAAGCACCCACCGGTCGATCTTCTCGGTCCGTTGAAATGCCGGTCTCCTTAAGCTTTACTTTGATGGTGGAAGATGAGAAGTGAAAGGCTAGGATGGAGGATTTAGGATGGGAAAGTGGGCCGCACACATCACTCTCTCACATGGAAGAGAGCTTGGACGTGAGCTCCCTTGTTGCTTGGGATTGAGTTGAGAAATGAGAGAGAGAGAGAGAAGGAGAGATGGGATGTAAAGAGAGAGAGTGATGGATGTGAGTGATGGGTGAGGTGATGTGTACTTGACTAGCATGAGTGTGTAAGAGAGAGGGTGAGAAAGGGTTGACTTTGGAGAGAGAAAGCATGGGTTGTTTTGTACTTGACATGAGGTGATGGATGGGATTGATTGATGGGATTGATTTAACATATGGTAGAGATTCTTTTGGGATTGCAAACGCACGGCGTTTTCTTCGAAATAAACATCGGCTCACATCTTCCTGCCAGGGTATCGGATCGGTGCGAGAGACGCGGCGTCGGAACCGTGGCGACGGTGCGGTCGCAATGATACAAGTCTTGATTTAAGCCGACTCAAATCTACAACATATGGCTTAGGGTCGATCGCAACGTCGATTATACGTCACAGGTTGCCGAAATTCGACAGGAAGGATCACGAGATTCGACGGAACAGTACGGACTGGGATACGGGTCTGACAGCTCTCCCCACCTAATAAGAAATTTCATCCTCGAAATTTGCACAACTATCACAACTCATCATAACTCATAAGGGAATATAAAATATAACATCATATATAATCAAAACACCATACATCATACAGTCAAATATCAAAAAGATGGGGATAACGCTCTCGAATCTCCGCCTCGCGCTCCCAAGACTCCTCATCCACACTATGATGGCTCCACTGCACCTTCACCAGTGGAATGACCTTGGTCTGCAGGACCTGATCCTTTCGATTGAGGATACGAACTGGCTGCTCAATGTAAGAAGCGTCCTCACGAACCTCCAACGGCTGCCAATCAATAACAGGCACGATGTCTGACCCACACTTCCTCAACATAGAGACGTGGAAAACGTTGTGGACGCCAGACAACTGAGATGGCAAGGCAAGCCGATAGGCTACGGCGCCAACGCGCTCGGTGATCTCGAAAGGTCCTATAAATCTCGGGGCGAGCTTGCCCTTCGCTCCAAAACGAACCACACCCTTCATGGGTGAGACCTTGAGATACATATGGTCCCCAACGGTAAACTCCAAGGGATAACGCCAACGGTCGGCAAAACTCTTCTGCCGGCTCTAAGCTGTGCGCATCCTCTGCTTAATGATGTCGATAACCTCTGATGTCTACAGCACAAGCTCGGGACCTAAGAGACGCTGCTCTTGAAAAGGCCTAGCTATATGTCCTAGAGGGGGGGTGAATAGGACAATGCCAAATAAAACTTATAACAGCGGAATTAAAAAGAATATGATAGCCAAAATAAATCACAATGCAAAAAAGTAAAGTAACCTCAAAATTCAGATCTTGAGAGGTTGATACAAATGTTGTTCTAAGGACAACCTTACACCAAAAACCAGAGTTTATGGTAGGACAACCTTATTTCTAGAAAGATCTTTGTATCAAATCTCAAACCGAAGAGGAATATAGAAATAAATACAAACTGAATTAAAATAAATTGTAATCACAAATGTATTGTTCTAGGGACAGCCATACACCATAAAAATGGCAGGGCAACCTTACTGGAACAACTTTTAAAGGAAATTGAATATCAAGCTGATAAAGGAATAGCAGAAAATAAATTCTAAACTATTACAAAATTCTTACAATGCTTGAATTAAATGATTACAACATTCACCACCATACATACATCCCACAAAAGAATAATTAAAGATCAGAAGTATAAATCATTCAACCACAACACAAGGGATTATAGTGGTTTGCCTGTGTGTTCACCAACTATTAAACAACAACCACACAGAATGCTACTCCACTCCTAATATCCTCACACAGGGGATGTAACATCCTTGATTTTCACTGTTTTGGATTTTCAAAAATCCATCAATTTTTATTTTTATTTATTTTTATTTTATTTAATTAACCTAAATATTACTTAATGACTATTAGCACTCAATGTCAGTTTATACAGGGTGTACCAGTGAAGAACCGCACAAGTCCGGTTAATCATGTAACGTCCTGTCCAACCAGAACAGTGTACTGAGGCGTCCTCGTAGGATTTGTCACAGGACCATTCATTTAAGACACTCATAGTGAGGTATCACAAATAAATTAGACCAAGATTAACTCAATTGAATAGACCAGACGAGCCTTGATAGAACCTAGTGCGGGCCTCCAAGCCAGATGGTCGTTTACACTCAGCGATAGCCCGTGCGGGCTATACCGTGACATGGGAAGGTCAGAAAATTATAAAAATTTAAGGGAGCATAGATCTCACTGGGTTTGGGGACCATCGCGAACCACAGACCCAGTGGACACCCAGAAGTGTAATCTGGCACTTGCCAGATGCGCCCCACCAATGCCAAAATTGGAATCTGGCACGTGTAAATAAAAACTGAAATATAAGACATTTCAGCCATCAGATTTCTTCATAATTTACGATGAGGGTCTAATGTATTTTTCTACACCCGCCCACAAAATCTGGGTCCCGATCGTGGCACGGTGACCGTTGATCGCAAATCAGACCCGTGCGACCAAACCCCATATCCGATCATCTCCAAATTTTGCATGGCCCTTCATCGGGCCATGGAGCACCTATCATATAAGTTTCATGGCCAGAGGACCACCAGAACTGCCTTAGTTATCTAAACAAGCTCTAGACCGCTCGTTGGTGGACCACTAGTTCCAAAACTATAGAATAATATCCGTCTCATTGGGCTTGACGTCCATCGCGGGAATCAGACTTGGGTACGGTCCAGAACCGGTCAACTTGAGCCAAAGGACGAGTGCATGAGAAGTGCAAATACCCTAAAGGAAGGAGTTGGAACTTAAGTGAATTGAGTCGTCCACTCTTATGCAAAGTTGAGGATTTCGGACCATCGGTTTGCGACCAAACTTCACACATAGAGTGAGGATATTTCCCTGCTCATATCTGTATAGCCGCGGCCCCGATCGACCATCGGTGACCGTTGAACAGACTTCTCATCATATATGGCGATCGGCGCATCCAAATGGCGGGCCGATCATATTCATACGTAGATCATCATTAGGGCTAACTATCCTATGGTATATATTGACTTGTACACCCCATAGTGGGCCTAAAGCTTAGAAAGATCCTCTCATAGGTCTAGTATAGTAAAAACCCAACACTTGGGGCCATTGCACCAAATCTGGCATTATAAAAGGGCCTCATTTGGGTCATCCCTCTCTCATACGAATTTGCCTTAGGGAACAAAGGGAGAGAGGAGAGAAAAAAGGAGAAGGAAGAGAGGAAGAAGAGAAGAGAGGAGAAAGAGAGAAGGAGAGAAGGAAGAAGGGAGAGAAAGGTGGGCCAAAGGGAGGTGAGATCTAGAAACCCCTCTTCCTTTTCCTCAAGAAACCCAACATCCACAAATGCAAGCGATTTCCATCCTATTAGGGAGGTAAGCACCCATCCTTTTTGTAATCCTTTGTGTTGAGCTAGGATTTGTATGAAATCCTTACATGCAAGTGTATTGTCTTAGGATTCCGGCCGATCAACATCGAGTTTGGCGCTTCTAGGCCGTTTTCCAAGATCTCAACGATCCATAGGTGCGGACTATTACTCTTAGGTGACCTAGCACCAATTTTAATACGAGATTAATGATTTTGATTGCTTGGATGTTATTTTTGAAAGCTTAGAAAATACTAAGAATTGTATGTTGGTTGAAATGGTATGGATTTATATGTTTGACTCTCTCTCTCATGATGTCGTTTATGTTTCTCACATGATTCGATGTATGGATGATCATATGCTCATGCCGTGTTGATATTTTTATACGTTGTTGCTTCATATTTTGTATGATTTCATTACTCTTGTGTATATGATTTTCTCAACATGGAGGAAGTGTTAACTTCCTCAATAACCCACACCACACACATACACTTTATTTTTAATATTAATGATTTGCTTGTAGAAAAATTTGAATTGTATGTTGAGTAACATGAGATCACGGTGTTGAATAGGCTTGATGCGGCATTGGTAGTTGGCATGCTATAAGTCACTATTCCTACCCTTGGGTTGGTCAGGAACATGAGGAGAGCGAAGGTGGTTCCGTTGGTAGGACCACCTTGAGTCTAAACCCATGGGTTTGGACGAGTATGTGTGGGCGGCAGTAGTCAGGCTACATGGGTCGCTTGTACCCGATGTCGTTCCGCCACATACTTGCCTGAGCTCGTGCGGTTTAGTCCACTGGCTGACCCACCTAGTTTGTTAACCTTGTTTGCTCACATATGTATGGAAACTGGAACACCCTACCACCATTGTAGCCTATCGATACCGGATGGAATATTGATCCACAGTCTCGTGAGCCGGGCATGGTGGAATGGGACACTATGTCCGAGCTGTCGGCCTACGCTGGGGTGACGCGCCTCCCCGTAGTGACCGCGAGCGACCCCACATTCAGCACCCCCATGTGCTTGAAGTCGGGGATGGGGGAAACCCGACGGGGTCAAGGATCGCGGGGTCTCGGCCTCACACATTGGGGAGGTCTTGGCCTCGCAACTAGTTCAGGGCATTTGATACGTGGGGTGTATCAGATTTCCAAATCTGCTGGATGAATGAACTTAACTAAGAACCTGGTTAACATCATCATTACATGGCATTAGCTAGGTTGGAGACTCGGCAGTCGAGGTCGCACTGAGGGAGTGTTGCATTGGCGATCGTTAGATGTTGTCGCACGAGGGAGCGTTGTGGTGAGGGCATACATCATATCATCCTTCATCAATGCACATTAACAAGACTAGATAGATGTTTATGATTAATTGCTTTTCATTAAATTCTTATTATAATTGATGCTTGATGCGACTTAAGGCTAATAGCACCCACTGAGTTGATCACTCACTCCCACTCTGGGACGGTGTTTTAAAACACCAACCAGACCCTTTCATAGATGCAGGTAATACAGATTTCATGGAGCCTGGCGATGCGAACCTCGAGGAGGAGGATGAGTTCCCTTACTTCCAGTTGATGAGAAGGACCCCGTCGGATCAGTAGATGGGTCGTTGGATCGCTGCGTAGAGGGCTCAGCTTTATTCCTTTTTGACATATTATTCTTTGTGATTTGTTGGGTGACACCATGTGTGACCCTTTATATTTTTCTTGGTCATGTATATGTGTGTGTATATATATATATATGCATGCTAGTTCTCTTTCATTTCAGTCGGCAGGTGCATTTGTGCTTCATGTTTCAGGAACTCTAGGCTGCGCATTTAAACATAGATTAATCGCATATTAATGAAAATCGATTACAAGTGACCCCGGGAACTCGGGAGTCGAGCGTATGCACGACCCCCGATTTTCAGGGTGTTACAGGGGATATTAGCGTTCACTAACAAAATAGGTTTTCCCAGGTTCACCCAAAACCTTTACAATTGTGTCTTTGTCTGTGGGCTTACACAATTAAAAAACCCCACTTCTGAGTTTTCCTGGCTCTCCTCAGATAACCAATACAACAAGATTTTTCTGGCAAATCTTGAAAGAAACCAAAATAGAAAGGAATTTACAATTAAATGTAAAATACCTGATTATCTCCTTCGTTGTAGCAGCCCGGTAGAGTAGATGATTGAATGTCCAAGTTCAATGTCCAGTACTCAATTACAATGGTTCTAATTCTAATAGATTTTAAATTAAACCAAATAGGGCTTGCCTTAATTGATTTTGATTCCAAAGAAAGGGAATAACAATTCCTCTTATCAAATTAGATTGGAATAGCATAAACAAAATCAATTAAATAAAGCTAAGGAAAGAGAATATTAAATAAGCACACTTAGCTTAGATAGAGCACAAAATTATCTCTCAGAAGTTCGACGAAGATTGGCTTGAATGGATTAATTAATTCGATGATTTCTTCTAAGATTCGTGTACTATTTATAGGTGAGTAGATCGCGTATTCGACTGGTCTAGGGAGCTCTTCGACTAGTTGAAGAAATAACAGATATTTGAAAAATCAGGCGCAATAAGCTTTGACCGTTCTACGACTGGTCAAAGGTCTCCTTCGACTGGTCGTAGGTCACCTTCGACTGGTCGAAGGTCTCCTTTGACTGGTCGAAGAACCTGAAAAACATCGCTGGATTTTGAGTCGAAGATTTTTCGACTGGTCGAAGATGCAGTCGACACTGTTCCTTCGACTGGTCGAACAGATTCCTGGACTAGTTGAAGCCTAACAGATTTTATCCGAAATTTGTAACAAACTCACGACTGATTGAGAAATTTCTTAGACTGGTCGAAGCAACTCTAGGACTAGTCGAAGAAGGCCTAGGACTAGTTGAAGAACAAACCAAACTTATGTAAAATAAGCATTCGATTTATGTATCCAAAGTGACCTACTTCTAAGGTCAACGTAAGGTCAGTCAAACCTCAACCATGAAGAAAGGACATTGAAACATTAGGAACTAGTGACCTTGAAGTATGAGCCTTGAAGTCTTGATGTAGTTCAATCTTGAAATCTTGATGTAGCTCAATCTTGAAATCTTGATGTAGCTCAATCTTGAAAGTGTCTTGAGTTCTTTACAAACTACCTTGTACTCTTCTTGCAGTCTTGCAGCTTGAGTCTTGTCTTGTGAGCAGTTCTTGCATTCAAGATTAATCCTTGTACTTGTGAGCTTTGCTTGTTGTGAGCTTAGCTTGTTCATGAATGTTGATCCTTGAGAGAGCTTCACTTATGCAAGTTATATATAACAGTGATTTTGACACCACAAATTTGATAACAGACAGGGATATAAACTATAACACTTACAATCTCCCCCTTTGTCAAATTAGTGACAAAACACATAACCAAGATAAACATAAAATAAAACAACTGGTTAAAGAGTTATGAACCAGGTCATATAAACTGGCTTACCTGTAAATCAATATTCAATATTTAATATTCAACATTCAACCAGTTTCATTCAACTAGTTCAAACATACTCCCAGTTTCATTCAACTAGTTCAAACATACTCCCCCTGAGTAACATAACCAATGCTACTCCTCTCACAAATACATCGTTAAGAACAAACCATTCTTCCCCTTTTTGTCACAATATGACAAAGGAAACAACAATAAAGGAGAACTAAATAAAGGGATATATGAGAGTAAACATGAGGAGTTATGAGAGTATAGTAAAATAGAGATAGAGATACTCAACATAGCTTCACATAGAATAAATATCCAGCATAAAATATAGATAGTATCCAACTCAAAATCAGTCAACCAAGTGCTAAGTTATAAAGTT
Source organism: Magnolia sinica (assembly GCF_029962835.1). Taxonomy (NCBI): domain Eukaryota; kingdom Viridiplantae; phylum Streptophyta; class Magnoliopsida; order Magnoliales; family Magnoliaceae; genus Magnolia; species Magnolia sinica. The sequence goes on along the minus strand of NC_080574.1, from coordinate 131,459,395 downwards.
ATTACAGACCAGAAGTCTCATATAAACTAGTCAGAACCAGAACCAGATGATGGAGCAGGAATAGAGGGATCAAGTTGGTGCATGCCTTTGTTCAATCGCCTAAGATATTTGCGCATGTACTTGAATTGTAAATCATGAGCAACAGACATGTTTTCCATCTTTACATTTATATTCTCAACTTTATCCTCTAATGCACTAAGACGAGCATCAACATCAGATGGTTCAAAATCTGGATCATTTGTTGAGTCAGAATCCAGTTCCTCAAAAATGTCATCCATATTAATGTTGTCACGCCCCGAACTCGGAAACCGGGCTCACAGAATTCCCGATCGCCGAATCCGGCGTCGACAGCCTCCGTAGAACCCCATTCTCGGATCCCGGCACCCATTCACCAGATTCTGATCCTGGGATACTACAAGGAGGATTTATAATCATCAGTCTGAATTATAATGAGCATAACAAAAAGCATAACCCACAAACAATAACCACAAGAACACCACCACAAAAATCCACTATGATAAAAAACTTTTGAGTATAATGCGACTGAAAGGAAAAATACAATGTAACAAAAGAAACAAAACTCCAGAAGCTCGACTACACACTCCAACTTCAACAAGGCTACTGCTGCATCCTGGCGTCACTTGCACGCATCAATCGTGCATAAGCTTATAGAAAGCTTAGAGGGTGGTGTAAGTATGTGCGCAATATAAGCGTGCTCAAAATGCAAGGTCAGAGTAATGCGGAATCATGGTGATGAGTACATGAATGCAATCAGCCGTAACAAGCCTATGCGGTGCAATATATGAATGCCATCGGCCATAACACGGCCATGCGATGCGAGATGCAAGTCAGGCATGCCAATCCTCATTATGTATCAATACAGTTCTCATTCTGGATAATCACCGGGGTTCAATACACTCCAAATGGCACTGTCGCTCTCCTAGCCACACAGTCCAAGTGAGTGTAAGAAACCTCACTATCCGCCTGGCCAATAGTCTACCAATACCTATCCGGCACGTCGATAGCGGACCCATTCGCGAGCTGGTCAAACTCAGCCTAGTATTGCCCCCTACCCTCGGGCGAGTAAGGCCACACTCCTTTCCAACCGACCACGACACAGTGGGAGACGCGGCCTCCTGGTATTCGGCCCTCGTGCGCTCATATATCCACTCGGTCTCGACATTGGAGTCATCCTCTGGTACCATCGGGTTTATGAATTTTCACCCAGGGACATCTATGGTACCCGTATGCTAGAACTAAATATTTTCGGTATCCAATCCTTCCATCCACGATGTGTCTGTGAAGGCTATGGCCCTGATGTCGCTAGGGCATACAGTAACTACAATCACACAAATGCAAGTGCATGAATCATACTATCAGTCATGCAACAGTCCTGCGTGTACCATGCACTTATATGGGGCAACTTCGCCTATCAGGGAGCCCATAAACAGTCCGCCCGAAGGCATATGCTATGATCAGTCACTCCTCACATCAGGCATACATATGATGCGTATGATCATGAATCATGGATCTGCATATTATGTGGTGATGGGCTCTGATCAAAATGAAGATGGGCCTAGACGGCCTATATACTACAGGTATGGACCTATTAATGGGCCTTAGGGAGAGCGACAATGCGGACATTTAACCAACATTGTACTTGCAATGTGGACGTCAAACCAACATTGTTCCCAAGGCACGAACCATGATAGAATCACATTGTAATGGACTTTATATAAATCTTGTGGAGCCTCGACCCAAGGGCCCAAATACACCAAATGGGCCTTAAACCATGGGCTCATATATCTCAAGTGGGCCTTAGTGGGCAGGCCACAAATACATCAAGCTGGGCCTAAACACATGATTCTTATATGCTTCACAATGGGCCTCATAATATGGGCCCTATACAAATCAAGGTGGGCCTCAGAAATGGGCCTTAAATCATCTCTAAAATAGTTGGACAGTTGGATGAAACATATGCATCATGATGGAGCCCACACTAATGGAGGGTGTGGTTTACAATACTTACATAAGTGGGGCCCACAATAATGCTTATTTTCCACCCAGCCTAAGGCCCAATATAATGTTTATTTTCCACCCAACTTAAGGCCCAACCTAATGTTTATTTTCCAACCAACTGTTCATAAGGTCATGTGGACCAGGGTAGGGCCCACTGTAATATTCATTTATCATTCCATGTATTCATAAGGTCACGTGGGCCTGGATAGGGCCCACTGCAATATTTATTTTCTGTCCAAAAATGGGCCCACTGTAATGTTTATTTTCCATACAACCCGTTGATAGGGTGGTGTGGACCAAGGGCCCACTGAAAATGTTTATTTTTCATACAACCTGTTCACAGGGCCACGTGGTGGAGGGGCCCACCGTAATGTTTATTTTCCATACAACCTATTGATCAGGTCACGTGGGCAGGGAGCCCACAGTGACGTTTATGTGACGTCCAACCTGTTGATAAGGTCATTGGACCTTGGGGCAGATGTGGGGCCCATCGAAATGTGGTTTACAAATCCAGCCCACCCATTATGTGGGTCCCGCTGGACTAACGGTCCAGACCGAATTTCAGAAACATCCAAAACTCAGGTAGGCCCCACCAAGCGATTTTATATGTTTTAGGTATGTTTTCACGTGATTTTAGATGGTATGGCCCACCTGAGTTCCGTATATGGCCGATTTTTGGGATGGACGGATGGTCCTTGGGGTCCCATCAAATGCACAGTTCTGATGGGAGAAACGCATCAAGGTGGGGCCCACAGCAGGGCCGCCTCGTCCGTCCGTCAAGACGTCCAGCGCAGGCGCTGCCTGCGTCTGTTATCAGTGGCAGCGGTGCTGCTGCTGGCTTCTTTATTTATTTATTTTTTTTTTGAAAATTGTTTTTCTGCGGTTTTTCCTAGGTGGGGCCCACTTCAGTAAGATCCACACCAGCCATGAGTCCCTGTGGCTCGATACAAACCCTTAGAATCCAATATTGGGCTGTTTCAAATATACAGGAGCATCAGGGAGTAAATCAAAGGTAGGAAACTTGTTTCCTATGGTATGGCCCGCCAAGGAAGGGGATTAACTTCATTTTTCAGCTCAACGCCTAAAATGAGATGGGGAACAAAATGGACGGCTTGGATTTTATATATACATCAAGGTGGGGCCTGCATGAGTGGCCCACCACTCCCTCCTCTTGGCTAGCTCGTTAGTACAGCCCATGTCAATTTACACTTAACTGCTCGCCAACGTCCAGCGTCCAGGGACGCTGGACGGCATGCATAAATTCATTAATGTGGTGGGTCCCACGTGAATGTGGCCCACCAACATATATATAATAATAAATATATTTTATATTATATATATAATACATATAATATTATACATATTATATAAAATATAACATATAGAGAAAAAGAAATGCATTGGGCCCATCCAAACAGTGGATGGTGTGGATCATCACCTGTAATAGAGTGGGCCACATCGTCTGATGTAGATGGACGGGGTAGATATAACACATATATATTGGTGGGATCCACACCATCACAACGAAAGAGAGAGAGAGATAGAGAGAGAGATATACGGTGAGATAGAGGAACCCCGCCATTATGGGCCCTCTTGATTAAATCACATACATCCAAATGGGTCCCACCAACAAGTGGGCCCTAAAATTTAAAATAATGACAAATCACCCACCTTATCTTCCTTCTTCTTAGTCCCTTAGACTCCAATGCTCCTTAGCTTCAACTTTGATGGAGGTTGATGGACTTTTGATGGTTGAGATGGAAGATGGGAAGGTGGACCACACTTGGGAGGGAGAGAAGGGTTGGACGTTTGAGAGGTTTGAGTTGTTTGGAGATTTAAGAAATGAGAGAGAGAGAGAGGGGTGATATGGATGGGTGAGGTGTGATGGGTGATGGTTTGGGTTGAAAAATTGTAAAAGGGGTATGGTTTTTGTTGAAAATGGGAAAAAGAGGAGTGGTGAGGTGGAAAGAGGGTAGACTTTTGAAAAAGGAGGGAATGGGTTATTGTACTTGAGGTAAGGCTTGCATTAATGGTTGATTGATGGGACTAATTGTAGAGATTCTCTCGAAATTCACAACGCGCGGTGTTTCTTCGGAATAAACGCAGATCGACATCTTCTTGCCTGGGTATCGGTTCGGTGAGCAAGTCACGGCGTTGGAACCGCGGCGACGACGCGGTCACTATGATACAACTTTCGGATCAAGCCGACGTCGGTGTGCGGGACCTGGCTTAGGATCATGCGCAAACGCCGGATACTGTGCGAAGGTTGCCGGAATTTGACCGGAAGGACCGCGGAAGCCAACGGAACAGTACGGATTAGGACACGGGTCTTACAAATGTCATCACCAGCTTCTTCATGACCACCACCACCACCTTGTTCAGGAAGTAGATCCAGCTTCATCTTATTGATATTAGTATTGTTGAAGATTAGATGATGGATTGGTGCCTCATCAACCGGCATATCAACTAACATATGTGTAGCCAATACAGTCATTAAATAGGCAAAAGAAATACCACTATGATCAGGATGGAGTCTAAACTGAAGAATGAAATGACAGATTAAGGATGGTAAACAAATCTGAGTACCATTGGAAATAGCATGGATAACACGAACCATAAACGAAGTCAAGTCAGTTTTATTACCCGAACGAGGATACAGATTAGACACAAAGATTTTGTGGAGAATTCTGTACTTGGGTAACAAATACCTTGCGGGAAGCGCATTCCCTTTTTGTGTCCATTGAACATCCATGTTGCACAAGTCTCTAGTGAGCATGCGTTTTTCAGACATTGAGGGTTTATCAGTTAAGTTATGGATAGGAATACCCTCATCATTCACAGGAATGTCCATAAGGGCTGAAATTAAATGACGATCAATGTCAAAAGGCCCTTCTCTAGTAGATATTTTAAAAGTTAAATTATCCTGTGAGAAAGCACTAATACATGTAAACATGGATTGGGCAATGGACCGGTATGTAGGCCCACCCCAATGTAATAAGTTAACCCAACCTATAGCTTCAAGCATAGGAAGGATGTCAAAAGGTGCAATATGATTAACATCAACAGGATGTTCAACAATAACATTACGTAATCTAATGTCCCTAACATATGATGGATCATCATTGGGAACAAGAAGATGACGCTTAGAGATAATGGACGATCTAGAGGAAGAAGAAGGACCACGGGAAGTAGTTTTTCTACCTCTAGAAGCCATTTGCAACAAGGATATCAAGGAAATAAGAAGTTGCAAAGGATTGAGAAGTGGGTTTACACAAAACAGATTTTTCAAAATCCAAACCCTAAATCTCAATGAAATCCAAAATACAAAGCTTAAAGCTTGAAAAGTAAATAATCTAGACACAAATCTGCAAGAAAAATGTGATTTGGAACACTAACCTTGAAGAACATGAAAGATGGGTTCGACAAGTCGAAGCACGGCTTTTTAGAGAAGAAAAACGAAATGAGGAAGAAAGCAAAAATCCCCAAATTTTAAGAGATTCCCGAGATCTACGACTGGTCGTGGATATCTACGACCGGTCGAAGGTCGACTGGTCGAAGAATGACCAAAAATTCATATTTCTACAAATTATACAAAAATTAGAATTCAATCTAGCAAATATATACACTATAATACAAATAGGCATAAATAATCATTTTAAAATGCACATGCCAAGATCAAATTTCATCTTTTTGAACCTGCTTTTATCGAGAGGTTTTGTGAAAATGTCAGCTCGTTGATCTTCGGTAGGAATATATTCTAGAGATATAACTTTTTCTTCTACTAATTCCCTTATATAATGAAATCTAATGTCAATGTGCTTAGTACGAGAATGCTGAATAGGATTTTTTGAAATATTTATCGCACTGGAATTATCACAATGTAATAACATAGAATCCTGTTTAATTTCATAATCACTTAGCATTCGTTGCATCCAAACAAGCTGTGTACATGCATTACCAGCTACGATATACTCAGCTTCAGCTGTTGAAAGTGATATAGAATTTTGTTTCTTACTAAACCAGAAAACTAGACAATTTCCAATATAAAAACAACCACCACTAGTTGATTTTCTATCATCTAGATTACCAGCCCAGTCAGCATCCGAGTACCCAGCTAATTGGACACTGGTCTCAAGAAGATACCAGAGACCGAGATTTACAGTACTTGCGACATATCTAATAATTCGCTTGACAGCAATCAAGTGAGATTCTTTTGGATCAGATTGATATCTTGCGCAAATACCAACACTTAGAGAAATATCAGGTCTACTAGCAGTTAAATATAACAAACTACCAATCATACTCTGATAAAGTTTTGAGTCAACGTTTTTACCATTAGAGTCTTTTGAGAGTTTCAGGGTAGTACTCATAGGAGTATCGAAATTCTTGCCATTCTCAAATCCAAATCTCTTGATTAGATTCAAAGCATACTTAGATTGAGAAATGAATATTCCTTCAGGTTGTTGCTTTACTTGCAATCCAAGGAAATAAGTCAATTCCCCAACCATGCTCATTTCGAACTGTGATTTCATCAAATCTGCAAACTCAATAGTCAAGTTAGTACAAGTTGATCCATAAATGATATCATCAACATAAATCTGCACTATTAAGATATGATCATTATATTTTTTAACAAACAGAGTTTTATCAACAGATCTCATTTGAAAATTATAACTTAAAAGAAATTTCGTTAGTTTCTCATACCATGCCCTAGGTGCTTGTTTTAATCCATAAAGTGCCTTTTTAAGCCGATATACATAATCAGTATTTTTAGAATCTTCAAAACCCATTGGCTGTTCAACATAGACTTCTTCATGTAAATCGCCATTTAGAAAAGCACTTTTCACATCCATCTGATAGATCTTTATCTTTCTAAAACATGCAATGGATATAAATAGTCTGATAGATTCAAGACGTGCTACTAGTGCAAAAGTTTCATCGAAATCAATCCCTTCAATTTGAGTATAACCTTGTACCACTAGTCTAGCCTTGTTTCTAATTATATTTCCACATTCGTCAGATTTATTTTTGAAAATCCATTTTGTTCCAATGATGTGTTTATCTTTAGGTCTTGGTACGAGATACCAAACATCATTTCTTACGAATTGGTTGAGTTCTTCTTGCATCGCAACAATCTAGTTCTCATCAGCAAAAGCTTCTTTTACGTTAGATGGTTCTATTTGGGATGTAAAACATACATAATTACATATATCCTCAAGTTTTTTACGGGTGCGAACACCGGTGAGAGGGTTTCCAAGAATTTGTGTGGTTGGATGATCTTTAACAATCCTCAACTCAGAATCAGTTTGATTCGATGAAGTATCGGGTTTATCAATGATTAGTACTTTATCATTATCTGAATTAGAAATTGGCGTGTTTAAGTGATCATCAATGACAACATTAATGGATTCTTGAATCACACCAGTCCTTTTGTTCAGAACCCTATAAGCTCGACTGTTTAAGGAATATCCTAGAAAAATACCTTCGTCACTCTTTGTATCGAATTTTTCCAAATTTTCATGATCACGTAAAATATAGCACTTGCTGCCAAAAAATCGAAAGTATTTAACAGTAGGCTTTTTATTGAACCACAATTCGTAAGCCGTTTTATTATTATCTTTGCTAGTGTAGACTCGGTTAATAATATAGCAAGCTGTGTTGACTGCTTCAGCCCAAAGATTTTTAGAGAGCTTCATGCTATTCAACATGACATTAGCCATTTCTTGAAGCACCCTATTCTTTCTTTCTACAATTCTATTTTGTTGTGGAGTTTTGGGAGCAGATAATTCATGTAATATTCCTTGGTCGGTACAGAACTTCTCAAAATTGCTATTCTCAAATTCAGATCCATGATCACTACGAATTTTACTGATTTGAGAAGATTTTTCAGTTTGAATCCTTTTGAAAACTTTTCTTACTTCTTCAAGGGTTTCAGATTTATCCCTTAAGAAGACTACCCAAGTGAATCTGGTAAAATCATCAACTATTACCAGGATATACTTTTTTCCACAACGACTTTCTATTCTGGTAGGTCCTATCAGATCCATGTGGAGAAGTTCGAGTGGTCTTGATGTGGTATTTGAATTCACCTTTTTGTGTGAGTTCTTTGTTTGTTTGACTATCTGGCACTCACCACATATTTTATCTAATTTCTGAAGTTTGGGTAAACCTCTTATAAGTTCTCGTTTGCTCAATCTATATAAATTTCGATAATGTATATGTCCAAGACGTTTGTGCCATAAATCATTCTCGTCTGTATGGACTATGTAACATGTTTGATTAGATGAGCTGGATTCGCTAATAATATAGCAATTTTCAGACGTTCTACGTCCAGTTAATATTACAGAACCCTTATTGATTAGTATCTCACAGCTTTGATTAGAAAACCGAACATTATGGTTATTATCACATATTTGAGATATACTAAGCAAGTTATGTTTTAAGCCTTCAACATATAAAACATTTTTAAACACAGGAAGATTAAAAAGTTGAACCGTACCTTGGCCTATAATCTTGCAGTTGCTACCATCACCAAATGTGACTGAACCATCAGTCATATCTTTCAGATCCGTGAATAAAGCTTTGTCACCTGTCATATGCCTGGAGCATCCACTGTCTAGGTACCACTTTGAATGACTTGTTGCTTTGAAAGCAGTGTGAGCAACCAAGTAGGTAACTTTAGGAACCCATTTCATAACTGTTTTGGGTTTAGGAACATAGTTGGTCTTCTTTTGTGTATATTTGTAGGAATGACCTATAGAGTTAGATTTTAAGAGCTCCTTGAGTAAATCAACTATCTTTTCAGCTAGTGGATTTCGTTTCTGATTAAAGTTGACATGGCTGCTTCTAGGTTTTTGAAAAGTTTTTGAATTTCTAGAAAAATCTTGATAAGTACTTTTCCCTTTTGAGTTTGAGGACTCTCCTTTAACAAACATAGGAGGAGTATACTTTCGTTTAGGAGGTAGATTTTTATCATAGCCCAACCCGGATCGATCGCCACATTTTCTAGATCCGGATAACAGTTTTTCTAACTTTGGATCACCTTGGGCATATTTCCATGTGTCCTTTAGACTCAAAAAAGAAGATAATTCAGTTTTAAGTTTCTCAATTTCAGATTTTAAATCAATAATTAGGGAGTTTTTGAATTCCAAATCGCATTTTGATTTTTCAAAACAATCTGAAATTTGTGATTTTTCTAAGACAAGTGATTCAAAACATTTTTTGAGTTTAGAAAACTTTTCTTTTTGAAGTTTAAGTTTGACAGCAATTTTACAACTTTCCTTATATAGGGCATTGTAAGCGTCTTGAAGATCATCTTCATTTTCACATTCACTACTCAGATTTTCTTCACTTGTTGAGTCATTATCTGAAAATGTGAATTTGGCTAGAGTCATAAGAGCTTTAACCTCATTGTCCGACTCAGTTTCAGAATCTTCTGATTCAGAAGAACCTTCAGAATCAGATGATTCATCCCATGTAGCCAACATACCCTTCTTCTTGGGTTTGTCCCTTTTAGGACATCTATTTGCTAAGTGCCCATATTCTTGACAGTTGTAACATTGACTATCTTTCAAAGATTTTTGAGATTTGGGTCTAAACTTCTTTTTATCATTTGATTTTTGAAAATCAACCCTTTTCTTGCTTTTGAAAATCTTGTAAAATTTCTTAGCTAAAAAAGCCATATCATCTTCTGAATTAGAATTTTCTTCTGAATTACATTTAGAAGATTTTAGTGCGATAGATTTACCTTTAGGAGCTTTAAAGTTTAACTCGTAGGTTTGTAGAGAACCAACTAGTTCTTCTACCCTCATATTATCCGTATCACGAAGTTCCTGGATCGCGGTTACTTTAGAATTGAACCGTTCAGGAAGTGAGCGTAATATTTTTGCACATACTTTACTTTCTGGGATTTTATCGCCAAGACCCCACATTGAGTTTACAATGTCATTCAATCTAGTGTAAAAGTCCATAAACATTTCATTTTCCTCCATATGAATTTCTTCAAATCTAGTTGTGAGGAGTTGGACTTTAGATTTTTTGACAATTGTAATACCCTCGTGTGTCATTTCTAATATATCCCAAGCTTGCTTTGCAGTATCACAGGAAATGATTCTTTTGAACTCATCTGGTGATAGTGCGCAAGTAATTGCATTTAGTGCTTTAGCATTTGTACTACTCTCACTTTTCTGAAGAGTGGTCCATTGGTAATATGGTGTGACTTTCATAGATTTTAAACCATCAACCCCAGTAACTTCCATGATAGGAGGTTTCCATTCAGTTGTTGTGGCTTGCCACACACTCTCATCCATTAATTTGAGGAAGATCCTCATTTTGGCTTTCCAATAGGCATAGTTGGAGTCATCAAAGGGTGGAGGCCTAATGACTGAAAGGCTATCAAAATTTGACATCTTAAATAGCTTAAATCGTTAGCTCAGGAATTAAATCTAAGAATAAAAAAGAGCTATTAGGCTTTGATACCACTTGAAAAGGCCTAACTATATGTCCTAGAGGGGGGGTGAATAGGACAATGCCAAATAAAACTTATAACAGCGGAATTAAAAAAAATATGATAGCCAAAATAAATCACAATGCAAGAAAGTAAAATAACCTCAAAATTCAGATATTGAGAGGTTGATACAAATGTTGTTCTAAGGATAACCTTACACCAAAAACTAGAGTTTATGGTAGGACAACCTTATTTCTAGAAAGATCTTTGTATCAAATCTCAAACCGAAGAGGAATACAGAAATAAATGCAAACTGAATTAAAATAAATTGTAATCACAAATGTATTGTTCTAGGGACAGCCATACACCATAAAAATAGCAGGGCAACCTTGCTGGAACAACTTTTAAATGAAATTGAATATCAAGCTGATAAAGGAATAGCAGAAAATAAATTCTAAACTATTACAAAATTCTCACAATGCTTGAATTAAATGATTACAACATTCACCACCATACATACATCCCACAAAAGAATAATTAAAGATCAGAAGTATAAATCATTCAACCACAACATAAGGGATTATAGTGGTTCGCCTGTGTGTTCACCAACTGTTAAACAACAGCCACACAGAATGCTACTCCACTCCTAATATCCTCACACAGGGGATATTAGCTTTCACTAACAAAATAGGTTTTCCCAGGTTCACCCAAAACCTTTACAATTGTGTCTTTGTCTGTAGGCTTACACAATTAAAAAACCCCACTTCTGAGTTTTCCTGGCTCTCCTCAGATAACCAATACAACAAGATTTTTCTGGCAAATCTTGAAAGAAACCAAAACAGAAAGGAATTTACAATTAAATATAAAATACCTGATTATCTCCTTCGTTGTAGCAGCCCGGTAGAACCAAATCAGAGTAGATGATTGAATGTCCAAGTTCAATGTCCAGTACTTAATTACAATGGTTCTAATTCTAATAGATTTTAAATTAAACCAAATAGGGTTTGCCTTAATTGATTTTGATTCCAAAGAAAGGGAATAACAATTCCTCTTATCAAATTAGATTGGAATAGCATAAACAAAATCAATTAAATAAAGCTAAGGAAAGAGAATATTAAATATGCACACTTAGCTTAGATGGAGCACAGAATTATCTCTCAGAAGTTCGACGAAGATTGGCTTGAATGGATTAATTAATTCGATGATTTCTTCTGAGATTCGTGCACTATTTATAGGTGAGCAGATCGCGTCTTCGACTGGTCTAGGGAGCTCTTCGACTAGTTGAAGAAATAACAGATATTTGAAAAATCAGGCGCGATAAGCTTTGACCGTTCTACGACTGGTCAAAGGTCTCCTTCGACTGGTCGTAGGTCACCTTCGACTGGTCGAAGGTCTCCTTTGACTGGTCGAAGAACCTGAAAAATATCGCTGGATTTTGAGTCGAAGATTTTTCGACTGGTCGAAGATGCAGTCGACACTGTTCCTTCGACTGGTCGAACAGATTCCTGGACTAGTTGAAGCCTAACAGATTTTATTTGAAATTTGTAACAAACTCACGACTGATCGAGGAATTTCTTAGACTGGTCGAAGCAACTCTAGGACTAGTCGAAGAAGGCCTAGGACTAGTCGAAGAACAGACCAAACTTATGTAAAATAAACATTTGATTTATGTATTTAAAGTGACCTACTTCTAAGGTCAACTTAAGGTCAGTCAAACCTCAACCATGAAGAAAGGACATTGAAACATTAGGAACTAGTGACCTTGAAGTATGAGCCTTGAAGTCTTGATGTAGTTCAATCTTGAAATCTTGATGTAGCTCAATCTTGAAATCTTGATGTAGCTCAATCTTGAAAGTGTCTTGAGTTCTTTACAAACTACCTTGTACTCTTCTTGCAGTCTTGCAGCTTGAGTCTTGTCTTGTGAGCAGTTCTTGCATTCAAGATTGATCCTTGTACTTGTGAGCTTAGCTTGTTCATGAATTTGATCCTTGAGAGAGCTTCACTTATGCAAGTTATATATAACAGTGATTTTGGCACCACAAATTTGACAACAGACAGGGATATAAACTATAGCACTTATAGCTCTCCAACCTCGGTCCAACAAATCGGAGATCTGCACGGTCTGCCATATAATGCCTCAAAAGGAGCCATGTCAATGGTCGCCTGATAGCTGTTGTTGTACGCGAACTCAGCCAATCGCAGGTGCTCGTCCCAACTACCCGAGAAATCAATCGCGCAGGCCCGAAGCATATCCTCAAGGATCTGGTTGACCCTCTCAGTCTGGCCATCGGTCTGCGGATGATACGCGGTACTGAACTGCAAATCAGTCCCCATCGCTCTCTGAAAGCTCCTTCAAAACTGAGACGTGAACCTCGGGTCTCAGTCTGAAACGATCGAGACAGGAACACCGTGTAGTCTCACGATCTCATCAACAAACATCTTGGCGAGCCGGTCCATATGCCAAGTCTCACGAATTGCAAGAAAGTGTGCTGACTTCGTCAGACGGTCCACGACAACCCAGATAGCGTCATGACCACGCTGAGTCCTCAGCAAACCCATGACAAAATCGGTAGATATGTGCTCCCACTTCCACATCGGGACGCTCAACGGCTGCAATAAACCAGGGGGTCTCTGATGATCGGCCTTGACACGCTGGCACGTGTCACACTCGGTCACAAAACTGGCTATCTGGTGCTTCATTCCCGCCCAAAAATACTAACGCCTCATATCGCGATACATCTTCGTCGAGCCAGGGTGGATAGAAAATCGCGATCGATGTGCCTCGGTCATAAGATCTCGGCGTAACTCAGGAATATCCGAGACACATAATCGGCCTCTGAAACGAAGTCCACCATCTGAACCAATCACCCAATTTGTCTGACTCTCAGATGCTGCCTCTGCTCGGTAATCCCGTAACGACTCGTCTGTCTGCTGAGCCTCGATCACCCTTGCGACAAGAGAGGGTTGAATCGACAGGCTCGATAGCTGAACGATAGAAGAATGCAGACCAAACTCGAAGTCGTACTCTACTATATCCTTAAGCATCCTCCACTCCTGAATCATCATGTGCGCCACTAGGCCTCGTGGCTGACGGCTGAGGGCATCCGCCACCACGTTCGCCTTGCCTGGGTGGCACTGGAGATCAAAATCATAGTCCTTCAGGAGCTCCATCCAACGCCTCTGTCTCATGTTTAGCTCAGACTGAGAGAACAAATACTTCAAGCTCTTGTGGTCGGAAAAGAGCTCGAACCTCACCCCATAAAGATAGTGTCTCCACACCTTCAGTGCGAAGACCACTGCTGCCAGCTCCAAATCATGCGTAGGGTAGTTCAACTCATGGACCTTGAGCTGACGAGACGCATAAGCCACCGGTTTCCCGTGCTGCATCAGGACAACACCCAAACCAACTCGTGAGGCATCGGTAAATACAACAAATCCATCACTCCCAGAGGGAAGAGTGAGGACATGAGCAGACGTGAGACGGTCCTTCAGCTCCATAAATGCCTGCTCACAAGCGTCGCTCCACACGAACTCGGCACCCTTCCGGGTCAACCTGGTCAACGGGGCTGCAATGCAAGAGAATCCCTCAATAAAACGTCGGTAGTAGCCCGCCAAACCAAGAAAACTATGGATCTCGGATGCGTTCGTGGGCTGGCCCCACTGACGTATGACATCAATCTTCGAGGGGTCCACTGCGACACCCTGCCTCGTCACCACATGACCGAGAAACTTTACCTCCTCCTGCCAAAACTCACACTTCTCCAGCTTCCTGTAAAGCTGGTGTGCACGGAGGGTCTGTAATGTGATCTCCAGATGCCGCTCATGCTCCTCACTGGTCCTCGAATAGATCAGAATGTCGTCGATGAACACCACAACAAACTGGTCGAGATATGGACGGAAGACCTCGTTCATCAACTGCATGAACACTGCGGGCGCATTGGTCAGTCCGAAGGACATGACCTGGAACTCAAAATGACCATAACGAGTCCTGAAGGCTGTCTTCGGGATATCCTCATCTCGAACCCGAACCTGATGATAACCGGACCGCAAGTCTATCTTCGAAAAGAACTGCGCCTCCTGCAGCTGATCAAACAAATCATTGATCCTCGGAAGCAGGTACTTATTCTTGATTGTGACCTTGTTGAGCTCGCGGTAATCTACGCAAAGCCTCAACGAGCCATCCTTCTTCTTCACGAAGAGTATCGGCGCTCCCCATGGCGAACTGCTCGGACGGATAAAGCCTAACTCGGGCAATTCGTCCAACTACTTCTGTAGTTCCCGTAACTCCAATGGTGTCATACGATACGGGGCCTTTGAAATAGGCGCATTACCAAGCACAAGATCAATCTGGAACTCAGTGTGCCGACAAGGTGGTAACTCTGGAATCTCCTGAAATACATCAAAAAAATCACAAACAACCGGCAGTTGTTTGATACTCAAAGCAGTTGGTTCCTCAACGGCACACGATAACAGGCAAGAAAGCAGCTCTCTTCTGGGCTCGGCAATAAATTGGAACTCTGGCACGTCGGGTATATAGAACGTGACTGTCCTCGCGAAGCAGTCCAATACAGCATGGTACTCGGCGAGCCAGTCCATGCCCAAGATGACATCAAACTCAGATATCGACAATACGAATAGGTCCGCAGGCAAGAAGATATCCCCAATTAGAACGGGGCAAGATGAGCAAAATCGGTCTAATACTGCAGTCTTCCCTAAGGGCGTCGATACTGACAAACCCTCACGGGCAGACTGCATCGGCAAACTGGTCGATCGACAGAAATCAGCGGCCACAAAGGAATGAGATGCACCAGAGTCAAATAATACACGTGCAATGCATGCAGAAACAGGAAGAGTACCCTCGACGACCCCTCCTGATGACTGAGGGTCCTGCTATGCGGCATAAAATCTACCCTAGGCCTGCTGGGGAGGTGCAGGTCCCCTCTGAGGTCTCTGCTGATGCTGATGCTGCTGCCGCTGTGGCGGCCTGATCTGCTGCCTCTGCTGCTGTGGGGGAGGCCCTGGAGGCTGGTGATGTGGTCGCTGTTGCTGCTGTGGTGGCTGTCGTGGAGGTTGATGCGGCGTCCTAGGCTGCTGCCGCTGCGGATGGGGACAGTCCTGCACGCGATGTCCTGTCCTACCACACCCAAAGCAAGTACCGGTAAATGGTCCTGAAGGTGGTGCTGGGGGTATTGTCGGTGCTCGGATCGCTGGGCGGGTCATGCGTCGCTGTTGGGAACTACCAGAGGGCGCCTTCCTCTTCTGATCTCCCCTCTGGTCACGGGCTCTCTGCAAACTGGCCCAATCCGACTCATAAATCTGAGCCCTCTCCACAATCTGCTCAAAAGTCAGAAGCATGTGTCCAATCACACGACTCCTGAGGGCAGGACACAAACCGTTCTCAAAACGGTGAGCCTTTCGCCCCTCATCATCAACAAGATACGTCGCGAATCTCGATAGTGTGACGAAACGAGCCTCATACTGGGACACAGTCATGTCCTCCTGGACTAGAGTCTCAAACTCTAGTGCACACTACTGTCGCACATTCTCGAGAAAGAACTTTCGGTCAAACCGGTCTACAAAATCCTCCCAGGTCCACTCAAAATCAGCCGCTACCGATCGGGCGACAGATGCCCACCAATGCTGAGCCTCACCCTGGAGAAGGAATACAGCTAATGGGACACGCTGCTAGGTCGTACATCTCATGGTGTCAAATATCTTCTCCACCTCGGAGCACCATATCTCTGCTGCAGTAGGGTCAGGCTTGCCTCGGAAACACGGAGGATCGTGCTGTCGGAAGTCCTTGAGAAGGGTGCTCGCACGCTCCTGCTCAGCCTCGGCTGGTGTAACAGTGGGACGTCTGCTCTGCCCCTGAAGAATAGCAGTCATCACCTGAAGCATCTGCTGCACCTGGGTGGCACTCACGGGTATGGTCGGATCCGCACCGGTCTCAGGTAAAGGAGTGGCATCCTCGGGCTGGAAATCGAAAATATCTGGTGGTAGAATGAGAGTCCCCGGTGGTAGAGCGGGAGCAGCAGCTGGTGGAGGAGCGGGAGTCGCAGGTGGCGGAGGGGGATTCGCTCGGGTCGATCTTCTAGCCATTATGTCCTACAGGAAGGAACAAGGGCCTATCAGCCTTGAGAATTCTCGAAGGCATAGACGCTAAGGGTTTAAGTCAAAAAAATCGTTAAGTTATTCGGGCTTGGAACCTATTCATTCTAAGTTCATAGCAGATATGTAATGTGATCCTCAGGTATTCCCAAGTTATGCTCTGATACCAACTTCTGTCACGCCCCAAACTCAGAAAACGGACTCACAAAATTTTCGATCGCCGAATCCGGTGCCGACAGCCTCCGTAATGCCCCATTCTCGGATTCCGGCACTCTCATGCCAGATTCCGATCCTGGGATCCTACAAGGAGGATTTTCAGTATAAATTTTTTTTTGTAATAGTGCATAACCACAAGCATAACCAAGTCACAAAACAACATCACCACATATCCAGTAAATCAAAATCTTTAAGTACAAAGCGGAAAGGGAAAATACAGGGTGATAAAAAAGCTTCAAAATAAACTGATGCGCACTCCAGCCTCAGCGCTGCTGTTGTCCAACGCTACCTGCATGCAACGGTCGTGCATAAGCTTACAAAAGCTTAGAGGGTGGTGTAAGTGTGTGTGCAAGGCTAGCGCCAAGTGTACAGTATCAAAGTAATGCGAAAATATGCGGTAAGTCCATGAATACTATCAGCTGTACCAAAGCTATGTGATGCAAGGCATGAATGCTATCAGTCATACCAAGGCCATGCGATGCGAGGCCTATGTAGCCAAATGTCATATGCGAGATGTAAAGCAAGCATGTCAGTCCTCATCAAGTACACATATCAGTACAGTTCCTCTCTGGATATCACCGGAGTCTAATACACTCCACATAGACTGCCTCCTCCCTAGTTGCACAGTCGAGCAAGTGGAATAGACCTCACTATCCGCCTGACCAGTAGTCTGCCAATACCTACCCGGCTCGTCGATAGCGGACTCATTTACGAGCTAGTCAAACTCAGCCTAGCCTATAGCCCCCTCACTCGGGCGGATAAGGCCACATCCCCTTCCAACCGACCACGACACAGTGGGAGACGCGGCCTACTGGTATTCGGCACTCGGGCGCTCATGTATCCACTCGGTCTAGACGTTGGAGCATCTCCTGGTACCAAAAAGGTTCTGGGACTTTCACCCAAGGACATCCTAAGTGCCCACAATGCTAGAGCCAATATTTTCGGTATCCGATACGACCATCCATGATGTGCCTGTGGAGGCCACAGCCCTGATGTCGCTAGGGCGTGCAGTGATCAAGTTACACATATGCAGAATGCATGAGTCACATTATCAAATCATGTAGTAATTCGGTGCGTACCACGCACTCATGTGGGGGCACTCCGTCTCATAAGGAGTCCCATAAATGTCACAGCCCAACGGCTTATGCTATGATCAAACATCCTCATATCAAGCATACATATGATGCGTATGGGCATGTATCATGGAGCTATACTAAGCATGTTATAAAGTGATGAATTATTCCTACAATGCAGATGGGCCTAGAAGGCCTACACACCACAAGTACGGCCTATCAATGGGCCCTAGGGAGAGTCGTAATGCGGACATTTAACCAACATTATACTTACAATGTGGACGTCAAACCAACATTGCTCCCAAGGCATAGCCCGCCATAAAATATCATTACACAAACCATAGGAAATCACACATTGCAATGGACCTATATACATCTCATTGGGCCTCGACCCATAGTCCTTAAATACATCAAATGGGCCGCCTCATAAGGGCCTTATATAAATCAAGTGGGCCGCATCAATGGGCCTTATGTACATTGCAATGGGCTATGTCTCATGGGCCTTTGAAAACATCACAATAGGCCTTGTAACATGGGCCTTATGCATGCCAAATGGGCCTAATCATATGGGCCTTATGCATACCAAATGGGCCTAATCATATGGGGCCTTATGCATACCAAAAGGGCCTAATCATATGGGCCTTATGCATTCCAAATGGGCCTAATCATATGGGCCCTAGATATATACCAAGGTGAGCCTTAATGGACGGCCATAAGTAAATCAAGATGGGCCCCAAACATATGCCAGGGTGGGGTCCATTTGAACTACAGATCTATCTTATTTTTAGTCTCAAGCCTTAAAATGGGCTTTCAAAATGATTGGACAGCTTGGATGCAGCACATGCATCATGATGGACCCCACTGTCATGGGACAGTGTGAATAAAACACATGAAGGGGGGTCCCACCGTCTGCCTGGACGGTGTGACTAAAACACATACATCACCTATGAGCTCTAACCGTCCACTGCCTGTGGACGGTATGAATAAAATATATGCATCATTGTGGGTCCCACGTGGGGCCCACCGTAATGTTTGTTCACCATCCAATTTGTCCATGTGGTCACATAGACCTGGACGAAAAAAAAATAATTTCAGATTGATCCAAAACTTCTGTGGCCCAGACAAAGTTTTCAAAGGCAGACGTTCAATCGCATTGTTTCCCATGATGTGGGCCACCTGAGTCTTGGAAGAGGCTGAAATTTGGAGGGGGCCCGCCTCAGGAGGTGGCCCACCGAATGAATGGGTTGGATGACAAATGTACATCATGGTGGGGCCCATGGTTGGAGCCGTGGGTCTGCTGCTTCCGCCCGCCCACCAGCAGCAGGCGCTGCCTGCGTCTCTGACAGCAGCAGCGTCTGCTGCATGTATATATATATATATATTTTTATTTTTTTTTGAAAACATGAAATATCGTGGTTTTTCGTGTATGGGGCCCGCATCAGTGGAATCTGACCTTGCCATTGGGTCCTATGGCTTAATACAAGGTAAATGAGCCCAATATTGAATATATTTTGATGGATAAAAGTAGTAGTTGATTTTTCAACGGCAACCATCACAATTTCTCATACTATGGCCCACCAGATACTCAGATCAGCTTCATTTTTTGGTCCAACGCCTAAAATGAACTCGAGAATAGAATGAACGGCGTGGATTGAACACTTACATCAAGGTGGGGCCTACATGAATGGCACACCCAATAAGCTTTGGAAAAGCTAATATTTGTGTTTTCAATTAACGTCCAGGGACGTCCCTAGACGTCTGGACATAACACATGCATTGGGGTGGGCCCTGCTTAGGCGGGCCATCACATGGTGGGGTGGTGTGGATCACATACACGTGCAAGATGGGCCTCACCCACAAATGGATTGGGTCCAAACCATGCTTCATGGTGGGGTCCATTCGGGTGGGCCATATGGCCATTCCATCATACATAAAATACATACATAACAAGAGAGGGAGAGAGAGAAAAAGAGAGTGGGACACATGTGATGGAGGGACCCCGGCACTATGGGCCCTCCGTTTCAAGCATCCAATCGTACATCAAGTGGGTCTCATTGCATGTGGGACCATTAAATTAAAAATCAACGGTGGAGATCCCTTCTCCACCAAAATAGACGGTCTAGATGACCCTATGCATGCAAGGAAGATAAACATCATGATGGGGTCCATGGAGAATGGCCCCATCATGGAATGATCATGAGCATCAAGGTGGGCCATCGGCCACACCTAGTGGTCCAAAGTGAGATCCATACCATTGATTCGGTAGGCCTCACTTTACCCATCATAAAATATGAAAAATCTAGTCTAATAAGCACCCACCGATTGATCTTCTCAGTCCGTTGAAATGCCGGTCTCCTTAAGCTTTACTTTGATGGTGGAAGATGAGAAGTGAAAGGCTAGGATGGAGGATTTGGGATGGGAAAGTGGGCCACACACATGCACTCTCTCACATGGAAGAGAGCTTAGACGTGAGCTCTCTTTTGCTTGGGATTGAGTTGAGAAATGAGAGAGAGAGAGAAGGAGAGATGGGATGTAAAGAGAGAGAGTGATGGATGTGAGTGATGGGTGAGGTGATGTGTACTTGACTAGCATGAGTGTGTAAGAGAGAGGGTGAGAAAGGGTTGACTTTGGAGAGAGAAAGCATGGGTTGCTTTGTACTTGACATGAGGTGATGGATGGGATTGATTGATGAGATTAATTTAACATATGGTAGAGATTCTCTTGGGATTGCAAACGCGCGGCGTTTTCTTTGAAATAAACACCGGCTCACATCTTCCTGCCAGGGTATCAGATCGGTGTAAGAGACGCGGCGTCGGAACCGTGGCGACGGTGCGGTCGCAATGATACAAGTCTTGATTTAAGCCGACTCAAATCTACAACATATGGCTTAGGGTCGATCGCAACGTCGATTATACGTCACAGGATGGATCGCGGGATTCAACGGAACAATACGGACTAGGATACGGGTCTTACAGTATCCAATAACTCCTCTCCATTGGTAGGAAGTGTATAGGAGTCTGACACTGACAAGTCATGTAGTGTACCAGTGGTGGGGGTGGTAAGTTGTATCTATACAATTTGTTATGAAACCCTTAATTTGGTGGGCTCTATTATTGATGATCCATGTGAGGACATACTAGATATGCAGTCATGGCTGTCCATTTTTAGCTTGTCAATAAGCTATGAAAATCAGAAAGCGCCAGTCATCTAGACTTGAAATGGAAAAGTTGATTGATCAGTCGTATGCGGCTATTAGTCAATCAAGGTGGTTTTTGTACTTTTGGTCACTCATGGAAGGGCCCACCAGTTGGGAGGGCTTGAATTCATGCACTATATGACCACATGTACCAAAGTTGGGCAAAGATCACGGGAGTTCGAGATAACAACTTAGTGGGTGAGTCCCTAACCGTAGGGACCACCTCAATCTATATGTTGTATATCCACGCTGTCCATTTATTTTTCTAGCTCATTTTAGTTCATGGGCCTAAAAATGAAACGGATCTAAATCTCAAGTGGACTACACCAAAGGAAACTGTGGTGATTGACGATTAAAAACTTTTCGTGGGTAGCAAAAGTTTTGGATTAAGCTAATATTTGTGTTTTCCCTTAATTTAGGTCTGTGTGACCTTATTAACAGGTTTGATGACAAATAAACCTTACAATGGACACTAGGAACTTTTTAATGGTGGGCATTCAATGACCATTATTTCTTATGGTTTGGTCCACTTGAGATTTGTATTTGCTTCATTTTTTTTGGATTAAGCTCTAATATAAGATGGAAAAATGGATGGACAACATGGATATATAACACATATGTGGGCCCCACGGTCAGGGACTCACCCACTAACTGGTACCCTAGACTCACCTAATCCCTAAGAAATGAGAAATGTACTAGACGTGTGCACTTACCTCACACATGGAACTAGGAAATATGTGTATGAGATTGGATCCGTTCATCAGGAGATCTCCACTAGGTTGATAGATGCCATGTATATAAAAAATATATAACCAATCTGACAAGCATATGGGCCACACACTTACATAAAATAAATATTGTTAGTGAGTTTATCTTAACTTTTTCTATTTTGTATACGTATAGCTAGTATTATTATAAAATAGTCTAGTTTTGGACATATACCTTATATCCGGTGTGGCACTCTTAGAGCTGTACACGAACCAAGTTAGCTCGGTTAGCTCGATCAACTCGACTCGAAAAAGCTTAATTCGACTCGGTTCAAAACTAAGTTCAAGCCGAGTTAAGCTGATTTTTTGAGCTCAAAAAAATTTCAAACCGAGTTCGACCTTCCCCGAGCTTGACTTGACCCGGATCAAACCCCAGCTCCAATCGAACTCGGATCGAACTAGTTCGATGACTTAGTTATTTTGATATTGATGTTGCACACCGAGTGTTTGATGAAATGACTCAACGAAGTGTCGGCTAGTGATGAGAAATGTATGGATATCAAATAAATACCCTTGTATCTTGATTTTGATGTTGCCTATTGACCGTTTGATGAAATACCCGGAAACTGCTACTTCTGTTTTACATACCGTGAGAAATTGAAGGTGCACTTCATGTGTTTGTGAAAATGCCGCACAGGCAAACTCGGCTCGATCTTGGCTCAAACTCCGTTCAAACTGGCCCGAGCTGCTGACCAAACTGAGCCGAGCTAGCTAATCAGGCTCGAGGATCGAGCCGAGCCGAGTTGAGCTATGCCTAGCTTGACTCGGTTTGACTCGTGTACACCTTTAGGAACTCCTGATGAATAGCTTTGATCTCACATTAAATTCCTCGTTTGTGCGTTTGTGCTATTCGACTCAACATTTCCATCATTGTCTAGTGTAAAAAGAAGAAGAAAGAAAAAATGAAAGAGAAACTTTAATACTTTGGTAGAGTATGATTGATGATACGCAAGCAGATAAAAAATGTGTATGTGGAATGTAATTAAATCTTAATGAACTTTTCAAATTTTGTGTTCCAAGTTAGATATACCTTGAAATCGAAATTAAGTTTGTTTGATTATTTGATTATTGAATTGGTAGACACTTATTGAACAGAAAATAAAATTTTCATTGGTACTATTTCAACAAACAAGTATCAATGAATCATAAGTTATAATTCTTTAAGAAATCTGACTTTAGTCTTGTAACTTAGAGACGATGGGTTCTACATTTCAATCGTTTTAAATGGAGTTAATGTACAAAACCTGTGGAATATCTAGATGCCTGTGTATAAAGTGTTATTCCCTGTCCGAGTATTATCACTGCTCGAAACGAATGGTAGGAAAATGCCTTTAAAAAATATTACTCAAATCTAAAAAATGGAATAACTTAACAATGAAAGGAAAACTAGAATCTAGAGTCATAAGATCATCCATCTCTGCATGCTCCACAACAATGTTAACCTGCACATCATTTACATATCATGCACCGCCTGAATATGTATTGATAACGTTAATGGCTATCCTAGTGAGGTATACCTCCCAAGATTACCAAGGCATTAATATAGTTAAGAGTAATATTCAAATTAAACTCAGAAAAATACAATATTCAATATACACTTCATAAATAGAATACTAGAATGTACAATTTATACTTCATAAGTAAAATATAAAAGGATATAACCTGCACACAGTAAGAAGATACAATCCACACTTTAAAAGTAGAATACAAGAAACTATAATACCTAAATTTCAATTCCCAATTCACAAGTACAACACAAATAACCATACATCCATCCTATAATTCAAATTATAACACAAGAAGATACAATCCACTCACAAATATAACACAAATAACTACAATATTCAATCGTCAATTTAATCTTGATTAATACATGGATTTATAAATGCAATTAGCTTACGGATGCATATCCAACTAAATAAATGAATGTACATTTCAAACAGTCGGCCCATTCATGTAAGAGAATTAGCCTTTCAAGCAGTTGACCAGTTCCAAATGAAATAAGAGTCGTTCGAACAGTACACTTGTCTTTCAAACAATCAAACATGAACTTGATAACGCCCATGTGATATGTATGCACGATTAACCCAACCTTATCAATCCAATTTACAAACATCTTATCAAAGAATTTCAAATGTTACTATAGGGGTTGTCACCCAACATAAGTCAGCGACTTGGGTATAGTGTCCCATACCACTATCTTGGCTCATAAGATTTTAACAAGTAGAATTAAAATACAATTGAAATTATTACAAGTAGTGATTATTAAAAATTCATATGTGGTATAATGGTATTACCATGGTTGTGTTGTGGAAGCTATATGAGACTATGGAATGAAGGCTATGTCCTTTTGGGGGGGGGGGTGATTAGGACCAAATAATTTTTTTTATCTTTTAAATTACAATTGCCTACTTAAGCAAACATGCAAATTAAGCTAAGAAAGACAATTAACTTTAAGGCTTCCAAGCTAATAGAGGGTCCAATCATATAGATTATAAATGATATGCTAATTAAGCAACTAGTTTATAAATATGATAGTGTACATGTGTGTGTGAGATGTGCTAACTATCAACTCCTAGCATTCATTTAATCATGTATGCATATAATTAAACATTTATTGCATAAGTATAATTAAACACGTGCTTAAATATAATCTCAAACACAAGCATATATAGTGGTTTGGTTTCCCTACTCCAATCTTAGCGGACACACTCAATCCATGAGTGTATCAAATTTCACTATCAGAGGTTTTAAATTAAGTGCACCTTTAATCTTTACAATCTTACACAAACACTGGCTCCCGCAAGAGAGTTTTCATAGTTTTCTATGAGCTCACTACGAACATCGGTCTAACACAAGAACTTACTGATGTACATTCCCACTAGAGGCTCCTACAAGAGACTTTAGTTGGTTTTCTATCAACCAACCAAAAAGCTCCGTTATAATCCAAGGACTTATGTTTACTCTTGCCGGAGGCTCCCATGAACATTAACATGTACGCATCTATGTTTGGTGGATTACACCGATACAAGAGCTTAAAATTTAGGTCTTACATAAGAATCAAGGTCCTACATAAGAATCTAATTGAGTTTAACAATTCAAACTCTACAGTCAATTATACAAAAGGAATGAGTGTACCTAAACTCTTATAATTGACAACTTACTTAGTTTGAGCACCTTTTGTAACATCATCTTGGGTTGCTCAATCGATGCTCTCTTGTACTTCAATCAGTTCTCCTTTATTTTCCTAATCGTGATGTCGATGCTTTGTCATGAATTTAGCTTAAAAATTAAATACCTTGCATATAGTGCTCTTTTGAGGTGACCAAGGTGATAGGAGGTTAGTTGAATCTCTTACAACTAATGAGAACTTATAATTCGTATTAGATTCACTTAGATGAGATCTTGTAGAGGATTTAGATAATGATTTGCATATAACGGTTGAGTCTAATCTCTAAAAAGTATTGGAGCTCAAGCTCATCTTTAACATGGAGGTTGGAATCTTCATTTGAGTATTAATCTCAAGGAAGATGACTTAGAACTCATTGGTTTATAGGCTTGGGATGAGAGATATAATCATGGAATCACCTAAACATCTATTGTACCAAAAATTCATTAAAATACCTAAGAACTGAATGCCATTTATAAGAAATTCGAGTTCCAACAGTAAAAAAATGGGTAGATAACAACTCTTTCGATGGCATCGAGCAGGACTTCGATGACATCGAGGGTATTCTTCGATGTCATCGAAGGTTGCTCGATTCCATTAAGAAACTTAGATAACTTGCTGGACATATTTGAATTACCTACTCAATTCCATCGAGTGGTCTTTGATACCATCGAAGACCCCTCGAGGTCTGCTCGATGGGATCGAGCAGCACTTGAAATATGTTATTTTGGATATATGATTTTACAGAAGCTTCGCACATCTTTATCCTTACTAATAATGTTCTAATTAGGTTTCTAAGGCTAAGTGATGATCCACAAGGTTTACCTATTAAGCCAAGATCATTTAGATGTTTTAAGAGTTGTTTTGGGTTAAGGGTTATTGTAACGCCCTGTGTTTTCAGGACCCAAGTATATGACCCGTGTCCCAAAAACCCGAGTGTTAATTTTAAAGGATTGTCAGATATAATATTTTTCTTTTATCAGAGTAAGCAAATGAGCGTAGTGTGGACTAATCGACATAAAGAAAAATTTTATTATCATTCAAATATACAAGAAGATGCCCATAATGACTTATATAAACCAATTTCTTCAAAATTAACAAATACAAGAATTACATGATCTAATACATGAGAAATAATAGAAAGCATATAAATATAAGCTGTAAGATCACACAGCTCCTCCAAGCATACAGTCAAGCATTCCTTGTGATCGTACCCTGCTCCTTATCAAGTCTGAACATGCATATCACTTAAGCCACCTGTATTACCTGTACGGTTTTATATTTGATGGATGAGTGGTCAACTCAGTGTGAATTTTTCTCAAGATTACACACCGCCGTATTAGGTAAGAAATAGTATAAAACATACAGACAACCAAAACAGATAAATGCAGTCTTGTTAGATGCATGGATGCATGAATGTAATGATTGACCCGGGTAAAACATCCAGATAGTCTGTGCCCCAGGTAAAACATCCGGATGGGCAATGGGGTCGTCACCCAGGGATAAGACTAGTTATCAGCGCAACACGCAGCGTAATCGCAGGGCATGATAATCCGAGTCAATATCACAATCGAATGACTGGTCATAAGCGCAACACGCAACGTAATCGCAGGGCAGAGTGATCCAAGTCATCGAAATTTGCCATGTATGTATGACTTGTTAGCCCATTATTAGTCCATTTGCAACCAGCCAATTTAAGTAAGCTCACGGTCACTACGGGGAGCACATGGCCCAGCGTAGGCCGACGGCTCGGGCATAGTGTCCCATTACCACCATCCTTGGCCCACGAGACTACCACCTTAGGATGTTTAATGGAACCCCATCGACTAGTGGCCAATCACATTACAATATATGGGGCTTAGCATCACATGGCTGCACAGTATAAAACATCGGACCCATATAGAAAAAATACTAGAACAAAGCCACATAGGGTGAATATCAGAACCATGCGATAAAAGACCATCCTTGAAAGCCATTAGACACAGCAACCCTGGATGGTAGGCCCACCTCAATGATCCATCTAGACCATCACTCAATAACCACCAAGTTGAAGGTCTATTATGATCACAACTAGTCAAGTTACATCTCAAGTATGGGTGTACATTCATGTGTGAAAAAATTTCCACTAATGTACTAGTTTAAGTTCCATAAGCAATCCACAAGCATGAACAATTACACAGGATAATCATAAAGCATATAATACAACAATTCAATTTCCACCAGCTAACACATGTGATTATGAAAGGGAGATATCATTTATGAATTTAAATAAAAACTATAACTTAAGCTAATGAGAAGATGGAAAGCTCAAGGGGAAGAATCATCACCTTATGCGTTGAATCGCCTTCTAGTGTCGCTAAGAGCTTGCGCCTTTAGAATTGTATCCTACCACAAATCATGAACTTGTACAATGAGGCCTCAATTCTAATTACTATATAGGATTGAAGATCATAGCCTAGGGTCATCTTTTAGGGTTTTAATGTGGAATTAGGGTTTTATCATAGAGTTTAGTTCTAGGAGTTGGACTAGGACATGTGTGTAGCTCAAACACCATGTCATGATATGGTTGGTTATAATTTTTAGTTATGTAACCAATATTTGTGACCATGGTAATCTTAAGCATTACAATGTAATAGTGTAATCTATTTTGTCTTTATGATAATATCTTTAGGTGATGGATACTACACTAATATCGTTAACAGTAATTTGTTTATAATAGCTAATGTTAGCGCACAATGCATTTGATGTAGATCTAGGTTTTCACCCTAGTGTTCAGTCCTAGACTTGGATCATAGGATTGGGCACTAATTGTTGTATGGTTAACCGCGATGTTAGTAATATAAAGAGTTGAAAAACCACTATCAATGTTAGTTATGATAATAATGACCATTATGATGATAGTAAATATTTTAACCTACCATTAATGATAATATTTTAATAGCGATAATTAGAACACTATTATACGATAGTTGAAATCTTGTTTATACTAACTAGTTCTAACATGAATATCCTACTAATTGGCTAATATCATTAATTTTAATAATCCTAATAGTAACAATGACAATAATACATTAAAATGGGTCTAGTGAAGGATCCCATGAGCAAGATTATTTGGGCCCACATTAGAGTGACCAGGCCAACCAAATTTTTGGTCCAACAGGTGGCCCGATTTAAGTTAGGAATCCACCCATAGACAAGGCCTTAACTGGGCCTAGTTTGGCCCATCTTGAGTTGTGTTATCAAGGCCCAGAAACTACTAGACTGGGCCCAGTTCGGCCCAGCTGCTGCTATCCAATGGTGGCCCAAAGGTTGGGCCCGAGTTTGCTCCTCAACAAGGCCCGAACTGGGGCTGGATCGGACCTGATTTCGGCCCACCCAATGCGGCCCAACTGAAAGCCCATTTTCAGCTCAGTTCACAGGCCAGCTGAAGGCTTGATTGAGTTCATATCTCAGTCCAATAGCATGGCCTAATCTTGACCCAACTGCGGGGTTTCACAAGGTTTAGGCCCATAACATTTGGCGTGAGTGATGGTGTGGCCCACTGAGTTGGGAGATGTATCAGGGAGGTCTGGACGGGTCTCGGCCCAACATTTACCATTGGAATCTGGCTTGAATCCGGTTCTGATTCTTGCTGTCAATAGCTCCAACAGCTGTATGCTGTTGGATGGAAAGAAATGAAGGGAGGGGATGGAGTGTTACCTGGCCAGCAACTCGCACATGAGTCACTGTGTCCATGACTCGAACCGCGGCCCACTCGCTGTAGGGTGCAGCCCACCTACTTGTATGGTGCGATAACAGCAGCATCAATAGCAGCAGTGTCACCACCACCACCGTTTTCCTTCTCGTCTCTCTCTCTCTCTCTAGTTCTCTCTTTTTTTCTTCTTTCCTTCTAACATTTCATACGGTTTGGAGCTGACCGAACTCAGCTCGGCTTCAGACGAGGAAGATGACCCATCCTTTCACGACGGATTCTCTCCCGCAGCTCCTTCCTCCAATCTGAGAGCGTGGGGGGATTCGTATGGATGCCATGGAGCTTGCAGAGGAGAGATTTCGAAGCTCCATGGGCGTTTGGGTGGCGGGTTCGGAGATAGAAGGAAATGGCTACTCTCTCTCTTTGTTTTTCCTCCTACTGCGTGAGATGGAAGGAGTAGGGCGTTTCCTCTCTATTTTTTTTATAGCACTCAGACTCCCTCACGACCCTTGGATGGAAGACGAGCAGCTAGGATCTGATCCAGTTAAAATCGCCACTCAAAACGGTGGGTAGGGTGAGACCGACCGTTTTCTATTCTCTGGTATAAAGGGAAACCTAAACCACATAGCTAGGGGTGAACGGTTGAGATTTTCTCACAGCTGGACGGCTAAGATCGAAGGAAGCATGCGTATACAGACCTCCAGCTGGGCAGCAGTAGAGACAGTTTCTCCTTTTGGAAACCTGGTCTTACACAACCCGCTTGCACCCGTGAATGTGCATCTTTACGTGCGATACCACACGTGAAACTCCCTTGGTTTTGGTCAGGCCCATGCCGCTCGCACAATGGACGGTTTGGATCACCTAGAAGGATAACGGAGGTGGGCCACAGCTCAACTGATGGACGGTAGCTGGCACGTTCAAACGCGCTGGGCGCGGGAGTGAAAGGAAGGAGATTTTCCTTCTTTGGAAATATCGGGTCAGCGGTTGCTAATCGAGCTGGAACGCCCGATGCATGGTGAGTACGGGTGCACCAGGTGCACTCGCACCTTGTGTGGGGCCCACCGTACTGTTTGGGAGAAATCCACATTGTCTATTCATCTTAGATGGCCTTATCATAGTCCTTTACCGGAGACGGGGCAGATCCAAGGTCCAGGTGGGGCCCACAACTTGATTTTCATCCTTTTAGTGCCGACCACCTCGATTCGACGGTCGGATCAATTCCAGTTCGAGCGCCGACAGTCTAATGGATCATTTTTATGACTCTCATAGTGTATTACTAAATCACTTATTAATATTAATATTAATTTCATTATTACTTCTATTATTGTTTACTTCACTTTATCATCACTTTCACACTTATGTGCATTCTATCATGTTGTGGGTCCTAGCCTGAAGATTATTAGGATTATCCATCTCATGCTTTTATGTTATTTAAATATTAAATCATTATTACATATACATTGTTATTTATTTATTTATCTTTATTTATTATTATTATTATTATTATTATTATTATTATTATATCTATGTGTAGGATTATTTATCTATTTATTCATTTAAGCACAAGGTTAGTTTAATCATGTTGAGGTGGTTAAGCGGACGGATCGATCTCAATCTTACGATTGTGTTGATCATAGTCCAAGATCAGATGATTAAGATGGATGGATTTATGGTGACCATTCAAGTAAGCTAGGTTTGCGTTCATACTATATTAGGTTAGATGGTGACACCCGAGTACTAAAAGTATGGGGTGTTACAGTTATGGTCACCAATGCACCCCATTTACTTGTTCTTTGCTTCTTGATGCTCTTATTCTCTTGTATTTTCGATCTTTAGCTTTCAAAGGCTTAACCAACTACATGACACATGGACTCATGTGATTGACAAATAAGGCGCATAAATCAGTGCACTGACAATTATTATAATATAATAGATTCATGATATTCCATTTATATAAACCTCTAAAATTAGTGACCATTCATGATTTAACTCGTAGACATTATCATCACAAGTCCATATATACTTTTAACAAGAAGAATCCTCTCAACAAGCCATATTGGTACCAAGTTCATCTTAAGACATAATAAAATATTACAAACTACAAGTCATAAGGCACAAATAATTCACGAGATGGAAAGTTTACAACAAAATATATTTAATCCAATCACAAACGGCTACTAGTTCGGGGAATTTTCAATAATATCATTTAATAATCTCCAAGTGGCAAAATAAATCGTAATTCTCTAAACAAATAAATCACCATAACTAGACTAAAGTAAATAATTATACATCTAATTAGATAATAACACTATAAAATCTAAAATATTAATATCTACAAATCTATAAACATACTCATATGACTTCTAAACATAAGAGAAAATGCATATATAATTATGAATCAACTTAAAGCTAGGATTAACAATTTATAACACAACTAACTATTTAATCATACATATAAATATAATTATAAACATTGAGTTAGGTAAATAAATCAAAAGGAAACTAAACTAACTATTATAATAAAGGAAAACTTGAAGGGCGATCCTTATCTTTAGTGTTGACACACTTTTCACTTCTTGCTAAACACCCAATCTCGAATCTAAGACATTTCAAATATAATCCAACCCAAATTGATTTTAATTAATTTCGTACAAAAATATCTATACTTAGAAGATTTAGATTCTACACTTAAATATGAATTTATGAATTTAAAATTGCATAATAAAATTAAGTTAACTCACCTAGCCCAATTGAGCTAACTTGACTAGATCGATATGCTTCGACTCGACTTGATTTTAGAGCTGTCCAAACGAAGAAAAATCTAATTATTGAATAATTTAAATTCCACACTGATACATACAATCAATATCTATAATCCTACTAAAATCTCAAACCACAACTATAGAACAAACTCGCTAGAATTTTTTGGATCAACTTGGTTGTGATTCGACTTAATGCGAACTCACCTCCTACTCGAACCAAAACTCAGTGCACTACCTTGTTAGGATCCCTTAACAAAGTTGGAACTTAATTGAGCCAAAACAGGCCCAACTCCATGAGTTGACTCAATGAGTTTTTAAGCTTATTAAAGGAAACAGAAAAATTCTAATTTCCTTAGAAATACACTTACATGAAATATTGTACCTGTGAAAGTCTCTAACCTGACTGAACTCAACCTGACTTGATACAAACTAGTGGATTGACTTAGTAAGTTACCTCAGTGAACGAATCATCTCCTTCTTCTTCTCTCATTCTCTTCTTTTTCTTTTTTTTCTTTCCTTCTCTTAATTTTCTTTCTCTTTCTTCCCTCCTTTTTTAGAACGTCCAGCTGGTGCGCTGAACTCCACAAAACTTGAGAAGGCCTCGTGATGTGATGAAACATTATGTGGAAATCATCTTCTACTTGTAATTTTTTGTTAATCGCTAGTTATAGCATCTGCTATTGTTGTTTAGTTGGTTTGCATAGATTGAATGTCTAATATATGGGCTACCTAATGAACGTTTCAGTTTTGCAATTGGTGGCTGAAAGAAGGTCAATAGCTAGTGTTATTTGATGAGGAAGATGAGCTCTTCCAATTGTGTTTTTCAAATGATGGAATATCTCTCCGAG
Organism: Magnolia sinica; assembly: GCF_029962835.1. Lineage (NCBI taxonomy): Eukaryota > Viridiplantae > Streptophyta > Magnoliopsida > Magnoliales > Magnoliaceae > Magnolia > Magnolia sinica. The sequence goes on along the minus strand of NC_080574.1, from coordinate 131,427,100 downwards.
CTGATCCTTCTAAATGACTTTGATTGACCATAGGAAGCTTAGGGAAGAAGATTTTCGAAACTTCATGGAGGTTTTCTTAATGGGTTTGCTAATGGAAGGTTTTGTCCGATTTCTAAAGTTTCTAAAAGAGATAAAGAATAGGTATACTATTCAATTTCTGTCCCTTCTTATAACATATTTTAAGCACTCCTAGAATCGTTGGATTGGTAATTTGGATTAATCACATGGAGCTAGGGTTTCTAACGGTGCCCACTTTCTCTTTTGAGTTCTATACATGTGAACTTGATTCAACAACTGAGATTCATTAGAACCAATGATCTGGATAAGGGGAGAACAACCCTCTTGGATTGCTAGCTCATTGAGCTAAGAATAGAATTAGAACAGAAAAGAAATAATTTTTATTTTTGGAAGTTGTCCCATGCACCGACCAGTTGCATTAGGATTTGTGCTCCTGCATGTGTATGCCTTCATACGCCACAACCTAGGTTTTGATCAGAAACTCATCCCTTATGTGATGGACGGATTGGATCATTGAGATGATCAGAGATGGTGGCCCATGGTTCAACCAGATCAAATAGCGTCCGTTAAAATTACAATCGAGTGGGAAAAAGAAGAGGTAAGCCTTATTCGCTTGGAAACATCGGGTCAAACTAGTGTTGGCTGGTTTTTAAGGTCTAGTGCACTGCATATGCACATAATTCAAAAGTGGGGTCCACATTGATGCTTTGTGAAATCCATTCTATATATGAAATCCACTCCATTTATTTGGTTCTATGGATCCCATTAGAACATCATTCAAAAGATAAATTCCATGGTAACACCCGAGTATGGAAAGTATGTGGTGTTATATACTAAGTTTCCATCTTTGGTCATTATTGGTTCCTCTTGAACCTCATCCAGAGGGTGCAAAATGTCATATTCGTTCAAAAGGCATCTTATAGCGCATGACCAATTTTTATAGTTATTATTATCAAACTGTTGACTATTAAGTTATTTTTCAATTGATGTCTGGGTGGGCATCTCTACATTGCGTAAAGCATCACTACTTAGCTATGATATAAGATTTGGTACCTAATCATCAACATTTTTGCCTGTTATAAAAATTTTCAAATTACACAAGTAACTTATCTATCGTAGATGTGATCTGAAAGTCTAAATGATTGAATGGGCGATGCAGATCAATCAAGTTTCCTATGGTAAGATAAATAAGATGCTTTCATAAAAATTTATTTGTATAATGTACAACCCTCCATTACGGGTGCATGCATCATTCGGTGGAAGAGATGAGCTCCCACTCATGTTATGTATAACCTTTAATCAAAGAAGATTATCATAACACTAAGTTTTTAAATTTTCTAATGATAAAAGGGAGCGTTGATCTAAACACATCAAGCCTAATTATAACACATATAATAACTTTATCATAAGAATTAATGAAAATAAATGCTAACATGAATAATGTATCTGATCATCACTATTGATAGTTTTCGATCGTGATGGATCCAATTATCAATGTTAATGATCATCATTGATGATGGATCCTTTCGTCAACATTGATCATCACAGTTGATGATGGTCTGATTACTAGCAAACTCATAATCAATAGTGATTTTACATATATTAAAGAGGGATCTACATTCCCATGTGCGCACATGTGTATTAATGTATGCACATGTATACTTAATAATAAACAAACACATGGATTTACATATTTTGATGTGCGCATATGCAACTCGAATATTACGTGTAACAAGCACATATTGATGAGCGACGTGGATAAAATAGAAGCATCAATGTGGGGCCCATGGATATAACAGATTTAAAAATCCATCAGAAATCTCATAGTATCTACTTTTAGGACTAGATGATGTGATACCTGGATTAATCAAATCTTTCCCATTATTTCCAAATGATGGATGGAATTTGCATGGGACCAAATGCAATTCCATACCACCTAATCTCATGTAATCCCATATTCCAAATAGGATTTTGTGTAGCCTAATTTAGTCTCTCTACTTTTGTCTAGCGCATCATTGCAGTAAGTCAAAATTGGTTAGTTTCATCAACAATCTCTAATTATTCTCACTCAATGATTGCTCCAAGCTACATCCCACTAGTTAAACTACGACCATATTACAACTCTTTGGGTTTTGAGTGAACATCCCCTAACCATCCATGTCCGGAGGGCCGTTCACCATCAATGGTTGCTTCCCCTGCTTGAATCATCATCATTTAATTTTCTTAGCTTAGTTTAATAAAATCAACACTTAGCTTTATATTTCTTACTTTTTATATTAAGCATTTACTTTGTTGTTAAAATACTATAAAGTTATCATCGTGTTAAAAAAAGTCCTCACATCCAAGAGAAAAAAAATAAAATAAAAATCTGAAGGACCAAGCCTCTCTTTCACAAATGGCCCGATTCTTTGTCAATCGCTAGCCGAGTTTAGCCAAGTTGTTATGCGAAATTTCTTAAATTTAATCCTAATTTGATTATTTTCGCACATAAGGTCACGAGGTATTCAGCCAAGTATCCCTCGTAAACGTGCAATTAAAATAGAGCCATCTAATTACACGCATAGCCAAGTGTCCAAATTGAAACCCAACAACCCTAAAAATTGGAAAACCAAATGGTCGTAGACTACTTTTAGTTGCAGCTAATTAATCCTCCATCAACCTTTAGAGGGTTTTTATTTCAAGATAAAAGAAATTCTGATAATTGAAAAGTAATGCCGACGTAGTGCTTATCAATGTGCGCTTGAGATGGTAGTGCTGTTCCATCTCAAGTAATCAGTAGCTCTGTTTGAGATTGAGTAAAGTCGGGTGGGACGACGTGGACTCATTTCAGATTAAGTTAGGTTGGGCTGAACCGGACCCCACGCATTTGCACCATCAGCTGCATCAGTGCGTGGTGGAGGGTGACATTCCCCTTGTTAGCATTGACCAAGACCATCCATCTGAGCGGCTTAAAAGCGCCACTTCAATCATGGAATTTTTAAAAGCGCGTTGAAATCTCCCCCGTCTGGAATCTGGGCCAGGACACACCCACACGTTGAATTCTCCATGGGGAATCGCCTCCCACGTGCGGGTAAATGCCACACGTGTTATGCCTTCAACAATGGAAATGATTCTCCTTGCATGAAATCCACACCTTACATCAGGTACATCACCTTTTGTTGGGACTTGATGCGAAGAATCAGACTGATTCAACCCTTCACTGGGCCACCCCAAAATCTTATACACAGATTCTCTAATTAAAATGGTATGGCTGTGATTTTTGGGTAATTTTTTCATCCTCATCAAATCATATGAATGGGTCCTGTACAAACTAATGGTTGAAATTCCATGTTAATTGTTTTATTTGGTGTTAGTTACCTGATTTGCAGATGATCATGATGTTTGGATCCAATCGTTAACATGAAGCATCCTGCCTAATGGATGGGTCAGATCTAATGAAAATTACATCCATGTGGCTCTTGGTCTGCAGTGGAGTCAGCCCATGTAGCTCTTCGACAAACACCGCTCCTCGTCTGATGATTGAAACGGACGCGGATTCAGTGGTCCAGAGAACCACCGATCTTGATTCGTGAACTAGGGCCCTTGGTGACGTATGTGTTTTATATCCATACCGTCCATCCATCTTTTCAGCTAATTTTAGTGTATAAACCCAAAAATGAAGCGGACCCAATCTTAAATGGACCACTATATTTATTAGCCATCCAATCAGTATGGACGAACCTTTTAACGGTCACCACTGTTTTCTGTGGCGTGGTTCACCAAAACTGATGAACAGCTTAGATATAAAACAAATACATCACGGTGGGCCCCACATTTCGGAAACCAATCGGTGGTCCCCAGATCCACCGAAGCCACGTCCGATTGAAACTGCGCATGGTTTATATTTTCACACGCGTGACCGACGATCCACGTACGGGCAAATCCCTCGTACAGATTCAGATCTCAGATACGTGTGTGACGGAACTACGCACGTGTATCTACCGAGACTGCAATCCTACTCGCCCGAGTATCTCAGGCTTTTGCTTTTTCGGGAGGCACACAGCCAGCGTGATTAATTAAAATATTAAAATAACATTTATTTTAGGGTTCTATGCCGTTGCCCGCTTCCTTCTTATCCAATGCGCAACGATTCTTCTCTCTCTATAAATCCACCCATAGGCCTTTTTCTTTTTCTCCTTCTCTCAATCTTACCCTCGCTAGCCCACTTGTCATTTTTCTCTATTCCCGTTCTACCCTCTCAAGGGTAGCTCAGGTAATATTCGCATGTATTACCCATACTCCTCTTCTCTTCCTCCTCGCTTCTCTGTTCCATCTGTGTGAATAATTGATGATTTTCGTCTTGTTTTTCTCTCTTTATCCTTTAGGGGTAGACAAGGCAATTTTTTTTTTTTTTTTTAAAAATCCTTTTCTATTCTCCTTATCTTTCCTTCCTCCTTTCTTTCTATAATCTCTCTCTCTCTCTCTCTCTCTCTCTCTCTTTTCCCCGTTTTTCCCCTCTCGGATGGATTAGGTTAATTATTTTTTCCCTTTCTGATGATTTTTTCCCTTTTTATTTTTAATGTTCTATTCCTTTTTTTTCCCCCTGTAATTTTAGTTATCCTTTGCAGAAATCAGGGCTTGATTTTCGAAAGATTTGATTTTTTATGTCCGGATCTGTAATATTAGCCTTTTTTTTTTTTTTTTTTTCCTAGAAATTTACAGAGAAAGCCCTTCTCTTTTTATCATCTACGAAATTAGGCAGAGATCCTTTCTTTTCTTGAAATTTACAGAGAAAGCACTTAAAAAAAAACCATATACGAAATTAGGAAGAGATCTGTCCATTTCTTAGAAGATTCCTCTCTTTTACTTGTATAGAAATCTGGGAATTTTATTTTCTTCTGAAATTTCTCCATCCTTTTCTATTTATAGGTTTTTTTTTTTTTTTTTTTTCTTTCTGAAATTTTCTGTAAACTCGGTTTTTCCTATTTTGTTTATCTTATGAAATTTCTTTTTTTCTGTTTACAGGCGTTTCTCTGCAGATCTCTCTCTGTAAGTAAGATGAATCATTGTATGGTATCGCAGAACGTCTTTGCTGCCTGTGAGGAGATGAGGAGTAACGTTTCGGTGTCTGAACGGAAAGATTCGGTGGTCTGCCCTAAACCCCGGCGACTCGGCCTTTCTGTCAACGACCCGGTCCGGCCTATGAGGTGGCATTTTAGGTAATTTTATGTTGTTTCTCGCCTTGTCTTTTATAAAAGAAGGGGTTTCTGTCAAGACGTCTGAAAGATCTAAGCGTATTTCTTTAAAAAATCGCAGTTATCAGGCGGAGCTGTCGGATGCAAGAGCTGGTACAGAACTGCTGGATATCATTCTCACAAAGGTATGATTTTGGCTCCTTCGTGTTAGATCTGATGTCATCTTGCCCTTTTTATTATCTTCAAACGTATCTGATCGAACCGTGTAAATTGGACGTGCCTGATTATTAGGATAAACGTGGATAAACGTATATGTATATATATATATATATATATATATATATATATACATAATAGCGTTTTTTTTTTCCCCTTCCGATTTCTTAACTGGGCTTGTTTAGGAGTTAGATCAGACGATTCTGTCTCGAGATGGGTAGGTAGGTAGATCCGATCTTCTCCCAGTTTGGTTTCAACGGTCGGATGAGCGCACCTGCTATTTTTAAGATTGGATGCGGCCGCCTGAAGCTGGATAGACTAGAGAACAAAATCGACTTGCTAGATCTAGGTTTGCCGTCTTTTGTTGTTTTTCTGAGCAGATGCGTCCTCTGGAATTTGTGTTTAGGAACATCTGTAGATAAATCTTGGGGTTTTTATGGCTCGTTTGGCAGCAGTGGATCGGATGGATTTGAGGGGATTTGCTGGTTTTTTAAGACCCAAAAGAGATCCTTTTCAACTCCCGCCTCAGAAAAATCCACTCAATTCAGCATGGATTAAAATCACCCGATTCCACAGAATTTCTTATCCACGGTACCAAACGGGCCATAGGTGTGTTTTTCTGGGCATTTCCTCCCACAGTTTGTAGGGAGACCTTGCACTGAAGGTTGTGTGGTCTGTGATGTGTGTGAGACACCCACTGTTTGTAACCTGCGCTAGCTCATGTTAGGACTGGACCCAATAATCAGGCCCGTTCAAAACTCAAGTGGGCCATACCCCAGGAATCAGTGGGGATGCAGATGCCCACAAACCTTCTTGGGACGCTGAAGATGCTTATATGGCACCCAACTCTTTCAAAAGGTTAGTCCCATTAAAAAAACCAACTATCAGCCTGATCCAAAACTTCTGTGGCCCCATCCATTCGATTCCCTGTGGCAGGGATACTGAGTTTTGGGCCCGCTTGATCATGCGGATGAAGTTACACACACACACATAGCATTTTGTTGCCCCAACTAGGTTGAGTGTCTGAGAAAAGTATATCCCCATGGAAACCAGGGATTGATTTGGCAAGGCAGGTTCTTTTTAATGTTAGACGCTTCTAACTGGAAGGCCTTACAATCAGACTCCATTAGTGGAATTGAATTGGGATGCTGGATGCATATCATATGGTCCTGATTGACCTATTAATCGAATTTGGTTAACATGCTCATTGATCTGGACTGTCCATCCAATGAATTGCAATCTCATGTGATCACATGATTATATCTATACTGAAAATAGCCCAAAAATGGCACCCATCATTGCTGTAGTGATTAATTGGCGTACCACTATAGATGATCTTAACCACTTAAATTACATATCCTGGTTATTGGGCCATGATTTCTTACCATGTCAAAGAAATTTATTTATCATTATATGGGTTTCTGTTTTGACAGGGTCCTGATCAAGTGCCAAGTCTGGTCTCCTCCTCCCCACCTTATTTCAGCGGCTCACCACCCAGCCGTTCGGCTAACCCGTTGGTCCATGATGCCCGCTTCGGCGAGGTGAAACTAGCACCCACTGCATCCCCGCAGCTGACACCGTTGGGCCTTTCATCTTCCCCATCAACATCAGCGTCTGCCCGGAAAGGGTGTGCCCGCACCAAGTTCGGGCTCAAACCTGCCGCGGTGAGAGTTGAGGGTTTTGATTGCCTGGACAGGGATAGGCAGAATCGCAGTATCCCGGCCATGGCCTAAAAGATTTTCGAAAAAAAAAAAAAAAAACCCAACACAACAAAAAACTAAAACCAAGAGAGTACAATTGAGGAAATTTGGAGAGAGAGAGAGAGAGAGAGAGAGAGAGAGAGAGAGAGGTTTTTCTGTCATTTGTGTATATAAATCCCCCATCTTACTAAGTGACCATGTATGTATATTTTGAAATAAAGGAGAGGAGGTAAACCTTCTTTTCTTATTAATTAGGGAATTGATATTTCCACCCCATAAAAATGCTAGTTCCATCCACCAGAAGGGTAGTTTGGTCATTATACAGCAAGAAGCTTCCATGTGAGGTAGAGCATGTTATGACCAAATTGCCCCATTCTGGGGCTGGAATGCCAATTTTATGGGGCTAGAAATGCAATTCCCCTTGATTGTTGTTGCTAGGTTTTGTGAGAGTTGGGGTCTGTTCTGTGTACGATTGAGGGTAGGAGGAGTCTTTTTTTTTTTTTTTTCTTGTTTAAATGATTCCTTTTTGGTGGAATTGGCTCTGCGGCCAATATCTGTATAAAGAATTGTTCAGTTTTTTTCCTTTTTTTTTTTTTAATAAAATTTTTCTCTGAGTCATGAAGAGCGTCATGTTTATGTAAATATCATATACTCTGCCTTTGGCATCTCCGGATATGCGGCTTTGTTGGCATCTTGTTTTTGCCGTTGCGGCTCCTGTGTGAATATATTTTACCAGTTCCTACAGCGAATGTGTTTCTTCCCCTATTATTATTATTATTATTATTTTGTTTGAGTCTGTGTAGAATGCATGTGGTGTGATCTCACCAAACGCATCCATTGGTGGGTACTACCATGTATGACCTCTGGTACTCTGGAGATTGATGATTAATACGCATGTACTCAGAAATTATAGATATGGAATATTGTGGGGGCCTACTATGGATATGTTATAAGCAATAAAAAATTAGATCGAATGGGCAATCCTATAGCTCTTGATCAATCAACATTTGTCTGTTGAATTTAGTCAGTTGGCCACTTATCTACCAAAACCGTCGATCACATGTCCATAAAGCGAGCAGTTAATCTCAAGCTAGTCAAAAGTGTTTTTTACTTTTATGATGAATGATGGGACGAGCCATTTGAATGGTTTAATTTGAGTTACAATTTCTTAGTGCCTGTGTATAGCGCCTGTGTATCAACCATGACACAGCAGAGTACCAGCGGATATTTTTTTTTTAAATCAAAATTAAAATGGTCGGTTTTGGTTGGATTGTACCGATTTGTCATCTTTGTGAATTGGTCTATTTGAGGCGGCCGTGGGTATTGACCCAGCTGGTCGTGACTTGGATCGATATGGACTGTTTGAATGTTTATCTGGGTGGGGTCCTTTGTGGATGTAGACCCCACACCATTCAGTTGATGCACCAACCGTTTCCTGTTTTCACACCATGCTGTGGTGTGAACACAGCTAGAACCGTCTCTAGATGAGAGCGGATTCGGGCCTCACAGGCGGGATGCTCTGCGTCCCTCCAATGGATCCCTGACTGTGGGGCCCACCGTGATGTATATGCCTTATATCTACTCTGTCCATCCGTATTGAAACCTCATTTAAGGGTATTACACCAAAAATGAAACAGATACAAATCTTAGGTGGACCACACCACAAACAGTAGAGATTAAATACTTATCATTAAGAAGTTCTTGGGTGCCACCGGAGTGTTTATTTGCCATCCAAACTGTTGATAAGGTCACATAGATCTGTATGAAAGGACCAGACGAATATCAGCTTGATCCAAAACTTGTGGTCCACAAAGTTTTTAATGGTCAATCACGGACGTGGATTGCTTAGTTTACTCACTGCGCTTAGCGTACTGAGTAATCTCCGTCCATCCATGTTAACATATAATTTTAGGGCTTGTGACGAAAAATGAAGCATATACATTCAAATGTAAAACGCCACAGGAAACAGTTAAATTGAAAGTCTACCGTTGAAGTTTTTTTGTGGGCCACGGAAGTTTTGGATCAAGTTTATATTTGTTTTTTTCCCTTCAAATAAACATCACTGTGGGGCCTAGAAAGGTTTCAACGGTGGAAATAATTATCCCCACTGTTTCCAGTGGTATGATCCACTTTGATCTTTGGATATGCTTCAAATTTGCGCTCAACCCCTTAAATTATATGAAAAAATGGATGGACGGTGTGGATAGACCACAAACATTCAAGGTGGGCCCAACTGAGTTTACTCAGTACGATAGGAGCGTACTGACGCAATCCGATTTCGTCAATCACCACTGTTTTTTCTCGTGTGGTCCACTTGGGATTTGGATCTGCTTTATTTTGGAATCATGCTATAAAATAAGCTGTCAAAACGGATGGACGGCGTGGATGTAAGGTAAATGCATCATGGTGGACCCTACAGTCAGGTATCCAACGAAGCTGCACCCGTACAGACGGCAATGAATCAACGGCTCAGATTGGTATTCGTGGAAATCGGATCTTGTCGCGTGTAATTAAAGCGATGTGTTTGAGGGGATTGACCAGCTAGCGGAAGGTGCGCCGGCTGTCCTTGATTGGATGGATTTTCTCAGCTGTGGGGTAGTATTCTAGAATCGGTCAATCCATGTGCAGGTCATCATTTTTTAATTTTTTAATTAATGAAAGGAGATCCGGTCTACTACGGTTCATGTCGCATGTGTCATGTCTTTATGGGACCCAGTTTAGGTGGATCCCTGGATCACCAAGGTCGGTGGATCCCTAACTGTAGGGGCCACTGTGATGTATGTGCCTTATATCTACACCGCTCTTCCGTTTGACAGCTCATTTTAGGGCATGATCCCAAAAAATGAATTAGATCCAAATCTTAGGTCGACCATACCACGGGAAACAATCGTGATCGAATCTTCACCATTAAGAACTTCATAGGAGCTACCAGAATGTTTATTTAGCATCCAACCTGTTGATAAGGTCACAAAGACCTGAATGAAGATACCAAACAAATATCAGCTTGATCGAAAACTTTTGTAGCCCACGAGATGATTTTAATTGTCGATTATCACTGTTTCATGTATTATGGTCCAGATTTAGATCAACTTCAGTTTTGGGATCATGCTCTAAAATGAGCTTTCAAAATGGATGGACGGTGTGGATACAAGGAAAATACATCAGGGTGGCCCACGGTCAAGGATCCCACCCACCCACCTCGGTGATCCACCGAAGCCGCGCCCCATCTTTACCAGGGATTTAAGACTCGGACGAGTACCGTGCGACTCAATTGAGTCGACTCGGACGGGGCTGAATCGAGTCCAGCTTGGCACTGGAGACCAGAATGGCAAATAAGAGGTGAGTTGAACGACTGTTGAATTATATTAATATATTTCCTAGTCTTCTAATTAAAAATATACACCAAACTTTTAAATATGAGAGATGCTCAAGTGCTGTCACTTGTCAGAACACTTATAAACTTATAAATTATAGTGCTCCCAGTTGCATTCGGGTAATCAGACACTATAATAGATTGATCTAGACTGTTCACTAGGTTCATTGCACATTTTATGGGCTACTATGGAAAATCTCACACCGATCTGACAAAAAATGAACCATTTGATCTATGATATTCATTATTAACGGTTAAGATTGTTTATACAAGGGACATAATATTTTAATACTGAGATCATGATTCAAGTGCTACTGTAGCAAAGGGATTGAAGAGGGAGATCGCCATCCAGCTCTAGTGTGCAAAATCTTGAATCTATAAAGTTATTCTTAGATCTACCAGATAAAAAGGAAGATTCAAAATTTTATTAATCAATAATGCACAAACTTCTAAATTATGTTACTTAAAAAATTCAAAATATTAATTAAAATTCCTAAGTCAACTAAACTAGAATTTACCAAAAATAATAAATTTTATTAAAAATAGAAAGACTTAGTTTAATTGTATTGGATGATTCATAGTGTGATAAAAAACAATTCATAAAAAGACTGCATATACTGAAACTTTAAAATGAAGGAGTTATATTTGAATTAAAACTTACTAAAAAATAATAAGTTTTTCTTAAAACTGCAAATTTGAATTGAAAGGAAATGCTTTATCACAAAATGGATGATGTGATCTACTTTTGGGGTCAGTTGACCCTGGATGGTATGTTATGGTAAAAATTCATAGTTCATGCATATTGTAACACTATTCAGATCAAAAGTTACCGTTAATTTACAGTTTACACCTCGAATGACAAATTCTCTCTACTTGAAATGAATTTCTTTAATCCAGATGCATCCGGGGCATAGTTACATCATGCCGTATATAAGATTGGGGCTAAATCTGACTAACTACGTCCGCTTCTATTTGGGCTTCTTTCAGTCCAAATATCCCAAGAATAAATCTATAGCTCGCTTAAGATTCTAATGATTCACTTTTGTAAGACAATTGTAACCCATCCCATTCATGGCTTCGCGAGCAGACGGTTGTAGAAAATAAGGCCTGTGTGGAATAAGGTTGCGTGCAGGTAAGAATATCCTAATTTTATTTGTAACTTTACATTCAGGCTTGAAAATGACAATGTATGGTCATTCATGTGCTCCAAATCAATATGAGCTTGCATGATCTAGTTTTAAACTGGTACTGGCCAAATAGACTGAATAGGTTGATGTCAATTTTCAATCTGATATCCTTCTGAATTTTTTCCCAACAGCCCACGATACGTCTTGATATAGGAGACACGTACGATTATGAGCTCATGTACCAAATGGAACAATTTGATAAGTATGTAACATCGATGATACTGATTCATAAATCATCTTTGTCACTGATTTTATGTCCAACACTCCTAACTTCAAAGGAAATGAGTATTCCAATAGATGAGATGAGATAAAAAAGCTTTTCATTAATAGAGGTCCAAAGGATTCATATCGGCTTCTCTTAATTTCATTTAATCTCTACTATATATAGCATCAGGAGCCAAGGGCATTTTGCCTGAGCAATTAGTTCTAGGAGAGTTGTGGCCTTTGTGATTCTAAAAGACATCAAATAAAATTTTCACTTTCATAAACTAGAGCACTATTATTTTTGAAAATTTAAAAATTTGCATGTTTATAAATGAATGGCTTGGATTTTACATGGCTTACTTGTAGTCTGGATGACTAGTCCATCCAACAAAAGGCTATGTGGGTCTCACTACCATGACTGAGTAACACTCACCTATGCATCATACTGCCTCATGTTAGGGCATTAGCCCAAACAAATGGAAGATCTAAAACTTGAGTGAGCCACAAAATAAGAAAAAGTATAGATGGTCATCCATAGTTGACGACCTTCTTCTCTGTAGTTGCATCCTCCCTCTCTTTTCTTCTTCTTTTTTAGGTCTCTCCCCTTCTGTATTATCTTTCCCCCATTTCTCTCTCCCATCCTCTTTCCACATGTGTTCGTGCCAATTCCCCAAATATTTTAGATGGGAGTTGGAAAGTGGCCATTAAATGGCGGGCGTACTACTAAAGTGACTTTATCAAAGTTAGGCAACCCATGGATAGTAAAGTGAATACCCAAGATTTGATACATGGATCTCTGAATTCTTGAATATTCTGAGAAAAGTAGGAACAAGATTTATTATAACTAACCTTATGTCCTGCCTCTTCACAATATTTTTAAACAATAAAATGGCTGTTCCAACACTCTGGGATAGTCACTTTGGAGAATAAGAGAACATTGTCCGCGAAGAGGAGCTGCGAGATGTTCGATCATCTAAGTGGGTCAAAAAGCCTGATGTTAGCTAAGTTTTGGATGTAAGTTGACAAGGCCTTCTCACACTAAGAAAATAGATATGGAGACAAAGGGTGAACTTGTTTAAGGCCTTTGGATTGCTGAATCAATCCATCAGACATGCGATTGATAAGAATAGAGAAGGATGTCAATGAGAGATGTATTCCATAATCATGGAAATCCATCTTCGGCGATAACCAAATTTCAACAGGACCACTTCCAGAAACGCCCATTCCAGCCACCTAGTGACTTCTTCAATGTTCAACTTAAGATGTTCTGTCTTACCCTTTCTTCTGGACATTGAGTTCAATGGTTCATGAGATATCAGGATGTTACTGTGGATAAGTCCAGATGGAATAAAAGCTACTTGGAATGGTGAAATCAGCTTGTGGAAGAGTGTTCTAAGCATATTTGCTAATCAGTATAGAAATCAGCTCGGAACTCAGGATACGCTTGTGAATGTTCCCCATGGCATTCTTGTTCTATCACAGTAGGTTTTTTTTTTTTTTTTTTTTTTTTTTTAAATTTTTTTTTAAATTTTTTTTTTAACACATGCACATACACACCACACACGCTGTAGTGGGATTTCACCACCTATGGGTACTCGAACCCTTGACCTGGTGTTGAAACTCTTGTGAGTCTACCACTGGGGCAAGAGTAAGAACCCGAAGAGCTTCCAACAGAAATGGGCATTTGATGGATGGGGAATTATGTTCAGTGTTCAGATAAAGGGGGGAGCGATCCGATGAGGTTCGAGGAAGGTGAGTGGTGGTAGTATTTCAAATACTAGTTCTTAGGTGAGTGGTTTTGGTATTTCAAATACTAATTCTCTATTTAAGGCTAGCGAGGCTTTGGTTGAGTCTTTCTTTGATGAGGGCTTGTTCCATTCTGTGGTTACTCTAATGTAAAAGAATTACCAGTAAAGCCTAGATCTATAAGAGAACATTGATCATGAAAGGTTGCATTTGTATTTGGGAGTAGAGATTCTTCCTATTCTTTTTGATTGGTGAATGATGATGGAGTTAGTCTTTGATAAGGCACCAAGATAACTAGTGCTATCAATAGCTACGCAGGCTCGTTGGGCTTTCAGGTTTGGCCTGCTTTTGGTTGAGCTTCTGCCTGTGGGTTGGGTCTAGGTCCTGTTTATTAATTAGGCCAGGTTTGGGCTGTGTTTATGAGCCTGTCAGCCCGGCCATAGTCAATCAGAACCATCCTCTTTAAGGTTTCAAGGGGTTTTTTTTTTTTGTTTTTGTTTTGGACATCATGCATGATTGAGCACACCTAATGAACTTTCCAGTTATTGTGCGAAAGAGGATGGTCAAACTCAGGCATGGGCCATGCATGTTAATGAAAGTCTTCGTTAAGAGCTCTGATTAGGGTCCACCTAGGGGGTGAAGTAGGAAAATTAACCATTTGCTCTAAAAGCTCGAACTGATAAAGCGTGGCGAATTAATCCCTTTATCTCATAGCCTAGGCCTCACATTGCATGGGTTAGTACCTTGGCCGACCCCTCTTGTGGGCCTCACATCACATGGGTACTGCCTCACACGAGCCACCCACCTCATATGGGCCGCACACCCCGAGTGTGTCCCCGCATCCCACAAGCTACCCCACTCGAGCCCAATGTGAAAATGCCCCTGCATTAGGGGGGAGAGATTTGGAAGGAAAGGGTAGGGCTACATGTAGAGAGAAAAAAGAGAGTGCGCGACAAGTAGGAGAAGGTGGGTGTGAGATACACGAACGGAAAGGGGAGAACGTATGTTCTACTGGCATGAAAAAAATCTCTCTAGGGATTTACCCAAGCTGCTCATTGATAAGCACTCAAACTTTGAAAATTCCCTAAATTCAACTAACTTATGTTAGAAATCCCTTTTTTTTTTTTTGTTAGCTGGTTAGTACACCCCACTGTTAGTTCACACTTCACTGTTAGCCACCCTCACTAGGAATCGATGCCAAGACCTCAGTGTTGAAACGAGGTATCTTTCACTCAGTCTACCACTTGAGCTATGGATCAGGGTGTTAGAAATCCCTTCTAATGCCTATAAACTCTCATTTACAACTCTCCTAAAACTAACTGCATTAGCAAATCCATTAGTTACTCGTGAGAGATGTTATTATAGTTATTGTGATCTTCCTTCATTTCCCCAAGCAAGATGAACAATGTTTCAAAGGGCCTTAACACAGAATTTCATTGACACGTGAAGATATTAGGAGAGAATCTAGTAGCATTTCAAATTCTGAATTACAAAATAGAGAATGGAATCATAAAAATTCTCAATAATGAAGAACTACAGGAGGATCCTTCAAGCATAGACAAGTAGTCAGAAATCTAATTTACCTATGACAAGACCCGGTATACATAGTGCATGCCATTGGTATTGTTTTAGAGTTCATGCGAAAACCTCATTGGAATAATGGGGTTTAAGATTGCCATTGACAATTTATCCATGGCATATGACATGAACACTCTGTGCACACAATCTTTAACATTTTCGATGTGTATGGGTGCAGATGAGAAAGAGTTTTATTGCATTTTTCTCCCAACAAGTGCTAGCAATCAGAAGCATACCAATGACCGGATTTGAACTTAACAATTTGGCCAAGTTAGGTGTCTGATAGGGTTGAAATTTCAGCACTATGGGTCTTCCATGATCACGATTTTAACAAATGATTCGTATTTTCGAATGTATGGCACATATGAACATGCCTGAGAGATCGTCAATCCCTAACTTGCTAACCTCATTTTGTGGAAAAAAAAAAAGAAGAGGGACGGCAGCTCTTGCGATAAATGCCAGTCTCTAGCAGATTTTATGAGAAATGAAAAAAGGGCGGCATATAAAAAACACACCCTTACAAAATGTAAGGCTGATAAAGTTTCTATAATGAAATTTGTGAGAGCGGTGCCCCGCAACCTTGTGACAAATAATGAGAAATGTGGTGATAAAAACAGGTGGGAGCTTTGAGGCTATCAAGACGCATTATGCGCTAACGTGCACTAGTACAAGGTGGGCCTAAAAATGCCCGTGACCATCATTTAGTGTAATAGAAAGTATCTGTGTGGCAGTTCTTTGAATTATCCACATGGATGATGTAGAATGGCTTGGCGATTATAGTGGTTCATGTAAGCTTGATTGGGCACATTTCATGAATGGATGATGATCTTCAATATCTTGTGGCCACAAAATTCACTCACTCAAGTCTAACATAAAATGAGTTCATGTATTTTTTTCTCACCACAAACCCAACCAAAGCCATTACTTTCTCCTAGGGCTTCATGTTTGATTTTTGTTGTTCATTTCTCTAATTTAGGCAGAGTTTGGAAAAGGGTGTAAATCACAATTGCAACTGATTTAAATGGATGCTGCTTAAATATAAAACACTGCAAAAATCCCATTAGTGGAATTGAGGAAATCTTCCAAACTGGCTCCAAAGTCCCAAGTCCAAACGAGCTCAACGACCATTTGGGCCAACGGCAATTCCACTCAATGAGAATGTAGTAGTGTCCAAAGGCATCCTCAGCTTGTAGTTGTGGAATATTGAACAGAATGCGATTGAATCTAATTTGAAAGGGGGAAATTGAAATATAAGAACATTTTCACATACCCATTTTGTTTAGGCTTCTCATATTTAGTGTAATTAGAGTATATGAATTCAGATTTTATATGGTTTTCAGTTTAATTGTTAGGGCATCTCCGTTGCGATTACCAAAATGCTTGAAGTTTGGCCCGTCTCGTGAATTCAAGTTGTGCAAGCTACAGATTAATTTGCAAAATTAGACGAAGGAATTCCAAACCAACCAGTGTTATGGATATGTCGATTAGATTCACCATATTCAAAGCAAAATCAATTTGCAGAGAAAGAACTGATTTGTAATGTGTTGAAATGAGAAATTTGATAAATGCACCAACTAGGGGTGGCAATGGGCTAACCGTCCCAAGCCAACCCAAGCTTATGGGGGCACATTCGGGCCTCTAAACTTGGCCTGGGCTTAACATCTACAATTGGTGTTCAGCCCAAGCTGGGCTAGTGTCGATGATGAATGGCTTCGCTGGCTTGTTGGCTCAGTCCAATCATCAAATTGGCCACAGTTATATATATATATATATATATATATATATATATATATATATCTAAAAAAATGGATAGTATAAAGATACTTATGAGCGATTCTCATTCGATTTTGTAGTTTAAAGACCCCTATTTGATATAGGTTATGTTTCAATGATCCAAACTACTTATCTGAATTGGACTTGTCATGATCAAAGGATACTAAAAGAAATTCTTATTCAAGCCGTTCATTCGGCCTTGTAGGGGAAGGGGAGGGGAACGGCCAGGGCCTTTTCAATCTGGTCATGACCATGTCCAGGGCCAGGAGGATTAAGGCCCCGCCCCTAAGTGCCAACTAGATATGGCCCAAAATCCCATGGTCCTTATGGTTGCTGCCATCATCATCATCATCATCATCATTGAAGTTAACATATCACAAGGCATGACACTAGTTCATGTGACTAGAAACAAATTCCATTTCCATAAATCACCCAAACAAGCAAGGTTGAAAGTAGAATGGAAAGCCCACAAATCCTAAACATATATCATTATTAAAAATGTGACGATATGCAGCCGGAGCTTTGATGTCCATCATCACAAGGAAGACTCGATGTCCAATCTCATCTGTTGGATAGTGGGGAAAGAAAGGAAAAAAACAAAATGGAAACTAAATTTGAAAGTCCCGAAACTGGAGATAATCAAGACCATTGACCCACACAGATCTTGAATGATCATGGCTTGATTTAAGCACCAGGGGGCTTGTAGGCAATGAAACTGATGCACTGGACTTGGCGCTTGTTGTCGAAGCCGATGATCCGGTTGAAGTAGGTCGGGTACGCTTTCTTGCATTCCTCGACCTCCTTGAGGACCTGGCTGGAATCAGTGCACCCATACATGGGGAGCTTCCACATGGTCCAGTAGCGGCCATCGTAGTACCCAGGGGATCTGTGGTTCTCACGGTACACGTATCCAACCTGTGTATACATACATAACAAGATTATCACTATATGTAAACATGAAGAACAGATGGTAAAGAAGGGCGGCCCACTGTTACTCTAGGCCTAGCATTTGAACTTGTTGGGCTAGGCCTTCGAAAAATCTATCTTTATTTTATTTTATTTTATTTTTTATTTTTTTAAAAAAATAAAAATAAAAATTGGCCCATTTACATCCTCAGTAGTGGTATGAATTAAGAGTAAGACTGTCAATGGTTTGGGTTTGATTTTTGGCCAAATAAATAAGTGGGCTAGAACTGGGTCTAGATATTATAACAAAGTCTATCAACTCCTAGGATAAACTCAAGGACCTGTGTAGGGATGTTATGGGAATGGGCTTAATCTCATAGCAATAGTACGATTTGGCTTAAATTAGTGATTTCATTCAAATTATATTTCGAATGAAACAATGATTTGATCTTTTATCTTCTTATTTGGTCAAAATGACTTGAACTCCATTGTAGTGTTCATATGGAATTGAGAAGATTTAAAATTAGAGCTTTGAGGTGGAAGTTCTAAAAGAGCTATTTTTTAAGGATTTAGTATCCTGTCAAATCCAAATCCCTTCAATTCCTAGCTACCAAATGCTTTTAACCAAAAAAAAAAAAAATTAAATTCCACAAATCCCGTCCAATTTTGCACTACCAAACGACCCCTTGATGGAGAAGATTTTTATACAATTTAATGTACCAACAAGGCAACAACGATCTAGGCCTAAGTTTGAGAGAGAGAGAGAGAGAGAGAGAGAGAGAGAGAGAGAGAGAGTCATACATCAGAGAACTCTATGCAAGGAATCCACCCCGAACGGATGAGGTAGTCGATTTCCTTTGCCAACGCCTCCTGGGAGAGCGGCGGGAGGTAAGAGAGAGTCTCGAACTTCTTGAGCCCCTCTGGCGGCCACACCTACACCACACATTTTGTAAACATTAGTAACATTCAATAAACTTACTTTCATAAATCAATAAAAAAAAATAAAAATAAAAATTCTTCGCCTGCTTTTGCTGCTGCATTTTCAACTTCTTTCTACCTTATCCATAAAACAAATTACAAATTACTTATGCATCTATACTTCTCTCGTTTATTTCGCGTCTTATATTCGTTTTACCAGCATGCATTGCACTCTTCCACCATTGCTGGGGAGGGAGGACATGTCATTAGTAAGCTTGTGTGTGCCGGGGAACGCGGAAGTCGACTTGAGGCCGGTGAATGGTGCGACCATGGTAGCTTGAGCCGGGGCGATCCGGTTCATCGTCGCGGTCGAGGCGACGGCGGCCGTCGAGACCATCACTGAGGAAGCCATTACACTCTCCTTTGATCTTCTCCTTGTGGTATGGCCCAAATGCACACCTTCAATGTCTGAGGAGAGCTTCTCTCCTTCCCTATATATAGTCACACCCCTTGTGTAGCCATTACCAGTTGTTGATCCAACGGCTGTTATGTGTTTCTGTTTATTTTTGGGCCCATCTTGACCGTTGGTCTAATGTAGGTGACATTACACTTGGACGTCCACACATGGAGAGGAAAATCGGATTAGACCCTTATCGTTAGGCACCCCTCTCGGTGTGCCACGTGTCGACACCTGGTTCATCTTATCTCATCCAATGACGTGAATGTCTGATGGTGATTCTCAGCCCTTCGTTTAATGTCACCCACATGTATATGGGCTGTGGACCACACTCTGATGGAGATATTTTTAGGTTGCGCTGAATCGTATGGTTCTGCTCCTCTGGAATGGTACGGATCCCATCACTGTTGGATTTTTTGCATGTGGTATCCATTCATTGATGATCGAAACCGTTGGTTCGATTGGTTGTAGTATGTATGTGAATTACCAGAAATTTCTCAGATTCTAAACTTTTTTTGAATTTTTTTGCATCGAGTATTTACCGTTGTTTTAAGTCTCTAATAACCGTCATTTTATTCGACTTCAATTGAGAGTTTAGAAATTTCCAATCATGAAAATGTTTTTTTTTTTTTTTTAATACCGTTCATCAAAAGCTAGTCCCATCGTATCAACCGTTTGGATTACTGGAAGGTGGCCCCACATTTACAGAATCCCAGCGGTTGGCTAACAGAGCTTTTACTGAGGCGCAGGACCCTATAATTCGTCGGAGACTCATACTCATAGATTACAGTAAAATTACGAAAACGCCCATATTCAATATTTCAAATGAAAAAGAGGGTGACCCGTGAGAGCATTTGAAACTGTGACCCATCCCAATCGCCGAGCTAAATCGTTCCATGCTCGATGGCAGGATCAATCATCCAGTGGGTCCCAAGTGGCAGGATCAATCATCCAGTGGGCCCCAAGTCAGGAATGGGCTCGACTGGCAAAAAGGGGACAGAACCGGACATGTGTAAAAACCAGACTGGTGCCTGTTACCCCCATGATTTTAACAAGTTGGTCATTGTGATAAGGCCCATTGATTGATTGTCATGATTAAGGATGAGCCTTGATAGGGTCAAGCTGTATGGTTTAAGGCTCAGGCTAGAAATATGATCCATTTAAGTAAATGGGTTGGGCTTGGGATTGACTCTATGTAACCTGATCTGCCTATATAGATTATCAATTGGTTGGGCCTCAAGATTAGATTGAACCGGGCACAGCTCAAAACCTAAAACAAAATAAAGAAGAAAGTAAAGGTGGTATACTTGTGTTGGTACTCGGTTTGTTTTCTGTCACGTGAGGTGTGTGCTGGCTTGTTAAAATTGATATAATGACTTAATTCAAACTAATTAACTTTGACCAAAGTGCTAAAATAGGCAAATATATCAAACTTGACGGTATATAACTGCAGAGATCAATTGCCTACTTAGCCACTCGTAGAATATTTGAAATGATTAAGTGATAATCAGAACGTGAGGTTCTTCTTTACACTTTACCTTTCACCATAAATAACTTTTCAATAAACCGGTGCAATAAAAAAAAAAAAAAAAACTCACGATCGATCATTAGGAGTGAATACAAGAATGCATCTCTTGAAAGAATTGTTAATATTGGATAAAGACCAAGCTCAATATATGGCCATAAATTTGGATTACAACTAAAAAATTATTTCTATTGAATTATCACTACTTCTAAGATAGATTGAGCTAAGATAAATTGATAGATTTGATTTGTTTGTTGGATTTGATTGTTGTTTTCTCTGCTAATCTTCCTACTATTAATTATAGATTTCTTATGTACCTATTCTTCCTACCATGAGACATTCCCCTCTCTCCGAAACTCATGTACGTACATACATAAGTACGTATATTATATGCAAGTGGGTTAAAGTCAATTTATATTAGTTTTGGATTCATATTCTCTACATGGGGTGTTGTCTATATATTGGGACAATAATTAAGGAGCGGTACTCCAATTCTATGGTATTAATCTTCTGGTGTTTTCCTTAGTTTGTGACATAGGGGTGGGCGTGATGAGGTTGATCACCATATTCTATGAATGATAAGTACCTTAGGGCTTGTTTGGATGCTTGTAAGTTTTTTTTTTTTTTTTTAAAGTTTTAAGTAACTTGTAAGTCACTTAAAGGTGAAAGTTACTTACAGGTAACTTGTTTGAATGTAAGCTGTAAATCACTTACAAGTAAGTTTTTCTGTTTGGGTAACCTGTAAGTTACTTATAGATAAAAAGCTATATATTCACACTGAGCAGAGCTTGGATTAGGGAATTGTTTCAAAATATTATGATCATATAAAAAAGCACGGTATTAAATATGTCATTTTGTTAAGCCCATCAAGATAAATATTTGATCGAATTCTTAAGCCAAACTAATCATCAAGTGGGCCCACAATTCAAAATATCTGTAGTATAGAACAATAACTCAATTTAAGCATTAAGAACAAAATTAAAAATATTAATAACAAATATAATAATCAAATTACATTAACAATGTCTTCTTTAACTATGGAAAGTATATTTAAAACTTTTCACTTTGGAATCATCCTCTCTGACCATTCATTCCTTTGGATAGAACTTACATGGTCAAGGAACATAGATGTAAAATGTGGTCTTTCTGCAAGGTATATGTAGGCTCTATACATCACGTTAGAATCAATGGTTGTTATATTCTCTAATTCATCCCACAATCTCCCTTCTGTTTTAGTTTTAAATGAAATATATTCATCCATTGTTTCCTAAATGCTTTCGAACTTTTCAATAATAATTGATGTAAGATAGGCATTATTCTTTTTCTTTTTGGGTGTCCTTTGAGCGGAGATTCTCACATTCATTTGACTATTTCCTCCATTATATTGATATGGAAGTTGTGTTTCATTAGAATATGCATCATCGGGTGGTGCAAATGATGTATATGATCTAGAGGGGTATGTGGACAATGTGATGTCATCCATGTAATGAGATGAATGGACGACTTCTTCCTCAAGATCAATTGTAGTTCGTGTTGCATTCCCTGTAGCTAAATCATCCCCGCTTATCATATCATACTAAGCTAGCAGTAAGAATGACTTGTTTTTGATATGAACAACTTCATATTTTGCCTATAAAACAAAAAGAATTTAGTTACTTTTCATTGTATATGAATGGCTTCAAGTTTTGAATGAACTTCACCTTAGGACATGTTTGATTTTCCAAATCCAATGTAAATACACAGTAAATAAGTAATGATTACTCTTACGTTCCGTTTGAAAATTCATATATATTTCTGCTTGGAAAATTGGTCAAAATGGATTGGTTTAAATTTATGGGCCCCATTGTGATATATATGATGTATCTATGCCGTCTATCCATTCTAGTATAACATTTTGAGGTATGACCTAAAAAATGAGGCTGATCCAACACTCAAGTAACCCACACCAAAGGAAACAATGGCCCCAAAAAGTTTTTAAAGGTAGGTATTTGATTTCCTAAATCCTGTGGTGTGGCCCACTTGAGCTTTAGATCTTCCTTATCTTTTTGGATGATGCCCTAATTTCAGCTGGGATAATGGATGGACAATGTGGATAAGCCACATATATCACTATGGGCCCCACATATATTTCACATCATCATTGGTTTTTGTGCCAAAAAAAGCAAGCGTCAAATCAAGCATTGGTATTTCTACCGTAATTACTCAAGGAAATCATTATTATTCATTTCCCATGTATTTACCATTGGTTTGGAAATTCAAACAGGCCCTTAATGAATTCAGCCCAAGTATCTAACTCAGCAATAACACATTTTCTTTCTTCATCCCAACTAAAGCCACTTTTGCTAAATGCAAGGTTTGTCAAGTTAAATTTCTTTTTAAGCAATATTAACCAATTTCTGCATTTTTTGTCATCCACTTGCACAAAAAATGTCTCCACCACTATGTTTGCTACTTTATTCATACTAGTTTTTCTAAAAGCATTGTCATATTTTTTTCTCAATGATACTTCCTCAACTAAGGTCTTTTTCATACATTCATCCATGTATGAAGTCTAATTAACTTGTGCATTTCGGCCGCTGTTACTTGCCTTCATATTTTGCGATATACTTTTAAAACATTGTATATTTAAATATGATAAATTTGTAAAAGCCACATAAGATATATTAGAAGTGAGTACAAATTGATATAAACATATTATCTAAAGTGCAATAATAAAATAGTACATTCCCATGTTAAGCAATAATCTTTTTATCGGTATCTACATTCTCAAGTCGCATAGCTGACATAATTGATGTTTTGTGTTGACTTATATGATTCCCATATAGTTGATGTAAGTCCAAGTTGAAATTCCCTCCATCTTTGTTTTTCTCTCCTAGCAACCGCAAATAAGGGTGCACATGGAACTGGTAAACCGAATTGGAACTGACTAAACCACACAGTTTGGTCCAGTTTTGAAGTGCACCAGTTCCGAATATTAAAGAACTGATTAGTTCGTTTCGGTTCTCGGTTTGGGGTTATGTAGAACGGAACTGAACCATATACAGAACTGTGGAACTGAACTTGGAATTGAACCTGGAATCAAACCATCCCAAGCAATAAATATTAAAAAAATATATAATCTCTTAATTCTCTTCACGCTGCCCATACTGCCTCCATTCTATTCTTATCTCTCTCTCTCTCTCTCTCTCTCTCTCTCTCTCAACACAGCCATTGGCCGCCCACCGCCCGAAGCTCCACCTCACCCAGCTGTCAGCCACAAAACTCGGGAATCCCGTGTTTTTATTGGTTCTCCTGGTCTCTCTTGGATTCCAAGTTGGATTTGAAAACCTTCTTGGTGTGGAATGAATGGTTTAGATCTTTTTTATAGCCGACATAAACCGATAATGCTAGATGATGTTTCTTGCGAAGTCTCTTGCTGAATTTGGATTGTGCACGCTGGCTGGTTTAGATTTCAATCGATGGAGGGTTCACATTTGATAATCTCCTTTTGGATTTGCAAAAAATCCTATTTGATTTTGGGATCGGGAGAAAACAAAATTGAAAGTTTTCAATTCGAACCCAACTCGCTCATGCATTGTCGGGTCCATCCCTGAATTATACGGATATTATACTAGCCTGATCTTATGGGGTCCAATGTAGTGTTTGTTGCGAAGAGATCCACTCCATTCATCTGGTTTGTTATGCCATGTTAGGATGCGGGCTTGAAAATGAGGTAAATTTGCCGATCAGGTGAGCCATGCATAAAGAAAGAGGATTGGTGAAACCCATCGTTGAATCATCACTGAAACTACGTTTAAGCCATTATTTACATTTCTACTCTTTATATAGTCACGACTTTTGCCATCTATAACTCTCAACTTCACCATTTAAATGTGATGAAATTTGACAGGCATTCGTTATTTTTCATGCTCTTTCCAATGTCCCGATTTAGGCCAAGGATGACCAAGATGCTCTCTTAATAGTTAACACACTCTGTGATTCAAAAGAATGTTTGTATACATCTAATTGAAAATTTACCCGATAGTTTAGAATATACCCTAAGGTCTTCATAATAATTGGTTTATCCCAATATTCGGATGGCCCATTTGCAAATCCAAATATGATGGATGGTTAGATGATATGTTAAAAATAAAGAAACTGAATAGTTAATATCCTGATCATGTATTTAGGTGATTGTATGGTCAGTTTCATAAACGGATCATAGAAACAGTTCTTTTTATTATGAAGACGTCTCTTAGTGTATTTAAGTGAGAAAATGAATAATTTCTACGTAATAATTTAGACTTTTCTAAGCCCTAGTATAGAAAATTTGAGTTATTACACTAAAATCCATAAGATCAAATTTGTTCTAATCAATCGACCCAACTCGTTGATCGATCAAACTGAGCCAAAAGTGTCCAACAGGTTTTTCATCAAAAATTGTATCTCCATCGACCCACCAATCAATTAATCGATCCGACCAATCAATCGATCGATTGATTTGATTGGTCAATTTGATTGACCATGAATGATAGAACTATGCTAACTTTTGCTAATTTTCTTCTTAGACTTCTTTTGATCCATTTATGATACGCAAGTGCTTGCTTCATGTCCTATATCTGTGTAGGATAAAGTTCTGTATTGCTGCCTTGTAGCATAAATATACTACTGAACTATGTAAATCCATATAACTTTTGTATTTTAACTTTTGTTTAGTTATTTTCTTTTACGTACCGGCGTCACCTGTATCAATCAGGTGTGTGTTTTTGTGCAACATTGCGTGCATCCAACCAACAATGGATAAGAAAACTTAGAGGTGCATTTTGGTAACAAAAAAATTACAATTTTACCAATATATATATATATATATATATAAATTTTCATTTAAAACATGGGGTTTGATCTTTGTGTTGGAAATTATATATAAAAAATTGAAACTTCCTAACAAAAAAACTAAGAAAAATGAAATTATTCATCGTTATAATTTACAAAATCACCTTGTAACGCCCTGAAAATCGGGGGTCGTGTATACACCCGACTCCCGAGTTCCCGAGTGTCACTTATCATAAATTTTATGGTTTTGAGATTAATCAAATTTAATTGCACAACTCGGAATTACTTGGAGCATGAACACAACCACAACTGGTCTACTAGAATGAAAGATATATATATATATAGATGTCCAAAAGAATACGGATGAGTCGCCCAAGACATTGCCCAACAAAAATCATAAAAATATCATGTCCAAAAGAATAGGACTGAGTTTGCTACTAAGCAATCTAACGTCCTGCCTACTGATCCGATGAGGACTCGCTCATCAGCTGGAAGTAGGAGAACTCGTAATCCTCTTCAAGGCTCGCGTCACCACGCTCCACGTAACCAGCATCACCTGCATCTCTGGGCGAGTCTGGTTGGTGTTTTAAAACACCGTCCCAGAGTGGGAGTGAGTGATCAACTCAGTGGGTGCTATTAGTCTTAAGTTATAATAAACATCAGTTATAATAAGAATTTATGAAAAACAGTCAATCATAAACACCTAACTAATCCTATTAATGCGCATGCATGATGGATGATATGATGCATGCCCTCGCCACAACTCTCCCTCGAGCGACACCATTTAACGATCGCGTATGACCAACACTCCCTCAGAGCGACCTCGATTGCCGAGTCGCCACCTTAGCTAATGCGATGTAATGCGATAATGTTAGCCGAGTTCTTATTTAAGTCCTTTCATTCAGCAGATTGAGAAATCTGATACACCCCACGTATCGAATGCCCTGAACGAGTTATGAGGCCAAGACCCCCCAATGTGTGAGGCCAAGACTCCGCGATCCTTAATTCCATCAGGTTCTCTATCCCCGACTTCAAGCACACTGGGAGTGCTGAGAGAAAGAGATGGCTCGCGGTCATTACAGGGAGGCGCGTCACCCCATCGTAGGCCGACAGCTCAGACACACTGTCTTATTCCACCTTGCCCGGCTCACGAAACTGTGAATCAATATTCCATCCGGTATTGATGGGTTACAACAGTGGTAGGGTGTTCCAGATTCCATATATAAGTGAGCAAACATGGTTAACAAACAGGGTTGAACAGTAAATAGGCTAAACTGTACGAGTCGGGTGAGCATGCGACGAATGACATCGGGTACAAGGGATCTATGTAGTCGAACTACTGCCACCTATAAGCACCCGCCCAAACCCACGGGTTTAGCCCTAGCATAGTCCTACCGATGGGACTACCATATCTTCTCATGTGCCTGACTAACCCAAGGGTCTAATGTTAATTCATAGCATACCAACCATCAAGATTATCAACTAGCATAATAGTATCATATTTACATACATCACAACATACAGTTCAATTATTCCTAACAAGCATGCTACACAACATGAACAAGGTGCATGTGAGTGGTATGGATTAGGAAGGAAGTTAAGCACTTCCTACACCTCAAGGGATTAAATACACAAGAGTAGTGAATCATACACACCATGAAGCAACACATGTAAAAAAAAGAAACCAAACAAACATGAGCATGTAATCATTCATACACTAGATCATGAGAGGCAAGATTAACATTAAGGAGAACTAAACATGCAATTCCATACAATTCCAACAACATACCATTTCTAGGTTCCTCTAGATTCTCCCATACAACATCCCATACAATCAAAATCATTAAACTCCTACTATAATTGGTGCTAGGTCACCTAAGGATAATAGTCCACACCTTCGGGTCGTTGCAGACTCGAAAATCGACCTAGGAATGAGGGCTTTGGGGTCGATTGGCCGGAATCCCTAAAACAAGCTCTTGCATGTGAGAAATCCATGTCAATCCCTTCTTAAGACATGGGTTTTAAGAAAAAGGGGAAAAGGGGATGAGGGATTTACCTAGATGATTAACGGATGAATGGGCGGTCGTGGTGGTGGGTTTCTTCTTGGAGAAAGAGGTGGGGAGTTGAATGGGTTGATTTGCTTGGGTCCCACCTCGTTCTAAGGTCCACCTAACTCTCCTTCACACTCTCTTTCTTCTCTCTTTACTCTCTTGCTCTCCCTTCTCTCTCTTTGGTGGGTGAAGTAAAGGATGGAGTTATGAGAGAGCTAGGGCTTTATTTCTTAGAGTTGAGCACTTTGGCCTTAAGTTTCCTCAAATGCCCATAATGGTCCTCTAAGACCCCATATTGCCTTTAGGGTGGCCCTAACACCCCCTTGGCCACTAAATTTGGTGTGTAGGTGCCTTATGGCCCAATAAGGGGCCATATAAAATTTGAGAACAAACGGATGAACTGTTATAGGGTTTGAGTAAACGGTTCTGATCTTTAAATGTCCCTGTGGGGGTCCATTCCAGTGATTGGAGTAGTCCTGGTGACCCCCTGGCCATGAAACTTATAGGATAGGTGGTCTATGGCTTGATAAAAGGCCATGCAAAATTTGAGAACAATCGGATATGGGGTTTGGTCATATGGGTCTGATTTGCGATCAATGGTTACCGTGCCACGATCGGGTCCCAGATTTTGTGGACGGGCGTAGGACAATACATTAGACCTTCATCGAAAATTTAGAAGAGATCCGACGGCTGAAATGCCTGAAATTTCAGTTTCATTTTGCAAGTGCTAGATTCCAATCTTGGCATTGGTGGGGTGCATTGGGCAAGTGCCAGATTCTAATTCTGGGTGTCCATTGGGTTTGTGGTCCATAATAGTCCACAAGCCCAGTGAGGTCTATGCTTTCCTAAATTTTCATAATTTTTTGGCCTTCCCGCATCGCGGTATAGCCCGCACGAGCTGTTGCTGAGTGCAAATGGCCTTCTGGCTTGACGGCCCGCACTTAGTCCTGTCATGATCCGTCTGGTCTATTCCATTATGCTAATATTAGATTAATTTATTCATGATACCTCACTACGAGTGGCTTAAACGAATGGTCCTGTGGTAAATCTTACATGGACGTCCCAGGATACTTTCTGGTTGGACGGGACGTTACAATCTACCCCCCTTATAAATAAATTTTGTCATCAAAATTTGTACCTGTTCGTATTGCTGAAACAGGCTTGGGTAATGTTTGCAGACCTCTGCTTCTGTCTCCTAAGTGGCCTCTTCTTCATCGTGGTGGGTCCATAATACTTTGACCAACGGGATGACCTTGTTAGTAGGACCTGCTCCTTCCTGTCCAATATTCGAGTGGGTCGGAGAATGTACATGGCCATTTCCTTGAGCTCCATGTGCTCCCACTTGATGATGTGTGAGGGATCGGGGACATACTTCTTCAACATTGATATATTGAAGACGTTATGCGCTTCGGCAAGAGGCGTGAGTAGAGGCAATCGATAGGTAAACACACCAACGCGGTCTAAAATCTGAAAAGGCCCGATAAATTGTGGCGCAAGCTTTCCCTTCTTGCTGAAGTGCAAAACGTCCTTCATTGGGGAGATCTTGAGAAATACATGGTCCCCAGCTCCAAATTTCAAGTCCCTTCGTCTGGTATCGGCATAACTCTTATGTCTACTTTGGGTCGTCAAGAGACGGCGCCAGATGATTCCAATCTTTTCGGTCGTAATCTGTGCTAAGTCTGGCCCTAGCAAACTTTCTCACCAATTTCCTCCTAATAATGCGGGGCTCGACATGGACACCCATACAAAGCCTAGTACGGTGTTATACCGATGCTAGCTTGGAAGCTATTGTTGTAGGCGAACTCGGCATATGGGAGACAATCGTCCCAACTCTCCTAAAAGTCCAGTACACAAGCCTGCAATATATCCTCCAGTATCTGATTCACCCGCTCGGTTTGCCCATCTGTTTACGGGTGGAAGGCGGTGCTAAACTTCAACTTCACTCCCATGGCCTCTTGGATGCGGGTCTAGAAGATCGACGTGAATCGACTATCCCTGTTCGACACAATCTCCAAAGGGACGCTATGGAGCCGCACAATTTTCTTGATATACAACTTGGCCAAATCATCGGCGAAGCTAGAAGTCTTGATCAGCAAGAAGTGAGCTGATTTGGTTAGCCTGTCCACAATCACTCATATCGAGTTATGCCCCTTCCTAGTCTTGGGTAAATTGGCAATGAAGTCCATAGATATGAAGTCCCACTTCCATTCTGCTATGGACATGGGCTGCAATAGGCCCGGTGGTCGGTGGTGTTCAGTCTTGACTTGTTAACAGGTGAGGCATCGGGATACATACTCCGATATTTCTTTCTTCAAGTTGTCCCACCAATAGGTTCGCTTCAAATTCCAGTACATTTTTGTACTACCAGGATGCATTGCCAACTTGGAGTTGTGAGCGGCGTTTAGAACTTCTTCTCCTAGCTCTAGAAGATTTGGAAGACAAAGGCGGCCTCGGTACCGTAATCCCCCATCGGTACCAATCCTCCACTCAAACCCCACATCATTCATTGCTTTCTCTTTTATCTTCTTCAACAACTCATCGCCCTCCTGGGCTTCAATGATTTTGCTGTTAATCATTGGCTAGGCTTGAATGTGGGCTACGACCTCGTACGGCTCTTTCATAGTCAGCTTCATGTCAAAGTCCCGTATAAATTCTACCATGTCCCACTCTCTCACCATTAGCGGGGCCGCAAATTTAATCATCTTTTTGCGACTCAAGGCGTCTGCCACCAAATTGGCCTTATCAGGGTGGTATGAGACATCGAACTTGAAGTCCTTCAGCATTTCCATCCAGCGATGTTGTCTCATATTCAGGTCCTTCTGGGTGAAGATGTATTTAAGGCTCTTATGATAAGAGAAGAACTCAAACTCCTCACCATATAGATAGTGTCTCTATATCTTCAATGCGAAAACTACCGCTACAAGCTCGAAGTCATGTGTAGGGTAGTGCTCCTCATGCTTCTTTAGCTGTCGAGATGCATAAGTAATTGCCCTGTCTTTTTGCATGAGTACACAACCCAAGCCCACTCGGGAGGCATCCGTATAGACCGTGTACTTGACCCCTTGCTCAGGTAACACAAGTACAGGTGCCGATGTCAGTTTATCTTTCAACTCTTGGAAGGTTGCCTTCGCCTTCTCATTCTAGGCAAATTTGGGGTCCTTCCATGTCAGTTGGGATAGCGGTCGAGGTATTTTTGAAAAGTCTCTAATGAATCTTCGATAATAGTCGGCGAGACCGAGAAAACTTCTCACTTCTGTGATCGACTCCGGTTGCTTCCAATCCTACGCGGTCGCCACCTTGGTGAGATCCACAGATATTCCTTCTTTAGACACTACATGTCCTAGAAATTTTACCTCCTCCTTCCAGAAGTCGCGTTTCCTAAATTGTGCAAACAACTGATTTTTCTTAAGTGTTTCTAAGACCGCTCTCAAATGTTCTTCATGTTCTTCACGGCTCTTTGAATAAATCAATATGTCGTCGATGAACACAATGATGAATCTGTATATGAACGACCTAAAGACCCTGTTCATGAGGTCCATGAATACCGCTGGAGCATTGGTGAGCCCGAACGACATAACTAAGAACTCATAATGGCCAAAACAGGTTCTGAAAGCCGTTTTTTGTATATCCTCGTCCCTGACTCGCAACTAATGGTACCCTAATTACAGATTGATCTTTAAGAAGTATTGAGCACCCCTTAGCTGGTCGAACAAATCATCAATTCTGGGCAAGGGGTATTTGTCTCGAATTGTCACTTGGTTCAACTTTTTGTAATCTACACATAAGCGTAATGAGCCATCCTTCTTCTTCACAAATAGGACCGGGGCTCCCCAGGGTGATACGCTGGGTCGGATGAAGCCTTACTCTAGAAATTTGTCGATTTGAGATCGCAGTTCTTCCATCTCACATGGGGGCATGCGATAAGTAGGCAAAGAGATGAGCTTGGCACCCGGAGTCAGATCGATCGTGAAGTCTATCTCATGTCGAGGCGGAAGTCCAGGTATGGCTCTAAATACGTCCCTAAAGTCTTGGACCACGGGTGTACATGTTATCGAGGGCCCATCATAACCGTCCTCTAATAAAGTATAACACAAAATCCTACGATCATGGCTACCTTGGATTGGGAATATGAGGAAAGTGTCATCATCTTCGTATATTTTCACTGTCAGCGTGTCACAGTCAATTTCTGCCTTCATCATGGTCAACCAATCCATGCCCAAGATGATGTCATAATGGAAGATCTTGGTCACTATTAAATCTACAAGCGCCACCTTGCATCCCAAGTCAATAGGGCAATCACGACATATCTTTGTTGCCTCTGAGAAAGTACCGGCAGCAGCAATGATCTTTACTCCTACGAAGGGAGTAGGGTGCAGTCCTAGACACTTGATGGTTGCATGCGATATAAGAGAAGTAGTAGATCCAGTGTCCACTAGCAGAAATATGGGAGTACCTTGTATGTGGGTCGTCACCTCAAAGGACGTAGGAATGGTGATGACTGCATCCTGGCCCTTGGCCGCTAAGGCATGTACCCATGCTTGCTGGGGAAAGTTCGGCCGCTGCATAGGCCGTTATGGCGGCCTAACTTGAGGTGGCGGTGGACGGCGAAACTGCTGACTAGGCCCCATTGCTTGTAGGGGCGAAATTTGCAGTGCTTACTGAGGAGGTCCGTTATTGCGCTGAGGTGGCGTGAAGCTAAGATCACTCATCCTCGTAAAGTAATATGGCTCCGAGTGGCCAGTTCTCATACAATAGCCACATATCTGTGAAGGTCGTGTAGAGGGAGCCGGTGTAACAACTAGTCTGGGTGGAGAGTTCGGGCGTAGCCTCATTCCGACAAAAGAAGAGGACGGTCCTTCCATCCTATTTCGTGGCCCCAGCTGTGAACGGATCCCTGAGACACGCTCCTCATCCTGCTCCACCTGTATCAACATCTCAACGAGCTCGACGTATGTTTTGATGCGGCACAACACATCTTTGAGCGAATGCCGCTCCTTAATCCTACCATGAACCGCCTCATCTTAATCGCCTCGTTGGGGATCATTTCGGAAGCGTAGCGCGACAATTTGGTAAAACGATTCTCGTATTGAGATACGGTCATCCCCCCTTGCTGGAGGCGGAGGAATTCGTTCTCCCTCTCATGCTGGTACATCTGAGGGAGATATTTTTTGTTAAAGCGGGCCTCAAATGCCTCCCACATCCATACGTGGTCCTCGGGAATAGACCGGAGAACACTCTCCCACCACAAATCCGCCACTTTCTCAAAGAGGTATGAGACGAGCTCAACGTTCTCCACTTCAGAGTAGCGGAGAGGTCGCAACAGCTTAGTAACCCAGTTGAGCCAATATTCCACCTTTTCGGGGCAGTGGGTGCCGGTAAAAGTAGGCGGCCTATACCATTGGAACCGCTCAAACAAATTGCTTACATTGTTTGCGGGCGCGGTTAAGCCGGGTTACGCCATTTGCGGCATACCCATGTTTTGGGCCATGGCTCCCATCTTAGTGGTCATCATTTGTTGTTGTTGTTGCATGAGAAGTAACATCTGGTCCACACAATCCATAGCCTGTGGCGTAAGAGGTACGGGTGCCACGACTTGCGGTAACGGAGCACTTGG
This sequence comes from Magnolia sinica, assembly GCF_029962835.1. Lineage (NCBI taxonomy): Eukaryota > Viridiplantae > Streptophyta > Magnoliopsida > Magnoliales > Magnoliaceae > Magnolia > Magnolia sinica. The sequence goes on along the minus strand of NC_080574.1, from coordinate 131,393,848 downwards.
GGCCGCCTCTTGGGTAGTGCTACCCGTATTCTGGGAACAGCTCCCCCCTTGGGGACCTTGTTGATTATCAGAGAGTTGGTCCCACTCGACCAAGCCGCCATGAGGTAGGCGGACGTATTGACCCTCCTCTCGCAGAGGCATTTCCTGAAGGAATGTCATTGGATAGGTTAGGTATTAGAACATTACTCATACCAAGGTCATGCGTACATATACATATATATTCCATTTATGCATATAGGCAACATACATACACGCATTTTCATGGCGACGAGAAATTTTTAAAGTAATCCATACATTCACATTGATTTCAAAATGCCATAAGTATGGCCAATTACATGTTACAGCATAGATTACAAGCATTACTAAACATGCCAGATGAAAAGAAAATACTATCTAATTAAGCAAAGGTCCTAACTATTTCCAGTGCCTGGGATTTAGACCTAAACAACTTAAAGCAACTACTATTCATCAGCAAGGTGGTGCCGCTACTCGTCTGAGTCGAGCGAAAGTGGCGGTGCTTCTTCCCCCTTGTTGCAGCAGATCAGGGCCTTTATGGCTCGGTACATCTTCTTGTTCCACTTGTCCTGCTTCGCCTAGTTCTCCACGATCTTCGCCTGGCTCTCCTTAATCCCCGCTACCTCGGCCTAGAGTGCATCCAGGCGCTCGCGTATATCTGGTATGGTAAGAGGCTCCCTATTGATTGTTCGGATTTCCTCAGTCCCGGCCGCCTCTTCAGCCTCATCCTCATTCTCATTCTCGCTCTCATTCTCGTCACTTCCCTCGTCTTCCTCTTCCTCTTCATTGGCATCCCCGTACTGGTCGATGTGAGCCTGTTTCTGTTTGAGTCCCAATCCCATAGAGTTAAACATCTTATTTCCAACGATTTCTATTGGTATGGGGTTCTCATTTGATCTGGCTATCCCATATTGTTCGGCTATGTGGCAGGCTAAACGGCCAAATGGGAGAGCTACGTCCTTTCGTACCGTCTTTGCGGCCTTCACAATTTGGTAGAGCACAGTGCTAGGGGTGCACACATTTGTTCCACGACCCACCTGATACATGAACTCCACCATGTAACAGGAGCATTCGGTGCGGTTCTTCAACCTCGGGTATATATTATCGGTTGCAATGTGGTGAAGTACCCGATATTCGAGGGTCAGAGATGTTGCGTATAAGCAGACCTCTCGCATCCAGGGGGCAACGCGGCCACATAAGAAGCGAGTCTGTTCATCACGGGCTTTTCTCGATTTGAGATTCGTCTTATCAATTTGCACCTCCCCCTGTGGTACTCCCAGTATTTCAGCAAAATCCTCTACTCCCAAGTGAACCTCCCTGCCACGTATTATAATATCAAATCCAAGGGGCTTGAATTGAGGATTTCTAATTTGGGTGTAAAACATCCTAGCCTGCCCCACATCAGCCTGCTCGCTTCCATAAAATATAGGGCCCCATCCTTTTCCATAAGTCGGTTGAGTAGGGAGTTATTACCTAGCAAATGTTCCTCTACGAAGGCCTCGAAGGCGACTTGCGCACGCGAAAATTTCCCGAGTCTTCAACAAGCGTCTCATCTTTTTGGGAATTGTTCTGCCTCTTGGACCGGACTTCCAAACTTGTCTTCCCTATGGGATCGGCCTTCTGCTTACTACATCTTTCCCGGGTCGGTCCCGGCTCGGCGGGAGTCAGTCTCTTTTTTCCCATAGGGGAAGGAATCACCGGAATGGTGAAGAAAGATCAAGGATTTCAAGGTAATGCCACTTCCCTTGGCAAAAGGAAAAGGGTCTTTAGAGTGGGGTTAAAGCTTGGTTTTTTATTTATTTATAGAATGGCCTTGTGAATGGAGGGAGGAATGAGGGTTGGGTATGGATTTGGAATGGGGTCTTAGAAAATGGTTTGAAAATATGTTATGGGATTTGAGGATTTGGAAATGGAGTTCGGAAAGGAGTTTGGGAATAGGGTTTTGAAGAGGGTGGAAGTGGGTTGTGAAAGGTGAGGGTTTTAGGAGATGGCTTGGTAAGAGTAGATGAGTGAATGGTGAGGGACTTGCAGATGGGTGTTGGAAATGTACATTGAGATGGGTTTGGAGTTTGTTTTATGGAAGGGTTTTGAAAATGGTGGAGTGGGATTTGAAGAATGGTTTTAGGGGAAGATGGGTTGGAGATGAGGAAGAGGAAATGGCTTGAGGGAAGAAAATTCTTGTTGAAGAAAGGGGAAATGGGATGGGGATTGAGGTTTTTCTAGTGCACAAATAGTGGGACCCATTTCAATTTTGGAATTGTAAGAGGGCCAACAAAAGGGTGGTCCGACGGGGGCCACGCGCTCCCCTGTGTCATCGGCTGGGGCCACGCGCCCCACTGTGTATTCGGCGGGGACCACGCGGGCGAGCGGCGGGGGCCACGCGGATTTGAGGTCTGGATGGTTTTCAGTATTTTCGGGCGTCGGGAAGGCTCCCCAGGAAGTGCTATACATGATCTTGGGGTAGGAGAAGCCGATCTACGCAATGAGCCCAGTACCTCTGCGAGATTCTTCTCGGTTAATGGTCGAAATTCTATTTTTTCCCCATTCCACTTATTTCAGTAAAACCTCACTCACCCCAAAGTATCTGTCCCCGAATGGATCAGAACCATCAAATTTGGCCCGAAACTAGCTCATTCAGACTTGAATCTTACCTCCGACCGTTAAATCTTTTGGTTTCCAGCTCGTTACCGTCGACGCATCAAAACACCGTATGACTTTTGGACACGACTCATAGGGTCGCTACACACTCTCGCTCCTCGATCCTAACTCGTTGGAAGGCCTACCTTTCATCTATGATTGTCGGTTCGAGGTTTAGGATGGTTCCTAGCGTTCTAAATCTTTGTTGCATTTTCTACTGTGTATCATCTCAAGTCAGCGAACGCGTTAGTGAGTTCATGACCCATGGCCCCAATTAATTTCAAACCATGCTCTAATATCAACTTATAATGCCCTGGAAATCGGGGGTCGTGCACACACCTGACTCCAAAGCTCTCGAGTGTCACTTATCATAAATTTTATGGTTTCGAGATTAATTAAATTTAATTGCACAACTTGGAATTACTTGGAGCATGAACATAACCACAACTGGTCTACTGGAATAAAAGATATATATATATATATATATATATATATACAGGTCCAAAAGAATACAAATGGGTCACCTAAGGCGTTGCCCAACAAAAATCATAAAAATATCATGTCCCAAAGAATAGGACTGAGTCTGCTACTCAGCAATCCAACATCCCGCCTACTGATCCGATGAGAACCCGCTCATTAGCTAGAAGTAGGAGAACTCATCATCGTCCTCGAGTGTCACGCCCCAAACTCGGAAAACGGGCTCACAAAATTCCCGATTGCCGAATCCGGTGCCGACAGCCTCCGTAGCACCCCATTCTCGGCTCCCAGCGCCCATACGCCAGATTCCGATCCTGGGATCCTACAAGGAGGATTTTCAGTATGAATTTTTTTGTAATGGAGCATAACTACAAGCATAACCAAGTCACAAAACAACATCACCACATATCCACTAAATCAAAGACTTTAAGTACAATGCGTATGAAAGGGAAATACAATATAGTAAAAGAAACTCCGGAAGCTCGGCTGCACGCTCCAAGCTCAACGCTGCTGCAACCTAACGCCACCTGCACGCATCTATCGTGCATAAGCTTATAGAAAGCTTAGAGGGTGGTGAAAGTGTGTGTAAGGCGAGTGCCAAGTGTATAATATCAGAGTAATGCGGAAATATGCGGTAAGTCCATGAATGCTATCAGCTATATCAAAGCCATGTGATGCAAGGCATGAATGCTATCGGCCATACTAAGGCCATGCGATGCGAGGCCTATGTAGCCAAATGTCATATGCGAGATGCAAAGCAAGCGTGCCAGTACTCATCAAGTACACATATCAGTACAGTTCCTCTCTGGATATCACCGGGGTCTAATACACCTCACACTGACTGCCTCCTCCCTAGCTGCACAGTCAAGCAAGTGGAAGAGACCACACTATCCGCCTGACCAGTAGTCTGCCAATATCTACTCGGCTCGTCGATAGCGGACTCATTTGCGAGCTGGTCAAACTCAGCCTAGCTTATAGCCCCCTCACTCGGGCGGATAAGGCCACACCCCCTTCCAACCGACCACGACACGGTGTGAGACGCGGACTACTGGTATTCGGCACTCGGGCTCTCGTGTATCCACTCGGTCTAGACGTTGAAGCATCTCTTGGTACTAAAAAGGTTCTGGGACTTTCACCCAAGGACATCCTAAGTGCCCACAGTGCTAGGACTGTTCAATATTTCCTAGATCCGATACGGCCATCCACGATGTGTCTGTGGAGCCACGGCCCTGATGTCGCTAGGGCGTGCAGTGAATCACGACACACAATGCGAAATGCATGAGTCAAACCGTCAGTCATGCAGAAATCTCACGCGTACCACGCGCTCATGTGGGGCACTCCGTCTCATAAGGAGTTCCGAAAATGTCTCAGCCCAACGGCTTATGCTATGATCAAACATTCCTCATCTCAAGCATACATATGATGCGTATGGGCATGAATCATGGAAGTGCACTAAGCATGTTATAAAGTAATGAACTATCAATAAGTATGGGCCTATCAATGGGTCCTAAGGAGAGTCATAATGCGGACATTTAACCATCATTATTCTTACAATGTGGACGTCAAACCAACATTGCTCCCAAGGCATGGCCTGCCATAAAATATCATTACACAAACCATAGGAAATCACACATTGCAATGGACCTATATACATCTCATTGGGCCTCGACCCATAGTCCTCAGATACATCAAATGGGCCGCCTCATAAGGTCCTTAATTAAATCAGGTGGGCCGCATCAATGGGCCTTATGTACATTGCAATGGGCCATGTCCCATGGGCCTTTGAAAACATCACAATAGGCCTTGTAACATGGGCCTTATGCATGCCAAATAGGCCTAATCATATAGGCCTTATGCATACCAAATGGGCCTAATCATATGGGCCTTATGCATACCCAATGGGCCTAATCATATGGGCCTTATGCATACCCAGTGGGCCTAATCATATGGGCCCTAAATATATACCAAGGTGAGCCTTAATGAACGGCCATAAGTAAATCAAGATGGGCCCCAAACATATGCCAGGGTGGGGTCCATTTGAACCACAAATCTATCTTATTTTTAGCCTCAAGCCTTAAAAAGGGGCTTTCAAAATGATTGGACAGCTTGGATGCAGCACATGCATCATTGTGGGGGTCCACATGAAGGCCCACCATTAGGTATATTAAAAATATAATATATATAATATATATAATATATATACAATATAATATATATATATATATATACATATATATATATATACACACACATACACACACACAGGGCAGCCACCGTCCAAGGTGGACGGTGCGGATAGAACATATAAATCATAGTGGGGTCCACTGTCCAGAAAGGATGGAGGGTGTGGATAAACACATAAATCATGGTGGGGCTCCCGATATTGGTAAAACACATACATCTCGTGGGGCCCCCTGATATTGGTAAAACACATACATCTGGTGGGATCCACCGTCCACAAGATGGACGGTGTGCCAAGAACACACATCATCGTGGGTCCCATGTGGGGCCCACCATAATGCTTATATGACATCCAATCTGGCCCATAAGGTCACTCGGACTAGATGAAGAGTAAAAATAAATTTCAGCTTGATCCAAAACTTAGTGGACCCAAAAAGGGTTTTAATGGTATACATTCAATCCCACTGCTTCTATAATGTGGGCCACGAGTATCGATCGTGGATTTTCAGCGAGAGCATCCGCAAGGAGGGGCTCACCAGATGGGACGGTTTGGATATTGAAAATACATCATGGTGGGGCCCACTACTGGAGCCGCTGGTCGCATGCGGTCGGCCGTCACAGCGGCAGAGCGCGCACTGCATTCGACAGCATGTCTCTGTATGCGATGATATATTTTTTTTGAAAACATAAAATGTCATGGTTTTTTGTGTATGGGGCCCACATCGGTGGAATCCACCCTGCCATTGGGTCCCATGGTTTAATACAAGGCAAAAGAGCCCAATATTGAATATGTTTTGATGGATAAAAATAGTAGTTGATTTTTCAACAGTAACCATCACAATTTCTCATACTATGGCCCACCAGATACTCGGATCAGCTTCATTTTTCGGTCCAACGCCTAAAATGAACTCGAGAATAGAATGGACGGCGTGGATTGAACACTTACATCAAGGTGGGGCCTACATGAATGGCACACCCAATAAGCTTTGGAAAAGCTAATACTTGTGTTTTCAATTAATCGTCCAGGGACGTCCCTGGACGTCTGGACATAGCACTTGCATTGGGGCGGGCCATGCTTAGGCGGGACATCACATGGTGGGGTGGTGTGGATCACATACGCATGTAAGATGGGCCTCACCCACAAATGGATTGGGTCCAAACCATGCTTCATGGTGGGGTCCATTCGGGTGGGCCATATGGCCATTCCATCATACATAAAATACATACATAACAAGAGAGGGAGAGAGAGAAAAAGAGAGTGGGACACGTGTGATGGAGGGACCCCGCACTATGGGCCATCCGTTTCAAGCATCCAATCGTACATCAAGTGGGTCCCATTGCATGTGGGCCCATTAAATTGAAAATCAACGGTGGAGATCCTTTCTCCACCAAAATAGACGGTCTAGATGACCCTATGCATGCACGGAAGATAAACATCATGATGGGGTCCATGGAGAATGGCCCCATCATGGAATGATCATGAGCATCAAGGTGGGCCATTGGCCACACCTAGTGGTCCAAAGTGAGATCCATGCCATTGATTCGGTAGGCCTCACTTTGCCCATCATAAAACATGAAAAATCTAGTCTAATAAGCACCCACCGGTCGATCCTCTTGGTCTGTTGGAATGCCGGTCTCCTAGAGCTTCACTTTAACGGTGGAAGATAGGAAATGAAAGGCTAGGATGGAGGTTTTGGGGTGGGAAAGTGGGCCACACACATGCACTCTCTCACATAGAGAAGCTTGGACGTGAGCTCACTTGTTGCTTGGGATAGAGTTGAGAAATGAGAGAGAGAGAGAGAGGGAGAGATGGGATGTAAAGAGAGAGAGTGATGGGTGTGAGTGATGGGTGAGGTGATGTGTACTTGACTAGCATGGGTGTGTAAGGGAGAGGGTGAGAAAGTGTTGACTTTGGAGAGAGAAAGCATGGGTTGCTTGTACTTGACATGAGGTGATGGATGGGATTGATTGATGGGATTGATTTGACATATTGTAGAGATTCTCTTGGGATTGCAAACGCGCGGTGTGTTCTTCGAAATAAACGCGCTCACGATCTACGCAATGAGCCCAGTACCTCTGCGAGATTCTTCTCGGTTAATGGTCGAAATTCTATTTTTTCCCCATTCCACTTATTTCAGTAAAACCTCACTCACCCCAAAGTATCTGTCCCCGAATGGGTCGAAACCATCAAATTTGGCCCAAAATTAGCTCATTCAGACTTGGATCTTACCTCCGACCGTCAAATCCTTTAGTTTCCGGCTCGTTCCCGTAGACACGTCAAAACACCGTATGACTTTCAGACACGACTCTTAGTGTCGCTACACACCCTCGCTTCCCGATCCTAACTCGTTGGAAGGATACCTTTTATCTACGATTGTCGGTTCGAGGTTTAGGATGGTTCCTAGCGTTCTAAGTCTCTATTGCGTTTTCTACTGCGTATCCTCTCAAGTCAGCGGATGTGTTAGTGAGTTCATGACCCATGGCCCTAATTAATTCCAAACCATGCTTTGATACCAACTTGTAGTGCCCTGAAAATCGGGGGTCGTGCATACACTAGACTCCCGAGTTCCCGAGTGTCACTTATCATAAATTTTATGGTTTTGAGATTAATTAAATTTAATTGCACAACTTGGAATTACTTGGAGCATGAACATAACCACAACTGGTCTACTGGAATAAAAGATATATATATATATATATATACAGGTCCAAAAGAATACAAATGGGTCGCCTAAGGCGTTGCCCAACAAAAATCATAAAAATATCATGTCCCAAAGAATAGGACTGAGTCTGCTACTCAGCAATCCAACATCCCGCCTACTGATCCGATGAGGACCCGCTCATTAGCTAGAAGTAGGAGAACTCGTCATCGTCCTCGAGGCTCTCGTCGCCACGCTCCACGTAACCAGCATCACTGTTGAGGGTCAAATATTACATATCAGACCCAGTTGTTGCCTAGATTTATGAACATGGTACCATTTAATAGCCCATTTTAATCATGTTTCTGTTGCAAGGTGGAATCGCGAGCTGGGACTGGATCGAGATGCTAAAAGCATGGAATTAACGTTCCAAAGATACCAGAGCAAGGGACACACTCCAGAGAACCAAGACTGAAGAATTTACATGCCAGGGATCTGAGAAAATCAAGTCATTTTCGTTAAAGAGGCTCGAAATTAGTGAAGAATGCAAGATCACATAGTTCCCGCCATCTGATTGGCTCAAAACTGCATGCATGGCCTGAGGGCCATAAATTAACCGTACATATCAAATTTCAGCCCTCAGATCACTATGAAAGTGACCCAACAGTTAGATCAGCCCATAGAACAGCGATTTGGGGCCCACCGGATCTCCGGATAAGCTTCAAACTTGGGCTCAACCCCTTAAATGTGCTAACAGATCGGATGGATGGAGCAGATTGCATCTGAAGCACTGAAGTGGACCCCATGGGAAGTAGCAGTGCATAGTGCACAAGTGCACTCTCGTTGCACCAGACCAGCCCATTCGGTCCAAGTCGGTTTGACCGACCATATCCAGAAACGGAAGCTCCGTTTTCGTTGGCGTGAAACAGGGGGCCGTTGGATCGTTAGTGGGCCTCCATCGTGGCCGATGAAAAAGATCTGAACCTTCCATCATGTAGAGGCGCTAGTTTTAGTCAGCACCATGCTTACTATTTTCAGCCATACACGGCACGTGACGGCCACAACAATCACAAGAAATTCATTTGCAGCCATTAGAGCAAGATCACTTCAATGGGCCACATCTATAGACATTCAAAACTGACCATTCCCGACCGAAATTTCGAGGGGAATCTGGTGGACGGAGTGGATTTCCCAAAAGTTATCTTGAGTGGGCCCCACCAGTACATCAGCATAAGTCGATTTACGCAGGCCCTGTTGTGTGCGCGACCAAAGTTTCGGGCCATTTTTGCAACCGTGGCGAAGATCGGTCTGTCCATATGAACGGCTCGAATTACTCCTACGATGTGGCCAATCAGAGCTATGAAGACTGAACAAAGCAGATCGTCCGTTTAGATCATTACACGGCGTCAAAATAGGGGAAAATACGGACGTGAATCTGCTGTTGCGTAAGCTGACTTACGCAGGGACAGCGTAAGCTCTCCATGGCTGGAGTTCTACACCAGCCGACTCCTGCTGCTGATATAAAAGGAAAGAGAGAGAGAGAAGAAGGAGGAGAGAATTGTTTTTTTTTGGCAGGGACCCACGTCAAGGAGGGAAGCACCTGGAGAGACTTTTGGACGGAAGTTTTGGAGCAACCGTGAACAAGAAGAGAGTATTATTTTTTTTTAGTTCTTTTTATTTGTTTTATTATTATTATGAGATCTAGTCCAATCATGTTGGGCTAAAACCTCTTAGCTAGGGCTAAGAGGTGAAGCCTGTAGCGAGATGGGAGATACTATTTCATACTTTTAATTTAAATTCATGAACTGAATTTGATTTGTGTTTATTATTAAAAGAATGTTTTCTTAGTCTTTAATGGTCTGTTGTGACTGAAATTACAATGGCTTTGAATATTTCTTTTCCCTTTTTTGATGTTTATGACGCCAGGAAGCCCTGTTGTTCACAATCGTCTCCTGGGCATGGTTGGATGATGGTACCCTTCCTAACTTTCATGCACTGTTAATTGGTTGGTAATTAGTTTAATCCTGTTGTTTGCTTTGTCTCCTGGGCATGGTTAGATGATGGAATCCATTCTAATTCATATACCTTTGATCTCTTGAAAACCAGATCAAGTAAGTTCAGCTTAAATTTCATAATTCTTGGTGCAGACATAAGATCTCCTTGATCCCTACAAGTGGATCCTCTGAATCCCTAGTTTCCTTCCTCTGAATTACTTAAGTTTTAGATAATTATTCTACAATTATTCCCTAAATTTTATTTGGTTTAGATCACATCTTAGTTTAGTTCTAGTTCTAATTGGTTTCAGATAACGTACAGGTATCAGTCCTTTAGGATTCGACCTCGGTCTTACTGAGTTTATTACTACATCACAACCCTATACTTGGGGAGTGAACAATCACCTGCATCTATGGGCGAGTCTGGTTGGTGTTTTAAAACACCGTCCCAGAGTGGGAGTGAGTGATCAACTCAATGGGTTCTATTAGTCTTCAGTTGTAACAAGCATCAGTTATAATAAGAATTTAATGAAAAGCAGTCAATCATAAACACCTAACTAATCCTATTAATGCGCATGCATGACAGATGATATGATGCATGCCCTCACCATAACTCTCCCTCAAGCGACACCATCTAGCGATCGCGTATGACCAACACTCCCTCAGGGCGACCTTGACTGCCGAGTCGCCACCTTAGTTAATGCGTTGTAATGTGATAGTGTTAGCCGAGTTCTTAGTTAAGTCCCTTCATCCAGCAGATTGGGAAATCTGATACACCCCACGTATCAAATGCCCTGAACGAGTTGTGAGGCCAAGACCCCGCGATCCTTGATCCCGTCGGGTTCTCCATCCCCGACTTCAAGCATATGGGGAGTGCTGAGAAAAAGGGATCGCTCGCGGTCACTATGGTGAGGCGTGTCACCCTAGCGTAGGCCAACAGCTCGGACATAGTGTCCCATTCCACCCTGCTCGGCTCACAAGACTGTGGATCAATATTTCATCCGGTATCGATGGGCTACAACGGTGGTGGGGTGCTCCAGATTTCGTATATAAGTGAGCAAACATGGTTAACAAATAGGGTTGGATAGTAAATAGGCTAAACTACACGAGTTAAGCGAACATGCGATGAATGATATCAGGTATAAGGGACCCGTGTAGTCGAACTACTGCCACACATGCACACCCGCCCAAACCCATGGGTTTAGCCCTAGTATAGTCCTACCGATGGGATTATCGTATCTTCTCATGTTCCTGACCAACTCAAGAGTCTAATGTTTACATACATCACAACATACGGTTCAATTATTCCTAACAAGCATGCTACACAACATGAACAAGGTGCATGTGAGTGGTGTGGATTAGGAAGGAAGTAAAGTACTTCCTACACCTCATGGGATTAAATACACAAGAGTAGTGAATCATACACACCATGAAGCAACACATGTAAGAAAAAGAAACCTAACAAATATGAGCATGTAATCATCCATACACTAGATCATGAGAGGCAAGATTAACATCAAGGAGAACTAAACATGCAATTCCATACAATTCCAACAACATACCATTCCTAGGTTCCTATAGATTCTCCCATACAACATCCCATACAATCAAAATCATTAAACTCCTACTATAATTGGTGTTAGGCCACCTAAGGATAATAGTCCATACCTTCGGGTCGTTGGAGACTCGAAAATCGACCTAAGAATGAGAGCTTTGGGGTCGATCGGTCGGAATCCCTAAAACAAGCTCTTGCATGTGAGAAATCCATGCCAATCCCTTCTCAACACATGAGTTTTAAGAAAAATGGGATGAGGGATTAACTTAAATGATCAACGGATGAATGGACGGTCGTGGTGGTGGGTTTCTTCTTGGATAAAGAGGTAGGGAGTTAAATAGGTTGATTTGCTTGGGTGCCACCTCGATTTAAGGTCCACCTAACTCTCCTTCACACTCTCTTTCTTCTCTCTTTACTCTCTTGCTCTCCCTTCTCTCTCTTTTGTGGGTGAAGTAAAGGATGGAGTTATGAGAGAGCTAGGGCTTTATTTCCTAGAGTTGGGCAGCAGCGTCTGCTGCATGCATGATATTTTTTTTTTTTGAAAACATAAAATGTCATGGTTTTTTGTGTATGGGGCCCACATCAGTGGAATCTGACCCTGCCATTGGGTCCCATGGTTTAATACAAGGCAAAAGAGCCCAATATTGAATATGTTTTGATGGATAAAAATAGTAGTTGATTTTTCAACAGTAACCATCACAATTTCTCATACTATGGCCCACCAGATACTCGGATCAGCTTCATTTTTCGGTCCAACGCCTAAAATGAACTCGAGAATAGAATGGACGGCGTGGATTGAACACTTACATCAAGGTGGGGCCTACATGAATGGCACACCCAATAAGCTTTGGAAAAGCTAATACTTGTGTTTTCAATTAATCGTCCAGGGACGTCCCTGGACGTCTGGACATAGCACTTGCATTGGGGCGGGCCATGCTTAGGCGGGACATCACATGGTGGGGTGGTGTGGATCACATACGCATGTAAGATGGGCCTCACCCACAAATGGATTGGGTCCAAACCATGCTTCATGGTGGGGTCCATTCGGGTGGGCCATATGGCCATTCCATCATACATAAAATACATACATAACAAGAGAGGGAGAGAGAGAAAAAGAGAGTGGGACACGTGTGATGGAGGGACCCCGGCACTATGGGCCCTCCGTTTCAAGCATCCAATTGTACATCAAGTGGGTCCCATTGCATGTGGGCCCATTAAATTGAAAATCAACGGTGGAGATCCTTTCTCCACCAAAATAGACGGTCTAGATGACCCTATGCATGCACGAAAGATAAACATCATGATGGGGTCCATGGAGAATGGCCCCATCATGGAATGATCATGAGCATCAAGGTGGGCCATTGGCCACACCTGGGGTCCAAAGTGATATCCATACCATTGATTCGGTAGGCCTCACTTTGCCCATCATAAAACATGAAAAATCTAGTCTAATAAGCACCCACCGGTCGATCTTCTTGGTCCGTTGGAATGCCGGTCTCCTAGAGCTTCACTTTAACGGTGGAAGATAGGAAATGAAAGGCTAGGATGGAGGTTTTGGGGTGGGAAAGTGGGCCACACACATGCACTCTCTCACATAGAGAAGCTTGGACGTGAGCTCACTTGTTGCTTGGGATAGAGTTGAGAAATGAGAGAGAGAGAGAGAGGGAGAGATGGGATGTAAAGAGAGAGAGTGATGGGTGTGAGTGATGGGTGAGGTGATGTGTACTTGACTAGCATGGGTGTGTAAGGGAGAGGGTGAGAAAGTGTTGACTTTGGAGAGAGAAAGCATGGGTTGCTTGTACTTGACATGAGGTGATGGATGGGATTGATTGATGGGATTGATTTGACATATTGTAGAGATTCTCTTGGGATTGCAAACGCGCGGTGTTTTCTTCGAAATAAACGCCGGCTCACATCTTACTGCCAGGGTATCGGATCGGTGCGAGAGACGCGGCGTCGGAACCGCGACGACGGTGCGGTCGCAATGGTACAAGTCTCGAATTAAACCGACTCAAATCTACAACATACGACTTAGGGTCGATCGCAACGTCGATTATACATCACAGGTTGCCGAAATTCCACAGGAAGGATCGCGGGACTCGATGGAATAGAACGGACTAGGATACGGGTCTTACATCGAGGCTCTCGTCGCCACGCTCCACGTAACCAGCATCACTGTTGAGGGTCAAATATTACATATCAGACCCAGTTGTTGCCTAGATTTATGAACATGGTACCATTTAATAGCCCATTTTAATCATGTTTCTGTTGCAAGGTGGAATTGCGAGCTGGGACTGGATCGGGATGCTAAAAGCATGGAATTAACGTTCTGAAGATACCGGAGCAAGGGACACACTCCAGAGAACCAAGACTGAAGAATTTACATGCTACGGATCCGAGAAAATCAAGTCATTTACGTTAAAGAGGCCCGAAATTGGTGAAGAATGCAAGATCACATAGTTCCCGCCATCTGATTGGCTCAAAACTACATGCATGGCCTGAGGGCCATAAATTAACCGTACATATCAAATTTCAGCCCTCAGATCACTATGGAAGTGACCCAACAGTTAGATCAGCCCATAGAACAGCGATTTGGGGCCCACCGGATCTTTGGATAAGCTTTAAACTTGGGCTCAACCCCTTAAATGTGCTAACAGATCGGATGGATGGAGCAGATTGCATCTGAAGCACTGAAGTGGACCCCATGGGAAGTCGCAGTGCATAGTGCACAAGTGCACTCTCGTTGCACCGGACCAGCCCGTTCGGTCCAAGTCGGTTTGACCGACCATATCCAGAAACGGAAGCTCCGATTTTGTTGGCGTGAAACAGGGGGTCGTTGGATCGTTAGTGGGCCTCCATCGTGGCCCATGAAAAAGATCTGAACCGTCCATCATGTAGAGGCGCTAGTTTTGGTCAGCACCATGCTTACTATTTTCAGCCATACACGCGCACGTGCCGGCCACAACAATCATAAGAAATTAATTTGCAGCCATTGGAGTAAGATCACTTCAGTGGGCCACATCTATAGACATTCAAAACTGACCATTCTCGACCGAAATTCCGAGGGGAATCTGGTGGACGGAGTGGATTTCCCAAAAGTTATCTTGAGTGGGCCCCACCAGTACATCAGCGTAAGTCGATTTACGCAGGCCCTGTTGTGCGCGCGACCAAAGTTCCGGGCCGTTTTTGCAACCTTGGCGAAGATCGGTCTGTCCATATGAACGGCTCGAATTACTCCTGTGGTGTGGCCGATCAGAGCTATGAAGACTGAACGAAGCAGATTGTCTGTTCAGATCATTACATGACGTCAAAACAGGGGAAAATGCGGACGTGAATCTGCTGCTGCGTAAGCTGGCTTACGCAGGGACAGCGTAAGCTCTCCACAGCTGGAGTTCTACACCAGCCGACTCCTGCTGCTGATATAAAAGGAAAGAGAGAGAGAGAAGAAAGGAAGAAAATTGTTTTTTTTGGCAAGGACCCACGTCAAGGAGGGAAGCACCTGGAGAGACTTTTGGACGGAAGTTTTGGAGCAGCCGTGAACAAGAAGAGAGTATTGTTCTTTTTATTTGTTTTATTATTATTATGAGATCTAGTCCAATCATGTTGGGCTAAAACCTCTTAGCTAGGGCTAAGAGGTGAAGCCTGTAGCGAGATGGGAGATACTATTTCATACTTTTAATTTAAATTCATGAACTGAATTTGATTTGTGTTTATTATTAAAAGAATATTTTCTTAGTCTTTAATGGTCTGTTGTGACTGAAATTACAATGGGTCTGCAATGGCTTTGAATATTTCTTTTCCCCTTTTTGATGTTTATGACGCCAGGAAGCCCTGTTGTTCACCATCGTCTCCTGGGCATGGTTGGATGATGGTACCCTTCCTAACTTTCATGCACTGTTGATTGGTTGGTAATTAGTTTAATCCTGTTGTTTGCTTTGTCTCCTGGGCATGGTTAGATGATGGAATCCATTCTAATTCATATACCTTTGATCTCTTGAAAACCAGATCAAGTAAGTTCAGCTTAAATTTCATAATTCTTGGTGCAGACATAAGATCTCCTTGATCCCTACAAGTGGATCCTCTGAATCCCTAGTTTCCTTCCTCTGAATTACTTAAGTTTTAGATAATTATTCTACAATTATTCCCTAAATTTTATTTGGTTTAGATCACATCTTAGTTTAGTTCTAGTTCTAATTGGTTTCAGATAACGTACAGGTATCAGTCCTTTAGGATTCGACCTCGGTCTTACTAAGTTTATTACTACATCACAACCCTATACTTGGGGAGTGAACAATCACCTGCATCTATGGGCGAGTCTGGTTGGTGTTTTAAAACACCGTCCCAGAGTGGGAGTGAGTGATCAACTCAATGGGTTCTATTAGTCTTCAGTTGTAACAAGCATCAGTTATAATAAGAATTTAATGAAAAGCAGTCAATCATAAACACCCAACTAATCCTATTAATGCGCATGCATGACAGATGATATGATGCATGCCCTCACCATAACTCTCCCTCAAGCGACACCATCTAGCGATCGCGTATGACTAACACTCCCTCAGGGCGACCTTGACTGCCGAGTCGCCACCTTAGTTAATGCGATGTAATGTGATAGTGTTAGCCGAGTTCTTAGTTAAGTCCCTTCATCCAGCAGATTGGGAAATCTGATACACCCCACGTATCAAATGCCCTGAACGAGTTGTGAGGCCAAGACCCCGCGATCCTTGATCCCGTCGGGTTCTCCATCCCCGACTTCAAGCATATGGGGAGTGCTGAGAAAAAGGGATCGCTCGCGGTCACTATGGTGAGGCGTGTCACCCTAGCGTAGGCCAACAGCTCGGACATAGTGTCCCATTCCACCCTGCTCGGCTCACAAGACTGTGGATCAATATTTCATCCGGTATCGATGGGCTACAACGGTGGTGGGGTGCTCCAGATTTCGTATATAAGTGAGCAAACATGGTTAACAAATAGGGTTGGATAGTAAATAGGCTAAACTACACGAGTTAAGCGAACATGCGATGAATGATATCAGGTATAAGGGACCCGTGTAGTCGAACTACTGCCACACATACACACCCGCCCAAACCCATGGGTTTAGCCCTAGTATAGTCCTACCGATGGGATTATCGTATCTTCTCATGTTCCTGACCAACTCAAGAGTCTAATGTTTACATACATCACAACATACGGTTCAATTATTCCTAACAAGCATGCTACACAACATGAACAAGGTGTATGTGTGGTGTGGATTAGGAAGGAAGTTAAGCACTTCCTACACCTCAAGGGATCAAATACACAAGAGTAGTGAATCATACACACCATGAAGCAACACATGTGAGAAAAAGAAACCAAACAAATATGAGCATGTAATCATCCATACACTAGATTATGAGAGGCAAAATTAACATCAAGGAGAACTAAACATGCAATTCCATACAATTCCAACAACATACCATTCCTAGGTTCCTCTAGATTCTCCCATATAACATCCCAAATAATCAAAATCATTAAACTCCTACTATAATTGGTGTTAGGCCACCTAAGGATAATAGTCCGCACCTTCGGGTCGTTGGAGACTCGAAAATCGACCTAGGAATGAGGGCTTTGGGGTCGATCGGACGGAATCCCTAAAACAAGCTCTTGCATGTGAGAAATCCATGCCAATCCCTTCTCAACACATGAGTTTTAAGAAAAATGGGATGAGGGATTAACTTAAATGATCAACGGATGAATGGACGGTCGTGGTGGTGGGTTTCTTCTTGGATAAAGAGGTAGGGAGTTAAATAGGTTGATTTGCTTGGGTGCCACCTCGATTTAAGGTCCACCTAACTCTCCTTCACACTCTCTTTCTTCTCTCTTTACTCTCTTGCTCTCCCTTCTCTCTCTTTTGTGGGTGAAGTAAAGGATGGAGTTATGAGAGAGCTAGGGCTTTATTTCCTAGAGTTGGGCCCTTTGGCCTTAAGTTTCCTCAAATGCCTACAATGGCCCTCTAGGACCCCATATTGGGTTTGGACCAGCCCTAACACCCCCTTGGCCACCAAATTTGGTGTGTAGGTGCCTTATAGCCCAATGAGGGGCCATATAAAATTTTGGAACAAACGGATGAACGGTTATGAGGTTTGAGTAAACGGTTCCGATCTTTAAATGGCCCTATGGGGGTCTATTCTGGTGATTGGAGCAGTCCTGGTGGCCCCTGGCCATGAAACTTATAGGATAGGTGGTCCATGGCCCAATAAAGGGCCATACAAAATTTGAAAATGATCGGATATGGGGTTTGGTCATACGGGTCCGATTTGCGATCAACGGTTACCGTGCTACGATCGGGTCCCAGATTTTGTGGACGGGCATAGGACAATACATTAGACCTAAACCTAGAAGAGATCCGACAGCTGAAATGCTTAAAATTTCAGTTTCATTTGTAAGTGCCAGATTCCAATCTTGACATTGGTGGGGTGCATTGAGCAAGTGCCAAATTCCAATTCTGGGTGTCCACTGGGTCCGTGGTCTACGATGGTCCACAAGCCCAGTGAGGTCTATGCTTTCTTAAATTTTTATAATTTTCTGGCCTTCCCGCGTCGCGGTATAGCCCACACGGACTGTTGTTGAGTGCAAACGGCCATCTAGCTTGACAGCCCGCACTTGGTCCTGTCATGATCCATCTGGTCTATTTTATTAGTCTAATCTTGTATTAATTTATTCGTGGTATCTCACTACGAGTGGCTTAAATGAATGGTCCTGTGAAAAATCCTACGTGGACGCCTTAGGACACTGTTTTGGTTGGACGGGACGTTACACACCTCCTCACCATCCCGTCAAAGTGATCTATTGTAAGGGATGGGTAGTCAAAGTCGGCCTTGACAAAAGTATTAAAGATGGGTGACTGCTGATGGTTCTCATTTGTAGAAAACTTAGGGAAAGAGATGGGTGCTCTCAGAGAGGTTTTGGTATTGAAATGGAAGCAGATTGCGTGGTGTGCTACAGACTACTGATGTCGGTGGTGTGTTGACATCACCAAGTTCTGTGGGCCCTAGCATGATGTACATGTTATATCCACTTTGTCCATCTATCTTGCGGTATCTCTTCAGAGCATGAGCAAAAAATTGAGGGATATCCAAAGTTTTAAAGTGAACCACACCATAGAAAGTAGTGGGGTTTAAACACCTACCATTGAAAACTTCTTGGATGCCATAGAAGTTTTAGAAGTTTTGGATCAAGCTAATATTAATGTTTGCCCTTCGTCCAGGTCCCTTTGACCTTATCAACAGGTTGGATCGCAAATAAACACAGTAATGCGCAGTAGGTAGGTTTCAACTATGGCTGTCATTGTCCCTACTTCTTTCTGTGGTGTGCTCCACTTGAGATTTGAATCTACATAAATTTTTGGTTCATGCCTTAAAATGATCTTCCCAAATGGATGGACAATGTGGATATAACACGTATTTTATGATGGCCCTATAGAACTTGGTGACGTCAACACACCACCAAGGTCGGTAGTGTGTGGCACACCACGCAATCCGCTTCTGAAAGGAGGAGAACATTTCAGACTACAACAAACGTAGCTGATCTGCAGGTGGCGTCGGGTTAAGAAGGGTTTTTTCCGGGCATTGGGTGGAAGATAGGTTGCCAGAAAAGACGGTTGTCGATGGCGGTGCTGGTTATCGGCAGAAACGGGTGGGGATAGAAATGTTCGTCGGAATGTTGACTGGTCCAAATCTGATATCAGCAGAGACCGCATTAGACAGCTGTGTAACTGATATAACGGGGATGCATCGGGTTAGTTCTCCATGCGACGGACTCTACAAATTAAAATGAGGCCTTCTTTATTATAATTAATATGTACCGCCTATTTTTTTTTTTAAAAAGCTAAACTAGTGACGTGTGTTATGCTATGCATTCAGTTAACATCCTAGTAAGACACGTGGAGATTCTAAATCACTCTTAAACGGGGCCAACATTGAAATGTATAAATAGCCCTAAAGTCTAAGCCAACACATTAAGGGGCCATCATGCACAAGAAAAGTGGATGATTGAGAAACCGGTAGAGGTGTGCACCGGACAACTCAATCAGGCTAACTTGACTCGTCTGACTCGTTCAGAACCGACTCAACCTTAACCAAATGAGTGAGTCGGTCTGAACCGAGTAGGCTTCACCCAATCCAAACTCGAATAGAGTTGAGTTCGAGTTACCTAGTAACTCGACCCGAAACTCAATTTGGTTAGACACTCGATCTGGTTAGACCTGACTCTCTAACCCTACCCCAACCCGATCCCAAAATCTCTCTCCCTCCCTCTCTCCTCATCTTTTAAGCCCAATCTCTCTCTCTCTCTCTCTTTTCCCTTATCCTCCTCATCTTCCAAGCTTGGCAACCACCCATCACCCTTATCCTCCTCCTCCTCCTCCTCTTATTCTCTCAGTCTCTACCTCCCTCATCTCTCAATTCGACTCGGTGCCAACTTGACCCAACTCGGTACTTTTGACCGGATCGGACTTGGTCCGGATCTGTCCAGATCAGATTAGACTTGAATCGAGTCAAGCATGCCAGACTTAGTATCAAGTCGGATCGAGTTCGAGTAAGGCTTATTTCAAAACCGAATCGAGTTGAGTCAACCTTAACTCAATCCGACTCGACTTGATGCCCAACTCTAGAAACTAGTAGTCTATATTCAAGGTACGTGTGGTTCCATCCACGTGGGCACGTTCCCAAGGATGTGGATTAGCTACTGAAACACTAAGTTCAGTGGGCCCCACTATAATGTATGTATTGTATCCATACCGTCCATCCATTTGAAAAGGTAATTTTTGGGCATGATCCAAAGATTGAAACAAATCCAAAGCTCAAGTGGATCACACCATAGAAAAAAGTGGGACATTGACACCCACCATTGAAACCTTTCTAGAGACCACCATGGTGTTTATTTAAGATCCAACTTGTTCAGTAGTTAACAAAGACATAGAATAGGGGAAAACATAAATATCAACCTGATCGAAAGCTTCTGTAGCCCCCAAAAAATTTTTAATGGCAGGTGTTCAATCTCCACTATTTTCTTTGGCGTGGTCCACTCGAGCTTTGGATCTGCTCCAAATGCCCTAAAATGATCTCTCCAAAAGAATGGACGGTTTGGATTAAACATATACATCATATGCTTTACTACTCAAAAACCATGGTTGGGTTTGTTACCAACCCAACAATGCAAGGCCCAATGCGCATATCGAATGGCCCTAAGCCCCTAACACAAAAGGCCCAGAAAAAGCCCAAAATTTTCAAATCCACATTTCCAAAGGTGAATGCTCTAATCCAACTTTTTGTTAGGTGGGCTGCATGTGAATATAGCAATATATATTTGAAGAAACAAAAATCAATGGTTTAAATGCAATGGGTTAGATATTTGTAGGATAGAACAAATGTATATAAAGGTCATTTTATTTGGGTTGAGTCAATGTAGGTCATGTTAAATCGACTAAATCCCAACGCCTGCCTGAAAATTGAATGGTTCATACATGCCTGACCCACAGGTCAAGCTAATATGATGGAGCGGGTCGCGGACAATTTCATGGCCAGGATGGACCTGAGAAGGCCCATTTAGAAGAGGCAGTAGTGATCCGGACTGTTAAAACTGATGGGGTTTTCCTCCTCAGTTCGGAGGAGAAGAAGTGTAGCGAACCGCGCTACTCGACTGGTCGAGTGGGCAGCTCGATCGGTTGAAGGGAGATGCTCGACCAGTTGAGGATCGCTTGACTCGAAGTCCAGCAAGCTAGATTTTTTGGCGTTGACCAGTCGAGTGTCAGGCTCGATTGGTCGAAGGGGTCTTTCGACCAGTCGAGTGGTTCGACTAGTCGAGGGTTACGCAGATTCTGCGCGGATTTTGTGCGGACTGCGTAAATTTGAAGCGGTTTCGGAGAGGTACGGAAAGGGAGTTTCCTAAACTATAAATATGGATCCCTAAGGCTATTCTAGGGTATGATAAGGCGTTTTCATGACTAAGGAAGAGAGAGAGAGAGAGAGAGAGAGAGAGAGAGAGAGAGAGGAAGCTTGTAGAAGAGAGGATTCTACTCGTAGAGGTGATTTACAACGCAGTAGACGTCTCAGTGCTTCTACGTCCTTGTGATCCATGAGATATCTTCATTTTTCATTATTCTCTTATTGTTCATCCACTTTTACGTAAGTGAATAAGGTTTGATCCAAGCGGTGTGTGCTTGTGATTGGTTGTAACTTTCTACTTCATAGTGAATTGTTGCTCTAGACTAGGTCCCGTGGTTTTTACCTGTTCGAAGGTCTTCCACATAAAATCTCTTGTGTCGTGTGATTTGTACTTTGATTTTTTTATTGCTTTATTATGTCCTATAATTCTAGTGTTTTGGGAGGCGAGATCCTAACGTTTTTGTGTAATGCTCCCAACAAAGTGGTATTAGAGACAAGTTGGTTAAACAGAGTGGGATTAGTTCTGAATTATAGAAGATGGCTCATCAAGGATGATCAATCTCAATGGTTTTAACTGGACCATATGGAAGGCTAAGATGGAGGACTTGCTTTATTGCAAGGACTTGTATGCTTCAATTGTAGGTATATCAGCAAAGACATAGGATATGTCAGATGATGATTGGAAGAAGTTAGATCAGAATGTGGTGGAGTTTATTAAACAATGGCTAGATGATTCCGTATTCCACCATGTGTCTATGGAGACCTCAGCCACTAGCTTATGGCTGAAATTGTAAAGATTGTATGAGAGGAAAACAACCGGCAATAAGATTTTTCTGATAAGACGACTTGTGAATCTCAAGTTCAAAGATATTGGTTCTGTGGTTGAGCACATGAATGAGGTCAACAACATATTGAACTAACTCTCCGCTATAAAGATGGTCCTAGACGATGAACTGCAGGCTTTACTATTGTTTAGCTCATTGCCTTATAGTTGGGAGACATTAGTGGTGTCTTTGAGTAACTCTGTGCCAGACGAAAAGGTGTCCATGGAACAGATAACTAATTGTTTCATCAATGAGAAGACAAGGAGGAAGTCTCAGGGGTCTACTCAACAAGAGGTCCTTATAACACAAGATCGGGGGAGAGGAAAGAATAGAAAGGATGGGAAGGCGTGAGATAAATAAGTGGCAAGTCGAGTATTAGGAAGGATGTTGAATGCTGGAATTATGACAAGAAGGGCTATTACAATTATGAATGTTATAAGAAGAAGAATGATAAGAAAAGAAAAGGAAAGGAGAAAGAAGATGAATCAGACTCCACTGCGGTCGCTTTAGATGGCAACGTTGTAATTATTCTTTCGGTAGATTATGATATTTGTTTCATGGCTACAAGTCAGGACACCGACTGGGTGATAGACTCGGGAGCCTCGTTTCAGGCGACTCCACGCAGAAATTTCTTCACAAGCTACAAGTCAGGTGACTTTAGCACCATGAAGTTCTAGTGTATCGAAGATCGTAGGGGTCGGTGATATTTGTGTGAAGACCGATATAGGCTGTACATTGGTTCTCAGGGATGTGAGGCACATTCTAGACCTTCGCCTCAACTTGATGTCGACGGAAAGGTTGGATGATGATGGTTATGAAAGCCGATTTATTAGTGGGCGCTAAAAGCTCATCAAGGGTTTGTTGATCAAATCTAGAGGGAAGAAGTGTTGCACCCTTTACAAGGCAAGTGTCAGTGTGTACAAGGGTGGGTTGAACGTAGCGGAAGATTCACCTACTAACATATGGCATAGGCGTTTAGGCCACATGAGTGAAAAGGGCTTCAGCTACTAACAAAGAAGCGGCTCCTTTCAAAAGTGACAGATATACTTCTCAAAACCTGTTTTCACTGTTTATTAGGGAAACAACATAGAGTTTCATTGGTTAAATCTACTTCCCATGTTAACAAAATGCATGCATTAGATTTGATTTATTCTGATGTTTGTGGTCCTCTAGGGATAAAAACCTGGGGCATTGTATTTTATCACTTTTATAGATGATACATCTGGAAGGGTTTAAGTTTATACTTTGAAATCTAAGGACAAGGTCTTTGGTGTATTTAAAATGTTTCATGCTATGGTCGTGAGAGAGACATGTAGATCATTAAAATGCATCTGCACTGACAATGGTGATGAATACCTTGGTGACTTCCATGAGTATTGTAAGTCCCTAGGTATACGGCATGAACAGACAGTTCCTAAGACCCCCCGGTATAATGGTGTGGCTGAGCAAATGAATCGCACCATTGTAGAGAGAATCAAATGCATGTTATCCCATGCAAAGTTGCCCAAGATGGTCTGGGGAGAAGCAATGCACACGACAGTGTATTTGATAAACATGTCTTTATCAGCTCCGTTGAATGGAGAAGTACCTGAGAAGGTGTGAACTGGACAAGATCCTTCGTACAGTCATCTCAGGGTGTTTGGATGCTGGGCATCCGTTCGCGTACCAAAGGACGAGAGGTCCAAGCTCGATGTGAAGATCAGGTAATATGTGTTCTTGGGGTACAGTGATGAAAAGTTCGGCTACAGATTATGGGTTCCGATCGAGAAGAAGCTCGTCAGAAATAGAGATGTGGTATTCTTTGAATATCAATGTATAGAAGACATTTGTAAGCCAAAGAAGACCCAGCCTAGCTCAGGTGAGCTAGAGGACATGGATCCAGTTACTTCTCATGTGGTGCCTGATGACAGGGGAGTAAAGTAAGGTGTAGAGGACGTGGGAGTTCCTACAGAATATGGACCAGGGAAGTAGCCTCCACTTGATCTACCTGTTGAGCGACAGGTGAGGAGGACATAGGGATAGAAAGTCATCCGAGAAGTACTCGCCGCATGAGTACATTATGCACACTGACAGAGGAGAGTCAAAAGATTATTCCGAGGCCCTAGCTGACGAGCATAAGGGGGAGTGGTTGAAAGCTATGCAAGAGGAGATGAAATCCTTCCATAAGAACCACACCTATGATATGGTGAAATTGTCTAAGGGTAAGAAAGCTCTGAGTAACAAGTAGGTATTCAGAAAGAAAGTTGAGCAGAAGAATTCACAAACGAAGTTTAAGGCCAAACTTATGATGAAAGAGTTTGGTCAAAGGAAAGGTATAGACTTCGAGGAGATATTCTCACCAGTGGTGAAGATGACATCCATATGGGTGTTGCTTGGGTTGACGGCTAGCATGAATCTGGAGATAGAGCAGTTAGATGTTAAAACTACTTCTCTCCATGGTAACCTAAAAGAAGAGATCTACATGCTCCAACTAGAGGGGTTCGAAGTCAAGGGCAAAGAGCATATGGTGTGTAGGCTTAGGAAGCATATGTTTGGGCTGAAACAAGCTCTAAGGCAATGATACAAGAAGTTTGACTCGTTCATGTTAAAGCATAGATATGACAGAACAGAGTCGGACACTGTGTGTTCATGCGCAAGTTCTCAGATGGTGATTTCTTATTTCTACTGTTATACGTTAATGACATGCTCATCATATGTAGAGACATCAAGAAGATTGACAGGCTAAAATAGGAGTTGGGCAAGTCGTTTGCGATTAAAGACTTGGCCCTTGCTAAAGAGATTCTGGGAATGGAGATAACCCGTGACAGAAGCAGCAGAAAGCTTTAGTTGTCACAAGAACGGTATATTGAAAAAGTCCGATAGTGGTTCAATATGAATGTAGCGAAGCCGGTCAGTACTCCGCTAGATGGTCACTTTAAATTGACCAATAAGCAGTGTCCAAAGACGAAGGCAGAGGTGGATGAGATGAGGAAGATACCCTATGTGTCAATGGTAAGAAGTTTGATGTATGTTATGGTGTATACGCGCCCAAACATAGCATATGCGGTTAGTGTTGTTAACCGATATCTTGTCAATCCTGGCAAAGAACATTGGGCAACGGTGTAATAGATACTGCAGTATCAAAGAGGCTCGTCCAAATTAAGCCTATGCTATGGTGACAGAAAACATGTGTTAGAAGGCTACACAGATGCAAATATGGCAGGTGATATAGACTCTAGGAAATTTACATCGGCTTTCATGTTCATGTTTACAGGGTGAGTAGTCTCTTGGCAGAGCAAGCTATAGAAAATCATAGCATTGTCGATGACAGAGATCGAGTACATTATAGTCATAGAGGCATGTAAAAAGATGCTTTAGATGAACATGTTCCTACAAGAACTTAACCTAACGCAGGAGCAACACGTGGTCTATTGCGATAGTCAAAGTGCTATACACTTGAGCAAGAATCCAAGTCAACACTCCAAGTCGAAGTATATAGAAATTCTGTATCATTGGATTAGAGATACTTTAAAACAGAACGTGTTACAACTTGAGAAGGTTCACTCGAATGATAATGGGTCAGACATGATGACCAAGGCATTACTCGAGGGTAAGTTTGAGGTTTGTAGAAACCTGGCTGACTTGAAAAAAGTAAATTCCTATTGAGTTAGAAATGGAGAGATTTGATAGGGGGAGTTGCTCGATCAGTCGGAGGGAGCTGCTTGACCGATCGAGGATCGCTCCACTTGAAGTCCGACGTGCTAGATTTTTTGGCGTCGACCAGTTGAGGGTCAGGCTTGACAGGTCGAAGGAGTCCTTCGACTAGTCGAGGACCTAGCTCGACTAGTCGAGGGTTAAGTAGATTCTGTGGGGATTTTGTGCAGACTGCGTAAATTTGAGGCGGTTTCGCAGAGGTGCAGAAAGAGAGTTTTATAAACTATAAATAGGGGTCCTTAGGACTATTTTAGGGTATACTAAGGCATTTTCACGACCAAGGAAGAGAGAGAGAGAGAGAGAGAGAGAGAGAGAGAGAGAGAGAGCTTGTGGAAGGGAGGATTCTGCTCGTAGAGGTGCTTTATTGCGCAGTCGACGTCTCAGCGCTTCTACGTCCTCGTGATCGATGAGATATCTCTGTTTTTCATTATTCTCTTATTGTTTATCCACTCATGCGTGAGCGAAGAAGGTTTGATTTAAGCGGTGTGTGCTTATGATCGGTTGTCACGTTCTACTTTATAGTGAATTGTTGCTCTGGACTAGGTCTCGTGGTTTGTACCTCTTCGAGGGTTTTCCACGTAAAATCTCTTATGACATGTGGTTTGTGCTTTGATTTATTTCATTGCTTTATTATTTCCCATAATTCTAGTGTTTTGAGAAGTGAGATTCTAAAGTTTTTGTGCAATGCTCCCAATAAAAACCTTAAAACGGGCATATCTCGCAAATTGGAATGAGTTATTCGACATATCATATATGATTTTGGATAGGAGAAGCTACTTTGGCCAACCAATCCTGCTATGCAGGGTTTCCCACCCCAAATTTGCGAGATACCATCAGATTGACAGAAAATTCATTTTATTTCCATTTTTACCATTAGTGGTAATTTTTACTGTTTTAGTTCGATCGTAACTTTGGATTCATTTAGTTTTACGAGTCATGCCCCACATGAAAAGTGCTTTAAAAAAAATTAGGGGAATAATATGGTTGGGCCAAATTGGACAATTACTATTTTTGGCTGGAAACCATGAAGTCTCATGACCGCTTATGAATAGTAAGTTTACTATTTACAATAAGTCATCATTTTAGGAAGTTTGAATTGGAGTTTGATTTGAAACTTTTTCTTAGGTTTGATATTATTATTTAAAATATTGTAAACTTATTTTTATTATGAATAAATTATTTTCAATTTTATTAGAATTTATTTCTTTTCCTTGTGGGTTCGGAGAACCTCCACGAGAAGTCCAGAGAAACTCCATGAATTTGGAGTAGTTATCCTTGAGGAAGACGGTGATCAACCTCATCACGTCCTTCCCTACGTCATAACAGGACCAAGTCCGGTCCAGACGTGGATGGGCATCCCTACGAGCTAGGTGCAACTCCTATAAGACATTTATGAAGTGGAGCTCACACTCACCTCTTGGGCTCACACGTTACATCCAAGCAATAAATTTGGTGGGCCCCCCATCAGGTTGCCCACTCTTGTACGCAATTATGAAATAGACAATGATCCACAACAATCCACATTCTATGTAAACGGTGGCCCACCTTATCATCAGAGGACCATGTTGATATTTGGTCACGTCCATGTACACCGTGGGGGCCCACCTGACAGCTCGGATATCCACACACTCAGAGCCTGGAGTAGAGCTGGTACTATGGCTCAACAGAAAGGCAGTCATTTGTCAAATTTAACCGTGGAAAATGAGACGGATGGGCCCAGAAAGCCTGAGGCCCAGAGATTGATTATCGTTGATTTTTGAAACTGCCGGCAGTAAGAGCTTGCATTACTGAAAGGCTTGATGTGTAGTCATGGACTGCCTGAGTTATTTAGCATTGTTGGGATTATTATTTGGATGGTAGGCATGAACTGCTCTGAGATTTGGGCTAGGGTGGGCCATGATGTGTCTCTGTGATTGTGGGCTTCGTTTGGACATTTTCATCCCGGAATGGCCCATTTCCAAT
Source organism: Magnolia sinica (assembly GCF_029962835.1). Taxonomy (NCBI): domain Eukaryota; kingdom Viridiplantae; phylum Streptophyta; class Magnoliopsida; order Magnoliales; family Magnoliaceae; genus Magnolia; species Magnolia sinica. Next base: position 131,365,951 of record NC_080574.1, on the reverse strand, counting down.
CCTCCCCAAACCCAGCCTCAAGCCCTGAAGTTTATATGGCCTGAAGGACTGATGTGTAACCTACTTTTTTTTTTTTTTTTTTTCTTCTTCTTCTTTTTGTTTTTGATGTGTAACCAGTTGTATATAAAACTGGGCATGGGACGAGTTGATTCGGTATACTCAAGTTGTCCAACTTGCTCGGACCCGACTTGACCCGAACCGAGTGGGTAAGTTGATTTGAATCAAGTAGGCTTCGTCTAATCCTCCAGTCAAGTTCAGGTCACCCACTAACTCGACTTGATCTGAAATCTGATATGGTACTGACTCGACTCAATCCAAAACTCAACTCGTAAAAATAAAATAAAATCTAATAGTTGGGGTACTAGGGTTCGTGGACGCAGTTGTTGCTGGAGATGGATTCTGCAAGGGGATATGACAAATGTGGTGATGGACAGATGGGAAGATGCAAATAAGGGAAGAATGGTGGTAAATGAGTTTTACGGCCAGCCCAAAGAAGATGAGGCCGATGGTTGCAAAATAGTCCGGCTCAAAGAAGATGATTGTGCCTTGATCCAAATAGATTTTTTCTTGCACAAAACATAGATGAAAGTGATGGTTTAAGATTCAGACGGGAGATGGGTCCTCCAAATGTTGATGCTAAGGCAGTAGGTTGCAGCAAGACATACACCTTTGACATTTGAGATCTGAGGTGCCATACAACTAATGAAGATGTTGCAAATCCAGCAGGTGCACCTAGGTTCTGAGATATGATTTCAGAACGCGGATACCCGCTACACCTTATCTGACTCAGTGCTGACTTGACCTGACTTGGTACTTGTGACCCGGTCAGACTCGGTCCAGGTTAGTCCAAGCCAGGCTTGAACTCAAATCAGGTTAGGCATACTGGACTTAGTACCGAGTCAGGTGTATTTCCAAACCGAATCAAGTTGGGTCAACCCTAACTCAGTCCAACTCAACTCAATGCCCGGCTCTACTTATATACCTAGGGTTGCACTATGCTAGTCCAGCTTTCTTTGGGCTTAGCGTGGGACTCATCACACCAGTGATCAGCCTTCAGGCCCAATGACAATCTTGTGGGCCTGGCCCTGAGTATTATCCACCGGTCCCTTTGGGTCAATCATCCCACACGGGCTGCCCATTTACCCTATTTCCTGGCACAAATAATCAAGGGCTCCTTATTTTGGAGAGAAACGGGTCATTTATTCACAAAACTCACTAAATTCATGTGTATGACAGGTCGCATGCCTCAATTTAGAAAAGCACTAAAACCCATTACTTCCTAACATATCTCCCAAAAATTCAGAGACCAGTCATTTCCATGGCCCATTCCTTGTGTTGATATTCAGAACATTAGTCCTATTTTTATTTATTTATTTTTAATTACATGTGCTCAAGATTGATTGATCCAAAGTATTTTTGCATTGCACATAACATAGATGAACCATGCCCCAGTGATAGATCAAAAGGCCGATGGGATTGTTAAAGTCCAAACACCAATATGTGGGTGTTCATTTTGACAACCTCTTAATTTTTCGAGTACCTAACATGTGCCATATGTGGCAATGTACTTACATTTTGACAACCTCTTAACCTTACATACTCAACTTGAAACTCAGCCAAATCAACTCAAATCAAGGAGATCTGGCGCAGTCTCTTGGTTCACTGACTGTCAATGCGACTCAACACTGCAGTTGTATGCTTGCTCTAATACAACTGATGCTCTGAGAGTTTACATTGAGGTCATATTTGGTCCATGGGATCGAATTGTATTAGATGGGATTAACATCGTTTTTGCACAATGATTGCATGTCTGGAAATTTCATGGTATTTTGGCCATCCCATCCTCATGTTTGGGATAAGATTCTAACTATGGGAAAAACACTGGATTAAGCAAAACACCATTTTGTGGACCATGGAATTATATTCGACAAACTAAATTTACAACAGATATTGGTCACTTATATATGTATATAACTAGAATGTCATGTGTAAAGAGCCGACATGATAGATGACATGGATAAATTACATATATCAATGTACGGCCCACATCTGTCGTGGATTCAAGAATCCACTGAAAATCCCAAGTATGACCAAATGAATTCCATCCCACGTAATCCCAACCATTCCTGTCCTCTCCAATCTTACCTATTTTTTGTTACTTACATGTAACCATTTAACTATTTATTATTGAATTTCAAAAATATCTTTTACATATATTATAATTAAATATTAAGAGGCATAAGTCAAAACAAAAGTTGTCTTTGATTTGACCTGCCCAGGCTGGACATTGAACTCAATTGATTTGACTCTCCCAGCTAAAGGTGTGTGTTATCAATAGACAATCATCCATGTCACCCATGTTAATCCAAAAATAGGCCCATAATGATTGGAACGGATGCCCACCCTTCAAAGTATTTCGGTTGATGTGGCCCACTTGGATCATGAATATGCCTTCCTTTTTTTTTCAAAGCTTCAAACCTAGAGTGGATTTTACATTAAATATTATGGTGGGCCCTATGAAATCGAAAGGGTTGGTGGCCAGAATCTATCAAAAAATAATTTCAGAAATTATAAGAGTCAAATTCCAAGCCTCCAAAATATAATTTCTGAAATCCAAGAATTCCCAAATCTATGATGCTAAACACAATTGAAAATTTTAGATTACAAATGTAAGGTTTGAAATCCAAAAACGAGCCCTAAAATAAGCTGCAATGGAACGACGGTGATCTAGATTAGTGAACCAGATCTACTCTACCTTATAAACCTTCTAGTAAATTGGGAGGTGCAATTAGTACTGCAAGAAAGATTCATGAGAGAAAGTGAAGGAGAAGCTTCTTTTTGGTAGGCTAGATTTATATACCAGTTCGCTGCCAGTTTTTAAATGGTAGAGAGGCATGTCCTTGTTGGATGTTGCAGTCATGTGTCATGTGGCCTGCCTTGGCCGAGAGAGATCTTGACACCCAACTTAGTTACCTAAATGACCCTTTCTTTTAATTAAAATCCCTGGACATGGGACTTTTAGGGCCGTTTGGATACCACCAAATAAGTTACTTTTTTCTACTGTAAGTCGTAGATAAGTAAGTTTGGATTAAGATCAATTATATATATATATATATATATATATATATATATATATATATATATATATATATATATATATATATATATATATAAGTTACTTAACTGATTAGTAACTTATCTTAAGTAACTTACAATTTGAAGTGATTAAGTAACTTTAATATATATATATATATATATATATATATATATATATATATATATATATATATATATATATATATATATATATATATCTGAGAGGAGTTTACATTGAGGTCATATTTGGTCCATGTGATCAAATTGTATTAGATGGGATTAACATCTCTTTTGCACAATGATTGCATGTTTGGAAATTCTATGGTATTTCGACCATCCCATCCTCATGTTTGGGATAAGCTTCTAACTATGGGAAAAACACTGGATTAAGCAAAAGACCATTTTATGGACCATGGAATTATATTCGACAAACTAAATTTACAATAGATGTTGGTCACTTATATATGTATGTAACTAGAATATCATGTGTAAAGAGCGGATATGAAGGATGACATGGATAAAATAGTATTGGGAGTGTTGTACAAAAACCTTAGGATCTTGCATCCGAAAACACTAGAATTATGAGATATAATAAATCAATGAAATAAATCAAAGCATAAATCACACAACACAAGGGATTTTACGTGGAAAACCTTCAAAGAGGTAAAACTATGAGACATAGTCTAGAGCAACAATTCACTATAAAGTAGAACTTGCAATCAATTACAAGAGCACACCGCTTGGATCAAACCTTCTTCACTCACACAGGAGTGGATGAACAATAAAAGAATAATGAAAATTGAGAGATTTCACGGATCACGAGGACGTAGAAGCACTAAGACGTTGACTGCGCAGTAGATCACCTCTAAGAGCAAAATCTTCCCTCCTACAAGCTTCCTCTCTCTCTCTTTCTTTCTTTCTTTCTCTCTCTCTCTCTCTCTCACCTTGGATGTGTAAAAACCTTAAAGGAATCACTTTAGAAATCCCTCAGCATGCCCTAGAATAGCCCTAGGGACCCCTATTTATAGTTTACGAAACTCCTTTCCTCACCTCTGCGAAAACCACCTCAAATTTACATAGTCCGCATCAAATCCGAATTAAATTTACGTAACCCTCTACTAGTCGAGCCGGGTTCTCGACTGGTCAAGTGGACCCTCGACTGGTCGAGCCAAGCCCTCGACTGGTGAGTAATAAAAAAACTCGGTCATTGGACTTTGAGTCGAGCAGCACCCTTCGACCGGTCGAGTAGCACGGTAAAAGACATCTGTTTTACAACCGGATGTACTATTTGTCCTATGAATTGAGGAGGAAAACCCCATCAAGTCTCCCCATTTCCGACTCAGGAAGAATTCGCCTTCTTCAAGTCAGTCAGGTTTCTACAAATCTCAAACTTGCCCTTAAACAATGCCTTATTCAATATGTTTGACCCATTATCATCCATGTGGACCTTTTCAAGCTATAGCACCTTGTTCTAAAGTATCCCTAATTCAGTGATACCGAATCTCTATGTGCTTCGACTTGGAGTACCAACTTGGATTCTTACTTAAATGTATAGTACTTTGACTATCGCAATAGACCACTTGCTGCTCCTGCTTTAAGCTAAGTTCCTGTAGGAACCTCTTCATCCAAAACATCTCTTTACATGCATCTATGATTGCAATGTACTCGGCTTTTGTCGTCGATAATGATACGACCTTCTATAGCTTGTTCTGAGACCGCTCCCCCTGCAAACATGAACATGAATCCTGATGTAAACTTCTTAGTGTCTATGTCACCTGCCATATCATCATATATGTAGCCTTCTAACACAGGTTTTCCTTCACTATAGCATAGGCTCAACCTAGATGAGCCTCTTAGATACCGTAATATCTATTTCACCGCTGCCCAATGTTCTTTGCTAGGATTTGTAAGATACCGGCTGACAACAACAATCACATATGTTATGTCTGGGCATGTACATACCATAGCATACATCAAACTTCCTACCGCTAACGCGTAGGGTATTTTTCTCATCTCATCCACCTCTGCTTTGGTCTTTGGACACTGCTTGTCGCTCAATTTGAAGTGACCATCTAGTGGAGTACTAACCGGCTTTGCTACATTCATATTGAACCGGTTTAGACTTTCTCAATATACCACTCTTGTGACAACCAAAGTTTTCTGCTGCTTCTGTCATAGGTTATCTCCATTCCTAGGATCTGTTTAGTCAGGCCCAAGTCTTTCATCGCAAAGGACTTTCCAACTCCCTGTTTTAGCCTGTTAATCTTCTTGATGTCTTTACCCATGATGAGTATGTCATCAACATATAATAGCAAAACTAAAAAAATTACCATCTGAGAACTTGCGCATGAACACACGGTGGTCCGACTCCATTCTGTTATATCTATGCTTTAACATGAACGAGTCGAACTTCTTGTACCATTGTCGTAGAGCTTGCTTCAGCCCATACAAACTCTTCCTTAGCCTACACACTATATGCTCTTTGCCCTTGACTTCAAACCCCTCTGGTTGATGCATGTAGATCTCTTTTTTCAGTTCGCCATGGAGAAAGACAGTTTTAACATCTAACTGCTCTATCTCTAGATCTATGCTAGCCGTCAACTCAAGCAACACCCGTGTGGATGTCATTTTCACCACTGGTGAGAATATCTCCTCGAAGTCTATACCTTTTCTCTAACTAAACCCCTTTACCACAAGTCTGGCCTTGAACCTCGTTTGTGAATTTTTCTACTCAACTTTCTTTCTGAACACCTACTTGTTGCTCAGAGCTTTCTTTCCCTTAGGCAATTTCACCATATTATAGGTATGGTTCTTATGCAAGAATTCTATTTCTTCTTGTATAGCTTTTAACCACTCCTCCTTATGCTCATCGGCTAGGGCCTTAGAATAATCTTCTAGCTCTCCACCATTAGTGAGCATAATGTACTCATGTGGCGAGTACTTCTTGGATGGATGTCTGTCCCTAGATGACCTCCTCACCTGTGGCTCAACAGGTGAATCAAGTAAGGGCTGCTCCCCCAGTCCATCTTTTATAGAAACTCCCTCGTCCTCTGCATCATGCTGTACTCCCTCGTCCTTTGCACCATGCTGTACTCTCCTGTCATATGGCACCACATGAGGAATAACTGGATCCATGTCCTCTAGCTCACCTAAACTAGGATAGGTCTTCTCTATCTTACAAATGTCTTCTATACATTGATCTTCAAAGAAAACCACATCTCTGCTCTTAACAAGCTTCTTCTCGGTCGGATCTCATAATTTGTAGTCGAACTTTCATCACCGTACCCCAAAAATATACATTGCCTGATCTTTGTATCGAGTTTGGACCTCTTATCCTTTAGTACATGAACGGATGTCGTGCATCCAAACACCCTGAGATGACTGTACGATGGATCTTGTCCAATCTACACCTTCTCAGGTACTTCTCCATTCAACGAGGCTGATGGAGACTTATTTATCAGATACACTGTCATGTGCATTGCTTCTCCCCAGAACATTTTGGACAACTTTGCATGGGATAACATGCATCTGATTCTCTCTACAATTATGCGATTCATTCGCTCAGCCACACCATTATGCTGGGGGGGTCTTAGGAACCGTCTGTTCATGCCGTATACCCAGGGAATTACAATATTCATGTATGTCACTAATGTATTCACCACCATTGTCAGTGCGGATGTACTTTAATGATCTACTTGTCTCTCTCGACTATAGCATGAAACATTTTAAACACACCAAAGACCTCGTCCTTGGATTTTAAAGCATAAACCCAAACCTTCCTAAATGCATAATCTATAAAAGTGACCAAATACGATGCCCCACCCAAGATTTTGTCCTCATAGGACTACAAACATCAGAATAAATCAAATCTAATGTATGCAATTTATTGACATGAGAAACAGATTTAACAAATGAAACTCTATGCTGTTTTCCTGATGAACAATCAATATGAGTTTTGAGAGGTATACCTGTCACGTCTGGAAGGAGCCACTTCTTTACTAGTAGTTGAAGCCCTTTTTCACTCATGTGGCGTAGACGCCTGTGTCACATGTTAGTAGCTGAATCTTCCGCTGCGTTCAACCTACCCTTGCATACACTGACACTTGCCTTGTAAAGGGAACAACCCTTCTTCCCTCTGGCTATAATCAACGAACCCTTGATGAGCTTCCAGTGCCCACTAATAAATTGACTTTCATAGTCGTCATCATCCAACCTTCCCGTCGAAATCAAGTTGAGGCGAAGGTTTGGAATGTGCCTCACATCCCTGAGAACTAATGTGCAGCCCACATCAGTCTTCACACAAATATCACCGACCCTTACGATATTCGATATGTTAAAATTTTCCATCTTCACGGTCCCAAAGTCATCTGACTTATGGCCAGTGAAAAAATCTCTGTGTGGAGTCGTATGAAATGAGGCTCCTGAGTCTATCACCCATTCGGTGTCCTGACTCGTAGCCGTGAGACAAACATCATAATCTGCCAAAAGAATAATTACAACATCACCATCTGTAGCGACCACAGTGAAGTCTGATTCATCTTCCTTCTCCTTTCATTTTCCTTCCTTGTCATTCTTCTTCGTACGACATTCGTACTTATAGTGGCCCTTCTTGCTACAATTCCAGCATTCAACATCCTTCTTGGTATTCGACTTACCTCTTGATTTATCTTAAGCCTTCCCGCCTTTTCTGTTCTTTCATCTCCCCCGATCTTGTGTCACAAGAGCTTCTTGTTGAGTAGACCTCTGAAACTTTCTCCTTGTCTCCTCATTGAAGAGACAATTAGTTACTTGTTCCATGGATACCTATCTATCTGGCGTAAAGTTATTCATAGACACCACTAATGTCTCCCAACTGTCAGGTAATGAGCTAAGCAATAGCAAAGCCTGTAATTCATCACCCAGGACCATCTTCATAGTAGAGAGCTGGTTCAATGTGTTACTGACCTCATTCATGTGTTCAGCCACAAAACCACTATCTTTGAACTTGATATTCACAAGTCATCTTATCAGAAAAATCTTATTGCCGACTGTCTTCCTCTTATATAACCCTTACAATTTCAGCCATAAGCTAGCGACTGAGGTCTCCGTAGACACATGGTGGAATACGGAATCGTCCAGCCATTGTCTAATAAGCCTCACCGCCTTCCGGTCTAACTTATTCCCATCATCATTTGACATATCCTTTGACTTTGTTGATTTGCCTAGAATTGGAGCATACAAGTCCTTACAATAAAGTAAGTCTTCTATCTTAGCCTTCCATATGGTCCAGTTAGAACTATTGAGACTGATCATTCTTGATGAGCCATCTTCCATATTTCAGAACTGATCCCACTCCGTTCAACCAACCTGGATGCTCTGATACCACTTTGTTGGGAGTATTGCAAAAAAACCTTAGGATCTCGCCTCCCAAAACACTAGAATTATGAGATATAATAAAACAATGAAATAAATCAAAGCATAAACCACACGACACAAGGGATTTTGTGTGGAAAACCCTTAAAGAGGTAAAAACCACGGGACTTAGTCCAGAGCAACAATTCACTATGAAGTAGAACGTTACAACTGCTCATAAGCATACACCGCTTGGATTAAACCCTCTTCACTCACGCAGGAGTGGATGAACAATAAGAGTAATGAAAACTGAGATATCTCACCGATTACGAGGACGTAAAAGTGCTGAGACATCGATTGCGCAGTAGATCACCTCTACGAGCAGAATCTTTCCTTCCACAAGCTTCCTCTCTCTCTTCTCTCTCTCTCTCTCTCTCTATCTCTCTTACCTTGGACGTGTAAACACCTTAAAGGAATCACTTTAGAAACCCTTCGCATGCCCTAGAATAGCCCTTGGGATCCCTATTTATAGTTTAAAAAACTTATTTCCACACCTCTGCAAAAATCGCCTCAAATTTACGCAGTTCGCATCAAATCCGGATTAAATCTACGTAACCCTCGACTAGTCGAGCTGGGTTCTCGATTGGTCGAGCAATAAAAAACCCAGTCACTGGATTTTGAGTCGAGTAGTCTTCGACCGGTCAAGCCGTCGAGCAGACCAGTCGACCGGTCAAGCAGTGCGATGAAAGACATCCGTTTTGCAACCAGATGCACTATCTTTCCTCTAAACTGAGGAGGAAAACCTCATCAAATACATGCATCAATGTACGGCCCACATGTGTAGTGGATTCCATAATCCACTGAAAATCTCAAGTAAGACCAAATGAATTCCATCCCATGTAATCCCAACCATTCCTGTCCTCTCCAAACTTACGTGTAATCATTTAACTATTTGTTATTGAATTTCAAAATATCTTTCACATATATTATAATTAAATATTGAGAGGCAAGTCAAAACAAAAGTTGTCTTTGATTTGACCTACCCAAGCTGGACATTGAGCTCAATTGATTTGACTCTCCCTGCTAAAGGTGCATGTTATCAATAGACAATCATATATGTCACCCCATGTTCATCCAAAAATAGGCCCATAATGATTGGAAAGGATGCCCACCCTCCAAAGTATTTCGGTTGATGTGGCCCACTTAAATCATGAACATGCCTTTTTTTTTTCAAAGCTTCAAACCTAGAGTGGATTTTACATTAAACATTATGGTGGGCCCTATGAAATCCAAAGGGTTGGTGGACAAAATCTATCAAAAAATAATTTCTGAAATTATAAGAGTCAAATTCCAAGCTTCCAAAATATAATTTTTGAAATCCAAGAATTTCCAAATCTATGATGCTAAACACAATTGAAAATTTTAGATTACAAATGTAAGGCTTGAAATCCAAAAACGAGCCCTAAAATAAGGTGTGATGGAACGAGAGTGACCTAGGTTTGTGAACCATTGAGATCTATACCTCATAAACCTCCCATTGAATTGGGAGGTGCAGTTAGTACTGCAAGAAAGATTCACGAGGGAGGAAGGGAGAAGCTTCTTTTTGATAGGCTAGATTTATATGCTAGTTTACTACCGGTTTGAAAATGGTAGAGAGACATGTCCTTGCTGGATGTTGCACTCATGTGTCATGTGGCCTGCCTTGGCCGAGAGAGGCCTTGACCCGCAACTTCAACTTAGTTACTAAATGACCCTTTCTTTTAGTTAAATTCCCTGGACATGAGACTTAGGGCCGTTTGGATACCACCAAATAAGTTACTTTTTTCTACCGTAAGTAGTAGATAAGTAAGTTTGGATTAAGATCAATTATAAGTTTTTTTTTTTTTTTTCTTAAGGTTACTTAATCACTTCAACTTAATAAATAAAAACCAAGATAAGCTAATTGAAGCATAAATAGCTTGAGTAACTTACGGTCCAAACACCCTCTTAGGGCCAATATGGATACCACCAAATAAATTATTTTTTCTACTTATGGTAATAAATTAGTTACTTATTTGAGATAAATAAGTTTAGTTTAGGATCAATTATAAGTAACTTTTTAATTTAAAGTTACTTACGAGGTATTTGGATCATAAGTTACTTAAGATAAGTTACTCATCCCTTTAAGTAGTTTATCGTGATTTTTACTCATTAAATTAAAGTGATTAAGTAACTTTAAATTTAAAAAAAAGTTACTTATAATTGATCATAAATCAAACTTAATAAGTTACTACTGTTGTAAGTAGAAAAAGCAACTTATATCGTGGTATCCAAACGGACTCTTAATCACTTCAACTTAATAAGTAAGAAACTAAGATAAGTTACTTGAGGCATAAGTAACTTATCTTAAGTAATTTAAGATTGATATACCCTCTTTTAATGCATATTTTAATAATTTTTAAAAACCATGCAAATCATCACCCCTAACAACTAGCGCAGTCAATACGCCAGGTTGGCCCGTCAGGCTTTCATCTTAGCCCACTTCAGATGGGGCTTGATATAAATGCTACGCCGGAGGGTGAGACCGGGCCTAAGATTTAAGCCTTTTTACTAATCGGGCAAGGCACGGGTTATGTATAAGAACAAGCCAGCCCAGCCTGGCCCATTTATGGTTTGAAGGTAATTTGGTCAATATCATACATGATTGGACACACCATACGAGTACTCTAGACCTTGCAAAAAGAAAAAGGCTAGATTGATTTTTTTATTTTTATTTCATGAGTAATTCATCATAGGGCTTAGCTTTGCCCAGCCTGGCCACTAGGCTATTCATCATTGGCCCTGCCCCATCCCAATCAAGCCCGATCTCTGGCTTAGCTTAAACGCCAAAGCCCCGGCTCTAGGGGCCGGACAGCTTGGCCTATTTTCACCCCTATAACTACGGCAACATAATACAGATGCTCAATCAATCCTGACACGATTTCCAGCCTTGACTTATGGACCATTGCATGCACGCATTGTGGACCGCTCATCCGTTGTTCCATACTAGTTTTTGGGCCATGGCCCATCATAGGTGGGCCAATCGACCATCATCTTCTTGCATACTCCTCACAGACAGTGATTGCATGAATATATGTGGTTTATCCACACCGTCCATCTATTTTTCCAGCTATTTTAAGAGGTTGAGGGGTTGAGTCCAAAATTGAAGGGTCCTTACTCTTGCCTGGGTGGTAGACTCTTAGGAGTTTCAACTCTCGGCTAAGGGTTCGAGTACCCATAGGTGGTGAAATTCCACCAGCGTGAGTGTGTGGGGGTGTGTGCGCGTGTGTTTAAACAAAAAAAAAAAAAAAAAAAAAAAAAAAAACTGTCCAAAATTGAAGCATATCCTAAAACCAAGTGGATCATACAACACAAAACAATGGGAATAATGATTTCCACTATTGAAAACTTTCTAGGCTCCATATTAATGTTTATTTGTCATCTAACCTGTTCACAAGTTCATACAGATATGGATGAAGGGAAAACACAAAATATAAGTTTGATCCAAACCTTCTGTGACCCTTCAGAATTTTTCAACCGTAAATGTTCAATTCACACTGTTTCCTTTGGTGTGGTCCATTTAATATTTAGATATGCTTCATTTTTGGACTCAAGCCCTAAAATTATCTGATAAAATGGATGGACGGAGTGGATAAAATATATAAGTCATCTTGAACTTTACAGAGTTTACTCAGTACGGCAAGCGTAGTCACTAATTCGGTACGCAATCCGCTTCCGCGTGTGATATGCTTCATTTTCACCCCAATCTGACAGACACCATTTACGCTGTTTCAACGGTCAAAAAGGCGGAACGTCAACTACGATCCCAGCCATGAAAGTAGTCGTAAAGAAGGAGCCGATGGTAAGTCTAGAAAAAGGAGGCCATGATAAGGTGCGTTCAAATGCATAGCAAGTTAGTAACCGTCCATTCGAGCTGTGTGGACCCTGCCTGATATTTAAGTGCAATCCAAACCATACATTTGATTTGCCTCCTCGTGTTCACCTACTTCCTAAGAACTATCATCGTTGAAAACTCAGGTGGGCCACCGAGCAATGTAGAATCACTCCTAAGGGCCATATATTTAAAATGATCCGTTTGTTGGTTTGTCCCTTCATCCTCTACGAGAACTCAGGTGGGCCACACCATCAGGAGCAACTTAAAATCACACCTAAGACCTATATATTAAGGTTGTGTGGCTCACATGAGTTTTAAAATGATCTGCTCTTTTCTCTGCTCCATCATGTGAGATTTGAGTTGGATCGTGGTCGACAGCTCATATGGGGTGTGGATGGGTTTTAAAATGATACTCTATTCTGTCCCTTCGTTCTAGTGGGGTTTGTTGGTTTGTCCCTTCAATCGTGGTTTGAGGACTCAGGTGGGGCACTCCACGTGGAGCAACGTACAATTACACTTAAAACCTTAGTGGTGGGGCTCACATGAGTACGGATTGGCTACTCCCCGTCAGACCAGCCCGTGGCTGGTGGTCGGTGCTGTATGGGTCCCACCATCATGTATTTGTTTCATCCATTTTTACGGATCGTTTTATGGATTTATATAAAAAATGATAGGTATATCAATCTCAGGTGCTCCATACCACAGGAAAACAATAATGATTGGATATCCACCATTAAAATCCTCCTAAGGCCCACTGTACTGTTTATTTGACATCCAATCTGTTGATTAGGTCATAAAGACCCAGATGAAGGGAAACAATAAACATCAGTTTGATCCAAAACTTTCATCGCCCCCAAAACATTTTTAATGGTCAACGTTCATTCAACACTGTTTCCTGTAATGTGGTCCACTTGAGATTTTGATAAAAGTCAATTTTTCTCTCATAACATAAAATGATCTATAAACATAGATGGACAGCATGGATGAAACACATACATCATGGTGGGGCTCACAGAGCACCGACCACCAGCCATTGGCTGGTGGCAGGGGGAGTAGCCAATCTTGGTGGGCGCGGATTGGATACTGACAAGGTCATCCAAATCGCTACTGAAGTGACGTCACCAAGCTCTGTGGACCCCACCATGATGCATGTGTTGTATCCATACCGTCCAACCATTTTTAGAGATCATTTTATGGCATTAAAGATAGAATGAGATAATCTAAAGTTCAAGTGGACCCACCACAGAAAACCGTGGGAGCTATCACACCCACCGTTGAAATATTTATAGGGCCCACAGTGATGTATTTTGGAGATCCATCCTTTTCATAAGTTAACATATAGATAGATTAAGTGAAAAAAAAAAAATCAGCTTAATCGGAAACTACTGTGGACCCTAAGAAGTTTTGAATGGTGGATGTCACTGTCCCTACTATTTTCTATGGTGGAGTCCACTTGAACTTTAGATCTATATCATTATCTTTGTAATGACATAAAAAGATCTCTAAAAATGGTTGGACGGTATGGATACAATACGTGTATCATGGTGGGGTCCACAGAGCTAGGTGACGTCACTTCAGTAGCGATTTGGCTACTGACCTTGTCAGTATCCAATCCGCGCCCAATCTTGGTGGGGTTTGTTGGACGTGGATTCACTACTGACATTTTCAGTACCGAGTTCTGCTGCTACTGAAGTGACGTCACCAAGCTTGTGACCTCACCATGGCGTATGTATTGTATCTACCCGGTCCATCCATTTAAAGAGATTATTTTAGTCAATGAGCCAAATAATGCAGCAGATCAACTTACCTGAATGGAACCAAGTAAATGGACGGTTCCAATCATCAGATCATCTCATCATGTGGGCCCCACTGATGCAACCCATGCATCAATCTTGAGTGGCATGTGTGAATTAATTGTGCAAAGATGAGCATCCATACAATAAATGAAGGGGCCTTAGGAAGGTTTCAACTGTGGGTATAACTGTCCCCACTGTTTTTTGTAGTGAGATACACTTAAGATTTGGATCTGCCTCATTCTTTCTCTCATGCCCTAAAATGCTATCCAAATGGATGGACGGTGTGGATACTGCACATATATTATAGTGGGGCCCACAGAACTTGTTGACATCACTTCATTAGCCAAACTAGCTACTTAACCCGTCAGTAGCCAATCTGCCTCCGGTTTTGTTGGTTTGTCCCTTCATCCTGGTCGAGAACTCAGGTGGGACACTCCCACAGGAAGCAACGTATAATCACACTAAAAACCCATATAATAACATCGTGTGGCTGAGATGACTTTTAAAATGATCTGCTCTTTTACTTGCCCCTTCATCCTAGTGGGGCCCACCTGCTGCTGGGATTGGATGGCTCAAATTTTTTACACATGTGCTATTCAGCCCCTCTAAATGATGATCCTGTTCTGATTTTTAGAGTTGAATGTAAGCCATTGATAGTAATGGTGAGATCAACTTACCTGAATGGAACCAAGTAAATGGACGGTTCCAATCATCAGATCATCTCATCATGTGGGCCCCACTGATGCAACCCATGCATCAATCTTGAGTGGCATGTGTGAATTAATTGTGCAAAGATGAGCATCCATACAATAAATGAAGAAGAATTAGTCCACCCTCAAAAAGAAGGGTTCCAGGTGGGAGAAAAACTACCCTTCTTTAAAAAAGGAAAGCAGTATTCCTTTGGCTATTTCTCATCAGCTTTCAACCGAAAAGAGAATTATCTCACCTTTTCCCCTTTACTTTGCAACTAAAAAGAACGTTAGAGATGCATTATTTTTCCTTTTTTTTTTTTCTCTGCCTTGAAAATTAGAGAATCTTAGTAGAAACCATTATATTGGAATTTCAATTGAGAGAATCGCTTCTCATCTTTTCTCAATCTTTCCACCACAAGAGAACGATTATAGAGTCTCATGACAAAAGCATCTCTCTTACCTTTGGCATTTTTGTTCAATT
Organism: Magnolia sinica; assembly: GCF_029962835.1. Lineage (NCBI taxonomy): Eukaryota > Viridiplantae > Streptophyta > Magnoliopsida > Magnoliales > Magnoliaceae > Magnolia > Magnolia sinica. Next base: position 131,350,642 of record NC_080574.1, on the reverse strand, counting down.
TCATTGAGAGGAGATGCTCTGCTACTTTTCCCTTAAATATCTCTGCCTCACAGAATGGACAAACAACATCATTTGTGTAAAACTGTCCAATGAACAATTTGAGCCATCCATTTGTTTGGGCCCATCATGGATCACTTATGGTCCTTTCATTTTCATGCTAACCATGCTATCAATGACTTGAAAAATGGATAGTTGTAAAAAATAAGGTGAATTTCAGATTGGATCCTCTTATGGATGTGATTTTTACCTGTTGGCTAAGAGCAGCAATGGGCCGAGTTTGGACATAGTCTGGTTGGACACTATAAGGCTCAAGACTTGAATATGACATGAGCTTAGGCCACGAGCCACCCGTCTCACACGGGTCTGACAATTAACCACTTGCTGATCCAAAAGCTCGAACTAATAGAGCATGGTGAATCAATCCCTTTATCTCATAGCCCAGGCCCCACATCCCATGAGTTAGGACATCGGTTGAATCCCCCACGTGCGTCCCACATTACATAGTTACCACCTCACACAAGTCACTTGCCTCACACGGGTGGGGCTCACCTCACACGAGCCACCCACCCCGAGTGTGCCCCTAAATCTCACAGGCAACCCCACTCGAGCCCAGTGTGAAACTATCCCTACATTAATGTGTTTCCTATCCAAAGATTGAAATGGTATATTTGTAGGATAGAACACATGTACATATGAAATTTGACTGAGCTGGCTTGAGGTAAGCGAACATCACGAGCCTTAGTGCCACCCAAAGATTGATTTTGCTGTACATGTGAGACTCGAGCCAAGTCCAGGTGCCAAACAAATAGATCCAAGTCCAGTCCAAAACCTAGCCGGGCCTGGTGCATTGCCACCCTTGACAGCCCTGTAGCTAGCAAATATCGATGTTCCCCACATTTTATAGAAGACAGGAAAAACACTTCTTTTTTGTTAAACTGAATGGAGACAATACATTTTATTTAAAAAAGCTTTTGAAGGGCAACTTCAAACCTGAGATTGGTGTTTTACTAACCATTGATAGAATTGAGTAGAAGATGAAAATTTTTAATGGAAATTATAAAAGTATTAAAAGAGATTCATTCTCTCATGCTGCTGGGAGATGATCAGTCTTGTATTTATAACAGAAATTGGATTTACATCTTCACTTGAGTGGTTATAACAAAACAACCAATATTGTTTATCTGATGGAGATTAGGATGATCTCTCTGCACAAAAACATCAATGTCTATAGGGATTACTTGAAAAGGAAGTATCGAGAGAGATAAAGAATGATATTAACCCACTATTTGATTGCCTATGCACATTATTACTTGTACGGATGTGTGATGGACTGAATGGGCTGTCCGGATGAATTGATTGGACAATCTTAAGTGTCCCAAAGCAAGCGTTGGATCATTTACCACACAAAAAATATCATAATAAAATTTTAAATATATCTACCATCAAATACAATTACTATTTCAATTAAGCTTCACCAATTAAATAGCTTAGTCATCATTTAGGCTTACTCCAACTATTTTTTGTTTGGCTGTACTAATGTCAAATCATCCTACATGAATAAAGCCTCCATATTCCTTCACAACTTCTCGATCCAAGTCCCTTTAGGTCTTCTTCCCATCCTCTCAATCTGCTTTCCATCATTTTATGTCCTACCGTGATTACTCATTAGCTGTCATAGAAGCATGGGTCAGATCCAACTAAGTCAGAAAAAGCTGCATATACACTCCCCAAAAGCATTTTCTCATAAGATTCCTGAAGTATGAGGCGGAGAACATGTTACTCTCTTAAAAACAACAATTTCTCTGGTAAAAGATCCAATAGAAATTGGATAACTAAGATCCTTTTCTACCATTCCAACTATTGAGTAGGGAACCGTGTGATGCGTTTGAATTATCATCTGGTCATTCATATATTAGGCCTTAATAGGGATGGCTTATGCTTTAAAATCAAATTTATTAGACAATCCTATCCATCAATTTTCTTTTGAAAATAAACTTTATTTTCTACCTTAGATTAATGGCCATAAATTAGATTGACAGGGATGTCTAATAGGTTCCATGATTTATATACATGCAATCCATTATATATGGATGGTACACACACATAAAAAATAAAAATAAAAATAAAATAGAAAGTGCACTTAGGTTGGCTCTGGGTCTACAATACTCTGATTCCTCCAGATCTCTGCAAATTAGATAATAACACCATATGACAGGATTTTTTTTAAAAAAAACAGGAAAAAAGAAAAAAAGAAAAAAAGAAAGAAAGAAAGAAAGAAAAGCTATAAATCAGAGCATTTTGGACTAAAAAATGGAGTGAAAAGAAAGGCTACATGTATAAATAAGATTTCATAAATCCTTGTACCAAATCCCTCGCCCTTGAGGGGGCTGTTTAAGGTGACGGATTTTCGGTAGGGATTTGTAAAATCTAGAGATTTCAAATCTCCACTGCTTGTATTTTGTTGTGGATTTGTCAAATTTATGGATTTCCTATCTCCCACAAAAAAGCAGCTTCTACAAATCCCTTTTTCCCCTGTCAGCATTTTGGCTTACCCAAAATGTATCTGATTAGTTGTTAGTGGCGTGCTGAAAAGCACACATTTCAACCACTGAGATGGGAGTTTTTCAAAGTACATCCAAACACATAACATAGAATGAAGTTGGTTCAAGATGGCGTTCAGCCATCAAAAGGCCTGCGTCCAATTGGGCCATAAAATTATGGATTTGTAGCAAATCCCAAAAAATTATAAATAAAAATAAAAAACTAACACACTAACACCGTCTCTTGTAAACAACTAAAAATTTTCATCTCATTTTAATTAAAAGTAATTTAGTAGGGATCTTGATCTCTAACACATAATGAGTTCATGTTTACAGTAATTATTTATTAGAGTTAAGATGTCTAATACATAATGACTGATAACTAAATTGATTATGAGTCTACCAAACAGGGCCAAGATTTGGTAAATCCTCAAAATGAGAAATGCTATCAAAAGTAATAAAAGAAAGAGGAGTCATATAATACTCAGGCTATGTGAACACTTGATTCAAAGGCACATCAGAAATTGTACACGTGGAATATCTCAACTCAAAACCCATTATCCTGAAGTCAAAATATAAAGATCAGAATAACTGAACAATTCTAACCTCTGATTTGTGGACACTCATTTGTGGAAATAGGACGGTTTGATTTTTGTTTTTGTTTCTTTTTTCATTTTTTTCAATATAATGAATTAGATAATCAAATAAGTTTAAATTTTTTGGTTCATGATACATCTATATTTGATGCCATAATTTGGTCTGTTTAATCTAATTTCCTTCATCAAGGGATTCAATAACGATAATAATAGCCACAATGGCCAACCTTATGGTCGTTGTGATATCACGACCCATGGACATAAATATCAAAATTTCTCTAATGAAGGAAAAGTATGGGTCCTTTATAGGCCCGTGATGGGCCTATATTGGCTGCTATGGTCCCATGTCGGCCTGTAATTGTGTTACTCGGGTTGTTACATAGCTTTCTTTTTCTTTTTTCTTTCTTTCCTTCTTCTTCTTCTTCTTCTTCTTCTTCTTCTTCTTTTTATTTATTTATTTATTTATTTATTATTATTATTATTATTAATATAAATGAGAATGGGTGTTACAGCACCATATGGCGTAACAGCAACATCTCCCGTAGTCGCTGTTACACAACAGTTATACCATGATTTGTATGCCAGGTGTCCAATTTCTAAGTGTTTGGGCATCATCATAACAATTTGTGAAAGTATTAAATTTTTTCTCTAAAAGAGAATTCCTTTCAATAAGAAGTCGTTTGGATGCTTGTAAATGATTTACTTGTAAATTATTTAAAGGCTATAAATGGTTTACAACCTACATGTTTAGCTTCAAGTTTTGCTAAGATGAGCTTAACCTAATGATTCAGTGTTTGGATAGCATGTAAATGATTTATATCATGTAATTGGGTATTCACACCTAATGTAGTTTAGAGAAGTAATTCCTTAAAAAACATTCAAACGGTGTATGAGAGAGAATTTTAAAGAGAAAATTGGGTTAAGACCATCTCATTAAAACTTATGGTTGAACCACAGAAAGCCAAGCATTAGGTGGTCCATAAAAGTAGGCCCACGAACTCAGAACATTAGGTGAGCCATATCAATATCTGTTGTCGTTGAAGGAGGGGAAGGAAGAAAGAGAGAGAGACAGAGAGGGAGAGAGAGAGAGAGACAGAGCCATTGGTGTTATCAGACACAAACAAGAGGGAGGTGTCTCTCCTTTATAGAAATGAATTAAGAAAAAATAAAAATAAAACGAGCCATTGGAGTCTGATAGGCTGTAAATGATTTTTTTTTTTTTTTTTTTTTTTACATGCACACACACCCCCACACACTCACGCTGGTGGAATTTCACCACTTATGGATACTCGAACCCTTGACCGGGTGTCTATAAAATGAAGGATGCGGATTGTGTCCTACCCTAGCCTGTCTCTAGCCATGAAGGGCAGCCCACCGTGATGTATCTGTATATCCATGCATCCCTTCTCTCTCACATCATTCTAAGTTATTGCACAAAAATGAGGCAGATCAAATGCACAAGTAAACCATACAGAAGATGATTGTTGCATTTAATGCTTTGGGCATTTAATGCGACCCAAGCTTAGTATTTGCTGTGGTCCACTTGAGCGTTGGATATACAGCTTGGATATAAAGATACATCACGGTGGGCCACTGCCCCTTAAATCATTTACAGCTGCTAAAAATAGTCATCCAAAAGCAAGTTGTAAATGATCCCTAGATGCTCTCCTTTTGCATTAAATGCTCTTCACATCCATGAATTGATAACTTGTTCCTTCCATTTTCTTGAATCCAATAACACTCGAAATATATCGTAAACTTTTTATGAAATTTTAAAAAGAAAATTACAGAGAATATTTAAAAGAGTATAAAACAATGAGATTACTTACACACTAGTATATATATTCTTTTGCACTAATAATGAAATATTAGAAAAAGGAATGAATAAATAACAGACCATTGTAGATGTCATTTTCCAAACATATTTAATGTAGCATCATGTGATGGATGATACTTAATCAATTAAAAGCCACACAGAGGTTGTATGCTTGGCATGGTATTAAAAGACGGTTTGTAACAGCCGTAACAGTAACGGTGTATGGTAAGAGTGTCGGTTATGTTCCACGGAGGAGACGTAGTTCATGATTTATTTTATAAAAGGCCCATTAACAAACCCATAATAGACCGGTACAAGGGCCCATTAACAAACCCATAATAGACCGATACAAGCCCATAACCGGCTGACACACTTTTTTTCTTTTCTTTTCTTTTTTACCATTGCACATTCTCTTTAAAAATAAAAATTAACCATTACAATTTCTCATTAAAAAAAATAATAATAACCATTACACTATAATAATAGATATTTAAAGTTCATATAATGAAGGCCATAAAACTGACCCAAATATAATAATAGCCATGGTGTGCTGTAAAAGCTATTACGTAGAGGTAATAGTGACAACCGTTACATATTATGGGATTGTAAAGGTCGTAACCACTATTATAGATAAAATGACCCGTAAAAGCCGTTACAGCCCCTGTAACAACCCGTTACATCAGATCTGTAACAACCTGTTACATCAGATATAAAGGTTATAATGGCCCCATAACGACTTGTTATACGGAGTCGATATAAGTTTTTCAGATTTTTTTCAATTATTAAAAAAAAAAAAGAAGACTCTGACAGTTGTTATGAAGGCCCTCTCATAACCGCCCGTTATATCCCCCATAAAGGCTGTAATGGCCTGATAAAGGTTTCTTGAATTTTTTCCGGACTACAAAAAAAAAAAGAGAGACAAAAAAAGAGAGAGGAAGAGAGAGTCCATAACAACCGTTAGGAAGGCTGTAAATCGTCCAGGTAATAATGGTGGTGTTACAGAATACCTTGATAATGGCTATTACGACTCATATCATAAAGGCCATAAAAATGACCTACATGGCCACTATTACTACTATTGCGTTCTTGTATACAAATAATTCTGATTAAACAGTTCAAATCTTGACTCTTGCTGACATTTATCATGAACCTAAAAAGAGAAAATCAACACTTATCTGGTTGTTTTAATATTACGTTGGTGGACATTTATTGGACAGCTAAAAAAGAAAAATAAAAATAAAAATCAAATGGTCCTAATTCCAGAAACAAGTATTCACAAATCTGAGGAAATGATTGCTCAAACAATCTGATATGGGCACTTTGACTTATTAACCGCGGGTTCCAAGTTTAATCGGTTGAATTTGCCCAGAAAACATAAAATAAAAATGCCGCATTTACACTCTGCATACGTGAGTATCAAGTGTCATCCTCTGCCAGAATATAAAATAACTCGGAAGTACAAATATTCTTTTAAGGCACATCGAAAGAAAAACATAAAAAATGCTATTACATCGCAATCGAATAAATGTCGCCGTAGAAATGCAAAAAAAAAAAAAAAAAAAAAAAAACTCTTTATTTGAATAATCTAATCCTGATTGGGGAATGCGATCCGTTGATTACAAAGTGAGATGGAGGCTTTAAGCGACACGTACCAAATTACCGCACGTGCGCCAGATACGGGCCATTCGTCAGATACCACCGGCCGGCGACACTCGCTCAACGAAGAAACAAACACGGCCCCACACGTACCATGTACGGTCGTTGAGCGTACGGATGTTAATGGTGGGTCCCACCTGATCTAAATCTCAGATAAAAAATACGTACGCATCCCAAATCGTGTGCCGTGGGAGCACCTACAACCTCACACGAACCCGTTACGGAAGCATTCCCTCACCGACATGCGCACTTTAACCGTCACCGGCTAAAATGCGCATCGTGGTCTGGTTCCGGTTCGGCGTTCAGATCCAAGCACCCCAAAACCGCATTTTCCTCCATCCTTTCTTCTTCTTCTTCCGTCTTCCTCTCCGTTTTACCCTTTCGTCTAATCGTTCCGCCGTCGCCGTCAGATTTAACGCCGTTAGGCCCCTCAAAATCCTCCCACTCGAATGTCGGCCTCCACCTCGCCCCCTTCTCCTTTGGTCTGCCGCTGTTGCCGCTGCCGTTGCCGAAATACTTCGCCGCAGCATGCATCCGGCGGAGAATCGCGAAGAATTCCTCCACCTCGTCCTCCGTCTCCGTACGGCCTCCGTCGTCCCCCCTCGGTCTCGTTCTCCTTCCGTTATCACCACCGTTCCCTGACCGTTTCCTCGCCTCCGTCGCCATGTGGTATGGTCCGACGGAACGTAACGCCCGCTAACGGCGTTTCCTTTTTCGTTTGTTTTTTCTTTTATTCTTTTCCCCAAAAGACGTCTCTCTGTCTCTCTCTCGATCTTTCTCGATCTCTCTGTAATGGGGAGTGCTAGTTTCTCCACCTGTTATAGGACTTTGGAGGAGAGATATGGTGGACCGCGCGTGCACCCGAAATTGCGCCTCGCATGATTTCCTCAAGACACTTGTGCCCGGATCTGAATGGAAGCGGATTGCGTACTGAGTGAACTCTGTGGAGCCCACCGTCATTCATGCATTGTATCTACTCCGTCCATCCGTTTTATCATAGAGTCGGGATCCTCTGATATCAGGTCAACAGAGAATTCCTGTTACCCTAATGGTTTGGCGTCCGAAGCTGTTTTATATTTTTTTTTTATTTTTTTAGTGAGTGGTGACGTGGACCAATGAGAATTTGGGTATCAGGAATTCTCTGTTGACCAGATAACAGAGGATCCGGACTCTTTATCATATAGTTTTAGGCTATAAACCAAAAATTAATCATATTCAAACCTCAAGTTGACCACACCGTCTGAAACAGTGTGAATTGAAGTCCACCGTTGAAAGGTTCTTGGGGCCGCAGACGTTTTAGATCAAGATGATATTTTTTTTCCCCTTCATTCATGTCTGTTTGATCTTATGAACAGTTTGGATGACAAATAAACATCATCACTGGGCCCTTAGAAAGGTTTCAACGGTGGAAATCAATAATTTCACTGTTTCCTTTGGTATGGTGTGCTTGAGCTTTTGATATACTTCAGTTTTTGTCTCAACTCCTAACATGATCTGGAAAAACGGATGAACGGTGTGGATAAACCACATACATTCACAATGGGTCCAACAAAGTTTACTGAGTACGACGAGAGGATACTGAGTAACCCAGTACGCAATCCGATTTCGATCTGGATGGAACATACGCGGAGCGGATTGGCTGGTGTACCACACATCAGCTATCTGACTGGTGAGTTGACGTCAGCAAGCAAATTCTGTGGTCCCATCATGAGGCATGTTTTATATCCAAGCCGTCGTCGTAAGACTTGAACCTAAAAATAATGCAAAACTAACCAAAAGCAGTAAGGGATTGAACTTCGACCATTGAAATCCTTTCGAGGGCACGGAAGTTTTGAGCCAATATGATATTTGTTTTTCCCTTTCATCCGGGTCTTTGTCACCTTACGAACAAATCGGAGAAAACAAATATTATGGTGGACCCTACGAAATGAATGTTTTAACAGTGAAAATCATTAACCCGCTGCTATCTGTGATATTGTTCATATGAGCTTTGGATATAATTAATTTTTAAATCTTGCTCTAAAATAATTTTAAAAAATGGAGTAACGGCGTGGATATAATAATAAATACATTATTTTGGAGCCCATTAAACTTTGATATCCTGTGAACCGTTGGTACAACTCGGAGACGGTGGTGTGTCAGCGCCCGTCTTTGTACGGCACGTATACACACAAGCTACATCGGTGGGGAAGCGGATTGCGTACTGAGTTACTCTAGTACCTTCTTATCGTACTGAGTAAACTATTTTGGCCCCACCGTGAGTGCATTTGGTTTATCCACGCCGTCCATCCATTTTTTCAGATCATTTTAGGGGCTGAACCCAAAATTAAAGCATATCCAAAGCTCAAATGGACCATACCACAGTAAGCAGTGGAATTATTGATTTCCACTGTTGATACCTTTTCAAGGCCTCCAGTGATGTTTATTTGTCATCCAACCTGTTACTAAGATACCAAAAAACATGAATGAAGTGAAAAAAAAATATCATCTTGATATAAAACTTGTGTGGCCACCTAGAAATTTTCAATGGTAGACATTAAATTCACATTGTTTCCATTGCTGTGGTCGACTTGATATTTGGATATGCTTCATTTTTGGGCTAACTCTTTAAAGTTAACCAGTAAAATGACGGACACAGTGGATAAAATGTATAAGTTATTGCGGGCCCCATACAGTTTACTCAGTACGGCTAAGCGTACTGAGTTACTCAGTACGCAATCCGCTTCCCATCGGTGGTGTGTGGTACACCAGCCAATCCAATCCGCTTCCGAACACATGCAACCATGGCAAGGGAAACGATTGGCTACTCCCCCTGCCACATGGCTGGTGGTCGGTGCTCTGTGGGTCCACCATGATGTATGTGTTTCATCCAAGCCATCCATATATTTTTCTATATCATTTTATGATATGAGACCAAAAGTGAGGTATATCCAGATCTCAAATGGACCACATTACAGGAAACAGGGTTGAATGAACGTCGATCATTAAAAACTTTTTCGGGCCATAAAAGTTTTGGATCAAGCTGATCTTTATTTTTTACCTTAATCTAGGTCTGTATGACCTAATCAACAGATTGGATCTCAAATAAACAGTATAGTGACACTTAAGAGGATTTTAATGGTAGATATCCAATCACTATTGTTTTCCTGTGGTGTGGTCCACCTGAGATGTATATTCCTCTCATTTTTTAAATCAAGCCTAAAATGATATGTAGAAATGGATTAACGGCATGGATGAAACACATATATCAAGGTGGGGCCCACAGACTACCGACCACAAGCCACCAGGCAGGGGGAGTAGCCAATCCGTTTCCCGTGACAAGATCCGGGCCATGTCCCCAGTGGGACTGAAAGGAACGTGCCATGTAACAAAAGCCATTTCATGTGGAAAGCACGTGTGCATTGAATATGGGCGGTTGTTGATTTTATTTCCACCCGTCCATCATCCACATGCAAATGAGGCCCGCCTAATGAGTGTATTAGCCTGATTTAATAGTCAGGGTACGTACACTGTTGGAACCACCTGCTGAGTGGTCTGGATCCTGCACAAGTATAACACGTCAGCACATGTGTCATGATTATGAAATGGTCCAACTTAAGAGGGCGCATATTGACTGCTTGCCTCCAAGTGCAGAGGTTCATAAGTAATATCCTGTGAATACAGGGTCGATCCCACAGGGAGATGAATTGCGAGAAGGAAAAAATCAAATGCAAAACAAGCTAAGTAATAAAAACTAAACTGATGATTTGATTTTTGGATTTTTGAATGGATGTAATTCAATTGAATAAAAAAAACACCCAAGCTTCAAAGTTCCACACATAGATTAATGTTCCAAAATCATGATGACTTGGATAACACAACTAGGATCTGAGCACTATGGTCAGCCTAATCGGAAAATAAAACACTTTAAATATTTTAATAAATGATATAAAAGATTAGAAAATAATAGATTTGCACCATTGACATATATTCTCAAGCGCCAGTGATTTTAAGTATTCAATATCTATAGGATAATGAATATCAAAGAAATATAACAGGTTGAGAACATCTCCTATCTAGGAAATCTGATTAATCTAGGGTAAGCCTATCCATCAATGTAAATCTCATATGATGGAAACATATGGATCTTACAAGAGGATAAAAACAAAACCTAAATAATAGATAATATGCATACACCATTATTCTCATCATTAAAACAATCAATCATCATAATTTAAAGAAATATTAAACCCATGTGCTTCCCTTCTAGCTTGGGCTAGAGGGAACTTAGAAAAACATAATTAAATTGCAGAAATAAAAAGCAACAAGAAAGAAAGAAGAAAAATTGCAAATAAAAAAGATCTAAAAGGAAAGAAACAACTTATAAAGCTTTAATAAAACTAAAAACTCTTAAAAAAAAACCCTAAATATTGCTCTTGAATGCTTCTAATGATGCTTTAGAATGCCCTAGGAGGCCTTATTTATAAGTAGGGAACTCCAAACTTCGTACAAAGTTGAAAACCCTAGAAAACGCCTCAAATATATGTATTTTCCCAAAATAGACTTCTCGCTGCATAGTTCGTTTAAAACAGACTTCCTGCTGCGCAGTTTTCCAAAATAAACTTCACAGCTTCAAAATACACTTTTTTAGGACGATTTCAGGATTCTTCACTTCAAATCTTCGATTCTCTTCATTCATCGCTTGGTTTTCTTGGATCTTTGGCATGTGAATTCTTCAATCTTGATCTCCTAAGATCCATCCATTGCCTTGGTGAATTTGAGCATCAAATTCTTACTTTTTAACACCTTTTTCAATCCAAGCTTTTAAATTCACCTTGCAACACATACATGAGTAAAATAGAATATTAAGATGATTTATGTTCATAAAACCAAGATATAAATGGCGAAAATTATGCAATATTTGAGTCTTAACACACCCCCCAACCAGCATTTTGCTAGTCCCGAGCAAAATAAGCAAAGAAAAATAAAAATAAGAAAAAAATAATTCTAGAAACAAAATTAAAATGAAAACAAAATTCTAACTACACCACTTTCGCAAGTAATCTCGATTGTATTTAGCATATGCAACAAGCCTTTAAACCCCTAGGTTTCCCCTAGTGGACGAGTTATAGTCTCGTGAGGGTTTCCAGAAATGTTACCCACAAACATTGAAAATAAGAAAAATATTTCAACACTATAAAATTTATACAATTATGCCTCCATTAATCATATGAATTCCAAAACAAAACAATACTTACCCTAGATATGAAGTTAGCTAGAATCTTAATTTGTTAATCCATTACATCCTTGAGTTCAGAGACCTAATCAAAATTTAGAATAGTTATAACCCAATATCCTTAAGTGCTTCGTGACACTAGTCTAACTTTGAGAAATATGCATGTTCCCTATCCTAACTCCTTTCAATCATCCCAAGAATATGAAATCTCTAGTTATCTCATTTTTTTTATGACATTTCTTCTTTTATCATCATATCCTCATTATTATAGACCACCCTTAGATGAAGATTCCCATCGGGTTTGCTTCATAACCTAAGGTATCGTACTTGTAATGGTAACAGTAATGGATACTTAAGTATTCTTACTCCGGATTACTGACACGATTGTTATGGTCATTGCATTCATGCTCTATAATAAAAATTTCTTTTTTTCCATCACTCTCTTTTTTTTTTCCCTTTAATATTCTCTCTTTTAAACATATATCAATGGTACTAGTTCATTCAACCTTGTTTGAATCAAAAGTTGTTATTTTAGTTCACATATCATATTCCTCACTTAGTTAGCTAGGGTGTATTGTGAATTCAGTACATCAAATTACAACTCACTTTAAACTAGTGATTAGATAATTGAACTCAAGTTTATAATTTTCAGTTGTCAGAATTCTGACTACTATCAACATAGAATAAATATTCACTTTGCCTTTGGAATTCGTAAAATATCATGTTCACATTCTTGTATATAAAAATATTATTTTGAAAATGTTGAAATTTTTTTATTTTTTTGTTCATTTTCCATAAACCTTAAAAAAATAAACTTAAACCTAACTGAAACCTAAAAATAATAAAAATAATAATAAAATAAACTGAAACTCCCAAAAAAAAAAAAAAAAAACTTACACATGGATGACTATCCACACACCCCAACCTAAAATCTACATTGTCCCCAATGTAATGATAATGTAATGTAGAGAACAATAAAAATAAAAGAAATGGTGGATAGTACCTGCCATGAAAAACTCACCTGCTATGTGACACTAAAAAAATTGAATATGATACAAATCCTACACAAATGCTCCGTCAGACCAGGAGCATCATTCTGAATATTCTGGCTCATGAAGAGGGACGGACTCCTCTCCTAAATGAAAGTTTTCCACATAAGGTTTCAATCTCTGACCATTAACCTTGTACACATTGTTATTACGTGAATTCTCAATTTCAATAGCCCCATGAGTATAAACATTCTTCACAATGAAAGGGCCTATACATCTTGATCTTAACTTTCCCGGAAAGAACTGGAGATTGAAATTGTACAATAGGACCTTTTGCTGAGGTTCAAAATTCTTCCTCAGGATATTTTTGTCATGAAAAACTTTGGTCCTCTCTTTGTAGATTTTAGAATTTTCATAGGAGTCTCTCCTCAACTCCTCTATTTCATTTAACTCTAATTTCCTTTGTCCACTTGCTTGATCCATATCAAAGTTTAATTTTTTTATTGCCCAGTAGGCTTTATGTTCCAATTTCACAGGCAAGTGGCAAGCCTTCCCATACACCAATCTGTATGGAGACATTCCAATCGAGGTTTTATAAGCAGTCCTATAAGCCCATAAAGCGTCGGATAGTCTGAGGGACCAATCCTTCCTATCTGGCCTTATAGTTTTCTCTAAAATGTGTTTGATTTCCCGATTAGAAATCTCAGCTTGCCCACTCGTTTGTGGGTGGTATGGGGTGCTCACTTTATGCTTGATGCCATATTTCTTCATCAAAGCCTCAAATGTTCTATTGCAAAAGTGAGACCCGCCATCACTAATGATGGCCTTTGGAGTTCCAAATCTAGCAAAAATATTTTCCTTGAGGAATCGTATGACCACTTTGTTGTCATTGGTCCTACTTGGAACTGCCTTAATCCACTTTGAAACATAGTCCACACCAACCAATATATAAAGAAATCCAAAAGAAGATGGAAATGGACCCATAAAATCAATACCCCAACAATCAAAAATCTCCAATGGTAAAATTGGGGATAAAGGCATCATGTTGCGCCGGGACACTCTTCCCAACCTTTGACATCTATCACAAGCAACACAGAAAGCATGGGTGTCTTTAAACATGGTGGGCCATTAAAAACCACATTGCAGGATTTTTGCAGTGGTTTTCTTAGCAGAAAAATGGCCACCACATGCTTCCATGTGACAAAAAGAAATAACACTTCGAACTTCATCCTCTGGGACACAACGTCTAAAAATTTGATCAGTCCCATATTTATATAAATACGGGTCATCCCAGAAGAAGTTCCTAACCTCGGTTTCAAAACGCTTCCTATCTTGTAACTTCCAATGATATGGCATTTTTCCCGTTACAAGATAGTTCACTATATCCGCATACCAAGGTAATTTAGAGATCGCAAATAATTGTTCATCAGGGAAAGTGTCCTGGATATGCATTTCCTCAGTGGAATCATCTACCAATCTAGAAAGGTGATCGGCCACTACGTTTTCTACTCCTTTCTTATCTTTTATCTTTAAGTCAAATTCTTGGAGTAAGAAGATCCATCTCAAAAGTCTTGGCTTTGCATCCTTCTTAGATAACAAATATTTCAGAGCCGAGCGGTCCATGAAAATGACCACTTTGGATCCCAACAAGTATGACCTAAACTTATCTAAAACAAAAATTACTGCAAGTAACTCCTTTTCAGTTTTGAGTAGTTCACTTGGTTCGAGTTTAGAGTTCTACTCGCATAGTGAATAACGTAGGGCTGTTTATCTTTCCTTTGACCCAAAACAGCCCCTATGGCATAATCACTTGCATCGCACATTAGTTCAAAAGGAAGTGTCCAATCTGGTGGACGCATGATAGGTGCAGTGGTAAGGGATGATTTAATTTTATTAAAGGCACTTGCACACTCATCTGTCCACTTAAATGGAACATCCTTTTAAAGAAGATTAGTCAAGGGTCTAGTAATAGCACTAAAGTCCTTGATGAATCTTCTATAGAAACCAGCGTGCCCTAGAAGTGATCTAATATCTCTAACAGTTCGGGGGATAGGTAGATTAGCTATAATGTCGAGTTTTGAGCGATCTACCTCGATTCCATTTTTGGAGATAACATGGCCCAAAACAATTTCCTTTTGAACCATGAAATGACATTTCTCCCAATTTAAGACAAGGTGTTTCTCTTCACACCTAGACAAGACAAGAGATAAATTGTTGAGGCATTCCTCAAAACTACTCCCAAATACAGAGAAGTCGTCCATGAAAACCTCAAGAAATTTCCCAACCATATTTGAAAAAATACTTAACATACACCGTTGGAAAGTTGCTGGGGCGTTACACAATCCAAATGGCATCCGTTTGAAAGCAAACGTGCCAAATGGACAAGTGAACGTGGTTTTCTCTTGGTCTTCAAGGGCTATCTCTATTTGGTTATATCCAGAATATCCATCAAGAAAACTATAAAAGGAGTGACCTGCTACCCTCTCTAAAACTTGATCAATGAATGGTAGAGGGAAATGGTCCTTCTTTGTGACTTGGTTCAATTTTCTATAGTCAATGCAAACACGCCAACCAGTGGTGACACGTGTTGGTATGAGTTCATTATTAGAATTCTGCACAATAGTTATTCCAGATTTCTTTGGGACTACTTGAGTTGGACTCACCCAAACACTATCGGATATTGGGTAGATGATTCCCACATCTAATAATTTGATCACCTCATTTTTTACAACTTCCATCATGTTTGGATTGAGACGCCTTTGAGGTTGTCTAATTAGTTTGGCGTCATCATCGAGGTGGATCCGATGGGTGCAAATGGAAGGGCTTATACCCTTGATGTCAGAAATGGTCCAGCCCAAGGCTCCTTTGTGGTCCCTTAGAACTTTCAACAATTTAATCTCTTGATCCTTCTCTAAAAATGAAGAGATCACCACAGGATAAGTTTTATTTTCACCTAAGTATACATACTTAAGCTCATTTGGCAGTGGTTTTAAATCAAGCTTTGGAACATTGGTTGGTGATGGTAGAGGTTGCAAGTCCTCGATAGATAGGATTTGAGTGCGCGGTCTCCATTGGCACATACCAATGTCCTGAGTGGTAGTGCTCTCATTATCATCAGAAATTTCAGCAAGCACTTTTTCTAAATCAGAATTTTTCAAGTCTCCAATGACTTGAATCAATTCATCAGTCAGACTAGGTTCTAATTCCTCTTCTTCTATCTAGCAGGCCATGAACTTCAACTCATGGATCTCATTATTATCAATGGGCTGCTTACATAGATTGAAAATATTTAGCTCTAGAGTCATGTTACCAAAAGACAAGTTCATCATTCCATTCCTGCAATTTATGATTGCATTTGAAGTTGCTAGGAATGGGCAGCCTAAAATGATGGGAACTTGAGCGCTAGCATTTACACATGGTTCAGTGTCTAGTACAATAAAATCCATAGGGAAGTAGAATTTCTTCACTTGGATTAGCACGTCTTCTAAAATTCCCCTTGGTACCTTAATAGAGCGGTCAGTGAGTTGAAGTGTAATCGTGGTTGGTTTAAGCTCGCCTAACCTCATTTGTTTGTAAACCGAATAAGGTACTAAGTTGACACTTACACCCAAATCTAACAAAGCATGTTCAATTTGAAAATTTCCAATAATACAAGGAATAGTGGGACTTCCCGGGTCTTTGTATTTGGGTACAACCCTTTGTTGAATGATAGCACTCACTTTCTCAGTAAGGAAGGCCTTTTTGTGCACATTTAATTTCCTCTTTCTAGTACACAAGTCCTTGAGATATTTAGCATATGATGGAATTTGTCTAATGGCATCAAGCAGAGGAATATTGACAGTAACCTTTTGGAGCACATCCAACACCTCTTGATATTTCATGGGTACGGTCGATTCACGAAGTTTAATGGGAAAGGAAACTGGAGGCTCATATGACTTAGTCTCTTTATCCTTTTGCTGTTGCGGCTCTTGAACCATAGCCGGTTCATCATTTTCTTGAGACAGTGGTTCATCCTCCGGTATTTCTACCGGTTGCATTATCTTGTTATCGACCTCTTTTCCACTTCTCAAGGTAATGATGGCCTTAGCTTGTTCATGATGTAGTTCACTTGGATTTGAGTCTCCAATAAAATGTGTGTTTTGAGGGTTTGACACAGGTTGAGAAAGAAGGGTGCCTTTTTCCCTAGCATTTAGTTGAGTCTCAATCCTAGCTAGAGCTGTCTTTAATTCCTGATTTGATTGGACTAGAGACTGATTCATTTGAGCTTGAGAGTTCATGAATGTAGTCAATGCATCCTCCACAGATGATCGCTTTGGTAGGGGTACATATGGCGCATTGTTAGGTGCATGCCCCAAAGAAGTTATTTTGTGGAGGCATTTGAGGTGCATTGAGCGCATTAATTTGTGGTCCATTCCTCCAACTAAGATTAGGATGGTTATGCCAATTTGGATTATACGTGTTTCTCATTGGTTGCATAACTGACCTTTAGTAGTTATTTATAGCATTTGCTTGATCATGCTCATGTGTGATATTTTGTACAACTGTGATTATTGGACAATTCTTTGTGTCATGGTTTGTACCACCACAAATGCTACAAAAATTATCAAAAGAAGTGTTTGCTTTAACAATATCAACCTTCCTAATTTCCAAGGCTTCGACCTTTCTAGCCAATGTAATGAATTTTGCATTAATGTCGTCTTCCTCTCTTAGGATATACATCCTCGCTTTCTCTCTAGGAATGGGTCTAGTTTGGTGTGATTTAGCAGAAATATCCCATGTCTGCGTATTCTCTGCTAACATATCTAGAAAATCCCAAGCCTCATTATGATCTTTGTCAAGAAAGGTTCCACCATACATCATCTCAATGAACTGACGGGTATCCATGGTGAGCCCCTTTTGGAAGCATCAATCACGTGCCATGGTTTATAACCATGATATGGACAAGTAATTAGAATGTCTTTGAAGCGCTCCCAAGCTTGAAAAATAGTTCATTCCCCTTTTGGGAGAATGACATGATTTCTTGTTTTAGTGCATTTGTTTTGTGCTCGGGAAAGAACTTTTTCAAAAACTCTCTACTTAAGGCTTGCCATGAAGTAATGGTATTAGGTCTTAGAGAGTTGAGCCATGCTTTGGCCCGATCCTTTAGAGAAAATGAGAATAACCTAAGCTTAAATACATCCCTATTGCCATTGTTTACTTGTAACGTTGCAATTACTTCCTCAAAGTCCTTGAGGTGCAAGTAGGGGCTTTCAGAATCTAAGCCATGAAATTTAGGAATTAATTGAATCACACCTGGTTTAAAATCAATGTTCCCTGTGTGAGCAGGGAACACTATACAAGATGGTAAAGTTGATCTCTCAGGGTGTAAATGTTCACGTAAAGTCCGTGGTTGGTTTAACACATTCCTATGAACTTCATTTTCATCCTCAAGAGGAGGATTATTTTGATTTATAGTTAGATTTGGCAGATTTGGATTTGGATTATCAATTGGGTCTGCCATGGAATCCAAGTGATATTGAGTGCCTCTTCTAAGTGAATGATCAAGGCCTGGAACTAGTCCCCCTTCAGAGGAGAGTCGATTGTTTTGATCCATACTCCAACGGGACATAAACCATCCACACCACACAACAAATACCACTAATTCAAATTGCAAGTATGATACTTAAAATAAAAATAAAAACTTAAATCAACAACCCAGGTGGCAGAGCCGACCATGAGGGTTCAATCCACAAAGCAAAATAAATCAACAACCCAGGCGGCAGAGCCGACCATGAGGGTTCAATCCACAAAGCAAAATAAAATAAATAAATAAATAAATAAAAGTAAAACTAATGCAGAAATTAAACTATGCTAATATGGAAAATAGATTCAGCGGATGATCTTTGTGATCAAACAGCAACTATAGGACAACCATAGCACTTGGGTGATAAAATCCCAAGCAGGGCAACCTTATGTCATAGTTAGTGCTTGAAAGTCCCAACTAAATTTATTTTCAAAGAAAAAGAAAATAAGAAAAAAAATAAAAAATAAAAAATAAATAAAAAAATCTATGGAAAATCTGGAGGGTTTAGAAGAAAACTTACCTTGGCTATCTTGCACAGATCTGATCTATCTCAGTCTCTCCCCGGCAACGGCGCCAAAAACTTGACTGCTTGCCTCCAAGTGCAGAGGTTCATAAGTAATATCCTGTGAATACAGGGTTGATCCCACAGGGAGATGAATTGCGAGAAGGAAAAAATCAAATGCAAAACAAACTAAGTAATAAAAACTAAACTGATGATTTGTTTTTTGGATTTTTGAATGGATGTAATTCAATTGAATAAAAAAAACACCCAAGCTTCAAAGTTCCACACATAGATTAATGTTCCAAAATCATGATGACTTGGATAACACAACTAGGATCTGAGCACTATGGTCAGCCTAATCGGAAAATAAAACACTTTAAATATTTTAATAAATGATATAAAAGATTAGAAAATAATAGATTTGCACCATTGACATATATTCTCAAGCGCCAGTGATTTTAAGTATTCAATATCTATAGGATAATGAATATCAAAGAAATATAACAGGTTGAGAACATCTCCTATCTAGGAAATCTGATTAATCTAGGGTAAGCCTATCCATCAATGTAAATCTCATATGATGGAAACATATGGATCTTACAAGAGGATAAAAACAAAACCTAAATAATAGATAATATGCATACACCATTATTCTCATCATTAAAACAATCAATCATCATAATTTAAAGAAATATTAAACCCATGTGCTTCCCTTCTAGCTTGGGCTAGAGGGAACTTAGAAAAACATAATTAAATTGCAGAAATAAAAAGCAACAAGAAAGAAAGAAGAAAAATTGCAAATAAAAAAGATCTAAAAGGAAAGAAACAACTTATAAAGCTTTAATAAAACTAAAAACTCTTTAAAAAAAACCCTAAATATTGCTCTTGAATGCTTCTAATGATGCTTTAGAATGCCCTAGGAGGCCCTATTTATAAGTAGGGAACTCCAAACTTCGTACAAAGTTGAAAACCCTAGAAAATGCCTCAAATATATGTATTTTCCCAAAATAGACTTCTCGCTGCATAGTTCGTTTAAAACAGACTTCCTACTGGACAATTTTCCAAAATAAACTTCACAGCTTCAAAATACACTTTTTTAGGACGATTTCAGGATTCTTCACTTCAAATCTTCGATTCTCTTCATTCCTCGCTTGGTTTTCTTGGATCTTTGGCATGTGAATTCTTCAATCTTGATCTCCTAAGATCCATCCATTGCCTTGGTGAATTTGAGCATCAAATTCTTACTTTTTAACACCTTTTTCAATCTAAGCTTTTAAATTCACCTTGCAACACATACATGAGTAAAATAGAATATTAAGATGATTTATGTTCATAAAACCAAGATATAAATGGCGAAAATTATGCAATATTTGAGTCTTAACACATATATATACTAAGGGCACGGCACGTGCAACACACGGGAAGAAGAGAGATACAAATTGGGACTAAGATTTCAAGGGAAAGTCTTTGTCCAGGACAAATATAATTTCTATATTTGTTATAACGTGAGTGGGCCATGTTGATACAAAAATCTGGCTACTCTACCTGAGCGCTGGTGGCTAGCTCCGAGCCCTGCAAACCTGCACAAGAGAAGGGCAAAGGAGACCTTGATTAGAGCAGGAGACCCTCCAATGCTAAAATCAAGCTAGGAATATGTATCTAAGTAGTGTAGTTAGGGGTTTAGAGTGTCAAATGTTATGTACCTGTTTCAATGGATTCATCTCCTATTTATACCTGTGGATCAAAGGGGATGTGGTCGTCAATCTCGGCATGATCTCTTCCATCAAGCGGGCATTGTGCATGCGCTGATATCGGCCGTTATCCTTAAATCGTGTACCGGACAACTCTTCAACATGCCCTTATTGGGGTTGTTTCTTTAGCGTGATCCTCGACTATGTGTGCATCCGAGCCGATCTTAGCCCACGGTCCTCCGAGCCTATGAGTGAGTTAGTCTTGGTCGGATCTCAAATGACTCATATCAGCACCAAGTACTAGTTCTCTGACTCCTGCCTACGAGTTAAACATATAGCACCATATTCTCATCTGACCCGGGCCTCGCTTACGATCCTTCGAGCCACTGATCGAAGTCGATAAGTTGGGCATATTCTAGTTTCTTCCAGGTTCCACGCCGGTGTCGAAGCTCAGACACGCGATCCAGGGCCGTAGTTCTTCAAATGAGAGTTCCAGACGTTGGTGTGGCCTGATCTTCCTCTCTTCCAGACCCTAGTTTTGGTATCGTAGTTCAGAAGCATAGTCTGTTCGGATGTAGTGTTATTACACTGAGGCTTTGCTCATCAATTTTCTCCAAGTCGGCTTTTGTTGGGTTCAGCTCAGATTTTCCCATAACAAAAGCCTCCTACTCTTTGAGTCTGAGCTCGGACTCAAGGAGTAAATATCTGGAAAAATGAACCGCCGCCTTACTCATGATGACGGGTCCGCTAAGTTGAAATGAATCGTTGTGATGATTACGCTTCGGGATCCGCATGTTGTACGATAGTTGCAGCTTTTCGAGTTCTAGCTGCTAGATGGTGAATGCGTGGCATCGGTTAAGGATTCGAATCGACAAGATGAGTAAGATGCCGTCGCGTGTCCATCGGGAGGCGAGGGGCCCCCTATGCAATAAATGCTGCTCATTACTGACGGCGTTTGGCTCAGAGAGTATCGGCCCAGACGAATTGCCTGCTTCCATGTGTTCGATCAGGTCCAGGACCGAGCTATTTTAGCTTAAGAGACAGTTGTCTGTTATGATTGCGCCCTGCTGGCTGCGTCTGTATAAACCCCTCCCAATCCTCATTTGAGCTCTCTTACCTCTTCATTTGCATTCCTTGTGCTCCATTTTCTTTAAGAGTTTGCGCAGTGAGAAGCTTTCCGGAGGGCCGTTCTTTGTGAGCTTTCCTTCCTAAACTCCATTTCCATTTCTTTTTAGAACATTATGTCGAATGGCTCGGATGATGTCTAAGAGGTCCGAGCAATGAATGAGGATTCCGAGCCGGAGACTACAAACTCGGAGCGTGCGGACTCCGAAGGTCCTTTGGAAGCAGTACCGTTCTATCCTCCGGTCAAGAAAATTACGGGCGCGAGGGCCAAAAGCCGAGGCATTGGATCAAAAAGGGTATCTTGGGATCCAGCAGGAAAGGCTAAAGTTGGGCCTTCAGGAGGCAGATCTGAAGCGATAGTTACTGGGGGCTCAGCTCTGATCGAGCCTCAGATGGCTAAACTCTGTACCGAGTACCATATTCCTGACTCGGTGCATATCTGAGCTCCTTCTCCCCTTAACGCTCCAGGTGTCCTTGCCGATGGGGACATCACAATATTTGTCTGTACCCTTCAATGCGGGTTTCAATTTCTCATCCATCCGTTCGTGCGCTTAGTGACTGCACGTCTGAAGAACTAGCACTTGACGTCGGACGAGTTCTTGGCTATGTACAGGCCAAACACGACATATCTGAGCCGTACTAGTACTATTTCTCAGCCAAGCCATAGTGTAACACGGGCCTGATAACCAAACTCCCTACCTCCAACAAAGATTGGAAAGACATGTGGTTTTGGGCCTTGGGGGAGTGGGATGGGACTGCTGCTGAGCTCGGGAACCTACGGGTTCGAGTTCCCATCAAATTCTCCAATCCAGGTCGAGTCATTTGTTATTTGTATTGTATTTCATGCCTCTGGCTCGTCTGCCGTTCTGACCTATTTTTTTCTTGCAGTTTACCTGAAAGGGATTCCTGACCTTACTCCCTTCCTCCAAGCCCAGATCGCTAGGGCTCGGGTGCTCAAGGAGGACCAGTGCGTCTGACATGACATCATTAGTCTAGATAATCTCTTATTGTCCGAATTTTGTAGATTCAAACCTCACCCCATCACTTTAGGTAAGCATCATGACTCTTCACTCGATGATCCTTCTTGTAGTTGTTTCTAAGTCGATCTCTTCTTGGATAGGTATGGTTGAGGCATCGGGCTCTAAGAGAAAAAGTTCGATGGTGCCGCGCCCTCCTATGGACGTGATGATGGCTGCTGAACCGATGGTAAAGATTATGGCCAAAAAGAGAAAAACCACTCTCGCCGTGGAGACTATCTCAGTTGCGGCCGAGCCCGCAATAACTTCGGCCTCAGCCCCCGAGGCTCAGCCAGCTGCTCCGTCTCATCCCCTGGGATCGAGAAGGAGGTAGTCGGAGAGACGGTCGACGTGGGCCTCTCCCAGGGTAGGGAAGCTTGTGGCGAACCTATTCACGTCAACATCAGCCTCGACCGCTAAGGTTGATTTCCTGATTGGTAGGACAAACTCCCTAGTCGGGAATGCCGCCGCACCTGAGGCCAAGCCTCAAGCCTCTAAAGCTAGTGGCGTGGGGAGAGCAACCGATCTGACCCCTTTGGGATCAGAGGCGTTCCCGCCCGGTTACCACATGTCGCATCTAACCGAGTGGGCGGCCAAACATGCAATCGAGGCGTCCATTGTCAACACCCTTTCACGACTACCTGAGTCGTTCATCAACGACTTGGCCTTGGTCTGCTACACGGTAAGACCTCAAGGCGACCCGTTGGTTTTGAACGTTGCTTGTTATTTTTTAACTCTTCCCTACTCTAAGCGCTGTCAATGTTTATTGTGGTCCGGGATAGGCTGAGGGAGATGACTTAACTTGAGAAGGAGAAGGCCAAGATTAAAGGGCTTCTGAAGGCCTCAATTAACGAGCAGGAGAAGTTGAAAGGCCTCGTGGGGGAGGGCCAACTGAGGGAGCTAATGCTCCAGGGTGAGGTCAACGAGCTCCAGATCTGCTTGGACGCTACCGAGTCCGAGTTGGCGCGCATGAAGGCTCTCATCGAGCGCTTGGAGGTGGACAACACACGCCTCTCAGCTGAGGTCGGGGTGGCGAGGCGTGAGGCTGCCGAGGAGCTGGCCAAGCAGCGGGCCAAACTTGAAGCCTCAGCTGCATTGCAGGCTGCTGCGGCTGTTGAAGAATTCAAGACGTCATCGAAGAGATCCGAGGAGCTAGATAGGGTATAGTACTATGCCTACAATGCGTGCCTAACCGATGTTCGGGGACTCCCTGAAGATTCTAGACGGTTCAGATCATCCAACCGACCACAAACGGTGGCCCACAACACCTCGCAACGTCCAGAAAAATCGAACGTGCTAATGGTGCAAATTTTATTACGTTGACGTGTTCAGTGGGCCCCACAGTGATGTTTTCTGGAAAATCTACCCTGCTTATTAGATTCCTGGCGAATTTCAGTTAGAAAGGAGTAGTTTTGATCGAGTTTTGGTGCGGTTCACTGTATCAAATCAACTCATCGTCCATCCTTCGTTTTTCGACAATCCATGTGTGCATGTGTGCATGGGGCTAAAAGGCCACCATGGCTAGGGCCGTCCCTACCCCAGGGACGCAACGGACGGTCCCGATCTTGCAATGGACCCATGATGGTGGCCCACAACATTCAACCGGCCGGATCAGCATCTCTCGCTTGACGTCCTGCGTAAGGAGGTCGGGTTAGACTTATTTGATCGGACTTGGTGGTGCGGTGCGGCGCAGATGCGTGTACCCTATGTACACATGTTGTACATGTGGGGTCCACGGTGATGTATACGCAAAATCCGCTCTGTCCATTCGTTTTGTCGCCTCTTTTAAGTGGTTGAGACAAAAATTGAAGCATATCCCAATACCAGGTGGGCCCTAAATCAGGATTTTAGGGGCTGATTTGTTCATTGGGCCACTTTCACAAGGATCCAATGGCTGAAATTTACGTGTACGGTTAATTTATAGTACTCAGGCCATATATGTAGTTTCGAACCGAACGGATGGTGGGAACCCTGTGATCTTGCATTCTGGATGATTTTCAGGCCCGTTTAACGTGAGTGGACTGATTTTCTCAAATCTTTGGCGTATAATTTCTTCGATCTCAGTCCCCTGGGGTCTGTCCTTTGCATTGGTGACTTTAGAGCGTTAAATCCATACTTTTAATACCCTTTTTCACTCCAAGCTCCTAAATACACCTTGCATAAAAAACACGATTAAAATAGGTCGTTAAATAGTATTATGTTCGTAAAATCAGGTAATAACTGGAGTCTAATATGCAATATTTGACCCTCAACACAATCTCCAACTAGCATTTTGCTAGTCCCGAGCAAAGTATGCGAAAAATAATTTAAGAACTACGGGACAATTTCTATAAACCCAAGTGATTTTGAAAAACAATCCAGTCAATAGAATTTTAAGATTCATGAATGTTAGGCATTATTTTCTCATAGACTCAAGTGCGCGGTAAACTTCATAGTCAAGTTTAGAACATTAATCCATCCATTAAAAAAGGTCTAAATATTGAGTTTCATGGGTGTATAGTGCAACCTTGACTTATCATAATTAAAGGTCCAATCATCAATTTTCATGATAACATTGATAACCAAAAGGAATACTCCGGATAACCGAACCTAAACCAAAACTTGCCTTACAGTTCAATATTTTTTTATTGGCAGCTTTCTCGCCGTGTTAACCTTAGGGAATCGAATCCTCACCTATAACGAGCAAACCTATGGTGAAGATCGTTCGCCCACAACCACATGTATCGGGTAGAGCCAAGTGGGGAAATCGAACCCTCACCTATAAGGAGCAAACTTATGGTGAAGACCATTCGCCCAACCCTTTCTAAAGACAACTCTTTTTTTTTTTTTTTTTAAATGATGGACAAATTCCCCAGGTTGGCTCCTTCCATGCCTAGTGACTACCAGGTTAACAATTCAATATCGAATTGAAGCTTTAACGTGTAAGCTAGGTGTGATATGTGAAATCATGACTCAATCAATGTTAAAAAATTCTAATAATGAATTAACAATTTGAACTTAACCGTGAAGTCTAACAAATGACTGAATCCAAGAGTTATAAATTACCAATATTACGTATCTTAAACTTCTATGACTATCAAAATCACTTCGAATTCACAAGAATTTCTAAAAAAAAATTAAAATTTTTTCACAATTTTTGCTCAAGACCAAGAAAATACTGATTAGGTAATCCAATCTTCCATCCCTAACCTAAAATTACATTGTCCTCAATGTAAAAGTATAAGCATGCAATGCACGTGAGACAACGAAGTTGAAGGAGAAAAGATGGAAAGATAGTACCTGATGACGAAGTTAAGAGACTTCTTTTAAAGAGATCTCAGCATGAAGGTGGCTTGGCACAAGAGTTAATCAACAAAATCAAACTATCCTAAAACAACGAGAAAGAAAACTAACCTAATGCCATAAAACCAACTAACCTAGAACGACATCAAGTAAACTATCCTAGTCCTATGAAAGCAAGGGAAAAACTACTCAGTAATGTCACAAGGTTCCTCTTCCAGCCAGTATCTTGATAAATTTATCAGTAGGTTTCTCAACAAAATCATCTAAAAGCCCTTTTTGCAATAGGCTTGGATGCCCTGGAGCATGAATTTCCAGAGAAATTTATAGACCTCAGCACAAAATTATCGCTAAATCGCTTGAGGTATCCAAAGTATATAAGATTCACCTATGACCGAAAAAGTTTCAATGTTAGTACTCCATGGTGAATCCGAGACTACAGGTAGATAAAATTCAGAAAAAATCTCAGGAAGTGATGTAGTCTCAACACATTTCGAAGTTCCATACTTCGGTTCCATTGTCAGCTCCTCATTTAATAGTAAACATTCAAAATTTGGGAAAGGAGGGGCTTCAGAATAAGGGTTTTCTCGGTCCGTGACAACTATCGAGATATTGTCTTGTAAGGCATTCACTATATCTTTTATCATGGGATCATTTGAATTTACAAAGTATGCCAAGCAATCATCTAAAGAGGTGAAAAATTGAGCTGAGAGTGACTTATTGTCCACATTAAAGCCCGTGATTATCTGCCCAAGGATTCCATCGTCTCTGAAAGTGGATGGACGCATGCTCTCTTGCTCTTGCCCTGCACAGACAGATTGAAAATCATTAGGGGAAGCATTGATGTGAACGCCATGTTCATTGAAACTACTCAGTTGAGGCATTGAATCGTCAAACATGTACAGTTCAGATGATGACCTCAACTGGGTGGTTTCAAATTCCAGAGTTGTATTGAGCAACTCGTCCCTCTCCCAAATCATATCATCATTCAATTCAGATGAGTGGTCTAAACATGCCTCACAAGAGTTAGAAGGGTCAGTGGTTAGGGGCTCATCCTCCACATTTAAATCAGGCATGTCAGATGAGTGGAGTAGATCTGTAACACCCCGTGTCTTCAGGACCCAAGTATATGACCCGTTTCCCAAAAATTCGAGTGTTAACCTCGACAATTCAGTGCAAATTTGAACCACTTATCATTAATCAGAGTTAACAGCAACGAAGTTAGAATAAACCATGCATTGAATAAAAAAACATTCCAACCATAATGAAAAAATGTAGCGGCCATACAGGACTTATACAATCCTAAATAGCAAAGTTCATATAAGCAGAAACATGAATCTATCAGCTAGTGGTGGAGCTCAATATGGGCTGCAAGGACCCCGCCTAGTTCCCTAGCTACTCGAACTGCTCCAGCAACCTAGTGAACAACATCGGCTTGCCCTATACCTGCATCAACTATTACGGTTTGATAGCGTCAATGGCTATCACAGTGAGGAGCACCATCTAAGATTACACACTCATCATTCATAATCCAATATAGATTGCAAGTCATGAAATTAGATACACTAAACAGGACATTTCATATTCATACTCATATTAAGAAAATCAAACCAATCAATAGAATTTCATCATAAGTAAAATATAATGATAATCACAATACAAGGAAACATGTCCAAATAACTAAACAATCAACTATACCACTTTCTATCACACCCGAGAATCGCATTTGTACTGAACTCTACAAGATGCCTAGAAAATCGATAAGCAAACTTCAGCTCCACCTGAAAATCATGGTACGAGTGAAATCCATGAGGTGAATAGAAAATCAACCTTCAAACCTCTTCTTCATCCGGAGATCATGTTGTACGTGAACTTCGCAAGATGGCTAGAAAATTGATAAGTGAACTTCAGCTCCACCCAGAAATCATGGTACGATTGAACACCGCAGATGAAGAGACAAACAACATACAAACCCTAGACCACCCAAAAATCATATCGTACGTGAACATCGCAAGATGGCTAGAAAATCAATAAACGAACTTCAGCTTCACCCGAAAATCATGGTATGATTGAACACCGCAAGATGGTTAGGAAGCATCGAGATATATGGATGTAACCATCAAGCCATAAGAGGGCACCAATAATCCATCAACGCCACGAAGGCAACTAGACGATCCAAGCCACATAAGCAACATACAATCCAAGCCATGTAACGCAAGGTGTGATCTAAGCCATGTAAGGCAAATAGGGACCGCATGATAATAAGTCCAAGATAGGTTCCATTCATTCCATCACTTAAGTACAAATGGTAACATGTATTTAATCAATGCATGTACAACTAAAGAAAATAGCATGTTATCATCAAACCATTTATGCATGTTATAATTAACGAGAGATGCCTATCATTTAACACATGAATTTATTTCACAACAAATTAGCATATTCAATAGCAAGGTAAGTAACTCGATTAGAGGAATCATATCATCATCTATATCCAGATTGATGAAATTAAGTGGGAAACTCAAAGGGTGAGTCTTCACCTAAATGGAATCCACTTGAATCCAATCGCAATGTCCACACCGACTTGACTTCAACAAAAGGGATCTAAAGTAGCCTCTACTGAATACCTATACTCAACCAATACAAGCAGATTAATAACCTATCTTATTATTATTACAATATGTATGTAAAATATATTTTGAACTAATAGAAGGTGATTAGGGAGTCAACTCACCTTTGAATAACTCCATTCTGGATGAGACCCGCAAGACAGCTAAGTCAACTTGTGTGGCGGCCCTGGACTCAAACACACTCTCTTCCTCCTCTCCCTTTTCTTCCTTTCTCTTCATATCCTCCTCTTTCTTACTCTTACTGAAATGTCCAGCTAGACCTAGGCTAGGCCTGTGTCTAACTCGACCCATTTGACTTGGATGGACTTAGATTCAACCGAGTCAACTCTGCAGCCACCAAAAGCCTAGCTCCCTCTCTTCTTCCTTTCTTTTTCCTTTCCCTCTTCTATTCCTCTCTTTTTTTTTCTTTCTCCTTCTTCTTTCCTTCTTCTCTCTCTCTCTCTCTTTTTTTTTTTTTTTTTTTTGTTTATATAAATTGCTGGAACGTCCAGCAAGAATCTGGACCCAAAACTAAGGCCGAGTCGCGCTTGACTCGGTTGGGTTAGGCAGCCACTGACCTGACTCCCCCCATTCTCTCATTTCTCTCTCTGCCTCTAACTTCTTCTCCTTCTACTACCCCTATTGCTGGAACATCCAGCAACACCCCAAGCCTGAACCCGGCTCAGCAGCAACAGCAAGTGGGTCGGTTGAACAACAACCCAGCATGCCCTAGTCAAACTCGGTTTCGGCCGAGCTGACTCGACAGCAGCTCCCTCCTACTTCTCTTCTTCTTCCTTCTTTTCTTTCTGTTTTTCTTCCACCCTTCTTGTTTCGGTGTTCAAGAGGGCCTACCCGAACCCGGACTCGGCTTAGACTCGAACTGAGTCAGCGAGCTTGGTGGAGAAGATGGGTTAGCCGTTAATGGCGGATCCAAATCCGATGAACCTTCCTCTGATCTGCGTTGTAGGATCGATTTTGCTTGATCCCAACATGCTTCCCAACCACTGGTTTCGAAGCTTCAACCTGTTTGGCTGGTGGGTTTGAGTTTTGAAAGGGGCGGCCGAGTTTTCGTTGAAGGGTCATGAGCAATCCGATCAAACAAACTGCTGCTCGATCTTCTTTCATTTTAAGTTGCCCTGGATTCTCCCAGATCCGTTAGATTGAGATCAGACGGCCCGGATTCATTTCGTAGCAGAGTGGAAACTGTTGGCGCATGAAACCGGTCGCGGTTTGGTTTTTGGCGTCGGTTTTCCACCGAAAACCCAAATCCGTGTGAGTAGAAATGGATGGTTGAGATTGCTTGTACCGGACGGTCATGATTGGAGGAGAAAACCTCACGTGGATTGCCAGTGTAGAGGAAAAACGCGGCTTTCCGCTTTGGGAAAGGAAGGAAACACAAACAGCCTGTTTTCATCGGTGTTTGTGCTCACACGAGTGTGAGACATGGGGTGGATCAAGCATCATTCTGGTCGTCCACATCATCCAAATGGAATGGACGGTTTGGATCGAGTACATGTCCATTCGAGGTGAGCCACAAGGCTTACAAACGGTCGTTGTCTGTTCGACTAACGCTGGCGGGAGAAATTTTAAAAAGGGTAATCCTCCCCTTTTACGGACGAGCATGGGTCAGCGCTGGTCTGACCGTGCCAGGGGTCTAATGCACCACAGTGCATGCGCATGGTGTACACACACCACACAAAAGTGGGGTCCACAGTAGTTTTTGATCCAATCCACACCGTTCATCTGCTTTGCCAATCCAAAATAGGGCCCGATCCAACGAATGAGGTGGATCCATGGCTTAGGTGGGCCATATCATCTAAATCCTGGCCCATAAGTGCCAACCACCGTTGATTTACGGTGATCTGAGGTCCACTCCCGCGATCAGGACCATTCACCTAACTAGTGGCCAATCAGGTCCACAACCCATTTATATAAGTATCATCTTACATATGAATATGTGTGTGTGTGTGTATATTGCATTATTTTATATTTGAATATAATTACTAATATATTATATTTTATATTAAAATCATTTATTAATTAATAAAGTTTAATTGGTAATATTATATATATATATATATATATATATATATATATATATTCATAATTATCATTAAGAATATTCCAAGTGTATTATAGTTAATTTTTGTAATATTCTTATACATTCATTATAATAATATTAGTAAATAATGTCTTAGATTATATAAAAAAAATATATTTTTATATTTACTTAGTATAACACATTAATAGTCATATATAAGTATTTATTTACAATCATTAATATTTATAACGTACTTTCGTGATTATATATGCTTATATTAATATAGTAAAATTAATATTAAGAGATATATTTTATATATAGTATAATAAATTTGTATATAGTTAAAATTACAAAATGTAAATGTTAATTAATATACATCGATTGTATAATAATGTGTTGGCCTACAATTTGTTTCATATATAGTTTAAATAATATACAAAATTTAAATAATTTAAGTAACATACGTATTTTTACAAATAATTATAAAATTATTATTTTTTGTATTATAATATATATACAATTATATCCCATTTAAAATGAATTATTTGGTCTTCTTAGTAATACCCGAGTACTGAAAAGTACAGGGTGTTACAAGATCCTTATGACCGATCACTTCGTGTACTTCTTGATCACTGACCTGGACCATACTTGAGATTGATTCTAGGGAAATTTGGGCTGAACATTTATTATTGTCATCCCAATACATATCATTGTCTAATTCTGTGCAGTGCACACTTGGGATGGGATCACTTTCTTCACGTTCTATTCCTAAATTAGGTTGAGGTTTGAATAAACTAACCTCTCTCTCATCATTGAAATCATGTGTGTCATGTGAGTAAAGTGTGTTATTATCATCATATTTGAAAGACACCCATGTCTCTTGATCATTCCTTTGGACCGTCATCAAAATCGATTCTTTGGAAAATTGAACAGCATGCTTATTATCACAATCTAACTTTTCATTCTCAATAGCAGTATTTTCCGTAATCGCATCACGTGAACTCAACCGTTGTATATCTTTTATAAGTTCTTGAAATCTTTAGAGCGTGTTTTGTTCGATGAGCTCTAGATTTTGTATTGAATTCTGAAGTGAATTTTCTTGGATCTCAGAGGTATAGGACCCAAGAGACTTGTCACTATGATGCATTATTGATTCAACTTCCCAATCTTGATATTTCCACAGATCATAAGTAGGGAGTTAGGAATGAAGAATTGGATTATGTTGAGGCTAGGGTGAATTAGCCTCCATTAACCTATCAAGGCGTGACTCAAGCTCTTCTAGTAATTTTCTCATGTCCGTAGAAGAGTCTGTCTTATTTTGAAGTGACTTCTCTTGGATTGATTCTGGTTGGATTTCAAAGGTAGAGGATCCGAGAGAATCGTCACTATGATGTATTGCTGATTCGTCTTCCCAATATTGATGTTTCCACTGGTTATAGTCATACGGATCATAGGTGGGAGAATCTGATGGTTGTCGATACATATTATTACCCATAATATAATCACGCATTGTTTTCTTCTTATCTGATGGGTGATAATAGTCCTCACTCCCACAATTATGATCGTGTAAGGACTTATTAACTGATGGAGCATAATATTCTAGTCAGTTCTCGATGATGGTTTAAGAAAAATCTTGAGATATAGGTTAAATTATATCATAATCATTATACATTCCTCCCCAATATCTCTTATCCATCTCAGAATAATGACGTACCCACTCTTTCATGGTAAAACCCTAACTCTGAATCTAATCATAAAAGAAAAAGAAAATAAAAGAAAAATCTTACAACAATATAGAAAGTAAGTAGAGGAGAAGTTAGAAGGAAGTTACTAGATTGGAGTTCTATGTTAAGGTCTTGCATAAGAAAATAAAAGAAATTAGTTTCTAAAAATAGAAATCTTAAAGTCAGAAAGTTCTAAAAAAAAAATTAAAAAGATGAGTTATTTTCTAAAAAGAAGACCTAGAATTAGAAAATTTCTAAAATAGAAAATCTAAACCTAAAATTAAAAAGTTTCTAAAAATAAACTAGTTCCTAAAAGGAAAGTTTTTAAACCCTAAAAATAGAAAGTAATGTTAGTTTCTAAAATTAAAAGAAATCCTAGAATAAATTAAAAAAATTCTAAAAATAGAAAATAAAACCCTAATCCTAAAAATAGAAAAATAGAAAAATCATAATCTTAACCTAATTCTAAACCAGTTAATTTCAGAAAAACACAATCGTCAATCCTCGGCAACGGTGCCAAAAACTTGTTCACACCCCAAGTATAGGGTTGCAATGTAGTAATAAACTCGGTAAGACTGAGGTCCAATCCACAGAGACTGTACCTTATATGTAATCTGAAAGTAACTCGAACTAGAACTAGGCAAAGATGTAATCTAAATCAGGTAAAATTTAGAGAATAATTGTGAATTTAATTAACTAAAATATTTAAAGGTGGGAAACTAGGGTGCCAAGGATCCACTTGTAGAGATCAGGAAAATCTATGCTTTATTCAAGAACATATCTGGACTCAAAGTCCTATCTTCATCCAGATGGAAGATATAATATTAGAAATCCACTGTGAACTTCCTTTAATCCAATTTTCAAGGGATATGAGGTATGAGAATTAGACTTAATTCCATCACAAGACCATGCCCAGGAGAAAGTAAACAACAGAATTAAACCAATCCACATCCAATCTAAGAGAGTTATGAACGTAGGGAAGGATTCCATCATCCATCCATGCTCATGAGACGATGGTGAACAACAGGGGTCTTACGATCATGACCTCTACATATGCATATACAATACCGAAAGATATCGCAGATCCATTGTAATTTAAGTCACAACAAATCATTAAAAACTAAAGGCATTCCATATAATCAAACTAGAATCAAAATCAAGTTAAACATCAATCAAAAGCATAAAGGAA
The DNA here is from genome assembly GCF_029962835.1 of Magnolia sinica. Lineage (NCBI taxonomy): Eukaryota > Viridiplantae > Streptophyta > Magnoliopsida > Magnoliales > Magnoliaceae > Magnolia > Magnolia sinica. The sequence continues at coordinate 131,317,091 of NC_080574.1, read as the reverse complement.
AGTCTCTCATCTCACTACAAGCTTCACCTCTTAGCCCTAACTAAGAGGCTTAACCAGACGTAGACATGATCAAGCTAAGAAAAAAATCAAAACTAAAAGAATACAAAGGAGAAGGAAAAACTCTGATTGTCGGCCCGCTTCACGCCTCCATGGCTGCCAAGGCCTGAAAGATGAATTCTTTCTCTTATCCTCTCCTTTATATAGGCACCAGGGGGATTGGTTTGTGGCTGGAGTTGGTGGGAAGACCTCTTTTACGCAGCAACATGCGTACGCAGCAAGAAACGCAAATCACTTTGCATTTGGAGGGAGATTTCGGCCGGTGGACATTCCAAGAACTGTTTTTGGCTTCATGATTGGGGTAAAGACCCCCCTCTGAAGATTCTAGATGGTTCAAATCATCCAATCGACCACAAACGGTGGCCCACAACACCCCGCAACGTCCAAAAAATCGGACGTGCTAATGGTGCGAACTTTATTACGCTGACATGTTCGGTGGGCCCCACAGTGATGTTTTCTGAAAAATTCACCCTACTCATTAGATTCCTAGCAAAATTTTAGTCAGAAAGGAGTAGTTTTGGTGGAGTTTTGGTGCGGTCCACTGTATTAAATCAACTCGCCGTCCATCCTGCGTTTTTCGACGATCCACGTGTGCATGGGGCCAAAAGGCCACCATGGCTAGGGGTTTCCCTACCCCAGGGACACAATGAACAGTCTCGATCGTGCAACAAACCCACGATGGGGGCCCACAACAGTCAATCGGCCGAACCAGCGTCTCTCGCTGGACGTCTTGTGTAAGGAGATTAGGTTAGACCTGTTTGACCGGATCGGTGTGGACGCGTGTACCCTACGTACACAGGTTGTACATGTGCGGTCCACGGTGATGTATATGCAAAATTTGCTCTGTCCATTCATTTTGTCGCCCCTTCTAAGGGGCTGAGACAAAAATTGAAGCATATCTCGATATCATGTGGGCCCCAAATCAAGATTTTAGGGTCTAATCTGTCCATTGGGCCACTTCCACAAGGATCAAATGGCTAAAATTTTATGTGTACTGTTAATTTATGGTCCTCAGGCCATATATGAAGTTTTGAGCCGAATGGATGGTGAGAAACTTGTGATCTTGCATTCTAAACAAGTTTCAGGCCCATTTAACGTGAGTGGCCTGATTTTCTCCAATCTCTGGCATGTAATTTCTTTGATCTTGGTCCCCTGGGGTCCGTCCCTTACCTTGGTGACTTAAGAGCGTTAAATCCATGCTTTTAGTACCCTTTTTTAGTCCAGACTCTTAAATACACCTTGTATAACGAACACGATTAAAATAGGCCATTAAATAGTATCATGTTCGTAAAATCAGGTAATAATTGGGGTCTAATATGCAATATTTGACCCTCAACACTTGCTGATGCTGAGCTGTGACTCGGAGTTTGGTAATGTCTTGTATCTCTTCAAGTAAATCAAGGTTTTTGCGATCTACTCGGCATTTTGCTCTTCTTGATAGTTCCTCACTCGAGCAGTGGGGAGCCCTATCTCGACTGGGATGACTGCCTCCAAGACATAAGATAGAGAGAAGGATGTTTCCCTCGTGGATGACTGAGCCGTGGTCTTATAGGCCCAGATGACAAATGGGAGCTCGTCGGCCCATTTGCCTTTGGCTTTCTCCAACGTTGTTTTAGGATGATGTTTGATTACTTGATTCACAATTTCCGCTTGTCCATTGGACTGCGGGTAACGAGGTGATGAGTATGCATTAGCAATGCCGAGCCCCTAACACATGCTTCAGAACCTATCGTTATCGAACTGCTTCCCATTATTAGACACAATGGTGCGTGGGATTTCGAACCGGCATATGATGTTTTTCCACACAAATTCCATCACCTTCTGCTTGGTGATCTTCGCCACTAGCTCGACTTCAGCCCATTTGGTGAAGTAGTCCACTGCCACAATTGTGAATTTGGTCTGCCCCTTTCTGCGAGGCAGAGGCCCAATGATGTCGATCCCCCACTGGACGAGTGGTCATGGTCTGCTCATGGGGGTTAGCTCTTCCACTAGTTGCCTCGGGATAGCAGCGAATCTCTAGCATTTGTCGCACCTCTGGACAAAGCTTTTAGAGTCTTCCCGAATCATTTGCCAGAAATACCCTTAGCGAAGTACTTTATGAGCCAAGGAACGACCCCCGAAATGATTTCCGTAGATTTCTTCATGGATTTCTCGGATCACATACTCCACTTCGTCTGGTCAGAGACATCGAAGGTAGGGTTGAGAGTATCCTTTTTTGTACAATGTGTCATTCAGGATCATGTACCGCACTGCCTTAGCCTTCAAACGCCGAGCCTCCAACTCGTCTTGAGGGACCTCGTTGGTGGTGAGGTATCTGACGGTAAGATCCATCCAACTTGTAGTTACTTACACGGGATTGATCATTTCTTGATCAGCTCGATTGCTACTCGGACTATCAAGGAACTCCACTGGAATGATCCTCAGGATCTTCCCCTCAGTTGCTGAGGCAAGCTTTGTGAGGGTGTCGACCCAAGAGTTCTCAACCCTCGGTATTTGATTCACGACTCAGTCCCTGAATCTCTCTGATAATTTTCGGACTTCAGCCAAGTAAGCTATCATCCTTGCTTCCATGGCCTCGTACTCGGTTGATATTTGGTTCACCATAAGTTGGGAATCGTACTGTACATCAACGAGCTTGAGTCCCAGGTTAGCGGCTAATCTGAGTCCAACCAATAAAGCTTCATACTCCGCCTTGTTATTAGATGCCTTGAAATTAAGCCTAATCGCGTACTGAATGGTGGTCGCATTAGGCGCGACCAGGACAATCCTTGCTCCTACTCGTTTTGAAGTGGATGACTCGTCTACGAATAGAGTCCATCTATCACCTCCCACCTCTGCCTCGATGCTCTTGAGGAGAGGAAGGGCTGGGGGAATAACAGAGGCTGCCTCTAAACTTGGTGTGCCTTTGCACTAGTGTCTTCGATCTCATAATTCGGAGCAATGCATTCAGTTATGAAGTCGGCCACAGCTTAGCCTTTGATTGTAGTCCTCGGTTGATATTGAATATCGAATTTTTCGAGTTCCATCGCCCACTTGGTCAGAAGTCCGGACACTTCCGGCTTCTGGAGCACCTGTCAGAGAGGTGAATCTGTGACGACGATGATGGAATGTGCTTGAAAGTATAGGAGCAGCCTCCGAGCAGAGATGACTAAACTCAAGGCCAGTTTCTCCATACTCTGGTATCTGGTCTCAGCTGAAATCATAGCCTTGCTGGTGTAGTAAATAGGGCGTTGTTTGCCCTCAGCTTCTCGGATAAGCGTCGAGCTAACAGCTGAGGCGAAAACTGCCAAGTAGAGAAACAAGGGCTCTCCCTCTTCGGGCTTGGACAGCAACGGCGATGACCCCAGGTATTACTTCAGTCGTTGAAAAGCCTGCTCGCAGTCTGAGGTCCATTCTGCCTTCTTGTGGCCCTTCAGCTGCTGGAAGAAGGGAAAACACTTATCAGTGGCTCTGGATATGAACCGATTGAGTGCGGCAACTCTTCCAGTGAGGCACTGAATTTTCTTCATCGTCTGAGGCGAGCCCATGTCAAGCAGAGCTCTAATTTTGTCGGGATTTACCTCAATACCCCTCTAACTGACCTAAAACTAAGAAATTTGTCTGATCCCACACCAAAGGCACACTTGGCTGGGTTTAGCTTCATACGATACTCTCGCAGGATTAAGAAGGTCTCTCCGAGGTTTGTAATGTGGTCGGATGCTTTGACACTCTTTACGAGCATGTCATCGACATAGACCTCTATGGTCCGACCGATCTGTTAGGCAAACATCTGGTTGACCAGCCATGATATGTTGCACTAATATTCATCAGGCCGAAGGGCATGACCCGATAATAATAGAGCCCCTGTCGGTGGCAAAGGTCGTCTTCTGTCTATCCGGATGATACATTGCTATCTGGTTGTAACCAGAGTATGCGTCCATGAAAGTGAGAAGCTCATGCCGAGCCGTGTTGTCGACCAATTGGTCGATTTGAGGTAGGGGGAAGCTGTCCTTGGGGCATGCCTTATTCAGATTTGAGTAATCCACTCAAACCTGTCATTTTTCGTTGGCCTTCTTTACAAGGACCACGATCATGATCCAGTTCGGGTAATGGACTTCTTCGATGAAACCCGCGCCGAGGAGTTTTGAAACTTCGTCGGCTATTGTTGCATACCTTTTGGGCTTAAAAGCTCTCATTTTCTACTTCACTGGCTTGTGCTCTGGATCCACATTTAGCTTGTGGACCATAACCTCCGGAGAGATACCCGGCGAGTCTTGGTGGGACCATGTGAAGACGTCTTTATGCTGTCGTAGGAAAGTTAACATCCGGGCTCGCTGCTCGGAATTCGGCGATGATTCAAGCTAAACTGTTCTACTCGGATTGGTGTCCTCGAGCGAGATAGTCACAAGATCTTTAGTGAGGGAGCCCTCCACAGAAGTGTCTCCTCTGGGGTTGTCACGCCCCAAACTCGGAAACTGGGCGCACAAAATTTTTGATCACCGAATCCGGCGCCGAAAGCCTCCGTAGAACCTCATTCTCGGCTCACAGCGCCCATATGCCAGATTTCGATCCTAGGATCCTACAAGGAGGATTTTCAGTATGATTTTTTTTGTAATGGAGCATAATCACAAGTATAACCAAGTCACAAAACAACAACACTACATATCCACTATATCAAAAACTTTAAGTACAATGCGAATGAAAGGGAAATACAATATAATGAAAGTACAAAAATCTCTAGAAGATCGGCTGTACGCTCCAAGCTTAATGCTGCTACAACCTAACGCCACCTGCACGCATCTATTGTGCATAAGCTTATAGAAAGCTTAGAGGGTGGTGAAAGTGTGTGTAAGGCGAGTGCCAATTGTACAATATTAGAGTAATGCGGAAATATGTGGGTAAGTCCATGAATGCAATCAGCTATTCTAAAACGATGTGATGCAAGGCATGAATGCTATCGGCCATACCAAGGCCATGCGATGCGAGGCCTATGTAGCCAAATGTCATATGCGAGATGCAAAGCAAGCGTGCTAGTACTCTTCAAGTACCCATATCAATACAGTTTCTCTCTGGATATCACCGGAGTTTAATACACCTCACACTGACTGTCTCCTCCCTAGCTGCACAGTCAAGCAAGTGGAAGAGACCACACTATCCGCCTAACCAGTAGTCTGTCAATACCTACCTAGCTCGTCGATAGCGAACTCATTTGTGAGCTGGTCAAACTCAGCCTAGCTTATAGCCCCCTCACTCGGGCGGATAAGCCCACACCCCCTTCCAACCGACCACGACACAGTGAGAGACGCGGCCTACTGGTATTCGGCACTCGAGTTGTAAGACCCGTATCCTAGCCTGTCCCATTCCATAAACTTCCGCGGTCCTTCCAGTCGAATTTCGACGACCCGCGACGCGTAGATAACATTGGCGCATGCTCTTGAGTCACATCCTGTAAACCCAAGCCGACTCAAAACGAGACCTATGTCATTGCGACCACGGCATCGCCGCGGTTTCGACGACGCGTCTCGTGCACCAATGCGATGCTCAGATTATGAGATCCGGCCCGTGCATTATCTAGGTCGTTGATCGCTTGATCGTGGGACCCACCTACCCCTATTGTTGTACTTCCCCGAAAAATAATAATAATTACTATGATGTCACCCTAGGGGTAACATCACCCTACCCTACCACCTTACCTTCCCTTTTCCCCATAAGTCAAACTCATTAATTCCCATTACCTCACCATCCCTCTCTCCCATCACTCCCTTACATCATTTCTCTCTTTCACTTCTCTCCATTCCAAGCAATCCCTCCATGGAGCAACCCACGTCCATGGCTCCCATGAGAGAGCTAGTGTGGCCCACCTCCCTATCTCCCATCTCCACCATCTAAGGATCATCTCCACCGTTGAAGTTGTCTCTTTGGTGCTCTATCATGCATTGGCGGAAGAAGGAAGAAGAGATCTCGAGGTGGGTGTTTCTAAAGTAGATCTTGACCTTTGGATCCTAGTGGGACCCATGTTGATGTATGTGTTGCAGATCTAAGAGGAGCCCATGGTGTCGGGGGTCCCTCCATTACGCGGTCTTTCTCTTTCTCTCCCTCTTTTTCATTCCTTTTGAATATGAGGTGGCTGTGTGTCCAACCCGGATGAATTCCACATGATGTATGGAATTCACCCATGCCGTCCGTCCATCTAGATGGGACCCACCATGCTGTATGTGTGAGACCCACACCGTTCAGGTCATGAGGCCGCATGATGTAAGTGTTTTACCCACGCTGGTCATCAGCCATGGGGTCTGCCTAGATAGCATGTGGTGTCTATGCGTGTGGATCCACCTAATTGCACCGTTAATCCGTTGGGCTGCTGGGCAGTAGCTCAACAGCTCATAGCTGTTGCATATAACATCAGTAAGCTCTGTGGGCTAATTGATGTATGTATTCTATACACACCGCCCACTTATGTTATGTGGACCCCACCACCACAGCATGTATTTCACGTGTGGGTGGCCACGTGTACATGGACCCCACCTGAAGCATGCGTCCATCCATGCTGGAGCCCAGATGATGCAAGAGTTTTTTTATTCCCACTGTCCACTGTGCACCCCTGGACGGTGGAACTTACCGTGATGTATGTATTCACATTATCCATCTGCTTCGCTAGATATGGGCCCCACTCTGACCTATGTTATATCTCCTCTGTCCATCCAATTTCTCAGCTCAATTTAGGTGTTGAGCCGAAAGGTGAAATCAAACCGAGTCTCTGGCGGGCCACACTGTAGAAAACAATAGTTTTGGGAATTTCAACTGTTACGGCCTGCTGTGTTGTCTTTATGCACCAAAATCATCGAATATTGGGTTCATTATGTCTGTCACGATCCTAAGAGTGCAGTAGATGGAGTAGATCATCAAGATGTGGGCCCCACCTATGAAAAACTGGGGAAAAACAAATTTAAAAAAAAAATAAAAAAAATAATAATAATAAAATATCATGCAGGAAGCTGCTGCTGTCAGCGTCCTGCAGCTTGGTATGACTGGGTCCGTGGGAACCAACAGTAGGCCCCACCATGTGTGTTTATTCTACATCCATTCCGTCCTTACGTCCAGGACCGTGGACCCCACCGTGATCTATGTGTTTCACGCATACCGTCCATCTATTTTCAGCTCGTGTGGGGCCATCCCACACGTGCTGCGCGTGTGCAATGGGTCCCACCTTAGTTGTATGTACGGTGTACCCACCGCCCTTCCATTTTGACGTGGCCCACCTTAATGTATTTTTACATCTTCACCGTCCAATCATTTGACGAGCCTGCCTTTAGGCTTAAGACAAGAATGAGGGAGATCGGTGTGTCAGGTGGACCACACAGTATAAACAGTGGAGATTGAACGTCCACCACTGAAACCCTCTTTTTATCTAGGTCACAGGAATTTTGAATCAGTATGATATTCGTTTTTCCCATTCAACTCAAGACTTTGTGACCATATGATCGGGTTGGATGGAAAATAATACGGTGGGCCCCATGAATTTAAACGGTGAAATCATTACCTCCACTGTTATTGTGGTATGTCCCAGATGATCCTTCTATGAGATTTATTTTTGGTAATGCTCTAAAATGACCTCTAATTGATATGTAGGCCCCACCTTGATGTGATGTATGTTAGGCCGATTTGAGAGTCCCCTTATGATGTATTTGAGGCCCTCGGGATAGGGCCCATTATGATGGAATTGCGGCCTAGATAGAGAGGCCCATTGTGATGTATATTGAGTCCGTGAGTGAGGCCCGATGTGATGTATACAAGGCCCATATGATGGGGCCCACCTGCTCAAATCTGAGGCCCATGGGCAAGGCCCATTATGATGTATTCGTGGCATATGGGCAAGGCCCGTAGTGATATGCGTTAGGCCCATTAGTGCGGCCCTTTGATGCAGCCCAGTTGATATATATGAGGCCCTTTGGTGCAGCCCATGGACACGGTCCACTTGATGTATATGTGGCCCTTGTATAAGGCCCATGTGATGTATATTAGGCCTTGTGTGAGGCCATGGGTCCACCTTATGTTTGTCTCTATGCAGGCCACTCCTTGGGAGCAATGATGGTTAAATGTCCACATTGATGGGCAGTGATGGTTTAATGTCCACATTGTGATCTTCCCTTAAGCCCTGATCATCGATCGATTTCGATTGTCGTGACCGATTGCCGACTAAAGTGACTGACTTGCCAATTATGACTATCAATCGATCCCTATTGTCGTGATCGATTGCTGACTCTGATTGACATGACTGATTTACCGATTTTGATCATTGATCGATTTCGATTGTCGTGACCGATTGCCGACTCTGATTGACATGACCGATTTTTCGATTCTGATCATTGATCGATTTCGATTGTCGTGACCGATTGCCGACTCTGATTGACATGACCGATTTGCCGATTCTGATCATTGATCGATTTCGATTGTCGTGACCGATTGCCGACTCTGATTGACATGACTGATTTGCCGATTCTGATCATTGATCGATTTCGATTGTCGTGACCGATTGCCGACTCTGATTGACATGACCGATTTGCCGATTCTGATCATCGATCGATTTCGATTGTCGTGACCGATTGCCGACTCTGATTGACATGACCGATTTGCCGATTCTGATCATCGATCGATTTCGATTGTCGTGACCGATTTGCTGATTCTGATCATCGATCGATTTCGATTGTCGTGACCGATTGCCGACTAACGTGACTGATTTACCGATTATGACTATCAATCGATCCCTATTGTCGTGACCGATTGCCGACTCTGATTGACATGATCGATTTGCATATTCTGATTATTGATCGATTTCAAATGTTGTGACCGATTGCCGATTGACGTGACCGATTTGCCGATCCCGATTATCGATCGATTCCGATTGTCGAGACCTATATGATATATACACGACCCATAGTTAAGGCCTATTATGATGTGTATTCGGTCGTGTTTAATGCCTAATGTGAATAGGATGTCTATGTAATAAGGCCCATTATGATGAATGTTAGGCCCATGAGAAAGGCCTATTGTGATGTATTCATGGCGCATGATGCATGGCCCATTTGATGTATTCGAGACCCATGTGTAGGGCCCGCATGTCATGTATTTGAGGCCTACTGTTGTATATATGTGGCCCTTGAGTAAGGCCCACTTTGTTGTATATCAGGCCTTTGTGTGAGGCTGTGGGCCCATTATATGTTTAGCCCTATATGAGCCATTCCTTGGGGGCAATGTTGGTTAAATGTCCACATTGTCGAGGTCGATTGTCGATGCCGGTTGTTGATACCGGTTATGAGTATGTGACATTATAGTATCATGATACATGCCCATACGCATCATCTGCATGTTTGTTATGAGAGGTGGTTGATCATTACATATGTCATTAAGCATGTTGTTATGAGACTCCCTGATAGGTGGAGGTTATCTCACATGAGCACGCGGTACGTGCAGGACTGATGCATGACTGGATTGTATGACTCATGCATCTCGCATTATGATTACTGTACGCCCTAGCGACATCAGGGCCGTAGCCTCCATAGGGATATCGTGGATGGCCAAATGGGACACCGGAAATGTTTGGTTCTAGCATACGGGCGCCATAGATGTCCCTGGGTGAAAATCCGTAAACCTCCGTGGCCAGGAGACTCCCCAACGTCGAGACCGAGTGGATATATTAGCGCTCGAGTGCCGAATACCAGGAGGCCGCGTCTCCCACTATGTCGTGGTCGGTTGGGAGGGGGTGTGGCCTTACCCGCCCGAGGGTAGGGGGTAATACTAGGCTGAGTTTGACCAGCTCGTGAATGGGTCCGCTATCGACATGCCAGATAGGTATTGGCAGACTATTGGTCAGGCGGATAGTGAGGTTTCTTACGGTCACTTGGACTGTGCGGCTAGGAGAGCGGCAGTGCCATTTGGAGTGTACTAAACCCCGGTGATGATCCCAGAGATGAACCGTACTGATATGTGGACTTAGTGAGTAGGAGTTGCATACTCATTCATTTATTCATCATTCACTATCCACTCGGGCTGGTGGTGCGCAACTATTTATTACGTGTACCTTCACTATGGCCAGGATTTCGGTTGGGGCGCGCGACTAACCTGAGATCAGGAGTTTACCACATTGGGTCTGACCATCCAAATTAGGTATGGGACTAGTTTGGATAGAAGTCCATTGTGATGGACCCCATAGCCTGTGATACTACGTACTACCATACCGACTTCACACTCCAGCATGGTCATTCCATTTGTACTGCATGTTGCATTATATCCGCAGCATATGGTATGGTTGACGCTATTCATTTTACTTATCAGGAATGTATATTGCATTGCATCCTCTGCATATGATATTTGGCTCTCTACGACTCTTCATTTGCATACTGATTTGTATTGTGTATTTTAATATTGTATGATTTGTGCACTTATCAATATTTTCGCTTACTCTGTTATCGTGTAATTCATGATCTTGTCAGTATTTCTGCTTACTCTGATAATTCATGATCTTGTCAGTATTTCTGCTTATTTTGATTATGTACGATTTATGGATTACTAGTATTTCCCATATTGTATGATGATGGCATTGTATTGAATGCTTGGCACTTACCTTGTGCACATACTTTCACCACCTTCTAAGCTTTCTATAAGCTTATGCACGATAGATGCGTGCAGGTGTTATTAGGTTGCAGCGGCGTTGAGCTTGGAGCGTGCAGTTGTATTCTGGAGCTTTGATTTCGATATATGTATTTTCCCTTTCAGCATTGTACTCAAATGATTATATCAGTGGATATGTGATGATGATGTTGCCTTTGTGAATTGGGTAATCTTGTGGTTATGCTTATTATGAGTTAAATGTACAAAAAAAAAAAAAAATCCTCCTTGTAGGATCTCAGGATCGGAATCTGGCCTATGGACGCTAGGACCCGAGAATGGGGTACTATGGAGGCTGTCGGCACCGGATTCGGTGATCGGGATCCCTGCGAATCCGATTTCTGGGTTTGGGGCGTGACACGGGTGCTCCTGTATCCACTCGGTCTAGACGTTGGAGCATCTCCTAATACCAAAAAAGTTCTGGGACTTTCACCCAAGGACATTCTAAGTGCCCACAGTGCTAGAACCAAGCATTTTCGGTATCCGATTATGGCCATCCACGATGTATCTGTGGAGCCACAGCCCTGATGTCACTAGGGCATTTAGTGATCAAGTCACACGTATGCGAGATGTATGAGTCACACCGTGCAATCATGCAGCAGTCTCACGCATACTATGCGCTCATGTGGGACACTCCGTCTCATAAGGAGTCCCGTAAATGTCTCAGCCCAACGGCTTATGCTATGATCAAACATTCCTCATATCAAGCATACATATGATGCGTATGGGCATGAATCATGGAAGTGTACTAAGCATGTTATAAAGTAATGAACTATCAACAAGTATGGGCCTATCAATGGGCCTTAAGGAGAGTTACAATGCGGACATTTAACCAACATTATACTTACAATGTGGACGTCAAACCAACATTGCTCCCAAGGCATGGCCCGCCATAAAATATCATTACACAAACCATGGGGAATCACACATTGCAATGGACCTATATACATCTCATTGGGTCTCGACCCATAGTCCTCAGATACCTCAAATGGGCCGCCTCATAAGGGCCTTATATAAATCAAGTGGGCCTCATCAATGGGCCTTATGTACATTGCAATGGGCCATGTCCCATGGGCCTTTGAAAACATCACAATGGGCCTTGTAACATGGGCCTTATGCATGCCAAATGGGCCTAATTATATGGGCCTTATGCATACTAAATGGGCCTAATCATATGGGCCCTAGATATATACCAAGGTGAGCCTCAATGGACGGCCATAAGAAAATCAAGATGGGCCCCAAACATATGCCAAGGTGGGGTCCATTTGAACTACAGATCTATCTTATTTTTAGTCTCAAGCCTTAAAATGGGCTTTCAAAATGATTGGACAGCTTGGATGTAGCACATGCATCATGGTGGAGGTCCACATGAAGGCCCACCATCAGGTATATTATAAAATATAATATATATAATATATATAATATATATACAAAGTAATATATATACACACACACATACACACACACGCACGCACGCACACATAGGGCAGCTGTAGGGGTGGGTCCCACCGTCCAGGGTGGACGGTGCAGATAGAGCATATAAATCATGATGGGGTCCACTGTCTAGACAGTGGACAGTGTGGATAAACACATAAATTATGGTGGAGTTCACCGTCCACTGCCGTGGACGGCGTGGAGAGAACACATGCACAGGGTGGGTTCCACCGTCCGTGCTGGGGACGGTGTGAATAAAATACATACATCATTGTGGGTCCCACGTGGGGCCCACCATAACGTTTGCTTTCCATCCAACCTGTTGAGAAGGTCACGCAGACCTGGATTGAAGTGGAAAAAACAAATTTCATATTGATCCTAAACTTCTGTGGACCCAAAAAGGGTTTCAATGGTAGAGTTCAATTCACATTGTTTCCTATATTGTGGGCCACCTGAGCGTCAGATCGGCCGGATCTTTTGCGAGGGCATACTGCAAGGAGGGGCCCACCCAATGGATGGTTTGGATATTAAACATACATCATGGTGGGGCCCACGGCTGGAGCTGTGGGTCTGTTGATTCCGCCCGTCTGCCAGCAACAGCAACAGGCGCTGCCTGCGTCTCTGACAGCAGCAGCATCTGCTGTATGTATTTTTAATTTTTTTTTTTAAATCACGAAATACTATGGTTTTTCCTGTATAGGGCCCGCATCAGTGGAATCTGACCCTGCCATTGGGTCCCATGGCTTAATACAAGGCAAATGAGCCTAATATTGAATGTATTTTGATGGATAAAAATAGCAGTTGATTTTTCATCGGTAACCATCTCAATTTCTCATGCTATGGCTCACCAGATACTCAGATCAGCTTCGTTTTTTGGTCCAACGCCTAAAATGAACTCAAGAATGGAATGGACGGTGTGGATTGAATACTTACATCAAGGTGGGGCCTACATAAATGGCCTACCCAATAAGCTTTGGAAAAGCTAATATTTGTGTTTTCCCAAGTTCACGTCCAGCGTTCCAGGGACGCTGGATGGTTGGGCATAGCACATGCACAAGGTGGGCCTCACTCCGGTAGGCCACCAAATGGATGAATGGTATGGATAAAGCGTACATTAAGGTGGAATCCATCCAGGTGGGCCACACCACTACATCATCATAAATCAAGAATAAAAGAAAGAGAGGGAAAGAAAGAGGGAGAAAGAGAGTGGGACACGTGTGATGGAGGGACCCCGGCACTATGGGCCCTCCGTTTTAAGCATCCAATCATACATCAAGTGGGTCCCAATACATGTGGGCCCACCAAATCAAGAATTCAACGGTAGAGATCCTTTCCCCACCAAATGTAAGGTCTAGATGACCCTATCCATACATGGAAAATAAACATCATGATGGGGTCTATGGAGAATGGCCCCATCATGGAATGATCATGAGGATCAAAGTGGTCCATCGGCCACATCAAGGGTCCAAAATGAGATCCATACCATTGATCGGTAGGCCTCACTTGACCCATCATAAAAATATGAAACTAGCCTATAGGAGCACCCACCGGTCGATCTTCTTGGTCCGTTGGAACGCCTACCTCCTTGTGCTTCACTTTGATGGTGGAAGATGAGAAGTAAATGGCTAGGATAGAGGGTTTGGGATGGGAAAGTGGGCCACACACATGCACTCTCTCACATGGAAGAGAGCTTGGACTTGAGCTCTCTTGTTGCTTGGGATTGAGTTGAGAAATGAGAGAGAGAGAGAGAGGGAGAGATGGGATGTAAGGAGAGGAGTGATGGATGTGAGTGATGGGTGAGGTGATGGTGTACTTGACTAGCATGGGTGTGTAAGAGAGAGGGTGAGAAAGGGTTGACTTTGGAGAGAGAAAGCATGGGTTGCTTTGTACTTAACAAGAGGTGATGGATGGGATTGATTGATGGGATTGATTTGACATGTTGTAGAGATTCTCTTCAGATTGCAAACGCGCTGTGTTTTCTCGAAATAAACGCCGGCTCACATCTTCCTAACAGGGTATCGGATCGGTGCACAAGTCGCGGCGTTGGAACCGCGGCGACAGTGCGGTTGCAATGGTACAAGTCGACTCAAATCTACAACATACGACTTAGGGTCGATTGTAAACGTCGATTACCGATCGCAGGTTTTCGAAATTTGACGGGAAGGATCGCGGGATTCGACGGAACAGTACAGACTAGGATACGGGTCTTACAGGGGTCGAGTATGCCTATTGCGAGGGCCTGCTTCGCGGAGCCCTTTCTCACTGCTATTGAATAACACCTTTGTGCCTCTCGTTGATCTCCTCGGACATAGCCGGCTCCCCCGTCAGCAGGGAACTTCTTCATCAAGTGGTACGTGGACACGACCGCCCTCTGGCGTTAAGGGACGGTCCCCCTATGATGGCATTGTGAGTTAATGGTACATTTACCACCAGGAAGTCCACCAACACAGTCACCTGATTCTGCTATTCTCCCACTGTGACTGGGAGAGAAATTGCGCCCTAGGAGATCACTTTATCATCGGCGAATCCATGCAGCGGAGTCTTCACAGGTCGAAAGCGTGACCTATCTATCCCCATCTTATCGAACGCCTCTGAGTACAATATATCACCTGAACTTCCGGTGTCAACCAGGATGCGATAGACCTTGTGGTTGGCTATCGTCATAGGGATACTGAATTCCCCGTGCATTATCCTCTGTAAATGTAAGGTTGCATAGGCTTACTTGGAGTTCTTTCCTCGGCTTGTCGGCTGAGTAAATGTAGTGCTCGGGGTTGATGCTCTGAGAATGGGCTTTACGAGCTCGATTCGAATCACCGCCACCAGATGGACCGCCATAGATTGTTTGGATCTCTGTAGCCTTGTCCGCAGCTCTGCCTGGTTGGTCATCCTTCTGGGCTTATTTCTCTTCCTTCACATAATGACGCAGATGACCTTTGCGAATGAGGGTCTTGATTTCTTCTTTTAAGTCGATGCAATTGTTGGTGTTGTGACCATGGTCGCGATGGAATCCACAATACTTGTGTTTATCCCGCTGGTCGGCCTTCGTCTTCATGCAACTCGGCCAATGCAGTATCCTCTAGTCTCGTATATCTAGCAGAATTTGCTTTGGAGATGTGTTGAGAGGAGTGTACGAGTTGAACTTGCTCTCGGGCCTCCTACTCAGCCTCTGGTCTCAGGAGGCATTGTCGTCCGACTTCCTTTTATTTGCTTGTTGCGGCACTTGCGCGATTGATGAGCTTGCCAAGAGTAGTCAGTGGGTTCTTCCCTATCGAGAAGAGGAATCTCCCTTCCTTGAGCCCGCTGATCATTGCAGACAGTGCCATATTGTCGGAGTAGTCATCCACCTGCAAAGCCTCCTCGTTGAAGCGAGGGATGTAGTCTTTCAACGACTCTCCACTCTTTTGCTTAAGGGTAAGCAAGTGGGTTGAAGGCTTCCGGCTCTTCTTTCCGACGATGAATTGCATCACCAATGATCTACTGAGCTCAGTGAAGGTGTTGATCGACCTTGGTTTCAACTATCGATACTAATTCCTGGTGGCCCCAGTGAGGGTTATCAAGAAAGCTCTTCACATCATTGCCTCCGATGCTGACTGAATCTGCATCCACGAGCGGTAAGATTCCATGTGCTCTGTTGGGTCCCTGGACCCCGAATACTGAATGATAGGGGGCATCCTGAACTTTGAAGGCATTGTCGCGCTCATAATATTACTAGTGAAGGAAGGTTCAGTTTCTTCCATCATCACTTCTACCGCGGTCAGAGCAGGGGTCTGCTGGTTCCACTAAAGAGTCTTGATCCGGTTCTGGAGTTCGTTAAGATGGGCTTCCCATGGATCTCGGTTTTCAGCAATAGTTTCTCGAGGAGCCTCGACCTTGGGCGTTTTTCCCTTTCTGCTCCTCTAAAATTCATAACGAAGGTCAGTTAGGGCTAACGCCAATGTCACAGATACATAAGTCCGGGCTCAAGTCGTTGCATTTCGTACAGGGTTCGAAGCTTGAGTAGACAAGTTTTGAGATGTTCCAACCTGCGAGCTTACGAACGCCGGCTCTTCCGCTTTTGCTGGGGCAACCTCTTCCTGGTGGAGAGGTGGCTGTTGCCCCTGCTGTTGCTTCATCTGATTGATCTTGCCCATTAATACTTGCACCCGGTTCTGCAAGGCCCTATATTTGCCTCCTTTGCTTTGGGACCGTTGGAACGGCCTCGTCGGAGCCGACTTGGCATGGAGTAATGAAAAGGAGCGTGGTTGCCCGTTTGACTCAAGTTTCATAGTTGCTAATGGGAGTGCTTTCTTGTTTCCTCTGACCATCTTTTTGTAGAGCTATCAAATCTTTTCGTTATGAAATTCCACAGAAGGCGCCAAAATGTTGATACAAAAATCTGGCTACTCCAACCGAGCACCTGTGGCTAGCTCCGAGCCCTATGAACCTGCACAAGAGAAGGACAAAGGAGACCCTGGCTTGAGCAGGGGACCCTTCGATGCCAAAGTTAGGCTAGGAATCTGGGTCTAAGTAGTGTAGCTGGGGGTTTAGAATGCCAAATGTTGCATACCTGTTCCAATGGATTCGTCTCTTATTTATACCTGTGAATCAAAGGGGCCGTGGCCGTTAATCTCGGCAGGATCTCTTCTATCAAGCGAGCGCTACATGTGCGCTGATGTCGGCTGTTATCCTTAGATTGTGCATCGGGCAACTCTCCAACATGCCTTATTTGGATTATTTCTTTAGCGTGATCCTCGGCTACGTGTGCATCCGAGCCGATCTTAGCTCACGGCCCTCCGAGCCCATGAGCGAGTTAGTCTTGGTCGGATCTCGGATGACTCATATCAGCACCGAGTACTAGTTCTCTGACTCCTGCCTACGAGTTGGACATATAACACCATATTCTCATTTGATCCGGGCCTTGCTTACGATCCTTTGAGCCACTGATCGGAGTCAACGGGTCGGGCGTATTTTGGTTTCTTTCAGGTTCCAGGCCGGTGTCAAAGCTTAGACACGCGATCTAGAGCCGTAGTTCTTCAGATGAGAGTTCCAGACGTTGGTGTGGCCTAATGTTCCTTTCTTGCAGACCCTAGTTTTGGAATCGTAGTTCAGAAGCGTAGTCTGATCGAATGTAGTGTCATTACTCTAAAGCTTTGCTCATCGATTTTTCCAATTCGGCTTTTGTTGGATTCGGCTCATATTTTTTCATAACAGGCCACATCATCACATGTTACATTTAATTTCATGTTACCAACTATATTAATAATGATGTGAACCAATAACAAGGTATGAAAACAGAAAATGGTGTGGGCAGTAAGGAGAGACCGTGCCTCCCTGAGGGTAAAGTGAGTAAGTCAATCAGCCTTGTATGAAGAGAATCTTACCCGTACGCTGCCAAGCAACCAAACCCATACCTACCAAAATATCGGAAACGGATTGGCTACTCCCCCTGCCACCCACGGTGGTTGATGGTCGGTCCTCTTTGGGGCCATCATGATATATGTATTTCATCCATGCGGTTCATCCAGTTTAACATATTATTTTAGGCTACCATGGGAAAAATGAGAGGACATAAATCTCAGGTGGACTACACCACAGGAAAACAATAGTGATTGGATATCCACCGTTAAAATCCTCTGGAGGCCAACTGTACTATTTATTTGACATCCAATCTGTTGATTAGGTCATACAGACCTAGACGAAGGGAAAAAACAAAGATAAGCTTGATCCAAAACTTTTATGGCCCCTAAAATGTTTTTAATGATCGACGTTCATTTAACACTGTTTCCTGTAATGTGGTCCACTTGAGATTGGGATATACCTCAGTTTTGGTGTCATACCCTCAAATGATCTAGAAAAATAGATGGACAACATGGATGAAACACATACGTCATGGTGGGGCCCATAGAGCACCAACCATCAGCCATTGGCTGGTGGCAGGGGGAGTAGCCAATCCGTTTCCATAAATATCATACACCGAACTTTAAATTCTTTTTCCTATCTCTTAAATGCATGCAATTCTATGTAAAATTGTCCTTCGCTATTAATAGGGTGTACCACACACCACCAATGTGGCTGGTGTGTTGACGTCACCAAGTTTTGTGGGTCCCATCATGAGGTATGAGTTATATCCAAACTATTTGTCCACTCGGTGAACTTGTACACTACGTGAAAAATGGAAAAAAAGGACGGATTTAGAGACAGTTCTGGACCGTCTCTAAAATTGCTTGGTTTAAAGACGCTTTAGAGACGGCCGTAAACCGTCTCTAAAATTTTAGACGGCCCCTGACCGTCCTTAATATTGTCTAAAAAATTTGAACGTCCACAAATCATTTAAGACGGTCGTTGACCATCTTGTATGGGTCATTTGAGACGGTCATTGGCCATTCGCATTAAAGACGGTCCTTGACTGTCTTATATGCGGTTATTTGAGACGGCCATTGGCCGTCTCTATTAGAGACGGTCATTGGCCGTCTTTTACTTGTAATCTGAGACGGTCAAAGACCGTCTTCATTAGAGACGGTCCTTAGCTGTCTTATAGTCCCGACAAAGACCGTCTATATTAGAGACGGTCCTAAACCGTCTCTATTGGAGACTGTCAAAGACCGTCTTTATTAGAGACGGTCCTAGACCGTCTTATAGCCCTGTCAAACATTGTCTCTACTAATGCTCAAGTCAAAATTTAAAAAGCCCAAAAAAATTATGAATTTTGAAAAAAAAAAATTAGTTGAAAAGCTTAGAAAAATAATTAACAATGTTTAAGAAAATTTTAAATTTTGAAAAAAAATTTGTAATTTTATAAAAATCTAGATTTTGAAAAAAAAAATTAAGAACTTTGAATAATGTTGATAATTTTGAAAAAAATAAAATTCAATAAAAAAATAGTATTTTGAAAAAGAAAATTAAAAAATTAAACAAAATTGTGAAAAAAATTGACAAGTTGTAAAAAAAAAAATTTTTTTTTAAAAAGAAAACTAGATTTTGTATTTTGACAAGAAAAATTAAAAAGTTATATAACAAAAGTGAGATTTAAAAAATGATATTTTGAAAGAAATTTTAAAAAATTAAACAAAATTGTGAAAAAATTGACAAATTGTAAAAAAATATATATTTTAAAAAGGAAAACTAGATTTTGTATTTTGATAAGAAAAATTAAAAAGTTATATAACAAAAGTGAGATTTAAAAAATAATATTTTGAAAAAAAAAATTTAAAAATTAAACAAAATTGTGAAGAAATTAACAAATTGTAAAAAAATATATATATTTTTAAAAAGAAAACTAAATTTTGTATTTTGACAAGAAAATTGAAAAGTTAGATAACAAATATGAGATTAAAAAAATGATATTTTGAAAAAAAAAATTTAAAAATTAAACAAAATTGTGAAAAAAATTGACAAATTGTAAAAAAAAATATATTTTTAAAAAGAAAACTAAATTTTGTATTTTGAAAAGAAAATTTAAAAAGAAAATGATATTTTGTTAAAAGAGTAAAAAACATATATATTTTTTTAAAAAATGTTAAATTTATTTGTGAAAAATAAAATTATTAAATTATTAGGCACATCCACTAATTGAACTTTTAATCATTTTTGGACAATCTAATTAGTTCAAATTAAAGAGTAAATAACTTCAGATGTTTAAATCAAATTTCACTGAAATTGTTGATCAATCTTGTATGCCCAATATCTTTCTCATATGTAGCATGATTGAGGCAAGTAACTACTCAAATTGAGAGTATTGATCAGTAAAATAGAGTGAATGGACTAGACATGTAAAATGGGCCAAATATTCTGGTTAAAATTGTGACCCAACTTACTGACCTCATGAGAACCTAAGAATTGATGTTAGTAAGTTTTGTGGGCCCCATCAAGATGTGTGTCGAACATCAATACCGTGGATTTGATGTATCCCTTTAGGTTATGAGATATCTCAAAAATCATCAGTAAACGAAACTCAAGTGGGCCATACCATTTAAAACTATGTGAAGACATCCTAAAAAGTATAAAAGTACTTGGTGGGGCCCACATGAGTTTTGGATGCGATTGAAACTTGGTCTGACCCCTCATCCAAGTGGGACACACATAATGAGTGGGTTGGATATGTGAATCACATTTAGGCAGGCCCAATATATGATTATGAATGTTTTAAGGAAAACTTTCTCCATTACATTTGAGTTACTCGTTATCTTTACTAGAGTAAACTCTGTGGGGTTCACCATTATTTATTTATTTTATCCACTCTGTTCATCCATGTTAACAAATAACTTGAGGTCTAAAGAATCAAAAGAAAGCATATCCAAAGCTCAAGTGGACCACACCATAAGAAATAGTGTGATTGAACCTCTACCATTGAAAATTTCTTGGAGGCCATAGAAGTTTTGGGTTTTCTTCATTCACATCTTTTTGATATTATGAACAGGTTGGAGGGCAAATAAACATTACTGTAGGCCTAAGGAAGGTATCAACCTAGAAATCATTATTCCACACTGTTTGGTGTGGCATGGTCCACTTGAGCTTTGGATTTACTGAAAATTTAGGATCAACCAACACTGTTCATCCATTTTTCAAGATAATTTTACAGAATTATCAAAAAAATGAATCATATCCAAAGATTAAGTGGACCACACTACAAATAAGGGGAACAGATTGACTACTCCCCCTAATACCATCCAATGGCTGGTGGTTGGTGCTCTGTGAGCCCTACCATGATGTATGTGTTTAATCCATGTTGTCTATCTATTTTTAAAGATCATCTTACAGTATGAGACCAAAAATGAGATATATCCAAATCTGTAGTGGACCACATTCTAGGAAACAGTGTTGAATAAGCGTCAACCATTAAAAAACATTTTGGGGCCATAAAAGTTTTGGATCAAGCTGATTTTTGTTTTTCCCCTTCATCTGGCCATGTATGACCTAATCAACATATTAAATGTCAAATAAACAGTACGGCAGGCCTTAGGAGGATTTTAATGATGGATATCCAATCACTATTGTTTTCATATGGTGTGGTGCACCTAAGATATCGATTTATATACTTTTCATTTTTGGGATCAAGTCATAAAATGATCTTTATATACCTCTCAATTTTGGACCCCACCATGATGTATGTTTTGTATCCACACCTTCCATCCATTTGGAGAGATCATTTTAGGGCAATGTCCAAAGAATGAGTTAAATCCAAAGCTCCAGTTGACCCCAGCACAGAAAACAATGGGACAGTAATGCCCACCATTAAAAACTTCTGAAAGCCACAAAAGTTTTTGATAAAGTTGATATTTGTATATTCCCTTATTTCATGCTTTTTTTCAAAAAAAAAAAAAACTTTTGAACCAGTTGGATTTCAAATAAATATTCCAATGGACCTTAGGATAGTTTCAACCGTGGGAATCACCCTCCTTGTTGTTTTCTTTGGCGGGGTCCACTACAAATTTTTATGTCTCATTCTTTGGCTAATGACTTAAAATAATATCTCAGAATGGATGGACAGTGTGGATATAACAAATACATAATAGGTTTTTATATTTTTTTAATATATATATATATATATATATATAATATCATAATAAAATATATGGAAAAAGGTTCTTTACGTAGAGCTCATGGGAACTCCCCATGAGGTAGAGCTGTGTGGGCCCCACCATGATGTGTGTCAAACATCAACACCGTGCATTTGATGGGTCTCCTTTAAATTATGGGATATCCCAAAAATCAGCCGTATACGGAACTCCGATGGGCCATATCATCTAAAATCATGTGAAGACATGCCTAAAATATATAAAAGCACTTTGTGGGCCCCACCTGAAATTTGGATGCGTCTGAAACTTGGTATGACTCCTTATCCAAGTGGCACACACATAATGGATGGGCTGGATTTGTGAACCACATCTCGGTGGACCCAAAAAATAATTATGAATGTTTTAATGGAGGGTAACCCCTCTCAACTTTTGTATGTGGTGTGGCCCACACAAGTCACAGATTGACTTGAGTTTTAATCATTGGCCCCACCATGGAATGGTGCATCTGACTGATGGGGTAGATGTTTGACACCCATCATGATGGGTAGATGTTTGACACACGAAAAATGGTGATGTCAATTAACGGTGAACGTCCAATCACTATTGTTTTGCCTGTGGTGTGGTTCATGTGAGATTTATTTCGAGCTAAATTTTCCTTTTATCAACATTAAATTTTTTTTTACAACTGGATGTATGGTGTGGATTAAACACAAACATCACGGTGAGGCCCATAGAGCCCTACCAGATCCAAAGCTTAAGATAGCGTTGTTATTTGCACGGTGAACAGTTGTGAGTTTTGTATTTTAAGTAAAATAGTGGTGACTTGTTCATGGAAAAAGTGGGTTTGAGATATGGATATCCAGACCATCCAAATAATGGGTCTTGCTGTAGATTGTTTATATTTATAATTTTCTTATGTAATAGTATCTTAACCATCAAGTAACTTGAACATTAATTGTACGGCTGTGAAGACCGTTTATTTTATAAATTATGGAAAACTCACATTTTTTGGATTTGAATCTTTTATCCCAATTCAGAAGAGGAATTTCCAAATGCCTCTTTCGACCGCCATTTTCTTCCTCTCCGTTCCATCTTTCGAGCACCCTCTTCATCGCCGGTCGAGATTGGGCTGTGAGTCTTTCGAGCGCCCTCTTCCTCACCAGTCACCATGCAGAACCATCTCAAATAGGTAAGCATTCGCATGACTGCACTCTACATTTCTGTTTCTTCGATCATCAGTTTTGTTGCATAGAAGATGGTGCACGTTTCATTTTAAGGCAACATTTCATCAACGCCTGGCCCATCTAATGAGGTCCCTAGTTTCTTCGATCTCATCAGTTTTGTTGCATAGAAGATGGTGCACACCATTTGTTTGATGTCTGGCCTCAACGAGATTTGTGTTTAATCCCTACGAATGATATTATCAAAATTTTATTTTTTGGAGAGATTTTTTGAAATGCTTCCTTCAGATCTAAAAATGGTGTAGGATTCAAGTTCTTCTTTCAAATGAGCTCTTGAAATGATTAGATCCGAAAGTGGAGTTTTTTTTCCTGTAAAGTTTGAGAGATTTCATATGTACGTTGCAAAGTTCCTTTGAATCACTTTCTAGAACTGAAAATGGCGTACACTCCCTTGAATTGATCTTGGAGGTTCTGTTTTGCAGGAATCTGAGAGAATTGCATCTTTTATATTGGAAATGTCTTTGAAGTGATTATTCCTGAGTGGAAAATGGTGTAGAATTCAACATTTTCCATCAAGAGAGCTCCTGAATTGATTAGCTCTAGAGAAGGGTAGATTTTACCTTTTTGTTCTTACCGGCAATCTAAGAGATTCTCATGTCCCTGACAAATATTGCCGAGTTTTTTCAAAATCTTGCAATTTTTGTGAAATATTAATTAAAAAAATTGTTATCATGTCATTATCACAAGATACCAAAATCTCGGCAGTTTTTAATTATCTGTTATTTTATACCGAATTTATTATGATATTAAATGGAATTATTTGAATTATTTTTTTTTCAAATAATCATTACATACATACATATAAATAAAATGATGATCATGATGTTCAGTAGTTATGTTAACTTAGCAAGACTAATGCACATCATATTGTTTGTTTTTCACTACTTCGTTCTTCTGATGATGTGTAATCCTCATAATAACTCTATTCTTTACTTGAAAAGAAATAGAAATATAGTGGTATCTAGTTCCTTGCAAGAATATAAAGGATGCTGGTTCTGTTTCTTACTCCCACTGGAGTTGGATGTGTATTGTAATTTGCAGGACAATATCTTCAGACATCAGTCCTGTGATTTAGACAGTTTATCTGCCAAGCCCATGAATGACTTGTTTCCTAAAAGTTTTTCCAACTACATGATTTAGGGACAGTTTGGATAGAAATTTCAGTAAAAAAATGTGAAAATAAATCTTCTTATATCTTTAGATAGTTTATCCATAGATCTGCTTGTATTGTAGCTACTTTTCATGGTTGACTAAAATAGATGATGAATGCTTCCTTGTGTATAACATGTTTCAGTGAAATTCATATTAGCAAACTTTTCATTGCATCGGCTAATCTATTGGGGAATATCATATCAGAATACAATGACTTATTATCCCAGAAAAACATCATTGAGGTATATTTATATTTGCGCTTGAGAAGTTTTAAGGATGTCTCTCTCTCTCTCTCTCTCTCTCTCTCTCTCTCTCTCTCTCTCTCTCTCTCTTTAAAAAATTTTTTTAAAAAATGTCTGAAGTTGTTTGTTTACTGTATTCTTCTCTTGCTTACAATGATAAGTCAAACATCAAGAAGGTGATTGAAGAGCTTGATGAAAAGAAGAAGGAAACACTAAAATCCCTAAACCTAGACCTACACCTAATCCTATAGTTGTGCTTGTTTTAGATTATGGAGGGCCTTTTTTGGTTTGCATGCATGCCTCAGCTTCATATGATCATAAAATTCCATAGGTTGATTAATATATATGATGAAACCCTACTCTCTCACAGTAATGTGAGAATAACAACACTCCAGATATGCATATCCTTTATCTTTCTTGTATGTAGTTACATGTCGAATTTCTTCGTTCTTTGATTCATTACACCTCCTTATAGGAAAACATTTAATGATGTGTACAGGTAAATTCATTTTTTCTTATTCCTTATATTGTTTCCCAGTTATATTTGTGTTGGTTTCAGAGTACAGGTAGCAATAGAAAGTGTTGGTCGATTGTGGCTTATAGACAAAGGGATGAGTAACCAACAATACGAATATGGAAGGCTTTCCCCAGGTATCTAGATGCTTTTAGATATAATTATGTTGTTTTTAAATATATTAGCTCGAAATTGATGGAGTAGACCCGGATGTGCGTTG
This sequence comes from Magnolia sinica, assembly GCF_029962835.1. NCBI lineage: Eukaryota > Viridiplantae > Streptophyta > Magnoliopsida > Magnoliales > Magnoliaceae > Magnolia > Magnolia sinica. The sequence goes on along the minus strand of NC_080574.1, from coordinate 131,292,093 downwards.
GCGCTATCTGGATGTTGAGCGGGGGTCCCTGGAAGGTGGGAACCGCTGTTATGACCATGATGAAGCTGTCCATTTCCTATAGACAGCATTGGAGTGGCTTGGCCATTTGGACAGACCATGTTTATGTATTTACTCGAAATTGATGGAGCAGATCCGGATGTGCGTCGGAGCTATCCGGATGTTGAGCGGGGGTCCCTGGAAGATGGGAACCGCTGTTATGACCATGATGAAGCTGTCCATTTCCTATGGACAGCATTGGAAGGGCCTGGCCAATTGGAGCAGGCCGTGTTTATATCTGTATTTGCAGGGACCACACCCTTAATCTATAACCTAAACCTATTCTCAAATTCCAAAACCTATAATTACAACCTAAACCTATAACCTAAACCTATAAACTATAACCTAAACCTATAACCTAAACTCAATTTCCTAAACTTTAACCTACAACCTAACCTAAACCTATACTTATAACCTAAACCTATTCTCAAATCCCAAAACTTATAACCTAAACCCTAACGTAAACCTATAACCTGAACCTATAACCTATTTTCAAATCCCAAAACCTATAACTATAACCTAAACCTTAACCAAAAACCTATAACCTAACGTAAACCTATAACCTAAACCTAAAATAAACTTAAACATAAACCTATAACTTTAACCTTAACATATAACCTTAACCTAAACCTAAACCTATAACCTATAACCTAAACCTAAACCTAAAACCTAATGTATTCTCAAATCCCTAAACCTAAACCTACACCTAATCCTAATCTCAACTCCCTAACCTAAACCTATACCTAAACTTAAAAACCAAAACCTAAACTCGATCCCGAACCCGAACCCGATTTCCTAAGCCTAAACCTTAACCTATTCTCAATTCCCTAAACCTATAGCTTATAACCTAAACCGAAACCTAAACATAAACCTAAAACCTAATGCATTCTCAAATCTCTAAACCTAAACCTATACCTAATCCTAATCTCAACTCCCTAACCTAAACTTGAAAACCCAAACCTAAACCCGATCTCGAACTGGAACCCGATTTCCTAAACCTAAACCTTAACCTATTCTTAATTCCCTAAACCTATTGCTTATAACCTAAACCTAAACCTAAACCTATACCATATAACCTAAACCTAAACTTAAAATCTAATGTATTCTCAAATCCCTAAACCTAAACCTACACCCAATCCTAATCTCAACTCCCAAACCTAAACCTAAACCTAAACTTGAAAACCCAAACCTAAACCCGATCCCGAACCCAAACCTGATTTCCTAAACCTAAACATTAACCTATTCTCAATTCCCTAAACCTATATCTTATAACCTAAACCTAAACCTATACTTATTCCCTAAACCTATTCTGAAATCCCAAAACCTATAACCTAAACCATACCCTAAACCTATAACCTATAACCTGAACCTATAACGTAAACTCAATTCCCTAAACCTTAACCTATAACCTAACATAAACCTATACTTTAACCTAATCCTATTCTCAAATCCCAAAACCTATAATCTAAACCTATAACCTATAACCTATAACCTGAACCTATAACCTAAACTCAATTTACTAAACCTTAACCTATAACCTAACCTAAACCTATACTTATAACCTAAACCTATTCTCAAATCACAAAACCTATAACTATAACTTAAACCTTAACCAAAAACCTATAAGCTAACCTAAACCTAAACTTATAACCTATACCTATAACCTTAACCTTAACATATAACCATAACCAAAACGTGAACCTAAACCTAAACCTATAACCTAAACCTATTCTCAAATCCCTAAACCTATAACCTAAACCTATTCTCAAATCTCTATACCTAATCCTAATCTCAACTCCCTAACCTAAACCTAAACCTAAACTTGAAAACTCAAACCTAAACCCGATCCCAAACCCGAACCCGATTTCCTTAACCTAAACATTAACCTATTCTCAATTCCCTAAACCTATTGCTTATAACCTAAACTGAAACCTAAACCTATAACTTAACCTAAACCTATAGCTTATAACCTAAACAAAAACCTAAAACCTAAATGTATTCTCAAATTCCTAAACCTAAACCTACACCTAATCCTAATCTCAACTCCCTAACCTAAACTTAAACCTATAACCTAAACCTATTCTCAAATCCCTAAACCTAAACCTAAACCTATTCTCAAATCCCTAAACCTAAACCTAAACCTTAATATATTCTCAAATCCCTATACCTAAACCTACACCTAATCCTAATCTAAACTCCCTAACCTAAACCTAAACCTAAACTTGAAAACCCAAACCTAAACCTGATCCCGAACTCAAACCCGATTTCCTAAACCTAAACATTAACCTATTCTCAATTCCCTAAACCTATACCTTATAACCTAAACCTAAACCTAAACCTTAACCTAAACCTTAACCTTAACCTAAACCTATAATCTATAACTTTAACCTAAACTTAAACCTAAACCTATATAACAAATAACCTAAACCGAAACCTAAACCTATACCTTAACTTAAACCTAAACCTAAACCTATAACCTATAACCTAAACCTAAACCTAAAACCTAAATGTATTCTCAAATCCTTAAACCTAAACCTACACCTAATCCTAATCTCAACTCCCTAACCTAAACCTAAACCTAAACTTGAAAACCAAAACCTAAACCCGATCCCGAACCTGAACCTGATTTTCTAAACCTAAACCTTAACCTATTCTCAATTCCCTAAACCTATTGCTTATAACCTAAAGCTAAGCCTAAACCTTAACCTAAACCTAAACCTGTAACCTATAACATACACCTAAACCTAAAACCTAAATGTATTCTCAAATCCGTAAACATAAACCTACACCTAATCCTAATATCAACTCCCTAACCTAAACCTAAACCTAAACTTGAAAACCAAAACCGAAACCCGATCCCGAATACCTTATAACCTAAACAAAAATCTAAAACCTAAATGTATTCTCAAATCCCTAAACCTAAACCTACACCTAATCCTAATCTCAACTCCCTAACCTAAACCTAAACCTATAACCTAAACCTATTCTCAAATCCCTAAACATAAACCTAAACCTTAATATATTCTCAAATCCCTATACCTAAACCTACACCTAATCCTAATCTAAACTCCCTAACCTAAACCAAAACCTAAACTTGAAAACCCAAACCTAAACCCGATCCCGAACTCAAACCCGATTTCCTAAACCTAAACATTAACCTATTCTCAATTCCCTAAACCTATACCTTATAACCTAAACCTAAACCTAAACCTTAACCTTAACCTAAACCTATAATCTATAACCTTAACCTAAACTTAAACCTAAACCTATATAACAAATAACCTAAACCTATACCTTAACTTAAACCTAAACCTAAACCTATAACCTATAACCTAAACCTAAACCTAAAACCTAAATGTATTCTCAAATCCTTAAACCTAAACCTACACCTAATCCTAATCTCAACTCCCTAACCTAAACCTAAACCTAAACTTGAAAACCAAAACCTAAACCTGATCCCGAACCCGAACCCGATTTCCTGAACCTAAACCTTAACCTATACTCAATTCCCTAATCCTATTGCTTATAACCTAAACCTTAACCTAAACCTATGACCTATAGCCTTAACCTAAACATGTAACCTATAACCTAAACCTAAACCTAAAACCTAAATGTATTCTTAAATCCGTAAACATAAACCTACACCTAATCCTAATATCAACTCCCTAACCTAAACCTAAACCTAAACTTGAAAACCAAAACCGAAACCCGATCCCGAACCTGAACCCGATTTCCTAAACCTAAACCTTAACCTATTCTCAATTCCTAAAACCTATTGCTTATAACCTAAACCAAAACCTAAACCTATACCTTAACCTAAACCTATAACCTATGACCTAAACATAAACCTAAAACCTAAATGTATTCTCAAATCCCTAAACCTAAACCTACACCTAATTCTAATCTCAACTCCCTAACCTAAACCTAAACTTAAACTTGAAAACCCAAACCTAAACCCGATCTCAAACCCGAACCCGATTTCCTAAACCTAAACCTTAACCTATTCTCAATTCCCTAAACCTATAGCTTATAACTTAAACCTAAACCTATATAACATATAACCTAAACCTAAACCTAAACCTAAACCTATATAACATATAACCTAAACCGAAACCTATACCTATACCTTAACCTAAACCTAAACCTATAACCTATAGCCTAAACCTAAACCTAAAACCTAAATGTATTCTCAAATCCCTAAACCTAAACCTACACCTAATCCTAATCTCAACTCCCTAATCAAAACCTAAACCCGATCTCGAACCCGAACCCGAACCCGATTTCCTAAACCTAAATGTATTCTCAAATCCTTGAACCTAAACCTAAACCTTAACCTAAACCTTAACCTAAACCTATAACCTATAGCCTTAACCTAAACATGTAACCTATAACCTAAACCTAAACCTAAAACCTAAATGTATTCTCAAATCCCTAAACCTAAACCTATACCTAATCCTAATCTCAACTCCCTAACCTAAACCTAAACCTAAACTTAAAAATCCAAACCTAAACCCGATCCCGAACCCGAACCCGATTTCCTAAACCTAAACCTTAACCTATTCTCAATTCCCTAAACCTATTGCTTATAAAACCGAAACCTAAACCTATACCTAAACCTAAACCTAAACCTAAACCTATAACCTATAACCTAAACATAAACCTAAAACCTAAATGTATTCTCAAATCCCTAAACCTAAACCTACACCTAATCCTAATCTAAACTCCCTAACCTAAACCTAAACCTAAACTTGATAACCCAAACCTAAACCCGATCCCGAACCCGAACCCGATTTCCTAAACCTAAACCTTAACCTATTCTCAATTCCTTAAAATTATTGCTTATAACCTAAACCGAAACCTAAACCTATACCTAAACCTAAACCTATAACCTATAACCTAAACATAAACATAAAACCTAAATGTATTCTCAAATCCCTAAACCCAAACTTACACCTAATCCTAATCTCAACTCCTTAACCTAAACCTAAACCTAAACTTGAAAACTCAAACCTAAACTCGATCCCGAACCCAAACCTGATTTCCTAAACCTAAACATTAATGTATTCTCAAATCCCTAAACCTAAACCTACACCTAATCCTAATCTCAACTCCCTAACCTAAACCTAAACCTGAACTTCAAAATCTAAACTTAAACCCGATCCCGAACCCGAACCCGATTTCCTAAACCTAAACCTTAACCTATTCTCAATTCCCTAAACTTATTGCTTATAACCTAAATCGCAACCTAAACCTATACCTTAACCTAAACCTAAACTTATAACCTATAACCTAAACCTAAACCTAAAACCTAAATGTATTCTCAAATCCCTAAACCTAACCTACACCTAATCCTAATCTCAACTCTCTAACCTAAACCTAAACCTAAACTTGAAAACTCAAACCTAAACCCGATCCTGAACCCGAACCCGATTTCCTAAACCTAAACCTTAACCTATTCTCAATTCCCTAAACCTATTGCTTATAACCTAAACCGAAACCTAAATATATACCTTAACCTAAACCTAAACCTATAACCTATAACCTATAACCTAAACCTAAACCTAAAACATAAATGTATTCTCAAATCCCTAAACCTAAACCTAAACCTACACCTAATCCTAATCTCAACTCCCTAACTTAAATTTAAACCTAAACTTGAAAACCAAAACCTAAACCAAATCCCGAACCCGAACCCGATTTCCTAAACCTAAACCTTAACCTATTCTCAATTCCTTAAACCTATTGCTTATAACCTAAACCTATACCTTAACCTAAACCTAAAACCTAAATATATTCTCAAATCCCTAAACCTAAACCTACACCTAATCCTAATCTCAACTCCCTAACCTAAACCTAAACCTAAACTTGAAAACTCAAACTTAAACCCGATCCCGAACCCGATTTCCTAAACCTAAACCTTAACCTATTCTCAATTCCCTAATCCCATTGCTTATAACCTAAACCAAAACCTAAACCTATACCTTAACCTAAACCTATAACCTAAACAAAAACCTAAAACCTAAATGTATTCTCAAATCCCTAAACCTAAACCTACACCTAATCCTATTCTCAACTCCCTAACCTAAACCTAAACCTAAACTTGAAAACTCAAACCTAAACCCGATCCCGAACCCGAACCCGTTTTCCTAAACCTAAACCTACACCTAATCCTAATCTCAACTCCCTAACCTAAACCTAAACCTAAACTTGAAAACCAAAACCTAAACACGATCCCGAACCCGAACTCGATTTCCTAAAACTAAACCTTAACCTATTCTCAATTTCCTAAACCTATAGCTTATAACCTAAACCTAAACCTTAACCTAAACCTAAAACCTAAATGTATTCTCGAATCCTTAAACCTAAACCTACACCTAATCCTAATCTCAACTCCCTAACCTAAACCTAAACCTAAACTTGAAAACACAAACCTAAACCTTAGCCTATTCTCAATTCCCTAAACCTTTATCTTATAACCTAAACCTAAGCCTAAAGCTATACCTAAACCTGTAACCTATAACTTAAACCTAAACCTAAACCTAAAACCTATTGCTTATAAGCTAAACCTAAACCTAAACCTAAATGTATTCTCAAATCCCTAAACTTAAACCTACACCTAATCCTAATCTCAACTCCTTAATCCAAACCTAAACCCGATCCCGAACCCGAACCCGATTTCCTAAACCTAAACCTTAACCTATAACCTAACATAAACCTAAACCTATTACCTGCACTTATAACCTAAATCTATAACTTAAACATAAACCTAAAACTTAAACTTAAACCTAAAATTGAAATGTATTTTCAAATCCTTGAACCTAAACCTATACCTAATCCTAATCTCAACTCCCTAACCTAAACTTAAACCTAAACTTGATAACCTAAACCTAAACCCGATCCCGAACTCGGACCCAATTTCCTAAACCTAAACCTTAACCCTAACCTATTCTCAATTCCCTAAAGCTATAACTTATATACTATAACCTATAACTAAAACCTAAACCTTAACCTAAACCTATAACCTAAGCCTAAACCTTAACGTAAACCTATAACCTAAGCCTAAACCTTAACCTAAACCTATAACCTAAGCCTAAACCTTAACGTAAACCTATAACCTAAGCCTAAACCTTAACCTAAACCTAAACCAAAACCTATAACCTATAACCTTAACCTATAACCTAAACTTATAACCTATAACCTAAAACTTAATCCTAAACCTAAACCAAAACCTAAAACCTAATACCTAAAACCCAAAACCTAAACCTATTTTAATGATTAGTTTTATTTTTAAAAAGTGCTTACTTTTTTGGAAGAAGTTTATGCAATTCTTCATGATTTTGAATTATAATGTTTTGTTGGTTTAATATTTTTTTTTTCAGGTGAAAGACAAAAAGAAAATTGTTGCTGATTTTTTTTCTTTTTTTATTTATGATGTTAAACTTATATATATTTATGTATGGATGAATGTAATGTGGATAAGATTGCTTGTGTTTGGATGGATGTAGTTTATGTTTGGATGAATGTAGTTTATGTTGGATTTACATAGTTTGGGTTTAGATGGATGTAGTTTATGTTTGAATGAATGTAGTTTATGTTAGATTTATGTAGTTTAGGTTTAGATGGATGTGAATGTGAATATGATGAAATATATTATATAACAGGTATATATCAGGAAGAATATTATGATGTAACAGGTGCACATTGACCTTCTTATAAGGGACGGTCCATGATAGTCCTTTTTAAGGACGGTCCATGACCGTCCTTTTAAAGAACGGTCTGTGGCCGTCCTTTGAGGGCCCATAAGAGACGGACCATGGCAGTCCTTTTTAAGGACGGTCCATGACCGTCCTTTTAAAGGACGGTCTATGGCCGTCCTTTAAAGGCTCATCAGAGACGGCCTACAACAGTCTTTTTTAAGGACGGTCGATGGCTGTCCTTTAAAGGCTCATAAGAGACTGTCCAAGACCGTCCCTTTTAAGGACGGTTCACGACCGTCCTTTTTTTGTGAATAAAAATGACGGTTTTCGACCGTCCTTTAAGTAATACAACACGTCAAAATTTGACGGCCCTTGCGACGGTCCATGACCGTCCTTTTTAGTCATTTGAGACGGTTTTGGACCGTCCTTTTTTTGCAGTTTTGGCGTAGTGGTAATAAGGCTTGATACGAAAAATAAGACATTGAAAAACCAAGTAAACCACGCTGGAAAAAGCAATGGAGGATTGAACGCATGCCAAACCCTTCTGGGGGTCACATAAATTTTGGATCAATATGATATTTGTTTTTTTCTTGCTCTCTTCATAAACATATGAGTGACCTTATGAACATATTGGATGGAAATTAAACATTGTGGCGAGCACCATGAATGTTTTAACAATGAGAATCATTGTCCCCGTTGTTATTTGCTGTCTGTGGTGTGGTCTACTTGAGCCTTGGAAATTACTCATTTTTGGATCAAAATCTAAAACGATCTTACCAAATGAATGATTGGTGTAGATATGATAAATACATCATTTTGGGGCCATGTAACTTTGATCTTCTTTGAACCGTTCATACAAGGCAGAGCTCACGAACGTCGGTGCTCATCTTCTTCACACGACACGTACCCACACTAGCTAAGTTGGTGGTGTGTGGTCCGCTTCCTACTAACATTTACATGGAATGGATGATGCTAATGTATCAGTAGTTGACCTAAAATAGGATTGATGGAACGAAGAAAATTGATGGTTGAGATTCAACAAACAAAAGTCCATCAATCAAAGGTCCGAGTGGTCCAGTCAATATGCAATGTCCATCAATCGAAGGTCTGAGTGGTCCAATCAATATGCTTTCCGTCACTTGATCTATCAACATCACGATTGGGACAATTCAATTTGAGCTATGGTTTATACCACATGTACAATTGTTAAGTGTATTAGTTTAAAGCCTCGTATGTTTCACTAAGTACTCACTAATGTGAAGGAAATGTGTGGTTACAATGATTTTGCCACCGTCAAACCAAATATTAGAGTTATGGGTCACGTGAAAAACCTATTTAAGAGACATACAAAACTTTTATTCATTATAATTTTCATTTAATTAAAAATCTTCTATCTAAATAACAATATTAAATTATTTTGATGATGATTTAATAATAATCTAAAAGTATTGTTATTATAATTTTACCACATATGAACCAACCAGAATCAGAGATAGAATACATCTATGAGATATAAAGTAATTTGTAATTATATATTACCCATTTTCTTTGTAGTAGTTTGCTAGCTCAAAGAGTGTAACTTGTGTTAGGCTCAATTTGAATGGTTTAATTTGAACTAAAATCTTTAATCTAACTCATGCTAGGTCAAGCTTGTGTTAAGGCCTTTACAACTAAACTAACATGGTATGCACATGTATGAGTTATGACTAAATATATGATGTAAATGTAAAATCATGGGTTCCATGGAAATAGTGTTCATGATTTGAACCATTCACCCATGTTGTGAAGTGTATGCTGTATGGGATTTATAATCAAAGTTGTTTGTGTATGAAAAATAGAGTTTTGATTGGAACTACCCTGGGGCCCACATGCGGAGTAGCTATATTATAGCAAGATTTAAATGTTGTTTGATATTGGTAGGTATCACCAAATACAAATTGGTTTCATCCTTAGATTAAAATGACTTGATAGAGAGTGACACTAAGCCATCATGATGTAGTTTCACATGGTGACCAATTTGGTAACTAGAATTTTCGAGACTTAATTATATGAGTGGTGAATGAGTTTTTATGGAAGGGGTGGAATTTATTTGCAACTGTTGCATTTTAATGATGCAGTATGGTACACACATTTCATTTATCATAAAGAGAGCTGTAGTAGGAAGTAGCATAAAATCAAATAGTTGTATTAGCTCTTGGAAAAACAACCATTTTAATAAAAGGACAAACTAGCCTTGCTCTTTAGTTTCCGAAGGTAACTAATATGGTAGGTAGAACTGAATTAGAAACCTTAATTGTATGAGTGGTGAATAGTGAATATAGATTAGTTATATTTTTTATTTTAATGGCGTTATTTGATAGTTAAAGAAATAATTTTATGCATTAGTTTACTCATAACAAGTCTTAACTCAACCTAACTCAACCCAACTCGAATTGAGTTAGACTTGAGTATTTGATAGTTAAATTGGGCCTTGGTTGGAGACTAGAGGTGTGTTGTTCATCTACTCAAAACTTTTGCATGTCAACCTCCATGTTGAAGTTACTAGAGGTCGCAGGGGGGCCACGCTCCCTTGCTTGGGGGTCGAGGTGTAACAACCCATTTTTTTATGGGAACCAACTCCACCGTTCGCTTATATGTGGCCCACCTGAGTTTTGAATCAGCCTCATTTTTGGCTTCATGTCCTCTCATGGCCAAGCCAAGATGATGGACAGAGTGGATTTATAACATCATTAGTGGGACCCACCACGTCAAAAAAAAAAAGAATCATCTCTAGTGACGTGCGAAAGCCCGTCACTGCCGACCAATCCACTCTCTCTCTCTTCTTCCTTCTTTTTCGTATGGTAATGGATACCTAACCCTCCCACCAATCGAAACTGTCCACGTTCCCCACTCTTCCATTTTGCTATTCATCTCCTTAAAAAAAAAAAAATCAAATCAAAGAGAGAGAGAGAGAGAGAGAGAGAGAGAGAGAGAGAGAGAGAGAGAGATTGGAGCATGTTCGAATCATCAGATGTTTTTAAAGGTAGGTGATCTTAACTTAAAGTTTAACATTTTCAGTTAATTGTTATGTTATTTTATTTCAAAATTTTAATAGTAATTAATTATTATGTGATTGATCTTTTTATTTAAAATTTATTTAATTGTTTAGTTTAATTGTTGAAATTTTGAAATATACCTTGAATCAATTGTTGAATTAAATCGGTTTGATCCATAGTTAAATTTTAATTTAATATTCAATATATATATATCTTAATTATATTAGATAAATTAATAAATTATTGAAAGTATAATTTGATTAAAAAAATCTAATTTTAATTCTAAACTTTTAGAAATTAATAACTTAAATAAAATTTGTTATTAAAATAATCAAATTCATCAGCTTTGGAATTTATTTAATAAATTAGATTATAATTTGATTGATTTAAATCTAAAGTTAAATTTAAATATAAATTAATTCTTAAATTGTAAAAATACTTTATTTGTATAATTTATTAAATTTTAATTTAATATCAGAACAATATAAAAAATATATATTTTTTAAGTTTATGTGATAATTAAAATAAAATTTAAATTTTAGAATTTAGTGAATAAAAATAATAAATAAATATAAATTAATTCTTAAATTGTAAAAATACTTTATTCGTATAAATTTATTAAATTTTAATTTAATATCAATATATATATATATATATATATATATATATATATATATATATATATATATATATATATATATATATATATATATATATATATATATATATGTATGTATGTATTTGTTAAGTTTATGTGATAATTAAAATAAAATTAAAAATTAAAAATTTAGTGAATAAAAATAATAAATATTTTTATGCTAATATTTAATATTATTTAAGTAAAAAATTTCTAATTCAATTAAAGTTATAATTTAAGATAAAATTTCTTATACATTATTAAATCAGTAATTTGTAAATTTAATAATAGTAAAAATAATATTTTATTTAAATGTTTTAGTTATTAAAGTTTTAACAAATTTATATTTAGAATTATTAATTAGAAAGAAAAATTTATATTGTTGATATTTTCGATTGTGAAACAATGATTCATCTTATATGCATGTCTGACATTCATTGAGCAACAATTTTAATATGTTGGATGTAACGTAAGCAAATAGGGCAATCGTGTCCCTTGGGTGTAAGACCTTAAAGCCAACTAGTAGGGCGATTGTGTCCCTTGGGTGAAAGACCCTAGAACCCACTGAATCCTTTCGAGTCTCCTTTGTGTATGCCGTATGAGTACAATTGTGTGCGTGGATATACGTCAGAAGTACAACTATAGCAGTAGTCTGACCGGCTAATGTATAAATGGGTCCATCACCACGAGATACCGGTGTGTGTGCGTTATTGCAACATGGTCATCCACTTGGGTACGGTGTTGTATGAAATGATATATATTGTTTATGAGAATTCATGGAAAGTATCACATGCATCACAGTTTTACAATTCTATTGCTTAAATTCATGTTCTTTTATTATCTGTATTATATTTTTTTTCATTATTTATAAAAATTTAATATAATCTGAACATATTAAATTTTGAGTAAGAAATGACCCTACTGGGCTTTTATGCTCACCCTTACTACAAAAATGCACAGGTGTAGAGCTGGAATACTACGAGGAGGCAGGCCTTTACTATTAATTTTATTTTTGTAGAAAATTAGGTTTAGTTTAAATTCAATTCAGTTTTTATTATTTAGCTTTAGTTTATATTCCAAATTTCGATGTAGAAAAAAAAAAGAAAAAAAAAAGAAGAAAAACTATTAAGAGAATTGAATTTAATAAACATTTCAGTAGTATTTTCTTTTTAGATGACATTGAATATTTATTAAATTTGATTGAATCATGTGGATTGTAATAATATCAATATATTAAAACTCATGAACCTGGGATTCGGGTCCCAAATACCCTCTTCGGGTACCCGAATGTTGGGGCATGATACGAGGGGCGCACTCCCAGTCTAGAAGGCAATTTTGTAATTTCAAATAGAGTTTTATGTAAACCATTGTTCGTTTAGGATAATACATATTTTGTTGTGAGAGAGAGAGAGAGAGAGAGAGAGACGTCATTATATTGAGATTTCACCACCTATGGATACTCGAACCCGAGAGAGAGAGAGAGAGAGAGAGAGAGAGAGAGAGAGAGAGAGAGAGACGTCATTATATTGAGATTTCACCACCTATGGATACTCGAACCCTTATACTTAAACCCTTGACTAGGTGTTGAAACTCTTGAGAGTCTACCACTGGAGCAAGAGTAAGGTTCCAACCTTTGAGGATATTGGATTAGTGTGAATTCGTTGACATACTGAAATGGAACCCGTAAATCTTTGTGTTGTGGTTTGCATCTTTTTTTTTTTTTTTGCTTTCTTTTTATTCCAACATTGTTTTGTGGTTGGTTAAGAAGGGGTCTTTCTCCCAACAATCAATTCACTTTCAACGATTGTTGAATGATGTGCAATTAATAATAAGATATATGCCTACAAAGTTTTATACAATTTCTATTAGTGATGGGGGAAGGTAGAAAATCCTAAGGGAAGCTACCTACCTCCACATGTGGTGAGAGGGGGGAAATGCATGGAGAAAAGAGGCAGTGAACCTCCCTTGTATAACCTTTCCCTCTCTCTCATGCTCCCTCTATCATGGAAAAACAACCGATGCAGGAAAATAAAAACTATAAAGAAAAAGAGTCATATTAAAACTTAAGGTATAAAGAAAAACAAAATATTAGTATAGAGATTTACATGGTTTGACAATATGCCTATATCCATAGGATAACAACATGAAGTTTTTTTCTTTATTAAAATAATAGAATCAGAAATACAAAACTCACCTCTTTCTCACTCTTCCTTTGTATAGGAACTTAACGCTAAGAAATACTCCAAAAGAATAAATGAATGCATCCCTCTACCTATGGCTCCCTTTTTGTGAAATTGCATAAGGTGATGGTGGGCCACTCGAGCTATATGTATGGAAGCTTGACAGAGCTAAGGAATGAATGACTGTCCTAGGGGGTGAATATGACCAATTAAAAATTATGTCAATTAAAACACAATTACTTAACTAAACTAATATGTCAATTTAAATTAATTAAAATAATTAACACTAAGTCTTCCAAGCCAATAGTGGGTCTAATCACATAGATTACATATGATATTTCAATTCAAGAAACTAATCTATAATCGATAGTATACATATGTGTGTGATGTGCTAACTATTTAATTCGTAACATTTATCTAATTATACATATATAATTCAACTAATTAACCACATAAGAATAATTAGAAATGTGCTCAAATGATAATTCTAAATACAAGTATGTATAGTGATTCGGTTTTCTTACTCCACTCCTAGCAAACGCACTCTTCTTGAGTGTATCGGTATTCACTGTCAGAGGTTTTAAATCAGGTTCACTTCGAACCTATACAAGTGTACACTCCTGTTGGAGGCCTACACAAGGACTTATCAAGCGTACACTCCCACCAGAGGCCTATAGAAAGACTTACCCATGTATTTGTTAGGATTTCCTCCTCATGGCTCGACCGGTTGAGTGCCCTGCTCGACCGGTCGAGGGTGCTAGTCGACCAGTCGAGGACTGCCTCGACTCAAACTCCAGCGAGCTTGGTTGGAATTTTTCCGTGGTGTTCGACCAGTCAAGGGAGGTGCTCGACTGGTCAAGTGGGCTGCTCGACCGGCCGAGGACCCTGCTCGACCAGTCGAGCTTACGCAGATTCAGTCCAGATTTTGTGCAGACTACAGAAATTTGAGACGGTTTTCAACATAGTGCGAAAGAGAGTTGCCTAAACTATAAATAGGGGTTCTTAGGGCTTTTCTAGGTAATGCAAGAGAGTTTTCTAAAACTTTACAAGGGTTTGCTAAAGGATTTAGGGCTATCAAAGGTGTGAGAGAGAGAGAGAAAGAGAAAGAGGAAGCTTGTGGAAGGGAGATTCTGCTCGGAGAGGTGATCTACTGTGCACTCAACATCTCAGCACTTTTACGTCCTCGTAATCAGTCTATGTAAGTAAAGAATGATTGATCCAAGAGGTGTGTGCTTGTGATCGGTTGTAACGTTCTACTTCATAGTGGATTGTTGATCTAGACGAGGTCCTATAGTTTTTACCTCTTTGAGAGTTTTCCACGTAAAAATCTCTTATGTCGTGTGGTTTGTACTATGATTTATTTCAGTGCTTTATTATCTTATAATTCTGGTGTTTTTGGAAGGCTAGATCCTAAGGTTTTGTGCAAAGGCCTCTAACAAAGTGGTATCAAAGCGTTTAGGTTGGTTAAACAGAGTGGGATCGGTTCTAAATTATGGAAGGTAGCTCATCAAGGATTATCAGTCTCAATGGTTCTAACTGGACCATATGAAAGGCGAAGATGGAGGACTTGCTTTATTGCAAAGACTTGTATTCTCCAATTCAAGGCATACAGCAAAGTCAAAGGATATGACAAATGATGATTGGAAGAAATTGGACCGAAAGGCAGTGGGGTTTATTGGACAATGGTTAGATGATTCCGTATTCCACCATGTGTCTACGGAGACCTCAGCCACCAGCCTATGGCTGAAATTGCAAGGGTTGTATGAGAGGAAGATAGTCGGCAATAAGATTTTTCTGATAAGATAACTTGTGAATCTTAAGTTCAAAGATAGTGGTTCTGTAGCTGAGCACATGAATGAGGTCAACAATATATTGAACCTGCTCTCCGCTATGAAGATGGTCCTG
Source organism: Magnolia sinica (assembly GCF_029962835.1). Classification (NCBI taxonomy): domain Eukaryota; kingdom Viridiplantae; phylum Streptophyta; class Magnoliopsida; order Magnoliales; family Magnoliaceae; genus Magnolia; species Magnolia sinica. The sequence continues at coordinate 131,276,582 of NC_080574.1, read as the reverse complement.
GACAATGAATTACAGGCTTTACTATTGCTTAGCTCATTGCCTGATAGTTGGGAGACATTGGTACTGTCTCTGAGTAACTTCGCACCAGATGGAAAGGTGTCCACGGAACAAGTAACTAGTTGTCTCTTCAATGAGAAGACAAGGAGGAAGTCTCAGCGGTCTACTCAGCAAGAGGCCCTTGTGACACAAGAATGGGGGAGAGGAAAGAATAGAAAGGGCGGGAAGGCCCGAGATAATTTAAGAGGCAAGTCGAGTACTAGGAAAGATGTTGAATGCTGAAATTATGGTAAGAAGGTCCACTATAAGCATGAATGTTGTAAGAATAAGAACGGCAAGAAAGGAAAAGGAAGATGAATCAAATTCCACTGCGGTCGCTTCAGATGGCGACGTTGTAGTTATTTTTTCTGCAGATCATGATATTTGTCTCATGGCTATGAGTCAGGACACTAGCTGGGCGATAGACTCGGGAGCCTCATTTTATGCGACTTCACGCAGGGACTTCTTCACAAGCTACAAGTTAGGTAACTTCAGGACCGTGAAGATGGAAAATTCTAGCATATCGAAGATCGTAGAGGTCGATGATATTTGTGTGAAGACCGATGTGAGCTACACATTGGTTCTCAGGGATATGAGGCATATTCCAGACCTTTGCCTCAACTTGATGTCGACAGGAAGGCTGAATGATGATGGCTATGAAAGTTAATTTGTTGGTGGGCGTCAGAAGCTCATCAAGGGTTTATTAATCGCGGCCAGAGGAAAGAAGTGTTGCACCCTTTATAAGGCAAGTGTCAGTGTGTGCAAGGGTGGGTTGAATGCAGCGAAAGATTCAGCTATTGATATATGGCACAAGCGTCTGGGCCACATGAGTGAAAAATGGCTTCAGGTACTAGCGAGGAAGCGACTCCTTCCAGACGTGACAGGTATGCCTCTCAAAACCTGTATTGATTGTTTATTAGGGAAATAATATAGAGTTTCATTTGTTAAATCTGCTTCTCATGTTAATAAAGTGCATGCATTGGATTTGGTTATTCTGATGTTTATAATCCTATGAGGGCAAAAACCTTGGGTGGGGCATTATATTTTGTTACTTTTATAGATGATGAATTTAAGGGGGTTTGGGTTTATGCTTTGAAATTAAAGGACGAGGTCTTTGGTGTATTTAAATTATTTCATGCTATGGTTGAGAGAGAGACATGTAGAGCATTAAAGTGCATTCGCACTGACAATGGTGGTGAATACATCGGTGACTTTCATGAATATTGTAAGTCTTTGGGTATACGGTATGAACAGACAGTTCCCATGACCCCCAGCATAATGGTGTAGCTGAGCGAATGAATTACACCATTGTAAAGAGAATTAGATGCTTGTTATCCCATGTAAAGTTGCCCAAGACACTCTGGGGAGAAGCAATGTACACGGTAGTATATTTGATAAATAGGTCTCCATCAACCCCATCAAATGGAGAAGTACCCGTGAAGGTGTGGACTAGACAAGAACCATCATACAATCATCTCAGGGTGTTTAGATGCCGGGCATCCGTTCACGTACGAAAGGACAAGAGGTCCAAGCTCGATATGAAGATCAAGCAATGTGTGTTCTTGGAGTACGGTGATGAAAAATTCAACTACAGATTATGGGATCCAACTGAGAAGAAGCTCGTTAGGAGCAGAGATGTGATTTTCTTTGAAGATCAGTATATAGAAGACATTGCTAAGCCAGAGAAGAACCAGCCTAGTTCAGGTGAGCTAGAGGACATGGATCCGGTTATTCCTCCTGTGGTGCCTGATGACGGGGGAGTACAACTAGGTGCAGAGGATGAGGGAGTTCCTATAGAAGATGGACCATGGGAGCAGTCTCCGCTTGATCCACTTGTTGAGCCACATGTGAGGAGGTCATTTAGGGACAGACAACCGTCCAAGAGGTACTCGCCGCATAAGTACATTATACTTACTGATGAGGGAGAGCCAGAAGATTATTCTGAGGCCCTAACCGAAGAGCATAAGGGGGAGTGATTAAAAGCTATGCAAGAGGAGATGACATCCTTGCATAAGAATCACACCTATAATATGGTGAAATTGTCTAAGGGCAAGAAAGATATGAGCAACAAGTGGGTGTTCAGAAAGAAGATTGAGAAGAAGAATTCACAAACGAGGTCCAAGGCTAGACTTGTAGTGAAAAGGTTTGGTCAGAGGAAAGGTATAGACTTCCATACGGGTGTTGCTTGGGTTGGCGGCTGACATAGATTTAGAGATAGAGCAATTAGATGTTAAAACTGCCTTTCTCCATAGTGACCTGGAAGAAGAGATCTACATGTACCAACCAGAGGGGTTCGAAGTCAAAGGCAAAGAGCATATGGTGTGTAGGCTGAGGAAGAGCTTATATGGGTTGAAACAAGCTCCAAGGCAATGGTACAAGAAGTTCGACTCGTTCATGTTAAAGCATGGGTATGACAGAACGAAGTCAGACCACTGTATGTTCATGCGCAAGTTCTCAGATGGCGGATTTCTCCTGAGTCAGAAAGAGGGAAATTTGTTGGGATTTCCTCCTCATGGCTCGACCGGTTGAGTGCCCTGCTCCATTGGTCGATGGTGCTGGTTGACCAGTTGAGGACTGGCTCGACTCAAACTCCAACGAGCTTGGTTGGAATTTTTCCATGGTGTTTGACTAGTCGGGGAGGTGCTCAACTGGTCGAGTGGGCCGCTCGACCGGTCGAGGACCCTGCTCGACCGGTCGAGCTTACACAAATTTAGTCCAGATTTTGTGCGGACAATGGAAATTTGAGGCTGTTTTCGCCATAGTGCGAAAGGGAGTTACCTAAACTATAAATAGGGGTTCCTAGGGCTTTTCTAAGTAATGCAAGAGAATTTTCTAAAGTTTATAAGGGTTTGCTAAAGTGTTTAGGGCTATCAAAGGTGAGAGAGAGAGAGAGAGAAAGAGAGAGAGGAAGCTTGTGGAATGGAGGTTCTACTCGTAAAGGTGATCTACTGTGCACTCGATATCTTAGCATTTCTATGTCCTCGTAATTGGTTAGATCTCTCCATTTTTCTTTATTCTCTTATTGTTTATCCACTCCTGTTAAGTAAAGAAGGTTTAATCCAAGCGGTGTATGCTTGTGATCGGTTGTAACGTTCTACTTCATAGTGGATTGTTGATCTGGACGAGGTCCCGTAGTTTTTACCTCTTTAACGATTTTCCATGTAAAAATCTCTTATGTTGTGTGGTTTGTGCTTTGATTTATTTCATTGCTTTATTATCCCATAATTTTGGTATTTTTGAGAGGCTAAATCCTAAGGTTTTGTGCAAATGCCCCCAATAGTACTCAGCCGTGTCATTGGCCCACACAAGGACTTACCACGTACATACCCATATCGGTGGCCTATATAAGGACTTACATACATACTCACTCATGTTGGTGGTGTTATGGTTATACACAAGAACCTACGCAGGTTTCAGTTACAAACTCTAAACTCAATCCTACGAAAGGAAAGAGTATGAATGACTTTTACAATTGGCAACTTACTTTATGGATTGAGCCCCTTTTGTAGCGTCATGCTTAATTCACTTTTTCAAAACTCTTCCGTGCTTGAATCCGCTCCTCAGTTGCTCCCATGATCGTTGATGCCAATGCTTACCAATGCTTTAACTCGTACAGTCATTTTCCTTACATATGATATACCAATGAGGTGACCAAGGCAAGGGAGGTTGGGTGAATCTCCTATAACACATAAGAATGTTGTAATTCCTAGGGGATTTACCTATAAGGGTTTTCTAGTGTTTAATATTTAAAAAGGTGAGAGTTCACCTATATCTTCGAACAAGAGCATGGAAAGATTATTATAGTAAAGAATCACAAGAAGATTAGGATGAAACTCTTTGGATTGATGTCTAGGATGTGTGGTTGTGAGTGAAAAAAACACATAGCCTATCAAATGTTGTATATATAGGAACCAAGTTCTAATGATTAAAAAAATTGGCAGAAATTAGTCAGTTCAATCGATTAATTCGAGCCTTCGATCGATCGAACTACCCATTCAATCAATCAGGGGATGCATCGATTGATCGTTATAATTTCATCATTTTTTCAAAAGCTTATTAGACGATTTAGGGCACCTTCGATCGATTGAACTGGTCTATCGATCAATTGACCGGAATGATTCCCAAATAGAAACATGCTAAAAAATTTTGATTATGGTTGATCGATCGGGTATGTCCATTGATCAATCATGCCATTGATAGATCGGAGGTTCAATCGACAGCGTCAAAAGTCTGCTATTTTGGGCAGTTTGGTTTACAACTATTTTGCACCTCTTTTAGTCTTACTTATCATGTTCCAATTAGGCTCCTAATGCTAAGGATGATCAAAAAAGTTTTACCTATAAAGGTTAGGATCATCTAACTGTTAAGGGTTGTTTTGAGTCAACGATTAGGGTTATTAAGGCACCTCATATACATGTTCTTTACTCCTTGATGCTCTAGTCTTCATGTGTCTTTGGTTTCAACTTCCAAGGACTCAACCGACTCCTTGACACATTGACATATGTGATTGACAAATAAGGTGTACAAATAAGTACACATATATTATATAGATCACAACATGAGAGAGAGAGAGAGAGAGAGAGAGAGAGAACCTGTCTAGAAGCCTAAACAAACTAGGTTCCCTACATATACATGCACACTTATACAAAGAGAATTAAAGGACATTTTTTATTTAAAAATGCCACATGTTTATGTTGTAGAGGATAACTGCCTTAGTGCAATGAGGCACCACCTCAACAATCTCAAATCTCTCTTCCCTTTAATGCTTACGCGCTTTGGACTATGTAAACATGCCTCCACCTTGGGCCCGCATCCACCCTTTGGACTACGCAATACACACATCCACATTGGGCCCCTCCCTTAAACCACACAATGCACGCTTCACTTTAGACTTGTCGCTCCTCTTAATTCACGTACTTGTGCCTTATCTAAAGGACCACACACTCACTCCTTCGTAACGAATTGCACACTTATGCTTCTGTTTGACAGGTTGCATACTCATACTTCCATTTGGACTTCTTGTTTACCACTGTTTTACCAAGAGGTGGGAGAGAAATAAGAGATGTGACATGTAAAATAAATGTTGGGTCCCTAGCATACAAACACAATAGAATATGGTACAATACAATTTGATTATGGGACCCATACTAAGAATCCCCGTTTGCAATAGTATTAAAATTTCCAATATAATAATATATATTAACGGTTGAGATTATACCCGCACATGATGTGCATGAAAGAAATGGTTGTAATGCCAATCTGTTAATGTTGTTCTCCTAAACTAAAGAGTTTCTCTCTGATCTATCCCAGTACTGGAAAGTCAAAATAGCTCAATGTCCAATCCTATGGTAGGTGATGAGGAAGACACATATCATCCACATAAGTGGACCATAGATGAAGATGATAAAAAATGATGGAGTGTTTCTCTGCTCTCTCTCGCAGACTTTATCTCTCTTTTTTCTCACACTACTCACATGTCCCATGGGGTGGGCACATCTAGGGCTAGCTCTACCTATCCTTTGGGATATGATCATATAAATAAGGACGGGTTAGGCTTTTAGGGATGCACCTAGTATTAGGGGTGCACATGGGTCGGTTTGATCTGGTTCTGGTGTGAAACCAGAACTGAACCGTTCCTGACGGTTCTACAGTTTTTTGGAACCAGAACCGAACCATTAATACCCTAGAACCGAAATGGAACCGGACCGTGAAAAACGGTTTGGTTCCACAGTTCTGGGCTTTAAAAAATCCATCCCAGTTGGATTCTAATCAGTTGTGAGGCCCTGCATTGAATCTGAATGGGCAACTGTTACAAGGATTACATTAGCGATCAATCCCATCCATCCAATTGACATTAGTAAAAATGAATTCAGTAAAACCATAAAAAATAAAAAGAAAAAATTGTGGAAAAACCAAGATATGCATACAGGGGTGACTGAGTCACGTGTATGCTATCTGAACCGTGCATCAGCGAGTTAACCATAACGTTTTTTGCCGCCCAAACCATGCATCATGTGCAATCCATCAATATGGGATGCCCCAAAATTCAGGCCAATCAAGAACTCAGTGGGCCAGACAGACAAGAAAACCCTCGGAACTTAATTTTTGGGGCCCACATAATGGTTCTATTTGTCTGATTTTTTGCCCTCCTATTTGCTTTACCTGGTGCACCATTTGGATGGTTTGAATTCCATGAAGCCCCACTAGCATTTTGGAGCACTTGGGTGGTTGTCTGTTGTTCTCTATGGTGAGGTTGTTTACATCAAATCTTGTATGTCCAACTTATGGACCCCATTGGTAGAGCATGGATAGCCTGAAAATGGCAGTGATTGCAAACCACGATGAGAGAGAGAGAGAGAGGGAGGGAGAGAGACTAAGAGAGAGAGAGAGGGCAGAGGGACTGACTTACTGAGGGAGGGCGAGAGAGAGAGAGAGAGAGAGAGAGAGAGAGGGACGGAGGGGTTTTTTTTTTTTTACAGGGGCAAGAGGGACGCAGAGCGGCAGGGGGGCGCTGAAGCTAAAGGATCTTTAGGGTTTTTTTTTAACCGAATGCTCGATGTGACTCATGGTTTGGATCCATGGTTCATGGCATGGTTCGGATCAATAGTGTGGTTCTATAGTTCGGTTCAACGGTTCGGATCTACGGTTCGGTTCAACGGTTCGGATCAGCTCTATAGGGCCCTAAATCGGAACCGATCTGTAATCAACGGTTTCGAAAATTTTGGAATCGGAATCGGACCGTTAGCATCCTAGAACCGGACCGATCCAACGGTTTTGGTCTGGTTACATGGATCCAATGGTTCAATGTGCACCCCTACCTAGTATGGTGCTCAACCACCCTACAAACTTCGATGTAAGTTACTATGAATGAAGCTCATTAATCCACCTCATTCATACATATACTCATGATTCAACCCTCCATTGTCATGGCATATCCACTAATGGTCATTTCTCGTGCCAATCAGAAGTGGACTTTCAAATTTGGGCCATCAGGTTATCATTGTAACTACCCGTAAAATTTTGTACACAATTACCTGTACACATGTGTAAGTTAGGGTAAAATTTTCTTTTTCTTTTCTTTTCCCTTTAATATAGAGAAAGTGCCCATAGATGCACACACTTACTCTCACATACATACTACAATAAGCTTTGAAATCTCTTATATATTTTAGTATTCTCGACCATTACCCAAACATAATCCTGACTTACCGTTGGATTCAAGAAACAACAACCTTATTCTCTAGTATACATACATACAACCCTCTTGTACATCCCGAGCTTACATATCTTTACACACTCAACTTATCATTGATTTAAACCGTTGATAACACTTTTTAAGGACCTGTTAAGTTATCTAACCATTCAATTTCAATCAATGGACTGCCCTGTTACTCGACCATCCTTGCACTCTACAAAACAATCATATGATCAAAATGATTTATTATCTAACTATTCAACTAGCTCGATGGATCCTAACAACACATCGTCCATTTTCCACTCAATCCATTGATCAAAACGTTCGTTCATCCGATAGAATGTCTAACCTGCACATTAGCTATCTCAAGATATTTGACTATTCAAATCGGAGGGATCCACCTGGCTGATCTTAGCCTTTCATCGAGGAACCATGATGATTTTAACGATAGAAGTATTCTGACCGTTTCAATTTGCATGGCCTACATAGCTTTTGGATCCATCTCATTTTTGGCCCCAAGTCCTAATGTAATCTAATGAATTAGATGGATGACTTGGATGTCTCACAAACATCACAAATGGGGCCCACAAAAATATGTGAAAAAAGAAAGAAAAAAAGAAACTATCAACGTCGTCGACTAAAATTCGACCAGAAGTCATCAACTCCTTTATCTTCCTTTTTCCTTTGTTCAAACCAGACCAGCAAACCCATCACTAATGTGAATTTTCCATCGTGGGACCCATTGGATGATCCAAATCGATCTTTAGATTAGGCTACAAGAAAGTTTTAATGGTAGGCATGTTCTTGCCCAATTTACGAACTATGTGGCCCACCTGGACCTTAAAACTGCCTCATTTTCAAGTTGTTGTTTAAACATGGTTTGGAGAATCTAATGGACGGTGTGGATTTCTCAAGACATTATGGTGTAACCCACCTTGCCAACCATTCCTATTTGATTCAACCTGAATTCAAGTCATGTTATAGGCCATCCATTTTCCTCTGAAAGTTTTTACACCAAGATCTTTTCCTCCAAAAACCTTGATTCTAAAGCAATCTAGGCCATCCATTTTCAAAGCATACTATGCAAGAAATTGAATTTGACACAGTCTCTCCATATTTCACATGTTTGAGAGTTGAAAATGGTTGGAACCTTCTAAAAACGAACCTACCGAAGAAACCTTTGTGAAGCTTTGATCTTATGATTTCTCAAGCTCCCTAAAACCCATCTAGACCGTCCAATAGAAATAGGATGGATAAAGAAATCTTGGACTGCAATTTTCCATTAAAGGGTAGCTTCCTTCATCAAGATAACCACCAACCATTGATTGTTATTCAACCTTCGATCTCAAATCCAAACCTTCCCTCATATAGGTCATTTGATTTTCATTCAATCAAGAAATCCAATCAAGATCCACCCTCTAAATGAAATTAGAAATGTGATCCCAATCCGGATTAATGTAATGTTGTGTCGACTTGAGACCTGTCACTGCATAACCCCAATGCTGTCTGCGTTGAAGAAACCTCCCGATAAAGCTACGAGCCTTATAAAATCCACTGTTTGCAACAAGAGACAATTTGTGTGTGTGTGTTTGTGTGTGTGTGTGAGAGAGAGAGAGAGAGAGAGAGAGAGAGAGAGAGAGAGAGAGAGAGAGAGAGAGAGAGAGAGAGAGAGAGAGAGAGAGAGAGAGAGAGAGAGAGAGAGAGAGAGAGAGAGAGAGAGAGAGAGAACTAGCGAGGGAGAACAAAGAAGGAGAGTTGCTTTGCTGGGTTGACTCAGTTCAAAATTGAACCAAGTTTAGACTTGCTATGGACGTGGATGAAAGAAGAAGAGAAGGATAAAAAAGGAGGAAAGAGAAGAAGAAGAAGAAACTGAGTCGACTCACTGAATCCAGTGAACTCAGGCTGAGTTCAGGTATGTGATGGGTTGAGCCGCCCCCTGGTGTAATAGGTAAGTGCCTCATGTGATATCATTTAGATCTTTTATTCTTTTCTAGCTAATTTCAACAACTTACCGAGACGACTCATTGAGTCAGGTTGGAACCCAAATTGAGCATAGATCTAGGTGACCTAGGACCCTTAGAGAGGAAGCTAAGAATCCAATTATAGCATTTTCATGAAAATGCCGAATGTATACTAGATCACATCAAATTCCCCCCGAGTTGCGCTGAGTCAATGCGAGATCGATCCATTTTGCACCTAAATCAAGTGGGTGATCTTCCTGTCTTCTGAATTCTTTTCAGCTCCTATATTTCTTTAAAATTTGACTCGTTTTACAATCATATTTGGTATTTTTATTTTATTTTTTTGAATTTGATAAACGCTATTTAATGAATTGCATGTTTAGATAATGAATTTGATATTTGTTAAATTTCATTCATGGAATGAGCATACTTGCATTGAATTGAATTGAGAGAACTGTAATCGTGTGCGATACCTTAGGTTCTCTAAAAGGTCTTGTACGAGTATACTGCCCTAGGTTCCGTAGAGGGTTCGCCATCCTGGGTTTCCTAAATTGTCGCACATGGTGCACTACCAAGGATTTCCTTAAAGATTTGTGACATGGGGCCCTAAAATGTCATGGTCGGTGTACTGTCATGGGTTCCCATATTGTGAGTTGCGCAGATTCCCTAAAATGTCATGGTCGGTGCAGTCTTGGGTTTTTAGTAATGAGAATGTTGTGTAGAGCCTCTAAAATGTCTTGGTCGGTGCATTGCCTTGGGATCTTCAATATGTAAATGTAATGCCGACTCCTAAAATATCTTGGTTGGTGCACTGCCTTGGATGCCCCGGGATCGTCCTAAAATATCTTGGTCGGTGCACTACCTTGGATGTTTCCCTATATGGATATGTGATTATGCCGATATATGATTATGGAAAGTGGTGAAGGTGCTTTTGATTCATTGAAAGCATTGCATACATTACAACTCATGTTGTTAGTTCTTTATCAATTTATTTTAAAATATTTTGTCTATTTGTATAAACCCAACAGTTTTCAGAAGTTGGTTAGATATAATCCCATTGCTTTGTTATGCTTACCCTTTAACAAATTTTTAAGTACCGAATTAGAATACTATGAGCAGGTGAGACTCTACTACTAGCCTATATTTCAATTAATTAGATTCAGTTTGGAATACAATTTTATTTTTTTTATTAGGTTAGTTTAATTTGAATTTCAATGTAATGAGAGAGTATCTGAGAATTGAATAGTGGAGATTATATTAATGAGAGTTATTTTTATTTCCCTTTAATTTGGCTTTGAATGTATATTGGAATGTATGAAATTTATGAATTGTAATGTATATTAAAATAAATTAATCTTACATGATTGAGATTTGGGTTTTTAATAACCTTGTTTGGGTACTCAAATTTTAGGGCGTGACAATTATTAAGTGTGATAAAAACAATTTTAATAGTTAAAATAAAACTTCAACGGTAAAATAAAAAAATTTTAAAAAAAACTTTGAAAAAGTGATTAAAATATTTAGAGTGCTGGGGGTTGCAGAAAAATCACTTGATGAGTCTCTGATCTATCCATGTCAAATGTATAAAAATGTTCTTAGGAAAATCAATGGATCCTTTATTGGCCCGTGTAAGAATCAATAGCTCTTGATGGAAGTATCCAGTTACGTCCACTTTTTTTTTTCCCTACATGAACGTCATAGGAAGAGCCAAAGCAAAACAATTAAGATTGTGACCTTCATACGTTCTCAGTCTAAGGATCAAACCATCTTTCATCATCATCAACTCTTGATCTCATGATCACAATCCAAGCTAATGACCAAATGATCTTACTTATATCTTTTGTTTATGGCACACTCACAATCTTGTGTAGGGTAAGAGTAAGGCATAAACCGACACTAAGTCGACTACTAATGGTGAAGACTGTCCATCCTAACTGAAGTCAATTCCGTCATATGAGATGACCGTACATCTCATGAACTGATGTCCACCGGTGTATCATATGCACTTGTGATCGTCATTGTGATCTAATAAAATACTGATATTCATGGACCATAACTCTCCTAAGTTAATAACTATCCTTTCTGATCTCAAGTTTCCAAGAATTATCATAAGAACCACTCATTAATAAACTCAATTATTATAAGATGAGAACAATATTAAATCTACTCAAAGGTATATTTTATATCTAATATAAGACCCATGATCACTACAACTAACATCCACCAAACCACATTTACATGGCTAATGGTAATGGCAATAATAGTTTCTTAAGGGCCTGTTTGGCCGGACAGATCCCATGTGATTAGGAGGGATGGGATGGATTTTAAGGTAATGATGGTGGTGTCAGTGGATTGGTTTAAGATCTATGGGATTGCTATATCCCGAGACAAGTTCACCTAGTTTGTTTAGCATGCCCAGCGTATCCCGGGATTTTACCTTCCAATCCGTCTAGCTAAACACGCCCCAGGCACGATTGAACGAGATTAGGAGAGATGGGATCAATTTTAAGGTAATGATGGTGATGTCAGTGGATTGGTTTAAGATCCATGGGTTTGCTATATCCCGAGACAAGTTCTTTGGGTCTATTTGGCTCATTTGGCATATCCCAGGATTTTACCATCCCATCCCTCCTAACTGATGGGGATTTTCACCTCATTGTTGGGTTCGATGAAATCAAACTAGTTTCGATATCATTGATAATTGTCGAGATTTTTCACCCTTGGTCACTGGACAGTTTTGGTTATGTTTTGATATCATCGAAGGACCTTAGATGATATCAAAGGTTGTCATCGAAGGACCTTCGATATTATTGAAGAGTTACGTAGATGCGATTGTGGAAACGCAGATTCTGCGAAATTTATTTTCTATTTTGATTATACCTCTTTCTATTCTTATATAAAGGGGTGTATGCAGGATCGGGGTGTATTCCAGGGTATTCTAAGGTTTCCTAAAGGTACTCTAAGAGGGCTTAAAGCTATCAAAGGTGAGAGAGAGAGAGAGAGAGGAAGCTTGTGAAAGGGAGATTCTACTCGTAGAGGTGATCTACTTCGCAGTCCACGTCTCAGCGCTTTTACGTTCTCATGATCGGTGCGATCTCTCCGTTTTTTCTTTTGTTCTCTTGTTGTTTATCCACTCCTACATGAGTGAAGAAGGTTTGATCCAATCGGTGTGTGCTTGTGATCGGTTGTAACGTTCTGCTTTATAGTGGATTGTTGATCTAGACGAGGTCCCATGGTTTTTACCTCTTTGAGGGTTTTTCACATAAAGTTCTCTGGTGTCGTGTGGTTTATGCTTTAATTTATTTCATTGGTTTATTATCCCATAATTCTGGTTTGTTTTGGGAGGCTAAATCCTAAGGTTTTGTGCAAGGCCCCCAATAAAGTGGTATTAGAGATAAGTTCATTAAACGGAGTGGGATCGGTTCTGAATTATGGAATGTGGCTCATCAAGGATGATCAGCCTCAATGGTTCTAAATGGACCATATGGAGGCTAAGATGGAGGACTTGCTCTATGACAAGGAATTATATTCTTCAATTTTAGGCATATCAGCAAAATCCAAGGATATGTCTGATGATTATTGGAAGAAGTTGTGCCGGAAGGTGGTGGGGTTTATTAGACAATGGCTGAATGATTCTGTGTTCTACTATGTGTCTACGGAGACCTCAGCCGCTAGCCTATGCACTACCAAAAAATCGAGTAAAGGCTACGGACTTTGAAAGCTTTTGGCTACGGATATAAACCGTAGCTAATATGCTACAGATTTAATCCGTAGCTAAAACCTACTTAATCTGTAGCTAAAACCACATCCCCACCAGGATCTTATTAGAGATGGATGGTGCTTAAGGGGCTCCATGAGGCCCGTTGGAATGTATGTGTTTTATCTAAGCCACCCATCAATTCTTATATATAATTTCAGTGGATGAGCCTAAAAACTAGGTAGATTGAAGGTCTAAGTGGACCACACCATAAGAAATAATTAAAAATAAATATTTATCGTTAATATGTTATGTGGTACGTTTACAGCTTCGATATGCATCCTTTTTTGAATCAATTGTTAAAATGATCTGTTAAAATGAATGGATGGAGTGGATAACTAACATACATTACGGTGGGCCCCACGAGTGCTAAAAGTAAGCACTGAAGGTGTCGTCCGTCACCCCTAAAACCCAAACTGTCCGCGCTAATCGTCCCGCGCGTGCCCTTTCTCCTAAAGAAATCCCACGCGCCCATCTCCCAAAACCCAAACCCTCTCTCTTTCTCGCACTCAGCCTCTCCCTTTCCCCCGCCATCTCTCCATCTCCCACGCTCCCTCACCCTCTCTCTCTCTCGCACTCAACCTATCCCTTTCCCTCGCCCTCTCTCGATCTCTGTCTCTTGGCCCCATTCCCCTCTCTATTTCCCAACCTCTCTCTCTCTCTCTCTATTTTTTTGCATGTCCTAAATAGCATCAGTGAGTAGCTCTAACCCTCTGAGTTCAACGAGTGGATCAGATACGAGGATTTCAACGAGGATGGTTGCCAAGTGAGCACCCAGTTCGATGCCCTAATCCTACATAGACAGTATGCTTTTTCTTCTTCTCCTTTTTTGTTTTATAGGATTTGATGGATTTTTTATGGATCTGTAATGCAGCTGGTGGAGTTGTGGTGATGGTGATGGTGATGCCAAATGGAGAGGGTGGAAGCAGAGGTTTTGATGGGCTCGGCAGTTGTGTGCCGCAGAGTTGTGGCAGCCAGTTGAAGATGTGGTGATGGTGATTTGCTGTTGAATCTCAGCAGGCTCGAAGATGAGTAGGGTATGGGTAGATTGGGTTGTGGTGGATTGTTCCTCTTTCCTTTTCTTTTTCTTCTTGTAAGGAAAAAAATAAAAATAAAACATTCCTCCTATATTTCATGCATGCTAACTGTTTGATGAAATGGCTCAACAAGGAATGTTTCATGTTGTTATTTTATTTACTGGATAAGGAGTGCCATAGTTGCTTACAGTGTAGATGCTTGGCATTGCATGCATCTGTTCTTTTACTAATTTTCATTTATACTTTATTATGTTCTGTTCAGGTTCAACAACTCTGTATCCCCTGCCCATGTAGATGATGATGAAGAATCCATCCTTCATTAGACTTGTTTCTTTTAGGGTAGAGGTCAGTAGTATGAATACTGTTTGATGGTATCCACAATTACATCAATTCCAAAAAGAGCTCAAGCTAAGTTTATCTTATGTTTTGTCAAACTTGTTCTCATATGACTACAAGGCTTATAGACGATAACTAAAACTTTGGGAAGTCATCATTGTAATTTTACAGGTATTGCTATTTCCTGCTCCCAAGCAAGTTGTTAATTTTAATGTTTTTTTTTTCTCGCTTCAAGTGCTTCAAATGTGAGGAAATCGTTTCTTTAAATCTGAAGCATTTTCAATGTCTTTCAGCTATATTAGTTGTCTGCATAAGAATTACCATGATATGTTTTTGCGAGTTACGATAAAATACTCCAAATTTTGCTAGTTGTCTGCATTGTTGCTCAGTCATTAGATGCAATCGCCAAAGGAAATGATTTTCTCAGTAGCAGATTGGGCTACGTTCAAAGACTTTGTATGGGAGGGCGGGGCAGATCCAGTCTATCTGTTGCAGAGACTTAGGCTACAGATTTTTTGTTTGTTTGTTTAGAGTATCTGGATAATGCAGGGTGACGGGTAGTAGCTGGCGGAGGGTGAGTAGGAATTGTCTCCTTGCTATTGGTTGGCAAGGAGGTGTAGAAGCTGAAGTTTTCTACATTTTAAGTGGCTGCTTAGCATGCTTTGATTTTTTTCATTCCCCTTTCCAGTCTTCTATTTTCCGATATGATAGGTGAGGCCTGATGTTTTTTGTGGAGCCCACCCAAAAGTGTAGCTTGTACGTCTTCGTTTCTTTTATCAAAGATTATGGGCATGGCCCTCTTGAAAAAAAAAAGGGTTGCTGCCATCACCTTAGTTGATGCAAAAAAAAAAAAAAAAAAAAAAAGAAGAGGGGAAAACCTTGCCAGTGAACAAACTTTTTTATTTTCACGAAATCCGTCCCTCAATCGCACAACTTGCATTTGTTCTGTGTTCTTGCTCTAATCTGTCATGGCTACTGAAGGAGGTAATGTAACTTTGATTCTTTCTTTTGTATCATGCATAGGTCTAAGATGGCTCTCCAACACATAAATGGACCTAAACAATGTGAGCCATTGGATCTATAGGACACGATGGTATGGTTAGGTGGTTCCAACAGTTAAGATTGTCTAGTTGGTGTCCCTTTTTCTTCACCGGTTGATAGTAAATGGGCTTGGTCACTCCTGAAGTAGTTTGAGTTTGGTTTGCATGTAGCCTGAGTTGTTAGAGTTCTTTGATATTTAGGCCATGACCGTGAAAAACCTCAAGAAGTCACTCAGATGCCTATTAAATTCTTAAGTTGTAACGGGATATTATAGGTAATCTGATTGTGGGGCCCACAATTTGTCCAAAAAAAAAGATATGACCAAAACTCATAGATTCAAACTATAAGTCAGTCAAAGACATTTCAGAAACCATCTAACTAGTTGTTAGGTTCCTATATGTATCAAGCTTTCAGCTACTGAGTTGAGATGATGTGAGCAGTTCCCATTTCAATGCATCAGTAATATTTTCTTGCTTGAAACATCATCTTATATCAAATTGAACATAACCTTCTAATCAGTGAATTGTTTCTTTTGAGAGGCTTGACTGAAACTTTTCTGATAGCTAGTGCCCTTCAAAAAGTCAACCGAATTTGAAATCAATGACACAGGGCTCCCCTGAAGAATTCATAGACAGAAACCGAGAAGCCTTAGAAAGTGAATATGTAAGCTTTAATCTTCATCACTGGATCGACCTATTATTTGGTTACAAACAGCATGGAAGTTACCTGTTTTTGCACTGAGTGGAATTGCAACTGGCCCAAATTGTGCTTCTAAAACATGGTTTCTTATCATGGTTTTGTATGTTTAATATATTCAGAAGATGTGGAAAATGGCTTAAGGAATGATTTCTTATCATGGTTACGCACAAGAGAATTGATTCTTATAGAATGATTTCTTATCGTGGTTAAGCATAAGAGAATTGATTCTTATATATTAATGCAGCAACTATGGATTAAAGGTGACACTACCGAATGCATTTGTCCATTGAAATGCTTCCTGCTGTAAGATTCATGGCAAAAGAGTTAACTTCATCTGTCAAATTCCTGTTTTATTTTTCCCTCTTTTTTTTTATAATTTTTTTTTACAGGTACTTCTCCTATGAACATTTCTATGCGATATATTGCAAATTTTGGGAGCTAGATATGGATCATGATTTCTTGATTGATAAAGAGAATCTTATTAGATATGGTAACCATGCTCTCACATACAGGATTGTTGACGGAATTTTTTCACAGGTTTGTATTTCTATTATGTGAACTATGCCAACATCCCTTTTCAGTACATTAAAATAATTTGAACAAACTATTATCTTTCGATACATTTCTGTTTTAATCTTTATCATAGATTCCAACAAACTATTCCAACATAGAGAGCTTCCACCCTAGGAGGTACGTTTGAACCCCACACATTAGAACAAGGCTAACTACTTGGATTTTGGTTATATAGGCAATGACACAAGTCCCAATCAAAATTCACTGAAGCCAAGGCTAAAAGCCTATTGGTCCTTTAACAAAACATTCCTAAAATACCTCAACTACTACAAATCAATTAGTAAAGTTAAAATGTTATTAAATATCCCATCCAAAGATCCAAACACTCTCAAAACTGTTTATCCACAACTGTATGGCTCTCTTTAGGGCTCTATGGTTGTACAAAAGCCCTACTTTTGCATATATTGTTTGTAGTAACTCTAAAAATACCCAGCTAATTGGACTTGTTGCCCCCTAAGTCCAATTGCTCCGTTGTTTCATCCATCCAGTTGGCTCTGTTTGTCCCACAAGCAATTATGCCATTTGATGGACTATTGATTGGATTGTGGACCCCATGGTCCAATTGGATGGGATTTTTGCCACAGGCCTTAATTGGCCAGCGTGTGGGGTCCATTGGTGGAACCTATTTGTTGATCCGTTTGTCTTGCATTGTTAAATCTTTTGTTGTATGAGTAAACTTTGATGTAGTAATTACTAATGCAACTTATGTTATTGTCATTATGTTTTTCAATGGTCTCATCATCTCTTTGATAGGCATCTTCAAAGTCTTAATAATTCATAAATGTTAACTTGGCATCTTCACACAGAATAATGGTTTGCATATTGTGGAAAAAAAATCCATATCACTAGCTAGTGAATAGCTACGTTGAAAGATTAACGTCTGCCTTAGACTTTGATAGTTGACACCTGAATTCACCTCAATCATGTGTGTCTTTCCATATAATATGGTTTGATTTATCTAGTTGTTGTTTTTTTTGTGAACAATTTTATTAAGTCATTGTTGTTCTCTCTCTCTCTCTCTCTCTCTCTCTCTCTCTCTCTCTCTCTCTCTCTCTCTAAGGAAGCTGAGGAAGTTTGAGGTCCCCAAAGCTCCAAAATATATTTTCCTATCATTTGTCTAATGGGACATGCACCAATACACTCCGCCTGCACTCTTATGTAACCTATCTTGCAAGAGCAGAAAAAATGTAATTTCTATCTCAAAATCTTCAAGCAAGTTTCATTTATTTTTTATATTAGTTTCATTTGATAGTACATGAAAGACACGTCTCTTCAATTTATACATTTTCTTGTGGATAGTCTTTTCTTGTTCGACAGGGAACTATTAGCACAGGGATCTCTAAAAACATGTTTTCCCAATTTGAGCTACAATCAGATTGTAGGACACTTTTTTTTGCCCTTATTTTTGTCATCCCCTGCTCAATGAATTGTTTTTTGCATTAGAAGACTCACCAAATTCTAGTTATAAATGCAGTTGGAAAGAGACTATGACTGTGTGTATTCACCTTTTAAAAAAAAAAAAATTCAATGGGTCTCATTCATTTTCGCAATGGGAGTTGCTGCTGATTTTTGCCTTCTATTGTATATTTGTATGCTTCCAAGTGCTAGAATATCCCTATACAATTACACAAATACATATTAAACTGCATCAAAATTGGAAAATAACGATGCTTGAAAATTGTAGCCTGATATTAGTAGTAGAAAGATTCTGAATTTTTGCTTGAATGAAACTCTCATACAAGTAGTTGGAAAATGATGATCCCCCCAATAAATAAATAAATAAGATGTATTTTGGTTATTGACATTGCTAGTAAGGGCTCTCATGTGCATTCAATGGTAGTAACCTTGGCTAAACATGAAAACTCAACTTCGCCCAATCAAGTCGACTTGATCATATACCATCAAGACTTGGGGGGGAAAAATTCAATTTAGTCAAGACTTGAAAGAAACTCAACTTGACTCAACAAAACGCGGAAGGTTCACTGGTGCCCATTTAGTGGACTGACACGATTTCCATTGTCATTTGAGTAAGTGTTATTGCCCATCTGTATTAGTTCATATTCCGATTATTGCCTACTTCTGATTTTTTACTCTCCACCACGCATGAATCTCTTGATGTTCAAAACCATTTATTTGTAGGTTACCACACACATCTTAACAATCCAATTAGTTGCTCGTCAAGAAGCTGATAGTAAGAGGCATAACATTGTTGTCATCCAGGTAAATTCTCTCTCTCAGTTTTCCTATATGCTTCAGTGACATCTACCTGTTTGGGTGAATTTTTGGACTCCTGTTGTCACGCCCCGAACTCGGAAACCGGGCTCACAAAATTCCCGATCGCCGAATCCGGCGCCGACAGCCTCCGTAGAACCCCATTTTCGGATCCCGGCACCCATTCACCAGGTTCCGATCCTGGGATACTACAAGGAGGATTTCAAGTCATCAGTCTGAATCATAATGAGCATAACAAAAGCATAACCCACAAACAATAACCACAAGAACACCACCACAAAATCCACTAAGATCAAAAACTTTTTAAGTACAATGCGAAAGAAAAGGAAAATACAATGTAACAAAAGAAACAGAACTCCAGAAGCTCGGCTGCACGCTCCAACTACAACGAGACTATGGCTGCGATTGCCTGACGTCACCTGCACGCATCAATCGTGCATAAGCTTATGGAAAGCTTAGAGGGTGGTGTAAGTGTGTGCGCAATATAGACGTGCTCAAAATGTAAGGTCAGAGTGATGCGAAATCATGATGATGAGCACATGAATGCAATCAGCCGTACCAAGGCTATGCGGTGCAAGATATGAATGCTATCGGCCATAACACGGCCATGCGATGCAAGATGCAACTCAAGCATGCCAATCCTCAACATGTATCAAGACAGTTCTCATTCTGGGATAATCACCGGGTTCAATACACTCCAAATGGCAATGTCGCTCTCCCGCACAGACCAAATGAGCGTAAGAAACCTCACTATCCGCCCGACCAATAGTCCGCCAATACCTATCCGGAGACGTCGATAGCGGACCCATTCACGAGCTGGTCAAACTCACCTAGTATTGCCCCCTACCCTCGGGCGAGTAAGGCCACACTCCTTTCCAACCGACCACGACACGGTGGGAGACGCGGCCTCCTGGTATTCGGCCCTCGCGCGCTCGTGTATCCACTCGGTCTCGACGTTGGAGTCATCCTCCGGTACCATCGGGTTTAGGGATTTTCACCCAGAGATATCTATGGCGCCCGTATGCTAAAACTAAATATTTTCAGTCTCCAATCCTGCCATCCACGATGTATCTGTGGAGGCTATGGCCCTGATGTCGCTAGGGCACATAGTAACTATAATCACACAAATGCAAGTGCATGAGTCACATTATCAGTCATGCAACAGTCTGTATGTACCATGCACTTATATGGGGCAACTCCGCCTATCAGGGAGCCCATAAACAGTCTGCCCAAAGGCATATGCTATGATCGGTCACTCCTCATGTCAGGCATACATATGATGCGAATGATCATGAACCATGGATCTATACTAAACATGCATATAGGGATGGGCTCTGCGTATCACAGAAATGGGCCTAGACGGCCTGCAGAGTATAAATATGAACCTATCAGTGGCCTTAAGGAGTATGACAATGCGGACATTTAACCAACATTGTCCTTACAATGTGGACGTCAAACCAACATTGTTCCCAAGGCTTAGCCCGCCATAAAGCACCATTACACAAACCATAGGAAATCACACATTGCAATGGACTAATATACATCTCATTGGGCCTCGACCCATAGTTCTCAGATATATTAAATGGGCCATCTCCTATGGGCCTTATATAAATCAAGTGGGCCGCATTAGTGGGCCTTATGTACATTGCAATGGGTCATACTCCATGAGCCTTTGAAAACATCACAATGGGTCTCGTAACATGGCCCTTATATATATCAGAGTGGGCCTCATCATCGGGCCACCAATACGTCGAATGGGCCTAACCTCATGGGCCTTATATATATATCAAGGTGGGCCTCAATAATGGCCACAAATACACATCCAGGTGGGCCTCAACAACGGCCATATGGTTGAACAACTTGGATGTAACACTTGCATCATGGTGGGGCCCATATAGGCCCACCATCAAATATATATATATATATATATATATATATATATATATATATATATATATATATTATATATAATATTATTATATGTAGACATATACAATATTATATATAATAATAATATAATACAATATTATATATATATATACACATATATATGTATATACATATATAGATATGTATGCCCACACACACACATTCACACACGTGCACACACACCCACATGCATACACACGTGCGAACGAACACGTGGACCCAGAAAGGGTTTCAATGGTAGAGTTCAATTCACACTGTTTCTTGTGATGTGGGCCGCCCGAGCGCTGGATTAACCTGATTTTCGAGGGGGGTCCATGTCAAATAGTGGCCCACCAAATGGACGGTGTGGATACGAAATATACATCATGGTGGGGCCCACGGATGGAGCCGTGGGTCCTGCCTACACGGCCGCCCGCCATTACCTTTTCTACAGCTTTTAATTAATTTTTATTTTTATTTTATTTTTATTTTTTTGTTTCGGGGCACACCGAGATGTGATTCACAATCCATCCCATTCATGTGTGTCCCATAATTTTAAGGGTCCAAATCAAGTTTCACTTGCATCCAAAACTCGTAGGCCCCACCAAGTGCTTTTATATGTTTAGACATGTCTTTATATGATTTCGGATGGTGTGGCCCACCTAAGTTCCATTTATTGCTAATTTTCGGGGTGGACGTGTACAATTGGGGACCGTCAAATGCACGGTGTTGATGTCCAAACGCATCACGTGGGGCCCATACCGGGCCGTGAGCCCCGGCCGCGCCGTCCGTCACCGCCGACGGCGTGGCAGCAGCTGGCCACGCCCTCCTCTTTGTTTTTTTTTTTATTATTTTTTACGGATTTTCATAGACGGGCCCACATCCGCAAAATCCACTCCCCATGGGTCCCTATGGCTTGATACAAGCCCATAGAGTCCAATATCGGGCTATTTTTGATATGCAGGAGCCTTAGGAAGTAAACCAAAAGTAGGAACACTGTTTCCTATGGTACGGCCCGCCAGAAAATGGGATCAACTTCATTTTTCGGCTCAACGCCTAAAATGAGTTGAGGAACAATATGGACGGTTTGGATCTTACATATACATCAAAGTGGGGCCTGCATGAGTGGCCCACCACTCCCTTTCCCTTTTTTTTTTTTTTTTTAAAAGGGCCGTTGTTGCAGCGTCCAGCGTCCAGGGACGCTGGACGGTCTGTATATATTCATAAAAATGTGGTGGGTCCCACGTGAATGTGGCCCACCAATATATATATATACAGATATATTTAATATTTATCTAATATTGTATATATATATAAGTACTTATTATATTATATATCATATACATAAGTATATATAATATAACATACATATATATATATACCTATAAAAGATGCATCGGACCCATCCCAACAATAGAGGGTGCGGATCATCACCTATAATAGAGTGGGCCACACCGTTTGATGTAGATGGACGGAGGAGATGTGACCTATTGGTGGGATCCACACCATTACAAAGAAAGAAGGAGAGAGATAAAGAGAGATACACGGTGAGATAGAGGAACCCCGCCACTATGGGCCCTCTAGATTAAATCACATACATCCAAATGGGTCCCACCAACAAGTGGGCCCTAAAATTTAAATTAATGGAAAAACACCCACCTTATCTTCCTTCTCCTAGCTCCCTTGGACACCTTAGCTCCTTACCTTCACTTTTAATGGAGATTGATGAAGGATGAATGGTTGAGATTGGAGATGAGAGGGTGGGCCACACTTGAAGTTGAGAGGGAGTGTTGGATGAGTGAAATTTCTCATGGGATTAGGAAAATTTGCTAGAGAATGAGAGGGAGAGATAGAAATAATGGATGGAGGGATGGGTGGAGTGGTGGTTGTAAGAAAGGAGTGATGAGAGGTATGGTTTAGTTTGAAATTGGTGGAGAAGAGGGATGGTTGAGGTTGAAAATGAGAAAAGAGGAATGGTGAGGTGGAAAGATGGTGGACTTTTGGAAAAAGAGGGAATGGGTGAGGTACTTTGAGGTATGGTTGCATTTATGGTTAATTAGTGGAACTAATTGTGTAGAGATTCCCTCGAAATCCGCAACGCGCGGTGTTTCTTCGGAATAAACGCTGATCGGCATCTTCTTACCTGGGTATCGGTTCGGTGCGCAAGTCACGGCGTTGGAACCGCGGCGACGACGCGATCACCAAGACATAAGTTTCGGATCGAGACGACGTCGGTGTGCGGGACCTGGCTTAAGATCGTGCGCAAACACCAAATACGGTGTGAAGGTTGCCAGAATTTGACCGGAAGGACCGCGGAAGCTAACAGAATGGTACGGATTAGGACACGGGTCTTACACCTGTTTTATTAATTTACACTAGTAGGTCATTTCTGAAAATAAGGGGTAGTTGTTCATATAGAAATCGTTTGTTCATACAGATTTCTTATGTCTTAATTGTGAAATTCCAAAGGTGGTGGAAGAGAGTTTTGGTTCTAATGTATAGAACAAAATCAGCAATCAATATTCAGACTATTTATATTCAAAATCAGTCAAATTAGACTGTTTATTTTCCACCAACCTGTTCACAAAGTCAAATAAACCTAGATGGAGGGAAAACATTAAAATTAGCTTGATCTAAAACTTCTGTGGCCCACAAAGCCACGCCTATCCTCAAAAACTTCTCATCATGGTTAGACAGCAATGTAGCAGTTTGTCCTCCATGATTGTAAGTTCTACCATTTTCAAGGAAGATTCAAAAACTAAGCATTCATAGATAAAATGGTAGGCTGTTAGATCAGGATATTAGTCCCCCCACAATGAAGATCATGTGGCACAAATTAGGCAGGTCTACTCATAAAGTGGGCTATACCTGTGTGTTGGATCAGCTGTATGTGATTTGTTCTCATCATCATATTGATCTTTCCAACTCCACCTGGTTGTGATTGCGCCAGCCGCTCCCCTGCTCGGGTAAGGGAGGAGCGTTTATGTTAAGTGGGCTGCCAGTTTTTGAACTTTTACCAAGCTATCATGAAATTCCGGTTTAAACAGGATTCATTGAGCCCAAATAGCTGGGACAAGGCTATGTTGAATTGATGATTGATCTTTAGACATTTTCCTTTTTAAAGTAGATGTGCTAAACTCTTCTTCCTTTTACTTTTAAATTGTTTCTTTTCAAATTAGATGTGCTAACTGTTTCGTCTTATAGATTGGAAATCATCTGTGATAAGCATTAGTTCTTCTTTTGATGCTTCATCTAGTATTTCTACTGTTCCCTGGCTTTGACGGTTGGTTTTCTCATTTTAGGTATGTGGGCTGAAGTGGTCTTATGATAATCATGAACTAGCATCTGGTGGAAATGATAATAGAGTGAGTTCTTCTTCCTCTTCAAGCAAGGTTTAGAATACCATTTTAGTTGTCTTTTCTGCCAATAATACATACTTGTCTAGGTGCTAGGTTCAAATATGCCCTGTACGCCGCAAGCAATTGATGTTCTGAGGAAGGCTAAAGTTCTGATTGTTTCAGAAAAGGCTGCCAGCGCCGGAGGGGTATGAATATTTTTGGACAGCTAAAAATGAAAAATATCCTATGGGCCTTTTTCAATTAACCGTTAGCCTTTTGTTTAATGGGCCTTGAGTCCTAAGTAAATATGTTAGAGAGACTGAAAAGAATGCAAGGGACCTGTTTGCTGATGCTGAGAATGACCAACGGACTCCCGGTGAGCAGCTTTGCTTAGAGAAATGTCATGTTTTATAGTGATGGCTATGCCATACATGCTTGTTTTGATAGTCTAATTTGTATTCCTTTCTTTCCTTGTTTTAGGTGATCAAAGTGATCTGCATGTTATCTTACCGAGTTTAATGAGTAAGTCTTCCATTTTCTTAGCTTTTCGTGTTTCTCAATGTTTGTTTTGCTCACTAATTTCTTCTGCGTGTGTTTTTCTAGCTTCTTACACCCAGCTGATACTGATAACCAGATGTTGCATGTGGGAGGGTTGGAGCTGCATATTTCAGATTCAAGCATCTGGTACATCTCTTGTCAAGAATGCACATGTGTAGTTCATCAAACAATACATTATGTGATATCGTGTGCATGATATCTATGTTGTAATTTTCCTCATGTATTTTGCTTAAAATCCATGTTTATGCATGATTCTCATGCATTGACATGGATTTGAGCTAAAAAAGATCGAAATGAAAAATTTGAGAAAACATGGGAGATTTTCTTTTATAAAGTAAGTATTTGAGACCAAGTAGTTACATATTTGCTCCATTAAATTTGCTCGAAATTAATGGAGCAAACCTGGATGTGCGTCGGAGCTATCCGGATGAGCGGGGGTCCCTGGAAGGTGGGAACTGCTGTTATGACCATGATGAAGCTGTCCATTTCCTATGGACAACATTGGAGGGGTCTGGCCATTTGGACAGGCCGTGTTTATGTATTTGATCGAAATTAATGGAGCAGACCCGGATGTGTGTCGGAGCTATTCGGAAGAGCGGGGTTCCCTGGAAAGAGGGAACCGCTATTATGACCATGATGAAGCTGTCCATTTTTTATGGATAGCATTGGAAGGGCCTGGCATTTGTGTCGGATGGTCGTATTTATATCTGTATTTGCAAGGACCATACCCTTAACCAAAACCAAAACCTATGACCTAAAACCTTAACCTATAACGTAAACCTCAACCTTAACCTAAACCTAAACCTTAACTTAAAACCTAAAACCTAAACCTAAACCCAAAACCTAAACCTAAACCTTAACCTATTCTCAATTCCCTAAACCTATATCTTATAACCTAAACGTAAACCTAAACCTAAACCTTAACCTATACCTATAACCTTAACCTAAACCAAAACCTATGACCTAAAACCTTAACCTATAACCTAAACCTAAACCTCAACATTAACTTAAACCTAAACCTCAACCTAAACATATAACCTTAACCTAAAACCTAAAACCTAAACCTAAACCTATAACCTAAATGTATTCTCAAATCCCTAAACCTAAACCTATACCTAATCCTAATCTTAACTCCCTAACCTAAACCTATACCTAAACTTGAAAACCCAAACATAAACCCGATCCCGAACCCAAACCTGATTTCCTAAACCTAAACTTTAACCTATTCTCAATTCCCTAAACCTATATCTTATAACCTAAACTTAAACCTTAACCTATACCTATAACCTTAACCTAAACCAAAACCTATGACCTGAAACCTTAACTTATAATCTAAACTTCAACATTAACTTAAACCTAAACCTCAACCTAAACATATAACCTTAACCTTAAACCTAAAACCTAAACCTAAACCTATAACATAAATGTATTCTCAAATCCCTAAACCTAAACCTACACCTAATCCTAATCTTAACTCCCTAACCTAAACCTAAACCTAAACTTGAAAACCCAAACATAAACCCGATCCCGAACCCAAACCCGATTTCCTAAACCTAAACCTTAACCTATTCTCAATTCCCTAAACCTATATCTTATAACCTAAACTTAATCAAATCCCAAAACCTAAACCTTATACCTATAACCTATAACCAAAACCAAAACCCATGACCTAAAACCTCAACCTTAACTTAAACCTAAACCTTAACCTAAACATATAACCTTAACCTAAAACCTAAAACCTAAACCTAAACCTATAACCTAAATGTATTCTCAAATCCCTAAACTTAAACCTACACCTAATCCTAATCTTAACTCCCTAACCTAAACTTATACCTAAACTTGAAAACCCAAACATAAACCCGATCCCGAACCCAAACCCGATTTCCTAAACCTAAACCTTAATCTATTCTCAATTCCCTAAACCTATATCTTATAACCTAAACCTAAACCTAAACCTAAACCTAAACCTTAACTTATACCTATAACCTATAACCTAAATCAAAACCCATGACCTAAAACCTTAACCTATAACCTAAACCTCAACCTTAACTTAAACCTATAACCTAAACCTAACCTTTCCCTAAACCTATAACTTAAACTCAATTCCCTAAACCGAAACCTACACCTAATCCTAATCTTAACTCCCTAACCTAAACCTAAACCTAAACTTGAAAACCCAAACTTAAACCCAATCCCGAACCTGAACCCGATTTTCTAAATCTAAACCTATAACCTATAACATAAATCAAAACCTAAACCTAAACCTAAAACCTAAACCTATAACCTATAACCTAAATCAAAACCTATTACCTTTCCTTAAAACCTTAACCTAAACCTATAACCTATAACCTAAATCAAAACCACAAGCAAAACCTAAAACCTAAACCTATAACCTATAACCTAAATCAAAACATATAACCTAAACCAAAACCAAAACCTATATCCAAAACCCGAACCCATTCTCAAATCCTATAACCTAAACGTAAACCTAAACCTAAAATCTATAACCTAAACCAAACTTATAACCTAAACCAAAGCCAAAACCTATAGCCTAAATCAACCCATTCTCAAATTCCAAAACCCAAACCGAAACCTAAACCTAAACCTTAACCTAAACCTATAACCTAAACTCAATTCCCTAAACCTCAACCTAGACCTAAACCTAAACCTATAGCCTAAACTCAAATCCCTAAACCTTAACCTATAACCTAACCTAAACCTATACTTATAACCTAAAATTATTCCCAAATCCCAAAACCTATTACCTAAACCTAACCTCTCCCTAAACCTATAACCTAAACTCAATTCCCTAAACCTAAACCTAAACCGTAACCTAATCCTATAACCTAAACTCAAATCCCTAAACCTTAACCTATAACCTAACCTAAACCTATACTTATAACCTAAAACTATTCCCAAATCTCAAAACCTATTACCTAAACCTAACCTCTCCCTAAACCTATAACCTAAACTCAATTCCCTAAACCTAAACCTACACCTAATCCTAATCTCAACTCCCTAACCTAAACCTAAACCTAAACTTGAAAACCTAAACCTAAACCCAATCCCGAACCTGAACCCAATTTCCTAAACCTAAACCATAACCTATTCTCAAATCCAAAAACCTATAACCTAAACCTATAACCTATAACCTAAACCTTAACATAAACCTATAACCTATAACCAAAACATATGACCTAAACCCGAACCCATTCTCAAATCCCTAAACCTATAACCTAAACCTAAACCTTAACCTATAAGCAAAACCTATAACCTAAACCCGAACCCATTCTCAAATCCCAAAACCTATTACCTAAACCAAAACCAAAACCTATAACCTAAGCCCGAACCCATTCTCAAATCCCAAAACCTATAACCTAAACCAAAACCAAAACCTATAATCTAAGCCCGAACCCATTCTCAAATCCCAAAACGTACTACCTAAACCAAAA
Organism: Magnolia sinica; assembly: GCF_029962835.1. Classification (NCBI taxonomy): domain Eukaryota; kingdom Viridiplantae; phylum Streptophyta; class Magnoliopsida; order Magnoliales; family Magnoliaceae; genus Magnolia; species Magnolia sinica. Next base: position 131,248,459 of record NC_080574.1, on the reverse strand, counting down.
CCAAAACCTATAACCTAAGCCCGAACCCATTCTCAAATCCCAAAACCTATAACCTAAATCTAAACATATAACCTAAACCAAAACCTATAACCTAAACCCGAACCCATTCTCAAATCCCAAAACCCAAACCTAAAACTATTTTCAAATCCCAAAACCTATAACCTAAACCTGACATTTCCCTAAACCTATAACCTAAACTCAATTCCCTAAACCTAAACCTAGACCTAAACCTAAACCCAATCCCGAACCTGAACACAATTTCCTAAACCTAAACCATAACCCATTCTCAAATCCAAAAACCTATAACCTAAACCTATAACCTATAACCTAAACCTTAACATAAACCTATAACCTATAACCAAAACATATAACCTAAACCCGAACCTATTCTCAAATCCCTAAACTATAACCTAAACCTAAACCTAAACCTTAACCTATAAGCAAAACCTATAACCTAAACCCGAACCCATTCTCAAATCCCAAAACCTATTACCTAAACCAAAACCAAAACCTATAACCTAAGCCCGAACCCATTCTTAAATCCCAAAACCTATAACCTAAACCTAAACATATAACCTATAACCTAAACCCGAACCCATTCTCAAATCCCAAAACCCAAACCCAAACCTAAACCTAAACATAAAACCCAAACCTAAAACTATTCTCAAATCCCAAAACCTATAACCTAAACCTAACTTTTCCCTAAACCTATAACCTAAACTCAATTCTCTAAACCTAAACCTAGACTTAATCCTAAACCTATAGCCTAAACTCAAATCCCTAAACCTTAACCTATAACCTAACATAAACCTATACTTATAACCTAAAACCATTCCCAAATCCCAAAACCTATTGCCTAAACCTAACCTTTCCCTAAACCTATAACCTAAACTCAATTCCCTAAAGCAAAACCTACACCTAATCCTAATCTCAACTCCCTAACCTAAACCTAAACCTAAACCTAAACTTGAAAACCCAAACTTAAACCCAATCCCGAACCTGAACCCGATTTCCTAAACCTAAACCATAACCCATCCTCAAATCCAAAAACATATGACCTAAACCTAAACCAAAACCAAAACTTATAACCTAAACTCGAACCCATTCTCAAATCCCAAAACCTATAACCTAAACCAAAACCAAAACCTATAACCTAAGCCCGAACCCATTCTCAAATCCCAAAACTTATAACCTAAACCTAAACCTATAACCTATAACATAAATCAAAACCTAAACCTAAACCTAAAACCTAAACCTATAACCTATAATCTAAATCAAAACCTATTACCTTTCCCTAAAACCTTAACCTAAACCTATAACCTATAACCTAAATCAAAACCACAACCAAAACCTAAAACCTAAACCTATAACCTATAACCTAAATCAAAACATATAACCTATAACCTAAACCAAAACTTATAACCTAAACCTAAACCAAAACGAAAACCTATAGCCTAAACCTAAACATATAACCTAAACCAAAATCTATAACCTAAACCTAAACCTATAAGCCCGAACCCATTCTCAAATACCAAAACCTATAACCTAAACCAAAACCAAAACCTATAACCTAAACGTGAACTCATTCTCAAATCCCAAAACCTTTAACCTAAACTTAAACCTTAACATAAACCTATAACCCATAACCTAAATCAAAACCTATAACTTAAACCAAAACCATAACTTATAACCTAAACTCGAACCCATTCTCAAATTCAAAAACCTATAACCTAAACCAAAACCTATAATCAAAACCAAAACCAAAACCAAAACCTATAACCTAAACCCGAACCCATTCTCAAATCCCAAAACCTATAACCTAAACCTAAACCGTAACGTAATCCTATAACCTAAACTCAAATCCTTAAACCTTAACCTATAACCTAACCTAAACCTAACTTATAACCTAAAACTATTCCCAAATTCCAAAACCTATTACCTAAACCTAACCTCTCCCTAAACCTATAACCTAAACTCAATTCCCTAAACCTAAACCTACACCTAATCCTAATCTCAACTCCCTATCCTAAACCTAAACCTAAACTTGAAAATCCAAACTTAAACCCAATCCCAAACTTGAACCCGATTTCCTAAACCTAAACCATAACCCATTCTCAAATCCAAAAACCTATAACCTAAACCAAAATCAAAACCAAAACTTATAACCTAAACCCGAAGCCATTCTCAAATCCCAAAACCTATAACCTAAACCGAAACCAAAACCTATAACCTAAACCCGAACCCATTCTCAAATTCCAAAACCCAAACATAAACCTAAACCTAAACATAAAACCTAAACCTAAACCTATAACCTAAATTCAAATCCCTAAACCTAAACCTAAACCTAATCCTATAACCTAAACTCAAATCCCTAAACCTTAACCTATAACCTAACCTAAACCTATACTTATAACCTAAAACTATTCCCAAATCTCAAAACCTATTACCTAAACCTAATCTTTCCCTAAACCTATAACCTAAACTCAATTCCCTAAACCTAAACCTATAGCCTAAACTCAAATCCCTAAACCTTAACCTATAACCTAACCTAAACATATACTTATAACCTAAAACTATTCTCAAATCCCAAAACCTATTACCTAAACCTAACCTTTCCATAAACCATAACCCATTCTCAATTCCCTAAAGCTATAACCTATAACCTAAACCTAAACCTAAAAATAAACCTAACCTAAACTTATAACCTTTCCTAAAACCTTTAACTTAAACCTAAACTTCAAACCTAAATGTATTCTCAAATCCTTAAACCCAAACCTACACCTAATCCTAATCTCAACTCCCTAACCTAAACCTAAACTTGAAAACCCAAACCTAAACCCGATCTCGAAGCCGAACCCGATTTCCTAAACCTAAACCTTAACCTGTAATCAAGTTCCCAAAAGCTATAACCTATAACCTAAACCTTAACCTAAACCAAAACCAAAACCTATAACCCAAACCTTAACCTATAACCTAAATTTAATTATAACCTATAGCCTAACCTTAACCTAAACCTATAACCTAAACCTAAACCAAAACCTAAACCTATAATCATATGGTGAGATCATTTCTTTTGTGTCAATTTCATTCCTCTTTGAGTTTTTTTTTTAATTCATTAAGAAAAAAAAGTGGTTATACGTGATGCACTTCTTTCACTGTATTTCTTTTCTTCAATGGGCAATCTAATTTATGAATGACATGACTGTTTGTAGGATGGTGGAATATACGAAGCTGTTGAAATTTTAGAGTGAAGTCGAGCATATTTCTCTAATGAAGCCAAAGATTTGTATTTTCAGCATTATTGTAATTGTAACTGTAATTGATTGTAATTGTAATTAATTGAATGAAGTATTGTAATTGTAATTGAATGAATGAAAGATTGTAATTGTAATTAAATGAATGAATGATTGTAATTGAATGAATGAATGATTGTACAGGTGGTAATTGAATGAACAAATGATTTAATTTTTCAATGTACAAAATAGCTACGGATATTGACCGTATCCACTAGTCAGACAGGTGTAGCCTTTTTAATTTTGGCATATTGCTACAGACTTTCAGCTACAAATAATATCCGTAGCTGTTTGAAGTTTTTGCTACAGATATAATTACTATGGATTATATCTGTAGCTATTTAACATATAGCTACGGATTAAATCCGTAGCCAATAATCATACAGGTGTATCCTTTTAAATTTTGGCCTATTGCTACAGACTTTCAGCTACAAATAATATCCATAGCTGTTTAAGTTTTTTGCTACAGATATAATTGCTACGGATTTAATCCGTAGCCATTGACCTTAATCCGTAGCTATAGGTTCCAGACCTATCGTTATGGCACCTACGACGACGGTCGTGTTACGGACTAGCTACGGACTGAATCCGTAGCCTTTGCCCCTTTTTTTGGTAGTGATGGCTGAAATTGGAAGGGTTATATGAGAGGAAGACAGCCGGCAAAAAGATTTTCTTGATATGACAACTTGTGAATTTCAAGTTCAAAGATAGTGGTTCTGTGGCCGAGCACATGAATGAGGTTAACAATATAGTGAACCAGCTCTCCGCTATGAAGATGGTCTTGGAGATGAATTGCAGGCTCTACTATTGGTTAGTTCATTGCCTGATAGTTGGGAGACATTGGTAGTGTCTCTAAGTAACTCCGCACCAGATAGAAAGGTATCCATGGAACAGGTAACCAGTTATCTCTTCAATGAGGAGATAAGGAGGAAGTCTCAGAGGTCTACTCAGCAAGAGGCTCTTGTGACACAGGAACGGGGGAGAGGAAAGAACAGGAAGGGCGGGAAGGCCCAAGATAAATCAAGAGGCAATTCGAGTACCAAAAAGGATGTTGAATGTTGGAATTGTGGCAAGAATGGTCACTATAAGTATGAATGTCTTAAGAATAAGAATGACAAGAAAGGAAAAGGAAAGGAGAAGGAAGATGAATTGGATTCCACTGCGATCGTTTCAAATGTCGACATTATAGTTATTCTTTCTGTAGATCATGATGTTTATCTTATGGTTACAAGTCAAGACACTAACTGGGTGATAAACTCGGGAGCCTCTTTTCATGAGACTCCACGTAGGGACTTCTTCACAAGTTATAAGTCAGGTGACTTTGAGACCGTGAAGATGGAAAATTCTGGCGTATTGAAGATCGTAGGGGTCGGTGCTATTTGTGTGAAGACCAATATGGGCTACACATTGGTTCTCAGGGATGTGAGTCATATCCCGAACCTTCGCCTCAACTTGATATTGATGGGAAGGTTAGATAATGATGGCTATGAAAGCCATTTTGCTGGTGGGTGCTGGAAACTCATTAAGGGTTCGTTGATCATAGTTAGAGAAAAGAAGTGTTGCACCCTTTACAAGGCAAGTGTTAGTGTGTGCAAGGGTGGGTTGAACGCAGCGAAAGATTTAGCTATTGACATGTGGCACAAGCGTCTAGGCCATATGAGTGAAAAATGGCTTCAGCTACTAGTAAGGAAGCGGCTTCTTCCAGACGTGACAGGTATACCTCTCAAAACCTGTATTGATTATTTATCAGAGAAACAATATAGAGTTTCATTTGTTAAAACTGCTTCTCATGTTAATAAAGTGCATGCATTAGATTTAGTTTATTTTGATATTTGTGGTCCTATGAGGACAAAAACCTTGGGTGGGGCATTGTATTTTGTCACTTTTATAGATGATGCATCTAGGAGGGTTTGAGTTTATACTTTGAAATTCAAGGACGAGGTCTTTGGTGTGTTTAAATTGTTTCATGCTATGGTCAAGAGAGAGACAAGTAGATCATTGAAGTACATCCGCACTGACAATGGTGGTGAATATATTAGCGATTTTCATGAGTATTGTAAGTCCCTGAGTATACAGCATAAACAGACGGATCCCAAGACCCCCCAGCATAATGGTATAGCTGAGCGAATGAATCGTACAATTATAAAGAGAATCAGATGCATTTATCCCATGCGAAATTGCCCAAGATGTTCTGGGGAGAAGCAATGCACACAGCAATGTATTTGATAAACAGGTCTCCATCAGCCCCGTTGAATAAAGAAGTGTCTGAAAAGGTGTAGACTGGAGAGGATCCATCGTACAGTTATCTCAGGGTGTTTGGATGCAGGGCATCCGTTCATGTACCAAAGGACGAGAGGTCTAAGCTCGATATGAAGATCAGGCAGTGTGTGTTCTTGGGGTATGGTGATGAAAAGTTCGGTTACAGATTGTGAGATCCGACCGAGAAGAAGCTCGTCAGGAGAAGAGATGTGGTTTTCTTTGAAGATCAGTTTATAGAAGACATTGGTAAGCCAGAGAAGAACTAGCCTAGTTCAGGTGAGCTAGAGGACATGGATCCGATTATTCTTCCTGTGGTGCCTGATGACAGGGGAGTACAACAAGGTGCAGAGGATGAGGGAGTTCCATTAGAAGATGGACCAGGAGAGCAGCCCCCACTTGATCCACCTGTTGAGCCACAGGTGAGAAGGTAATCTAAGGACAGACAACCGTCTAAGAGGTACTCACCGCATGAGTACATTATACTGACTAATGGGGGAGAACCAGAAGATTATTCTGAGGCTCTAGCCGACGAGCATAAGGGGAAGTGGTTGAAAGTTATGCAAGAGGAGATGGAATCCTTGCATAAGAACCACACCTATGATATGGTGAAATTTTCTAAGGGCAAGAAAGCTTTAAGCAACAAGTGGGTGTTTAGAAAGAAGGTTGAGCAGAAGAATTCACTAACAAGGTTCAAGGCCAAACTTGTGGTGAAAGGGTTCGGTCAGAGGAAAGATATAGACTTCGAGAAAATATTCTCACTAGTGGTGAAGATGACATCCATACGGGTGATGCTTGGGTTGGTGCTAGTATGGATCTGGAGATAAAATAATTAGATGTTAAAACTGCCTTCCTCCATGGTGACCTGGAAGAAGAGATCTACATGCACCAACCAGAGGGGTTTGAAATCAAGGACAATGAGCATATAATGTGTAGGCTGAGGAAGAGCTTGTATGGGCTGAAACAAGCTCCATGGCAATGGTACGAGAAGTTCAACTCGTTTATGTTGAAGCATGAGTATGACAGAACAGAGTCGGACCATGTTTGTTCACGCACAAGTTCTCAGATAGTGATTTCTTAGTTCTGCTGTTATATGTTGATGACATGCTCATCATGGGAAAAGACATTTGGGCAAGTCGTTTGCGATGAAAGACTTGGGCCTAGTGAAACAGATCTTAGGAATGGAGATAACCTGTGATAAAAGCAGAAGGAAGCTTTGGCCGTCATAAGAGCGGTATATTGAGAAAGTCTTAGAGTGGTTCAATATGAATGCAACGAAGCTAGTCAGTACTCCACTGGATAGTCACTTCAGATTGAGGGACAGACAGTGTCCCAAGATGAAGGCAGAGGTGGAAGAGATGCAGAAGATACCCTACGCGTCAGCTGTAGGAAGTTTGATGTATGCTATGGTGTGTACACGCCCAGACATAGCATATGCGGTTGGTGTTGTCAACCGATATCTTGCCAATCCTGGCAAAGAGCATTGGGCAGGGGTGAAGTGGATACTGCGGTATTTAAGAGGCTCCTCCAGGTTAAGCCTATGCTATGGTGACAGAAAACCTGTGTTAGAGGGCTACATAGATGCAGATATAGCAGGCGACATAGACTCTAGGAAGTCTATATTGGGGTTCATGTTCACGTTTGCAGGGAGAGCGGTTTCTTGGCAGAGCAAGCTACAGAAGATCGTAGCATTGTTAACGACAGAGGCCGAATACATTGTGGTCACAGAGGCATGTAAAGAGATGCTTTGGATGAAGAGGTTCCTACAGGAACTTAGCCTGAAGCAAGAGCAACACGTGGTCTATTGCGATAGTCAAAGTGCTATACACTTGAGCAAGAATCCAAGCCAGTACTCCAAGTCGAAGCACATAGAGATTCGGTATCACTGGATCAAGGACACTTTGGAACAAAAGATGTTACAACTTGAGAAGGTCCACATAGACGATAATGGGTCAGACATGATGATCAAGGCTTTGCTCAAGGGCAAGTTTGAGGTTTGTAGAAATCAGGATAACTTGAAGAATGTGGATTTCTCCTGAGTCGAAAAGGGGGAGATTTGATGGGGATTTTCTTCTCATTGCTGGGTTCGATGAAATCGAACTAGTTTCGATATCATCGATAATTGTCAGGATTTTTCACCCCTGGTTGCTGGATAGTTTTGGTCCTATTTTGATATTATCGAAGGACCTTAGATGATATCGAAGGTTCTCATCGAAGGACCTTCGATTTCATCGAAGAGTTACGCAGATGCGATTGCGAAAACATAGATTCTGCGAAATTTATTTCATATTTTGATTATACCTCTTTCTATTCTTATATAAAGGGGTGTGTGAGGGATTGGATGTATTCCAGGGTATTCTAAGATTTCTTAAAGGTACTCTAAGAGGGCTTAGGGCTATCAAAGGTGAGAGAGAGAGAGAGAAAGAGAGAGAGAGAGGAAGCTTGTGGAAGGGAGATTCTACTCGTAGAGGTGATCTACTTTGCAGTCCACGTCTCAGTACTTCTACGTCCTCGTGATCTGTGAGATCTCTCCATCTTTTTTTTTGTTCTCTTTTTGTTTATCCATTCCTGCGTGAGTGAAGAAAGTTTGATCCAAGCGGTGTGTGCTTGTGATCGGTTGTAACGTTCTACTTTATAGTGGATTGTTGATCTGGACGAGGTCCCATGGTTTTTACCTCTTTGAGGGTTTTCTATGTAAAATTCTCTGGTGTCGTGCGGTTTATGCTTTGATTTATTTCATTGCTTTATTATCCCATAATTCTAGTTTGTTTTGGGAGGCTGGATCTTAACACTAACCCCTCTTAATCCGCCCAGCCAAACAGGCCCAGGCAAATCCCATGGTATTCTCATGGCATTATGAGGGATGGGATTGCAATATCCCACTCGTCCATCCCACGTTCTTGTTTGGGTTGGGCTATATTCCTCAATACAGTGCAGTCCCACGGGATCAACTGAGGGGGAGTCTTTGGGCGAGGGATTCTAATCCACGCCAATGCGTTCTAGCGCACTTACGTGTCAGGGTTTCTAATCCACGCGCGCGTTGGGAACCGACCATCAACACAACATACGTGAGACATATGGGAACGTGTGAGAGATTCGAGTTTTCCATTTGATAGTCTATAATACTTGGATCTTCTGGCCTGAAAATAAGGCCATTTCATAGGTCGGGTGGGCCACAACATATAAAACAATTGGATAGTCTTAAGAAAAGTTAGAACTGTCAGTTTAGTTGTAATACAATCTGAACCGCATGATGAGTTCCCAATTAGATGGAAAGACATCTTTTATAATCGCATGTGCGTATTCGTGTAGATGGGAATCCACACGTGTTTAATGAGCAGACCATCATTCGTGTGAGTCATCCCAATCTGGACCATGTGCTGCCCCTTATAACTCGTTGCATCACTGCCTACATCCCATGGATGTCTCAAACAGACCCTCCGTTACGGTCCGGGATTGGTCCTTCCCATGAGATTCCCAGCAATCCACTGACACACCAACATTACCTTAAAATTGATCCCATCCCTCCTAATACCATGGGATTTGCCTGGCCAAACAGGCTATAAGGCACAGACTCTAAGCCTATCGACTTGCATTTGACTAAGGACCTTATCATTGACAAAGCATCTTTTCGATCAGGAAAGTGAATTGCTAAGCATGTGGTTAATTTAAGTGGGCCACTGAATTTCAACGATGATCGTAATAACAATAATATAAAATATAGTGTGCCACGTTATCCACATACAGCCACTGATTTTAATCTTACTTGCACTCGTGGCAACATGTGGGGTGGTGTTCTTGCTGGAGTGCAACACATGCATGTAGTGAAGGTGAGAGATCAGGGTAACGGATCGGCTACTCACCCTGCCACTAGCCAATGGCTAGTGGTCAGTGTTCTGTGGACCCCACTGTGATGTATGTGTTTCATCCATGCCATCCAACCATTCTTTCAGATCATTTTATGCTATGAAATTGAAAATGAGGTTGATCCAAATCTCAAGTGGACCGCACAGTGTTGATTGAACACCCACCATTAAAAACTTTTTGGGCCACAAAAGTTTTGGATCAAGCTGATATATATATATATATATATATATATATATATCCATCTAAAACTTTTGTGGCCCCCCAGAAGTTTTCAACAGCAAGAATTTAACACCCATTGTGTAGTCTACTTGAGACTCGGATCCCCCTCATTTTTGGGCTTATACCTTAAAATGATAGGAGAAATGGATGGACGGTGTGGATAATACCCATACATAACGATGGCCACTCAAAGCTCCTAAACATTCCGCGCTTGAGCCGACGGGGTAGGACGAAATCCGCATCCACTAAAAGCAGTGGGCGCGGATTAGGTACTACCCCTGCCCGTCTGGAGCTCAGGACGGGCTGGGCGTGTAGCTCGTTGAGTGGTGGTAAGTGGTAACGTCAGAAGGCATGAGGCCACGTCAGTAGACGAAGGTGTTAGCTCGCGTTCATAGAGAACCCCAACCTTCTCCTATTTTTTTACTTTTCTACCTTTTTCCTTGCGCGGAGGTTGAGTAGCGAGACTCGCTAGTAAAGTAATGTCGCCAAGTTTTGTGGGTCCCACAATGATGCATGTGTTGTATCAATACCGTCCATACATTTGGAGAAATCATTTTAGGGCATGATACAAAGAATAAGTCAAATCCAAGGCTAGAGTGGACCCCACCACAAAAAACAGTGGGGAGAGTGATGCCTACCATTGAAACCTTCCGAAGGTCCACCATGATGTTTATTTGAGATCCAACCTGTTCATGTATTAACTCACACATGAAAGAAAGGAAAACATAAAAAACAACTTGATCAAAAACTTTTGTTGCCCTTAGAACTTTTTAATGATAGGTGTCGCTCTCTCCACTATTTTGTATGGTGGGGTCCACTCGAGATTTGGATCTAACTCATTGTTTGGACCATGCCCAAATATGATCTCTCCAAATGGATGGATGGTGTGGATACAAAACATATATCATGGTGAAGTCACTTTGGTAGCCAGTCTCGTTACTCAACCTATTAGTAGCTAATTCGCGAATCCCATCGAGGTAATTGCAGGAAGCGGATTGCTTACTGAGTAACGTACGCTAAGGGTCTATTTGGATCGCCCGGATCCGACGTACTGTATTGTTTTAAATTAAATAAATATGATATACCGCGTTTGAATTAGATTTGAAATCCGATTCAGTATGTGGCATGCGAATACATCGCCGAACCAGGTAAAGGGTGGACAAGCGGTTTGATAGTACATAAGCTAAACATCGGGCCGTGCAGCGATGTAATTGCACTGCACCGCATCTCATAGTAGAGAAGTCTCTCAAATCTCACCGTGCTTCGCGCATCCATCTCATCTTCCTGCGCCATCCTTCTCCCTCTCCGTCGTTTTCAACCCATTTGCCAAAGGAATGGATAGGTTTACGGCCACATCTTAGACGTAGACGCTGAGTCTTGCTTCGTCTTCTTCGCGTACGTGGAAGGTGGGGTATCCTCATCTTATGGCCATCATTCCATAAACACGGTTTCTGTTACAGATGAAAATTTCATACCGTGAAGGGCAGAAGTGAAAGAAGGTAATCTCATCTTATGTCCTCATTGGATTTGTTTATTTTGCTATCGTTCCCAATCGACCATTGATGCGTGCGAAGCTACTGTCTACTTTGCAGCTTTTGATTTCTGATTTGTTTTAGTGGCATCTGAGTCGCTGAAAACGTTGGCCCTATTTTGGAGATGATGTTGTGACGAAATCTAGACGGTGGATTGACTCATACTGTATGTTAATCTATATACATTGATTGACGGTTTGGATGAAATCCATATACCGTGATGGGGCCCACATAGACATGATCTGGTGTTGAATGGTGTAATGAATGTATGTGGTGAAGACAAGAGGTCCACATAGAAGATTTCCAATCCAAACATAGACTATGCGTACATCCCCTGAATACATATGCAAAGCCAGTCCTTCCCAAACAAGTGGATCGAACTTGGAAAGGGCACTCGATACATTGTACATCCTCCGTTGTACATCTGCCGTATTGTATTTACAATGTACAATCTTATACGCGAATCCAAACAGACCCTAACCGTAATGAGTAAACTCTATGGGGTCAAGTCTACTGTTGAAAAATTCTTAAGAGGCAACATAAGTTTTAGATCAAGCTGATATTCGTGTTTTCCCTTCATCCATGTCATTGTGATCTTATGAACTGTTTGGATGACAAATAAACATCACTGGGCCTTAGAAAGGTTTCAAGGGCAGAAATAAATAATTCCACTGTTTCCTGTAGTAAGGTCTATTTAAGCTTTAGATATACTTCAAATTTGGGTTGAACCCCTAAAATGATCTGAAAAATCAGATGGACTGCGTAGATAAATCACATGAATTCATGGTGGCCCAACAGAGTTTACTCAATACAATAAGAGCGTACTCAATCCGATTAGGTAATTGTATTTGGGTTTCTTGGAATGCACGTTATCTGTTTGGTGCGTAGATTGAGCAGCCGTACTTGCTACAAAGTGACGTAACCCAGTTCTATGGGCCCCACCATGATATATGTTTTGTATCAACACCGTCCATCCATTTGGAGAGATCATATTTGGGCACGCTTCAAACAATGTGTTAGATCCAAATCTTGAGTGGACCCCACCTTACAAAACAGTGGAGAGAGATATGCCTATCATTAAAAACTTCTAAGGGCAGCAAAAGTTTTTGATCAAGCTGTTATTTGTTTTTTCTTTCTTTCATGTCTGAGTTAATACACGAATAAGTTGGATCTCAAATAAACATCATGGTGGACTTTCGGAGGGTTTCAAAAGGTAGGCATCACTCTCCCCACTATTTTTTGTGGTGGGGTCCACTTTAGCCTTAGATCTAACTTATTCTTTGTATCATGCCTTAAAATGATTTTTCCAAATATATGGACGGTGTGGATAAAACACATGCATCATTGTGGGGCCCACAAAACTTGGCGGTATTACTTTAGTAGCAAGTCTCGCTACTCAACCCGTGCACAGAAAATGGTAGGAAATAAATAAATAAATAAAAATAGGAGACGGTTGGGGTTCACTGTGGACGCGAGTTAACGTCTCCGTCAACTGACGTGGCCTCGTGACTTATGAAGTACCTACTTACCACCACACAACGAGCTACACGTCTGGCCCGTCGTGAGCTCCAGACGGGCGCGGTTGGTACCTAATCCGCGCCCAAAAGCAGCCGGGTCCGTACCCAATCAGGAAAAATAAAAATAAAAAATCAAAGCAATTAAATAATCCAAGGGCCAATGTCTGATGAAAATAATGGCCATATGACAGGAAGCGTATTGGCTGGTGTACCACACACCGCGGATCTGTCTGGTGTGCTGACATCACCAAGTTCTATGGCCTCATCATGAGGTATATACTATATCCCAACCGTTCTTTCATTTGGTGACCTAGTCTTAATGATTGATCCAAAAAATAAAACAGAACCAAGATCAAGTGGACTACATTGCAAAAAGAAGTAGGGGATTGAATGTCTACCATCCAAACCCTTTGGATTGGTAAGATATTTATTTTTCCTCTCCATCGCGGTCAGCGTGACTTTATGAACAAATTAGGTGGAAAATAAACGTAACCAAGTCTACAAATGTTTTAATGGTGAGAATCATGGTCCCCACTCCCATTCGTGGTGTGTTCCACTTAAGTTTTGTATATAAGTTATATTTGGGTTCACGCTCGCGCAAAATGATTGAAGAGTGTGGATATGATAAATACATAATTTCCTTCAACCGTTCGTATAAGTCGGAGCTCGAGGAGCAGCAGCGCTCGTCTTTGCATGACACGTACCCATACCAGCGACACCGGTGGTGTGTGGTACATCAGCCAATCCGCTTCCGATATGGCATCTACCCTGCGGGAAATAAATCAACGCTTAGATCGTGGAAGCACGGTCCCGACACGTACGAATCATGCACGTCTGTAAACTGCACATTTGCAGACGTTCGCAGACGTTTGCAGACGTGCGTCACATGGAATCCGCGTCCTTTTGCTGACGACCAGACCCAATAATTCATGGCAAACGCTACGACCCAATATCCGTAGCGACGTCATGTGGGCCCCACAACGCAATAGGGTTGGGTAGGGCTATTTAAATTGCACCCACTACCCTTTTCAAGATTTCAAAGGAAGGTGATTGGATTTGGGAATCGCATCGGAGGTTGTAGGACTGACGTCATCCAAAGACGTCAGCTGTACACTTCGAATAGGCATCTTGACGTTTGCCCGGTGACCTCCACATCATCACAACCATATGTGGGCCCACCCCACCTGCTATTATAGTGCGGACGGGAAACCCCTGCAACTACCGTTTGACGCAGTGTGGAAAAAACCCAAGTCTCTGGGGCCATCTATCATGTTCAAAATGTAAAATCTAATCCGTTCGCCAGGTTCTGTCCTCGATTTTAGACCGTAAATAAAAAATTATCTAGATCTACAAATCATATGGGCCACACCACATGTAAAAGCAGGAATGGGATGCTGTCCGTAGGTTTTTGTATATGGGCCACCATGCAGTTTATCTTTCATCAAACTCGTTAGTCAGGTCTAACTCACCAGAATAAAGGGAATATATAAGAAATAAGCCTGATAAAATTCAAGCTCGATACATGATGTGAACTTAGCGGTTTTAAGATAATTTTACATTTTTGCTATTAGTGTGAGATATAATAGTTATCAATAAATAATTTATTTGATTTTTATGGTTAAAATAATGTTCTTCGTATGATGTACAGAGTGGATTTTATATATACGATATGGTGGACCCCACTGAGCTTGCGTGTTTTACGCGCTGGGTAGAACAGGTGTTGTAGACGATTCCGGTCAGCAGAGTGCTCGGCGTTCCATCGCCGTTGGTTCCTGCGGACTCAAGAGGCATCGTACAGAGTTTATTATGCCTCTGTCGCCACTCAGAATCCAATGTGTGTCGCCACTTCTTGGGGACCATATGATGACTGTGATGATCTGAACCGTCCATTTCATTGTTAATACGATAAGTAAGATGATAGAATGTAACCGTACGTCATTACTGATTTTTCGTTTGATTTTATAGTTGAATTTGAGCCACTGAAAATTTTCTTTAAATTGTTTTAAATCATTTACAAATATCCACAATTAAAATCAACCTTTAAGCATAAATTTCATGTGGAATATCTTAATCTAAAAGGTCAACAAGATGGACGGTCCCCGTAGGGCCAATCAGCATGTGGGCCCCATTGGACGGCGATACATGCGGGATCTTAACTCGAGTAAGAGCAGAACGAACTCGAGGAGATATTTTAGAAAGGAGAAATTTCCTACTGTACGACGCCCATTCCTAAAAAGAAGCCCACTTATTTTGAGCTCTCAAAGAACAAGCACCAGCTGTACGGCTTCATTTCGGAGGTCGAAAGTGCCCCCCTTCCCTTTTTCTACGGATTATAATCGTAGCCATAGCCATAGCTATAACCGTAGCCAAAATCCACCGATTCCAAAATGGTAGAAAGCGAGAGTCGCTATCCCATTGACCCGGTCGACCCCAACTAGCTGTTCCACCTATGTACTTCTTAAAAAAAAAAAAAAAAAATTACAAGGAGAACTTTTTCTCTCCAACATTTTTCTCTAATACATATTTATATAAATATATATGTATAAGCATATAAAAAAAATAAAATTCCCTCTTTATATTCATTTAATAAACATATCTCTTAAACTAGAATGAGTTACTTGACATACCATATAAGATTTTGGGGTAGGAGATGGTACTTTAGCTAACCAACCTACTTATTTTCCAAGATTCCATTAGGTCGATGGTCGAAAATTCATTTCATTCACTTCGTGATCAATTTCAATCAGTTTGTGGTCAATTTCATTCATTTCATTGCACGGGCAATTCCATGCATTTCACGGTCAATTCGCTTCACTTCAGGGTCATTTCAATGCGTTTCACGGTCATTTTCGGCGATTTCGTTTTGATTCACGGTCATTTTCACGCATTTCACAACCAATTCATTTCCACGCATTTCACGGTCAATTCGCTTCATGTCACGGTCATTTTCATGCCTTTCATGATCATTTCCATGCATTTCACGGTCAATTCGCTTCACGTCACAGAATTGACCGTGAAATGCGTGGAAATGACCGTGAAGTGAAGGGAATTGACCGTGAAATGCATGGAAATGACCGTAAATCAATACGGAATCGCCGAGAATGATCATGAAATGCATGAAAATGACCATGAAGTGAAGTGAAATGACCGTGAAGTGAAGGGAATTGACCGTGAAATGCGTGGAAATGACCGTGAATCAACACGGAATCGCCAGGAATGACCGTGAAATGCATGGAAATGACCGTGAAATGAAGCGAATTGATCGTGAAATGAGTGGAATTGACAGTGAAGTAAGGGAATTGACCGTGAAATGCGTGGAAATGACATGGAATCGCGGGGAATGACCGTGAAATGCATGGAAATGACTGTGAAGTGAAGCGAAATGACCGTGAAATGCGTGGAAATGACCATGAAGTAAAGGGAATTGACCGTGAAATGCGTGGAAATGACCGTGAATCAACACGGAATCACCGGGAATGATTGTGAAATGCATGGAAATGACCGTGAAGTGAAGCAAAATGACAATGAAGTGAAGGGAATTGACCATGAAATGCGTGGAAATGACCGTGAATCAACACGGAATCGTCGAGAATGACCGTGAAATGCATGGAAATGACCGTGAAATGAAGCGAATTGACCGTGAAATGCTGGAAATGACCGTGAAGTGAAGGGAATTGACCATGAAATGCGTGGAAATGACCGTGAATCAACACGGAATCACCAGGAATGACCGTGAAATGCATGGAAATGACCGTGAAGTGAATGGAATTGATCGTGAAGTGCATGGAATTGACAGTGAAGTGCGTGGAAATGACCGTGAATCAACACGAAATCGTCGGGAATGACCGTGAAATGCATGGAAATGGCCGTGAAGTGAAGCGAAATGACTGTGAAATGCATGGAAATGACCGTGAATCAACACGGAATTGCCGGGAATGACCGTGAAATGCATGGAAATGATCATGAAATGAAGCGAATTGACTGTGAAATGCGTGGAAATGACCGTGAAGTGAAGGGAAATGACCGTGAAATGCATGAAAATGACCGTGAATCAACACGGAATCGCCGAGAATGACCGTAAAATGCATGGAAATGACCGTGAAGTGAAGCGAATTGACTATGAAATGCGTGGAAATGACTGTGAAGTGAAGGGAATAGCTTGTGAAATGCATGGAAATGACCGTGAATTAACACGGAATCATGCGGGAATGACCGTGAAATGCATAGAAATGACCGTGAAGTGAAGCGAATTGACCGTGAAATGCGTAGAAATGACCGTGAAGTGAAGGGAATTGACCGTGAAATGTATGGAAATGACCGTGAATCAAAATGGAATCGTCAGGATTGACCATGAAATGCATGGAAATGACCGTAAAGTGTAGAGAAATGACCCAAAATCATATATGGTACGTCAAGTAACTAATTTTGGTTTAGATATTCTTGATAAATGAATAAAGAAAGAAATGAAAAAAAGTGAGAAATTTTTTTTATGTGCTTATATATACATAGTTATATAAATATGTATTAGAGAAAACTGTAGGTAGAATAAAGTTCTCCATGTAAATAAATAAATAAATAAAATAAAATAAAATAAAAAGAAGAAGAAATTGCATAGAGTGTGGAGTCACTGGGGTTATAGCTACGGTTATAAGCTGGCTCTCAACCCGGTTGACCCCAACTCGGTGGGTATTTTATTTTATTTTTTCTCATTCATGTTGTAATTCTCACCGCTTTTTGTGGATCCCATTATGAGGTATGTGCTATATCCAAACCGTCCATCTATTTGGCGAACTCTTATTAAGTCTTGGGACAAAAAATAAGATAGATCTAGCTATCAAGTGGACCACACTGTAAAAGGCAGTGTAGGATTGGACGTCTACCATTGAAACCCTTTTAGGGGTCAAGAAGTTTTGGATCATTATGAAAGTTGTTTTTCCTCTTCATCCAGGTCTTTGTGACCTTATGAATAGATTGGATGGAAAATAAATGTTATGGTGGGCCCTACAAAAGTTTCAACGGTGAAAATCAATTTTCTGCTGCTCTTTGTGGTGTGGTCTAGTTAATCTTTGGATATAAATTTTTTTTTTTTTTGGATAATGCTCCGAAATGATTTTGAAATATGGATGAACGTTGTGGATATAATAAATACATAACTGTGGGGCCCATGTAAGGTTGATCTCTTTTGAACCGTTCATACAACTCGAAGTTCGAGGAGCGTCAGCGCTCGTCTTCGAGCACCAGCCGATTCGCTTGAAGGAAAAAGAAGAGGGCATTTTCGACCTTTGGGAAGGCATCCGTACAGCCGGGGCTTATTCTTGGAAGGTAAAATGAGGTGGGCTTCGTCTCGGAAATGGGCCAGAAATGGGTCGTACAGTCGGAAATTTCTCTTTTAGAAAGTCATTGTCTAAGAGAGTTATTAGATGCTCTGACAGAACATGACGCTTGATGCATAGTCACTCAAATAATGTACACGCAGGCATATACCAACTCAAATTTAAACCAACTAAATTGTGGAATTTAATGCCCTTATGACTTACCCACGAAATCAGGTCTGTTGAATAATTCCTATCTTAGCTTCGTGGACACTTTTTTGCTGAAACATGACCATTGGATATTTCTCATTTTAACCCTCCAATAAATGTACACCAATCCGAGAATTAGATAATAAAATAATATTAAATTTAATTTATAGTATACCTAAAGTGGGACTCACAGTTTGGACGCTTTAACTTGAATGACTGGTGTGGCACATACGCAGTATCTAAGTGCCTGCGTATCAGTCACCTACTCTGGCTGAGTACTAAAATTTTTCTCATTGTCTGATGTAGGGCTGAAAGTCCGGCGGGTTGTGTCAGGTTGGTGCTCAACCCTAACCCAACCCAAAGTTCCTATACCTCAACCTTAACCCAACCCAACCCAATCTCGGGTTGGGAATTCTCAACCCAAGCTCAACCCAAGCGGGCTGCGTCGGGTTGATCAAGTTGGTCGGGTATATACATGCTAATATTTTCGTTATTACATTAGTTTATTATATTTAAATATAAGACTTTTTTTTTTTGTATTTATAACTTTATTAATTATATATGTGATTGTTCATTATAAAGAACTTCATTTTTTCCTTTAAAAAACAAGCTAAAATATAAGACAACTACTCCTTTAAAGGTCATGTAGCATAGCATGAAGTCTATTTGGGAGAGAAAAATTTGGCATATCTTGTTAGCTTGTGTCCTCAGAAATGATGTGGACAAATGAGACTCGATATCACTAGTGTGCCTTCGACACAAACGAGCCACACTCAATTATAATTTATAAGTAACTTATATATTGATCGGGTTCGGGTTGGGTCAGGCAACCCGAGACCTCAACCCGAGCCCAATCCAAGTTTTATCGGGTTAGTGTTTGTATAGCTCAAGCTTATGATCGGACCCGAATTCTCAACCCAAGCTAAAATTTAAACAAATAAATCAATTAACATTTAGGCTTCTAATCAAAGTGAGTCCAATCACAATAGACTATAATAGATGTGATATTATAAGTAACTAGTTTATAAAAGAGATAGTGCTCTTATGTGTAAGATGTTTAAAACTATTCACGAATCCCAAGTACATGATTACGAAGTAGTAATAACTCAGTGAGACCGAGATCGAATTCATAGGGAATGAGGAACACGTCATATAAGTAATATAAGTCTAATTGTTTGTTTAAGTTTTAATCTAACGAAATAAAAAGATTTTAAAACAATCAAGATAAAAGACTAATGATATAGGAATCCACTTATAGTAATAACAATATCAATTTATTGATTTAATATATATCGTAATTGGAATCAAAGTTATATCTTATCCAATCGAAGGATAATTTGATTAAACCATTCATAAACATTAATAAGAATATGATTTCGATTGGTTGATTTTCTCATGAAACAATTAAACATCAATTGCGGGGAATTAAAAGCATCTAAAGCACCCATAAGAGACATTAGATCAATTAATTATACAGATTAAATCCTTATTAATTTAGGCTAAATAATTGTTAAATCAAAGCATTCATTGTACTCGGAGTGCACAATGAATCTAGATATAAACAACTCAAAGACTTAAAGTAAATTCAAACAAAATCAATATAATATCATCATTCAAATTAATATCATTGAATCTAATTGAAATTAACTACAAGCTTTATCCCTTAGACTTATCTAAGAGATTAGCCTACAAAGACTAATATCTTAGAAGAAAAACTAAAAGCAAAGATCCACTAGAACTCGTGAAAAAATCGAAGCGGAAGAATGTTGTCGCCACTTCACCCAACATATTTATAGTTTTACATCTCCAACTTTTGCAATATTTTAGAAGATTCGTAAACCAACCTTGAATTTATATAGCTATCGCAGCTTCGATGACACCTTCGATAGCATCAAGCTCCTATCGAAGAGTCTGAGCGAAATTGGAAAACTGTCCAGCATTGAACTTATTACGATGGCATAGAACTAGCTTCTATGGGATCGAACTTGCTTTTGATGGCATTGAATACTCCTTCAATGGCATCGAAGGGTGCTCAAATGTGTCCAGTGAGAAAATCAATTTTTCAAGATTTTTGCAGTGAGATCGAAGTGGCTTCAATGTCATTGAACCATTACTTCGATGACATCGAAGGTGTCATCGATGGCATCGAACAATCGATTTCACTTTGATTTCTCCAATTTTCTTCATTTTTCACTTGGTTTCCTTGGATTTGGACTCTTGAATTCTTCAATATTAACCTCCAAATATCTAATTTTTCACTTAGTACTTTTTTGAGCATTAATTTTCTGCTTTAAGCATCCTTTTCTCATTGGCTCTCAAAATCACTTCATAAGAGATAACATGTGTAATTAGATCAATTAAGCACATTCATGTTTTTAAAACCAGTGTATAACTAGGGGGAAATATGGAATATTTCACACAAAAAAAAACATTTATAGTAGTCAATATATAAAAGAAAAACAAACAAATAAACAAACATAAGAAAAAAAATATAAAACATGTACTTAAGAATCACTCTCCCACAGAAGCACACCGGAAGCATGTTGCTGTGTGGCAAGTGATGCTAAGAAGTTCAACTCTTTTTTTGTCGAATTGTAACTCACTACTGTAGTCAAGTCCATGATCATCAATCCATACAATCCATACTTTGTCCTGATCTATATCTACATCACAATCTAGGCCTTATATCAAGCATAGACTACGAATATCTAATCAATGTGAAATCGATGCAATCAAAATGCCCTTATGCAACATTAAAAACCCCACTCGTTGGCCCTGAAATGACCATTTTATGATAGCCATTCAGAAATCCAAACCATCCATCGTGTGGCCCAATTGAATGTACATATGATGAATGACTCTTAATATCGAAAATCACTCACACGTGACCAGGACGTTGGGTCAGATTTCACGGGATGATGCTCATTGCATGGGGAGGGTGAGAACCTTCCAGTGTTCAAAGATAGGGGTTCCTTTTACAATTAGGAGATAGTTGAGGGGGAAGCGTGAAAGCAACCTCAAGTTATAATTAAACCAAGCATAAACAAAACACAAGGTGTTACATGAAAAGACCCTCATGGGAAAAAAAAACCTATGGCATAAAGCGACGATAAATGTACTATAAAATCAATGTTATAAGATATGAAAGAGCTTACCTATCGATAATACACCTCGAATACACAAAAAACCCTAGCTTTGAACTCCCTTTGTTATCTAAAATCCCTAAGCACGTTCTTCTCTCCCTAAGCCCTTATTACAAACCCTTTGATAAGTTAAAAACTGAAATAGGAAACAAAATCCGTAATTCCGCAGAACTACGCAAGTCGATGGATGGGAGTTTTGATCATATTGAATTTCATTGACATCCCATTGATAAGATCGAAGCCACATTTGATCATATTGATTTGGACCTAAAAACCGTCTGACGAGCAAAGAAAAAAATTGGAATTTTCTCGATGGGATCTAGTAGGCTATCGATGGGAACAACTGCTCGATGGAATCGACAACTGCTCGATGGGATCGAGTGGCTTGTCGATGCCATTGACATATTCAGTTACATATATATTTAGGATATCATACTACAATCTCTACCATGTCTTCAATTTTCACAAACTACAGCTCCAAGCTCCATCTCTAATTGCCTCTATTATAGCTACACCATTTTCGTCGCTTTTTGTGCATATTCTTTCTTCGTCAAGTCTTCACCAAGCTTAGAGAAGTCATATAGAACTTGAAATTCTTTGCTTATATTCCCTCTACTGGTGGATCGACGAGTCAACTGGCATATGGATATATATATTTGACTTCGATGGTATGCCACTTTAAAGGTGCTTGCTATAGAGGTTACGAACCTTACAACGGGCTAAACGCTTTGTTGGAATGGATTCTGATCGAGGTAGTGTATGGGATGCATATAAATCCGTGTATGGAACCACTATTTCTGCTGCTAGCTTGTGAGAACCACCTTCGTAAGTATATACGTTGGATTTATGTTTGTGTGAATCTTCTCAAAAGTTACTCTGCCTTCCTCAAGCACCTATTAGATAAAATGATGATGAACATCAATATGTTTAGTACGAGAGTGATAAACAAAGTTCTTTGCTAAATTAATCACACTTTTAATGTCACATAGAACTGACACGACCTACTACTGAAGCCTAAGCTGATTTATCATTCCTCTTAACCAATCACCTTTTCTGAACGCTTTCATCATAGCCATATACTCAGCTTCGCTTGTGTAAAGAGTCATCACAAATTTAATGATTCCATTGATGACTCTTTGCCACTAACCTGGCTTGACTCGAAACTTGAAAATTTTGAAATTTTCTTTAGGAATCCTAGTTTTACTCCATTTACACCGTAATATATTACATTATGATAATTTACATTTTAGTAATTTAATTACTACACTTCTATATTTAAAACTTCTTATTTATTTATTCAACACTTTTGCTTTTAGTACTTTTTATTTATTTCCTTTTGCTAGGAGCCCTTGCACTGTCGACATTCGTATCACAAGTGCCACTTGCCACGTTGGAACTTGGGCTTGCAGAGGATTTTTCTTTGATCTTGTTGTTAAGAAGGATCCTCGAAGGGCACCACCTGAGTACATACAAAATGTCAATATATCTAGACTAGGAAGTATATCTCTTAGGGATGACAATACTGTTGAATGTTGATGTTGAGTTTCCGGCGATATGCAGTGGAGTTTGGGGATGGAGGTGATGTGGTGGCCAACAACAATGCGGAAGGGAAAGATTATGGGTTTTCAACATGTATTAGAGTGAAGGGATGTAAACGGGGGTGCCTATTTTGGATGGATTAGTCAAGATTGTGCTCAAAGGAGTGCACTGAATGGTAGGTGGTGAATGCGAACAAATGTGGTGGCCATGACCACACAAAAATGAAGGACTTACTCGATGGTGGCATTTGCTATTGCAGCTAGGGCTATACACGAACCAAGTTAGCTCGTTTAGCTCGCTCGACTTGACTCCAAAAAGCTCGATTCGACTCTGTTCGAAACCGAGTTCAAGGTGATTTTTTAAGCTCAAAAAAATTTCGAACCGAGTTCTAGCATGCCCAAGCTCGACTCGACTCGAATTGATCCCCAACTCGAATCAAACTCGGATCGATCTAGTTCGGTGACTCAGTTACTTTGATATTGATGTTGCTCACCAAGTGTTTGATGAAATGACTCAACGAAGTGTCGGATGATGGCAAGGATTGTATGTATATGAAACAAATACCATTTTTTCTTGATTTTGATGTTGCCTACAAGGTGGTTGATAAAATACTTATAAACAGCTACCATTCTTTTACATATATTAAGAAATTGAAAGTGCACTACATGTGTTTGTTAAAATGCTGCACATACTTAATCTTGGCTCAAATTCAGCTGTAACTGGCCCGAGCTCCTGATCAAACCAAGTCGAGTTGGCCAGTCAGGCTCGAGAATTGAGCCGAGCTGAGTTCGAGCTGGGGTCAGCTTGTGGCTGAGCCGTGTCGAGCTGTGCCAGGCTCGTCTCGGTTCAACTCGTGTACACCTCTAATTGCAGCCAATGACGCTGGAGGTAGAATGACATAAAAGTGGATAGGGTTTTACAAACTCTATATCTGATGCCATATTAAACTAATACCGTAACTTATTTATTTCATCCAATAACACAAATATATAGAAAACATACGAAGATATATACAGATATATAAAAAGATCTTACCAAATCTTCTATAGGGAGCAAGAGTAAGGACAAACTCTTCCACGCCGTAGGATCCACTTTAATTATCTACCACTTAGGCTGCTTTTCATCACGTGACTTCTTGGCAGGTCCGCCTATAACTATAGTTCACGTGGACCATTCCCCTCCACTCGTAGCAAAAGCTCGGTCCATCATTTTCAAAAGTTAGTGCCATGTCTTCTGCTAATTGGAACTGACTAGAAACCTACTGATGTGCATATCTGCTAACTTGATATAAGTGTTTCTGATTTAATGGTACACATCCGTGGTCCACAGTATTTTTTTAGCCCTGACGTAAAATAAAAAATAAAAAATAATTCAGGAGTATGATCGAGTCGGCCACACGCTCCGGCCATCTACCCAGGCCCGGCCCGGCGTGTTGACAGCCCTAGACATGGGTGCCATTCAGGCCTGTATATTTGACCCTTAATCTCTCCTAGGCACGGCTTCGGTGGATCCATTGAGGTGGGTGGGATTCTTGACCGTAGGTCCCACCTCAATGTATGTGCCTGATGTCCACGTGATACAACGGTGGTTTTGAAAACTCATTTCAAGACATGAACCCAAAAATGAAGCAATCCAAATCTAAATCTGAGGTGGGCCATAATACAAGAATTAACTATTGAAAATTTCTCATGGGCCACAAAGTTTTTAGATGAAGATGATATTTGCCTGGTTTATTCATTGAGGTCTTTGTGGCATTATCAACAGGTTGAATGGTAAATAAAATTTCCAGTGGGCCCGTTAAAGTTTTAATAATGGGATTCACTCATAGCTGTTTCTTATGGCACGGCTTACTTAAGATTTGAATCTGCTTCATTTTTTTAATATGGTGCCATAAAACAAGTTTTCAAAATAGACGGACGCCATGAACATAACTAACATTCATCAAAGTGGGCCCACAGCCAGGGACCCCACCCACATATATATATATATATATATATATATATATATATATATATATATACACATACACACACACACACACCGTAGAGCTCATTTTGATCTTTATATTCTACATTCAGATCATTTTAAAGCATGAGCTAAAAATTGTAGTGGAGGAAATCTCATGTGGACCATATGGGAGAAACAGTAGTAAATCACTCTGGGGCCACAAAAGTTTTGAATCAAGTTTATATTTGTTATTTTTTATATTCATCTAGGTTTGTGTGTGGCCTTTTCAACATTATGGCCCACCCACATGGATGGTATATATTGACGTGTGCCATCAGTGGGTTGGGTGTCAGAATCTTCGTGGAATCAGGACCACATGTTCTGATTGCCTTCTCTTCATTTTCGTACGTCATCTGAGAGCGTGTTAATCATGGCATGTATTATCACCACCCATGTGATTTGCACTCTTCGCTGTTTGTTCTAGGTTTATTTATTTTTTAATTATTTATATTTATATTTAATTTAATTTTGCTTTTTTCACGTGTGTCAGACCCCGTACGGATCCTTATGCATTTGTTTTCGGTGCTAAAGCGCCGTACGCGACTCAGTTGCGCCGTGGAACGAGCAAATGTAATGGTACCCATAAGTATCCGTTGTATATGTACGCTGTCCATCTGTTTTTTCAACTCATTTCATTGCATTAGCTCAAAAATGACCAAGATATAAATGTCATAAAATATTGGTGGATGACTTTTTTTTATTTTTTTATCTTTTTAAAAAAATTTATTTATTTAAGGCTACAAAAGTTATAAATCAAACTTATATTTGTGTTTTTTCTTCATCCAAGCCAGTGTGGCTCAAAAAAAAGTTCTTAACCATCATTTATCACTATTTCCTTTGATGTGGTCTACCTTAGATTTTTATATGCTTTATTTTTCAGCTTATGCCATAAAATGAAAAATGAGTTGGAATGACTGATGAATGGCCCACGGTCAGGGTACAATCACACGTTGGCTCAAGGTGGCTGCTAAGCCCCACTTTCTATGGGGGCACATCATGGATATATGTTCCTTATCTACATCATCCATCTGTTTTTTCAGATCATTTTATTGCACAATCCCAAAATTGAAGCATATCCAAAGCCCAAGTGGACCACACTACATGAAACCGTGGGGATGATTATGTCCCCAGTTGAAACCTTCCTAGGACCTAGGCTTATATTTATTTCTCATCCAACTTGTGACATTTGATATTTACTTCTCATCCAACTTCATCACAACGGTCATACAAACATAAATGCAAGAAACACACGCACACGCACATTTATCAGTTTGATCTGGAACTTTCGTAGCCTACAATAAGTTTTGAACAGCGAGCATTAATTCTCAAGTTTCAACAGTGAGAACTCAATTTCTCCATACCAATCTGCTTCCATTGTGACGCAACTAAGCTGTGACTGGAATCAGCCATGTGGGTGGTAACTTGGCCGTGGAGCCCATTTAGACGCATGCATTGTACATCTAATCAGTCCATCCGTTTTTTCAAACTTATTTTATGACATGAGCCGAAAAATGAAACATATACAAATGTAACGTAGACCACAACATAGGAAACAGTGATGAATGACTATTAAAAGACACCTACATCATGATATAGAGTATTGAGTTACCCAGTATATCCCATAACCATAAATTTAAAATGGTTACTTAGGGCCCATTTGGATACCACCAAATAAGTTATTTTTTCTACTTACAGCCATAGATAAGTAACTTATTTCATATAAGTAAGTTTGTTTTATGATTAATTATAAGTAATTTTTATTTAAAATTACTTAAATCATTTCAGCAATTTTTTTTTTAGCTTTTCTACTTTTCATGAGTTGTTGAGGAGAGGTATAAGAGAGACTAAAGACAGAAGAGGCTGAAGTTTACCAAACATACTTATCTTTGCAATAAGTAAAAACTAAAATACGTTACTTGTAGCATAAGTAACTTGTCTTAAGTCACTTAGGGGGTGTTTGGGGCATGGGTTTTAAGGAGATTAGGTTGGAGTGGGTTTTAATATCCCATGGATCATCCCAACGTCGTGTTTAGTACTGGTTTGTGAAGCCTCTTCTTGAAATCCACGACTAGGCAGGTGATTTTTGCATTCCTAATTTGGTCGGTGTTATGTAGACCCCACCATGATGTATGTGTTTTATCCATGTCGTCAAATCCATTTTGAAATATAACTTTAGGGCTTGATCCCAAGAATGAGGTAGACATAAATCTCAGTTGGACCACACCATGAGAAAACAGTAGTGATTGAATTCCACCATTAAAAACCTCTTAGGCCAACTGTAATGGTTATTTGACATCTAACCGGTTGATTAAGTCATAAAGACTTGGATGAAGGGAAAAAAATATATATCAGCTTCATCAAAAACTTGTGGCCCAAAAAAAGTTTTTAATGGTGACCGTTCAATCAACACTATGTGGTCTGCTTGAGATTTTGATCAAATTCATTTTTGGGCTCTTACCATAAAATGATCTAGAAGACACTACGTGAAAAATGGAAAAAAAAGGACGAATTTAGAGACGGTTTTGGACCGTCTCTAAAAATGCTTGGTTTAAAGACGCTTTAGAGACGGTCGTAAACCGTCTCTAAAATTTTAGACGGCCCCTAACCGTCTTTAATATTGTCTTAAAAATTTCAACGTCCATAAATCATTTAAGACGGTCGTTGACCGTCTTATATGGTTCATCTGAGACGACCATTAACCGTCCGCGTTAGAGACGGTCCTTGACCGCCTTATATGCGGGCATTTGTGACGGTCATTGGCTGTCTACATTAGAGACGGTCATTGGCCGTCTTTTACTTGCAATATGAGACTGTTAAAGACCGTCTCTATTAGAGACGGTCCTTAGCCGTCTCACAACCCTATCAAAAACCATCTCTATTAAGGACTGTCAAAGACCGTCTCTATTAGAGACGGCCCTAAACCATCTGTATTAGAGACTGTGAAGGACCGTCTCTATTAGAGACTGTCAAGGACTGTCTTTATTAGAGACGGTCCTAAACCGTCTTATAGCCCTATCAAAGACTGTCTCTAATGCTCAATTAAGCTATTCGAAAAAATTATGAATTTCGAAAAAAATAGTTAAGAAACGTAGAAAAATAATTAACAATGCTTAATAAAAATTTTAATTTTTAAAAAAAAAAAAAAAAACTACTGATAATTTTGAAAAAAAAAATGATTTCGATAAAAAATGATATTTTGAAAAAGAAAATTTTAAAAATTAAACAAAATTGTGAAAATTTTGACAAATTGAAAAAAAATATATTTTTAAAAAAAGAAAACTAGATTTTGTATTTTGACAGGAAAAATTGAAAAGTTATATATAACAAAAGTGAGATTAAAAAAATGATATTTTAAAAAAGAAAATTTAAGAAATTAAATAAAATTGTCAAAAAATTGACAAATTATAAAAAAAAAATATATATTTTTTAAAAAAGAAAACTAAATTTTGTATTTTGACAAGAAAAATTGAAAAGTTGGATAACAAAAGTGAGATTTCGATTAAAAAAATGATATTTTGAAAATAAAATTTTAAAAAATAAACAAAATTGTGAAAAAATTGTCAAATTGTAAAAAAATATATTTTTTAAAAAAGAACACTAGATTTCATATTTTGACAAGAAAAATTGAAAAGTTATATAACAAAAATGAGATTTTGATGATGTGTTGTATATCCTTGCCGCCCATACGTTTCTCCAACCCATTTTTTGGCCAGGTATAAAAAATTGTGTAGATTTAAATCTCAAGTGGACCACACCGCTGGAAAGAATGATAATATAGTACCTCACCATTAAAAATTATAAAGAGCCCATCGTATGGTTTTAGTAATGTTTATTTGCAATCCAACTTGTTGATAATGTAAAGAAGATCTAGATGAAGGTAAACTACAAAGATCAAATTGATCCAAAACTTTTATGGCCTTCAAAAGGTTTTTAATGGTTATTCATCATATTATTTTGATTGGTATGGCCCACCTAAGATTATTTAGTTCTTATGATTTAAAATTACATCCTAAAATATGATGGAAAAATATATGAATGGCGTCGATATACATAAAATATATCAAGGTGGGCCCTACACGGTTAGAATAACACCCATGAAAGACCTAAAATAGTGAAATGGTACTATAAGGTCACCTCATGGGAACTTCCCATGAGGTTAATCTGTGTGCGCCCCACCATGAAGTATGTAGAACATCAACACCATGTATTTAATGTGTCCCCTTTAAGTCCAAAAATCAGTCATATACGAAACTCAGGTGGGCCATAACATCTAAAACTATGTGAAGACATCCCTAAAACATATAAAAGCATTTGGTGGGGCCCACATGAGTTTTGGATGTGTATGAAACTTGGTTTGACTCCTCATCCAAGTGAGACACACATAATGAATGGGTTGGATCTATGAACCACATCTAGGTAGGCCCAATAAATGATTATGAATGTTTTAATGGGAGGGTAACCCTTTCAACTATAGTATGTGGTGTGGCCCACCCAAGTCATGGATTGACTTTATTTTTAAGCTCGTGGCCCACCATGGAATGGTGCATCTGATTGACGAGGTAGATCCAAAGTTCAAGTGGACTCACCATAGAAAAGAGTGGGATAGTGACAACCACTATTGAAACCTTCTTAGGGCCCGCCGCGATGTTTATTAGAGCTCCAATCTGTTTATAAGTTAATACAGACATGGATGCGGTTGAAACTTGGTATGATATCCCTCATCCAAGTGGGACACACATAATGAGTGGGTTGGATATGTGAATCACATTCAGGCAGGCCCAATATATGATTATGAATGTTTTATGGAAACCCTTCTTTACTACATTTAGGTAGTTACTTGTTACTTTTACCAAAGTAAACTCTGTGGGGTCCACTATTATTTATTTATTTTATCCACTCCATTCATCCATGTTAACAGGTAATTTGAGGTCAAAAGAACAAAAAGGAAGCATATCCAAAGCTCAAGTGGACTACAACACAGGAAATAGCTAGTGTGATTAAACCTCTACCATTTAAAATTTCTTAGAGGCCATAGAAGTTTTGGATCAAGTTGATGTTTGTGTTTTCTATTCATTCATATATTTTTGATATTATGAACAACCTTTAACCGTTTTGGACAATCTAATCAGTTCAAATTGAAGAGTAAATAACTTCAGATGTTTAAATCAAAATTCACTCAAATTGTTGATCAATCTTGTTTACCCAATATCTCTCTCATATGTAGCATGATCGGGGCGAGTAACTAGTCAATTTGAGGGTAATGATCAATAAAATAGAGTGAATGGACCAGACATGTAAAATGGACCAAATATTCTGGTCAAAATTGTGACCCAACTTATTGACCTCGTGAGAACCTGTTATTTAATTTATTTTATCCACTCCGTTAATCTATGTTAATGGATAATTTTAGGGTGTGATCTGAAAAATGAAGAAAATTAAAATCTCAAGTGGACCACAGCACAGGAAACAGTTTGATTAAACATCTATCATTGAAATTTTTTTAGAGGCCAAAGAAGTTTTGGATCAAGTTGATGTTTGTGCTTTCTCTTCATCCATGTCTTTGTGATCATATTAACAGGTTGGATGACAAATAACAATTACTTTAGACCCTAAGAAGGTTTCAATAGTGGAAATCACTATTCCACACTATTTCCTATGTAATGGTCCAATTAAGCTTTGGATCTACTTCAATTTTGGGATCAATCCCTAAAATTAGCATTAAAAAGGTAATATTTAAATGATTTAAAATATCAAAATATATATATATATACACACACATATACATATATATAAGTAAAAGGTAATATTTAAATGATTTAAAATATTATATGAAAAAGAATATTGAAAAGTTTAGAAATTTTAACTATGTTTGTGAAAAATTTGTAGAACAAAATGATGCTTTTAAAGAAAAAAATCGAAAATTTGAAATTTTTGAGAAAAAATTAAAATATGAGAAATTTTTTGAGATTTTGAAAATAAAAATTCAAAATTTGTATTTTAATTTTTTTTGAAATATTTTATAATAAAAATGATATTTTTAAGGTCGTGGCCCACTGTAGAATGGTGCATCTGACTGACGGGGCAAAGCCAAAGTTCAAGTGGACCCACCATAGAAAAGAGTGGGACAGTGACACCCACTATTGAAACCTTCTTAGGGCCCGCCGCGATGTTTATTTGAGATCCAACCTGTTTATAAGTTAATACAGACATGGAATAAGGTGGGACATACACAGTTTTGATGTGTCCCCTTTAGCATATGAGATATCTCAAAAATCATCCGTATACGAAACTCAGTGGGCTATACCATATCTAAAACTATGTAAAGACATTTAAAAAAATATATAAAAGCACTTGGTGGGGCCCACATGAGTTTTGAATGCAGCTAAACCCCTCAGTGGGACACACATAATGAGCTTGATTTGAAACTTCTCCAGCTCCCAAGAAGTTAATTTTTAATGGTGGAAGTGCAATGCCCAATTTATAGTCCACTCAAGCCTTGTTCCTGCCTAATGTTTTGCATGATACCTTATAATGATTTGAGAAAAAAGATTAGGTTATAGGACTCTACAGGGCCTACAAAAATATATGTTTTATATCGAAGCCGTCCATCTATTTTGAAATGTTATTATAGGGCTCTATAGGGCTTACAAAAATATATGTTTTATATCTAAGCCATTCATCTATTTTGAAATATTATTATAGGTCATGAAACTAAAAATCAGGTATATTAAAGGCTAAAGTGGACCACACGGTAGGAAACATGGAGATTAAATCACATGTGCTTCCTATGGTGTGGTCCTCTTGGGCCTTCAATCTACTTTATGTTTGGTATCATGTACTAAAATTATTTATTAAAATTAATGGATGGAATGGATCAACAAAATACATCATGGTGAGTCCCACAAAACTCTAAACAAGAAATCCATGTTCATCTTACCCCATCCATCGATTGGCTACTCTCCCAACCACTGGTTGGTGCTTTGTAGGCCCCACCATGATGTATGTGTTTCATCCATTCTGTTCATCCATTTTCAAAGATCATTTTATCACTTGATCCTAAAAATGAGAGGGATATAAATCTAAGGTGGACCACACCATATGAAAACAATAGTGATTGGATATCCACCATTAAAATCCTCCTAAGGCCCACTGTACTGTTTATTTGACATCCAACATGTTGATTAGGTCATACAGGCCCAGATGATGGGAAAAAACAAAAATCAGCTTGATCCAAAACTTTTATGGCCCCTAAAATAATTTTAGTGGTCGACACTCATTCAACACTGTTTCCTGTAATGTGGTACACTTGAGATTGGGATATACCCCATTTTTGGTCTCATACCATAAAATGATCTGTAAAAAGAGATGGACGGCATGGATACAACACATACATCATGTTGGGTCCCACAGAGCACACCGTACGTTGCCCAAATTTGGGCGCGCGCTCAAAACAGAGCTGCGCCCAAAAATGACTCCATTTCTCTCTCTCTCTCTCTCTCTCTCTCTCTCTCTCTCTCTCTCTCGCCGTTTCCTAACCCTCTCTCCCGATCTGGCTCGAACTCGCTCATCTTCCTCCCTCTCTCTATTCGTTCCCCAATCTCTCTCTCTCTCTCTCTCTCTCTCTCTCTCTCTCTCTCTCTCTCTTTCTCTGTTCCCCAATTCGTCCCTCCCTCTCTGTCTCTTGCGATCTGTTGTCGAATGCCCTACCCACGCATGCCCTCTCTCTCTCTCTGAAGCTCGGTTGAAGGTCATTCACGACAGTGAGGTATCTCTCTCTCTCTCTCAATCTCTCTCAATCTCAATATCGATTTAGGGATTTGGGGATTTAGGGATTTGTGGATTTAGGGATTTAGGAATTTGGGGATTTGGGGATTTAGGGATTTAGGGTTTAAGGTGGGCCCTACTGAGTTTACTCAGTACAATAAGGGCCTGTTTGGCCGGGCAGAATGGATGGGATTGGATGGTATTATAGTGGATTGCATGGATTTCAAGGTAATGCTAGCTGCGTCAGTGGACTGGTGCAAGGTCTATGGGATTGTTATATCTGGTCTGTTTGGCACGCTCTCTCTCTCTCTC
Source organism: Magnolia sinica (assembly GCF_029962835.1). Taxonomy (NCBI): domain Eukaryota; kingdom Viridiplantae; phylum Streptophyta; class Magnoliopsida; order Magnoliales; family Magnoliaceae; genus Magnolia; species Magnolia sinica. The sequence continues at coordinate 131,215,488 of NC_080574.1, read as the reverse complement.
TCTCTCTCTCTCTCTCCCTGCTATGGTGGTGCTGTTGGAAAGTGTTCAGTATCATGGGGCTCCTCCTTTGGAAGCCCCACCTGATAGCATTCCCTGAAGTCATCATTGATATATGCATTTCAATGGTTTTGAAGTAATTGTGCCTCTGTAGCCCTCCCAATAAAAACATATTTTGTATTTAAAATCTTTTTTTGTTTAATTTTAGTTGCATGGAACCATTCAATTTTTTGTCGAAATGTTCCCAATATGCATCTGGGAATGGATATCTGTGCAAAGATGAAGTTGTAGTTATGGTCTTAGGTGTTGACCATTGACTTCTAAATTGTTTTATTTGCAGTCTTGAAAAAGTTCTGTTTCTGGAGTAGGTTTCTTTCTCTTCGTGTTCGACTTTTAGGAATATTTAACTCATCTCCTCCAATTTGGGAGGACGTTCTGTTTCTGGTGTTGCTCTCCAGTTCACATGTATATTTCTTTGTGGAAAGGATGGAAGCGTCCTTATCCTGAAGAATTCTTGCTGTTTTAGTTGTTGTTGTCTTTTGTCATATTTCTAATATCTATAACTTAATAATCTTTGATTGTATAGTAGGACATCTTGTTGGTGGAGTGTTTTTATAATTGTGCTTGTTATTGATAGAGTTGAAAATGGTTCCTTTTATTTTCTGATTTTGTCGTTTTCATGATAATCATTTGTCTAGATATATGATCATTTATGTAGATATAAATTGATCGTTAGTGTTTGAAGTTCTTGACAAATGGTACCTGGTGACAGCCTTTGTTGATGGATGGCTGAAAATGTTCTTGTCCCTTGAGCTTGATCTTGACAGATTTGCATTCATTAAAAGGATTCGAGTTGCGTAACTTGAATTTATTTCTAAGGATTCTCTTGGCTGCAGACATTTCATTAAGTTGAAATAAGCAGATCTACTATCTTAAGCTTTTCTTTTTAACGATCATGGTGTGACCCTCTGGTTTGCTTGTCTTTATTATTCATTTGAATGTAGATATGGTGTCATTCTAAAAAAACAGACAGGCATTCCTACTATATGTATGTTTCCTGTCTCCATTTTCTACAATTAGTCTCAAAAGGAATCGTACCAGACATGATTCCTACAACCTGTTATGGGATTCCTATTGTATGTATGATTCCTATAAGATGGAATGTTGCTTGTGTGAAATTTTTAAAAGAATCATAGTATATGTATGATTCATATGTTCTCTTTACTAATGTAAACAGAGAATTACAGTCCATGGCTGTTGTGGAGACCTTAATTTTGATATATATATATATATATATATTGAAAAGGGGAATTACATGGAATGTCTTGCTTATTTTAAAAGAATCTAATTATATGTATGATTCTACATTTCGTAAAACTAGTCGTAAGATCGTTCTCTTTGCTATGTAAACAGAGGATTATAGAGATTGTTGGCATTGTTCTTTCATTTGACCCGAAGCCTATCCAGGTAAATTTATTTTTGGATGCCACCTATCTTCTTCCTTCTTTTTTTTCATTGTTTTACAACATCTTGTGGTTCTCTTTGTATTTTGATTCCAATACTTTCTTATGGGTATTCCTTCCACTTCATTCAATCTAAGACATGTTCTAAATACCAATGTCTGGAAAACGCATATTCATTTTTCATTTTGCTTATTGTGATTTGTGCAGGGAGTTGCTAACCGTGGTGCTTCCATTCGAGTCGGTCGAGACACAGAAAAAGCTGGCAAAGGTGAGGGTTCTTTTAAGCTTTAATCATCATCTCCTTTGCTGTTTTCCAAATTCCGCCATTTGGGTATGTTTTCCAAATTCCGCCATTCTGGATGGTTGATTAGTTTCTCTTGAACTGTTTTTTCTATTTCTTAATTGGATAATCTTTACCATCCCATATCAGCTGTTGGATGGCTGATCAGTTTCTCTTGAACACTAAAAGTATGTGAGATATCTAAGCCTTTCTATAACTCAATACGATACACATTATCATCGACTTTTTTCAACACCCAACAAAGGCCAACTTTCTTTGGGTTCAACTTATTACAAGTGCCGGTTGAAAATCATTTTTCACGCAAGTACACCATAACCAAATCGCTTTTAGCAAACACCGTGGAACACCTATGTATGTTGGCATCCTCTTTATATTTTTTATATCATTTTAGTACTCAGCTTGTTATAGACATTGTTAATTTCTTCTTCCATTGCACCCGATTGGACATCAGATGAATGCTTCTAACCATGCATATTTGAGCATTTTACTACCATTGCAATAGCTCACATTGTAGAACTCGACATTTCAAATAGAAATAAGTCAGTACTTTATGACTTGTCATTACTCATCAAAGTTACCAGTTATACATTTTGTATCATAAACAAGTGCATCACATTACATCTTCATCTTATTTTCTGTAGTATAGACTGAAAGATTTGTATAAAGTTTTTCTAGCCAAGTAGCTGACTTATTTTATTCGAACCTGCAATATCTTCTCAAGGAGCCAAGTGTATGGACTGATGTGCTCCAAGAAGCTGAAAAGAATGTGCTCGAATTGACAAAAGCTATGGTATGGCTAGACGCTTGCTTTTATGGCTAATGAAGATAAATGGTGTAATTTATTTTATATTTTCAGTTTCTTTACTAATTCCATTCAATCATGACCCAGATGTGCGTCGGAGCTATCCAGATGTTGAGTGGGGGTCCCTGGAAGGTGGGAACCGCTGTTATGACCATGATGAAGCTTTCCATTTCCTATGGACAGCATTGGAGGGGCTTTTCGATCAAATACATGCCGTGTTTATGTATTTGATCGAAATTAATGGAGCAGACCCGGATGTGCGTCGGAGCTATTCGGAAGAGCGGGGTTCCCTGGAAAGAGGGAACCGCTATTATGACCATGATGAAGCTGTCCATTTTTTATGGACAGCATTGGAAGGGCCCGGATGGCCGTGTTTATATTTGTATTTGCAGGGACCATACCCTTAACCTAAACCAAAACCTATGACCTAAAACCTTAACCTATAACCTAAACCTCAACCTTAACCTAAACCTAAACCTAAAACCTAAAACCTAAACCTAAACCTAAAACCTAAATGTATTCTCAAATCCTTAAACCTAAACCTACACTTAATCCTAATCTTAATTCCCTAACCTAAACCTATACCTAAACTTGAAAACCCAAACATAAACCCAATCCCGAACCCGAACCTAAACCTTAACCTTAACCTATTCTCAATTCCCTAAACCTATATCTTATAACCTAAACCTAAACCTTAACCTATACCTATCACTTTAACCTAAACCTAAACCTTAACCTAAACCTATAACCTTAACCTAAAACCTAAACCTATAACCTAAACCTAAATCAAAACATATAACTAAAACTAAAACCTATATCCTAAACCCGAACGCATTCTCAAATCCTATAACCCATAATTTAAACCTAAACCTAAACCTAAACCTATAACCTATAACCTAAACCAAAACCTATAACCTAAACTAAAGCCAAAACCTATAGCCTAAACCCGAACCCATTCTCAAATCCAAAAACCTATAACCTAAACCGTTAACTTATAACCTAAATCAAAAGCTATAACCTAAACCAAACCAAACCTAAACCTAAAACCAAAACGTAAACCTAAAACCTAAACCTATAATCTATAACCTAAATCAAAACATATAATCAAAACCAAATCCCAAAACCCAAACCCAAACCTAAACCTAAACCTAAAATCTAAACCTAAACCTATAACCTAAACTCAAATCCCTAAACCTAAACCTATACCTAATCCTATAACCTAAACTCAAATCCCTAAACCTTAACTTATAACCTAATCTAAACCTATACTTATAACCTAAAACTATTCTCAAATCCCAAAACCTATAACCTAAACCTAACCTTTCCCTAAACCTATAACCTAAACTCAATTCCCTAAACCTAAACCTAGACCTAAACCTATACCTATAGCCTAAACTCATATCCCTAAACCTTAACCTATAACCTAACCTAAACCTATACTTATAACCTAAAACTATTCCCAAATCCCAACACCTATAACCTAAACCTAAGCTTTCCCTAAACCTATAAGCTAAACTCAATTCCCTAAAGCTAAACCTACACCTAATCCTAATCTCAACTCCCTAACCTAAACCTAAATATAAACTTGAAAACTCAAACTTAAACCCAATCCCGAACCTGAACCCGATTTCCTAAACCTAAACCATAACCCATTCTCAAATCCAAAAACCTATAACCTAAACCTAAACCAAAACCTAAACTTATAACCTAAACCCGAACCCATTCTCAAATCCCAAAACCTATAACCTAAACCCAAACCCATTCTCAAATTCCAAAACCTATAAACTAAACATAAACCTTAACCTAAACCTATAACCTATAACATAAATCAAAACCTAAACCTAACCTAAAACCTAAACCTATAACTTATAACCTAAATCAAAACCTATTACCTTTCCCTAAACCTTAACCTAAACCTAAAACCTAATGTATTCTCAAATCCCTAAACCTAAACCTACACCTAATCCTAATCTAAACTCCCTAACCTAAACCTAAACCTAAACTTGATAACCCAAACCTAAACCCGATTCTGAACCTGAACACGAAACCAATACCCTAAAAAACCTAAATGTATTCTCAAATCCCTAAACCTAAACCTACACCTAATCCTAATCTCAACTCCCTAACCTAAACCTAAACCTAAACTTGAAAACCAAAACCTAAACCCGATCCCGAACCCGAACCCGATTTCCTAAACCTAACCTATTCTCAATTCCCTAAACCTATAGCTTATAACCTAAACTTAAACCTTAACCTAAACCTTAACCTAAACCTATAGCCTATAGCATAAACCTAAACCTAAACCTAAACCTAAACCTGTAACCTGTAACCTAAACCTAAACCTAAAACCTAAATGTATTCTCAAATGCTTAAACCTAAACCTAAACCTTAACCTAAACCTATAACCTATAGCCTTAACCTAAACATGTAACCTATAACCTAAACCTAAGCCTAAAACCTAAATGTATTCTCAAATCTCTAAACCTAAACCTATACCTAATCCTAATATCAACTCCCTAACCTAAACCTAAACCTAAACTTGAAAATCCAAACCTAAACCCGATCTCAAACCCGAACCCGATTTCCTAAACCTAAACCTTAACCTATTCTCATTTCCCTAAACCTATTACTTATAACCTAAACCGAAACCTAAACCTATACCTAAACCTACACCTATAACCTATAACCTAAACATAAACCTAAAACCTAAATGTATTCTCAAATCCCTAAACCTAAACCTACACCTAATCCTAATCTAAACTTTCTAACCTAAACCTAAACCTAAACTTGATAACCCAAATCTAAACCCGATCCCGAACCCGAACCTGATTTCCTAAACCTAAACCTTAACCTATTGTCAATTCCCTAAACCTATTGCTTATAACCTAAACCGAAACCTAAACCTATACCTTAACCTAAACCTAAACCTATAACCTATAACCTAAACATAAACCTAAAACCTAAATGTATTCTCAAATCCCTAAACCTAAACCTAAACCTACACCTAATCCTAATCTCAACTCCCTAACCTAAACTTGAAAACCAAAACCTAAAACCGATCCCGAACCCGAACCCGATTTCCTAAACCTAAACCTTAACCTATTCTCAATTCCTTAAACCTATTGCTTATAACCTAAACCTATACCTTAACCTAAACCTATAACCTATAACCTAAACATAAACCTAAAACCTAAATGTATTCTCAAATCCCTAAACCTAAACCTACACCTAATCCAAATCTCAACTCCCTAACCTAAACCTAAACCTAAACTTGAAAACTCGAACCTAAACTCGATCCCGAACCCGAACCCGATTTCCTCAACCTAAACCTTAACCTATTCTCAATTCCCTAAACCTATTGCTTATAACCTAAACCGAAACCTAAACCTAAACCTATACCTTAACCTAAACCTATAACCTATAACCTAAACATAAACCTATAACCTAAATGTTTTTTCAAATCCCGAAACCTAAACCCACACCTAATCCTAATCTCAACTCCCTAACCTAAACCTAAACCTAAACTTGAAAACTCAAACCTAAACCCAAACCCGAACCCGAACCCGATTTCCTAAACCTAAACCTTAACCTATTCTTAATTCCCTAAACCTATAGCTTATAACCTAAACCTTAACCTAAACCTTAACCTAAACCTTTAACCTATAACATAAACCTAAACCTAAACCTAAACCCGTAACCTATAACCTAAACCTAAACCCAAAACCTAAATATATTCTCAAATCCTTAAACCTAAATCTAAACCTTAACCTAAACCTTAACCTAAACGTATAACCTATAGCCTTAACCTAAACCTGTAACCTATAACCTAAATATAAACCTAAAACCTATATGTATTCTCAAATCCCTAAACCTAAACCTACACCTAATCCTAATCTCAACTCCTTAACCTAAACCTAAACCTAAACTTGAAAACCAAAACCTAAACCCGATCCCGAACCCGAACCCGATTTCCTAAACCTAAACCTTAACCTATTCTCAATTCCCTAAACCTATAGCTTATAACCTAAACTTAAACCTTAACCTAAACCTATAGCCTATAGTATAAACCTAAACCTAAACCTAAACCTAAACCTAAACCTAAAACCTAAATGTATTCTCAAATCCTTAAACCTAAACCTAAACCTTAACCTAAACCTATAACCTATAGCCTTAACCTAAACATGTAACCTATAACCTAAACCTAAGCCTAAAACCTAAATGTATTCTCAAATTCCTAAACATAAACCTATACCTAATCCTAATATCAACTCCCTAACCTAAACTTGAAAATCCAAACCTAAATCCGATCCCGAACCCGAACCCGATTTCCTAAACCTAAACCTTAACCTATTCTCAATTCCCTAAACCTATTGCTTATAACCTAAACCGAAACCTAAACCTATACCTAAACCTAAACCTAAACCTATAACCTATAACCTAAACATAAACCTAAAATCTAAATGTATTCTCAAATCCCTAAACCTAAACCTACACCTAATCCTAATCTAAACTTTCTAACCTAAACCTAAACCTAAACTTGATAACCCAAACCTAAACTCGATCCCGAACCCAAACCCGATTTCCTAAACCTAAACCGTAACCTATTCTCAATTCCTTAAACCTATTGCTTATAACCTAAACCGAAACCTAAACCTATACCTATACCTAAACCTAAACCTATAACCTATAACCTAAACATAAACCTAAAACCTAAATGTATTCTCAAATCCTTAAACCCAAACCTACACCTAATCCTAATCTCAACTCCCTAACCTAAACCTAAACCTAAACTTGAAAACTCAAACCTAAACCCGATCCCGAACCTAAACCCGATTTCCTAAACCTAAACATTAATGTATTCTCAAATCCCTAAACCTAAACCTACACCTAATCCTAATCTCAACTCCCTAACCTAAACCTAAACCTGAACTTCAAAATTCAAACCTAAACCCGATCCCGAACCCGAACCCAATTTCCTAAACTTAAACCTTAACCTATTCTCAATTCCCTAAACTTATTGCTTATAACCTAAACTAAAACCTAAACCTATACCTTAACCTAAACCTAAACTTATAACCTATAACCTATAACCTTAACCTAAACCTAAAACCTAAATGTATTCTCAAATCCCTAAACCTAAACTTAAACCTACACCTAATCCTAATCTCAACTCCCTAGCCTAAATCTAAACCTAAACTTGAAAACTCAAACCTAAACCCGATCCCGAACCCGAACCCAATTTCCTAAACCTAAACCTTAACCTATTCTTAATTCCCTAAACCTATAGCTTATAACCTAAACCGAAACCTAAACCTATACCTTAACTTAAACTTAAACCTATAACCTATAACCTATAACCTAAACCTAAACCTAAACCTAAAACCTAAATGTATTCTCAAATCCCTAAACCTAAACCTAAACCTACACCTAATCCTAATCTCAACTCGCTAACCTAAATCTAAACCTAAACTTGAAAACCAAAACCTAAACCCGATCCCGAACCCGAACCCGAACCCGATTTCCTAAACCTAAACCTTAACCTATTCTCAATTCCTTAAACCTATTGCTTATAACCTAAACCTATACCTTAACCTAAACCTATAACCTAAACATAAACCTAAAACCTAAATGTATTCTCAAATCCCTAAACCTAAACCTACACCTAATCCTAATCTCAACTCCCTAACCTAAACCTAAACCTAAACTTGAAAACTCAAACCTAAACCCGATCCCGATCCCGAACCCGAACCCGATTTCCTAAACCTAAACCTTAACCTATTCTCAAATCCCTAAACCTAAACCTACTCCTAATCCTAATCTCAACTCCCTAACCTAAACCTAAACCTAAACTTGAAAACTCAAACCTAAACCCGATCTCGAACCCGAACCCGATTTTCTAAACCTAAACCTTAACCTATTCTCAATTCCCTAAACCTTTATCTTGTAATCTAAACATAAGCCTAAAGCTATAGCTAAACCTGTAACCTATAACTTAAACCTAAACCTAAAACCTATTGCTTATAAGCTAAACCTAAACCTAAACCTAAATGTATTCTCAAATCCCTAAACCTAAACCTACACTTAATCCTAATCTCAACTCCCCATTCCAAACCTAAACCCGATCCCGAACCCGAACCCGATTTCTTAAACCTAAACGTTAACCTATAACCTAACATAAACCTAAACCTATTACCTGCACTTATAACCTAAACCTAAACCTAAAATCGAAATGTATTTTCAAATCCTTGAACCTAAACCTACACCTAATCCTAATCTCAACTCCCTAACCTAAACTTGATAACCCAAACCTAAACCCGATCCCGAACTCGGACCCGATTTCCTAAACCTAAACCTTAACCTTAACCTATTCTCAATTCCCTAAAGCTATAACCTATATACTATAACCTATAACTAAAACCTAAACCTTAACCTAAACCTATAACCTAAGCCTAAACCTTAACCTAAACCAAAACCAAAACCTATAACCTAAACCTTAACCTATAACCTATACCTATAACCTAAACTTATAACCTATAACCTAAAACCTAATCCTAAACCTAAACCTAAAACCTAACACCTAAAACCTAAAACCTAAACCTAAACCTATTTTAATGATCGGTTTTATTTTTAAAAAGTGCTCACTTTTTTGGAAGAATTTATGCAATTCTTCATGATTCTGAATTATAATGTTTTGTTGGTTTAATATTTTTTTTTCAGGTGAAAGACACAAAAAGAAAATTGTTGCTGATTTTTTTTATTTTTTTTATTTATGATGTTAAACTTATATGTATTTATGTGTGGATGAATGTAATGTGGATAAGATTGCTTGTGTTTGGATGGATGTAGTTTATGTTTGGATGAATGTAGGTTATGTTGGATTTACGTAGTTTAGGTTTAGATGGATGTGAATGTCAATATGATGAAATATATTATATAACAGGTGTATATCAGGAAGAATATGATGATGTAACAGGTGTATAATGACCCTCTTATAAGGGACGGTTCATGACAGTCCTTTATAAGGACGGTTCATGACCGTCCATTTAAAGGACGGTCTGTGGCCATCCTTTGAAGGCCCATAAGAGACGGACCATGACAGTCCTTTTTAAGGACGGTCATGGACCGTCCTTAAAAAGGACGGTCTATGGCCGTCCTTTAAAGGCTCATCAGAGGCGGTTTACGACAGTCTTTTTTAAGGACGGTCCATGACCGCCCTTTTAAAGGACGGTCGATGGCCGTCCTTTAAAGGCTCATAAGACTGTCCGAGACCGTCCTTTTTTAGGATGGTTCACGACCGTCCTTTTTTAGGACGGTCCATGACCGTCCTTTTTTTCGTCAATAAAAATGACGGTTTTCGACCGTCCTTTACGTAATACGACACGTCAAAATTTGACGGCCCTTGCGACGGTCCATGACCATCCTTTTTGGTCGTTTGAGACGATTTTGGACCGTCTTTTTTTCGCAGTTTTGGCGTAGTCAGAATGGGTGGATGGAATAGATGATACACATACATCATGGTGGGGCCCACAGATCACCAACCAATAGTGGTAGGGTGATTTACCAATCCATTTTCATCCCATACACTAAGCCACGGGATTAAGTGACAATCCCTAACACCAAGTAATTATTGCGTTTTCCTAATTCCATCCCACTTAAACCCATACAATCCCATCCACCAAACACCCCCTTAAGATCCAAACGTGCCCGATTTAAATAGGATTAGGTGGGATGGAATAGTATAAAATTCATTATTGCTACAATTAAGGGATTCTCATTGAATCGATGTGGATTTGTCTAACCATACCCTATGTACGTGGTTTGCATAAATGAACTCATGCAAGCATGAAGCTTTTGCATGTGTCCACGCCTAGAGTAGAGGTGTGCTACATTGGAAAGCAGATGATTGCTCAGGAAGGCTATATGGAAACTTTTTTGCCCTAGTTACTCATATTCATGTCCTATTTGGGTAGCCAATCTTTGTAACATTCTCACACCCTATATTTAAACACAGGTGTACATAACTGACCATGCCAACAGAGTATTGTACAGTGGCCGCAGGTGTGGTCCATAAGACTATGCTAGATACATCCACTCTGCCGATCCTTTATCATTCCTGTTGGAAAAAATGTGTTGGAAATATCGAAAATAAAAATAAAATAAAGTTATTTTTTTTTTTTGTTTTACTAGCTCAATCACGTAAAATTTATGTTGTCCTTAAAGCGTGATTTGTCCCCTTATCAATTGCTAATGGGTTACTGGTAAATTACTTCCAGGATAAAACAAGCTTATCTGGATCCTGTGTGCATCAATCACGAAGGGTCCACCTAGGAACAATTCAACGCAACAGATCTTCTGACATACATAAACAATGAACGTGTTTGAAGTATTTTATGATGGATATATTATCTGAAGGATCTGATGTATGAGGAGAGATCTGTTGAAGTTGATTGGAATTTGGACCGGAATGATCCAGTTTATATATGCACTGGGGAGTGGACCATTTCAGAATATTCGAAAAACATTTCTGATCGTTGATCATTAATTTGAGCCGTTTTCGGTCATTGGATCGAAAGATTTGACAGTTGGATCATAATATCCTGTCTGATTTTGGACCATTGTGCCTTCTAAGGCTACTAGCTATTCTAAAAAATAACTCTGGCTCATTTCAGACCCCTCGCACCTAGGCTCATATCAGACCACTTGCACCATGATCACATCGTCTCACGACAACGCACGTGCGAAGTGTAAAGTGTGCCAACTAGCGCCATTACAACTACACTGCCCTCATGCACGCCCGTGCCCATGCCCGAGCGCACGCGCATGCATTCCAGTGCGTAGCATTGGAACACGTAACCTGAGTGCCTCAATATCCCAAACTCTAAGTAAGAATATTACACATACCTTCACATATAAACCACACAATTTCTTTTCTCATTTCTAATGTGGGACAAAAGCACACATTGCATTTTTCATTTGAATTTTTTCAAAAAGAGTTTTGGCGGCAAAACGAAAATTTTAAAATTTTTAAAATATTTTTTATTTTCGAAAACCAAATTTCAACAATCCCCCACTAGTTTTTTTTTTAAACAATAAAAAATTCTGTCATAAATAAAGAATAGTTATTATGCGTAGAGAAAGATATCTTGCAATTTGAAATTTTCCTTAATGTAAGTATCTTAAAGTTTTATCAAAATTTTTGGTTGCCACAGCATTGAACTAGTTATTCTTAAATGACATAATCGAAAATACTACACACATAATAGCTTCTGTGTTATATGAGTTCCTTTATATTACTCGCTTAACACTTTTAATGGCTTGTGCATATCTTATTTCATGAATGATCCCGAGAGAACTCTAACTCTCATGATAAGTGGCACCATTTCTGCGTTCACATATGTGAAATCCTTCCGGTATTTTCGGTTATTCAAAACACTTCTTATATTTGACTGGATTTCATTAAGAGTTTTGAGACTCAACCCTCTTATTATAACGACCAGCACTTTCCATCTTGAATAAGGTTATTTTTAGTTTTTGTGCTAAAACTTTCAACATATCAGTGATTTGTTGTTATTCATTGAACCCAATATTTAAAGATTTTTTAACTTTAAGTTGAGTTTTTATTACTATAGAACTTTGATTAAAGAGTTTCAATCTTATCCCTTTAGATGTTGTCCTTACCACTTCTCTCGTTAAAGATTTAGTAAAGGGATTAGTCAAGTTATTACTCGACTTCACAAATGAGATCGCAATGATTTTATTCTGAATCAATTGCCTTATAGAATCATGTCTCGAACTTATGTATCTAGACTTCCCATTATACGTACCACTGTAGGCTTTCGCTAGAATGACTTCACTGTCGCAATGAAGTGAAACAACCAGTATAAGCTTTGCATAGAATGAGATTTCTAATAGAAGATCCCTCAACCACTCAGCCTCTTTGCCTATTACAGCCAATGCTATGAACCTAGATTCCATTGTTGAGTGCATTATGCAAGTTTGTTCTTAGATCCCTAAGATACAGTTGCACCTCCTAAGGTAAATATCTACCCTATTATGGACTTGTTGTCCCCTGCACTCGATATCCAACTTGCATCGATATATCCTTCCAGCACTGCTGAAAATTCTAAGTAAAATAACTTTAATTTTTGGGTTTCTTTTAGATAACTTAGAACTATACTAAGAGCTTTCTAGTGTTCAACACTTAGATTACTAGTAAATCTACTTAGTTTACTCACAGCGTATGCTATATCCAGTCTTGTGCATCATAGCATACATAAGACTATCTATAACACTAGCATACTCTAGTTGTGCAACTGCTCTTCTATTGTTTTCTTTCAACTTGATACTTGAATTAAATAGAATTTTTGCAACTTTGATTTTCAAGTGATTAAACTTGTTCAAAATTTTCTCAATATAATGAGATTGCCACAGTGCATAACCCCCACTATCCTTTTTAATTTTGATACCTAATATAGTATCTAGCTACTTGCCCATTCATTTGTTTCGAATGGGGATGAAACGACCTCTATGATTGGAGGAGGACAAGCCGATGGATGAAACCCTCTTTGCCATTGTTATTAATCACAATTGATCACACTAGGTATGATTCTCATGCACTGACTTATCAGCTCGACCACTATCATGAGAGCATTCCTTCCTCTTCATGCATAATTGTGTTTGCTCACACCCTATCGAGATGACACAAGGGCTGAAAGTCGAACGGGTTGGGTCGGGTTGGTGCTCAACCCTAACCCAACCCAAGGTTCCTATACCTCAACACTAACCCAATCCAACCCAAACTCGGGTTGGGAATTCTCAACCCAAGCCCAACCCAAGCAAGCTCAGTCGGGTTGGTTGGGTGGATACATATTAATATTTTCATTATTACATTAGTTTATTATATTTCAATACATGTCTTATTTTTTGTACCTATGATTTTATTAATTATATATGTATAAAGAACTTCATTTTTTTAAACAAACAAGCTAAAGTTTATGACAACTACTCCTTTAAAAGTTATGTTGTATAGCACACAATCTATTCGGGAGAGAGAAATCCAGTGTATCTTGTTAACTTGAGTCATCGAATATGACATGAACCAAGACCCAACAACACTAAAATTTCATGTGCCTTCATCATAAACGATCTGCACTCAATTATAATTTATAACTTATATATCGATTGGGGTCGGGCAACCTCAGACCTTAACCCGAGCTCGACCCAAGTTTTGTAGGGTGTGTTTGTGTAGCCCAAGTCCAAGACTGAACCCGATACATCTTGCCTGAGCCCAACTCAATGTTGGGTCAGTCACGGGTCGGTCGGGTTGAACTCGCCCAACTTTCAGCCTTAGACGACACTCATCTATTATTTGTACAAATGGATATGGATATGATCCTTGAAATACCATCTGTGACATACGTGTATTTGAACAATACACAATGCCTAACTTGTCTATCTTGCCATGGATGCCTGTCATGTACATCGTATTCATACTCTTCACAGGGGATTTGTTTTTTTTTTTTTTTTTGTTTACATGTATGGATCTTACTCAGCATATACATTTCCATACATGTATCATTGTCGTCAACTACAAATGGCCACCATCTACCTCATTTGATTATGTAGCTAGGTGTTAAACAACTATGCTTTTCTGTGGTGTAGTCTGCCGAAATATTTAATATGATTCATTTTTTCCTCAGATTTTGCAACATTTTTTGGTTTAGCAAATGGACAAAATGTATATAAAATCCTTACATGGAGTTATGCCCACCTCTAACAGCTCCCATTTACATTGTTGCTCCCAAGGTTGCAATCCTCTCTTTTCTCTATCAGGACCATCGATAAATAGTGATTGGTGAATAGTAAAATGGTTAGGAATAATAGAAAAGAAAATGAGAAAATGGTTGAACTATTATTTAACGTCTCTTCACATTCTCCAAATGCAAAGAGACATGGATGGGCATTGTTTATACACATTTTTGGCACACCTATGTGGGCTAATGAGATACTGTCACGTATCGACACTATGAGCTAAATGATGGGTAAAATCTTACTTGTAAGACCCGTATCCTAGACCGTACCATTCCGTAGGCTTCCGCGGTCCTCCCGGTCGAATTTCGGCAACCCGCGACCTGTAATTGGCATTTACGCGCAACTCTAAGTGGTATCCTGTATTCTAGAGTCGGCTCAGCCTGAGACTTATATCCTTGCGACCGCGCCGTTGATGCAGTTCTAACACCGCGTCTCACGTGCCAATTTGATATCCGGGCCAGGAGTTGTGAGCCCACGTTTTTCTGATGAAATGCCGTGGGTTACGGATTCCGAGAGAATCTCTACAACTTATCACATCAATTCATCAAACAATCAAATCAAGTACAACCCATACCTTACCCATCCCTCTCTCATTCAAAGTCAACAACACCCTTACTCATCCCATTCCTTTCTTAACAAGTCAACAAGCACCATACCTCCCATGTCATACACATGACTTCTCTCTCTCTCTCTCTCTCTCTCTCTCTCTCTCTCTCTCTCATTTCACACTCCATTTCCAAGCAACTCCCAAGGGTGGATGTCCAAGCTTTCTAAGAGGAGAGCTAGGTGTGGCCTACTTCCCTACCCCAATCTCCACCATGCAATCTTCATCTACCTCCATCAAAGTCGAAGTCAAGGAGCTTAGCTTGCCATTGATCCAAGAAGAGATCTAAGGTGGGTGTTTATAGCATTAAAATTTTTAATTTTGATGATTTGAGGGCCCACATATGGTGGAACCCATTTGATGTATGGTTTGTATCGCCTAGAGGGGCCCATAGTGGTGGGGTCCCTCTATCACACTATTCTCTTCTTTCTTTCTTTTTTTCCTCTCTCTCTCTCTCTCCCTCTCTTTTTCCTTGAATGATGGCACACCTTATGGTGTGTATTTTACCCATGTTGTCCATCTAATGGACCATCCATGCTGTCCATCAAGTGGGCCCACATAGGTGGTGAAATCCCACTACAGCGTGAGTGTAGTGGACGTTGCTGCCAGCGTCTAGAGAATGCTATAGCAAGCAGCGTCTAGCTTATTATAGTAGAGAGGGGCTGTGGGACCACAACAGCCCCCCTCCCTTAATGTATATATCTGATCCACACCGTCCATCCCATTTCCCTGCTCATTTTAGGCATTGAGCCAAAAAAATAAAGCCAATCTGAATCTTTGGCGGGCCTTATTGTAGAAAGTAGTAGTTTGAGTAATATAAATTGTTAGGAGTCGTTGTGATATTTCTGTGCATCAGAACATGTCCAATATTGGACTCATTTGAACTGTCCCGAGCCCGGGAATCCAACCGACAGACTGAATTGTCCTAATGTGGGCCCCACCTATGAAAAACCATAATAAAACAAAAAAAAATATATATATATATATAATAGCTAATGCTATTGCTGCTAGCGTCCGCTGCTTGGTCAGACGCATGGACCGTGAGCCCCACTACCGGTCCCACCATGATGTATGTCCAACATCTATACCGTGCATTTGATGGTTCTCTTTTAGAAATGGGGATACCCTAAAAATCAGCCATACACGGAACTCAGACGGTCTACATTTCAAGTAGCAGGGGGTTGAACGTCTACCATTGAAACCCTTTTTGGGCCACAGAAGTTTTGGATCGATATGAAATTTACTTTTTTCCTTAATTCAGGTCTTTGTGACCTTATGATCGGATTGGATGGAGAATAAACGTTATGGTGGGCCCCAGGTGGGACCCACCTCTGTGAAGGGGATTGGCTGGAGTACCATACAGTAGCTATATGGCTGCTGTGTTAACACCAACAAGTTCAGTGGGTTTGAACATGAGGTATGTGTTATATCCAAACCGTCCCTAGGTGTGGCCCACATTGATATGTGTTTTATCCATGCTGTCCAAACATGTGGACCCCACCCTTTTGAGATATGGTTGGTATCTCGACCATCGAGCTGCTGGACGGTGGGATCCATCTTAATGTATGTATTGCATCCGCGCCGTCCATCATCTGGATGGTGGGAATCCCACCTTGATATATGTATTTTTTATCCACCATCCATTTGTGGATGGTGGAACCCACCGTGATATATGAGCTTTATCTACAACATCCACACCATAGGACGGTGGGATCCACTTCAGATGTATGTGTTTCATCCTGTGGTGCGGGTCCCCCTTTAATGTATGTATTTATTCTATGCACCGTCCATGTGGATGGTGCATGTGAGGTCCATCTTGAGGTATGTGTTGTATATCTACACTAGGCCACGGGGCCGTATGATGTATGTGTTTTATCCTTGTTGGCCATCAGCGTGGAGCCCACCATGATATATGCATTGTATATCCTAGCTGTCCATCTAGTGGGGCCTATATGGATTGTGTAGGCCCACCTTAATGTGTATGTTGTGCATGGCTGCCCACCTATCTTGGTTGAACCATGGGCTGCCTCATGAGGCCCATTGTTGCGGCCCACTTGATGTGTATAAGGCTCATTGGTACAGCCCGTTAATGTGGCCCACTTGATGTATATGAGGCCCATTGTTACGGCCAGTTGATGCGACCCACTTGATGTTTATGAGGTCCATTGGTGTAGCCCGTTGATGCGGACCAGTAGATGTATGTGAGGCCCATTGGTACGGCCCGTTGATGTGGCCCGTTAATGTATTTGAGGCCCATTTGGAATGTGCAGGGCCTACCTTAATATGATGTATTTGCAACCCATTTAGAGGGACCTAATTGTGGGTGATCATTGTATGTATTGTATCTGTGCCTTCCGTCTAGTGAGGTCCATCTGACTTGCGTAGGCCCACCTATTGTGTATTTAAAGCCCATGTGGTTAGGTCTGACGTGATATATTTGAGGCCCATAGGTTGTGGCCTATCGTGATGTATTAAGGCTCATGGGTTATGGCCCATTGTGACGTATTCGAAGCCCAGGTTGTGCGACCCATTGTGATGTATTTGAGGCCCATGGGATGTGGCCTATTGTGATATATTTCCAGCCCATATGATGAGGCCCGACTTGATGTATGTGGCCCGTGTAAGCAGCCCATTGCGATGTATATTAGACTCTTGTGTGAGGCCATGAGCCCACTATATGTTTGACCCTATGAAGGCCATTCCTTGCAAGCAATATTCGTTAAATGTCCACATTGATGGGCAATGATAGTTAAATGTCGACGTTGTGACCTTCCCTTAGGCCCTTTGTTAGGCCGATTGTCGAGGCCAATTCTGATTATTGAGGCCGATTATCGAGGCCAATTCCGATTGTCGAGGCCGATTCTGATTATTGAGGCCGATTCCAATTGTCGAGGCTAATTCTGATTGTTGAGGCTGATTATCGAGGCCAATTCCGATTGTCGAAGTCGATTTTGATTATCGAGGCCGATTCCGATTGTCGAAGTCGATTTCGATTATTGAGGCAGATTATCGATGCCGATTCCGATTGTCGAGGCTAATGCCGATTATCGAGACCGATTCTGATTGTCAAGGCCGATTCTGATTGTCGAGGCCGATTGTTGAAGCCGATTCCGATTATCGTGGCTGATTATTGAGGCCGATTGTCGAGGCCGATTATCAATACCACTTACGAGTATATCATTCGATACCAATTATGAGTTTGTGATAGCATAGTATCATGATACATGCCTATACGCATCATCTACATGTTCGTTATGAGATGTGGTTGACCATTGCATATGTCATTGGGCAGGTTGTTATGAGACGCCCTAATAGGCTGAGATTGTCTTACATGAGTGCACAGTATGTGCAGGTTTGATCCATGATTGAATTGTATAATTCATACATCTTGCATTGTGTGTTATGATTATTGTACGCCCTAGCGACATCAGGACCGAAGCCTCCACAGTAATGTCGTGGATGGCCAGATGAGACACCAAAAATATGTTACTAGCATCGGGCCACCATAGATGGCCCTGGGTGAAATTTTCTAAACTTTCTTGGTACTAGAGGACGCCCTAACGTCTAGACTGAGTGGATACATGAGCGCCCGAGTGCCGAATACCAGTAGGCCGTGTCTCCCACTGTGTCGTAGTCGGTTGTGAGGGGTTGTGGCCTTATCTGTCCAATTCATAGTGGACAAAACTAGGCTGAGTTTGACCAGCTCATAAATGAGTCTGCTATCGATGTACCGGGTAGGTATTGGTTGACTATTGGCCAGACGGATAATGAGGTCTCTTCCACTCACCTGGTTGCGCGCGATGGGGCGGCAATCTGGTTTGGAGTGTACTAGACCCCGGTGATGATCGCAGAGATGTATGATACTAATTTGTGGACTTATTGAGCAATAGTTGCATACTCATTCATTCACTATCCACTCGGGCTGGTGGTGCACAACTAACCGTTGTGTACCTTCATAATGACAAGGATTTCGGTTGGGGCACATGACTAACCTGAGATCAGGGATTTACCACATTGAGTCTGGCTATCCAAATTTAGGTATGAGACTGGTTTGGATAGAAGTCCCTTGTGATAGATCCCATAGCCTGCAATATTACGTACTATGATCTCAACTTCACTCCAACTTAGTCATTTCATTCGCACTGCATATTGCATTGTATTCGCAACATTTAACATTTTTGGGTTACTATGTTTCTGTATTTATATGGCTTAGATGAGGTTGATGGTATTCGTGGCTCGTCAGGATTTGCATATTGTATTACGTCCTCGGCATATGATATTTGGCTCATTATGATTTACATTCCGTACTCTGATATTATATGACTCGTGGACTTGCCAGTATGTTTTCGCTTACTCTGATATCTTATGATTCATGATTTTACTAGTATTTTTGATATTTTATGATTATGGCGTTGTATTTGTGTGCTTGGCACTTATCTTCTGCACACACCTTCACTACCCTCTAAGCTTTCTATAAGCTTATGCACGATAGATGTGTGCAAGTGGCGTTAGGTTGCAGCAGCGTTGAGCTTAGAGCACACGGCGGTCTTCTGGAGCTTTGATTTCGATATATGTATTTCCTTTTTAGCATTGTATTCAAATGTTTATATTAGTCGAAATGTAATAATGATGTTGCCTTTGTGATTTGGGTAAACTTGTGGTTATGCTTCTTATGAGATAAATGTACGTTAGAAAATCCTCCTTGTAGGATCCTAGGATTAAAATCTGGCATATGAGTGTTGGGAGCCGAGAATGGGGTAGTACGGAGGCTGTCGGCACCAGATTCGGCAGTCGGAAATTTTGTGAGCCCGATTTCCGGGTTTAGGGCATGACACTACTAGTGAACCGAGAGAAATTTTTGCACATGATGGGGCGCAACCAGATCAAACAGTCTAAGAGATGCCACATGTGGTGTAGATAACTTCAAAAAGAGGTAAGATATGTGCATATGATAGAGATTAGATGGTAGATTTTTATCAAAAGTACTCTTCGTCCACCCCCCCTTCAAAGAAGATCTTTATGTAGCATAAATGTTAGAGCCTTGTCAAAAAGCAACTCTATACAGATTGCAAAGCCAAGTGACATAAGGATTCTAACAACTTTCTACTATGAGAGTCCAGAGATGCAAGGATTCCGGTCAACGCATAAATCAAAGCGAGAGTCTCTCTTGTACACATGGCCATACACAATAGGTTATTCTAATGTGGAAGAATCAATGAGATTTGCACTTCTGAATGTTTAGATCTTTCACACTACTAAAGACTATGAAATGACAGCGCCTATTAGAAGCTTATAAAAGCAATAGTCGAAGAAGAGCTCAAAACCTCACGTCATTAAAACAAAACCTATCTTTACTTTCCTATCTACCATGGAGATTTATCGTTTTAGTTTAGTTTAGCCCCATCTTTGCTCACAGCATGATTCCATCATCCGTCTTGCCACTAAGTTTGGTCCACACTAGATGACAAGTAGATAGTTAATCCATGACTGTCTCGCCATGTGCTTGACTCCAATCAAGACCATGAATAAGTTATCACCTCATCGTCTATTTCGTCACGAAGCCTGGTTCCAATTGAGTAACGAATAAATTATCAAAGATTTGCCCTCCATCGGTTATTTCGTCACGATGCCCGGTTTCGATCGAGCAACGAACATACGTCCATCCCGCACATCATGAATATCACACTATGAAACCTAATCTTGATTGGGCAACAAACGGATTGTCATCCTCCAAGCCGATCACGAGTGTTATTATTGTAAAAATAATTAATAGAAAATACTTTTGACTTATATTTCCTTTTTCCATTATTTTTTACAATTGAGCTTCGATAGTGAATCACACTAAAAGAAAAAGTCCTTAAGACCCTAAACTCATGTTCGTTGTTACAAGGCAAAAAGAACTTATTCGAAAGGATTAACCTCCTACCTTTCAATAATCGCACACAAAAACCCAATCCAGGCTCTCGCTTACATATGTATCCCAACTTGATTGAATTGAGCCAATAAATCTCTACCTATAAGGTACAGATAACAAATAAAGTCTCTTAAATTTAATTATTCCAAACATTTCAAAATGGATGACCAGTGTAATCTTTTTGTAATCAAAGAATTGAAATATTAAATCTGATAAATCTTTAGGGAATCCTCCATGCAACGGAAGTACTATCATATCAACGGATTGGATGATTGATAAAAAAAATAATTTAATCCAACAAAGGATATCCGGATCATATATTAATAATGCACTATGTGGGAATGTATTGAATCAAACCCCTGTCGCTAAGAAAATACTTACAAATTAAGTAAACATAAGCCGAATGCTCGGTGGGCCCGACCATGATCCTGATTCTGATGTAACATCACTAGCGCTTCATTCCAGGAAGCAAGCAGTTCTAAGCTTTAGTGGTCCACAGCACAAGATAGTGGGTTTGGTAACGCCCACCATTGAATCCTTCATGGCCAACCATTAGGTTTATATGCCATCCAACACGTTCATTAGGTGAGTCCTGCCAAAATGAAGAGAAAAACAAAATATCAGCTGTATGCATCCAATTCTCGCTTTTTCATGTGGTGTGGCCATTTTATCTTCCAATCAGCCTATTTTTAAGCATGAAATCATAGGTTGATCTGGTGAAAATGATGGACGGTGTGGATTTCACACACACACATCACTTGGGGCGCTGCCGATATTTTCCGTCACAGACTTCCTAACGACCTAATACATAGACGTCCGAAAAGTCATGACTACACGCAACTGAACGATTGCCTTCTACTCGCATCCACAATTTTAAATGACTGAAGCAGCCGGCGGATTTCAATCTGCTGGAAAGTAAGGGCTTTGTAGGGTTATATCTTTTATTTTTTATGTCCAAACGCTTACACTGGATCAGACCTCTTTCTTGAAAAGAGGACTTATGCTCTGGTAGCATATGATTCTTGGTACAGAGAAATTGTATATGGCATGCATTAACTCAAATTGAATAGACTAAATTGTGGAAAACACTGTTGCCAACTCATAATGGTAAATTGATTTTTTTTATTTTTTATTTTTTAAACCATATTAAAATAGGAAATTCTGATATTTTTACTTTTAACCGTCCAATAAATGTCCACCAATCCAATAGTTAAATAATTAAATGCAATTAAGTTTTTGTAAATAGTATATCTAAAATGAGACACATAATTTAGAAAGCTTAACATGAAATATGTATGCCACATGCAATTTCTAGTTGATTTATGGGTGCTTATGTGTTACTCCTCACACTCTCCCACGCAATCCAGGTTTTTTTTTTTTTTTTTTTTTTGGCCTTTTCTAAAGTTTGTCCATATTCCATGTCTTGGGTGGATCATTCCGTCACAGAAAGTCGTCATGATGTGAAACTTGTGTCGTCATGATGTCGTCTTACAGCTTCCCAAGGTCATATGAGTAGATCATAAGTCAGGCTAACCTGATATCTTTTCATTTGCTGGCCAGACCTAGTCGAGACCGGACCCAACGACCTTTTAAAAGTTAGTGGGAGCTCTCTTTCACAGTCATCTGATCCACCAATGAAATGGCGCCATGTCATAACCCGATATGAAACTTGTGTTAAAAGGCCTGACCGAATCCACTTCCACGGTTATGCACAATAAATTCTCAAATTTTAAGTTTGTATAGGTGGGGCCATGGTTTAGTGATCCAGTCCATCGATACCTCTTGAGCCCTTAAGATAGGTGTGGCCCATGGAAATGATAAATTGAGAGAATAGTTCCTACTCTTGAGCTTTTTTTCAGGTTAGAAGTGGATTGTTGTTGTATCTCTCTTGTCAATGGTCCATTTCATGTTTGTGAATTGAAAGGTTAGGATTGTCCTCTATAACTCACTCTACATAGACTTTTTAACACCCTACGCACACAAAGCTCCCTACACACGCTTTTGTGGCACACGTGCATGATATCCATGCTACTCATCATGGACATTGGGTTCTTAGTTTGCCTTGTAGCCCATGGTTTAGTGATCCATGTGAGCCTTTTTTGTCTTTCCTTGAATATATACTTACAGAACACCAACCAGGTGGGGCCAATGGCTCGGTTGGACCGGCAGGTTAACCGGCGCCCGACCTGCTTTCAGTTTGGTTTTGGGCAAGTTAAATAAGTAACTAGTCAGGCTTGTGTTAGAAAATATAGCTGTTTAAGTACTAAATGAGACGAGCTTGGGTTCAACCTATATCCAATTCAACCTGCCCATATAGGCTAGATGACATGACCTAAATCATGAAACAGATTAATGGATGATAGGAATAGATACATATACTTGATGCAGGTATATCTGTGCACTACTTAATTAAAACAACCAAGTGTGTGAGCCCCTACTCATCAGGTTTTATACTTGATTTTAAATCTTTAGCTAAAAGAAATCAGTTACATACACGAACTCATATGGGCCACGCTACATGGAATGGTCAGGGATGCCAGCCATACATTTGTGTTTGGGCCACCATGTGGTGTATCTTTCATCAAACTCGTTAATCAGTTCTGATTCACCACAGTGAAGAGAAGAACAAAAATCAGACTGTTGAAAACATTCCGGTTAGCCACACCGTGTACTCTTATAGGTTTTGAGAGGAATGTATTGTTCGATTAGCATGGTCCTCTTGAGTTTTTAAATGGGTTGATTTTTTATTTTCATTCTTTGTATTTAAGGTTCAAATATTAATGCTCCTCTCACTGATGGACGGCATGGGTTTTACATGTATAATATGGTGGACCGGATAGAGCATCACACAGTCTCTCTTCTTTCAAGCTACATGTGGAGAAGAGAAGAAGTCAACATGGGCCACCCATATTAAAAGAAGTGAAGGAAGCTAATTTAATCCAAGTAGTCTATTTTTGCAGTAAAATTTCAACCATTCCTTACCAATTGACTATATTTTTATGACAAAATTGCCCTTAACCAATGCTATCAAGACTGGGGGCTAGGAAGTTTAATTACATCTGGCTCTTTGATTTAATAAATTTGGTGGTGTGTGCCCACCTTTTCCAAAAAAAAAAAAAAAACACCAATGCTATCAAGACTAATTGCAGCCATCAAGACTAGTTGCAGGGGCAAAAATACCTAATTATATGTGGCAAGGATACTCTGGCACCACATGACACTTGATACGCATGCATTTGCATCATGTGGAATCAAATGTGGCCAACTCAAGTGTAACCAGCTGACCAAAGAAAACTAGTGTCACAAAATCACGGTCCAAAAAACAGGTAGATGGAACAATCCATTCTTCTGATATAGTGTGCTGATTGGTAAAATAAAATCAGATGGAAATCTGCTTTTTACACATCTGAACCATTAATAGGGTGATCCACCCTTGAAAATGATAAGATCCTTCACATCTCGTCTCCTGTCCACCAGTAAGGTGGGCCAGATGTTGTCAGGAAAACTCAGACATTACAATCAATAATGAGTAATTTTGTCATTTTAAAAAGGTACGTAATAGACAGCTTGACTGGATAAAAGATAGTAAAATAAAGTCATATCTAAAAACTTGGGCAGAACTTTTCAAGTTTTATAATTTGATGGTTTGTGTTGTTAGGCCAAAACAAGGGCGGATTTCATAAACAGAAATGATCCATTTCTTCCAAAGCAATATAACTTATAGTGCTCGCTGTTGTATCAGTCCACTTGGACTGTCCAACTCAATCGAATTCATCAAACCAAATTATTCATTAGGTCTAACCCATGTTTCATGGGCCACCATGCAAACAATGCGCCAATCTAATCAATATTAACCATTAACCAACGGTCGTTAGTATGGAAGGTTAAGATTGTTTCAAAAAAAAAGAAGGTCTAATCAACAATCTATGTCGGAGGACCACGGAAGTACATAGAATTGAATCAAGCAAAGTATTTCAATTGCACAATCACAAAAACTCCGAATTTAACATGGAAAAATTCTTATGGACAAAAAATCACAGCACAAAACGACATACATCACTATGAAAGCAAAAATAATAAGAGATAGATGGAATACCCAACTCAAAATATTAATCAACAATATGATCTATCTATTTCTTAGGGATGATGATGGATTACTTATTATTATGAAGAATCACGTTTGTCAGGTGATTATAGTTATTCAATCCATATCTGGGAAAAATGATCGCTATAAAAAATAGGGCCAAATCAAGGATTGATTAGTTCATTTTATCAATAAAAATTTTGTATAGTTGTCCATGAAATGTGTTCTAAACTTAACAAATAATTTAAATTGATAGATTAAACTATACTCAAATGTACTGATTCTACAAAGAGCACTATAAATGAACTATAGCTTTTTCTTTCATAAAAATCCATATTTTAATTAACCCCACCTCACTAGTTCAGAGCCCGAGCCCGAGCCAACCCAAGGCCTGCGCGTTGGCAGCCCTACTTTTAGATGGAATAAGATATTTCAAACAATTGACCTTTGAACGGTATTGAATTCCATTAAAATTATAATGATTATATATGGACAATGGCTTGGAACGCTATAAATTTTATTGAAAGGGAATGGACTAATATTAAAGTTCAGGTCATATGAAGGAAAATTTTATTTTGAGACATTTCTAATATGGAATTATACATCGTAAGGGCCTGAACCTTGGATGTAAGGCTGGGAAGAGTAAGTAGTGACGGACTTTGGATGTATAAGTTGAATTTCTGAAAGGCGGTTTTATTTAATAAATCTCCTTTCTTGTTTGTTATGTGCTTTTTTTATATATAGTTGTACACACGTTGGGAACATATATAGTTTTTTAATAGAGATTATGTCAAAACTTGTTAAAGTTACCTACGGGTTGAAATAAGACGTACAGACATTTTAATAGATTAGGATTTTGAAAGACTTCCACCCAAATCTCAGCAACGTGCGAAGCTTGGTTCTTAGGGTTGTGTCAGTGTATCACAACTGCATGGGAAAAATTGAAAAGAAATCCAAAAATCCAAACATATAAAATGCGAAGCTTTTGTATATGTCATAGTACCTATTTAAGGGAGCACAACGTATTACAGCCATGAATAGTAGCAGTGATGCAGGGCTCGGCATTCTTTCAAAACCGAACAGAAGAAATAGATCATCCATCCGTTGATTTGCCAAGATTTATTGATTGGACATGATCGTCCCCTTAGGAATGTGCCCATGTGAACAATTCTCTATACAAAGATTACCCACATGAGTAGCATTAGATATTGTTATATATATATATATATATATATATATAAAATTTCAAAAAAATTTTAAAAAATAATATTTTTAAAAAGTAAATATATTTAATATCTATGAAAAAGTTTTTTTTTTTTTTTAATTTTAAATATTAATTAGATTAGTGATAAGCGGAAGGTTTTTTGCAATTGGAACTAGGACTCAAGTTTGCTGAAGGTTCATACTATTTGCGCAAATGAGAGTTAGGGCTCAAATCTCCTCAAGGTTCGTGCTGTTCGCGCAATTGGGAGTGAACTAGGGTCAATTCAAAGGATGTGCGGTTCAAACCCTCCTGAGCTACGGTGCAAATGAAAATGAATTAGAGTCGAGTCTAAAGTTTAGTCCACCAGTGCCTAAGGTTTTAAGTTTAGTATTGATTGAGAGTGATTGTGACACAATTGTACAAGTGACACCTGTACATACCATAGGTCACACATTTGGCAACATTTATGATGATTAGGACCTTATTTACATGTGGCAGTAATTTTATATCATTACATAATTATTTATTTCACTCCAGAAAAGCATTATCCTTTTTATATATATATACATATATATATATATATATATATATATATATATATATAGATATATATATATATATATACCTTGACATTATAGTCCAAAGGACATACTTCATTTTTTAGACTAAGCAATCTATTGTCCAGTGTTCTTGTTGTGTAGCACGCCGACAATGTTAGTGAACCGAGATCCAATCTCCGATCTCACCCACAAATGATAAACAGGAAGAAATATAATTTAGAAGAAGAATAAAAGCATTCCAAACAAACCATGAGGCAAGATATACGTAGAAAACCCCCAACAAGAATAAAAAAACACGGTGCAAAACTTCCACTATGAAGAAAAACGAAGATTATAAACAATATATTAACCTTTTCTCTTTAGATGTATAGAGAAAACCCTTTGCCCATGCTTTAGAATACTTCCCATAACCCTAGAAAAGCCTCAGGGACCCCTATTTATAGTTTAGGTAACTTCTTTTTCGCACCTCTTGCAAAGCCATCTCGAAAATTCGCAGTAAGTGTAAAATCCGGAAATGAATTTGTGTAACGTCGACTGGTCGAGCGGACCCACAACTGGTCGAGCAAGGGCCTCGACCAGTCGAGCACCGCGGATCCAAAAATCATAGCTCGCTGGACTTTGAGTCAAGCTAACCCTCGACCGGTTGAGTGGGCCCCTCGATCGGTTGAGTGATTACTTGCCTCCAAGTGCAAATGTTTGTAAGTAACATCTCGTGAATACAAGGTCGATCCCACAGAAAGATGAATTGCGAGAAGGAGAAAATCAAATGCAAAACCAGCTAAGTAATAAAAACTAAACTGATGATTTGATTTTGAAATTTTTAAATGGATGTAATTCAATTGAATTGAAACAACACCCAAGCTTCAAAGTTCCACACATAAGTTAATGTTCAAAAATCATGATGACTTAGATAACACAACTATGATCTATAACACAATTAGGATTTAAACACTATGGTCAGCCTAATCGAAAAATAAAACAGTTTAAATATTTTAATAAACGATATAAAAGATTAGAAAATCATGGATTTGCACCATTGATATATATTCTCAAGCGTTAGTGATTTTAAGAATTCAATATTAATGAGATAATGAAAATCAAAGAAATGTAACAGGTTGAGATCCTCTCCTATCTAGGAAATCTGATTGATCTAGGGTAAGCTTATCCATCAATGTGGATCTCATATGATGGAAACATATGGATCTTATAAAAGGATAAAAAACAAAACCTAAATAATAGATAACATGTATATACTATTTTTCTCATCATTAAAACAATCAATCATTATAACTTAAAGAATTATTAAACCCATGTGCTTCCCTTCTAGCTTGGGCTAGAAGGAACTTAGAAAAACATAATTAGAATAGAGAAAGAAAGCAACAAAAAAGAAATAAATGCAAATATCAAATATCTAAAAAAAATAACTTATAAAACTGAAAACCCTTTAAAAACACTAGATATTGCTCTTGAATGCTTTTAATGATGCTTAGGAATGCCTAAGAAGCAGTATTTATAAGTGAGAAACTCCAATTTTCATACAAAGTTGGAAAACTCTAGAAACTGCCTCAAATTTAAACAGTTTTTCAAAATAGACTTCTCGCTGCACAGTTTGTTTAAAATAGATTTTTTGTTACGCACTTTTCCAAAATAAACTTTAGAGCTTTAGAATACACTTTTTTAGGACAATTTCAGGATTCTTCCCTTCAAATCTTCGATTTTTTTCATTCCTCACTTAGTTTTCTTAGATCTTTAGCATGTGAATTCTTCAATCTTGGTATCCTAAGATCCATCCCTTGCCTTAGTGATTCTTGATTATCAAATACATGTTTTTTAGCACCCTTTTTTAATCAAAGCTTTTAAATTCACCTTGTAACACATACATGAGTAAAATAAAACATTAAGCTGATTCATGTTCATAAAACTAAGATATAAATGAGAAAAATTATGCAATATTTGAGTCTCAACATCGAGCAACCCACTCGACTGGTCGATGGCGCTGCCCAGATGTGACTTCACATCTCAACAATCTCCCACTTAGAGACACATCGCCATAAACCTTCGTCTTCTACATCCAGAGTGCACCAAATCCCCGTCTTCAATCCTGAAGACCAATCGAAGCTGAATAGAGTTTCGTCTTCTCCCGTGTGACTGCCTTGGTCAGCATATCCGTAGGATTCTCACTTGTATGAATCTTCTCTAGAGCAATCGATCCATCTTCTAGTAACGAACGTATGAAGTGATATTTGATGTCAATATGATTAGTCCTTGAATAAAAAGCTAAATTCTTAGCCAAGTATATTGCACTTTGATTGTCACTGTACAACTTGCAATTTGCTTACTTCTTACCCAACGCTTCTATGAAACCTTACATCCACACAATCTTCTTGCACGCTTCTATAACTGCAACATATTCTGCTTCTGTCATATTGATAGATAATATCTTCTGTAACTGACAGACCCAACTGACTGTAACACTACCCAGAGTAAAGACATAACCTGTAGTGCTTCTTTTGCTGTTAATATCTCCTACCAAATCTGAATCTACGTATCCTTGTAGCTTGATTTCCGATCCACCATAGCACAACTCTATTTCCATGGTACCTACCAGGTATCTGAGGATCCACTTCATAACTTCCCAATGTTCCTTCCCGGGGTTGTTCATGAACCTGCTAACAACTCCCACTGCTTGAGCAATGTCTAGCCTCGTACTCACCATAACATACATGAGACTCCCAATAGCTGACGCGTATGGGACTTTAGCCATGTAGTCCCGTTCTTCCTGCGTCTTTGTACCTTTCTCCTTAAAAAGCTTGAAGTAGTTGGATAATAGAGTGCTAATCAGCTTAGCACCTCCCATATTGAATCAATCAAGTACCTTGGCTATGTACTCTGCCTGTGACAAAGCCAGTTTCTTGTTTTCCTTGTCATGTTTTATCCTCATGCCTAGGATTTGTTTTGCAACTCCTAAATCCTTCATGATAAATTCTCTAAACAGTTATATTTTGAGATATGAGATGTCCTTCATACTTGAACCGACCACAAGCATATCATCAACATACAGAAGAAGGATAATATACGAAGTATCAAACTTCTTCAAATAGCAACAGTGGTTTGTATGACATCTCCTAAAACCGTTTTCCGACATGAAACCATCGAACTTCTTGTATCACTGCCTCAGGGCCTGCTTCAGGCCATATAGACTCTTCTTCAATCTACAAAACTTATTCTCCTTTCTTGGTGTCACGTATCCTGTCGGTTGATGCATATATATCTCTTCTTCAAGGACCCTATGAAGAAAGGCTGTCTTAACATCTACCTGCTCTAGATGTAAGTCCTCTATTGCCACTATACTTAAGATCATACGAATCGTAGACATTTTTGATTGCTTGCCTCCAAGTGCAGAGGTTCATAAGTAATATCCTGTGAATACAAGGTCGATCCCACAGGGAGATGAATTGCGAGAAGAAAAAAAAAATCAAATGCAAAACAAACTAAGTAATAAAAATTAATCTGATGATTTGATTTTGAGATTTTTGAATGGATGTAATTCAACTGAATAAAAAACACCCAAGCTTCAAAGTTCCACACATAGGTTAATGTTCCAAAATCATGATGACTTGGATAACACAACTAGGATCTGAGCACTATGGTCAGCCTAATCGGAAAATAAAACACTTTAAATATTTTAATAAATGATATAAAAGATTAGAAAATAATGGATTTGCACCATTGACATATATTCTCAAGCGCCAGTGATTTTAAGTATTCAATATCTATAGGATAATGAATATCAAAGAAATATAACAAGTTGAAAACATCTCTTATCTAGGAAATCTGATTAATCTAGGGTAAGCCTATCCATCAATGTGGATCTCATATGATGGAAACATATGGATCTTACAAGAGGATAAAAAACAAAACCTAAATAATAAATAACATGCATACACCATTATTTTCATCATTAAAACAATCAATCATCATAATCTTAAAGAAATAATAAACCCATGTGCTTCCCTTCTAGCTTGGGCTAGAAGGAACTTAGAAAAACATAATTAAATTGCAGAAATAAAAAGCAACAAGAAAAAAAGAAGAAAAAAATACAAATAGAAAGGATCTAAAATAAAAAAAAAACAACTTATAAAGCTTTAATAAAACTAAAAACTCTTTAAAAAAAACTCCAAATATTGCTCTTGAATGCTTTTAATGATAATTAAGAATGCCCTGGGAGGCCCTATTTATAAGTAGGGAACTTCAATTTTCGTACAAAGTTGAAAACCCTAGAAAACGCCTCAAATATACATATTTTTTCAAAATTGACTTCTCACTGCATAGTTCGTTTAAAACAAACTTCCTGCTGCGCAGTTTTTCAAAATAAACTTCACAGCTTCAAAATACACTTTTTTAGGACGATTTCAGGATTCTTCACTTTAAATCTTCGATTCTCTTCATTCCTCGCTTGGTTTTCTTGGATCTTTGGCATGTGAATTCTTCAATCTTAATTTCCTAAGATCCATCCCTTGCCTTGGTGATTTTTAAGCATCAAATTCTTACTTTTTAACACCCTTTTTCAATCCAAGCTCTTAAATTCACCTTGCAACACATACATGAGTAAAATAGAATATTAAGATGATTTTTGTTCATAAAACCAAGATATAAATGGAAAAAATTATGCAATATTTGAGTCTCAACACACCCCCCAACCAGCATTTTGCTAGTCCCAAGCAAAATAAGCGAAGAAAAATAAAAATAAGAAAAAATAATTCTAGAAACAAAATTAAAATGAAAAAAAAATTCTAACTACAACACTTTCGCAAGTAATCTCGATTGCATTTAGCATATGCAACAAGCCTTTAATTAAACCCCTAGGTTTCCCCTAGTGGACGAGTTATAGTCTCGTGAGGGTTTCTAAAAATGTTACCCACAAACATTGAAAATAAGAAAAATATTTTAATACTATAAAATTTATACAATTATGCCTCCATTCATCATATGAATTTTAAAACAAAACAATACTTAACCTAAGTCTGAAGTTAGTTGGAATCTCAATTTTCTAATCCATTACATCCTTGAGTTCAAAGACCTAATCAAAATTTAGAATAGTTATAACCCAATATCCTTAGGTGCTTCGTGACACTAGTCTAACTTTGAGAAATATGCATGTTCCCTATCCTAACTCCTTTCAATCATCCCAAGAATATGAAATCTCTAGTTATCTCATTTTTTTATGACATTTCTTCTTTTATCATCATATCCTCATTATTGTATACCACCCTTAGATGAAGATTCCCATTGGGTTTGCTTCATAACCTAAAGTATCGTACTTGTAACGGTAACAGTAATGGATACTTAGGTATTCTTACTCTGGATTACTGACACGATTGTTATGGTCATTGCATTCATGCTCTATGATAAAAATTTCTTTTTTCCATCACTCTTTTTTTCCCTTTAATATTCTCTCTTTTAAACATATATCAATGGTACTAGTTCATTCAACCTTATTTGAATCAAAAGTTGTTATTTTAGGTCACATATCATATTCCTCACTTAGTTAGCTAGGGTGTATTGTGAATTCAGTACATCAAATTACAACTCACTTTAAACTAGTGATTAGATAATTGAACTCAAGTTTATAATTTTCAGTTGTCAGATTTCTGACTACTATTAACCTAGACTAGGTATTAAATTTGCCTTTGGAATTCGCAAAATATCATGTTCACATTCTTGTATATAAAAAATATTATTTTGAAAATGTTGAAATTTATTTTTATTTTTATTTTTCATAAACCTAAAAAAAAAATAAACTTAAACCTAACTAAAACCTAAAAATAATAAAAATAATAATAAAATAAACTGAAACCCCCCAAAAAAAAACTTTCACATAGATGACTATCCACACCCCCCAACCTGAAATCTACATTGTCCCCAATGTAATGATAATGTAATGCAGAGAACAATAAAAATAAAAGAAAGAGTGGATAGTACTTACCATGAAAAACTCACCTGTTATGTGACACTAAAAAAAATTGAATATGATACAAATCCTACGCAAATGCTCCGTTAGACCAGGAGCATCATTCTGAATATTCTGACTCATGAAGAGGGACGGACTCCTCTCCCAAATGAAAGTTTTCCACATAAGGCTTCAATCTCTGACCATTAACCTTGTACACTTGCCATTACGTGGATTCTCAATTTCAATAGCCCCATGAGTATAAACATTCTTCACAATGAAGGGGCATGTCCATCTTGATCTTATCTTTTCCGGAAAGAACTGGAGACGAGAATTGTATAATAGGACCTTTTGCTGAGGTTCAAAATTCTTCCTCAGGATATTTTTATCATGAAAAGCTTTGGTCCCCTCTTTGTAGATTTTAGAATTTTCATAGGAGTCTCTCCTCAACTCCTCTAATTCATTTAACTCTAATTTCCTCTGTCCACTTGCTTGATTCATATCAAAGTTTAATTTCTTTATTGCCCAGTAGGCTCTATGTTCCAATTCCACAGGCAAGTGGCAAGCCTTCCCGTACACCTATCTGTATGGAGACATTCCAATCGGGGTCTTATAAGTAGTCCTATAAGCCCATAAAGCGTCGAATAGTCTGAGGGACCAATCCTTCCTATCTGGCCTTATAGTTTTCTCTAAAATATGTTTGATTTCCCGATTAGAAATCTCAGCTTGCCCACTCGTTTGTGGGTGGTATGGGGTGCTCACTTTATGCTTGATGCCATATTTCTTCATCAAGGCCTTAAATGTTCTATTGCAAAAGTGAGACCCGCCATCACTAATGATGGGCTTTGGAGTTCCAAATCTAGCAAAAATATTTTCCTTGAGGAATCGTATGACCACTTTATTGTCATTGGTCCTACTTGGAACTACCTCAATCCACTTTGAAACATAGTCCACACCAACCAATATATAGAAAAATCAAAAAGAAGATGGAAATGGACCCATAAAATCAATACCCCAACAA
Source organism: Magnolia sinica (assembly GCF_029962835.1). Taxonomy (NCBI): domain Eukaryota; kingdom Viridiplantae; phylum Streptophyta; class Magnoliopsida; order Magnoliales; family Magnoliaceae; genus Magnolia; species Magnolia sinica. The sequence goes on along the minus strand of NC_080574.1, from coordinate 131,181,777 downwards.
TAAAAAATCTCCAATGGTAAAATTGGGGATAAAGGCATCATGTTGTGCCGAGACACTCTTCCCAACCTTTGACATCTATCACAAACAACACAGAAAGCATGGGTATTTTTAAACATGGTGGGCCAGTAAAAACTACATTGCAGGATTTTTGCAGTGGTTTTCTTAGCAGAAAAATGGCCACCACATGCTTCCATGTGACAAAAAGAAATAACACTTCGAACTTCATCTTCTAGGACACAACATCTAAAAATTTGATCAGTCCCATATATATATAAATACGGGTCATCCCAGAGGAAGTTCTTAACCTCGGTTTCAAAACACTTTCTATCTTGTGACTTCCAATGATATGACATTTTTCCCGTTACAAGTTAGTTTACTATATCCACATACCAAGGCAATTTGGAGATCGCAAATAATTGTTCATCAGGGAAAGTGTCCTGGATATGCATCTCCTCAGTGGAATCATCTAACACCAATCTAGAAAGGTGATCGGCCACTACGTTTTCTACTCCTTTCTTATCTTTTATCTCTAATTCAAATTCTTAGAGTAGGAGGATCCATCTCAAAAGTCTTGGCTTTGCATCCTTCTTAGATAACAAATATTTTAAAGCCGAGTGGTCCGTGAAAATGACCACTTTGGATCCCAGTAAGTAGGACCTAAACTTATCCAAAGCAAAAACTACTGCAAGTAACTCTTTTTCAGTTGTTGAGTAGTTCACTTGGGCCGAGTTTAGAGTTTTACTCGCATAGTGAATAACGTAGGGCTGTTTATCTTTCCTTTGGCCCAAAACAGCCCCTATGACATAATCACTTGCATCGCACATTAGTTCAAAAGGAAGTGTCCAATCTGGTGGACGCATGATAGGTGCAGTGGTAAGGGATGATTTAATTTTATTAAAAGCACTTGCCCACTCATCTGTCCACTTAAATGGAACATCCTTTTGAAGAAGATTAGTCAAGAGTCTAGTAATGGCACTAAAGTCCTTGATGAATCTTCTATAAAAATCAGCATGCCCTATAAGTGATCTAATATCTCTAACAGTTCGGGGGATAGGTAGATTAGCTATAATGTCAAGTTTTGAGCGATCTACCTCGATTCCATTTTTGGATATAATATGGCCCAAAACAATTCCCTTTTGAATCATGAAATGACATTTCTCCCAATTTAAGACAAGGTGTTTCTCTTCACACCTAGACAAGACAAGAGATAAATTGTTGAGGCATACCTCAAAACTACTCCCAAATACAGAGAAGTCGTCCATGAAAACCTCAAGAAACTTCCCAACCATATTTGAAAAAATACTTAACATACACCGTTGAAAAGTTGATGGGGCGTTACACAATCCAAATGGCATCCGTTTGAAAGAAAACGTTGCCAAATGGACAAGTGAATGTGGTTTTCTCTTGGTCTTCCAGGGCTATCTCTATTTGGTTATATCCAGAATATTCATCAAGAAAACTATAGAAGGAGTGACCTGCTACCCTCTCTAAAACTTGATCAATGAATGGTAGAGGGAAATGGTCCTTCTTTGTGACTTGGTTCAATTTTCTATAGTCAATGCAAACACGCCAACCAGTGGTGACACATGTTGGTATGAGTTTATTATTAGAATTCTGGACAATAGTTATTCCAGATTTCTTTGGGACTACTTGAGTTGGACTCACCCAAACACTATCGGATATTGGGTAGATGATTCCCACATCCAATAATTTGATCACCTCATTTTTTACAACTTCCATCATGTTTGGATTGAGATGCCTTTGAGGTTATCTAATTGGTTTGGCGTCATCATCGAGGTGGATCCGATGGGTGCATATGGAAGGGCTTATATCCTTGATATCAGAAATGGTCCAGCCCAAGGCTCCTTTGTGGTCCCTTAGAACTTTTAACAATTTAATCTCTTGATTCTTCTCTAAAAATGAAGAGATCACCACAGGATAAGTTTTATTTTCACCTAAGTATACATACTTAAGCTCATTTGGTAGTGATTTTAAATCAAGCTTTAGATCATTGGTTGGTGATGACAGAGGTCGCAAGTCCTTGATAGATAGGATTTGAGTGCGCGGTCTCCATTGGTACATACCAATGTCCTGGGTGGTAGTGCTTTCATTATCATCAGAAATTTTAACAAGCACTTTTTCTAAATCAGATTTTTTTCAAGTCTCCAATGACTTGAATCAATTCCTCAGTCAGACTAGGTTTTAATTCCTCTTCTTCTATCAAGCAGTCCATGAAATTCAACTCATGGATCTCATTATTATCAATGGGCTGCTTACATAGATTGAAAATATTTAGCTCTAGAGTCATGTTACCAAAAGACAAGTTCATCATTCCATTCCTGCAATTTATGATTGCATTTGAAGCTAATAAGAATGGGCGGCCTAAAATGATGGGAACTTGAGCGCTAGCATTTACACATGGTTCAGTGTCTAGTACAATAAAATCCATGGGGAAGTAGAATTTCTCCACTTGGACTAGCACGTCCTCTAAAATTCCCCTTGGTACCTTAATAGAGCGATCAGCGAGTTGGAGTATAATCGTGGTTGGTTTAAGCTCGCCTAACCCCATTTATTTGTAAACCGAATAAGGTACTAAGTTGACACTTGCACCCAAATCTAGCAAAGCATGCTCAATTTGAAAATTCCCAATAATACAAGGAATAGTGGGACTTCCCGGGTCTTTGTATTTGGGTACAACCCTTTGTTGAATGATAGCGCTCACTTTCTCAGTAAGGAAGGCCTTTTTGTGCACATTTAATTTTCTCTTTAAAGTGCACAAGTCCTTGAGATATTTAGCATATGATGGAATTTGTTTAATGGCATCAAGCAGAGGAATATTGACAATAACCTTTTGGAGTACATCCAACACCTCTTGATATTTCATGGGGACAGTTGGATTCCAAACTCTAGATGGGAACGGAACTGGAGGCTCATATGACTTAGTCTCTTTATCCTTTTGCTGTTGCGGCTCTTGAACCATAGCCGGTTCATCATTTTCTTGAGACAGTGGCTCATCCTCCGGTATTTCTACCGATTGCATTATCTTGTTATCGATCTCTTTTCCACTTCTCAAGGTAATGATGGCCTTAACTCGTTCATGATGTAGCTCACTTGGATTTGAGTCTCCAATGAAATGTGTGTTTCTAGGGTTTGGCACAGGTTGAAAAGGAAGGGTGCCTTTTTCCCTAGCATTTAGTTGAGTCTCAATCCTAGCCATAGCTGTCTTTAATTCCTGATTTGATTGGATTAGAGACTGATTCATTTGAGTTTGAGAGTTCATGAATGTGGTCAATGCATCCTCCACAAATGATCGCTTTGGCGGGGGCACATATGGTGCATTGTTAGGTGCCCCAAAGAAGTTATTTTGTGGAGGCATTTGAGGTGCATTGGGCACATTAATTTGTGGTCCATTCCTCCAACTAAGATTAGGATGGTTACGCCAATTTGGATTGTATGTGTTTCCTAATGGTTGCATAACTGACCTTTGGTAATTATTTATAGCATTTGCTTGATCATGCTCATGCGTGATATTTTGTATAACTGAGATTATTGAACAATCCTTTGTGTCATGGTCTGTACCACCACAAATGCTACAAAAATTACCTAAGGAAATGTTTGCTTTAACCATATCAATCTTCCTAATTTCCAAAGCTTCGACCTTTCTAGCCAATGCAGCGAATTTTGCATTAAGGTCGTCTTCCTCTCTTAGGACATACATTCCCGCTTTCTCTCTAGGAATGGGTCTAGTTTGGTCTGATGTAGCAGAGACATCCCATGTCTGAGTATTCTCTGCTAACATATCTAGAAAATCTCAAGCCTCATTATGATCTTTGTCAAGAAAGGTTCCACCACACATCATCTCTATGAACTGACGGGTATCCATGGTGTGCCCCTTTCGGAAAGCATCAATCACTTGCCATGGTTCATAACCATGATGTAGACAAGTAATTAGAATGTCTTTGAAGCGCTCCCAAGCTTGAAAAAATAGTTCATTCTCCTTTTGAGAGAATGACATGATTTCTTGTTTTAGTGCGTTTGTTTTGTGCTCGGGAAAGAATTTTTTCAAAAACTCTTTACTTAAGGCTTGCCATGAAGTGATGGTATTAGGTCTTAGAGAGTTGAGTCATGCTTTGGCTCGATCCTTTAGAGAAAATGAGAATAACCTAAGCTTAAGTACATCCCTATTGTCATTGTTTACTTGTAATGTTGCAATTACTTCCTCAAAGTCCTTGAGGTGCAAGTAGGGGCTTTCAGAATCTAAGCCATGAAATTTAGGAATTAATTGAATTACACTTGGTTTAAAATCAATGTCCCTGTGTGAGCAGGGAACACTATACAAGATGGTAAAGTTGATCTCTCAGGGTGTAAATGTTCACAGAAAGTCTGTGGTTAGTTTAACACATTCCTATGAACTTCATTTTCATTCTCAAGAGGAGGATTATTTTAATTTATAGTTGGATCTGGCAGATTTGGATTTGGATTATCAACTGGGTCTGCCATGGAATCCAAGTGATGTTGAGTGCCTCTTCTAAGTGAATGATCAAGGCCTGGAACTAGTCCCCCTTCAGAGGAGAGTCGATTGTTTTGATCCCTACTCCAACGGGACATAAACCATCCACACCACACAACACATACCACTAATTCAAATCGCAAGTATGATACTTAAATAAAAATAAAAACTTAAATCAATAACCCAGGTGGCAGGGCCAACCATGAGGGTTCAGTCTACAAAGCAAAATAAATCAACAACCCAGGTGGCAGGGCCGACCATGAGGGTTCAGTCCACGAAGTAAAATAAATCAACAACCCAGGTGGCAGAGCTGACCATGAGGGTTCAGTCCACGAAGCAAAATAAATCAACAACCCAGGTGGCAGAGCCGACCATGAGGGTTCAGTCCACAAAGCAAAATAAATCAACAACCCAGGTGGCAGAGCCGACCATGAGGGTTCAGTCCACAAAAAAATAATAATAATAATAAAATAATAATAAATAAATAAATAAATAAAAGTAAAAGTAATGTAGAAATTAAATTATGCTAATCTGGAAATTAGATTCAGCGGATGATCTTTGTGATCAAACAGCAACTATAGGATAACCATAGCACTTGGGTGATAAAATCTCAAGCAGGGCAACCTTATGTCATAGTTAGTATTTGAAAGACCCAACTGAATTTATTTTCAAAGAAAAAGAAAAGAAGAAAGAAAAAAATAAAATAAAATAAAATCTACAGAAAATCTGGAGGGTTTAGAAGAAAACTTACCTTGGCTATCTTGCACAGATCTGATCTATCTCAGTCTCTCCCCGGCAACGGCACCAAAAACTTGATTGCTTGCCTCCAAGTACAGAGGTTCATAAGTAATATCCTGTGAATACAGGGTCGATCCCAGAGGGAGATGAATTGCGAGAAGAAAAAAAAAATCAAATGCAAAACAAACTAAGTAATAAAAATTAATCTGATGATTTGATTTTGGGATTTTTGAATGGATGTAATTCAACTGAATAAAAAACACCCAAGCTTTAAAGTTCCACACATAGGTTAATGTTCCAAAATCATGATGACTTGGATAACACAACTAGGATCTGAGCACTATGGTCAGCCTAATCGGAAAATAAAACACTTTAAATATTTTAATAAATGATATAAAAGATTAGAAAATAATGGATTTGCACCATTGACATATATTCTCAAGCGCTAGTGATTTTAAGTATTCAATATCTATAGAATAATGAATATCAAAGAAATATAACAGGTTGAGAACATCTCCTATCTAGGAAATCTGATTAATCTAGGGTAAGCCTATCCATCAATGTGGATCTCATATGATGGAAACATATGGATCTTACAAGAGGATAAAAATAAAACCTAAATAATAGATAACATGCATACACTATTATTTTCATCATTAAAACAATCAATCATCATAATCTTAAAGAAATAATAAACCCATGTGCTTCCCTTTTAGCTTGGGCTAGAAGGAACTTAGAAAAACATAATTAAATTGCAGAAATAAAAAGCAACAAGAAAAAAAGAAGAAAAAAATACAAATAGAAAGGATCTAAAATATAAAAAAAAACAACTTATAAAGCTTTAATAAAACTAAAAACTCTTAAAAAAAACTCCAAATATTGCTCTTGAATACTTTTAATGATAATTAAGAATGCCCTAGGAGGCCCTATTTATAAGTAGGGAACTCCAATTTTCGTACAAAGTTGAAAACCCTAGAAAATGCCTCAAATATACGTATTTTCCCAAAATAAACTTCTCGCTGCATAGTTCATTTAAAACAGACTTCCTGCTGCGTAGTTTTCCAAAATAAACTTCACAGCTTCAGAATACACTTTTTTAGGACGATTTCAGGATTCTTCACTTCAAATCTTCGATTCTCTTCATTCCTCGCTTGGTTTTCTTAGATCTTTGGCATGTGAATTCTTCAATCTTGATCTCCTAAGATCCATCCCTTGCCTTGGTGATTTTTTAGCATCAAATTCTTACTTTTTAACACCCTTTTTCAATCCAAGCTCTTAAATTCACCTTGCAACACATACATAAGTAAAATAGAATATTAAGATGATTTATGTTCATAAAACCAAGATATAAATGGAAAAAATTATGCAATATTTGAGTCTCAACAATTTTCACCACTAGTGAAGATATTTCGGTGAGGTCGATACCTGCCTTTTGTTAGAATTCTTTCATAACCAATCTAGCCTTGTACTGTTTCGAACCATCTGCTCCTCCTTTAGTCTATAAATCCACTTGTTATGAAGAGCTTTCTTACCTTTAGGTAGAGTGACTATCTCCCATGTACGATTTGACTCAAGAGAGTCCATCTCATCATTCATGGCCTGCTCTCACTTAACTCGTGTATCTGATTGTTAGGCCTCTTCAAAATACTCTGGTTCACCACTATCTATCAGTAGTAGATAATGTAAGGAGAGTGAGTATTGGACCATAGGTCTCCTCTCCCGAGTAGACCTCACAACCGGTGTCTGTGGCTCTACCTCATAATGCTCCTGTGCATGATCATCTTGTGACGTTGTAACACCCGTGTACGATAACTCTTCCAACTCTACGAAGTCTTTCTCCTCGGCCTTGTTTTATTGCACACTATCATTATGTATCACTTTTTCATTGAAGACTACATCTTTGCTTCTGATGATTTTTCTGTTTTCTGTATCTCAAAATCTGTAGCCAAAATCATGCTGCTCGTAGCCTATAAATGTACACCCCTGGACTTCGCATCCAGCTTATTTTTGTGCTCTGCATCAATGTGAACGTATGAAGTGCAACCGAATACTCTGAGATGTGCAAGGTTCAATTCTTTCCTAGTCCACGTTTCTTCTAGTAGCCCACCATCTAATGGTGTTGAGGGACTTCTATTGATGAGATATGTAGCAGTATTCACAACATCTGCTCAAAACGTCTTGGGCAACCCTACATGTAACCTCATGCTCCTGACGCACTCAAGGATGGTCCTTTTAATATGCTCAATCACACCGTTCTGCTGCGGTGTCCCTAGAATCATTTTCTGATGTTTGATTCTATTTGTTTCACATTATTTCTCAAATCTCTTATCACGGTGTTCTATCCCATTATCTGATCTGAGACATTTTACTATTTTACCTGTCTTGTTTTCTACCATTACTTTTCACTTCTTAAATAAATCAAATACATCAGATTTATGCTTTAAGAAATAGACCCACAGTTTTCTACTAGCATCATCAATAAAAGAAACAAAATAACGTGAGCCACCAAGAGATAATACCTGTGCTGGTCCCCACACATCAGTGTGTACAAGCTCTAACAGATGTGTCTTTGAAGTGCGTCCTGTTTTCTTGAAATTTACCCTCTTCTGCTTGACATACACATAGTTCTCACAGAATTCCAAGTCAATAGACTTCAGCCCTGGTAGCTTCCCTTTTGACAATAGCACTTTTATCCCTTTCTCACTCATATGTCCCAACCTCTGATGTCATAACTGCCTATTCACTCCAGTTGATGCAATTGCGAGTGAACTATACGATCCTGAAGTCACGTAAAAAGTTCCCTCCTTGCCTCAAGATATCACCAAGGCACCTTTTGTGATCTTCCAGGAATCATTAATGAATGTCATCACATATTCGGTATCGGCCAACTACCCCACTGAGATCAAATTTCGTTTCAAACTCGGTACATGTCTGACATCCTTCAATTTCAAAACCGTTTCGTTTTTCTAATTTATATGAACATCTCCCTTTCCAACAATACTGCACGGCTCATCATCATCCAGGTAGACTCTCCTGAAGTCACCTGACATATAATCATGTAGAACTTCCTTACATGAAGTGGCATGGAATAAAGCACCCGAGTCTATGACCCAAGACTCATTCCTCGCATCAAGAAATAAGATCAACGCTTCTGTGTCACTCTTCTCAGATAGATTCACTAAATCCTTCCAGCCTGAGAACTTCATTCTTGTTTCTTAAGCACCCTGCAATCACGTTTCACGTGCCCCTCATTACGTCAAAAGAACGAAAAAAGGACGGTTGAAAACTGTCTCAAATGACCAAAAAGGACGGTTCTGAACCGTCGCAAGGGTCATCATTTTTTGGGGCATCGTACTACTTAAAGGACGGTCATGGACCGTCATTCTTATTGACATTAAAAGGACAGTCATGGACCGTCCTAAAAAAGGACGGTCATGGACCATCTCTTATTACCATTAAAAGGATGGTCATAGACCATCTCTTATTACCATTAAAAGGACGGTCATAGACCATCCTTAACAAGGACTGCTATGAACCATCTCTCAATGAGCCATAAAGGACGGTCATTGACCGTCCTTAAAAATGACTACTGTGCACCGTCTCTTATCAACCTGAAAAGGACGGTCATGGACAGTTCTTAAAAAGGACTGTCATGAGCCGTCTCTTATGCCCATAAAAGGACGATCATCGACCATCTCATATTTGAATATTTAGAAAAAAATATAAATGGCCTAGAGCCGTCAGAAATTTTCAAATACACCTGATATACACCTGTTATATAATATATTTCATCATATTCACATTCACATCCATCTAAACCTAAACTACGTAAATCCATCCAAACATAAACTACATCCATTCAAAGACAAACAATCTTATCCACATTACATTCATCCACGCATAAATACATATAAGTTTAACATTATAAATAAATAAAGAAAAAAAATCAGCAACAATTTTCTTTTTGTGTCTTTCATCTAATTCGCCTCAACGATGCCTTTCCCGCCGTGGCACTAGCCCCGCCCGCTTAGCACAACGTCGCTGCACGTCGCCTAATATTTAGAAAAATATTCAACCAACAAAACATTATAATTCAGAATCATGAAGAATTGCAGAAACTTCATTCGCTTTTTTTTCTTCGAAAAAAGTGTGTACACTTTTTTAAAATAAAACTGATCATTAAAATAAAACTAATGCAAGCAAATAATGCAAAAAAGTGTTTCAATTCAAGTTAATAAAAACAACAACAAAAATTAAAGCATTGTAAAAAGGAGCATGTGTTGAAAGGGATACATTCTTGTTTATTACCATTTGATTGGGCTACATTATTACAGCAATCGGGTTCGGGTTCGGGTTCGGGATCGGGTTTAGGTTTGGGTTTTCAAGTTTAGGTTTAGGTTTAGGTTAGGGAGTTGAGATTATGATTAGGTGTAGGTCTAGGTTTAAGGATTAGAGAATACATTTAGGTTTTAGGTTTAGGTTAAAGTTAGGTTATAGGTTATAAGTTTAGGTTATAGGTTATAGGTTTAAGTTTAGGTTATAGGGTTTTAGTTTAGGTTTAGGTTAAAGGTTTAGGTTATAGGTTTAAGTTAAGGTTTAGGTTTAGATTATAGGTTATAGTATATAAGTTATAGCTTTAGGGAATTGAGAATAGGTTAAGGTTTAAGTTTAGGAAATTGGGTTCGGGTTCGGGATCGGATTTACGTTTGGGTTTTCAAGTTTAGGTTTAAGTTTAGGTTAGGGAGTTAAGATTAGGAATAGGAGTAGGTTTAGGTTTAAGGATTTGAGAATAAATTTAGGTTATAGGTTTAGGTTTAGGTTATAAGTGTAGCTTATAGGTTTAGGTTAGGTTATAGGTCTAGGTTTATGGAATTGAGAATACGTTAAGGTTTAGGTTTAGGAAATCGGGTTCGGGTTCGGGATCGGGTTTAGGTTTGGGTTTTCAAGTTTAGGTTTGGGTTTAGGTTAGGGAGTTGAGATTAGGATTAGGTGTAGGGTTAGGTTTAAAGATTTGAGAATACATTTAGGTTTTAGGTCATAGGTTTTGGTTTAGGTTAAGGTTATAGGTTTAGGTTAAGGTTTAGGTTTAGGTTTAGATTAAGGTTTAGGTTTAGGTTATAAGCTATAGGTTTAGGGAATTGAGAATAGGTTAAGGTTTAGGTTTAGAAAATCAGGTTCTGGTTCAAGATCGGGTTTAGGTTTGGGTTTTCAAGTTTAGGTTTAAGTTATAAGTGTAGGTTATAGGTTTAGGTTTAGGTTAAGGTTTATGGAATTGAGAATATGTTAAGGTTTAGGTTTAGAAAATCGGGTTCGGGTTCGGGATCGGGTTTAGGTTTGGGTTTTCAAGTTTAGGTTTAGGTTTAGGTTAGGGAGTTGAGATTAGGATTAGGTGTAGGTTTAGGTTTAGGGATTTGAGAATACATTTAGGTTTTAGGTCATAGGTTTAGGTTTTAGGCTTAGGTTTAGGTTATAGGTTTAGGTTTAGGTTATAAGTGTAGGTTATAGGTTTAGGTTTAAGTTAGGTTATAGGTTAAGGTTTAGGGAATCGAGAATAGGTTATGGTTTAGGTTTAGGAAATCGGGTTCGGGTTCGGGATCAGGTTTAGGTTTGGGTTTTCAAGTTAGGTTTAGGTTTAGGTAAGGGAGTTGAGATTAAGATTAGGTGTAGGTTTAGGTTTAGGGATTTAAGAATAGGTTAAGGTTTAGGTTTAGGAAATCTGGTTTGGGTTCGGGATCAGGTTTAGGTTTGGGTTTTCAAGTTTAGGTTTAGGTTTAGGTTAGGGAGTTGAGATTAGGATTACGTGTAGGTTTAAGTTTAGGGATTTGAGAATACATTTAGGTTTTAAGTCATAGGTATAGGTTTTAGGCTTAGGTTTAGGTTATAGGTTTAGGTTTAGGTTATAAGTGTAGGTTATAGGTTTAGGTTTAGGTTTAGGTTAGGGAGTTGAGATTAGGATTAGGTGTAGGTTTAGGTTTAGGGATTTGAGAATACATTTAGGTTTTAGGTCATAGGTTTAGGTTATAAGTGTAGCTTATAGGTTTAGGTTTAAGTTAGGTTATAGGTTAAGGTTTAGGGAATTGAGAATAGGTTAAGGTTTAGGTTTAGGTTTAGGAAATCGGGTTCGGGTTCAAGATCGGGTTTAGGTTTGGGTTTTCAAGTTAGGTTTAGGTTTAGGTTAGGGAGTTGAGATTAGGATTAGGTATAGGTTTAGGTTTAGGAATTTGAGAATAGGTTAAGGTTTAGGTTTAGGAAATCGGGTTCGGGATCGGGTTTAGGTTTGGGTTTTCAAATTTAGGTTTAGGTTTACGTTAGGGAGTTGAGATTAGGATTAGGTGTAGGTTTAGATTTAGAGATTTGAGAATACATTTAGGTTTTAGGTCATAGGTTTTGGTTTAGGTTAAGGTTATAGGTTTAGGTTATAAGCTATAGGTTTAGGGAATTGAGAATAGGTTAAGGTTTAGGTTTAGGAAATCGGGTTTGGGTTCGGGATCGGGTTTAGGTTTGAGTTTTCAAGTTTAGGTTTAGGTTTAGGTTAGGGAGTTGAGGTTAGGATTAAGTGTAGGTTTAGGTTTAGGTTAAGGTTTAGGTTTAGGTTATAAGTATAGGTTTAGGTTATAGGTCAAGGTTTAGGTTTAGGTTTTGGGTTTAGGTTAAGGTTATAAGTTTAGGTTATAGGTTATAGGTTATAGGTTATAAGTTATAAGTTAAGGTTTAGGTTATAGGTTTTGGTTTAGGGTGTGGTTTAGGTTAAGGGTGTGGTCCCTGCAAATATAGATATAAACACGGCCACCATCGCAAATGGCTAGGCTCCTCCAATGTCGTCTATAGGAAATTGACAGCTTCATCATGGTCATAACAGTGGTTCCTACCTTCCAGGGACCTCCACTCATCCGAATAGCTCCGACGCACATCCGGGTCTGCTCCATTAATTTCGAGCAAATACATAAACACGACTTGTCCAAATGGCCAGGCCCCTCCAATGTTGTCCACAAGAAATGAACAGCTTCATCATGGTCATAACAGCGGTTTCCACCTTCCAGGGACCCCCTCTCATCCGGATAGCTCCGACGAGCATCCGGGTATGCTCCATCAATTTTGAGCTAATACATTTAAAAATAACATAAATATATCTAAAAGCATTTGGATACCTAGGGAAGGCCTTCCATATTTGTATTGTTGGTTACTCATCCATTTGTCTACAAGCCACAATCGACCAGCAATTTCTATCATTACCTGTACTCTGAAACCAACACAAATAAAACTGAGAAACAATATAAGGAATAAGAAAAAATGAATTTACCTGTACACATCATTAAATGTTTCCTTATAAGGAGGTGATAGTATATCTTTGATAGCCATAACCTGTATGATAGAGAAAAATGCAACCGATACAATTTGTTACAATTCAAAGGAGAAAAAAGATTTGTGGCTGCACCGATATTCTAGTACATTACGAACGGCTGCCTACGTACCCAAAAAGTCAGATTGGGATCAAGCCACTACGTAGTTCTTTTTAATTAACCAAGTTACTAAAGATCATAAATTTCATATTTAACAAAGTATCATTGAACGTCATCTCAAATTGTTTTTGGTTGGTGCATTTAAAAAAATTCAAATACACAATCAATGTATATTCTTGTTACATCTCGTACTGCAACAAGAGACAACATTCTGTCAATACTTTAGTTACATTTGAAATTGAAATCCTTTAGTGACTTGGTTAATAAAAAAACAAATGACAACAAGCCATAATTAATAAAAAGGATGTTAAAGATTAAATAAATAAAAAAGGCTATATTGTTCTCATACAAATCCAGGTGTATCAATAGGCAGGCATTTTGATCACTCTTCAAATGTCTCATAATGACAGTGTTCCATATTTTAACCTACAGTGGCACTACTAGGCAACATAGATGAAAATATTAAACTTAGAAGGTACAATCAGGCTTTGTTTCAATGGTTGTAAGAAGCATGAAGGGAAGCAGCAACAGATTCAGGTGTGGGAACAGATGCGTCTATTTCAAAATGTTAGTAAGGATAAACAATTAGGAAGCAGCAACAGGAGTGTGAGTAGACATTACAGACCAACAATCCTCATTTTATCCAAAGCTCAACTGGACCACACAAAGGAAAGAGTGGGGATTATGACATCCACCGTTGATACTTTCATAGGGCCCACATCGATGTTTATTTGTCACCCAACTTGTTCATAAGCTCACATAGACATAGGGAAAACACAAATATCAGCTTGATTCGAAACTTCTGCTACCGTAAGAAGTTTTCAATAGTGGGTCTTCGATTCCCACTGTTTCTTGTGGTGGGCCCACTTGAGCATTAGATATGCTTCCATTTGGGCTCATGCCATAAAATGAGTTGAAAAATAGATGGCCTGCATGGATAAGACACACACATCGCAGTGGCCCCATAGAGTTTACTCGCATGCTGAGTCACAAAGTATGCAATCCACCTTCTCTAGCAGAGACATTTCATCAAACATATGTTGTGCACACCTTAAACATTCACAACAAATGATGAATGGCAAGGCTATTTTATGTCTGCATCCATTGTATACATGGTATACATCTATAGCAACCCAGGCCTTCTAGATCATTGGTCCCATTGTTTACCAGACATGGCCAACGAACCCCCACTGTGGATTTACATATCTAAAAATTAAAAACCTAAATAGAGAAATGAGTACCTGCTCGGGGAAGAGATGAAGGGCAGGGGTTGCTGGCCACACCAGATTTGGAGATGATGCAAGTGAGGAAGAGAGAGAGAGAGAGAGAGAGAGAGAGAGAGAGAGAGAGAGAGTCGGGGGTAGGAAGAAGCTGAGAGTCATGCGGGTGTCTGGGACCGGGACGGTGAGAGAGAGAGAGAGAGAGAGAGAGAGAGAGAGAGAGAGAGCAGAGGGAGTGCGACGAGAGAACGCAGAGGGAGGGGCTGAGAAATGGGGGGAAACATTAGGCACGCTCTGTTTTGAGCATGCGCCCAATTTTGGGAGGGACCGTGGCAGGTGGTCGGTGCTCTGTGGGCCCCACCATGATGTACATGTTTCATCCATTCCGTTCATCCATTTTTACAGATCATTTTAGTGCTTGATACAAAAAACAATAGGGACATAAATCCTAGGTGAGCCACACCACAAGACAAAAATAATGAATGGATATTCACAATTAAAATCCTCCTAAGGCCCACTGTACTGTTTATTTGACATCTAATTTGTTGATTTGGTCATAAAGACCCAGATGAAGGGAAAAAATAAATATCAGCTTAATCCAAAACTTTTATGGTCCCCAAAACGTTTTTAATGGTCAAAATTCATTCAACACTATTTCCTGTAATGTGGTCCACTTAAGATTGAGATATAATTCATTTTTTTATCATATCATAAAATGATATATAAAAATAGATGGATGGCATGGATGATACACATACATCATGGTGGGCCCCACAGAGCACCAATGGCTGGTGTCAGGGGGAGTGGCCAATCTGTTCCCCACCATAGCAAATACATGTGATTTAATCCACATGTTTCCTACCATATGGTCTACTTTAACCTTCAATCTAGATGATTTTTGGTTTCATGCCCTATAATAATATTTTAAAATACATAGACGGTTTAGATAAGACATTTTTTTAGGCCCTATGGGGCCCCTTATACCCTAAGCATACTGAGTAAATCCTGTGGGACCCACCATGATTTATTCATTTTATCCACTCCATCCATCCATGATTTATTCCCACTGCGCTTTGGATATGCTTTAATTGTGGACTGAACCACTAAAATGATCAAGAAAAATGGATTGACGGTGTGGATAAACCATGACTTTGGGCCACGAGCTTAAAAATAAAGTCAATCCATGACTTGGGTGGGCCACACCACATACTATAGTTGAGAGGGTTACCCTCCCATTAAAACATTCATAATCATTTATTGGGCTCACCAAGATGTGGTTCATAGATCCAGCCCATTCATTATGTGTGTCCCACTTGGATGAGGAGTCAGCCCAAGTTTCATACACATCCAAAACTCATGTGGGCCCCACCAATTAAATGCTTTTATATGTTTTAGGGATGTCTTCACATAGTTTTAGATGCTATGGCCCACTTGAGTTTCGTATACAACTGATTTTTGGACTTAAAGGGGACACATCAAATGCATGGTGTTGATGTTCTACATACATCAGGGGCGCACATAGATTAACCTCATGGGAAGTTCCCATGAGGTGGCCTTATAGTACCATTTCACTATTTAGGTAACTGCTTCATAGGTGTTACTCTAACCGTGTAAGGCCCACCTTGATATCTTTTATGTATATCAACACCGTCCATATATTTTTCCATCATATTTTAGGATGTGATTTCAAATCATAAGAACTCAATAATCTCATGTGGGTCATACCAATCAAAACAATGATGAATAACTATTAAAAACCTTTTGAAGGCCACAAAAGTTTTGGATCAATGTGATCTTTGTAGTTTACCTTCATCCTTTTTTTTAAAAAAAAAAACCCTAAATAACAACAACGCTCTTTTGGTGTAACTATTTAAGTTATTTTCATGACCTTAAGAAATTTGGGGTTGCCAGCCAGTACCAGGGAGACTAGAGAACACCATCTGCTCTTACAACTCCAACTAAAGACAGTTACAGATATCCAAAAAAACAAACCAAACAAAGAAGGCAGGCGAGGCCCCTTTTACACACAATTTTCAACAGATGAATTGGCAGCCAGCACATTGCGGGGCAAATAGGATCAAGTCATGAAAGGCCAGGGTAAAGCAGTAAGCAGTCTCAGTCAATTGTAGACCATGTACTTGGGAGTTGCACTAAATTTCTAATATCCTTTGATGACCTTGTTAACTGCATCCAAGAAATCTTTCTCTGTCATTGTCTTTCTCCGCGCTCAGATTGCATACATGCCCACCTCAGTGCATACACTCCTGATGTCCGCCCGAGTGGAGTTGGGGCAGAGGCAAGCAAGAAGCTCAAATTGGATATCCCTCTCACAATTCATTGTCCGCGTGTGGATCTTGAATATCTGTCCTGCTCTCCAGATCAGGCAGACCAAACTCAACCTTACGGTCTAGCCGTCTAGGATGCAACAATGTTGGATCTAGTGTGTCGGGCCTGTTTGTTGCCATCAAAACTTTGATGTTTCCTCGAGCATCAAAACTATCGAGCTGATTCACAATTTTGAACATTGTACGTTGATCGCATCCACCTCATCAAAGAAGATGATGCAAGCCTTTTTTGATCGCACCATCTGGAAAAGCTTGCGAACCATCCGAGCCCCCTCTCCAACATATTTCTAAACAAGCTCACTTCCAATAACACGAATAAAGCAGGCATCAGTTCTGTTGGCTACAACTCTAGCTAGTAAAGTTTTGCCTGTTCCTGGAGGATCGTAGCAGAGCACCCCCTTCGGAGGATCAATGCCAAGCTTCACAAATTTCTCTGAATGGAGCATGGGGAGTTCCACAACTTCTCGCATCTTTTCAATCTGCTCCTTACACCCACCAACATCATTGTATGTGACATCTGGTTTTTCTTCTACCGTCATCATGGTAACGCTCGAATTGATCTTCGGAGGTAAGGGAATTTGAATTTGGTATTTATTTCGATCAACACCGACATGCATCCCTTCTTCTATATCTGTTGGTGAAACTTTATCACCCAAGCCAACGACAAACTTGGCAATTTGTTTAACATTTATCACATACTTTGCATCCTCAGAGTTTCGATTTATTATTTTTGTGCATCTTGCAACCTGAAGAGGCTGCTCCTCCTGCATCATTTGTTTATCAGAAACAAGATCCCATTAGCTGGATGCAGCTAACCCAGTGTTTGACTCTTTTATTCCACATAAGTCATTAACCTTCTTGGCTATTTCCTTGATTTCCTTCTCCACCTTCTTTATGCTAGAAGAGTAAGGTCCCAAACCATAGGTTTTGAGGAGTGCTATGTTGTCTACATCCAAAGGAGGGTTTTTCTCATTGTTAATATCTAAATCTTCTGGTTCGGGCGCCATCGTATCTGTCTCTCTTCCAATCCTTTTCTTTTTGCTCTCTTACTCCGCTCTGCTCTGCTCTGCTCTCCTCTTCCGTCTTTTCTCTTCCTCTTGTAGTTTACCTTCATCTAGATCTTCTTTACATTATCAACAAGTTGGATTGCAAATAAACATTACTAAAACCTTAATATGGGCTCTTTATAATTTTTAATGGCGAGGTACTATATTATCATTCTTTCCAGTGGTGTGGTCCACTTAAGATTTAAATCTACACAATTTTTTATACCCGGACCAAAAATGGGTTGGAGAAACATAGGGGCGACAAGCGATATACAACACATTATCAAAATCTCACTTTCGTTATCTAACTTTGCAATTTTCTTGTCAAAATGCAAAATCTCTAGTTTTCTTTTTTTTTTAAAAATATATTTTTTTACAATTCATCAATTTTTTCACAATTTTGTTTAATTTCTTAAATTTTCTTTTTCAAAATATCATTTTTTTAAAAATCTCACTTTTGTTATATAACTTTTCAATTTTTGTTGTCAAAATACAAAATCTAGTTTTCTTTTTCAAAAAATATATATATATTTTTTTACAATTTGTCAATTTTTTCACAATTTTATTTAATTTTTAAAATTTTCTTTTTCAAATATCATTTTTTTATTGAAATCTTGTTATATAACTTTTTAATTTTTCTTGTCAAAATACAAAATCTAATTTTCTTTTTTAATATATATATATATTTATAATTTGTTAATTTTTTTAACAATTTTGTTTAATTTTTTATATTTTCTTTTTCAAAATATTATTTTTTTATCGAAATCTTTTTTTTTCAAAATTATTAACATTATTCAAAGTTCTTAATTTTTTTTTTCAAAATCTAGATTATTATAAAATCACAGTTTTTTTTCAAAATCTAAAATTTTCTTAAACGTTATTAATTATTTTTCTAAGCTTCTCAATTATTACTTTTTCGAAATTCATATTTTTTTGTTGTGAAGTGTTGACCATTAGAGACGGTTTAGGACCGTCTCTAATGTAGACGGTATTTGACAATCTCATATGACCGCTAAAGACCGTCTCTAATTAAGATGGTCATTGACAGTCTCAAATTAAGACGGCCAATGACCGTCTCTAATTGAGACGGTCATCGACAGTCTCAGATTACCAGTAAAAGACGGCCAATGACCGTCTCTAATTGAGATGGTCCTTGACAGTCTTAGATTACCAATAAGATACGGCCAATGACCGTCTCTAATACGGATGGTCTTTAACCGTCTCAAATGGCGGCATATAAGACGGTCAAAGACCGTATCTTTTCCAGACGGTCGATGGCCGTCTCTTTTCTGCAGTTAACAACGGTTTTTTACCATCTTAAATGATTTGTGGACGTTCGAATTTTTAAAACAATATTAAGGACGGTCAAGAGCCGTCTAAAAGTTTAGAGACGGTTTACAGTCGTCTTTAAAGCGTCTTTAAACCAAGCAATTTTAGCGACGGTCCAGAACCATCTCTAAATCCGTCATTTTTTTCATTTTTCACGTAGTGCCTTCTTCTCGCAATGCCAACACCCGACTTTGTCTTTTGGTCCCTTGTACTTCTTCCTCAACTTAGAACGTTCGTGTTTATTACCTCATTTGTTCAGCGATCTTCCTCTTCTTTCAATGTTTAGAGCATTCCCTGAATCCCCTGAAACTCCCGATGTCTTTCTTTTAGATTCTTCGCTGAGAATTAGATTGGCCACATCATTAAATTTCAGCTTTGTCGACCCTAAAGAATTGCTCACAACAATCACCAAACCATTCCAACTGTCTAGCAAACTGGACAAGATCAATAACGCCCTAACCTCGTCCCCAAAAATAATGTCAATGGATTTCAACTGGCGCATGACTGTATTGAACTCGTTTAAATGTTCAGTCATGCTCCCACCATCTGACATCTTCATGTTGAATAGTTGTTTCATAAGATGAACCTTATTGGATGCTGAGGGTTTTTCATAAATCGTAGCTAGGGCTTCCATTAATTCTTTTGTAGTCTTTACTTTGGATATATTGAAGGAGACGCTCTTAGACAAAGAGAGTTGAATCGTTTCTAAAACCTTTCAATCCAATAAAGACCATTCATCATGTGTCATCTTTTATAGTTTCTTCTCTTTTCCTCCTAGAGGAACATAGGGGTCTTTCTGATATAAATAATCATCCATCTGCATCTTCCAAAAGGCAAAGTTTGAACTATCAAACTTCTTAATTCTAGTATTCTTTTCTTCTGTTATCGCTCCCAATAGAACTAAACCAATAGTTTTGATACCAGTTGTTGCGCAGCATGCCAACAATGCTAGTGAATCGATATCCAATCTCCGGTCTCACCCACAAACGATAAACAGAAAGAAATATAATCTAGAATAAGAATAAAAACATTTCAAATAAACCACAAGATAAGATACACGTGGAAAAACCCCAACAAGGGTAAAAAAAGTATGGTGCAAAACTTTCACTATGAAGAAAAATGAAGATTACAAGCAATATATTAACTTTTCCCTTTAGATGTATAGAGAAAGCCCTTTGCCCACACTTTAGAATACTTCCCATAACCTTAAAAAAGCCCTAGGGACCCCTATTTATAGTTTAGGTAACTTCCCTCTCGCACCTCTTGTGAAACAGTCTAAAAAATCGGCAGTCCGTGTAAAATTCGAAAACGAATTTGCGTAACCTCGACTGATCGAGCAGATTGCTCAACTGGTTGAGCACCGCGGACCCAAAAAATCATAGCTCGCTGGACTTTGAGTCGAGCCAGCCCTCAACCAGTCGAGTGGGCCCCTCGACCAGTCAAGCAGCCCACTCGACTGGTCGAGTGGTGCTGCCTAGATGTGACTTCACATCTCAACAGTTCTTAAATATGCCCTATTTTCTTAGAACGTTTTAGAGACATTAGTGTTAAAATTAGAGACCTGTTAAATATTTAAAGGTGTAAATTTTCATGTTAAATTTTGGATATATATGTGAGTTCGTTGTATCCTGAAGACAATTTGTCATTCATATATAGACTAGTTACTAGGATCTTTAAAAAAGACAACAATTTTTTCTTGAAATATTGACTAGTGGGATTTCACTATGTTAGACTTTTGAGGAGTTTCAACACGAGGTCTTGGGTTTGATGCCCATAGGTAGTGAAATCCCACCACAGCGTGCATGGGTGTGTGTGTTGGGTGCTTGTGTTAAATTTTTTTTATTTTTAAAAAAAAAAAAACCGCTAACAAGATATGACATTTTTGTCATCAAATTCTTCTCCTTTGTTGTCCACTACATTACATCTTTCCAACAGATACATGAGTACACATGCAAATGTCAGCTATCACGCATGTGTAGGATCTAGCATCTTCATCATTCAAGCCCCACCACAAATGCAGCTCAATCCAAGAATCAGGTTAGTCACTAATCAAGTAAGATAATAGTTATCAAAACTCCATTTAAAACTGTTTCTTTTTTAAAAAAGAAACTCATATAATTCAGTAAAACATTTAAAACTTAATATAATTTAGAAGATAGGCTAAAGTACCCTCTATCGGGCAAACTGAAATCATCATAGTCTAAGCCTTGTTCTAATTATTTAAGGTCAGCTACATGAATCCGACAATGCCTTTTCACTATCTTAAGGTCTAGATATTCAATTAGACCATAAGTTATCGAGTATTTTCTTATTCCCTTTGTTTACATTCTTTCGTGCCTTTCCCTTGCTTTCTTAATATAAATTAAACACATTTTATCGAATATATATAAATATATAAGTTCTTTTAAAAAAATAAAAAATAAATTAATGGTCACCACCCGTTGATAAAATTGAGTGCGTTAAAGCTTTTAGTACAAGAAATTTGATTTACATGGAGATTTTTTTCCCACACACTCACATAAACACCACATGGGTTCCAACCCACGGCTCACTTCCTTGAAAAGGAAGAATTTCTAAGAAACAAAGAACAACATTCAATTATTTATATATATTATTGTTCACACATATAAAAATTATAGTTATTTTAATTAAAATTTATTATTTTAACTCCACTTACACACACACACACAAACACACACACTTAAAGTGCCTTCTTTTTTAACCTATTAAATCCGAACTTCTCATTTTTATTTTTATTTTTTAAGTTTCTTTTTTACTGAATATTTTACCATATTTTTAATGATCAAGAACAAATCAAAGTGGAAGATTTCCTGTACCATTTATGCTATGTGTCATTTTACTAAATATGACATTGCTAGGTCAATTCATCCCAATTTTCATGTGGCCAACCCATTCACTGGACATGCCTAACTTTTCACTTGCTTACTCTGCTCGGTCTATGTAACTCCCCATATGAAAGGTAAACTCATCTATGCTAGTGACTTCCTTTGTGCCATGCCGAGCCGAGCCAAGTCATGTTTTTGTGATTTGAGAAGTTTGCACCATGGGCTCCCTAAAAGGGAAGCGGAGTGTGGACTGCACACACCTAAATGATAATTCATCCAGCCATAGGCTCTATGGGTCCACCATGATGTATGGGTTTTATTCACGCCATCCATCGATTTTTCCAAATAAAAAATGAAGTAGATCGAAAGCTCAAGTGGACTACACCACATGAAGCAATGACAATAATGACACCCGTTATGGAAAAATTTGAGCCGATCCCAATTGAGGTAAGCTTGGCTTGGCTAGTTGAGCGGCCTCGCCAAGGCAGGACGAACGACAGAGCTAGAAAAGTCGACTGTGGCACAATATTAGCTCGTCTACTCTGACTAAGGCCCAATGATTAGTATCCAGCTACCAAGTTCTTTTGTAGAGCTTTCACATCAGCCTGAAACCCAGAAGAAGCCCTTACACACCTCATCCGTTGGCTCTGACCAGACCCACGTCGATAAGCGACCATGCTCGGCCCACTAATAGGCTTGGACTATCATAGACAAGACCCAAACTACAGGGTCGGCTCGAATGAAGATGTGACCTACAATCATGCTCAAAGATCAACTCCAGTAACGCATGTATGGAATAACATCCGGCACACAATCTCATGCTAACTGCCAACATCAGCACTGTTTGCGGTTAATGGCAAATATCATGCCGAGAATGATGGACATGTTCAATTCAATCAGAAGGTATAAATATGAGGTTCATCTAAAGGAACAGGTACACAAAATCTCTCACCTGAAACTCATCTACAATACTTAGACCCAGATTCCTAGCCTGACTTTGACATCGAAGGATCTCCAGCTCTAATCAGGGTCTCCTTTGTCCGTCTTCTGTGCAGGCTTACAGGGCTCGCCACGAGTGCTCGGAGCTCGGAGAAGGTGAACCAGATTTGTGCATCAACAACACCCACTGTTGAAACCTTCCAAAGGTCTACTATGATGTTTATTTACCATCCAACATATTCATAAGGTTATATAAATCTAAACAAAGGGAAAATATGAATTTCAACTTGATCCAACACTTATGGGGTTCAACTTTATAGACTTGGATGAAGGGTGTTTTCAGCTTGATCCAAAGCTTCTGGATCCCAAGAAGTTTTCAATGGTGAGCATTCAATCTCCCATTGTGTGGTCCACTCAAACCTTAGATTTACCTCATTTCTAGGTTGATATCTTAAAAATGATTTGGAAAAATGGATGAATGGTGCAGACAAAACTAATACATCATGGTGGCCCCACAGAGACATAATATAGTCCAAGCAGGGGCAGGACGAAGTCTATTTAGCCATAAAAGATAACCCATTTCAAATAAAATAAAAAAATAATAATAAAAGAAAGAAAATGAAAAATCTCCTCCTATCTAGAAGATTCATAACATTCCAATGGGGACCAACATATGGACAATTAATGGAAAAAAGCGGAGGCTCACATTCAACCACTAAAAGCCTCACGTGTTTCACAGCTGGACATTGGGTGCGAATTAGGTACTACCCCGACCTGCTCCAAGCCCGGGACAGGCGAAGGCCCCACGGGCCACTGAGGGGCCACCATGATGTATGACTCCTATCCACACTGTCCATTCATTTTTTCATATCATTTTAAAATACCAGATAAAAAATAAGGCTGATAAAAGTTTCAAGTGGACCACACCATAAGAAGTAGCAGTGCTAAGGACACCCACCATTGAAACCTTCTTAGGGTCTACTATGTCATTTATTTTCCATCCAACCTATTGATATGGTTATATGCATCTGGATGAAGTGAAAAAATAAATATCATCATGATCCATAACTTCCGTAGCCCCGAGAATTTTTCAACGGTAGGAATTTAATCTCCACTATGTGGTCCATTTGAAACTTGAATGTGCTTTATTTTTGGTACAGAATTATAAAATGATATGGAAAAATGGATGGACGGTGTGGATAGGAGTCATACATCATGGTGGCCCCTCAGTGGCCCGTTGGGCCTCCACCTGTCCGGAGCTCGGAACAGGCAGGGGTAGTACTTAATTCGCGCCCCTGGACATTGGTGCATCGGCCGTCCACAGCTAGGCCCACCACATAAATGTATTACCTTAAAATCAAGAAATATGATATACGCTTTCGACGATCATTCACTTGTTTTGACTGGCCATGCATTCGAGCTTTGTGACACCGACCCATGTTTGCGTCCTCGTGGAAAACTCATGAAGGACGATAAAGATCATCCACATGTCCTGCCTCACCTGAATTTTGGGGAAACGGATTGGCTACTCCACCCCCGTGGACGGTGGTGGGTGCTATGGGGGCCCACCATGATGTATGCGTTTCATCCATTCCGTCCATCTATTTTTTCAGATCATTTTATGGTATGAGGCCAAAAATGAGGTATATCCAAATCTCAAGTAGATCACATTATAGGAAACAATGTTAAATGAGCTTGGACCATTAAAAACCTTTTGGGGGCCATAAAAGTTTTGGATCAAGCTGATCTTTGTTCGTTCCCTTCATCTGGGTCTTTATAACCTAATCAATATATTGGATGTCAAATAAATAGTACAGTGGGCATTAGGAGGATTTTAGTGGTGGATATCCAATCACTATTGTTTTCCCCGGGTGTGTTCCACATGAAATTTATATAACCCTGATTTTTAGGATCAAGCCATAAAATGATCTGTAAAAATGGATTAATAGAATGGGTGAAACACATACATCATGATTTTTAGGATCAAGCCATAAAATGATATGTAAAAATGGATTAACAGAATGGATGAAACACATACATCATGGTGGGTCCCACGGAGCACCGACCACTAGCCACAGGCTGGTGGCAAGGGGAGTAGCCAATCCGTTTCCGAATTTTGGAATGGCCTGATTTTCTGTGATTCCCTTCATCCCGGTCAAGTGCATCCTCCAGAGCACTGCTTATTGTTTCTTTTGGTGTGGCCCACCAAACTTGGGTCATGGTGGATCTGGAATTTAAGCCTAACATATTTCGAGGTGCATCTAATGGACGGTTTTGATGACATTCACACATTACGTGACCTTCGATTCACTCACGACTTGGTTAGGCTGATTCACGGCTGAATTGGGCGAGTTAAGATTTGACTCAGCACCAGATGAGTCGGTCCGAGTTGCCGCTTCTTGCGACCGTTGATGAATTAGGTGATGGGCGGCAACCTAATGAAAACTGGGACCCACCGCTCTGGAATCCATACCATGTATAAAGGAAACAGATTGGCTACTCCCCCTCCCACTAACTCTGTGGCTGGTGGTCCGTGTTCTGTGGGCCCCACCATAATGTATGTGTTTCATCCATGCTGTTCATCCATTTTTAAAGATTATTTTAGAGCTTGATACAAAAAATTTGAAGGATATATATATATATATATATATCAGGTGGACCATACCATAGGAAAACAATAGCAATTGGATATCCACCATTAAAATCCTCCTAAGGCCCACTGTACTGTTTATTTGACATTCACTCTGTTGATTATCTCATATAGACCTAGATAAAAGGAAAAATAAAATACCAGCTTGATCCAAAACTTTTACAGCCTCAAAAAGTTTTTAATGATCAACGTTCATTCAACAATGTTTCCTGTAATATGGTCCACATGAGACTGGTATATATCTTCGTTTTGATCTCATACATTAAAATGATCTAGAAAATATATGGACAGCATGTATGAAACACATACATCATAGTGGGGCCCACGGAGCACCGACCAACAGCCATTGGCTGGCGGCAGGGGGAGTAGCCAATCCGTTTCCCTGTAGAGGAAGGTTTTAGCATACGTCATCATGCATATGTCACAGAGCACAACGGTGCTAAAAGCTAGCAAGGCATCTGAATGTGCAACGCATGTGAGATTCGTAGAACGCGCCTCCCGCATAGCTTAGCAGCCCACCAAATCACGGAAATTACCGAAATAACGCGACGGCTACATCAAAATTCAATTTCTTATAAGGATATTTGCGTAAATCATTGGTTAAAAAGTATTCGCGCGAGTAAGCATGGACTCATACACGACGAACAGCTGACGTGGTTTACTGCACAGTATACTGCGTATACACACGTGTGGTACGCGGACAGTCTTGACACTGAGAAAGGTGATAAACAGGCACAATGAAGTCATACAATTGCATCATAAGTCATTTTAATTAAACCGTTCACACGGTGGGCCCTATTTAATTTGATCTTAGTCAAGTATTGGCGCTTATTTATCATTTTCACTGTAACATTTTAGCCATGTGGGAGAAAAAAGAAAGAGAAAGAAGAGAAAAGAAAAGGTATAATAATTTAATAATGATTTTTACTAGTAATATTTAAATATAAAATTCTATGAAGTTTAATTATATCTATGTTATTATATAGCAAGGGAAAGAATCTTATGCATGACACAATAGTCACTTCAAATTTTGTGAAAAAATTACTCAAAATTGAGATAAATTTTTAATAATTGGAGATGAACGAAGTTAATCTTAAGAATCTAGCATTTAATGTTGAGAAAAAAGGAAATTGAGAGATTCCCGATTTGATACGGGATTGGTTGAACAATATTGTGAGTAAGAACCTCTTTTGTGAGAGTTACGTTGATTAAGCTAGGAAGTAATGATCAATTTACATCCAAGCAATGTTATTCATGAATGGTTTGCACTCTTTTTTTTTTTTTTTCTTAAAAAAAAAACTATTTATTATTATTTAAATACTACAATCAATAAACTATGGTACATTCGAGATTAGAGTACAGCCATCAATGTAACACGATTGACACGAATTGGTAAAAATTGACATCGCCCAAGAAGATAGTTTTTGGACTTAAGATGGATGAAATTAAGGCTAACCGTATAGGAAATGTGATGTGTTGGGGCCTGATGTGGAAGTTAGGAGAGAGGAAAAAAATTGTCATTTATTTTTTGAAACCTAGTTGAATGTTGAAGTTATAAAAAAATTCAAATTTAGCTTAATTAACCTTAGGGTTCTCATTTAGAAATCAACAAGCTCTTAAAATCAAAAATATAAATCCTACTGCAAGGATTATCTTGATTGATGTTATTGCGAACTGAAAACGTCCATATTAAACCTTCAAGCCAAAAGTCTTCTCCTAATTTATCTCAAGTAAAGAAGGACCCAGACAAGGGCTAAGAAGATGCACGCTAGCCATTTCAAGGTGAACTCCACGTGAAATGTATGAATGGAAGAGCAGAATGGGAGAGAAGAAACTCTCTCTCTCTCTCTCTCTCAAGGTAACCTCAAAGAGGGCTTGGGATGTCTAAGGCTCTTTTCTCTAGCAAATGATCTATTTAAAAGAGTGTTAAAGTTAAAGGGGAGACCAATTATAGTACTCCATTACTTAACAAACTTTTTATGTTCTGCTTCATTTAAAATGATCATGCCTTAACCATGCGCCTAAATTGATCAAATTTCTTCACTTATTATATGGCCACCATCCCTTGACAACAACTGATATATGTCTAAGGTATGGATCATCAAATCACAACCATTAGATGTTTATCAAGGTCGATTAAAATAAATTAACAGTTAAAACTAAAAGTTAACAGTTAATTTTTTTATTAGCCAATAAAAAAACCTTTAATACACTGTTAGCCTTTAAAACAATAGTCCAATCCATAAAATCATTCCAATGCTAATGTCCATAGTAACTAAATAAATTACTTGTTAAATTATATGAGCCTCAACTAGACTTTGATGTGTATGCCTAGCTACACCTGCATGCTAACCATCATAATGATCTCTTAAAACGAGCTAAAGTGCATGTTGTTGTACATCAAGAATAACCAAATTCCAATTGAAATGAAATCTTTAGGAGGAATCAATGAAACAACATCAACTCAAATCTTGGATCTTCAAATTGAGAGAGATTAAGAATTCTAACTATTTCTTAAATTCATGAAGTAAATTCGATTCAGTGGGATCTTTTAGACCTTGAACTCCTCACACACCCTCAACTATAAAAATTTGAGTCAAAGCTAGTATATTCACAAGTCAATCTAGTCTAGGCATGATGGATCTCCTCGTCTAAAGACTTCAAGCGCGGCCCACTAATGTAAATATCCAACAAATGTACATAATACCAAGAGCCTATATATATTGAATACTTACACTCTCATGTAGAGTAAAATAAAAACACTTATTCATCCTCATATCAAATGGCAGAGATATTCTATCCTGACTCATCATTTTCCCCTTCACATAAAATAACAAAAATAAGTATAACCACATGTCTGGCTTACAACTTGCTAAGTGGCCATAGTCAAACAAGATACAAAGATCCATGGCCCACAACTTTCCTTAGCCAATGTTTGTTGTGTTCAATTTCAAGTTCTCAAAGATAATTAGAAAAAAAAAAAAAAAAAAAATGCTCTCTTTAACTCATTCACATGACATGATTTTGTTAATGTTCCAAATACGTTAATGAAACTAAAGAATGAATATATAATTTAACAGAATTTTTTAAAGAATATAAACATTAATTTTTGAAGGCACAACCCCAAATACACTTTTCTCTACTCGACCAAAAAAGGAGAAGATATTGGGTGATGGAAGAGCCAGCAAGCAACAATGAGATGTGCCACATTGAAAATTTCTCTCATTTGGATTTATGCACAAGTCTGAAAGGGAAACCCACCGGTTTGAGAAAAAATGTGTGTGGGGGACCACAAATCTAATGAGGAATGAAAGCGAAGGAATGTAGCAAAAATTCTGCAGAAAGAGAAGAAAAACTCTCACATGATCAAAAATTTCTTCCACCGAGTGCTCTAATGACGTTAAATAATTTTTGACAGGTGAATTGAATATGAAAAGTGTGATGGTATCACTTTCATGAGTTATCATATGTTTTCACAAGCCCTGTAGACAAAGTAATTGAATACTAGTTGTTATCTTTTACAAAGATAAAACCTATTCAAAATATGAAAGACATTGCGTTCATCTAACAATATTCAAGGGTGCATCTGGTTACAAAAACACACCCTAAATACTGTACTATTGTATGAGATGCACTTGACCATTGATAAAGATAAGAGTTTTCCTACAATACATCAAGACGGATTGCAATAGGATACATTAGTATTCTAGCTGTAGGACTAGGGTCCGTTATGATAACCCAAATCATTTAGACAACGTGATTCACCTTAGACAGGATGTTCAAAAATACTTCTAGATTGAAATATTTCAACCATTTAATTACTCAAAAGTTAAAGGAGAAAATCCGTAAAGAAAAAGAGTCAAATGATCAACTTGTTGAAATATTTCAATGAGAGGTAAAATTTCATTTTTGGGTCACTCAATCTAAGGTGAGACCTATCATGTGAACGGCTTGGATCATTTTTTAATGATCCAAGCCCAAAGGCTAAAGTACAAAACGCGTCTCATAATAGTAAATTCCCCTTTATTCTAAGAAACCACAATGGGATTAATTTTTTATTGATATAATTTGACCTTTAATCATTTAATTATTTTACTTTATTATCAACTTATGGATAGTTATTGAAAGCTTAGGATCTTCCCATGTAGAAATTTGTGAAGGGACACAAACCCTAGGTCCACTACTGGGTTGTGTGTCTAGCATCTGCTCCATCCATCAGGCAAATCCATCAAATTTAGATCATGGGGCGAAAAATTAGCATGATCCACAACTCATATGAGCCATACTCCAAGGAACAATTGGGAGGGGATGCCAACCAGAGGACTGTTTGTAGGGACCACCATGGCATGTATATTCCATGCAAACCATTTTTCAGGTGCCGATCTCTAGGATTAATTATAGCCTCTTCAGAAATCAACCAAATAAAAAATCTCAGGCATGACATACAGCTTGAATTCAGAGGTTTATACATTGTTTTTCCATGGGGTGGCCTACCTGAGCTTCAGATCCAGCTGATTTTTGTGATGTACGGTGAGGATTAGAAGTCTCACTAGATGAACGGAGTGGATTTAACACATAAAACATGGTGGCCCCAAAGATCTCAGCTGTTTTCACACGCTTCATACAAACCGTGGTACAGAGGATTCTGGTCCATTTTTCTGGCAGCCACTATTATTAGGTGATCCGTAATACTAACAGCTGTTGTTCCAAAATCAATGGATATAATCCTAATCAACGCAGTAAATATCGCCTAGAAAATATCGGCGATAATATCGCAAGAAACAAGCAAAACCGTGTTATCACGATAGTAATGTGAGATTTTGAAAATATCGGCAGTTTTAAAATTTTCACAAAATTTTAGCTAAATTATCAAGAATTCGTATAAAATTCTAAAATTTTATTTTAAATAATTAATTATATATTTATATATTTAAATTCTAAAAGTATATATTAATACATGGTAATGATTTTTATTTTTTATTTTTTGCTAGATTTTTTCAATTATATTTCGAGTGAAACTTCAAAATTAATTTACAAGTAACATGAAGATATATGTGGTCAACTTTTTTAAGTCAGTAATAAATACATTTGACGGGTTCGCGTGCAAAAAGGCTTATGTACACGCCCCATATATATTGCAGCATCTTATGATGGATCCAAGATCTCATCCATCCATTAGAAAGATAACACCATTTTGGTGAATTATTTCAAGAATCAGATTGATCCAATGGCCAGATGGACTACAGTGCATAAAAACAAATGTATAGTTATGAAAATTTGGCTGAAGTTTTCAAACCAATCCAACTGTTTCCAATATTGGAGCTCATGTAGTGAGTGGATTAGATTTATTTTTAGAAAAAAATCTAAAAGGTTGGACCGACCTGATGAATGGATGAAGTGGATCTCACGCCTATATGCTGCAAGCACTTGTATGGCCCTTTATAGATGCCGGGTGTGGGACACACCACCGACCTATCTACTGTGTACCTGTCCTCGAGCTCTAGGCTGCACGAACGGTTCAAAAAAGTAAAAGTTAGACGGCCCCACGATAATGTATTTATTATATCTACACCGTTTACTCATTTAAAGGATGAGCTCGAAATTGAATCATATCTAAAGTTCAAATGATCTACGTCACAAACAGCAATAGAACAATGACCTTAAAAATATTTCAACAATAGACGTTCAATTACCTACTGCTCTTTCAAGTGTGGTCCACTTGATACGTAGATGTCTTATTCTTAGGCGTATACCTTGAGCTTGCAAAATGACTGGACGGTTTGAATATAACACGGACCTCACGGCGAGGGACGTGGATTACGTCCTGGCCCCGCCCGTCTATACTGACGAACGAGCAGTTATGTGGCTGGGCCCACCGTCATGTATCGGTCTTTTCTTAAATCATTTTAAGGCATGAGTACATCAGTGAGCCAGATCCAACGTTCGAGTGGATTTTATTTTATTTTATTTTATTTTTTAACCATTAATTATTTTATTATTATTATTATTTTTTCTATTACACACGATGCAAACACCCTCGCACACTCACACGGTAGTGGGATTTCACCACCAATGGATACACGAACCCTTTACCGGTTGTTGAACCCCCACCGGAGTAAGAGTAAAAGCAAGGATCCTACCGCGCCACTCTCACATTAAATACAAGGTAACTTGCATTTAGAGCAATCCAAGCTTATTATGGACTTCGATTCCCTGCGAAAGCCTTCCGCACAAAGTTCCTTCGCTGGGATTATAGATGGAGCCCATAATGATGATTTTGAGAAATCCACACCGTCCATACGTTATT
Source organism: Magnolia sinica (assembly GCF_029962835.1). Classification (NCBI taxonomy): domain Eukaryota; kingdom Viridiplantae; phylum Streptophyta; class Magnoliopsida; order Magnoliales; family Magnoliaceae; genus Magnolia; species Magnolia sinica. The sequence continues at coordinate 131,150,387 of NC_080574.1, read as the reverse complement.
AGAGATCATTTCAGTACGGACGAACAAAAATGAGATTGATCCAATCTAAGGTTGGCCACACTACAAGAAACAGTGGATATTCAGTGACCACCGTTTGAAACATTAGTATGGCCACATTGTTTCATATCAGGATAATTTTTTTAGTGTTTTCACTTCATCACATTGATAATGACATTATAAACGGCTTGGATGGAATATAAACATCAAAGTGGAGCCCAAGAAGGTTTCAACGGTAGTAAAACCCTTTATCCAGATTTCCCTCCCGTATGGCCTATTTGAATTCTATATCCATATGATTTTTATCATATAATCCTAAAATGATCTGGAACAACGGATGGACGAAGTGGATTTCTCAAAAACATCACAGTGGGCCCCACCTAGCATTCCAGCGTACAAACTTCCTGCCAAAGGCTTTCGCAGGAAATCCGCATCCGCTTATTGTTTGGTGTGGTCCAATTGAGATTTAGATGTCTCCTTTTTTGTGCAAATAATTTAAAATAATATGACAGAAGCGACAGACGGCGTGGATAAACAGATATATCACAGTGGCCCGCTCACATAACTGCCCGTCCGTGGCTTAAGGGGTAGGAGGCGTAAACGGATTGGCTACTCCCTGCCACCCGCCAGTAGCTAATGGTGGGTACCCTGTGAGCCCCACCATGATGTATGTGTTTCATCGATTCCATCCATTTATTTTTATAGATCATTTAATGGTATTGGAGGAAAAAATTAGATATATCAAAATCTCGAGTGGACCACATTGTAGGAAATAGTGTTGAAGGAATGTCAACCATTAAACACGTTTTGGCAGGCCATAAAAGTTTTGGATTAAGATGATATTTATTTTTTCCTTTCATCTGGTTCTTTATGACCTAATCGACATATTGGATGTCAAATAAACAGTACTGTGGACCTTAGGAGGATTTTAATGGTGGATATCCAATCATTATTGTTTTCCTGTGGTGTGGTTCACCTGAGATTTATATCCCTCTAATTTTTTGTTATAAGCCCTAAAAATGATCTTTAAAAATGAATGAAAGGAATGGATTAAACACATACATCAAGGTGGGATCCACAGATCACCGACCACCAGCAACCAGGATGGTGTTAGGGGGAGTAGCCAATCCGTCTCCGTGGGACGCAATCCGTGTCCCTAGGTGAGACCCACACGAGTTAGTGACGTCAACACACCAGCCAAGTCAAGTAGTCTTATGTACACCAGCCAATCCGGTTTCCTAACCGTGGAACCCACCAAACCGCATGTATCTTATAATCATACCCTTCATCCATTTTGCAAGATTAATTCAACACAAGAGCCTAAAACTGAAGCTGATCCAAACATAGGTTGACACATTACAAGAAATAATAGTAATAAAGCGTCTACTACTAAAAACATTTTAGGATGAGAAACTGGTATTTGTGTTTTCCACTCGGGTGTATGTAACTCTATCAACAAGCGGACAGCAAATAAATTATGCTAGGTCAATCTCAAAAATGATTTTAATGATAGGTGTTTCATCATCACCGTTTCCTCCTATATGCTGTATTCCACTATAGGATTGGATCTGCTTTGCTTTCCGGCTCATACCAATGAGTGGGAAAAAAATGATGAATTGAAGCATATATAAAACACATACGTTATTAATATGGACTCAATCATGGATCGGCTGAATCCGTGTCCCAACTTTATGACACCACTGTGGTAATATGATGTAGTGAGATTTGATTGCTGGGCTGTGTGTAGAGCTGTACATTAACCGAGTTAGCTCGGTTAACTTGCTCGACCCGACTCGAAAAAGTTCAATTCAACTCGATTTCGAAAACATTTTAAACCGAGTTTGAGTTTGTCCAGGCTCGAATCAACCAGAATCGAACCTCAACTTGAATCAAATCAATTTGGTGACTCAGTTATTTTGATATTGACATTGTTCACCAAGTATTTGAAGAAATGACTCGACGAAGTGGTGTTTCGAGTGTATACATTCTCTACGGTATCGACTAGTGGTGGGGAAGGTATGATACGAAATAAATCACTACAAAAACAAAATTTACATGATAAAAACATTCTTGAATTTTGATTTTGATGATGCCTATTGAGCGTTTGATGAAATATCTCTACTATTGTTGTTTTGCACATTGTGAGAAATTGAAGGTGTATTTTATGTATTTAAGAAAATGTCACGTAGGCTTAAACTCGGCTTGAACTACCCTAAACTGCTGACTTAACGGAGTTGAGCTGGCCAGTCAAGTTCAAGGACCGAGCTGAGTTCAAACTGGGGTCAGCTATTGGCCCAGCCGAGCCGAGTCGAGCTGTGCCAAGCATGACTCGGTTCAACTCGTACACGGCTCTAGCAGTACACTGGGTGAGATGGCCTCCAGTTTTTTAGATTTTAAGAGGTTTTTTTTTTATGAAGTACATTACTCATACTACGTTATCTCTGACAGTGAATGGCCCCACTAATTGCATCTACACACGCCATTTTGTGTTCGGACGCGTATTAGATACTGCTACGTTGAGCAGCCAGACTGACGTCACCAAGTTCTGTGGACCCCACTATGATGCATGTGTTTTATCCGCAACGCCCATTCATTTGGAGATATCATTTGAAGGCATAAACCAGGGAACGAAGCTTTAGTGGACCCACCGCAGAAAAAAGTGGGAAGATTGATGCCCACCGTTGAAACCTTAGTAAGGCCCACCATGATGTTTTTTCCAAATCTAACCTGTTCAAAAGTTAAAAAAGAGATTAAAGAAGGGAAAACACAAATATTAGCTTGATTGAAAACTTTTGTGGCCTTTAGAAGTTTTTAATGGTGGTGTCACTCTCCCCACTGTTTTCTGTGGTGGGGTCCACTAGAGCTTTGAATGTGACTCATTCTTTGGATCTTACCCTAAAATGATCTCTCCAGATGGATGGACGGCATGGATACAAAGCATACATCATGGTGTGGCCCACAGAACGTGGTGACGTCACTTCAGTAGCAGTCTCGGTACTCAACCTGTCAGTAGCCAATCGGCGCCCTTTGCGTCCGGCTTAGGAAAGCTCCAGCTTCCAACCTCACACTTGCTTTCCACGAGCGCGTGGCCCACTTCATAAGCACACAAAGAAGGAGCCCGCGTCAGACGGTCAGATCTTACATGTGTCCCACGCGGTTCTACGATACACGTGCCTAGGCTTTCAAATCCTCTACTCGCGAGTATCCAAAGCAAGCACGAATCTATAAAGCAGGAACCTTCCAGCTTACATATGTTGTGCCCACGAAAAGAACGAGTAGACAAAAGCTACACGTTCCCTCTTAGAGTAGACAGAGAGAGACTGCAGATTTTCTTCTCCCACGAGAGAGCGAAGGTGGTCGGTTCTTTCCTAGCTTGATAGATGGAAGAAGAGAGGAGAAAGAGGCCCGCCCTTCTCTTCCCACCCAATGAAGAAAAGGAAGAAGAAGAAGAAGAAAAGATGGAGAAGTTCTTTGCACTTCTTAGAAGCATTAGAGCTACAAAAGATAGATGGATACATGAGATAAATAAATCAAAGAAGAGGAAATTAAGAGAAGAGAAAAAGGAGGGTTGGACTCCATCTTTTGAGTGGGAAGACTTCTCTCAAATGACTGAGTTGAAAAGGGCAGATATTCCTGCAAGTTCCTCTAACAAGGCAGTAGAAAATGAAGAAGATGGTAGGTTAGATCTCAACCTCTCACTCTCTCTCTAGTAGAAATTATGTGGTGTAAAAAAGGTTGTGGTTCCATTCTATGAAAATATCCTTGTTCCATCTTCAATTGCTTTTTTCTTTTTTGCTTCCTATTTTCTTTGATACAGATGGTGTATGTCATTGTTTGGCTGCTTCTTTCTTGTAACTTGGTTTGGAGGTGCACCATAGTGAAAAATCTTATTCTTCCTAATTTCTCCTTGCAGAAATTTCTCAAAGACATTCAAATTTTTAAGTTCTTCTCTAAATATTATCAGAAAAATTACACCAAATATATATATATATCGGAACGCTCACCTGCGAACCAGTTCGCACGGTCTACATACAAACTTTTTTGAGAACTCCTCGTATCTGATGAGTCTCGAAAATCTGAACGGTCCACATGAAGAAGAACCTCATGAAACCCCCTGGTACCAATTTTTACTTTGAACCAAAACTCCTGTGGGCCATGAAAAATGCAAACAGTTTCTTCCCTTGATTTGAATTTCTCTTTGCTATGGCCCAACAGAATCTTAGATTAGTGTGAAAATTCACCTCCTGAGGTTTCATGAGATTCCGCATCTTATGGACCGTTCGGATTCGACACCCATGGCACGAGATTTTAATTTTTTTGTTTTTTTAATGATATTATTTACAAGGATGCACTTATATTTCTTGTGTCACTTCCATGAAGGTGTTATAACACTATCCCAACTAACCGGTGTCTTCTTTTTTACAGCGGTGAGGTAAAGAGAAAAATTGAAAATCTCAAGCCTCAAGAGAGTTAATGGGCATTTTTAAAAACTACAAATGGCATTATAATCTATATCATGACACCATGTAGATAAAATACAACTTTAGTACTTGAATGGTGTGATCCTATTTCCATCAATGTTTAGTTGTAGCATTAATCGATTGCTTAAATGAATGGAAATATGATGAAATGGCTCATCTCAATCTTTGATAGGTTCGCGTCAGGCAGCTGGGTTCTTTATATGATCAATCAAAGATGGCCCAGTTCATGGATTACACACAAAAAAGATTGGAGATATTTCCTTAGGGCGTATTTGGATTTAAGAAAAAGTAATTGTAATTTTGTTTCGATGAAGATTCGTTTCCAAGAAATTGATGGAAATGAAGACTTGCTTATGCTGTTTGTTTAACATTGACAGTAGACTTGGTTAGGATAAACTAATGATGGGCCCCACTAAAGACACCATGCTTATGATTATTTAATAATGGGCCACACATGGTTAATGATAATCTAACGATGGAACGTTCATGGCAATAGACATGGTTAGGATCGAATAACAATGGTCTGTACATGTTTAAGATCATCCATGGATGGTCCACATGGAAATATAGATGGTTAGGATCAACCAACAATGGATAGGCGAACATACCAATTCATATGGTTAGGATCATCTTAATGTGAGATTCACATGGAAATACAGTGGTTGGGATTCGTTGGTGGGATCCTTAGGGCTGTAGCTCAGACCAATGGTCGGGTTTCAGGCCTCATTGATAAAAGGATCCGTGAATGCTAGCTTTAATGACTTTTCTTATTGAAGCCTGACCGGAATCTGTGCCCTGGATCTGAATCCTCTCCCACATTTTTTTTACAAACACCCAATATCGTCGGGTCCACCATTTCTATATTATAATCTACTCTCTCCATCTGGTTATACCCTCGATTTTAGGTCCTGAAAAAAAACCCAGATATCCAAAATTCAGGTGGGCCACACGTGAAAATGAAGATGGAATGCCAATGATAGGTTTGTGTGTGGAGCTACCATGGTGTGTAGCTTTCATCAAACCCGTTAATCAGGTGTAACTCGGCAGGATGAAGTGAAGATACAAAATCCAGCCTGATCCAAATATCAGGTGGGCCACACCGTCTGAAGTTAGATGTTTTAGGAGAAATTTCACATTGTTCCCATTGGTATAACTCATCAGGAGTTTTCTATCTGGTGATCCCATGTATATACCTTTTAAATAAGGTTTTTTCACTTTATGAATGGAATGGATTTTTATATAAAACATGGTGGGCCCACAGGCTCGGGTTTTTTACGCACGTGTGGTAGACATTTCCGGTCCCATGCCAGCTTCCTTGCGGATTTGCGGGTGTTATGTGCCTAGCTTAGGGGTTGGGTCTTATTAATAGACGGCCTCAGTTGGAACGGATTGAAGGGAGCCTACTGCAGTTTACAACTACAAACCAAAAATCCCAAAATGGCAGATTGCCTAGTGACCTGGTCACCAGGGATATTTAGTGACCCATTGTGTCCGGATTTGATTGGACCACGCACCTCTACCAGAGATGGGCCAGCTGAGTATAGAGTACTCGACCGTGGATTACCTGGTGACCTAGCCAAATGTGGTAGAAGTCGATTGAGCCATGTGCTACTGTCAAAAATGAGCAATGCAAAGCATTTTTGGTCGGTGCATGTTTGGAAATGTAATGGTGGAAACTGAAATGAAACAAATAGAAAACAAACTTCAAATCAGAGTTGAAGAACATATAAAATAGTTTCCTTAAAGTATTATTTGTCTCTTTAGATGGTATGAAATCGTTGTCGGATAGCTAGCAAACCACTTCAAGGATATCACAAGTCTTAATAGTTCTACGTACAGCAATCACAAAGAAAGCATCATAAGAACCCTAGCATCTTATATTTTGAGAACAAATAACTCATTTTAAATTCTTGTAGAAAAGGAATGAAAGAGAATATAAATGGAGGATTTCAATTTATAAAAAGAGCAATACAAAATGTGTATAATTCTCAATTTTCATTAAGTTTTATTAAGAGTGAAGGGCTGCAGAATTTTGTAAAAAAAAAAAAAAAAAACCACAATTCTAAATAGTTATTTTTGTAACTGTTTAGAACAATCATATCTGTTTGTTTTAATGAAGAGATGTGACTGGACTCAGATCAACTAAACCAACTGTTGTAAGGACCATTTTAGATGGCCAATTGTCACAACGGCCAAACTCTATCAGTCGATCATCGCAACAGTTGATTTCTATCGGCTGTTTAGTGCAACATTTGATCTTTGTCAATTGATCATATGATTTTGCAATAGCTCAACTGTCTCATTCCGGGTCACAACAATCTGCATTAAGTACATGAGAGCGTCACTCATAACACAATGCACACATGCAAAATGCAAAATACTTTACCAATGCATCTATAATTTCATTGCCCACGTGGCCTATGTGTAAGCATAAGCATATGCAATCCATTCTACTCTCTATCATATTTAAATTAGAATGTGAAAGAACTCAAAGCTTATAAACTTTTCTAACTTATCTTTCCAAGAAATGTAAAATTTAGACTTTTTACCAAGTTTGATATTTACAAGCCAAATTTTAAAGAGAAAATAAAATTTTAATATTTTTTAATAAAACTAAAAAATGTGCTCTAAAAAGCATTTCTATCATATTAATTTATTCAATTCCAAGCCAAGTCTAATCTCACAAGTTCCAAGTCCATAGGATATCTTTGACAATCAAATCACTATGCAGTCCAGTACTCTTTTTATAAAAAAGGATTACATTTGATGAAGTTAAGGAAACACTAAAATCTGTCAGTCACTTTTACAACTTACATTTAATTGGGTTACGTGCTGCTCTAAAGAATAATAACCATGTTAGGATTGAAAGTGGTTCCTTCAAGTACATACCCCACTTACTGGGATGGGCCAATCAAATCAGCAAGAAGGGTCTCGCGCAAGTCCGAATCCGGTTCCCATTCAAGCATGCTTTGCTTGTGCGCATTGGCTGACTGTGTCACGTGGCATAATCAAATCCTGCGACATTACATCTAAAGGATGGAGTGAGCATCTTACTTCATGAAGCACCTTACTTTCAATGGCTCTGTGTCGTTAGTAAGCGCATGGCACATATCCACTAGATCAAAACCGTCCATTTTCTGCCTCCAACAGTGAATGTGCCATGGTCCAAAAATCACGATGTTTAGTAAATTCTAGCCCTTTATTAGATGGTAGCTAAATGAACTATAAGACATGCCAGCAACGGTTCTCATTAAGTGAGAAAAGGTCCACATATTAGATGGTTGAGATAGTTTAATCAAAGAAAAACTTGGTTTGGATTAAAAACAAATGAGCCTATAAGATGTACGGTTCGGATCATCATACACATAAGCCATGTATGTGATACACAATACGGAGGCATGAAATACGGTGCCCCTAGAGGCACGTAATCCCCTCTCATAAAAGCAAATACCATACGATTCTCAGCCATCTACAAGAAAGCAGTCCAAGGCTCTAAAGCTGCGTAGAAAGCCATTAAAGAGGTTCTTTGATTCTGATACGGTGAATCTAGGACGCTTGCCAGACTTTAGTATGGACATGGTGTGTCATTTTCAATGACTTAGACTGAATAACTTCATGTAGATGAGATCCACACCGACCATCAGGTGCATTGACATTAGTTTACGCTGGTGGTCCAAAATCAGGCAAATTCAACACTCAGTTGGGCCACACTGTGGAAACCAGCTAAGGTTGGATTTCCAAATTTCATTTGGGGTCCATATATGCCATCCAGCCCACTCGCCTGACGTACCACACCAGGATAAATGGAGTTTCTGGGAATCAGGAGATTCCAACACTCATGTGGGCCACACCACGTGAATCAGAAGTTTTAGAAATACTTTACACCATTCCCTATGATGTGGCCCCCATAACTCTTCGATTTGACTGAATTTCAGGATAGATGGTGAAATGTAAGGGTGGACCTCATGATCGGATAGACCTGATGCACTTTTATTCTAAGCAACGGTCAGTAAGCACAGGTAAAGCTTTTGTGCTTGCCTACTTTAGTCAGGCCAGTGCAGTCGATAATGAACGGTGTCTATTGAGGCACGCAGTGGACTGGCTCACTCACTTAACCATTCATTGGTGGGCCACACCCTAATGATAGATCATGCATGGTCTCTCGACTCGGAAACTGGGGCCGAGTCAGAGCTCGGGTAGACGAGTTACACCCCACTTGGAAGAACCATTAGATCATCCACGCGTCATAAAGTGACAGTATCAATGGCAATTAGGTAGAATAAGGACTTGAATGTGGTGTGTTACACAATGAGGCCATCGAATAACCTTGATGGAATCTCCAAGTGGGGCACACCCAATGGAAGGTTGGATCATGTTAGCCCAACGCTAAAGTTTCTGATTGGCAATCCTGACCGTTGAGGTAGTTGATAATGACGTAGTTTTCCAAAAACAAGACGTTTTGGAAAAGACACTACTTACCAGTTCAGTGCATTAGCTTTATCTTGTCGGTGGAAAGAACCCAAGTCTTATCAGTCCTGAAGGTGTCGGGCTATAAGGAGTAGGTGGAATGAGATTTCAAGGGGGTGTTTGGCGCGTGTTATTGGAAAGGATTCGCTGGGATGTGATTAAAAAAAAAAATTGTAATTAGTACCTATGTCAAGGATTGTCTCCTTTTACCCGGGATAAGATTAATTTCATGTTATATTTGTAACACCGTGTTATATTGAATGGATATACTCACCATCATTGGAAACTATTGAAAATAACACAAGTTTTGATTGGTTTTGTAACCTCATTTTATGACATGGGCCTAAAAATGATGCATATGTAAAACTTATGTGGCTCCAAAAAAGTTTTCAACGGTAGCTATTCAATCCCCGCTGCTTTCTATGGTAGGGTCCACTTGAGCTTTAGATCTACCTGATTTATTGGCCCATGATCTAAAATTATCTCGAAAAATGGGTGGACGGTGTAGATGTAGCCCACACATCATGGTGGGACCTACGCCACATGCTAACATTGAGTGGAATTTGCACGGGACCCAATGCAATTCCATCTAATTTAATTCCAAGCTTTTCCATTCTTCCCAAACATTGAGTGAAATTGGCACGGGACTAAATGCAATTCCATCCCACCTAATCCCATTTAATACCATGCGCCAAACGCCCCCCAAGGCCCGTTTGGTCGGGTGGATTGGAAGGGATTGAATGGTATTAGGGTGGATGGCATGGATTTCAAGGTAATGATGGTATTGTCAGTGGATTGTCTTAAGATCCATGGGATTGCTACATCCCGGGATTGCTATATCGGGTCTGTTTGGCACGCCCGGCCAATCTCGGGATTAAACCTTCCCATCCCTTCCAATCCCTCGAACCAAACACGTCCTAGGCAAATTTGAACGGATTAGGTGGATTGGATGAGATTTAAAGGTAATGATGGTGTTGTCAGTGGATTGTCTTAAGATCCATGGGATTGCTATATCCCGAGATCAGATCACCCAGTTTGTTTGGCACGCCCGGCCAATCCCAGGATTTAACTTCCAATCCCTTCCAATACCATCCAATCCCTTCCAATCCTCCTGGCCAAACGGGCCCCTAAGGGTTTCCTTTTACTGCACATGTGCCATTATTGCATATGTCTAACAACGTAGAGCTCCCCATGAACATAGTTAGCTCCGTAAAATACAAGTAAACAAATGTACGATGGAAGATGAACCTTATCATCGAGACTCGGTTACTTTATATATGAATCGAGAATCGAAAAATCACTCCAACTTTTAGTGTCGTTTACTTTCTACTTTAGCCTCAGTTGTCACTTTAGCCCTCGACCTAACCTCACGTACCGACCTCATATACCGAATCGACTTCAGGTACTGATCTCGACCTCGGATACTGACCTCAACCTTGGAATAGAAAGAAGAATCCTCTTCGTATACAGTTGAGATTACCTTCCAGAATCTCTGTTGAAAATCATGCCGATCGAGGTAAAGTCGGATATATTCTTGAAATTAGAGTCGAACTCCAATACAGCCCCTTCACCAAATCAACTCAGATATGCAAACAACATAGAAAGCCTATAAATACATGTCCTACCATGGGTAAAGGGTATAAATAACTATCTTGATTCTCCCACTCCTATGGTGAGTCCATATGCCCCCCGTGTCTTCTTTTGTTCTCCATTAAATTGTAGGTACTTAACAGCTCCTAGGAAGTAAGGAAAGACTTTTCTTGTTCTCCATTAAATTGCAGGTGGAAGGCGGGATGACAAGAATAACTAGATTACAGCATCAACAGTTTGGCGCTATCTATGCGAATAATAGTAAAGCCATATTAAAAGTTCCATTTATATTAAGAGAATCGTCATCCTTTCATCTGCTTCGTGATGGTTAAAGGAAAGAAAAAAGGCTTTGACTGCCATTACTAAGCCAATACCCATACCAGAAGACTAGCCTGAGACCTACTAAATGTCGCAGCCAGATCTTTAGCCTGACCTCCCTTCATCGGTGGTTGTACAGAGATCTCAGAATCACAGAGGGTGGATCGTCTCTCTAAAAAATAAAGTCGAGACCCTGCCCGAAAATGTCGATCGAATCATGCACATACTAGAACGACAACACCCCCTCCCCGACCAGGGCGCAACATCAGGAGCAGCTTCCACCTAGCCTCAACCTTTACAACCGCCTCACGACTTGTATGTAGTGAAGGATCGACCGGCACAAAGTAAGTGCATCCTCACACAAACCGTGAAAGCAAATGAGCTCTCCGAGTTTGATCTGCGCCACACCTTGGAGAAGAAGACTCCTGAGGCCACAGTAGAAAGAGAAGTCCCATGGGAAACAGGGCTTAGGGAGATTCAAGACCAACTCGGAGACATCCAGCAGGCATACCAAGAGAAGGCCCATGCCTTTATTGATGCACTATTAGAGGAAGCCAAGCCCCCATTTACTAACGACATCATGAAGTCTCAACTCCCGTTAAGGTTCTGGATGCCCCAGATCACCCCCTTACTCTGGATTCGAAGACCCATCCGAGCATTTAAAGCCTTTCAGAGCCTAAATGGAGCTTTACGAGGCTTCGAGCTCAATGATGTGTTGGGCATTCTCCCTGACTTTGTCAAGAGCTACGTGAAAATGGTACAGACACTTGACGCTAAAATCCATTAATCCCTTCACTCAACTAAGCAAAGTTTTCATCACTTAGTTCATCAATGGGAAAGATATGAGAAATCCATCAACCCACCTCCTTACAATCACTTAGAGGGAGGACGAGCTGCTAAGAGACTACATCATCCATTTCAACGCTAAAGCTATCCAGGTCGATGGTTACTCCGACTAGATAGCTCTAGCCGCCATGGTAACCGGCCTTAAACAAGGAAAGTTTCTCTTCTTTATTAGTAAGAATCCCCCCGACTACCCTCGCCGACCTACTTAACCAAGCTAAAAAATATTTCAATGCCGAGGAACTCTTTAGTTCATGAAAAGCTACTAGATGAGGAAACAACTTGGTTAAGTATAGGAAGTGAAATGAATAAGGGGACCCTCTGTGGCTAACAGAGCTGGGCAGAATTTGACCCGATTCGGCGAATCTAACCCGATCCGGTGGATCTGACCCGATCCGAACTGAACCGAACCAAAGACCTGGATCAGTGCAGATAAAGTAGGACCACTCAGATCCAATCGTACATCGGATCGAGTTCGAATCGTGGTCAATTTGAACCGATCCAATTCAAAATCTAAACGATCCCTAACCCCTCTTTCTCTACCCGAAGGAGGTGTCGCACGCATCCATCTCTCCTCCTTTCTCTCCCTCTTTCTCTTATGATTTCCTTCCTTCTCTCCTCCTTTCTCTCCTTCTTTCTCTCCTGATTTCCCACATCTCCTTCTTTCTCTCCTCCTTTCTCTCCCTCTCTCTCCCTAGACTCAGCTCGATCCGACTTGATTCAATTTCCCAGACCGAGTCGGACTGGTTTGGGTCAGGCTAGCAAGGATTCAGATCGAATCGAGTCAGCCTTGCTGGACTCGATCCCGGATCGGATCGAGTTCGGGTCAGGTTCTTAAAAAATCGAATCGAGTTGAGTTGGACCCAATCCGGTCTGACTTGACTTGATGCCCACCTCTAGCTGCTAACACTAAAAGAAATGAGGACGACCAAAACCGGGACCAACATACCAATCATTGTCTGGAAAGTCGCTTCCACTCCCTTGAACACCAAGTTAGAACAAGTACTTAGGGAAGTTCGGATGAGCAAGGAAACCTGATGACTGAGTTGAACTAGTTAAATAAGACTCATCGACCAACTCCGACCTCGACATCAGGTACTAAGAGACGTATTAACTAAAAGACATGGATGCATTACGAGGGACGCATCGACTAGAAGACATTAAGGGTATGCTCTTACCTCACCCATGGAACGCCGAGCACTTGAATATCTACTAATTATGAGAAAATTCGATAAGTTAAACAACTATACTCAATTAGTCACCTCAATAAAGGCTACTTGTATTTAACTATGAGGCACCTCTCCCATTTGAGGGAAAATATCATTTCATTTGTTTCTATTATCTTATCTACCGTCTTTATCTACAAGCTCGACCATAAGGAAACCTCCCGGAGTTAAGGGGAAAAGTATTTCTTTATTTCTACTATCTGGTCTGCTAGACTTGTGTGCTTGACTACAGGGAACCCCCCTCTGTTGAAGGGAAAAGGTCCCTCATCCTATCTACTATGTGCTTAACTATTAGTGACCTCCCTCAGTTAAAGGAAAGAATGTGTTCTTTCTCGTTCGTAAAATCTACACGCTCGACTATCGACTACAAATCTACATGCTCGTCTATCGACTAAAACCCTACATGCTCGACTATCGTATCTACTAAGTCATCACACATGACCACCCACACATAGAGGCGAAACGACACTCATCACACTGTACATGACTCCTCGTACAAAGGTACTGTTGTAATATCCTCCTTGATCATTGCATTAGTTATTAGGCAACAAAATCAAGAAACATACATGGAACGAGGTAACATTCACTAGTTAAAGAATTAAGACTTATCGTTCATACATTAGTTTAAAAGTTACATTCCGAGCGCATAAAGTATAGAGCTCGGAAGTAGGGGGCCACTGTTATGAGTAAAATGGAGCTAAACAAATGTATGAGATGGATGAGCTGAGCAGCGAGACTCAGTGACTTTATATATTGCTTGAGGGCCAAAAAATCACTCCAACATTTGGTGTCGACTACTTTCTACATTGGTGTTAGTTGTCACTTTAGCCCCTGACCCGACCTCAGGTACCAACCTCGGATACTGACCTGACCTCAAGTACCGACCTCGACTTCGGATTCCAACATCGACCTTGGAATAGAAAGAAGAATCCTCTTCGTATAAGGGTGGGACTACCTCTCGATATCTCCGTCGAAAATCACGCCGATCAAGATAAAGTTGGATATATTCTTAAAATTAGAGTCTGACTCCAAAACAGCCCCTCAAACAAATCAACTCAGATACGCAGACCACCTAGAAAGCCTATAAATACGTCCACTATCATGGGTAAAAGGTACAGACAACTATCCCAATTATACTACACCTACTATGAGTCCATACACCTGACTTAGGCATCGAAGGATCTCCGGCCTTAACTGGTGCCCCCTGTGTCTTCTCTTGTTCTTCATTAAATTCTAGGTACTTAGCAACTTGCAAGAGGTGAGGTAAGACTTCTCTTATTCTCAATTAAATTGAAGGTGGAAGAAAAGCTAACAAGGATAACCAGATTTCAACATCAACACTCATAAATAAAGGAAAGACAAGAAAATGAAGATTTCAGTGACATGAATGCCCGTTTAAAAAGTGACGCCCATGGTTCACTAATCCACAACATTAATATGTTATATTTAGTCCAAATGGAGTATGCCTGTGTGCTTAGCTCGCGCATGATACACCTGATTCATCGATAGATAGATAACACTCTAACTATTATAATATAACTAAATAACTTCCTACTGCAACTTGAGTTCTCCTATCAAACCTTTCAACCACAATGCATCATTTGACGCCTCTATCACAAGCATATATTTTATTTCAGTTATAGACAATGCTATCGTAGACTGTAGTGCAGATCTCCAACATATTGGTCCAACTGATCATGTGAAAACATATCCCATAGTGGACCTTATGTTATCTAGATTTCCCACATAATCCGAATCTACGTAGGTAATAACTCCACATAAAGCTTCGTGTCTCGTGAACATGATTCTAGTATCGAATGTGCCCCTGAGACACCTGAGAATTCACTTAACAACATTCCAATGTTCCTTCCATGGATTCACCATAAACTTGCTAACTACATTGACTGCATGTGAGATATCTAGCCGCGTGCAAACCATTGCCACTACAAGAAATAGGATCTTTACTGAAGAATTTATTTTCGTCGGTAAAAATTTACTTTTACCAATGAAATTTTAATTTCGTAGGTAAAAGCCATTTTTACCGATGAAAATGTTCGTCGGTAATGGATGTTTTGAATTTTTGAAAAAATTACTTTTATAGATAGAATTTTAATTTCGTAGGTAAAAACCCTTTTTACCAACGAAAATTTTCTTCGGTAATGGCTGTTTTGAATTTTTGAAAAAATTACTTTTACTGATAGAATTTTAATTTCGTAGGTAAAAGCCCTTTTTACCAACGAAAATTTTCTTCGGTAATGGCTATTTTGAATTTTTGAAAAAATTACTTTTACCGGCAAAATTTTAATTTCATAGGTAAAAGCCCTTTTTATCGATGAAAATTTTCATTGGTAATGGTTGTTTTGAATTTTGGAAAAAAAAATTGAAAAAATTACTTTTACTGATGAAATTTTAATTTCGTAGGTAAAAGCCCTTTTTACCGACGAAACTTTTTGTCGGTAATGGCTGTTTTGAATTTTTGAAAAAAAAATCAAAAAAATTACTTTTACCGACAAAATTTTAATTTCGTAGGTAAAAGCCCTTTTTACCGATGAAAAGTTTCATCGGTAATGGCTGTTTTGAATGTTTGGAAAAAAAATTTCAAAAAATTTACTTTTACCGATGAAATTTTAATTTCGTAGGTAAAAGCCCTTTTTACCGACGAAAAGTTTCGTCTTGGAAAAAAAATTTCAAAAAATTTACTTTTATCAACGAAATTTTAATTTCGTAAGTAAAAGCCTTTTTTTTTACCGATGAAAATGTTTGTTGGTAATGGTTGTTTTGATTTTTTGAAAAAAAAAATAAAAAAATTGAAAATTTTACTTTTACCGACAAAAGTTATATTTCATAGGTAAAACTATTTTCCCGATGGACATAAACCATCAGCAAAATTCCGATACAATGTTATTACTGATGAAATCTATTTTCGTTGGTACAAGTGTTTTTTTTCGACAAGCCAAAATCATCGGCAAAAATCTGGTACAATGTTTTTACTGACGAAACTTATCTTCGTCGGTAAAAGTGTTTTTCCCGACGAACTAAACCGCCGGGAAAAGGTCCCGCCATGGACTAAAAATTCCCTTCGTCTAAAAACTAACTTCTCCCGAAGATTAATTTCGTCGCTAAAAATTAATATGAAATTTTTTCCTGACGGTTGAAAACCATCACTAATGGTTTTTACCAATGAACAAAAACCATTGGTAACAATCCTCTATTTCTCTCTATGTGTGTGTGTGTGTGTGTGTGTGTGTGTGTGTGTGTGTGTGTATAAGGAAAAGGTACTATGCGCTCGACCTCACGATAACTCCCGTGAGGTCGAGCTGTGTGGGCCCCATTGTGATGCGTGTCAACCATCAACACCGTGCATTTGATGGGTCCCCTCTAAATTATGGGACATCCCAAAAATCAGCTGTATATGGAACTCAGGTGGGCCATACCATCTAAAATCATGTGAAGACATGCCAAAAACATATAAAGCACTTGGTGGGGCCCACCTGAGTTTTGAATGCTGTTGAAACTTGGTCTGAACCCTCACCCAAGTGGGACACACATAATGGATGGGCTGGATTTGCAAACCACATCTCGGTGGGCCCAAAAAATGATTATGAATGTTTTAATGGTGCACGACCCCTCCCTACTTCTGTATGTGGTGTGGCCCACACAAGTCACAGATTGACTTGATTTTTGAGACCTAGGCCCATGATGGAATGGTGCATCTGACTGATAGGGTAGATGTTTGAAACGCATCACGGTGGGGCCCACACAACTCGACCTCATGGGACGGTCTTGTGAGGTCGAGCGCATAGTACCTTTTCCCATATATATATATATAGTTTTTATATTATATGAGTGGAATTTTTCTATTTAATAAAAAAGTAATATTTAAATGATTTGTAATATCACATGAAAAAGTATATTGAGAAATGTTTGAGAAAAATGTTGAAAACAAAATGATGCTTTTGGAAAAAAATAAATCGGCATTTTGAAATTTTTGAGAAAAAAATTAAAATATGAGAAAAATTTTGAGATTTTGAAAAAAAAAAAATCAGAATTTGTATTTTAAATTTTTTTTTGAAATATTTTATAATAAAACATCATGGCGATCCCCGGGAAGATTTCAATGGTTAATGTTTCCGTTCTCACCACGCGTATGGATAATTTGTGGCCCAACTTAATTTATGTGTTTAATCGATGCCGTTCATCTGTTTTTTCAGCTTGTTTTAGGTAAAAAGAAAAAAAAAATGAAGTATATCCAAGCTTGTAATAGATGACGCAACAGAAAACTGTGGGAATAACAATGTTCACAGTTGAAACCTTACTAGGGCCTGCAGTGATGTTTGTTTTTCATCCAACCTGTTGATAAGGTTAAAAAGATGTCGATGAAGGAAAAACGAAGATATAAGCTTGATTCAAATTCCCACTTTTCTTGTGGTGTGGTCCACTTGAGATTTGGATATGCTTTAGTTTTGGGATCTACCTCTAGAATTAATGAGCTGAAAACACGGATGGATGGCATGAATACGAAATACATTTATCAATATGGGGCCCACAGTCAGGATGACACCATGTTGGATGAGATTGAGGTGACATCTAATCCGCTCGCTTAAAAAGCCTGCATTCGTTGATGATGGATCAATCAATAGTAATTAAATATACAAAAATTTTCGGCATTACTTTCGTATGGATGAACGCGTTACATTTGCTGTTTTGTTCAGGATGGATTCATATGGATAAGATCTAACCCGTCTATAAGGTGGCCCACCATGTATTTATATCAGAAATTAAAAATCAGAGGGATTCAACGTTCCAATTCTCTACACAATGGGAAAAAATGAGATTAGAAATCTGTTAAAATCTTCTTAATTGTGTGTAGGATCACCTTACTATATACACACAATCCAATCTATTCATCCGATCCTAGACAAAAGGAAGATTGAGTTTCCTAAAATCAATTGTATTCAAATGTTCATGTGTGCAAAAATGTGAATTTAGATGTTTTATACGTAATTTCACACTTTTCACTGTGATGTGATCTACATAACTATTATATTTGAATGAAATTTAAGATACATGGTGAAAATATGATTTATTGTCTGATGGACTGAATGGATCATGGGTCGCAGACACTTTGAAAGCCAAGATGGATAAAAAAAAAAGTCCCGACAAAGTGGGTATTGAATGTCCACCATTAAATATAACATTCATAGAAGTTTTGGATTAAGCTAACGTTTGTGTTTTCTCTTTATTCATATTTTTTTGATATTCTGAACATGTTGGATGTCAAATAAACATTACTATGGGCCCAAGGATGGTACATATCAACGATGGAAATCATTACTCCACACTGTTTCGTGTGGCATGATACACTTGAGTTTTGGATTTACCTATAAATTTGGAATCAACCCACACTGTTCATCCATTCTTCGAGATCATTTTAGAGAATTATTGAAAAAATGAATCATATCCAAAGATTAAATGGACCACACCACAAATAAGGGGAACGGATTGGCTACTCCCCCTGACACCATCCAATGGCTGGTGGTTGGTGCATTGTGGGCCCCACCATGATGTATGTGTTTAATCCATGCCGTCCATCTATTTTTAAAGATCATCTTATGGCATGAGACCAAAAATGAGGCATATCGCATTACAGGAAATAGTGTTGAATGAGCGCAACCATTTAAAACATTTTGGGGGCCATAAAAGTTTTGGATTGAGATGATTTTTGTTTTTCCCCTTCATCTAGGCCTGTATGACCTAATAAACAGATTGGATGCCAAATAAATAGTACAGTGGGACTTACGAGTATTTTAATGATGGATATCCAATCACTATTGTTTTCATGTGGTGTGGTCCACCTGATATTTATATACCTCTCATTTTTGGGCCCCACCATGATGTATGTTTTATATCCACACCTTCCATCCATTTGGAGAGATCATTTTAGGGCAATATCCAAAGAACCAGTTAAATCCAAAGCTCTAGTGGACCCCAACACAGAAAACAGTAGGACAATGACACCCACCATTAAAAACTTCTAAAGGCAACAAAAGTTTTATATCAAGATGATATTTGTGTTTTCCCATATTTCATGTATTTTTTAACTTTTGGATAGGTTGGATTTCAAATAAACATTATGATGGGCCTTAAGATAGTTTTAACAGTGGAAATCGCTCTCTTCGTTGTTTTCTGTGGTGGGGTCCACTACAAATTTTTATCTGCCTCATTCTTTAGCTCATGACTTAAAATGATATCTCAAAATGGATGGACGGTGTGAATATAACAAATACATCATAGTGGGCCCCACAAAACTTGGTGATGTCACTGACTGTATGACGTCCAAGAGACGCCCTATGTAAGCACGACTCCTCTCACTCTCGTGCATCCTCTCTCTCTCTCTCTATCTCTCTCGGTCCTCTCTCTCATGCATCCTCTCCCTCCTCACTCAGTCTCTCTCTCTCTCTCTCTCTCTCTCTCTCTCTCTCTCTCTCATCAGAGCTTAGGAACCCAATTTTCGGTGTGGACTCATGATCGGGGCTCCAACTCAAACTACTCTTGTTCTCTTCCTCAAAGCTCGAAAGGTAAAAACCTTAACCCATTTTGAAAGTGGTCCCTAATCCCATTTTCAATTTGGGAATTTTGGTACCCTAATCCCAAATCAAATTTGGTGGTTTTGAAATTGGGGATTTGGGTACCCAACTCCCACTTTGAATTTGGGGATTATGGTACCCTAATCACATTTTGAATTTGGGGGTTTTGAAATTGGGGATTTTGGTACACCCGGCCTAGTGGATATCCAATCACTATTGTTTTCCTATGGTATGGTCCACCTGAGATTGGGAGATCATAATTTTTTCCTCATTTTGATGGAATTTGGTCCATTCCTTTATTTTCATTGTCATTTATCTTTTCTGGCCACCAATTGAATGGCTAGGATTTCCCACCTGTGAGATTTTGGGTACATGCACCATCTGAGTGATGGCCATTATATCAACAGTTTTCGACACTATGCACATGATTGGATATGAATGCTTCTTCTGGTTTGTTCCTCTGCTTCTGTTTTCCTCTACTGGAATGACTGCAGGTGGTAATTTCGTTTTCCTTCAGCTCTTATTTATGGTTTTAAATAGTTGGAAAAACCCTTTATTATCTCTCCTGGTAGTCTGGGTTACCGCACCTGGGCAGCTAATTAGTTAAGATACAGATGGCATGACTTTTTTAATTTCTGGAATGAAAGTAGTTTGGTGATTGTGTATTATTATTAATCAAGATTTCCCAAGTTATGCTTAACAGGGAAGTAATGGACGGGATATTTGTGCATGCATGTCAGGCTAAGCAGCTGAACTCACTGTTCCTGTTTAGTTCCCTTTGTTTTAGGAAGTTGTTTCTATTTCTATATTTGTTTGTTCCGCACTTTCCCTCTCTTTCTTCCATTTCTGAGGTTTATTTCAGTTTCTTAGATCCCATTTGGATCTTTATTAAGATGAGCTACTTGTGCCTCAAGTAGTTTATCTTGATTTATACTGATTAAGCTAAAGTGATTAAGTACCTTAATTAAAAAGAAGTCACTTATAATTGATCATAAGCTTTACTTATCTCAAATAAGTAACTTATCTACTGTAACTTATTTGGTGGTATCCAAATGGACCCTTATTGACAACAGGTGATAGTATTCTGCATCAGATAAATAATAAAATACTAAGGGCCACTAGACAAAAGAAATCTAATCCTAGGAATTGAGTTTAGTTCAACCAAACAACAAATCTGTGATCTCAAACTTCCAGGAAGTAATTGTTTCACAATCACAACCAATTCCACAAACAATGGATTCTACTACCGAATGGGTCATTTAGAATTGACATCTTTCTTTTGAATTTTAATGTACTTTTATTGTTTGATTATGTTTTCTGATTACATGGACAAAAGGTCCTACACAAAGGGAAAATGACACTTTCATTTCATATTTTGTGTTTTTCAGATTTAAGTATCTTTAGAATCGACACCTTACTATTGTATTTTTATGTATTTTGGTTATTTGGTGATCGCATTGTACTAAAGGTTTAACAAAGAGATCATTAAACCCTTCTTTATATATGTTTTTAGTTTCTGGATCTTTTTAGATTTGCTTCTTTCTTTAGTATTCTCTTGTATTCTGATTGTGCAATGCTCGGAATCTGTGACTGCGTTGTTGGAAAGTCTTACATAGAGAGCATAAAGGCCTCTACTTTTGCTCTATTAATGTTTTTGGCTTTTTGGTGGTTTTAGAATTTCGGATTATTGGACATGGGCCTTAATGGTTTGATCACTAAAACAACCAACTATATAAAGGGTTTGGATTAGTTTAAACTATAGTGATAAAATGCGTATATTGTTCCATTGCCTTCTGTTGCCTAAAATTGTCCTTACAAACCTTAATGAGCTTGTATATTACATTTTTTTTTGTAATTAGTTAGTTTATGGTTTTGACTTGTAATTGTGATTTGTAAGTTAGATAATTAGTTACTCGTTTGAGGATTTCTATGGGGCCATACATAGATATGGTGGGTTTTTGGTGGCATAGAAATCGCTTAAATTGTCCCATTTTTGACAATTCAAAGTTAGATGGATAGTATGCTTTCATATAATTTATTTAAATGTTCATGCTTGATCCGCAGTCTATCTCCTCGTTTCTCTTTGAATATGTTTCTTCCATTCTGTATCTAATACCAAATATCTTTACATTGCTTTAGATATTTGGCATCGGAATGTAACGTAAGATCAACTTATTGGAGAGGCATGGGGAGATGCTAACGGATTTTCGATGTGAACGTTTAAATGAGAATATGAAAGTACTACAATCTATCCAACCTTATATGGGTAACTAATTTAAGATTTAATTGTATTAACTTAGAATTGATAGAGCAGACCCGGATGTGCGTCGGAGCTATCCGAATGTTAAGTGGGGGTTCCTGGAAGGTGGGAACCACTGTTATGACAATGATGAAACTGTCCATTTCTTATGGACAATATTGGAGTGGCCTGGCTATTCGGACAGGCATGTGTTTATGTATTAGCTCAAAATTGGTGGAGCAGACCCAGATGTGCGTCGGAGCTATCCAGATGTTTAGTGGGGGTCCTTTAAAGGTGGAAAATGCTGTTATGACCATGATAAAGCTATCCATTTCTTATAGACAACATTGGAGTGACCTGGCCATTTAGACAAGCCCGTGTTTATGTATTAGCTCAGAATTGATGGAGCAGACCCGGATATGCGTCGGAGCTATCCTGATGTTGAGTGGGGGTCCCTAGAAGGTGGGAACCGCTGTTATGACCATGATGAAGCTGTTCATTTCCTACGGACAATATTGGAGTGGCCTGGCCATTTGGACAGGCCCGTGTTGATGTATTATCTCGAAATTGATGGAGCAGACCCTAGTATAACCCTAAACCTAAACCTACACCTAAAACTAAAACCTAAAACTAAACATCATGATGGGGACAGTGCCCCCGACCATTGATTCCTTCTTGGGACCCGCCATGATGGTTATTTGAGATCCAACTTGTTGGTAAGTTCACACAGACCTAGACCGGAAGAAGGGAAAACACAAATATCAGCTTGATCGAAAACTTTTGTGGCCCCAATTAGTTTCAAGGTCCACTTGAGCTTTGGATCTACCTCATTCTTTAGCTCATGCCCTAAAATGATCTCTCCAAATGGAATGGCATGATGATCTAGGGATATGTTTATCCAGGTTAGATGCATCTTATGAATGGATTTGATGGCATATAAAAAACTTCGATATAACCTATAACCTAAAACCTTAACCTAAACCTAAACCTAAACCTTATCCTTAACCTATAACCTAAACCTAAACCTATAACATTAACCTTAACCTAAACCTTAACCTATAACCTATAACTTATAACCTAAACCTAAAACCTAAACCTACACCTAATCCTAATCTTAACTCCCTAACCTAAACCTAAACCTAAACTTGAAAACCCAAACCTAAACCCGATTCCGAACTTGAACCTGAATCTGAATCCCTAAACCTAAACTTATAACTTAAACCTAAACCTATAACCTAAACTCAATTCACTTAACTTAAACCTACACCTAAAGGGGATTTGGTTCCACACTGAAGAACGTGAGAAGTATATGACCACATAAAATAGTGGGGTGGTTGTGAAGGGAATACATGAGGAGGTAGAAATTGACTTTTATGGCATTTTAACGAATATTATTGAGCTGAGTTATTATATGAGAAATCAGGTGTACTTATTTAAATGTGATTGGTGGGACATTGGAAATAAAAAGCTGGGAATACAGACTAACAACTACTTTACGAGCGTAAATTTATCTCAGAAGTAGTTTAAAGATAACCCATTTGTCCTCGCCAGCCAAGCCGAATAAGTATTTTACCTCGCTGACACCAAGTTAGGCGGCTCTTGGCATGTGGTGCAAAAATAAAGCCCAGGAATGTATTTGACGTTCCCGTACCAGAAGTTGAAGATAGTGAGGACGGGGAAAATGAAACGTCTAGGGTTGAACAAGCATATCAAGAGACATGCCATCTGGGGATAGAGGGATTGATCCAAATGTTGATATTGATGTGGTGCAATTGGATAGAGATGATGTGCCACCTAATCATGTTGATGCCTTAATAATACATGACATTGTTAGAGATGATAGCGGTTTCATTAATGACGACGTTGCAGATGATGAAGAGAAAATACTGATCAGCGATAGTGATGGTGAAGAAGAAATAATCTTAAGCGATAGTGATACAGACGACGATTATTAAATGTACACATGATTTACATGTCATTTTTCAATTCGAATAATTTATGTATTCCATATATATGTGAAAATTACAAGTTATGATTTATTCCTTTAATTGACTTATTTATAATCCACATTTGCAGTTAAGTCAATTTCTAATCATGTCCTCCTAAAACCGGAGCGTAACGGAAGCACGTAACATACTTCATCAGCTGTTATAGATGGACTTTCCGGTCCTATCTTCTTCTTCTAGTGCCAAAGAGATACCCGGTCTGGTCGATGAGTGTATAACAGAATATATCGACGATAACTCATATGTAAGATTATACAATCTCAAGAAAATTTCGGAGCTGATGAAGGAATATAATCGCGGAAAACTTCATATAGAAGATACAGTTTTGTCACTTGCATGTCTGAATGGAGTCCCAAGAGACCAGATTTCTCTTTTTGTGACTGACATGTTGGCTGTAACAATGTCGAGTGCTTCACACAGGTTGACATATACTTCTGAAGCGTACGATAACTTACGCAGGGAGTACTTCGGATAGTATACCTCAAAGTTGTTTCGTATTACAACGAAATAAGTGTATTTAATATAGAATGACATTATGTAATGAAATTTTCAAAGGTAAAAGATTAAAGTTTACAGTTTTATTATATTCTGCTTGCATTATAATGTAATGGCCTAATCATATTTCAATTATCTCTCTAAGCATAAGCACAAATGCATTCTACCATCAACACTACTTGTATAATATTTTAATATATTCCACTTGTATTGGCATTGTTTAAATTTATAAGTTCATAGCTCGCACATATTCAGTGATGGCACCAGGTGAGAGATCATGTTGTTTGCGCACTGGATCTATCCCTTCTACTCGTGATGCGACGGAGACAACATCGATGTCACATGTTGCATTGCAGGCGCTTGATCCCTCAGCCGCGCATACACCGGGCATTGCATGTAAGTCTAGACATATACTTCTTTTAAGGACTTCTGTTTATGTTTAGACTTACATATTTTTTTGCAACAACATCGTCGACCAGCCAACGAGGACGTGGACCCACGCGTAGGTTACTTTTAGAGCGACTTACGCGTGAAGTTAAGGTGACGGTAGAGTTTCTACAGGACTCCATTAGACCTATTGGGGATAATGTCAGGTTGTTTACGTTAGAGGTCGGTGGCTTATGCTGATCTCTAATCCCCCTACCACCCCCCGTTGGGCAGACGTGACAGATGATGTGCGGTAGCTCATCCGTCAGCGCCTTCAGGTAAATTTTAGTAAATTAAAATTTATTTTGTAAAAGTTCATTTATGGTTAAGTTATTTTCTTAATAAGTTTATTTCCTTAATCTATTATTTACGAAACTGCAAGATAAATTTGACTTGGATTTGAGTGTTCCGTACATTTCACATGTCGTCGATGACATGGTCAAAGAACGTTTCAAGGAGTACCACGGTGACTTACGCCAGTGGTACAAGCGATGCATGAGCCATGAGGAGTGTGTACTGTCCGCACTGCCGCACATGACCCATGACGACTAGCGGATACTCTGTGAGAGATTTTTGTTTGAGTCTTTTCAGGTAATATTTATATATTTATGATATCTTAAGGTAATAATTAAATTCACAATTAATAACAATGCATTATGAATAATGTGTTTAGAAGAGAAACAAAATAAATTCTGACAACAGGAGAAAGTTAGAAGTGAATCACGTAGCTGGTTTAAAGTCATTTGTACAACTTCGTCACGACATGGTAAGAAATTACTGGTGATTATTAAGTTGATATATTCCTTCCATGCATTTATATTAACTCTATTGTCCTTTTAATTGCACCGCGAGATTCCGTCACTGGCCAGGAGCCCGGACCAGTAGACCTCTATAGAGGGACTCACTGTTGGCAGGCGATGGGATCTTGGGTACATCATAGAGCCAGCGAGAATTGGGTAAAAATCTTTACATTATAAAATTTAATTGCATTGAATTATAATAATGTCATTTGTTATGAAAATTTATATATTTTCATTACAGGCGGCGATGAACACCTTACGCAGTCAGCCCACTCCCAATGGTACTCAGCGGAGTGAGTCAGAGATCTTGAGTGAGGTGTTTGGCACCCGTTCTGGATATGTGCGTGGCCATAGTGCCAAACTCATGACACACGCTAGAGCTGCCTCCAGTCGACCATCGTTGTTGGCGAGAGCGTCGTACGCCAAGCTGATATTGCAGAGAGAGAGGTTGAGCAGCTATGGGTCATCGTTCATGACATCAGAGAGCAGCTGGAGAGGTAGAGGGAAGAGCAAGAGAGGAGGATCAAGGAGATGCAGGTGGAGCATGAGCGACGAATGACGGAGATGTTTCATGCTCTCGCTGCATGCTTACCCATCGATGCCCCACCACCTCCGCCTTCATCTTTGTGATTTTTTGTATTTTATTTATGATGTTAAACTTATATGTATTTATATGTGGATGAATGTGATGTGGATAAGATTGTTTGTGTTTGGATGGATGTAGTTTATGTTTGGATGGATGTACGTAGTTTGTGTTTAGATGGATGTGAATGTGAATATGATGAAATATATTATAATAGGTGTATATCAGGAAGAATATGATGAAATATATTGTAACGGGTGTATATCAGGAATTTTTTGCCCAAATATTGAAAAAAAAGAGACTTTTATCTACGAAATATTTCGTAGGTAAAAGTTTCATCCACATTGTTTACCTACGACACATTTCGTAGGTAAAAGTTCCATCCCCGTTTTTTACCTACACAAACTTTTGAAGGTAAAAGTTTCATCTATGTTTTTACCTACGAAATATTTTGTAGGTCAAAGTTTCATCCACGTTGTTTACATAGGACATTTTTCGTAGGTAAAGATTCGACCACATTTTTACCTACGAAACATTTCGTAAGCGAACGTTTGTACCTACGCACAATTTTGTAGGTAAAAGTCATACCAATGCTGACAAAGACAAGTTGCACAGTTTTTACCTACAAAAATTTTCGTAGGTAAAATTTTTGTAAATATTTTCACCTACGCAAAATTTTGTAGGTAAAAGTCTTACTATTGCTACACATTTTTTACCTACGATAAGTAAAAGTATCGTGAAACATTTTTACCTATGAACAAACTTGTCAGTAAAAGTTTTTTACTCATTTTTTACCTATGAAAAAATTCGTCGGTAAAAGTCTTGCCATTGCCGACGATGCAAATTTTCGTCGGTAAAAGCCTTTACCCTCAGTCTTTTATCGATGAATTTACCGATGAAAAAATTCGTCGGTAAAACTTATTACCTATGAAAAATGTTCATTTAGCGATGAATTTTTTCGTCGGTAAAAGTGGATTTTCTTGTAGTGTGCATACATCAGACTTCCCACTGCACTCACGTCCGACACCCATTTCATTTTTAAAGTCTCTTCATTTGTACTTAAACACGACCTGACTAATAGCTTAAAGTGACTTGCTAGAGGTGTGCTAACTAGCTTAATACCTTCCATATGGAACCTTTTTAATACCTTTTGCACATAACCCTTATGAGAACGCCATAGTTTTTTAAATTCTTTATCGCTGCTTATCTCCATGCCTATAATCTTCTTCATAGAACCCAGATCCTTCATGTCAAATTCCTTACTTAACAAAGACTTAAGCAAGTGTATATCCGTCTTGTCCTTTGCAACAATCAACATATCATATATGTAAAGAATCAGTAGTTGATTCCTATGACGAAAGAGAAAAACACTTCCCTCTCCTCATCCCCCTCATGTTGCTCAACCCGCAGCCAATTATATTATTCTTGAGGTACGTTGTTCTACTCGTCCATCACATCCTACAAAAAGATTTATATGTTGTATGTTTTCTGCTCTTGAGTTTGTTTCTATACCCACCTTATATTCTCAAGCTTCTACACGACAATGTTAACGGGATGCCATGGTAGCTGAGTTATAGGCACTAACAAATATTCATACATGGGATCTCATTCCACACCCACTAGGCCACTTAGTGATTGGTAGTAAATAAGTGTATTCCATAAATCTCAAATCAGACAATAATCTTGAAAGGTATAAGGCTCATCTCGTGGCCCAATGGCATAAACAGGAGTACGACATTGACTATGTGGAGACCTTCACCCAAGTAGCCAAGATGAAGACTGTCCGAACTCTGATTGTAGTTGTTGCTACTCGTGGTTGGCATATTTAATAGATGAATGTCAAAACTTCTTTTCTTCATGGTCAATTACAAGAAATTGTGTACATGGCTCAAACTCCTAATTCCATTAATAATAAAAAGGATTTCGCATGCTGACTTCAAAAAATATTATGTGTTAAAGTAGGCCCCCGTACTTGGTTTCAATAGTTTCACGAAGTAGTGATTGGAGTTGGCTTTACCGTAGTGTTTATGATCCATCATCATTCACACAACATCCTTCTCACATGGCATTATGATTCTACTGGTTTATACTGATGATTTGCTCTAAACAGAGAATGATACATCAAGAATCACCGAGCTTTAGTAGTTTCTTCAGTCATCATTTCACATGAAGGATATGGGGCCACTTACCTACTTCCTTGGATTAGAAGTTTCTCGTACCACCTATGGTATCTTTGTCAACCAAAAGAAATATAGTCAGTATCTCATCAACCTTGCACAACTTTTAGATCAAAGGACAGTTGAAACTCTGATATGGAGTTAAATGTTCTATATGGTAAACATGATGATGATTTGTTGGAGTATTATTGAGGGTCAAATATTACATATTAGACCCCAGTTATTACCTGATTTTACGAACATGATACTGTTTATGACTTATTTTAATCGTATTTGTATTGCAAGGAGACTTCAGAAGCCTGGACTGAAAAAGGGTATTAAAAGCATGGATTTAAAGCTTAGAAATTACCAAGTCAAGGGACGGATCTTAGGGGACCGAGATCAAAGAATTTACATGCTGAAGATCCGAAAAAATCAAACAATTGAAGTTCAAGAGGCCTGAAAGTCATCTTGAATGCAAGATCACAGGGTTCCCACCATCCATTTGGCTCAACACTTTATATCTGACCTTAGGACCATAAATTAACCATACACATTAAATTTCAGCCATTGGATTCTTGTGGAAGTGGCCCAACGGATAGATCAACCCAAAAATTATCAAACTGGGGCTCACCTGATATCTAGATATGCTTCAAATTTGGTCTCAAGCCCTTAAATGGGGTGGCACAATGAATGGATGGAGCAGATTTTGCATAGCATCATAGAGGACCCCACATGTACAGCGCGTGTACACAACGTACACGGCACCAGCGCCGCACCGGACCAAGAGTCCAGTCAACAGGAGGTTGACCCGACCCTTGTCCCGCACCAATAATAGCGGACGGACGAGTGTCCGTCGGTTTTGGATAGTGGGCCCCACCCATCATCTAAACGGAAGATCTGGACCATCCATTGCATCCAGGGGGTGGGGACGACCCTTGCCATAGTGGCCTTTTGGGCCCATGCACACGTACACACGTAGATCGCAACAAAATGTAGGAAGAATGGCGAGTTGATTTGATACAGTGGATCACACCAAACTCGACCAAAACTACTCCTTCCCGATTGGTTTTTCGCCAAGAATCTAATGAACGGGGTGAATTTATCCAAAAACATCACTATGGGGCCCATCAAACACGTTAGCACAACCTGTGTAAAGTTTACGCGCGTCCAGGAAAACTGGATCTTCACGACCATTCGGTGGCCAAGATCATGATTGGTTTGACGATCTAAACCGTCCAAAACATCACCAAGGTGGGCCTGACCAGGGCTAAGAAGCTTAAACGGCTCAGATCTTGCACATGAAGCGTCCATGGGCCGAAAAAACTGAGTAAAACGCAAGTCAACTGCGTCTTTCGCACTTCACATTCCACAAGTGTTTTCTCCATCGCCCTTGCTGTGTAAAGGAGGTTCTCCACCGCCCTACCTTGCCTATAAAAGGAGAGAAAAGAGAGAGCTTAAGGCATCTTAGACTGTGAAGAAGAAAGAGAGAAAGAGAGAGAGAGAGAACGGGCGTGGGTTGGCTTTGGCTGGGAAGTTTTCTTCCTTTTTCATTCTTTATTCTTTGTTTTTCTTCTTTGATGCTAGCCTCACCATGTCTATGACAGGCTAAACCTCTTAGCTAGGGCTAAGAGGTGAAGCTTCTAGTGTGGTAAGAGATTTTTCTTTATGCCTTTTGATTCATGTTTAAACTGAACTAATTTTTATTCTAGTTTGATTATAAGAAATGCCTTTAGTTTTTAATAGTTTTTTGTGACTTAAATTATAATGGATCTGCGATATCTTTGGATATATTCTTTGCATTAGTGAGATTGTGAAGATGGGAAGCCCTGTTGTTCACCATCGTCTCCTAGGCATGGTTGGATGACGGAACCCTTCCTAACATTCATAACTCTCTTAGATTGGATGTGGATTGGTTAGATTCTGTTGTTTACTTTGTCTCGTATGCATAATTTTGTGATGGAATCATTTCTAATTATCATTCCTATCATCTCTTAAAAACTAGATCAAAGGAAGTTCAGATTTGGATTTTAATGATATATCTTCCAACTAGATGAAGATGGGACTCTAAATCCAGTTGTGTTCGTGAATCAAGTATAAATCTTCCTGATCTCTACAAGTGGATACATGGAAACCCTAGTTTTTCACCTTTGAATTTTACAAAATTTAGTTAATTAGTACACTATTATTCTCTTAAATTTACCTGATTTAGATTACATCTTCGTCTAGTTCTAGTTCTAGTTACTTTCAGCTTACGTACAAGGTTTAGTCCCTATGGATTCGACCTCGGTCTTACCGAGATTATTACTACATTGCAACCCTATACTTGGGATGTGAACAAGCACTCAACTCTTTTTCATTGTCATGTTGGCAGTCTCGTTTACCTGACGATGACCAGACCTAAGATTGCCTATGTTGTTCAAGTGGTTAGTCAGTTCGTTGCCAAACTCTGTACCTTACATATGACTATTATCTTGAGGATTATCGCTATTTCTGAGGCACCATCAATTGTTCCTTATTTTCTCATCCACATTCTCCCTTGGGTTCGTTGCTTTTGCCAACATTGATTGGACTAGTTGTGCTAGTACACGATGATCGACCACTGGATATTGTATGATTATTAGCAATTCTTTCATCTTTGGATTTTTGTATTTGAATATGTGGACTGTTGTTTAAAATTGAAATTGTTATGTACATGATCTTTTGTAGCTCTTATCTATGGATCATTCTACAGTTTATATTATTTAAGATGTGAGATGATTGAGTGACAATTCTTTATAGAACGCTTATGCCAGGATTATGTGATAGCAAATTAGCGATCCTACTGGTGAATAACAAGGTCAAAACCTGGGGCTGGTAGATGGCCTTATTCGTGATGATAAGGACGGTGTGAGAAGGTTTCTTCATGTCCTTAAGGTTAGACGGCAGAAGCACTTAATCAGTTTGGGGCAACTCTTCAAATTGTGGCCTCCACCGATTATCTTTAAGTACCGGCACGGTATCAAGCATGACTCACATCTCCCTAATTATGTTATCATCAAAATCATTGGAGTGGGACAGACACGTCTCTAGAGGGTCAGAAGATAAGTTCAAAGTTGTTCTATCTTCCACGAAAAAGTCAATCATATTAATGTCTTGGAAATCATCATCATCATCTAACCGTCTGTCTGTATTGAAAAAGATATTTAGCTCCAATGTCATATTCCTGAAAGACATACTCATGACTCAAATTCTTGAAGGTTTATTATTTTTCACGCTAGTATCACAAATAAAACAAGATATTTTAAAATCTTGCAATATTTTAAAAATCTTGCAATAATATTATGATAGTATTGTTTAGTGTATTTTTCTCAATATTATTATGAGATTTATTTTTTTTCCTTATTTTTTTTATGATATTACTTACAAGGATGCACTTAAATTTCTTGTGTCACTTCCATGAAGGTGTTATAACACTATCCAACTAACCGGTGTCTTCTTTTTTACAGCGGTGACGGAAAGAGAAAAAAAATGAAAATCTCAAGACTCAAGAGAGTTAGTGGGTATTTTTTAAAAATAAAAATGGCATTATAATATATATCATGACACCATGTAGATAAAATACAATTTTATACTTGAATGGTGTGATCCTATTACCATCAATGTTTAGTTGTAGCATTAATCAATTGCTTAAATGAATGGAAGTACGAGGAAATGGCTAATCTCACTCTTTGATAGGTTCGCGTCCGGCAACTGGGTTCTCAGGGTGTATTTGGATTTAAGAAAAAATAATTGTAATTTTGTTTTGATGAAGATTCGTTTCCAGGAAATTGGTGGAAATGAAGACTAGCTTATGCTGTTCGTTTAACATTGGCAGTAGACTTGGTTAGGATAAACTAATGATGGGCCCCACTAACGATACCGTGCTTATGATTATTTAATGATGGGCCACACATGGTTAATGATAATCTAATGATGGAACGTTCATGGCAATTATAGACATGGTTAGGATCGAATAACAATGGGCTGTATATGTTTAAGATCATCAATGGATGGTTCACATGGAAATATAGATGGTTAGGATCAACCAACAATGGATAGGCGAACATACCAATTCATATGGTTAGGATCATCTTACTGTGAGATTCACGTGGAAATTTCGTTGGTGGGATCCTTAGGACTGTAGCTCAGACCAATGGTCGGGTTTCAGGCTTCATTGATAAAAGGATCCGTGAATGCTAGCTTTAATGATTTTTCTTATTGAAGCCTGACCAGAATCTATGCCCTACAACTGAATCCTCTCCAACATTTTTCTTTTACAAACACCCAAAACTGTCGGGTCCACCATTTTCTATATTATAATCTACTCTCACCATCTGGTTATACCCTCGATTTTAGGTCCTGAGAAAAAACCTAGATATCCAAAATTCAGGTGGGCCACACCGCGGTGAAAATGAAGATAGAATGCCAATGATAGGTTTGTGTGTGGAGCTACCATGGTGTGTAGCTTTCATCAAACCCGTTAATCAGGTGTAACTAGGCAGGATGAAGTGAAGATACAAAAGCCAGCCGGATCCAAATATCAGGTGGGTCACACCGTCTGAAGTTAGATGTTTTAGGAGCAATTTCACATTGCTCCCATTGGTATAACTCATAAGGACATTTCTATCGGGTGATCCCATGTATATACCTTTTAAATAAGGTTTTTTTCACTTGATGAATGGAATGGATTTTTATATAAAACATGGTGGGCCCACAAGCTTGGGTTTTTTACGCAAGTGTGGTAGACATTTCCGGTCCCATGCCAGCCTCCTTGCGGATTTGCGGTTGTTATTTGCCTAGCTTGGGGGTTGGGTCTTATTAATAGACGGCCTCAGTTTGAACGGATTGAAGGGAGCCGACTGCAGTTTGCAACTACAAACCAAAAATCCCGAAAAGGCAGATTGCCAAGTGACCTGGTCACCAGGGATATTGAGTGACCAATTGTGTCTGGATTTGATTGGACCACACAACACTACCAGAGATGGGTCAGCTGAGTATAGAGTACTCGACTGTGGATTACCTGGTGACCTAGCCAAATGTGGTAGAAGTCAGATCGAGCCATGTGCTACGGTCAAAAATGAGCCATGCAAAGCATTTTGAAATTGTTGTTTGGTCCGTACATGTTTGGAAATGTAATGGTGGAAACTGAAATGAAACAAATAGAAAACAAACTTCAAATCAGAGTTGAAGAACATATAAAATAGTTTCCTTGAAGTATTATTTATCTCTTTCGATGGTATGAAATCGTTGTCAGATAGCTAGCAAACGACTTCAAGGATATCACAAGTCTTAATAGTTCTACATACAGAAATCACAAAGAAAACATGATAAGAACCCTGGCATCTTATATTTTGAGAACAAATAACTCACTTTAAATTCTTGTAGAAAAGGATTGAAAGAGAATATAAATGGAGGATTTCAATTTATAGAAAGAGCAATACAAAATGCGTATAATTCTCAATTTTCATTAAGTTTTATTAAGAGTGAAGGGCTGCAGAATTTTGTTAAAAAATAAATAAAAAATAAAAAATTCTAAATAGTTATTTTTGTAACTGTTTAGAACAATCATATCTGTTTGTTTTAATGAAGAGATGTGACTGGACTCGGATCAACTAAACCAACTGTTGTAAGGACCATTTTAGATGGCCAATTGTCGCAACGGCCAAAGTCTATCAGTTTATCATCACAACGGTTGATTTCTATCGGCCGATTAGTGCAACATTTGATCTTTGTCGATTGATCATAGTAATTACTGATTTCACGATGGACTTACTCGCTATAGCTGATTTTGCAATAGCTTAACTTACTCATATTGGGTCACAAGGATCTGCATTAAGTACATGAGAGCGCCACTTATAACATAATGCTCTCATGTAAAGTGCAAAGTACTCTGCTAACGCATCTACAACTTCACTGCCCACGCCTCGCATGTATATGCATCAGCGCACGCAATCCATTTTACTCTCTATAATATTTAAATTAAAATACTAAAGAACTCAAAACTTATAAACGTTTCTAACTTTTTCTTTCCAAGAAATGTGGAATTTAGATTTTTTAACAAGTTTTATATTCACAAGCCAATTTTAAAGAGAAAATAAAATTTTAATATTTTTAAATAAAACTAAAAAAATGTGCTATATAAAACATTTCTATTATATTAATTTATTCAATTCCAAACCCAGTCTAATCTCACAAGGTCTAAGTCAGGAGGATATCTTTGATGATCAAATTACTATGTAGTCGACTGCCTTTTCTTATATAAAAGGATCGATAAAATTAAGGAAACACTAAATTCCATCAATCACTTTTACTTGTATTTAATTGGGATATGTGCTGCTATCAAGAATAATAATTATGATATGATTGAAAGTGGTTCCTTCCAGTACATGCGTACAACTGGGATGGGCCAATCAAATCAGTACGGATGGTCCCGTGGAAGTCCGAATCTAGTTTCCATGCAAGCTTCCTTTGCCTGAGCTCATTGGGATACAGTGGCACGTGGTGTAATCAAATCCTGCCACCTTACCTCTTTTAGATGGATTGAGCATCTTACTTCATGAAGCACCTTGTCTTCAATGGCTCTATGTTGTTATTAAGCACACGACACATATCCAGTAGATCCAAACCGTCCATTTTCTGTCTCCAACAGTGAACGTACCATGGTCGAAAAATCACAATGCTTAGTAAATTCTAGCCCTTTATTAGATGGTATATAAATGAACTATAAGACATGCCAGAAACGGCTCTCATTAAGAGAGAAAAGGTCCATATATTAGATGGTTGAGATAGTTTATCAAAGAAAAACTTGGTTTGGATTAAAAACAGATTAGCCTATAAGATGTAGTGTTCGGATCATCATACACATAAGCCATGCATGTGATACACAGTACGGACATGGTGTGTGTCATTTTCAATGACTTAGACTGAATAACTTCATGTAGATGAGATCCATACCGACCATCAGGTGCATTGACATTCGTTTATGCTGGTGGTCTAAAACCAGGCAGATTGAACACTCAGGTGGGCCACACTATGGAAAATAGCTAAGGTTGGATTTCCAAATTTCATTTGGCGTCCATATATGCCATCCAGCCCACTCGTCTGACGTACCACACCAGGATAAATGGAGTTTCGGGAATCAGGAGATTCCAAGACTCATGTGGGCTACACCACGTGAATCAGAAGTTTTAGAAATGATTTTACACCGTTCCCTATGATGTGGCCCACATAACTTTTGGATTTGACTGAATTTCAGGATATATGGTGAAATGTAAGGGTGGACCTCAGGATCGGGTAGATCTGACGCACTTTTATCCTCAGCAACGGTCAGTTAGCACAAGTAAGGCTTTTGTGCTTGCCTACTTAAGTCAGGCTAGTGCAGTCGATAATGAACGGTGTCGATTGAGGCACGCGGTGGACTGGCTCACTCACTTAACCATTCATTGGTGGCCACACCCTAATGATAGATCATGCATGGTCTATCGACTCCGTAACTCGGGCCGAGTCAGAGCTCAGGTAGACGAGTTACACCCCACTTGGAAGAACCGTTAGATATTCCACGCGTCATAAAGTGACAGTATCAATGACAATTAGTTAGAATAAGGACTTGAATGTGGTTTGTTACGAAATAAGGCCATTGAATAACCTTGATGGAATCTCCAAGTGGGGCACACCCAATGGAAGGTTGGATGATGTTAGCCCAACGCCAAAGTTTCTGATTGACGGTCCTGACCGTTGAGGTAGTTGATAATGACGTAGTTTTCCAAAAACAAGACGTTTTGGAAAAGACGCTACTTACCCGTTCAGTGCATTAGCTTTATCTTGTCGGCGAAAGGAGCCCTAGTCTTATCAGTCCTAAAGGTGTCGGGCTGGAAAGACTGGATGGAATGAGAATTTATACGGGTTTCCTGTTACGGCATACGTCTGACAACGTGGACCTCCCCGTGAACATCGCTGCGCGGGTAAAATGGAGGTAAACAGGTGTACCCGACATACAAGCCCAGCAGCGAGAGACTTTATATATTACGAGAGGATGGAAAAAGCACCCGACATTTGGTACCAGATACTTTCCTACTCGGCCTCAGGTGTCACTTCAACCGTAGATCTGATCTTAGGCTTCCAACTCGCAAATGGACTCAATCTCAAGTACTGATTTCGGACTCGGATGCAAAATTGCGGATTGAGGTAAGGTCGAATACATTTTTAAAATTAGAGTCCGATTCTAATACAGTCCTCCCAGCAAATCAACTCAAATATACAAACCACCTGAAAAACTTATAAATATATCTTTTATCATGGGTAAAAGGTATAAACAACAATCATGATTCTACTACTTTTATTGTGAGTCCATATACTTAACTTAAGCATCGGAGGGTTCCTAACCTTAACTAGTGCCTCTTGTGTCTTCTTTTATTCTCTATTAAATTGCAGGAACTTGGCGGCTTATAGGAAGTGAGGAAAGACTTCTTTTGTTCTCCATTAAATTACAGGTGGAAGGCAGAATAATAAAGATAACCAGATTTCAGCATCAACAGTTTGACGCTGTCTATGAGAATAATAGCAAAACTATCTTAAAAGTTCCATTTATATCAGGAGAATCATTAGCCTTTCATCTGCTTAGTAACGCTAAAGGAAAGAAAAAGGCTTTGACTACCATTATTGAGCCAATACTCGTACCAGAAGATCAGCCTGAGACCTCCCAAATGTCGCAGTCATATCTTCAGCCTGACCTCCCTTCACCGGTGGTTGCCCAGAGGTCTCAGAATCGAGGAGGACAGATCGTCTCTTTAGAAAACAAAGTCGAGACCCTGGCTGAAAATGTCGATCAAATCATATGCATATTAGAATGAAAACACACCCTCCTCGACTATGGCACGACATCAGGAGCAGCTTCCACCTAACGTCGACCTCTACAATAGCCTCACGACTTGTATGTGGTAAAGGATCGACAGGCACAAAGTAAGTGCATCATCGCGCAAACCGTGGAAGCAATTGAGCTCTTCGAGTCCGATCTATGCCACACCTTGGGGATCAAGAAGAGACGCAAAAAGGCTCCCAAGGCCACAGTAGAAAGTGAAGTCTCATTGGAAGCAGAGCTTAGGGAGATTTAAGACCAACTCGAAGAAATCCAACAAGCATACCGAGAGAAGGCCCATGCCTCTATTAATGCACTGTTAGAGGAAGTCGAGCCCCAATTTACTGACGACGTCATGAAGTCGCAACTCCCATCAAGGTTCTGGATACCCCAGATGTAATGACCCTGGAAATTTTGTGCTTATCTTCCTTAAGTAGTTGTTTTTGGAGTAATTAGCGTTATACTCGATTGCTTGTGAAATCTGCTTCAATCACTTTAAATTGTATCTGCATGACTTAAAACTTGTAGATTAGTTAGTACTGTGTTACTCTGAAA
Source organism: Magnolia sinica (assembly GCF_029962835.1). Lineage (NCBI taxonomy): Eukaryota > Viridiplantae > Streptophyta > Magnoliopsida > Magnoliales > Magnoliaceae > Magnolia > Magnolia sinica. The sequence goes on along the minus strand of NC_080574.1, from coordinate 131,112,743 downwards.
TCTGGGATCCATCGCTAAATCCAGTTGTTCTAGGAAATTTTTGAAAGTTTTGGAACGGACCTGGACCGCGCGTCGAAAGTCTGATATCGATGATCTTAGGCTGTTGCGGTCACTATGTTGAGCTTGACTATTACCTCGAAAATCAAGTCCAGATGATGTTCTGGGTCGATTTGTTTGAGTTCGGAGTGAAGAGTGTGGGAACGGTTGGAAATTTATTAAGCTTTTATGAAATCTGATTCGTGTCGCTTGCGCGATGATTTTAAGCAATCTGACCGTTGGATTCTGACCCAATTTCACCCTCTGATTAGGGAAGGTGGCCCAGGCATGTCCTTGTGCTTGTGGACCTGATCGAGATTCAGTGACCGTTGAATTGAGTGTGGTCTGCCACGGTTGATCTGAAGAGCCGGTCGGTACGAAAACTCAGCTTGACCTAGATCCATGGTCAGTGAGCTTAAGTCTGACTTTTCGTGGTATTTGGCCCACCGGAAGTGCTTCGTTGGATTGTGAGAGGGAGGTTTTGATTATACCCTAAGCATACCTTGGCCCTGGGGTTATTTTCATCAATGTTAGGCCTATTTATAGACCTTAAAACCCTAGCTCTCTTTTCCATACGAATTTTCTCTAACCCTACCTAAGAAAGAGAGTGGAAAAGAGAGAGAAAGTGAGAGAGAAGTTGGTGAATCATCTTGGATTCTTTCCTGTTCTTCTTCATCCTTGAACCTCCACTTTGAATCGTTATTCTGACGATTCTGAGTTCATCTTTGGGTAAGTTAACCTAACCCTAATCTGTGTTAGAGTTTAGAATAGTCTTGGTGTTGTTGTATCTCATTTCTATTCTTGCCTTAGGTTATTCTGTCGCCGTTAACGAAGACAACTCGTCTGAAATCAATTCGGTGTTCTTTTCTGGCTTAAGGTGCGGACTTTAAGTGTATAGGTTATGGTTTTCAAGGCTTTCAATGCCAGTGAATGATTTATTCTTGTTATGGATGGGATTTCACATGCCAAATGTTGTGTTTACTTTGCACTCCTGATATGCATGTGTTATATTGAGATTTGCATATTCTATGTGTATGTATAAAGTACCGTATGCGTATAAAATATGAACATGTGATTGCCATGATTATCTGTCGTGTACTTATGCTAATGGTATGTGCGACAACTCCTTGACAAAAGGAATTGTCCAAATGTATGTATTTCAACATACGTCATATATGTTGTACTATGTATTCTAAGTGTTTGTAGAAATGTCTGAATGATCTAAAGTGTGATATATCAACCTAGTATGGACGTTGAGAAGCGATTCTCAACTCTCCCACTGGTGTGTATGATTTCCTTCATGTAAGTTACATTCCTTGTTGTTTAAATTCAAGCATTACTTATGCTTACATTTATGTTAAGTTGATATTCTTCAAATACTGGAGTACCACATGATTTGAGTTATTGTTCCTTTACTGTTCTACATTCAATACGATTATCTGTTGTAGTGTAATATGTGTGGGACTATGCATTAGTTCAGGAAATCGGTAATCGACCTTAAGGTTGTGGCTGAGATTGCTTTCGCCACAACGGACGTAATTAGACGAACCCGAGCCGTATTAGAGTTGGCGGCAGTAGTTTGGCCACGCGGAGTGTTTGCGCACTCTATGTCGTTCAACTCAACGTGCGCTCATGCTAGTCGAGTTCGTCAAGTAACCCGATTGTCCGATGTATGTTCACCATGTATTGGACGCTACTGTTTGAATCTAGGGTACCGAACTTACCAATGAAATCCTATTAACCATGGTACCTTGATCCGCTAAGACTCATGAACCGGACATGGTGGTATGGGACACCGTGGTCGAGCTGTCGGCCTACGCTGGAGTGACAAGCCTCCCCGTAGTGACAAGTGAGCAACTAAACTCGTGAGCCGATTATGATGGTATGGGACACTATATTCATGCTGTCGGCCTACATTGATTGGTGACGAGCCCTTTGTAGTGACCTCGAGCATACCTAAATACCGTATTGAGGTAACGAGCCGAACTGTGGTAATAAAGGTGTGATAGGCGTGCATTGATTGGTGACGAGCCCTTTGCATCGACCTCAAACCATATGATCGTATGAGATATCTAGGACTGACGACCCTAGAATGGATTCCTGTTTGGATGGTGATATGAGGAAGGTACCTTAGCTTCCCAATCATGCTGTATGAAAAGGACTAATAACAACTTGGTAATCATATCCATGCACCGCATTTGCATGTGATTTGTAGATGTGGCGCACTTTGAGGTGGTGTCATGCGTAACGTAAGATGAAGACGCTGAGGGTGTACGCGTGAGGGCACGCATCATTCTGCATACATCCCTGCATTAACAAGAGTACTTAGGTTATGTTTAATTGTTCTGCTTTATCATTACTGTTTGATTGAACTGATAACATGTTAACCAGTGCCTTATTGTTCCATTGAGTTGATCACTCACTCCCACATTCTGGGGTGGTGTTAAACACCCACCAGACTCTGTCTTAGGTTCTGATGTTGCAGATGTTGATGCGACTTCTGAGGCAGAGCGGGAGATGGATGATGATGTTTTCAGACGGGTTCTACCGAGCCTTATTCTGATGCGCGGGATTCTGGGATTGTTTTTGGAAAATTAAATGATGTAATTTATTACTTGTAATTTTGATAGTAACACTTTCAGAACAACCTGGTATGTATATGTTCTTCAGGGATTTGCACTTATACACATATATTTCTATAAGTCTTCCGCTTGCTTTCTTCACTTATCCCTAAATTATATCTGAGTTTTGGCTTAATCTATTCCACGTTTTATGCACTACTACAGACAACATACATCCATCATCAAATATGTTGCATAAGTGATGTTTTAGAACTCGGGAGCTGGGTAATGCTCGACCCCCGAATTTAAGGGCGTTACAAGTTGGTATCAGAGCATGATCTGGATTAAACCGGACCTGGGTTATGGTCACACACCGCACGTTGTCACCACTTTAGTGTATTTGGTTGCGGGTCTATCGTAGATTGTGTGTTTGTGCTCCGTAGCTTCTATTGGCGAAAATTTCTTGAAAACGTTCTCTGAGATCGAGTCTGTACTCTTACCTGATCACACACAGTGACCCGAAACCTTTCCTAGACCATCTATTAATGAGTTTAGATGGTTTATCATCCTGTTTTAACCCTTAAATTTTTAAGAAATCTTTATTTGAATCAGATTTCTGCCAGAATGGCCCGATAGGCGTCAAATCATGCAAGGGGCCGATCGGGGCATTTCCTGTGGGGCGCAGGGGGGGAACCACATCTTTCTTAGCATGGGGGACTAGGAGGACCTCGCCCAAACGGCGAGGCATCGCCGATCAGCGAGCCAGGCGGGCCGGGCCAGCGCGGGCCGTCGCATTTTAGGCCTTGTGTGGCCCACCCCTCCACGGTTCGTTGATTTAAACACCTCCTACACCCTACTTCCTTCATAACTCACCCTCCCTAGCTCTCTTTTCTTTCAAGTTCTTCTCCAAACTCCTTCAAATCCCTTCTAAATCTTCTTCTTCTTCCATTTTCGTGCAAACCCTATCCACCCATCTCAAGACCCTCACCCCCATTGCTGTTTACCCTTCCTTTCCTTCTGATTTGAGCTCTTACATTCCCTTTTGGGCTCTCAAGTGTGTGGAAGCTCACTATCTTCCTATTTCTCTCTTTCTCTCATTTCTCATGGCCCTCTTTGAGATTATCACGGCCATCTTTTTCATTTTCTCCCTTCTTTCTTTGATGGGGAAGAAGAGAGCGTCCGTGGATGAAGCCAGGCCTAGCCGCCCAACCCGTGCACGGAGGCCGAGAGGTGCCGTCGTGAGCACGTCCGCCTCTCGTGAATTCCAGACCAAGCGAGATTTCGATCCTCGAGCTCCCATTGGTAGAACTTTGTTGGCGGAGCTATCGCATGGAGTCTATGAAGGCCGTAGAGTCCTTTTTGAGGCTCATGTTGATCCACGGCTGTATGGTGAATTTCTGTTGTTGGAGCACCTGGAAGGGGCTGGTTGGTGTCCCTTGTTTGAGGGCGAGTATCACGCGAATGCTAGTACTGTTCAAGCTTTTTATGACAATATTCGTGATCCTTCGCTGGAGCCTCTGCAATTCAAGATTCCTTGTGGTAGTGGTCGGGAAGCTATAGTCAACGTCGCTTTGATATCCCGACTCCTGAATGTGCCACTTAATGAGGTGCATGCCAGTGAGAAGAATTTGAACAGTATGTGCGAGAGGGATCGTCACACCCGATCCTTGTGTGGTCGTCTGGTCAAATGGCAGCCGAATAGGAGTCTTCTGGCTACCAACATGACGGACGACTTTCGTTTGCTTTACCACATGTGTACGTTCAATGTATACCCAAGGTGGAGCAACCGCAGCGAGTATACGCGCCTGATGGTGGATTTCCTGTATCAGGTGGGGTAAGAAGCGAAGTTATGTGTGCCGACGTACATCCTGCGCCAGATTATTCTCATCGCTCGTTCATCTAGGAGGACCGAGTCGCTTCCATTTGGCCGCCTCATTTGCAAGCTTGCACATGAGTTTGGCTATAGGCTTGGAGCAGAGAAGCCGGTTCCTGTTCGTCATATTAATCTGAGGACTCTTAAGCAGATAGAAATTGGTTCTAGTCGTCATACCTCAGAGAGTGAGGCTGAGTCAGAGAGCGATGATGAAGAGAGTTATGCTGAAGGTGGTGTTGAGGTTGAGGAAGAAACAGAGCAGGACGAGGAAGAGGATGAGGCACAGGATACGAGTGATAGCTCTCCTCCTGTGGCGCAGAGCAGAGCGCAGAGCAGACTGCCAGAGATGCCCGTATTACTCGGCTTGAAGAAGGGCAGGCTGTTCTACGCCAGGATATTATAGATCTTCGAGGCCTTGTTAAGCATAAGTTTAAGAAGGTGACTCGAACTCTGAAGTCTATCCTTTGTTATTTGCAGGATAAGGGTGCCCCGCCTCCATCTCCTGATTCCGATGAGTAATATCGTTGTAGCCGTTCTTTGCTTTGTTTGTTATTTCTTTCTGTGTGTAGCCGTTGTTAGCTTTGTAGTTGGAGTTGTTTGTAGTTGCTTGAAGTGTTAGATGTTGTTGTTCTCATGCTTTCCTAGTCGTGATTCATGTAATGCTGTACTACTTGTATTGCGATAATTTTATTTAATGGAATGCATGTTATTTATCTTTGGAGTTGTGCTGTGAGTGCTGTTTGGCTGGATCGGCGTTAGTTAGCACGCCAGCAGTTCAGGAGTTTGAAGATGTGTTTAAGTTGATTCCTGGATTACCTCCTCAGCGTGAGATTGATTTTGTTATCGACCTCATGCCTGGTGCAGCGCCCATTTCATTACCCACCTATCGTATGCCTCCGAGTGAAATGGAGGAGCTGAGGAAACAGATAGATAGTTTGTTGGATTTGAGTTTTATTTGGCCTAGTGTGTCTCCTTGGGGAGCACCTGTTTTGTTTATGAAGAAGAAGGATGGTTCCTTGCGATTGTGTATTGATTATCGCAGGCTAAATTTGGTAACTGTGAAGAATAAGTACCCTTTGCTCAGGATTGATGATCTGTTTGATAATTGAAGGGGGCACGGTACTTTTCGAAGGTTGATCTGCAGTCAGGGTATCATCAGTTACGCGTCAAGGATGGGGACGTGCAGAAGACCACTTTCAGGACTAGCTTCGGTCATTATGAGTTCCTTATGATGTCGTTTGGTCTTACGAACGCACCGACCATGTTCATGGATCTGATGAACAGGGTGTTTCGGCCATTCTTGTTCCGATTCGTCATTGTCTTTATCGATGACATCTTGATATATTCGGCGAGCCGGGAAGAACACGAGGAGCACTTAAGAGCGGTTTTGGATACTCTTAGGAAGAATTAGGTTTTTGCGCAGTTCAAGAAGTGTGATTTCTGGAAAGAGGAAGTCAAGTTCCTAGGACATGTGGTGTCCAAGGAAGGGATAGCTGTCGATCTTGCCAAGGTAGCTGCAGTGCAGGACTGGAAGCAGCCTGGTTCAGTTACTGAGGTAAGGAGTTTTCTGGGTCTTGCAAGCTATTATCGACGCTTCATTCAAGACTTCTCGAAGATTGCCAGACCGTTATCGTAGCTGACACAGAAGGATTTGAAGTTTTCTTGGAATGAGAAGGCGGAGTTAGCTTTTAAGGAGCTGAAGGATAAGTTGACGTCCGCCCCTGTGCTAGTATTGCCAGAGCAAGGGGTTAAGTATATTATATATACTGACGCCTCTCGCATTGGCCTGGGTTGTGTCCTTATGCAGAAGGACAGGGTGATTGCTTATGCTTCGCATCAGTTGAGGAAACACGAAGAGAATTACCCTACGCACGACCTAGAGTTAGCATCTGTCATTTTCGCATTAAAGCTTTGGAGACATTACCTTTATGGTGAGGGGTTCGAGCTCTTTTGCGACCACAAGAGCCTTAAGTATATTTTCACGCAGTGTGATTTGAATATGAGGCAGCACCGATGGATGGAAACATTGAAGGACTTCAAGTTCGATGTTTCTTACCATCCGGGCAAGGCGAACCTTGTGGCAGATGCGTTGAGTCGCAAGAAGGCTATTGAGTTTGTGGCTCCGCTGATGATAGCAGAGTGGGATATGTTGGAGTTCATGCGAGATTTTGAGCAGAAGCTTACGGTGGTTGAGCCGTATGAGGTTATCGCACACATTCGTGTACAACCCCTTATCGACGAAAGGATCGTTGCAGCTCAGGCGGATGATGATCTTTTGGTGAAGATGAGGAAGCGGGTTGGTACAGATGAGAACTCCGACTGGAGTGTTAGTTCTGATGGGGGCCTATGTTTTCGTGGCCGGTTATGTGTTCCTGACATCCCTGACTTGAGACGGGAGGTTCTCGAGTTAGCCTATAGTTCTAAACTTGCGATGCATCCAGGTAGTACGAAGATGTATCAGGATATGAGAAGATCTTATTGGTGGGACAATATAAAGGTCCAGATTGCTGATTTTGTTTCTCGTTGTCTCACGTGCCAACAGGTCAAGGCAGAGCATCGCCGACCTCCTGGGTTGCTGCAGCCCATGCCCATAGCAGAATGGAAGTGGGACTTCATCTCTATGGATTTTATCTCTTGGTTGCCGAGGACGAGAAAGGGATATGACTCTATTTGAGTGATCGTCGACCGATTAACGAAGTCGACGCATTTCTTACCGATCAGAGTCACTAACTCTGTAGACGAGTTGGCTAGGTTGTATATCAAGGAGATAGTACGTCTGCATGGAGTTTCCCTGGAGATTGTGTCTGATAGAGACACGCGTTTCACATCTATCTTCTGGACTCGTATTCAGGAAGCGATGGGTGTGAAACTAAAGTTCAGTACTGCGTTTCATCCGCAAACAGATGGGCAGACGGAGCGCGTGAATTAGGTCCTGGAAGACATGTTGCGAGCTTGTGTTTTGGATTTCAAGGATAGTTGGGATGATTGTCTTCAGTATACAAAGTTCGCGTATAATAACAGTTTCCAGGCGAGTATCGGCATGGCTCCTTATGAGGTGTTGTATGGTCGCCCGTGCAGAGCACCACATTGCTGGGCAGAAATTGGCGAGCGTAGTTTGCTTGGCCCGGAGTTGGTGCAGGTGACTTCAGAGAAAGTTGACGTCATTCAATGTCGACTTCTGACAGCTCAGAGTAGGCAGAAAAGTTATGCTGATATGAGGCGTCAACCGCTTGAGTTGGAGGTTGGAGACCATGTTTTTCTGAAGGTCTCTCCTATGAAGGGAGTTCTGCGGTTCGGTAAGAAGGGGAAGCTGACGCCGAGATTTATTGGTCCATTTCAAGTTCTGGATCGAGTGGGAGCGGTAGCATACCGCCTTGCTTTGCCCACACCTCTTGTGGGCATGCATAACGTATTTCATGTTTCTATGCTGAAGAAGTACGTTCCTGATCCTTCGCATGTTATCAGTTGGGAGCAAGTGCAGTTGAGTAAGGATGCCACTTATGTACCGCGACCGACGTGTATTCTCGACAGGAAGGAGCAGGTATTGCGTAACAAGGTTATCCCTCTTGTGAAGGTGTTATGGACGCATCATAGTGAGGAAGAGGCTACCTAGGAATCGGAAGCTGAGGTCAGAAAGAGCTACCCTCAAATCCTTGAGGAATATGAGAAGGTATGAATTTCGAGGACGAAATTTTCTTTAAGGGGGGTAGATTATAATGACCCTGGAAATTTTGTGCTTATCTTCCTTAAGTAATTATTTTTTGAGTAATTAGCGTTATACTCGATTGCTTGTGAAATCTGCTTCAATCACTTTAAATTGTATCTGCATGACTCAAAACTTGTAGATTAGTTAGCGCTATGTTACTTTGAAATCTGGGATCCATCGCTAAATCCAGTTGTTCTAGGAAATTTTTGAAAGTTTTGAAACGGACCTGGACCGCGCGTCGAAAGTCCGATATCGATGATCTTAGGCTGTTGCGGTCACTATGTTGGGCTTGACCATTACCTCGAAAATCAAGTCCAGATGATGTTCTGGGTCGATTTGTTTGAGTTCGGAGTGAAGAGTGTGGGAACGGTTGGAAATTTATTAAGCTTTTATGAAATCTGATTCGTGTCGCTTGCGCGATGATTTTAAGCAATCTGACCGTTGGATTCTGACCCAATTTCACCCTCTGATCAGGGAAGGTGGCCCAGGCATGTCCTTGTGCTTGTGGACCTGATCGAGATTCAGTGACCGTTGAATTGAGTGTGGTCTGCTACGGTTGATCTGAAGAGCCGGTCTGTACGAAAACTCAGCTTGACCTAGATCCATGGTCAGTGAGCTTAAGTCCGACCTTTCGTGGTATTTGGCCCACCGGAAGTGCTTCGTTGGATTGTGAGAGGGAGGTTTTGGTTATACCCTAAGTATACCTTGGCCCTGGAGTTATTTTCATCAATGTTAGGCCTATTTATAGACCTTAAAACCCTAGCTCTCTTTTCCATACGAATTTTCTCTAACCTTACCTAAGAAAGAGAGTGGAAAAGAGAGAGAAAGTGAGAGAGAAGTTGGTGAATCATCTTGGATTCTTTCCTGTTCTTCTTCATCCTTGAACCTCCACTTTGAATCGTTATTCTGACGATTTTGAGTTCATCTTTGGGTAAGTTAACCTAACCCTAATCTGTGTTAGAGCTTAGAATAGTCTTGATGTTGTTGTATCTCATTTCTATTCTTACCTTAGGTTATTCTGTCGCCGTTAACGAAGACAACTCGTCTGAAATTAATTCGGTGTTCTTTTCTGGCTTAAGGTGCGGACTTTAAGTGTATAGGTTATGGTTTTCAAGGCTTTCAATGCCAGTGAATGATTTATTCTTGTTATGGATGAGATTTCACATGCCAAATGTTGTGTTTACTTTGCGTTCCTGATATGCATGTGTTATATTGAGATTTGCGTATTCTATGTGTATGTATAAAGTACCGTATGCGTATAAAATATGAACATGTGATTGTCATGATTATTTGTCGTGTACTTATGCTAATGGTATGTGCGACAACTCCTTGACAAAAGGAATTGTCCAAATGTGTGTATTTCAACATACGTCATATATGTTGTACTATGTATTCTAAGTGTTTGTAGAAATGTCTGAATGATCTAAAGTGTGATATATCAACCTAGTATGGACGTTGAGAAGCGATTCTCAACTCTCCCACTGGTGTGTATGATTTCCTTCATGTAAGTTACATTCCTTGTTGTTTAAATTCAAGCATTACTTATGCTTACATTTATGTTAAGTTGATATTCTTCAAATGCTGGAGTACCACATGATTTGAGTTGTTGTTCCTTTACTGTTCTACATTCAATACGATTATCTGTTGTAGTGTAATGTGTGTGGGACTATGCATTAGTCCAGAAAATCGGTAATCGACCTTAAGGTTGTGGCTGAGATTGCTTTCGCCACAACGGACGTAATTAGACGAACCCGAGCCGTATTAGAGTTGGCGGCAGTGGTTTGGCCATGCGGAGTGTTTGTGCACTCTATGTCGTTCAACTCAACGTGCGCTCGTGCTAGTCGAGTTCGTCAAGTAACCCGATTGTCCGATGTATGTTCACCATGTATTGGACGCTACTGTTTGAATCTAGGGTACCGAACTTACCAATGAAATCCTATTAACCATGGTACCTTGATCTACTAAGACTCATGAGCCGGACATGGTGGTATGGGACACCGTGGTCGAGCTGTCGGCCTACGCTGGAGTGACAAGCCTCCCCGTAGTGACCAGTGAGCAACTAAACTCGTGAGCCGATTATGATGGTATGGGACACTATATTCGTACTGTCGGACTACATTGATTGGTGACGAGCCCTTTGTAGTGACCTCGAGCATACCTAGATACCGCATTGAGGTGACGAGCCGAACTGTGGTAATAAAGGTGTGATAGGCGTGCATTGATTGGTGACGAGCCCTTTGCATCGACCTCAAACCATATGATCGTATAAGATATCTAGGACTGACGACCCTAAAATGGATCCCTGTTTGGATGGTGATATGAGGAAGGTAGCTTAGCTTCCCAATCCTGCTGTATGAAAAGGACTAATAACAACTTGGTAATCATATCCATGCACCGCATTTGCATGTGATTTGTAGATGTGGCGCACTTTGAGGTGGTGTCATGCGTAACGTAAGATGAAGACGCTGAGGGTGTACGCGTGAGGGCACGCATCATTACTGCATGCATCCCTGCATTAACAAGAATACTTAGGACTTGTTTAATTATTCTGCTTTATCATTACTACTTGATTGAACTGATAACATGTTAACCTGTGCTATATTATTCCCTGATGTTGCAGATGTTGATGCGACTTTTGAGGCAGAGCGGGAGATGGATGATGATGTTTTCAGACGGGTTCTAGCGAGCCTTATTCTGATGCGCGGGATTCTGGGATTATTTTTGGGAAATTAAATGATGTAATTTATTCCTTGTAATTTTGATAGTAACACTTTCAGAACGACCTGGTATGTATATGTACTTCAGGGATTTGCACTTGTGCACATATATTTCTATAAGTCTTCCGCTTGCTTTCTTCACTTATCCTTGAATTATATCTGAGTTTTGGCTTAATCTATTCCATGTTTTATGCACTACTACAGACAACATACATCCATTATCAAGTATGTTGCATAAGTGATGTTTTAGAACTCAGGAGCTGGGTTATGCTCGACCCCCAAATTTCAGGGCGTTACACCAGATCACCCTTTACTCTGGATTTGTAGACCCAGCCGAGCATTTGAAGTCTTTCAGAGCCTGAATGGAGCATTATGGGACTTCGAGCTTAGTGATGTGCTAAGTATTTTTCCTAACTTTGTCAGGAGTTGCACGAAAATGGTATAGACACCGGACGCCGAAATCCATTAGTTCCTTCACTCAACTAAGTAAGGCTTTCATCTCTTAGTTCATCGGTCGGAAAGACAGGAAAAAGTGATGCAGGGATAAACATGATAAGGTTAATAACCATCTTCCTCAAGGATAACTACTTCGAATCCACGAAGCTTCTTTAGACTCCTCACAAAGACTTCTCGAGTCCACAAGAGAAAAAAAGAAAATAGAAATAGTATTCATGAAAATTCATAAATTAATTGATTAATGAAATAAACAAGTTTACAACCCTTTAAATAGGGATACCAGGTTTTCGAATAAGTTTTAGAAGTAAACTACAACTAAAACTCTCTAAAACTCATAACGTCTTATGTGGCTTAACCACGTTATTCTCCTAATTTTTCTAAATACTTTTTACGTTGGACACAACTCCTAAAGCCCAGTGGATGAAGAGTTACAATCAAACTAAAACTTACTAAAAATAGTAAAAATGAAAATAAATATGGAATTTGACCGTCGATTTGATGGAATCTCGAAAATTCGGCATGGGAAACTTGGATAGTTGAGTTGGTTGGCTAAAGTAGATTTTTTTGGTTAGCTTGTTAGTACACACCTATGTCAGTACACACACTCCATGTTAGCCACCCCCGCCAGGGATCGATACCAAGACCTCAAGTGTTGAAACGAGGTATCTCCACTCAGTCTGCCAGTTGAGATAGTTGAGTTGGTTGGCTAAAGTAGATCATCCTACCCCAAAATCATATATCGTAGGTCAAGTAACTCATTCCGGTTTGCGAGATATGCCTGTTTTAAGGTTATAATGGTCTTGATGACTTCAGCCTCCGATCAGGCCTTCTCTGGTCCAATACGGACATGAAAGTGTCCGCGACTCGCTCTACATTAGAAAGTCATCTGTCATGCCCCAAACTCGAAAACCAGACTCACAGAATTCCCGATCGCCGAATCCAACGCCGACAGCCTCCGTAGTACCTCATTCTCTGCTTCCAGCGCCCATACGCCATATTCCGATCCTAGGATCCTAAAAAGAGCATTTTCAGTGTGATTTTTTTTAGTAAAGGAGCATAACCACAAGCATAACCAAGTCACAAACGACAACATCACCATATATCCTCTATAATAAAAAACTTTAGAGTACAATACATAAAGGGAAATACAATATCAAAATCAAAAGCTCCAGAAGAAAGTTGCACGCTCTAATCTCAATGCTACTGCGGCGTCCTCACGTCACCTACATGCAACGATCATGTATAAGCTTATAAAAAGATTAGAGGGTGGTGTAAGTGTGTGCGCAAGGTGAGTGCCAAGCATACTATATCAGAATAACGCGAAAACATGTTAATAAATCCATGAATGCTATCAGCCATACTAAGGCTATACAATGCAAGGCGTGAATGCTGTCAGCTATACCAAGACTATGCGATTCAAGGCATGAATGTTGTCAGCCATACCAAGGCTGTGCGATGCAAGGAATAAATGTTGTCGGTCATACCAAGGCTATGCAATGCAAGGCCTACATGTCCAATGTCACATGCGAGATGCAACTCAAGCATACCAATCCTCATTAGAATCCACATATCAATACAACTCAACTCTGGAATATCACCGGGGTCTAGTACACCCTACACCAGATTGCTGCCAACTAGACACGCAACCATGTAAGTGGAAGAGACTACACTATCCGCCTGACCAGTAGTCGGTCAATATATACACGGCATGTCGATAGCGGACCCATTTATGAGTTGGTCAAACTCAGCCTAGCTATGCCCCTTACCCTCAGGCGGATAAGGCCACACCCCTTTCCAACCAATCACTACAAAATGGGAGATGTAGCTTAACGGTATACGGCCCTTGTACGCTCATGTATCCACTCGGTCTCGACGTTGGAGCAACCTCCAGGTACAATAAGGGTTTAAGGCTTCACCCAAGGACACCCTTGTGCCCCAGTGTTATAACCAAAATATTTTCGGTATCCAATCCTGTCATCCGTGATATGCCTGTGGAGGCCACAACCCTGATGTCACTAGGGCATACAATGATCATATCACATAATGCAAGATGCATGAGTCACACTATCCAGTCATACATCAATCCTACGCATACCGCGCGCTTATGTGGGGCAACTTCATCTATCAGGGAGTCCCATAAACAATCCGCCTAATGGCATATGCTATGATCAGTCGCTCCTCATATTAAGCATACATATGATACGTATGAGCATGTATCACGATGCTATGCTAGCACAAACTCAATGTGTCCTACTAGACTAAGTACACTAGCATGATTATCAACTATAGCTGTAAGGCCCGTATCCTAGTCCGTACTGTTCCGTTGGCTTTCGCGGTCCTCTCGGTCAAATCTGGCGATTCACGATCTGTAATCGGCAGTTGCCGCGACCCTGAGTCGTATCCCATTTTCCAGAGTTGGCTTGACCTGAGACCTATACCCTTGCGACTGTACTGTCACCGCGGTTCTGATGCCGCGTCTTGCTCACCGAGGCGATACCCGTGCCAGGATATGTGGGCCCACGTTCAGTTTAAGGAAAACGCCGCGCATTGTAATCCCGAGAATCCATCACATCAATCCTATCAATCCCATCAATCAAAGTACACATCACACTCCATCACTCACCCATCCCCAAGTACAACCACCTCTCCTAAAGTCAACTCTCTCTTACACAAGTACACATCACACCCATCACACCCATTTCTCTCTCTTACACCTCTCTCTCTCATCTCTCTCATTCTCCAAGCAAGCATCCCATGTCCATGGCTCCAAGAGAGGAGCTAGTGTGGCCCACCTTTCTATCTCTCATCTCCACCCTCTGAAACCAATCTCAACCGTCGGAATTCTTTCCTTGGAGCTCTAAGACCTAATGGAGGAAGGAGGAGTTCAAGATCAAAAGTGGGTGCTCTTTTCTCCCTCTCTCTTTCCTTATTTCTTTATGATGATGTGGCCGTGTGGTCCGCTCGGATAGACCCCCACCATGATGTATGTAACCTATCCACAGCATCCATCTTCATGGGACCAACCTGATGCATGTGTTGGACTTACACTGTTCAGCCCATTAGCGGGCCTGGATGGAAGGAAACACATATCAGGTTGATCCAACCAAGTGGGCCACGTCCATGTGGGACCCACCTTGATGGAATGTATATTCACGCCGCCCATCCAGTGTGTCTGGACACTAGACGTGCTCCAGTGAAATGTGAACAGACCGTGGGTGTACTAATAGCAACAGAGAAGAAGAAAAAGAAAAAAGGATAATAATGATAATAAATTATTTATTTAAGGTTTTTGGGTGGGCCCCTCATGTAGGCCCTACCTTGATGTATGTTTTTAATCCAAGCCGTCCATCCTCTTTCCTACCTCATTTTAGGCGTTGAACTGAAAAACGGAGCCAATCCGACGTTCTGGCAGGCCATAGCATAGCCAATGGTGACTTTCATCGTTAAAACTCACCCTGATGTTTCGGTACACCGAAACATGCTGCATATTGGGCTCATTTGGTTGGTCTTGAGCTGTGGAGTGCAATGGATGGGCTGGATTCAGCTGGTGCGGGCCCCACGTATGAAAAACCTCAAATGTCAGTTTTTTTTCAAAAATAAAAATAAAAACAACAACAGCCGCATTGCTGCTACTGCTGGTAGAGAGAGGACGCGCAGGCGTCTTGCGCTGTGGGCGGACGACCAGGGACCCACGGTCCCAGCCGTGGGCCCCACCATGATGTGTATTTTTCATCCATGCCATTCAGTTAGTGGGCCCCTTCTTGAAGTGGGCTCCCTCCAAAAATCAACTTGATCTGGGACCCAGGTGGCCCACATCACAGGAAATAGTGTTGAATTAAACATCTACCATTGAGACTCTTCGAGCGTCCAGAAGCTTTGGATCAACATGAAATTTATTTTCCCTCTTCATCTGGGTCTATGTGACCTTATCAACGGGTTGGATGGCGTATAAACATTATGGTGGGCCTCACGTGGTACCCACAGTGGTGTATGTGTTTTATTCATACCGTCTAGGCGGATGGTGGAGCCCACATAGATGTATGTGTTTTATTAATGTCGTCCAGCTGCTGCTGGACGGCTAGTGGACCCCACCAATGACGTATGTGTTTATTCACACCACCCTCCACACTGGACGGTGGGACCACCCCACGTGTGGGGCTGATGTGTGTGCATGTGTGTGTATATATATATTATATTATATATAGATTTTAATATGTACATGATGGTGGGCCTTCATGGGGCCCACCATAATGCATGTGTTACATCCAAGCTGTCCATCCATTTTGAAAGCTCATTTCATGGCGTGAGTTAAAGAATGAGTCAGATCCATAGCTCATGTGGACCCCGCCCTTGATGCGTGTGTTGCATCCAAACCGTCCAACCATTTGGCAAGCTTGTCTTAACAGGCTTGAGACTAAAAATAAGTCAGATCTAAAGTTCAAGTGGACCCCACCATTTAAGGTAGTGGACAATGACGTCCACCGTTCAAAATTTCTAAGGGCCATGGGAGTTTCCTATTAAGCTGATATTTGTTCCACTTCATCTATCATTACGTTAATTTATGAACATGTTGGATGCAAAACATATGTTATAGTGGGCCTTAGGAACTTAAATGGTGGAAATCATTATCACCACTTTTATTTAGGTGTGGCCCATTTGATATACATGGGGCCCATTAGTGTGGCCCATTTGATGTACGTATGACCCATGTGAGGAGGCCCATCTTGATGTATCGTGGCCCGTCTAGTGGGGCCCACCTTAATATATAGGAGGCCCATGTTATGAGGCGCACTTGATGTGTTTTGTGGCCATTTGTGAGGCCCATCTTGATGTATTTTGTGGCCCATTTGTCGGGCCCACTTCGATGTATGTTGTGGCCCATTTGTCGGGCCCACTTTGACGTATTTTGTGGCCCATTTGTCGGGCCCACTTTGATGTATTTTGTGGTCCATTCGAGGTGCCCACCTTAATGCATGCACTCTATATTCACATCGTCCAGCAGCTACTGGGCGGTGGGACCCTCCTTATTATATGCTATAATCTGTGTTGAATAAGCATACCGTCCATATGCAGTGTGGGCCAGCATGATGTATTTATTTATCCACACTGCCCAATCTCTGGCCGTGGGATGCGGAACCCGTGTGACATATGTATTTCATTCCATGCAGTCCATCTGTGTGAGGCCCACCTTGATGCATCCGTTGTACACATGGATCCCACATGATATATATGTTTTTATATCCACACTATCCAACTATTTGGATGGGATGCACCATGATGTATTTTTATCCCCGCCATCCAGGGCAGGCACCCCATTATGATATATATCAGGGCCCATGGGTTGAGGCCCATTGAGATGTATTCAAAACCCATTAGGTAAGGCCCATTGTAATGTATTTGGAACTCGTGAGAAGAGCCCACCTCATATGTTCCACCCTAACCGTCCAGGTCATGTAGGGCCAGCCTCGATGTATGTTTTATTCACACCTTCCGTGGGATGTATGCATTCTATATCCACACTAACCATCTGGTGGGGCCCATCTGTTGCATGTGCAGGGCCTACCTATTGTGCATTTGTGCGGCCCATTGATGTAACTCACTTGATGTGTATGAGCCCCATTAGTGCGGCCCATTGATGCAAGACCCGTTATGATATGTTAGAGGCCCATGGTTGAGGCCCATTAGGATGTGTTTATGGCCCATTTGGTAAGGCCCACTGAGATGTATTTTCGGCCCATGGGTCGAGGCCATTGTGATGTATTCCCGGCCCGTATGTCGAAGCCATTGTGACGTATTCCCGGCCCGTATGTCGAGGCCCATTGTGAAGTATTCCCGGCCCCTATGTCGAGGTCCATTGTGATATGTTCCAGCCTAGTTATCAAGGCCCAACTTAATGTGTATAAGACCCATTAGTGCGGCTCATTGATACGGCCCACTTGTTGGATATGAGTCCTATTGGTGCGACCCAATGATGCGACCCACCGTGATGTGTATATTAGGCCAATGGTGCGGCCCAATGTATCGACCTGCCGTGATGTGTATGCCCACGTGCTGCATGTATAAGGCCCACCTGTGATGACTATCTGAGGCCACTTGTTGGATATTTGGGCTCACCTTATGTTTGACTCTATGTGGACCACTGCTTGGGAGTAGTGTTGGTTGAATGTCCACATTTTGTGTAATGATGGTTAAACGCTCGCATGTTGACCTTCCCTTAGGCCTAGTTAGGCCCATTCTCATTGATACCGCTTGTATAGGCCGATTCATCGAGGCCGATTCTGATTGCCAAGGCCGAGTATCGAGGCCGGTTCTGAGTGTCGAATCCGATTGTTAAGGCTGATTTCGATTGCCAAGGCCTATTATTGAGACCTATATGATGTATATACGACCTGTATTTGAGGCCCATTGAGATGCGTATTCGGCCTGTATAATGTATGTATAGCCCGTGTTTAAGACCTAATGTGATGAGTAGAAGGTCTATGTGATAGGGCCTATTGTGATGTACTTGAGGTCCATGGGCAAGGCCCATTGTTATGTATTCGTGGCCTATGGGCGAGGTCCATTGTGATATGTAATAGGCCCATGAGGCATGGCCCATTTGATATATTCGCCATGAGCAGGGCCCACCTGCTGTGTATATGTGGCCTTGAGCAAGGCCCATTGTGTTATATATTAGGTCCTTGTGTGAGGTCATGGGTCCACTATATGTTAGGCTCTATGTGGGCCCTTCCTTGGAGGTAATGTTGGTTAAATGTCCACATTATAGAGGTTGATGGTCGATGCCGGTTATTGATACCGATTATGAGTATGTGACAGCATAACATCATGATACATGCCCATACGCATCATCTGCATGTTGGTTATGAGATGTCGTTGATCATTTCATATGTCATTGAGCATGTTGTTATGAGACTCCCTGATAGGCGGAGGTTTCTCACATGAGCGTACGGTATGCGCAGGATTGATGCATGACTGGATTGTATGACTCATGCATCTTGCATTATGATTACTGTACGCCCTAGCGATATCAGGGTCATAACCTCCACAGGCATATCGTGGATGGCCGGATGAGACACCAGAAATATTTGGTTCTAGCATACGGGTGTCATAGATGTCCCTAGGTGAAAATCCCTAAACCCCCGTGGCTAGGAGATTCCCCAACGTCGAGACCGAGTGGATGTATATGAGCGCAAGAGGGCGTATACTAATAGGCCGCGTCTCCCACTGTGTCGTGGTCGGTTGGGAGAGGGTGTGACCTTACCCGCCTGAGTGAGGGGACAATATCTAGGTTGAGTTTGACCAGCTTGAGGAATGGGTCTGCTATCGATGAGCCGGGCCCGATATTAGCAGGCGGATAGTGAGGTCTCTTCCACATACCCAGTTATGCGCTTGGATAGGGGCGGCAAGCTGGCGTAGAGTGTAATAGACCCTGGTGATGATCCTAGAGATGAACAGTACTGATAAGTGGACTTATTGAGTAGGAGTTGCATACTCATTCATTCATTCATTTACTATCCACTCAGGCTGGTGGTGCGCAACTATTTGTTTCGTGCACCTTCGCAATGACCAGGATTTCGGTTGGGGTGCATGACTAACCTGAGATCAGGAGTTTACCACATTGAGTCCGACTATCCGAATTTAAGTATGGGACTGGTTTGGACAGAAGTCCCTTGTGATGGACCCTATAGCCTGCGATACTACGGACTATCATCCCGACTTCACACTCCAGCATGGTCATTCCATTCACTGCATATTGCATTGCATTCGCGACATATGATATTTTGGATTACCTGTGTTTCTACATTTATATGGTTTAGATACCGCATCTGATATTTGACTCTTTATGACTCCTCATTTGTATAGTTAATCTGTATCGCGTATTCTGATATTGTTCCTCATTTATATAGCTAATCTGTATTGCGTATTCTGATACTGTTCCTCATTTGTATAGTTGATTTGTATTGCGTATTCTGATATTTCTTGACTCATGGACTTGTCAGTATTTTCGCTTACTCTAATAACATATGATTCAGGACCTTGCGCCTATTTCAACATTATATGATTATGACATTGTATTAAATACTTGACACTTACCTTGTGCACACACTTACACCACCCTCTAAGCTTTCTATAAGCTTATGCACGATAGATACGTGCAGGTGATGTTAGGTTGCAACAGTGTTGAGCTTGGAGCGTGCAGCGGTCTTCTGGAGCTTGATTTTCAATTTATGTATTTCCCTTTCAGCATTGTATTCAAATGTTTATATTAGTGGATATGTGATGATGATGTTGCCTTTGTAATTTGGGTATGCTTGTGGTTATGCTTATTACGAGTTAAATGTACAAAAAAAAATTCCTCCTTGTAGGATCCCAGGATCGGAATCTAGTGTATGGACGCTAGGAGCCTAGAATAGGATTTTGCAGAGGCTGTCAGCACCGGATTCGGCGATCGAAAATTTTGTGAGCCGGTTTTCTAGTTTGGGGCGTGACAATAGCCGGTAATGACCGGCCTTAACTGGTATGTCACTTATAAGAGTAGGGGCTGAACAATATGCCCCTTTAGACATATAGAAGTCTATATGGCATGGTCCATGTTAGACTATCACAACCTACTCCAGGTATTAGCATATCATATGTCCTACGGCAGGGTCCACTGAAAGGACGATGGGTCTAACCCCTGCATTAAGGTAGTTTCCACATAATAGATATATCAAATCTGATACCACGTATTCTTCCGTCTACGGCAAGGGTGATGATGTACTAAACAATGGTTATACCAAATCTAATACCACATGTTCTTCTGTTTACGGTAAGAGATGATGATGTACTAATATGCACTAATGTCAAGGATGGACCTCACACTTGTCTCAATAAGGAGATGAATGGTGTGGAAGATATGTAAATGTCACGAGGTCCTAGCAAATGGGGTACAAGGGTAGGATACATCTCTCATGGGGAGTGAAGTGGGTATATAACAAGGTGAGTTCACAAGGTAAGCTAACCGAGTGAACAATTGGGCTTTCTCAATCTCTTATCATGAATAAATTGGGCTTCCGTATGGGGCCCGATACATACACAAAGTGAGCTTGGTGGAGTTCATACATCTAGGACTATGTGTCCTTCTAACGGATTGGGTAGCCCACTCAACTCCTAAGTGAGCCTTAGGTATGGTCACTAAACTTAGGCAAAATATGAATCTAGGTGCGTCACATTTCTACGGAAGGCCCGTTATGAACATAATGTGGGCTCCAAGGTTTGGACAACCCTACAGGGCATGGTGGGAAGGTACTAGCATCAATGGGGGCCCAACGGTTTGGGTTAGCCCAATAAGAGAGACAGGTAGTACTAACATCAATGAGGTCCAATGATTTGGGATAGCCCAAAAAGGTGAGATGGATCATACTTGTACTAGTGGGGGCCCATCAATTTGGGTTAACCTACAACAAGGGAAGGTGGGAACGGGCCTAACAATGGGCCCTAGGGAGGATTATAAGGTGGGCATTTAACCACCATTAATTTTACAATATGGACATTTAACCATCATTACTCTCAAGGCATGGCCCATAGAATTTATCTCATGATGGGGGCCCAAGGCCTTATACTAGCTAGGACAATAGTTGGGCATCATAAACATTACTATATACATTATAGTGGGTTTACACATCATAATGGCCTCACCACATAGGCCTCTCATATATTACATTGGGCCTCACACATGGGGCTCATAGACATCACATTGGACCTCATCATAAGGGCCTCATACACATCATATTGGGCTTCACACAAGGGCCTTATATACATCACATTGTGCCTCACACAAGGGCCTCATACACATCTCATTGGGCCTCACACAAAGGCCTCATATACATCATAATGGGCCTCAACAAATGGGCCACATATACATCAGAATGGGCCTCACTAAATGGGCCACAAATTCATCATATTGGGCCTCACACAAGGGCCCATGAGCTAGGCACATGGGATGGATAGTGTGTGTAACTCATACAACATAGTGGGCCTCATGGGGCAGCCTATGATTCAGTAAAAAAGGGGCAACATGTATAACATATAAGTCAAGGTGGGCCCCACAGGTCAGCCTTATGGTCCAAAAAAAATAGATGGACAGTGTGCTTACAACATACATCAAAGTGGGCTTGCACATGCAATAGGTGTGCCCTACTCATGCACAGTAGTTGGGCCGTGCACCTAACCGATGGGCCCCACCAAATGAACGGTAAGGGTGTGAAATACATACATCGGGTGGGTTACACATCCCAGTGGACTAGATGGCATTGATAAAACACAACATCAAGGTGGGGTCCAGTCCACGTATATGGACAGTCGGTGAGGATAAAACCCATATGTCAGGGCCCCATAATGTCTGGACGGTGCTGATCAAACACAAACATCAAGATGGGGTCCCACGTCCAAGATCTGGATGAACGGATAGATAGTGTAGATGAAACATTACATCATGTGGGCCCTATCATCCAGCATGCTTGGACGGTGCAGATATGAAACACAAACATCGATGGAAGGTCCCACCGTCCAAAATACTGGATGGTGCAGATATAACACATTCCTCAAGGTGGGCCCCACCCCCACATGTGCAGCATGTGTAAGGTGGGTCCCACATCCAATAAACAGATGGGCAGCGTGAATAAAACACATAGTAGGTTGGACGGTGTGGATGTATACTTATACATCACAATGCGCTCCACCGTCCATGGACGATGGATGGCATGGATAGAGATGTGCATTAGGTGGGTCCACACATGTGGCCCGCCAGTTTTAGATTAAAGCTGATATTTATGTTTTTCTTCCAACGTCTAGACCTGCTGGCAGGCTGGACGAAGTCGATACAACACATCCATTAGGTGGGTCCCACTGGTGGGCAACAGGGTGGCTGCCACTGATGGATGATGTGGATCTAATCCATTCATCAAGGTGGGCCGCAACAGGGAGAGAGAGAGAGAGAGAGAGAGAGAGAGAGAGAGAGAGAGATGTGTAGCAGAGGAGCTCCACCACTATGAGCTTCTCTAGCAATTACAATGCATACATCAAATGGGTCCACCGAATGTGGGTCCTCAAATCATAAAAATCAACGGTGGAAATCCTTTTTCTACTAATTAAATGCAAGGTCTAGATGACCTTTAAGCAATAGGAAAATAAACATCATGATGGACCGGGTCCATGGAGAATGGCCCCATCATGGGATGAACATATAGATCATGGTGGGCCATCGACCACACCTAGGGTCCAAAGTGAGATCCATAACATCAATCGGTAGGCCCCACTTGGCCCATCATCAAAAAACACAATCTAATCTTATAAACACCCAGTGATTGCTAATCTTCTAGGCTCCTTGGAATGCTAAGCTCCTTGGCTTCAACTTTGATGGAGGATGATGAATATTGAAGGGCTAGGATGAAAGATTTGGGGATAGGAAGTGGGCCACACACTTGGCTCTTTCTTCTCCTTAGAATGCTTGGACGGTCACCTCTCTTGGTTGCATAGGAAAATGGTAGAGAGAATGAGAGGGAGAGAGGATGTTGTAAGAGGAGGTGACATGGAGGGTATGGGGTTATGTAAGAGAGGGATGGGTTGTATACTTGAGTAGTACTAGATTATTTGATGTGATGGATGGTAGAGATTCTCTCAGGATTCGCAATATGTGGCATTTTCCTTGAAATAAACGCGGGCCCACAACTCCTAGTATGGGTATCGCATCGGAAGGTAAGTCGTGGCGTTGAAACCACGGCGACGGCGCGGTCGTAATCGTATAAGTCTCGGGTTGAGTCGACTTTGATTTATAGGATGCGACTTAGGGTCGCGGGTAAATGCCGACTACAGGTCGCAAGTCACTGAAATTCGACAGAGAGGATTGCAGGAATCTAAGGAACGGTACGAACTACGACACGGGCCTTACACCATCAACTCACCTTCTTACAGTCACTCAGAGGGAGGACGAGCTGCTAAGAGACTACATCATCTATTTTAACACTGAAGTTGTCAAGGTCGATGGTTACTCTGACTAGATAACTTTGGTCGCTATAGTAGTCGGCCATAAAAAATGAAAGTTTTTCTTCTTTATTATTAAGAATCCACCGACTACCCTCACTGACCTACTTAACTGAGCTCAAAAATATTATGATGTCGAAGAACTCTTCAATTCATGAAGAGCTACTTGAGGAGGAAATAACTCCATTAAGGATAAAAAGCGAAGATAAGAAGGGGAGCCCTCTATCGCTAACACAAAAAGAAATGAGGACGACCAAAACTGGGAATAGCGTACCAACCGATGTCCTGAAAGTCACTTCCATCAGTACACTCTGTTGAACACCAAGCTGGAGCAGGTACTTAGGGAAGTTGAGACGAGCAAGGAAACCTGATCACCAAGCTGAATCAGTCAACTAAGCTCAGTAATAAGGCTCATCGACCAACCCTGACATCGACATCAGGTACTGAGAGACATATCGACTAGAAGACATGGAGAGTATGCTCTTACCTGACCCATGGAATGCTGAGTACATGAAGATCTACTACCCATGAGACAATCTGAAAAGTTAAACAACTATGCTCGACTGGTCATCTTAGTAAAGGCTACTTGTATTTAACTACGAGGCACCTCTCCTAGTTGAGGAAAAATGTCCTTTCTTTTGCTTTTGCTGTCTTGTCTACCGTCTTTATCTACAAGCTCAACCATAAGGAAACCTCTCCGAGCTAAGGGGAAAAATATTTCTTTATTTCTATTATCTGGTCTGCTAGACCTATGTGCTCGACTACAGGGAATCCCCCTCTGTTGAAGGGAAAAGGTCCCCCATCCTATCTACTATGTGCTCGACTGTTAGTGACCTCCCTTAGTTAAAGAGAAGAAGGTTCTCTTTCTCATTCTTAATATTTTGTCTATTAGTTACATGACCTAAAAATCTACAAGCTTGGTTATCGACTAAAAACCTACATGCTTGACTATCGTATTTACTAAGTCATTATACATGACCACCCACACATAAAGGCAAAACGACACTTATCACACTGTGCATGACTCCTCCTACGGAGATACTGTCGTAATATCCTCCTTGATCACCGCAGTAGGCCCATCCCTTTCCAACTCCCGCATTAGTTACTAGGCAACAAAATCGAGGAACATACATAGAACGAGCTAACCTTCTTTAGTTAAAGAATCAAGACTCATCACTCATACATTAGTTCGAAAGTTACTTCCCAAGCTCATAAAGTATAGAGCTTGGAAGAAGCAGGGCCATTGTATGAGTAAAATGGAGCTAAACAAATGTATGAGACAGATGAGCTGAGCAGCGAGACTCGGTGACTTTATATATTACTTGAGGCCGAAAAATCACCCCAACCTTTGGTGTCAGCTACTTTCTACCTCGGTCTCAGTTATCACTTTAGCCCTCGACCCGACCTCAGGTACTAACCTTGGATACCGACCCGACATCAAGTACTAACCTTGACATTGGATATCGACCTCAACCTTAGAATAGAAAGAAGAATCATCTTCGTATACGGGCGGGACTACCTCCCAATATTTCTGCCGAAAATCACACCGATCAAGGTAAAGTCGGATATATTCTTGAAATTAGAGTCTGACTCCAATACAACCCCTCCAGCCAATCAACTCAGATATGGAGACAGCTTAGAAAGCCTATAAATATATCCCCT
Organism: Magnolia sinica; assembly: GCF_029962835.1. NCBI lineage: Eukaryota > Viridiplantae > Streptophyta > Magnoliopsida > Magnoliales > Magnoliaceae > Magnolia > Magnolia sinica. The sequence continues at coordinate 131,087,711 of NC_080574.1, read as the reverse complement.
ACCATGGGTAAAAGGTATAGACAACTTTCCCAATTATATTACACCTACTATGAGTCCATACGCCTGACTTAGGCATCGGAGGGTCCCCAGCCTTAACCGGCGCCCCTTGTATCTTCTCTTGTTCTCCATTAAATTACAGGTACTTAGAGGCTCGCAAGAAGTGAGGCAGGACTTCTCTTTTTCTCCATTAAATTGAAGGTGGAAGGCGGGCTAACAAGGATAACCAGATTTCAATGTCAAGACTCATAAATAAAGGAAAGAGAAGAAAATGAAGATTTCATTGACATGAATGCCCGTTTAAAAAGTGAAGCCCATGGTTCACTAATCCACAACATTAATATGTTATATCCAGTCCAAATGGAGTATGCTTGTGTTCTTGGTTCGCGCGTGATACACCTAATTCATTACTAAATGGATAACACTTTAACTATTATAATGCAACTGAATCGCTTCTTGCTTCAAACCGAGTTCTCCTATTAGACCTTTTAACCACAATGCCTCATTTGATGCCTCTATCACAAGCATATATTTTATTTCAGTTGTAGACAACGCTATTGTAGATTGTAGTGTAAATCTCAAACATATTGGTCCAACTGATCATGTGAAAACATATCCCATAGTGGACCTTATATTATCCAGATCACCTGCATAATCCAAATCTACGTAGCTTATGAGTCCACCTAAAGCTTCGTGTTTCGTGAACATGATTCCAGTATCGATTGTGCCCTTGAGACACCTGAGAATCTACTTAACAACATTCCAATGCTCCTTCTGTCGATATACCATAAACTTGCTAACTACATTGACTGCATGTGTGATATTTGGCCCCGTGCAAACCATTACATACATTAGACTTCCCACTACACTCACGTACGATACTCATGTCATTTTAAAAATCTCTTCATTTGTACTTAAACACGGCCTGACTGACAACTTGAAGCGACCTGCTAGAGGTGTGCTAACTAGCTTAATACCCTCTATATGGAACCTTTCTAGCACCTTTTGCACATAACCCTTCTGAGAACGCCATAGTTTTTCAGATTCTTTATCTCTGCTTATCTCCATGACTATGATATTCTTCGTAGCACCCAGATCCTTCATGTCTAACTCCTTACTTAACAAAGATTTAAGCGAGTGTATATCTGTCTTTTCCTTTGCAACAATCAACATATCATATATGTAAAGTATCAGTAGCCGATTCCCATGACGAGAGAGAAAAACACTTCCCTATCCTCATCCCCCTCATTTTGCTTAACCTGCAACTGATTCTATTATTCTTGAGGTACCTTGTTCTAGTCGTCCATCACATCCTCCAAATAGATTTATATGGTGTATGTTTTCTGCTTTCGAGTCTGTTTCTATACCCACCTCATATTCTTAGGCTTCCGCACAACAATGTTGGCAGGATGCCATTGTAGCCGAGTTATAGGCACTGACAAATAATCACACATGGGATCTCATTCCACACCCACCGGGCCACCAAGTGATTAGTAGTACATGGGTCTATTCCAGAAAGCTCAAATCAAATGGTACTCTTGAAAGGTATAAAGCTCATCTCATGGCCTAATGTTATAAGCAGGAGTATGACATTGACTATAAGGAGATGTAACGCCCCGTGTTTTCAGGACCTGAGTATATGACTCATTTTCCAAAAACCTGAGTGTTAACTTATAAAGAGTCAAATTCTAATATATATATATATATATATATATATATATATATATATATTTCTAATCTTTCAGAGTTAACAGTTCGGCGAAGAATGGACAAATTAACATAAAGAAGAATTTACATTTATATTTAGAATATATAAAAGGCTGCTTATAATGACTTATACAAACCAATGTCTCGATATTAACAATAAAAGATTTACATAATTTAATACATGAGAAATATTAAAATGCATTTAAACATAAGGCGCAAAGTTGCATAGCTTCTCTTAGTAGGTACAACCATGGATCCTTGACAATTACACCCAGCTCCTCATCAGTCTAAACCTGAATATCACTTAAACCACATGTGCTACCTATACGGTTATATATTTATTAGATGAGTAGCCAACTCAGGGTGAATTCTCCTCAAGATTATATACTACCACCTTAGCTAAGCATAGTAAAAAAACAACAAAGCAATCAAAACAATATATGATGTAGTCTTTTTAAATGCATGGATGTGTGAATGCACATCGATTTAGGGATGCTCATCCAGTCGGACTTGGGCTCGTCACCCATGCAAAAGACTAGTCACCAGTGTAGCATATCTCGTACAACATGGTGCCAAGTCATCAAGTACGTGGGTCACTAGCGAAGCATAACTCGTACAGCATAGTGACCAAATCATCATGTAGGTCAATAATTCATGGTGTAGGAGCTAGCGAAATGATACCTCACTAAACCTAAGGTCACATGCTACAACATCTAGAATTAGCCACCCGTCATCGCCAATATGCTATGAATGCATAATTAGTCAAACCATTATTATTTTAATTGCAATCAGTCGGTATAAGTAACTCAATGGTCACTACGGGGGGCTCGTCACCCAGCATAGCCCGACAGGTTCGGCATAGTATCCCATGACCACCATCCCTGGCTCATAAGGTTTTCCCATCTTAGGATGTTTAATGGATGCCCGTCGACTAGCGGCCAATCAAATTTCATAAGTAGGGATTACCATCGCATGGTTATAAGCCATCGAAGGCACGTCGGGTAAACCTCAAAACATGGGACATATGTCAAATCGCAACGACAAAAGGGTATATGGATCATCAAATCAAAACGGCAAAAAGGGTCAAGCAAGGCTAAATTAGAGTGGTTAAAAAGATCATTTATATGTCACTCAAGACGTATGCCCTATGGATGGTAAATCTTACGTTAATATTCAATATCCTATATAACTTCTAAATCGAGGGCCCATTTCTTATCATAACCCATCTTGTTACATCCTAAGTGTGGGTTCTCGTATACAAGAGGGAGTTACCCACTAGTAAGTGTAGTGAATAGGGATTCATAAGCGACTCACAACAATTCATGTAAAAGTATATAATTATAGCATGGAAGGCATATGTTAAATATAATAATCACAATAGGTCATGATGTGAACTATTGATCAAAATGTGAGTTATCATGTAAGTAACTATCGCATGCAACATAGTTCACAACTATCAACTATAAATCAGATATAAATCATGTCTTAAGAGTTCATAACTAGGGTAAGAGGTAGCATGCTACACTACAGGAAATTGCTCTTTTACTGACAATATAATTTGTTGGTATTCCATATTTTTTCATCAGTAATGATCATTACCAACGAAATATGTTGTCGGAAAGATCGTCGTGATAAGATCGTGGTTAAAGGCTTTTCCCGACAAAATTTTACTTCATCGGCAATGGTAAAACAAATATAGACGAAAAAAATCATCGTTAAAACATGTTACTTTTGGTAGGAAAAAATAATATATTTCGTCAGTAAATACAGCTTATACCGACGAAATATTTCGTCGGTATAAATTGTGGATAAACTTTTACATATGATATATTTAGTCGGTATAAACTATAGATTAAACTTTTACCTACGAAATATTTCATCGGTATAAACTATGGATAAACTTTTACCTACGAAATATTTAGTCAGTATAAACTGTGGATTAAACTTTTACCTATGAAATATTTCGTTGGTATAAATTGTGGATTAAACTTTTACCTACGAAATATTTCGTTGATATAAACTGTGGATTAAACTTTTACTTACAAAATATTTCGTCGTTATAAACTATGGATTAAAATTTTACCGACGACATATTTCGTAGGTATAAACTTTTACCAATGAAATATTTCATATACAGATCGTCAGTATAAATTTTTGTACTAATTTCTACATATAAAATATTTCGTCGGTATATGTTTTCGACTTACTATTACCAACAAAATATTTCGTCGGTAACAGTTTCTTTTTTTTCAAAATTCAGAAAAAAAAAATTCCTGATATACACCTGTTACAATACATTTTCATCATATTCACATCCACATCCATCCAAACAAAAACTACATCCATCTAAACACAAACCATATCCATTTATACATAAACAATCTTATCCACATCACATTCATCCACGCACAAATACATATAAGTGTAACATTCGTATATAAAATAAATCATAAATAAAATAAAAAAATCACGAAGATGAAGGAGGAGGTGGTGGGGCATCAGATAAAGCCGGAGGTGGCTAAGTGTGTAGCGAGAGCCTAAAACATTTCCTGCATCCGTCGCTCATGCTCTACCCACATCTCCTCAATCCTCATCTCTTACTCCTTCCATCGCCTCTCGTCCTCCTCCCTCTGCCTCTCCAACTGCTCTCTGATCCCATCGAGATGACCGATAGCAGCTGAACCTCTCTCTCTACGATATCAGCTCGGCGTAGGGCACTCTTGCCAGTGACAAATCGGCTGGAGGCAACTCTAGTGGATGTCATGAGCTTGGCATCATGGCCAAGCCCACGCAGATATTTAGAACAGGTGTCAATCACCTCGCTTAGGATATCTGGCTCACTCCACTGACTAGCATCGGGAGTGGGCTGACTGCATATGGTGTCCATCGTCGCCTATAATGAAAACATATGAATTTAGGTGTAGGTTATAGGTTATAGGTTAAAGGTTTAAGTTTAGGTTAAGTTTATAGATTTAGGTTTAAGTTATAGGTTATAGGTTTATGTTTAGGTTATAGGTTTAGGTTTAGGTTTAGGTTATAAGTTTAGGTTTAGGTTTAGGTTATAGGTTTAGGTTTATGTTAAGGTTATAGGTTTAGGTTTAGGTTATAGGTTTAGGTTATAAGTTTAGGTTTATGTTAAGGTTATAGGTTTAGGTTTGGGTTTAGGTTATAGGTTATAGGTTTGGGTTTAGGTTATAGGTTTAGGTTTAGGTTTAGGTTACAGGTTATAGGTTTAGGTTACAGGTTATAGGTTATAGGTTATAGGTTATAGGTTTAGGTTTAGGTTAAGGTTATAGGTTATAGGTTATAGGTTATAGGTTATAGGTTTAGGTTATAGGTTATAGGTTATAGGTTTAGGTTTAGGTTTAGGTTAATGTTATAGGTTATTGGTTATAGGTTTAGGTTTAGGTTATAGGTTTAGGTTTAGGTTATAGGTTATAGGTTTAGGAATTCTGGTTCGGGTTTAGGTTTAGGGATTTGAGAATAGGTTTAGGTTTAGGTTTAGGTTTAGATTTAGGTTAAGGTTAGGGTTATATGTTTAGGCTTAGGTTTAGGGTTATAGGTTTAGGTTTAGGTGTAGGGTTAGGTTTAGGGATTTGAGAATAGGTTTAGGTTTAGGCTTAGGGTTTAGGGATTCAGATTCGGGTTCGGGTTCGGGATCGGGTTTAGGTTTGGGTTTTCAAGTTTAGGTTTAGGTTTAGATTAGGGAGTTGAGATTAGGATTAGGTGTAGGTTTAGGTTTAGGGATTATATATATAGATATATATATATATATATATCTTAAATGGACCCGCAAAGGTTCCAATGTTGGGTGTCCTTATCCCCATCGGTCCATGTGGTGTGGCCTACTTGAGTATTGGATTGGGTGGATCTGGCTTTGTAAGATCCCTCTAAAGCTCACCGTGATGTATTTTTCTTATATCCAGGCTATTCTTTTTCACCAGGTTATTTTAGGGCATAATTCCAAAATTATAATAGATCCAAATCTTAAGTGGATCAAGCTGATATTTTTGTGGTCCATTCATCCAGGTCTTTATGACCTTATCAATAGATATGATGAAAAATAAACATTCTAGTAGATCCTAAGAAGTTTTTAATGGCGGGTATTCAATCACCAATGTTTCCTTTGATGTGGTACACTTGAGTTTTGGAACTGCATTATTTTTGGTAATACGCCCTAAAATGATATGATGAAATAGATGGACGGCATGGATATAATAGGAATACATCAAAGCTTTTTATATGCCATCTAATCCATTTATAAGATGCATCCAACCTAGATAAACATATCCCTGGATCACCTTGCCTGATTTTTGGGCATCAATGTGAACAGTGGGCCCACATATGAACATACCATATTTCATTAAAAAAATCATGGCAAGATGAGCCTATCCTGAAAACATTTGTATTAGATCAGCCCTGTTGATAGTAGGCCACACCATTTAAGGGTCCATTTAAGATTTTTATATATATACTTCATTTATTGTCTCAAGACATAAAATTATCTATTAAAATGGATGAACGGAGTGGATGAAATACATAAATCACGATGGACCATTGTTTACTGTATTATGGTCCACCTGAGATTTAGATCCCACCATGATATATATGTTATATCCAACCTTCTATCCATTTGGAGAGATCATTTTAGGGCATGAGCTGAAGAATGAGGTAGATCCAAAGCTCAAGTGGACCTCGAAACTAATTGGGGCCACAAAAGTTTTCGATCAAGCTAATATTTGTGTTATCCCTTCTTCCGATCTAGGTTTGTGTGAACTTTCCAACAGGTTAGATCTCAAATAACAATCATAGTGGGTCCCAGGAAGGAATCAAAGGTCGGGGGCACTGTCCCCACCATGATGTTTAGTTTTAGGTTTTAGTTTTAGGTGTAGGTTTAGGTTTAAGGTTATACTAGGGTCTACTCCATTAATTTCAAGCTAATACATAAACACGGGCCTATCCAAATGGCCAAGCCACCCATATTGTTGTACATAGAAAATGGACAGCTTCATCATGGTCATAACAGTAGTTCCCACCTTCCATGGACCCCCACTTAACATCCAGATAGCTCCGACGCACATCCAGGTCTGCTTCATCAATTCAGAGGTAATATATATACACGGGCCTTTCCAAATGGCCAGGCCACCCATATTGTTGTCCATAGGAAATGGACAGCTTCATCATAGTCATGACAATGGTTCACACCTTCCAGTGACCCTCGCTCAACATCCGATAGCTCCGACACACATCCGGGTTTGCTCCATCAATTTCGAGCTAATCCAATTACCCATCTAAGGTTGGATAGATTGTAATACTTTCATATTTCCATTTAAACATCCACGCCAAAAATTCGGCAGCATCTCCCCATACCTCTCCAGATAAGTTGATCTTACATTATATTCCGATGCTAAATATCTGAAGCAATGTAAAGATAGTTGGTATTAAATATGGAATGGAAGAAATATATCCAGAGAGAAATGAGGAGATGGACTGCAGATTAGGCATGAACATTTAAATAGATTATGTGAAAGCATACTATCCATCTAACCTTGAACTATCCAAAATGGGATAATTTGAGCGATTTTTATGCCACCAAAAACACACCATATCTATGTATGGCCACATAAAAATTCTCAAACAGGTAACAAATTATCTAACTTACAAATCACAATCACAAGTCACAACTATAAACTAACAAGTCACAATAATAATTTAAGTAAAAAATGTAATACATATTAAGCATCACTAAGTGAAAGTATAATAGTTTCTTGAAATAATGAGAAAAGATCAAATACAACTCCCACAATCTGCAAAGTATAATACTTTCTCAGAGTTGATCATACCATAAGAAATAGTGGTGATTGAACTCCCTACCACTAAAAGCTTCCTAAGGCCCATTATAATGTTTCCATAATATTTGTTTACCATCCAACCTATTGATAAGGTGACATAAGCTTAGAAGAAGGGAAAAAAAACAAATATCAGCTTGATCTAAAACTTTTGTGGCCTATTCATGGTCAATCACCACTATTTCCTATAGTATGGTCCACCTGCAAATTGAATCTTCTTCAATTTTGGGTCATGTGGTAAAATGGTTTGGCAAAATGAATGGACAGTGTGAATATAGAATACATGAATCAAGGTGGGCCCAATGGTAAGGGCAGCACGGTTGAGGTTGGGTCGCACCTAATTTGTGAATTGGCTAAGACCCCTGTAACCAGGGATGTGGGTGGGGGCATCGTATATACATGCCATTCATCTGCCTTTTCCAGCTTATTTTAGCATGGTCCAAAAAATAAAGCATATGCAAATTTCAGATGGACAACATCACAGGAAACATTAGTTATTGACAATTAAAAATCCTTCATGGGTGACAAAGTTTTAGATCAAGGTGATATTTGTGATTATTATTAATAATATTATTATTTTCCTTTCTCCACGTTCGCGTGACCTTATCAAATGGTTGGATAGTCAATAAACATTATGGTGGATCATAGGAAGTTCTTAATGGTGAGCGTTTAATGACCAATATGCTCAATTACTATTTTTCCTTAAATCTAGGCTAGATTTAGTTTGGTTCCATTTTAGTGTAAACCAAAATTAAAATCAAGCCCATTTAAAACCATTGTCCAAACTGGGTTGGATCAAGTTGATTTTGAGAGGACCTGGACTTGACTTATTAATTAGCAACTTTTAGGTGTAGAACTGCACCATGGTCCAAATTTTAAACATTTGCCCACTCAAGTCCAATGACCTTAGGGTTGATTGGATACACTTACACCCCTACATCTATTTAGGTAATGTAGAAAATATTATGGAGCCGGGCTGAATCAAAATTTTGAAAAGGGTCTGCCCAACAGACCTATCTAGTTAAATTATGGGTCCAAACCAACCCAATCCAGAACCATTGGGCACTTAAATCTAATGTTGTGATAAGTGGGAAGTGAGCTCGGTGAAGGTAGTAGAACCACACATTCTATCACAACACCTTTCATTATTTAAATACCTATTGAGAAATGATAAGGTGAGTTGTATGAATGGAAACCTTACTATGCACATAGTTGTACTTGGAACCATTAACATCCACATCAATAAACAGGATCGTCCATTAGGTACAGCCCACTCTTCATAACCAGTCTTGAAAAATGTTATAAGGATCAAATGATTTAAACTGTCCATTCAGTGGCTTGCAGAGATTGATGGACAAGCTTGTTCATTAAAGATGAGTCAGGTAAAGGATGTTTAGGACCTCCTGATTGTTGGAGTTTTCATATAGTAAAGAAAGAATATTAGACTAGATCTAATGGAATTAACGAATTTGGACATGTTGGACTGCTGATCAAGCTAATCAAAATTCTGTAAGAATAATAGGCTGTAAAACAGTCTAGCAATCCAAATTCAAAGGACATGTGTGGCTCACTTGATGAATGTGTTACCATGATTTTTGGTACATGGAATGTCCAAAGTACCCCCTACCTGATAATGGCCCTGATCTCTGACATGTGCCACACACTCATAGATCTAAAATGTGTTTCACCCATTTCAAATGAGGTTTGCCTAGCTCAAAAGCTTTCTTGGATACATCTCCAAGTCATTTCCACAAAAGTGCTAGTTTCATAATTAATTCTTAATAAGCAATTAATTTATTAAGTTAAACAAACACTTCTAAAGCTTTTAGTAATGATTTTGGGAATCAAATTAGTAATCACCCAAAAAATCCTCAAATTTCGATTTTGGACAATCCACCCTAAAATTCCCAATTCCCTAAATCGTCATTGAGATTGAGAGAGATTGAGAGAGAGAGAGAGAGAGAAATACCTCAACCGAGCTTCAGAGAGAGAGAGAGAGAGATGGATGGGCGTTGGATTCGTTTCGGCTTAAAACATAAGCTTATTGCTGATGAAAATTTTTGTCGGTAATACTTGTCACCATTCGTCGGTAAAAGGTTGTAAAAATATTTGGGCCCACCTGTGCTCTATCAGCCCCATCCACTCTATACATACGTTTTTAAATATACTTATTAGCTACACCAAAAATGAAAAATTACAAATCAACATCTATGATCAACCACACAGCGAAATAATATGTCCACCATTCATTTTGTCTGCCTTTACTGACGATTTTTTTTTGTTAGTAAAGGAGATTTTTACTGATGATATTGGATAACGTCGGTAAAAATAGCCTCTTAACGTGATTATATTTGGTATGGGCAAGAATGTTTTGCTGATGAAATATGATTTCGTCGGTAAAAGTAATATTTCCCAATGAAATCAATTTCATCGAAAATAAGTTCGGGTAGGGCTCTGTGGGGCCCACCACGATGTAACTATTTTATCCACTCCATTCATCACTTTTCTCATATCATTTTAAGGTATGCTCCTAAAAATGAAGTAGGGTCACAGCTCCTGTGGACCACACTAAAGGAAGCTGCAGTGATAATGACACCCACCATTGAAACCCTTCCAAGGGACACCGTGATGTTTTTTTACCATCCAACCTATTCATAATGTCATGTAGACATGGATGAAGTGAAAACACATATATCAGCTTGATCTGAAACTTCTCCAAGAAGTTTTTTATGGTGGACGTTCAATCCCCACTTTGTGCTCCAGTTCTTAAGCCTTGGACCTGTCTCATTCATAATCATATATTGGGCCTACCTAGATGTGATTCACATATCCAGCCCATTTATTATGTGTGTCCCACTTGGATGAGGGGTCAGACCAAGTTTCAGCCGCATCCAAAACTTATGTGGGCCCCACCAAGTGCTTTTATATATTGTAGTATGTCTTCATATAGTTTTAGATGGTATGGCCCACCTAAGTTTTGTATACAGATGATTTTTGAATGTCTCATTACCTAAAGGGTACACATCAAATGCACGGTGTTGATGTTTGACACACATCATGATGGGCCCCACAAAACTTACTGATATTAATCCGTACGTTCTCAGGGGGTCAATAAGTTGGGTCACAATTTTGACCAGAATATTTGGACCATTTTACATGTCTGGTCCATTCACTCTATTTTACTGATCATTACCCTCAATTTAACTAGTTACTCACCCTGATCATGCTACATATGAGAAAGATATTAGGCATACAAGATTGATAACAATTTGAGTAAATTTTGATTTAAACATCTGAAGTTATTTACTCTTCAATCTAGACTGATCAGATTGTCCAAAAATGGTTAAAGGTTGTTCATAATATCAAAAAGATATGAATGAAGAGAAAACACAAACATCAGCTTGATCCAAAACTTCTATGGCCTCTAAGAAATTTTCAATGGTAGAGGTTCAATCACACTATTTCCTGTGGTGTGGTCCACTTAAGCGTTGGATATGCTTCCTTTTTGTTCTTTAGACCTCAAATTATCTGTTAACATGGATGAACAGAGTGGATAAAATAAATAAATAACAGTGGACCCCAAAGAATTTGCTTAATATGCTAAGGGTAAAAAATCACGTTTTTTTTCAAAATGTATATTTTTTTACTCTTAATTTTTCTTTCAAAATTTTTTACAAAATATCATATTTATTATCAAATATTTCTAAAAACAAAATAAAATACAAATTCTAAAATTTTATTGTCAAAATCTTAAAAATTGTATAAAATTTTATTTTATTTTTATCAAAAAAAATCAAAATGCCAATTTTTACCGACGATGTATGTATTTCGTTGGTAAAAACTCATTTACTGGCGATTTTTTTCATCGATAAAAAGTTCCTTTACCGACGATATTATATAACGTCGAAAAAATAGCCTCTCCGATCTTTTGCCGACGAACTATTTGGTTCGTCAGGAAAAATTACATTTACCGACAAAATGATCGTCAAGAAAAGAGTTTTCACCGATGATATATAATTTTGTCGGGAAAAGTTTCTAGGCTGTTGTTATAAATGATGGTGGGAACTTATTTGGTCATGGTGGGAATCTTTTATCGACGAAACCATATTTCGTCGAGGAAAGTCATGTTTACCGATGAAATTGATTTCGTCGGTAATAATTTCGTCAGTAAAGGGCCAATTTCTTATAGTGCTATGAGATAACAGTTGTGATGCTAGTAAAGACTATTACTTAAACTAATTTAGAAATGGAAAGCTTAAGGGGAAAAGTCATCACCTTATCTGTCGACTTGCCTTCTAATGTTATTAGGAAGTGTACACGCCTTTAGACTTGAATCCTACCATAAGTTATGAAATTGTACCATCAGATCCAAACTTAACCTATTATTTATGTTTAAAGTATTGACCTAGGGTTTAGATTACTTAGGCTGGGATTTCACCTTAGAGTTTAGGTTTAGGTTTAGATTTTTGGATTCAATTTCTAATTAATGTAATAATGATATTAATGATATTACTAATTAAAAATAATAATCTAATAATGGCTAAATAATGACAACACTAATTATTACATTATAATGTTAATTATAATTTCTAGTCAATAGCATTAAAATAACCTTAATTACTATAATAGATAGAAAATAATAACAATATTATTGATGACAAAAGTAACTAATGATGAATCTAATTGATAAAAAGAAATAGGAATTCTCACCTATATCGACTCGATTCTCTTATCTCTTCCTTTCTTTCCTTTTCTTTCTCCTTCTTCTTTCCTTCCTCCTCTACTTCTCTTTCTTTCTTTCTTTCTTTCTTTTTTTTCTATCTTCCCTGCCGGAAGGTCCAGTAATGAGCCTGGATAGACCAAACCCAATTCGACTGGGCCGAACTCGATTTCAACCGAGTCAACTCAGCAGCCACCAACCCAAACTCCCTCTCTCTCTCTCTCTCTCTCTCTCTCTCTCTCTCTCTCTCCTTTTTTCTTCTTCTTCTTCTGTTTTTCTTTTCTATTTTTTGCTAGAACTCCAGAAATGTCTGGACTAGTCCCAAGCCTAGATCAACCCAGCTTGGGCTTCAATCGAGTTAACCTGGTAGCAGCCATCGAGCAAACACCCTCTCTCTTTCTCTCTTCTCCCTATTTCCTTTCTTCCTACTGGAGACATCTAGCCATGGGTGCCAAGCTCGGCCTGACTCAGACTCTGTGAGTTGTGTCCAGTCGACTCGACAATGGCCATGAGTTGGCCTAGCTCGATTGGGCCAAGACAATGCCACACACGCCCACACTCTCTCACTGTTCCTTCCTCTTTCTTATTTCTATTTCTATCCCTTTCCTCCTACTTTTTCTCAGACTTATCTAGCAAGGTCGCTGGACTAGATCTCTACCCGACTCATGCCTCAACGGGTTGAGTTCGCTCGACTCGACAGTGAGTGCAGCCCAAGTAGTACCTGCACTCACTCCCTCTCCTTCCATCCTCTTCCTCATCATCCTCATTTCCTTATCTTTTCCTTCCATTTTTCCCTATTGCAGAGCCCAGCCATCTCTGGACTTAAACATCTTGGCCGAACGTGCCCAAAAACGCACTAGCAGCGATGGAGAAGAAGACCACTATTAATGGCAGATTGCAAACGGGGGCTTATTTCTTCAAAACGCTGATGTTGGGTAGTCAAGACCTATTCAAGGAAGCTCGTGGATGCTTGGAATCAAAGCTCTAGAGGGGTTTTTTGGGTGGGTTCGAAAGGAGAAGTTTGCGGTGGGTTTTCTCCTGTAGCTGCAAGAACAATAAATGACAACATTTTTAACGTGCCTTTTAGGGTTTCTTGCACATGAGGGTGTTGGAATAGATGTTCTAGATATATCTAGAGGAGTTTTTAGCAATGGATGGGCGGTTGAGATTGTGACAATGCACCAACAAGTCCACTCGCGTCTATTCTCTCTCCATCCCTTTCCTTCATAAAAATGTAGCTTCGAAGGGCTAGGATCACATGATATGGATGGCTAAGATTGAGAGAGGATGGCTCATGCAGATTGCCAGCTTGGAAAACTGTAACGCCCTGAAAATTGGGGGTCGAGCAGGAGCCCAACTCCCGAGTTTCAACACATCACTTATGCAACATAGATAATGATGATTAAATATTGTCCATATTAGTGCATTAAACATGAGTGAGATTACACCAAATCAACATATCATACTCCAGAGACAGTTAAATTTCACAAGCGGAAGACTGTGATAAGTACATATAAGCATATAAGTGATTGTAAGTCCCCTAAAGTATGAACGTCACCAAGTCAAATAGTTACATATACTATACCAAAATTTATAAAATGATCAAGTGTAATGTCATCTAGCCCATATCCCTGTAGCCCCAATGGTGCAACTCCAGGTCTATATAGACCCGTCCGAGAGTTACATATAGGAGAACTCCTCCTCATTATCATAAAGTCAAGCTCTACTTCGTCAGCATCTCTATCATCTGCAACTATAACAAAGTCTGGTTGGTGTTTTAAAACACCGTCCCAGAGTGGGAGTGAGTGATCAACTCAGTGGAGCTATAAGGTAAAGGTTAACATGTTATCAATTCAGTTAAGCAGTAATGATAAAGCAATACAACAAGCATTCCTAGGTACTCTGTTTAATGTAAAGATGATATATGTTAATGATGCATGCCCTCGCCTACACTCCCTCTGCAACATCATCTCACGATCGCGGTATGCATCCCTTCCATTGTGCTCAACTCCTACGCCAAAGGTACATGCAATGCGGTGCATGATCGTGATTGCCAAGTTCTTAATTAGTCTTATTCATACAGTAGGTTGGGAAGCTAAGTCACGTCCCTTTATATCATTTATCCAAACAATGTTCCATCTAGGGTTGTCAATCCTAGTTACTCACATACGATGGTAGTTCTAAGTCGCTACGGAGAGGCTCGTTACCTTAACGTAGTCCTAGTGTATACTCGAGATCACTACGAGAGGCTCGTCACCTGATAGTAGGCTGACAGCTCGAATACAGTGTCACATACCACCGTATTAGGCTCACGAGTTTGGTTTGTTCATTGGACACTACAGGGAGGCTCGTCACCCCAGCATAGGCCGACAACTCGACCACGGTGTCCCATACCACCATGTCTGGCTCATAAGTCTTAACGGATCGTGGTACCAAGGTTAAACGGGCTTTACGCTAGTAAGTGGTACCTTAGATTCAAACAGTAACGTCCATACATAGTGAACATACGTTAGGTCAATCGGATTACTTGACAAGCTCGACTGGTACGAGCGTACTTTGAATTTATCAACATGGAGCACATACACACTCCTCGTGGCCTAACCACTGTCGATAATCACCGTATGACTCGGATCCATCGAACGTATCTGTCGCGGCTAAACAGTTCGGCCGTCGATCATAAACCGTTACCGATTGCCTGGACTACATCGTAGCCCCAATCACATTCCAAAACAATAGCATTCACATGTGATAGTAAAAGATAGCATGTGACAACCAATCTAAATATAAACCTCATTTGAATATTTCAACAAATAAATAGTACACATGTTATCATACATAGACATTCCATCCATAAATCACATTATAGTAAGATAGGTTACATAAAGAAAACTGTAATTATAGATAAGGGAATTGAGAATCCTATCTCAACACCCTCATTAAACACATTTCAACAAGCATTCTCTCCTTCAGGCATTTTATCAAATACTTAGATTACACATATCACATACATGTAATAATTTAGTTAAAACATATATTATAGCAAATCCTTTCACATAGGAGTTGTCACACGTACAACAATCATGGCAAGCACAAATCATAATTCCATACTCATACAAACATTTAAACAAACACATGAAATGCATTATTTTTCACATAGTTCATATATATGTGTAATATATGGAAGACATTGTATTTTAGCACATGTGATAGCAATCAAGTCAGTCATAAATCATTAACTGACATTAAAAGCCTTAAAAACCATAACCTAAACATTTATAGTCTGCACCTTTCATCAGTAAACTAGAATCGAACTCAGTTTGAATACTATGCCTTTGTCTACGGCACAACGGCTACCTGAATCACGACATAAGTTAGCTATTTCGCTATTTACTCTATCTGGATACCTAAAACAGGTTAGGGTTAGGATTTCTTATACAACAACAGAATTCGAATCGCCTGTGTAGCGACACGGGAATAGGCGATTCAACACGTAGAGCGGTGGGAATGAATCCCAGCAACTCTCTCACTTTTTCTCACTCTTTCCTTCTCTTTTCTCTCTTCTCTCTCCTAGGGTTTAGGGAATTCGTATGGAATGAGAGAGGGGTGGGTTAAGGCCCTTATATAGGCCCAAAACTGATGTAAATGGCCCCAGGGCCATAGTATACTTAGGTTATAGCTAAAGAGTAGCTGTTTTGGTCTAATGGGACTCATCTGGAGGCCCTTTTTTGTGTACGATCCAGAGGAAGTCCCCTGATAATGGATCCATGTCAGGTTAAAGTTTCGGTCTGATTGAGTTTGTAGATTGATCGCCGAGGACCAGTTTTAGTTCAACGGTCATTGTCACTCGATCAGGGCCATAAGCACACTAACCTGTGTTGGAAAATTTTCCTGATCCAAAGGTGTAGTTGGGTCAGAATCTGACGATCTGAAGCCTTAATATTGGCCTACAAGTGAATGGCCCAATTCACTTAAGTTTAAGTCTGTTTTCTAAAGATATTCATGTTTCTCACACACTTCGCTCTGGGCTCAAGTTGTGCATTTTTAAATACTATTTAGACTTGATTTCCGAGATGGTTGTCAAGCCCAGTAAGGCGGTCATAACCGTATAGTTTCGCAGTAATCGGACTTTCGACGCACGGTCTAGGTCTGATACAGAGTTTCAAGATGCTCTCGAGAGCAACTGGGTTTTGAGATTGATCCTAGGTTTTTAAGTAATGTAGAGTTAGTGATTCTACTGGTTTTGAGTATTGCAGTTCGTATAGAAAGTGATTCGAGCTAATCTTCCAATTAGTTTAGTTTAGTACTTAATTACTCTTCGTCTAATTTATAAAGGATTCGGTCCTTAGGGATTTCTACCTGAGGTGGTACTCAGGTCTTGTATGGATTTTTTCAAGACGTTACACAAATCGAAGGAGAAAGAGTTTCCATTTTCAAAAATGTTGCACGCGGCTCTGTTTGGGCTCGATTTGAGTGCATGCACGTGTGCATGAACCCACACGGGTGGCATGGTTTTGGTAGGATGGGTATGCTCTACCTGATGAATGGTTTGGATCAGTTAAAGGTGGCCTGCATCGATCACAAACGGCTGGTTTTGAGAGAGTTGGAAACACAACTCTACTACATGCCATCTCTCTTGCGATTGAGGTTGTGTGTACGTGCGGGCCCACCAGCACATAAATTTACTGGGGTTGGACTGGAATGGAGGGCCCAACATGATGAATGGTGCAGATCATCTAATCAAGGGCCAGTGGTGGGCCATCTCATGACCAAAAAGGGCTCGGTCTGTTTAACATCCCAGCAGCGGGAAAAAGAGAGAAAAATTCTCTCCTTTTTAAGAAAATTGCAGGTCAGCCCGCTTTGACCGGGCTCCCCGGACTGGTGCACAGCGAGTGTACCACCCCTTGGTGTACACGCATCATAAGTGTGGGGCCCATCGTGATGTGTTTGGCAAATCTACTCCTACCATTCCACTTGGTGCCCCCAATCAGAGCCCCTGACCAAGGATGAGGCAAATGTAAAACTCAGGTGGCCCATGCTAATGAACTACAGTATTTAAATGTCGATTTCTATTGCTCTAACGGTCAAATTGCCATACTATCAAAAATAAATGGTCTAAAGGAGTCCTACTTCAATACTAGGAGTCCATTGATGGTCACAGTAATGACTAGGAATGTCCAGGTGGCATTCTCTATATTTTTCTTAGTAAAATATCATTTAATGTTATTGTTAATGTTCCTATTATGCTAATCATTTTATTTATATATGTTTATTTTACTTTGCACTGAATGATCAAGTCATTAATCGATTTCACTTTGTTGATTTATGGTTAGATTAATCCTAAATTCAAATTATCAAGTATCCAAAGGGTTTGGGCAGTTAAGTAAAGGTCCATGACAGTCTAATGACGTGATAACCTAGTCTGGTTAAATAGTAGGGTATCCATGACTCTACGGTTGGATCGATCCTGATTTTAATATCGACGGACAAGAGGCTCTACGGCTCTTTGGTGTGTTCAGGCCCAACTATTTTATTTATTAGACACTCTTAATAATATTATTTGTACTATTATACTCTACGTATTGTTACTATATGTGTATACATGGATGCTTATTCATTTGTTCATTTATTTGTAAGATCCGCCTTTGATCATGGCCATCAACGTTGAGCCATCTATCCAATCTCAGGCACCTCTATTATTGGAGTAGTTTATGGTTGGATTTTATAATTCAATGGTCGACTTAGGAAGATTGATCGCTAAATTGATCAGTAGAATGTTGTGAGTCTAATGAATGGTGGATTCACTAATTTGAGTCCTGAAACTCCTAATGTATGGTTTAATTGGCCTATTAATTACAATGATTGAGATCCCAGGGACAGTGGGATCCGGAAGATCAATGCAAATTTCGTGCTGAGATGATTTTTGTCCTCGAGACTCAATGGTCAAATGACCTGATATATGAATCAAGGTTGTACTAGATAGTTGAGATGGATAGATTGAGAATCACTGTATGACTATGTTACATGTGTTCCCACACACGTGTAAGTTAAATTAGATTTTCATGGTGGCACCTGAGTACTGAAAAGTACGGGGCATTATAGGAGACCTTTGCCCAAGTAGCCAAGATGAAGACTGTCTAAACTCTGATTGTAGCTGCTGCTACTCGTAGTTGGCATATTCAACAAATGAATGTTAAAAATGCTTTTCTTCATGGTCAATTACAAGAAATTGTGTACATCTCAACCTCATAATTCCAACAATAGTAAAAAGGATTTCACATGTTGACTTCGAAAAGAATTATATGTGTTAAAGTAGGCCCTCGTACTTGGTTTCAGTAGTTTTAGGAAGTAGTGATTGGATTTGGCTTTATCCAGAGTGGTTATGATCCATCATTATTCACATGACATTCCTCTCACATGGTATTGTGATTCTACTGGTTTATACTGATGATTCTTCAGTCATCATTTCACATGAAGGATCTGGGACTACTTACCTACTTCCTTGGATTAGAAGTTTCTCGTACCACCTGTGGTATCTTGGTCAACCAAAAGAAATATACCCAGTATCTCATGAACATCGCACAACTTTTAGATCAAAGGACAGTTGAAACTCTGATATGGAGTTAAACGTTTAATATGGTAAACATGATGATGATCTATTGGAGCACTTAACCCTTTTTCATTGTCTTGTTGGTAGTCTCGTTTACCTAATGATGAGCAGACCTGACATTGCCTATGTTGTTCAAATTGTTAGTCAGTTCGTTGCTAAACTCTGTACCTTACATATGACTATTATCTTGAGGATTATCGCTATTTGTGAAGCACCATCAATCGGTCCTTATTTTCTCATCCACATTCTCCTTGGGTTCGTTGCTTTTGCCAACACTGATTGGACTAGTTGTGCTAGTACACAACAATCAACCACTGAATATTGTATGTTTATTAGCAATTCTTTTATCTCTTAGAAGTGTAAGAAGTAGCCTACGGTCTCCAAGGCCATCACAGAAGCTGAGTATCAAGTTATGTCTTCCACTTACAATGAGATCATCTGGTTACAAGGCTGTCTCTTTGACTTTGGGATTCATGTTATTGCATCGACTCCACTCCATGTGGACAACACCAGTGCTATCCAAATTGCTTCTAATCTTGTCTTTCATGAGCGGACAAAACATATTGAGGTTGGTTGTCACTTCGTTTAAGAAAAAATTTAGTTTGGGATTATTTTACTTCCACACATGGTGTCACAAGATCAAATTGCAGATATTCTCACCAAGACTATGATGATCATCTGTCACTCATTTCTAATTCATAAACTATTTTTAGTTGATCCTCCACATCAGTATGAGGGGGGTGATAGAGAATTATCTCCGACCATATATATAACATTTATCATTAATGATTTCATGTATTCCATAGATTAGATTTTCATTAATAGCTTTCTATGTTTACTCATTATACATCTCCATATAAACCCCATTTAGGTTAAAGCAATAGACATGAAATCGGAGGAGAATTCTCCAAATTACCCCGCGCTGTCAGTATACTGAAAAGGAGAAATATAAAGAACTTATCTCCGTAGAAGTAAGCAATTTCTAAAGCATGAAAATTCTCTCCTTTTTATTTTTTTCCTTTTGGTAGATATCATATATAACTGTCTAATCCTGTTGGTTCTTTTTTTTTTTTTTTTGGATCTAATTATTTTCTCTCATGATTCGATCTTCTGTCATCGTTCTCTTCAATCAAATCACTATAGTTAGTAATACACCAATGATCACTCTCTCCAAATGCTTAATGATACTCTAGGAAATCACCATATGAGAGCCTTCTTCATAGTAAACCCACATACCATCATTTTCATGTTTTTTGGTTATTTGTGTTGTGCTAAAAACTCATCTCCTAATAACTATAAAATTTCTTCTTGAGCTATCAAAGGGGTATTTATGTTGATCAAGTGCCTTTAATTATAGTGCAGAGAAGACAAATTTTGTTCAGTGGGAATCCCTTTGGTTCAATCGAATTAGTGGGTAAATTCTCATATTGCACTCTATGAACTTTTGCATATTTTTATTCGACCGGTGGATGTAAGTCGGTTCCTATCAGTCTGACCGATGAAACGCTTAAGTTTGAATAAGTGTGAGTTTTATTTCCTAATGTTATATCGAGGTGTATAAATACCCTTTTAATTGTTATTAGGGTTAAGTTTGATAGCTTAGCTTAATGTTCAAGGGTTTTGAAGGGGAAGGTATGGTTTCTACTATAAGTCGTTTCTTCTCCTATAACTTTTTTCTGATTATAGTGGATTGATCGTTGCTTTGTGTCGTGGTTTTTCCCGCTAGGGTTTTTCATGTAAAAACTCATGTCTTCTCCGTATGTGTTTGGAATTTTCATTCTCTATTGC
The DNA here is from genome assembly GCF_029962835.1 of Magnolia sinica. Lineage (NCBI taxonomy): Eukaryota > Viridiplantae > Streptophyta > Magnoliopsida > Magnoliales > Magnoliaceae > Magnolia > Magnolia sinica. The sequence goes on along the minus strand of NC_080574.1, from coordinate 131,067,043 downwards.
TTGTTTAATTCATAAATGAGGTTGTTTCCACTCTCAACAATTTATTAGATACATTTTTTTTCCAATGTGGATGCTAGGTATATGATTTTAACAAACACACTATCTTGATTATCCGAGATGTCACTTTCCATGAGGCTATCTTTCCCTTCTGGAAACTTACATTTTCACCATCTCAACTCTCTATTGTTCTTCTTGTCCCAATAACTGACACTTCACCTTCCACCTATTGTAGCTCTCACCACTACTTCATCACCCTCACCATCCAATTTTCTTTTGTCTACTCGACAACCTCATCTTCCTCCTCATCTTCAAGATTAATATTCTCTATAGCTACTCAACCATCCCTTATGCCATGCTGACCAATGCCATCTTTTTTCTTTTTTATCCTAATAGTATTGTCTACCCTCTTCATCATTTTCTTTTTTCTACCTCATTATCTCCTTCTCGCTTTGCTTTCATTGTTGCTATAATTGTTGAGGGTGAGCCTAAAATTTTTGTTTAAGTTGTTAAACATCCTAAGTGGTGTGAAGCTATGATAGCTAAACTTAGTGCCTTTGAAAAGAAAAAAGACTTGGCCTCTGACTCATCTTTTTCCTGGTAAAGAACCCATTGATTGTAAGTGGGTGTACGAGGTTAGGTATTGTTCTATGGTTCAATAAAGTGATATAAGGCTCACCTAGTTGCTAAAGGGTACATACAAACTGAAAGCCTTGACTATCATGAGACTTTTGCATTTGTTACCAAATTAGATACTATTTGTTGTAGGCTTTCTTTGACTGCTATCAAACAATGCCCCTACATTAAATAGATGTGAACAATGCATTCTTGCATGGTAACCTACATGAATCTTCCTTCTAGTTTTCATTGACAAGAGGAGCATTTGTTGTGCCTTTTACAAAAGTCTCTCTAGGAACTCAAACAAGCCTCTTATAATTGGTTCAATATGTTTTCTTTGGCTCTTTAGCATGCCGGATTTGAACAATCTACCTATAATTATTCCTTGTTTATTTCCACGATAGGATCCTCCGTTATGGTTGTTCTTATATACATGGATGGCATAAATGTCATCGATAACAATTAGAGTTATACAAGAACTGAGTTAGCTCGGTTAACTCGCTTGACTCAACTCGGCTCAAAAATGGATTTAAGCCGAGTTGAGCTGATTTTTTTAGCTCAAAAAAATTTCGAGCTGAGCCTAAGCTAGACTGAACTCGAATCAACTCGGCTCAAAACTTGACTCGAACTTGACTCGGTTCGAATTAATTCGACTCAGATCGGGTTCACTTAGAGTGTGTGTGTGTGTGTGTGTGTGTGTGTGTGTGTGTGTGTGTGTGTATTAAAAACTATAAAATAAATTCGATCTCAGCTAATAGGCTTGAACTCGAATTCGAATTTGGCTCGAAAGATATAGCTCAAGCTCGGCTTGAACTTGGCTCGAGCTAGCCCAAGCTGTTGACCAAGCCAAGCCGAGCTACCTTGTCAGGCTCGAGGACCGAGCTGAGTCTAGTTCGAGCTAGGGTAGCTCGCTGGCCGAGCTGAGCTGAGTTGGGCCAAGCTTGACTTGGTTCAACTCATGTACAACTCTAATAACAATAGCTTAGTTATTCAAGCTCTCAAAGGCTTTCTTCACAAGCATTTTCACATTAAAGGCATTGACTTCCTAAAATACTTCTTGGGCATTAATGTTTCTTATTCCAAACATGGAATATTTCTATCTCAATGAAAATTCATCTTACAAATTTTGGATGATGTGGGACTACGAAGTGCTAAACCTATTGCATTTCCAATGGAATAAAATGTTAAGCTCACAGCTAATGATGGGGATCTCTTGGACAATCCTACTCACTATTTGGTGGGTTGTCTAATCATCACTCGACCTGATATAGTCTATTCGGTATAGCTTCTTAGCTAATTTATGCATAAACCATGAAAGCTACATCTTAATGCAGCTTATCAAGTGCTACACCACATCAAATCAACTCTTAGTAAAGGAATCCTCTTATCTTGTCATAGCTTTCTCCAAATTAAAGCTTATTATAATTCTAATTAGACTAAGTTAGCTAAAACTCGAAGATCCGTATGTTATTGAATATTTCTAGGAACAGTCCCAATATTTCTTGAAAGAGCAAGAAATAATCCAAAAAATTCCATTCCTCCACAAAAGCTAAATATAGATAGATGGCATTAACTACTTGTGAACTTACTTGGCTTTAATATCTGTTAAAGAATCTTGGTGTTCATTATTCTCAACCCATGCATCTTCATTGTGCAACAGAGCAGCACTTCATATAGTAGTAAACCATGTTTTTCATGAACAGAGGAAACACATCGAGTTAGACTGTCACCTCATTTGTGTAAAGATTCAAGCGGTTTGACTTAAACATCTTATGTCGCATCTACATATCAATTAGCAGATATCTTCACAAAGCCACTCAGGAAAGAGCAATTCAATTACCTTGCAAGCGAGTTGAGTGTTCATGACATTCATGCTCCAACTTGAGAGGAAGTATTGGCATCATTATACAAGCATATCATTCCTTTTATATCTTGAATTCTACTGATCAATCTCTCCCCTTGCATTATGCCTCTCCTATCTCTCCCCTTTATCACACCCTCACTTCTTCTGTACATTGTAACCATTCTTTGAGTTGTATATTGAAAAATGAGATATGCCAAAAAGGAATTTATCCCATGGACCTAAGAAATTTCTAAATCACATAAATTTTATTTCCTTTATCTTGTTCTTTTATTTTTTAGAGTTCACAATGTGGACTACTTGAGGAATATTCACCCAAATTAATCAATACAGTCGACTTCAAACAATTGTAACAAGGCTCATTGAACCAACCACAGGGAAATGGTGACTTCCCTTTTGCCATGCAATGTAGAATGCATGTAAAATAGCAACTGAAAAACATAGCAAAAACAACCCTTATGCATTATAGCATGCTTTTAAACATAAAGTTATGTTACTTAAATGTTTTTCAGTGAAATGATGTCCAACCAATGTATGTTCCCCATGTCACAATGGAGTGTTGTTAGAAGTCTTCAGTTCGCTACTCGACCGGTCGAGTGGACCCTCGACTGGCCAGTCGAGGGTCCACTCAATCGGTCGAGGCCCGCTCGACTCAAAATCCAGCGAGCTCGTTTTTTGGGTATCCATGATGCTCGACCAGTCGAGTGGGTTTCTCGACCAGTCGAGGCCCTCCTTCGACTAGTCGAGATTACGCAGATCCTGTGCGGACTGCGTAAATTTGAGGCGGTTTCCAGACTTTTTCAAAGGAGGTGTGTAAGTGGAGCTTCCTAAACTATAAATATGGGTCCCTAGGGCTATTTTAAAGTTTTCTAAGGCTTTCTAAAAGTTTTTCAAGGGTTCCTAAAGGGGTTTTAGGGTTATCAAATGGTGTAGGAAGGGTGAGATTCGAGGTTGTTCAAATCAGGTAAGTCCTCTCTCTTGTAATTTCTATTTCATAGTGGATTTTTGTCGCTTTGTGCCATGGTTTTTTCCCGCAAGGGTTTTTCACATTAAATCTTTGTATTCTCTTATGATTGCTTGACGTTATTAGATTGCTATCCTAGATATAGATCTGTATGATTTCACAGCACAAATCCCCAACAAGTGGTATCAGAGCAATTGTTAGGGCACAAATCTGAATCTGCAGGATTAGTAATAATGGAAAATGGCAAATTTGATATTGAGAAGTACTCAAGCAAAAATAATTTTGATTTATGGAAGGTTAAGATGATTAGCCTGTTAACCAAGCAAGGTGAGATTAAGGCTCTTAAGGAGCTAAAACTACCATGAAAGATGATGAATGGGAAAACCTTGACGGTAATGCTTTAGCCTCTATCCGTTTATGTCTCACAAATGAGGTTCTCTATAATATTTTGAAGGAGAAAACTGTGGGTAGTTTGTGGGCAAAGTTAGAGAACATCTATGCAAAGAAGTCCTCTGAAAATCGCCTACACTTGAAGCTACAGTGTTATACCTTCAAGATGACAGAGGGTGGAGATTTAGAAGCCCATATCAGCAACTTTAATAAATTAATGTGCAAATTACTGGATATGGAGGAAGTGATCAAAGATGAGGAACAGGCATGTATATTGTTAAATTCTCTTCCTGCATTATATGAGTCTTTTAGGGACACGATGTGCACTACAAATAAAACCCTAAGTGTTGACACCGTTATCTCAGCCCTTCAAGGGAAGGCTATGAGAAAGCTAAATGGCGACATGGGGGCATCTTCCGATGCACTGATTACGAGGGGCAGAGATTCTGAGCGAGGTATAGGATCTTCAAGACCTAGATCCAAATCCAAGGGCAAAGGCAAAGGAAAATTAAAGTTTTGGAATTTTGGGTTATCTCGACACATGAAGAAGGATTGTAAAAATCCTAAAGCGAATAAAGAAAATCCAGCGGCTTCCTCCAAGGAGGCCAATTTGGTCACATCTGATGAAGAATCAAGTGGGGGTGATGTTCTGTCTGTTTTCATGATTGGTCACTTACACGATAATTATAAAGACAAATGGATACTTGACACAGAAGCATCTTATCACATGACTCCTCATTGGAATTGGTTTACCAGTTACAAGGAATGCGATAGTGGACAGATTTTTATGGGCAATGACAATGCCTATAATGTTGTGGCTATTGGTACGGTAAGAATCAAGATATTTAATGGGATGGAGTGTACCTTGACTGAAGTTAAGCACGTTCCTGATATGAAGAAAAGTCTGATTTCTCTCGGTGCACTCGAGGCTATAGGGTGCAAGTTCACCGGTATTAATGGTGTCCTTAAAATTTCTAAAGGGGCACTCGTGGTTATGAGAGTGCAGAGGGATGGAAACCTTTAAAGGTTAATTGGGAGTACTTCAGCAGGTGGAGCGGCAGCAGCTATTGCAGACTCCATGTCTCTACATATGTGGCATGCTCGTCTGGGCCATATGAGCGAGAGGGGCATGAAGGTACTTTCTGATCGATGTTTGATTCCATCTTTTAAAACATCTGATTTAGATATATGCGACCATTGTATATATGGTAAATAATCTAGATTATCTTTTAAATCTGGAAAACATATTTGTAAGGGAGTGCTTGATTATGTGCACTCTGATATATGGGGGCATCGTCAGAAGTTTCCATTGGGGGGTCGTCATGGTTTGTTTCATTCATTGACGACTAGGCCAGGAAAGTTTGGGTTTACTTCATGAAACGTATATATAAAGTTTTCACCATATTTAAACAATGGAAAGCAATGGTAGAAAAACAATCTAGACAGAAAATAAAAGTTTTAAGGAGTGATAATGGTGGAGAATTTACCTCCACTGAGTTTAATGAGTATTACAATGATGAAGGGATCATCAGGCACAACACAGCATGCCACACGCCTGAGCGAAATGGTGTGGCTAAGCGAATGAATCGAATGCTCTTGGAGAAGGCCAGGTGCATATTAAGTAATGCTGCATTGGGCAAGGACCTATGGACAGAGGCCATTAATACGGCTTGTTATTTGTAGAACAAATCTCCTTCAACAACAATTGAATATAAAATTCCAGATGAAGTATGGAGTGGTCAGAAAATCAACTACTCAGATCTACGCATATTTAGTTGTGAGGCTTTCTCTCACGTACTGTTAGTTGAGAGAGATAAGCTAGAGTATAAAGCCAAAAAGTACATCTTTGTTGGCTATGGCATTGGTGTGAAAGGTTACAGGTTATTCGACAAGGTCACACGCAAGGTCATCACTAGCCGTGACGTCAGATTCGATGAAAGCTCTATATTCCACAAAAATAATCAAAAGAAGCAAGAGAAACCAGAAAGGTTGATCGAAGATGTTCAAATTGACTCAGATGATACTCAGGAAGAGACAGATACACAGACAGAGGTACAAGATCAGGTGGAGCAGCTACTTGTGAGAAGGAACCCACCGCATGATCGCATGTTACCGGTAAGATACAAGGACGACTCTAATATTACATATGTCCTCATTACAGATGAGGAGGACCCGCCGTCTACTATTTAGGAGGCTCTTGATGAGCTTGATGCAGAAAAGTGGAAGGCGGCTATGGACGATGAGATGGACTCATTGTATAAAAATCACACATAAGAGCTAGTGAAGCTTCCTGTGGGCCAAAAGTGATCGGATATAAGTGGTTATTCAAAAAGAAATAGGATAGATACAAAGCTAGATTGGTAGCAAAGGGTTATACTTAGAGAAAAGGAATAGACTTCACAGAGATATTCACGCCGGTAGTTAAACAGGTGTCTATCAGATTCATGTTGGCACTGGTTGCCCAATACAATCTCGAGATGGAACAGATGGATGTGAAGACTGCATTCCTGCACAGGGAATTGGAAGAGCAGATCTACATGAAGCAACCAGAGGGCTACGAAGTTAAATGGGCAGAGAAAAATGTTTGCAGGTTAATGAGGTCGTTGTAAGGCTTGAAACAGTCACTTAGGTAATGGTATAAAAAATTTGATTCTTTCATGGTGAGTCAGAAATTTATTCGGAGTGAATATGATCACTGTGTCTATTACAATACACTGAGTGATAGAAAATTCATCTTATTATTGTATGTTGATAATATGTTGATCGCCTATCATGATATGTATGAAATCAACGTACTGAAGACTCAGTTATCAGGGACATTCGAGATGAAAGATCTGGGGCTGCAAAGAGGGTTCTCGGCATAGATATTTATAAAGACAAGAAGAAGAGCAGGCTTTGGTTATCACAGGCAAAATACCTTGAAAAGATTTTGATCAAGTATGGGATGGACCAAGCAAAGCCGGTGAGCATTCCCCACGCAGCTCACTTCAAGCTTTCCATAGAACAACGTCCTAAATCAAATGAGGAAAAGCAAGTTATGTCTCATGTGCCTTATTCGAATGCAGTTGGCAGTTTAATGTATGTCATGGTCTATACGTGACCAGATATTTCACAAGAAGTCAGTGTTGTGAGCAGATACATGTCAAACCTCGGCAAGCAACATTGAGAAGTGGTGAAATGGCTACTTCGATACATTCAATTGTATCGAAGTACGAAAAACTACATCTTAACTTTTAAGAAGACAGAAACAAAGTTGGTAGGGTATGTGGATTCTGACTACGCAGGTAGTGTGAATTCCAGAAAGTCTACTTCAGGATACTCGTTTGTACTAGTAAGTGGAGCAATCAGTTGGATGTCGAAGCTTCAGTCTGTGGTGGCTCTTTCCACAACCGAAGCAGAATATATGGCAGTGACGGAAGCATTTAAAGAATATGTTTGGCTCAGAGGCATGATAAATCAGTTGGGACTTCAACAGGAAGCCGTGTCGGTTAACTATGATAGCGAGAGCACTATCAATTTGGCTAAAAATTTTGTTTATCACTCACGTACTAAACACATTCATGTTCGTCACCACTTTATCCGACAGGTGCTTAAGGAAGGAGGCGTAACATTAGAGAAGATTCACATCAGCATGAATCCAACTGACATGCTTACCAAGGTCGTTCCTACAGAAAAGTTTAAGTTCTGTGCAACTTCTCTGGGTTTGGAAATGACATAAAAGAAGGACAGAGCGTGCACGAGAAGTGTTGATTGAAGCTATGATGTGATGTAGAGATAAGAGAAGAGGTCTACAAGTTATATGGTTGAAGATTGAAGACTTGGTGGAGATTGTTGTCAGAAGTCTTCAGTCCGCTGCTCGACCAATCGAGGGTCCACTCGACCGGTCAAGGCCCGCTCGACTCAAAGTCCAGTGAGCTCTTTTTTGGGTGTCCGTGATGCTTGACTAGTCGAGGGTCAGGCTCGATCAGTCGAGCAGGTTTCTCGACCAGTCGAGGCCCTCCTTCAACTAGTCGAGGTTACTTAGATCCTACGCGGACTGCGTAAATTTGAGGCAGTTTCTGAATTTTTCCAAAGGAGCTGCGTAAGTAGAGTTTCCTAAACTATAAATAGGTGTCTGTAGGGCTATTCTAAAGTATTCTAAGGCTTTCTAAAAGTTTTTCAAGGATTCTTAAAAGGGTTTTAGGGTTATTAAAGGGTGTAGCAAGGGTGAGATTCGAGGTTGTTCGAATCAGGTAAGTCCTCTCTCTTGTAATTTCTATTTCATAGTGGATTTCTGTCACTTTGTGCCATGATTTTTTCCCACAAGGGCTTTCCACATTAAATCTTTGTGTTCTCTTGTGATTGTTTGACGTTATTGGATTGCTATCCTAGATATAGATATGTGTAATTCCGCAACACAAATCCCCAACATGGAGGCCTTTACTATTTCATTGTGATGAGTAGCCAGATCCCAGATGTGTGCAAGCTGATTCTTGTAAATGCTTTCTCGTAGGGCTTTTAATCATTATTATGATTGTTGTTGTTGTTGTTATTGTTGTTTTGTTTAAAAGGCTTAATAAGCATGGCTCGAACCCATGACATCAATATTGAAATTAATGTGCATGATATGCAAGAGGTATCTACCATTGAGCTGCGGACTCAAACCCAAGGCATCAACACTGACATGCAGACCATCTACTCTTTGAACTCGTCTCGAACTCAGGCTCAACCTATTTCAAAGATGGAGATGACTCAACCAATGAGCCATACAACAATTTCCTGCTTACTTTCCTACTTTACAATACTTAATACAAAATATATCTAAATTAAAATTTTCTTATAGTTATTAACCGTTAACTTGAGTTGGGTCAAGTTGGATCGAATCTTTTGAGTGAACTCAGCCCAAATGAACATAGAGTAACACTATGGAACAAACATGAGAATGGTTTTTTTTTTTTCTTTGGAGTCCTCTTTCATGTCTTTTTTTTCTCCTATTATTCAATATTTTGTGAAAGTACACCAACATGTATCACACCAAACACCATGGCTTGCCAATTTGTCAGCTTGTACGACATTTACATTGAGATAAGGAACAGGATTCGATAATACAGAAAATGCAAGGAAAATGAAAGAGGGTTCCGAACCTGTATTTAAATTGGTTCGCATAGGTCATCATCCCTACGCATTAGTAGGGCTATTTTTATATGTATGATCACTCATTTTTCACATCTGCATGTGAAACTAGATTGACTCAAATTGGTCTGGGTTAGAACGATTGGGGAAAAATTACTATTTAATACTCAAGATTGGTTTTTCGTGGGATTGGTTATAATAGAAGAGAACTCGCATCAAACATGTGAATCATAATCACCTACTTTACAATTATCCAAACACAATGATGATAATAATTGAATACCGAGTATCACAATGATTAGTTATTGAAATAGTTAGGACTTGTTTGGTAGATATCTAAAAATGAGTGTCTCATTTTAGTTAATCATGTTGTGATTAACTAAAATGAGAATACTCATTTTTAGAAATCTACCAAACACGTTCCTAGGCTATCCATGCCCTCCTAACCAAACAGCCCCCTTAGGTGCTTCCATGGAGAAATGGCCTAGGAAAAGGAAGTGTAAATTGAGCTTTACATACCATCATCATCATGGCTGTAGAAAGCCAATTTTTCTTTGTGAGAAAGCTGAACCTATAAATTGAAGAGAATTGGAATTGAAATAGCTTGTTAGCAATGAATTAGGCCCATTAATCGGGCTTGTGAAAATCACCGGTCTAATTAGTAAAGGTGTGGGGTCTGGTCCCAATGTAGACAACTTGTCCATTGAGGTCGAAGACGAGCGCACTGCTAATCATGTTTATTATTGCTATGTATTGGGCCTTGGCCTGAATTTCAACTTGAGGGTGTGTTTGTTTCTTGAAGTTTTTGCATAATGTAAAGTAAATAAGCCATCATTATCATTTCACGGTATTTATTTAAATAAGAATTACAACTTTTAAATCGAGAGTCAGATACACTTATAAAGAAAATAAATGAAAAAAGTTGGGATCATTACATTTTTTATATTGATGCATAATAAAACCAACAATGATAGCAAACTCAAAAGTAATTATTACCCATTTCTAATCATTATCCTTGTAATTGGAAAGCCAAACAAGCCCTAAGAGTAAATACTATAAACCATGGCATGGCTGCCCGATTAATAAATGGGTTGACTATGGCCTAGCCCAAATCAGGCCCATTCCACCCTAATTCTGTGAGGCGGCGTTTGGCGCGTTGAATTATATGGAATTAAGAGGGAACGAAATTGAAAATACTACCATTTAAATCCCACGCCACATTTGTTTTCTTCCACAATTGCTTCGTTTATATGCTTTGAAAAATTAGTCATGTATTGAAAAGGGTTATGAAGAATTCATTTAAAACATGGGCTTTGTAGAGTAGGCTTTTTAAATCCATTCAAAATTTGAAATATAGCAGCCCATCCCCTGTACAATGTGCGGATCAACTGATCATGAGTACGTTCATGTTAGCAAGTTCTATGGGTCCCACCATGATATATGGACTATATCCACACCATCCATTAGCCCAAAAATCACGCAAATCAAAAGCTCACATGGACCACACCACATAAAGCACTGGAGATTGAACGCATATAGTTGAAAACTTCTTAGGAGCCATAGAAGTTTTGGATCAAGCTGATATTTATGTTTTCCCTTTATCTAAGTCTATGTGATCTTATAAATAGGTTTGATGGGTAAAAATACATCACAGTGGGCCCTAGTAAGGTTTCAACTATCGACATCATTATCTCGACTACTTCATAGTGTGGTCCATGTAAGCTTTGGATCTATCTCATTTTTTGGGTCCATGCCATAAAACAATTACACAAAATGGATGACAGTGTGCATATAATACATACATGACAATGGGGTCCATATAACTTATTGAAGTCAACACAAGAGAAAAGCCTGTGATATTTTCAACTAGTGTCATCCCGGACGGTGGGTTTCACTGATTTTACACATGAATCCAAACATGATTTTAAATAAACTCTAGAATTTGACTTTTCAATAATTACATTCTAAATATGTCATACAATATCTACTAAACCATGGGATTTGTACACAAACTCTTACACCATATCATCATTGCAAAAAAAAAAAAAAAAATCAATTTCATTCCACTTAAATCCCATCTAATTCCAGGCGCCAAACACCTCCGAATTAGGTATCTTCCCGAGAAAGAAAAGATCACAGGGATATTCATATGCCACAGGAATCCATTGGATGGGATTACGATGGTTTGATGTGAATTCTTTTTAATATTATAAGGAGCCTTTCGTCTTGAAAGCAATGAGAAGCTCCGAGAATTTGCATAGAGAGTATAAAGAGATTCTTCAATTTCAAAAGCAGAAATGATGTACTGGATTCTCAGTTAGGACTGGCCCAGCCATGTGGTCCTGTCATGATCATGGTTTGTTGTCTCAGTGACTCAGATGGGCTCCTTCTATCATGAACGGACATATTCATTGGGTTGATGAAAAATTAGAACTTGAATGTGGAGTTCATCACTTTACTACTGATTGTTCAGTTGTAGGCAACGATTGGAACATCTGTTTTGGAAGTGAGGTAAACAGGTGAGGGTACAACAGATGAAAGCTCTTGATCGTACTGGCCGAACGTCAAGGTCCCAGTACCCGGTCGTAACCGCCTAATGGAAAAAAAAAAAAAGGCCGTGGATGACAGTTCCCATGTGGTTCTGGTTCCATCGTTCAGAGAGCTCACGTGTCACAGATCTAAACCACTCATCAGTGGCACTGTCAGCATGCGCTGGACCAAAAGTAATGTTCTTGTGATGTGCTGATCCGGCAGGTCTAAAGGGAAGCGGATTGGCTGGTGTACCACACACCAGCTATATAACTGCTGTAGGTACGTGTCACGAAGACGAGCACTGACGCTCCACGAGCTCCGAGTTGTGCGAACGGTTCAAAGGAGATCAGAGTTACATGGGCCCTACAGTGATGTATTTATTATATCTACACCCTTCATCTATTTTTAGAGATCATTTTAAATCATTATCCAAAAAAGGAATCATATCCAAAGATCATCTGGACCACACCACAAATAGCAAAAAATGAATCATATCCAAAGATTATATTGACCACACCACAAATAGCAGCAGAGATAATGATTTTCACCATTAAACAATCCGGCTCACTTATTTTCCATCCAATCTGTTCATAAGGTCACAAAGACCTGAATGAAGAGGAAAAGCAAATTTTATGTCGATCCAAAACTTTTGTAACCCCAAAAAGATTTTCAATGTAGACGTTAAATCTCCCTACTACTTTTTGCAGTATTTTTCGTCTAAAACCTTAAGATGTACTCTTCAAATGAATGGATGGTTTGAATATATCACATACCTAATGATCAAATCCATGGAACTTACTAATGTCAATACACCAGTTATATAGCTGCTGTGATGGGCACCAGCGAATCCGCCGAAAACGGGCAGCAGGAAAAGTATTTAAAAAAACGAAAAGACGGGTTCAATGTTTCCGAAGATCGAGGCACATGTGGAGCACATTGGATGAGTGTACTTTACCTTTTGGTACACGACACGTTGACCGTGACTGAAGCCTCGGAAATAGGAAGGACTGGCTAGTGTTGCACATACACCGTCATGGCTGGTGTGGGTCCGTATGGTGAGAAGAGCTCCTCAAGCACTAAGTTGTACGAACGGTCCAAAGGAGATCAAAGTAACACGGCATACGATGATGTATTTATCTTTCGGCCAGTTTGGGACACTGCATTAGAATGGCTTAGATGGATGGAATGAGTTTTATATTAAGGTAATGAAGTGTGTTGTAGGTGATTGCCCAAGAGTTTCACGATTGCAATATCTCGGGACGATTTGAAAATTTTGTTTGGATGGATTGCAATATCGTGGGATTATTTGGGAAATCTGTTTGGGTAGGAAATGGGATTCGGCAATCCTGCGGCTGTACAAACTGTTTGGAAATGCAAAGGTACCCCTGAGATTTTTTTTCACGCCAAAAAATTGATGCTGAGGAAATTCGAAACGCCAGATTTCTCGAGAAAATAGATTTTTACTTTTCGGAAGAGAGAAAATGGCAACAGCATTCGATTTTCTGAGCTTCTAAGAAAGAGGAGAAATTGAACGTACTGGATCGAAGCTACAGCTTCTACTTCTCTGTTCTTGGGGTTGAAGAACCCTTAAAAATTTGAACTTTTTAGTGTATATATATATATATATATATATAGAGAGAGAGAGAGAGAGAGAGAGAGAGAGGTGTGGAAGCCGATGGTAGTCGTCAATAACGGACGCCGATTAGATACTGGCAGGTTGAGTAGCGAGACTCGCTACTGAGGTGACGTAACAAAGTTATGTGGATCTTACAATTATGTATGTGTAGTGTCCACACACTGTCCATCCATTTGGACGTACCATTTTAAGTCATGAGTCAAAGAATCCCTAAGACCTAAAGCTTTAGTGGACCACACGATAGAAAACAACGGGAAGATTGATCCCCACTGTTGAAACCTTCCTAAGGCCCACCATGATGTTTTTCCAAAATCCAACCTGTTCTTCAAGTAAACAAAGACATTACAGAATGGAAAACACAAATATCAACGTGTGATCGAAAACTTTCGTGGCCTTGAGAAGTTTTTAATGGTGGCGTCACTCTCCCCACTGTTTTCTGTGGTGGGGTCCACTGGAGCTTTGGATGTGACTCATTCTTTAGATCTTACCCTAAATCTCTCTAGATGGATGGACAACGTGGATACAAAACATACATCATGGTGGGGCCCACAACACTTGGTGACTTCGGTACACAACAAGCATAATCCAGTGTGATACATATTTCGGAAGATAGATCCTCACCATGTATAATCCACGCACGATCCTATTTTCCTATATAGGTGATTTAACCATTCGAAAACTGAACTTGAGTGCAAACGGTTTACCATTCTATTATTTGAGTTGTCCATAGTCAAATTCTAATGAAATTTTGCAAATAAAATATAATTAAATGTCCTTTTAGTGTTCCCTACCTATTTAACGGTTCCGATCATCCATACCCACGGCAAAACTAGAAGACTAGTGATTCATTTTAATAGTCTGCGGAGGTCAGGCTGCTTTTCAACTTGAGAACACGCTCTCCCTTGGCTCCCTTCAAGGGAGGTGTTATACAATAGTTAGCTGTGTGCAGTGCCTGCCATGGTACATGCGTTTCATCCAATCCATACAAAAGGTTTTTCCAATCAACTATACCAGCTGCCAAAAAACGTCATGTCATCATATTTGCATTCCGAAATGAACTTTCAACGGAGTTCATTAACAGCATTGAATACCCACTAGCTGAATCTACTATTTAATAATAATATACAAAACAAAGAAAATAACCTCCATCCCCGTTACAAATGCACCGACTCTCTCCCCAACAGACATGGCAGCATCATCAGTTGAGCCACACCAATGGAATCAATCCTGAGCCAATGCTTTGTGAGGTGATTTAGCATGTAGCAGATGTAGGTAATCAGCTCTTCCTCTCTCTCTATCTCTCTCTCAGTTGAACACGCAAGAGAGATTCATGAGACATGTACTTGGAGGGTGAAAATCTCATTTCCTTATTTCTTTGGTATCAAATGGAATGAGGCAGGATCCGCTACAACCTTTTGAAACCATTTTCGGTAGCGGCCATTTTAGTACCTAATCAACCTTTCACAAAAGAAAGAAACAAGGGCACGAAATAGCCAATTTTCAAAGAAAATACACCACAAAGAAAATAGGGGAGTTTCGTTCTGGACGTGAGGAATGAGGCTTACCTCTTCTATTTACCACCAACAACTGTCAATTGAGCTCTTTTCTCCACCGTATGAAGACCAAGGCCACCTGCCCTCACTAAATAAACTCCATTTTCGTGCCAAAGTTCTCGTTCGCCGCTATTATAGTCGGTTGTAACTAGCTAAAACTTTCCATCCGGCAGTCTGTACGATGGATTGGGAAAGACAGCGGGATGGGCTCGAGGATGGGCAATAACCGGACGACGATTCCAAGAAAGGATTTCGTAATCCCTCTCGTTTTTTCTAATTCTTCATCTCCATGATGCAGACAGATATCCACCACCATCCAAATGCCCTAAAGAATGTGGATGAATGAATATTACAATATTATCCCTCCTATTCCACTGAAAGTCCGCTGTCCAAACTGGCCCTTAGAACATGAACCCAAAAATGGGATGCCGATTAGCTACTGACAAGTTGAGTAGTGAGACTCGCTACTAAAGTGATGTTACCAAGTTCTGTGGGCCCACTATGATGTATGTGTTGTATCCACACCATCCATCCATTTTGAGATATCATTTTAGGGCACGAGCCAAAGAATGAGGCAGATACAAAGCTCTAGTAGACCCCACCTTAGAAAATAGTAGGGAGAGTGATTCCCACCGTTGAAACTATCCTAAGGACCACCATGATGTTTATTTGAAATCCAAACTGTTCAAAAGTTAAAAAAGACATAAAAGAAGGGAAAACACAAATATCAGCTTGATCTATAACTTTTGTGGCCTTTAGAAATTTTTAATAGTGGTGGGTGTCACTGTCCCCATTGTTTTCTGTGTTGGGGTCCACCAGAGCTTTGGATTTAACTCATTCTTTGGATCTTGCCCTAAAATGATCTCTCCAAATAGATGGATGGCGTGGATACAAAACATACATCATGGTGGGGCTCACAAAACTTGGTGACATCACTTCAGTAGCGGCTACTCAACCTGTCACACTAGCTAATCCACACCCTTGGTATTCAATCAATTGCATTCGGCCACCTCACTTCAATAACCTTTTGGCTACTAAACCCTTAAGTATCTAATCCACTCCCCCAAAAATGAGTCATATCCAAATCTCAAGTGGACCACATCACAAATAGAAGTGAGACAATGATTCTCACTGTTAAAATATTTGTAAGGCTCTTGATAACATTTATTTTCCATCCAATCTATTCATAAGGTCGCATAGACGTAGATGAAGAGGAAAAACAAATATCATATTGATCCAAAACTTCTATTACAACTAAAAGGGTTTCAATAGTAGACCTTAAATCTCCTAATACTTTTTACAGTGTGGTCCACTTGATCTTTAGATCTTTTTTATTTTTCGTCTCAAGCTTGATGGCAAACTCCCCAAATGGATGGACAGTTAGAATATAACACATACATCGTGATAGGGAACCTACATAACTATGATGTCAACACACCAGTTAGATTGTTGGTGTCTGGTACACCAGCCCATTAGCTTCCCATGGAGTAAGAAATCATTGTGACAAATAGACATTTCTTGTTTGCCTGCACGGTGTTTGGGTTACATTATCACTCCCTACATCTTGTTTGCCTGCGGCATTTTTAGGATCACATCTTCACATGATCTAAAATACGGACCGAAAGAGTAGATTTCTCACCAACATTACGGTGGGCCCCACCTAGCTTCTGACACAGTACAAACTTCCTACGACCGGCAATGGGCGTCCCAGAAATGGGAGCGGATTAGGTGGGCCAGACCTCACTCAACACGGTGCAGCCCTGAAGCGTGGATTCCACCTTTGATGTATGTATTGCATATGCACGTCGCCATTTTCATTTTCTTTCAGCTCATTGCCAAAAATGAAGCAGATCCAAATCTCAGGTGGACCACTGCATAGGAAACAGTGGTAATTGAACACCCACAATTTACAACTTCTTGGGACCCATCGGAATGTTTATTTGCCATCCAACCTTCTGATAAGGTCAAACAGACCTGGATGAAGGTAAAATACAAATATCAGCTGGATCCAGAACTGTGGCCCACAAGAAGTTTTTAATGGTCAATCACTACATGGTGTGGTCCACCCAAGATTTAGATCTACTTCATTTTTAAGCTCACGTCCTAAAATAAGCTGGAAAAATGAAGAGAGCATAAATATACAATAAATACATCAAGGTGGGCCCCACCATCAGAGCTGCATTGTGTTGGGTGAGGCCAGGCCGCACTTAATCTGCTCACCGAGGAAATGTCCATCTCTGGCACATAACAATCCCACGTGAGAACTAGACACGGCATAGGAGCTGCCATATGTGGGACTATGTTTTCAATGCCACTCAATTGTTACAAGCAGCTATATTTGTTTAGGGCCCGTTTGGCCGGGTGGATTGGAAGGGATTGAACAGTATTAGCGTGGATGGGATGGATTTCTAGGCAATGATGGTGTTGTCAGTGGATTGTCTTGAGATCCATGGGATTGCTATATCCCTAGGTTGCTATATCCAGTCTGTTTGGCACGCCTGACCAATCCCGGGATTAAACCTTCCCATCCCTTCCAGTCCCTCAAACCAAACACGTCCCGGGCAAATTTGAACGGATTAGGGTGAATTGGATGGGATTTAAAGGTAATGATGGTTTTGTCAGTGGATTATCTTAAGATCCATGGGATTAGGATCAGATCACCGACTCTGTTTGGCATGCCCGGCCAATCCCGGGATTTAACTTCCAATCCCTTCCAATACCATCCCGTCCCTTCGAATCCGACCGGCCAAACGGGCCTTATGGGGCTAAGGCTAAGGATGTCAATGCGGCCGGTTTTGACATGGCCCTGGTCCCTTAAGCTCTGGCCATGGTCCAGCCTTCGCTCTAAACCGGCTTGAAAAGCCCTTGCTGCACAGCCAGGTTAGGCCGGGGCCTGCCCTTTAGGTGGTCAACGGTTCCAAATACTCTAATCAAAGATTTTTATTTTTATTTTTTTAATCTACGTCCAATAAGTGTCACATGTATTGTGTGAGCACAAGAACTAATCAAAAGTGTCATCAGTACACCAATGCTTATTGTATAGTGGTGGCTCACTTGATGATTGAACCAGGCCAATAGGCTGGATGGGCCATTCATCATTGACCCAGACCTGGCTCAGCCCAGACACCAGACTTAAATTTGAGCGGAGCTCGGTCCTCAATCCAAGTTTAGAAGCCCATGCCCTGGGCCTACAAGAGAGGGCACCCAGACCATTGCTACCCATAAGTAAGGCAAGGACCACTAGGAAAAATACCTCCAAAATTTTGAGAATATTGCGATTTTCATGAGTAAGCAACTAAACAACATTGTGGTGATCATATTATGAGATTTTCAAAACATCATTAAATTTTTAATTTTCAGATTTTTATTTTTATTTTTATATAATTATTGTTGAGGGTTGAATATTGCATATTAGACCCCAATTATTACTTGATTTTACGTACATGATAATGCTTAACGTCATATTTTAATCGTGTTAGTGATACAGGGTGTAATTAGAAGCCTGAACTGAAAAAGGATGCTAAAAGTGTGGATTTAATGCTCTAAAATCACCAAGGTAAGGAATTGACCCCAGGAGACCGAGATCGAAGGATTTACACGCCAGAGATCCTAGAAAATCAAGCCACTCACGTTAAATGGGACTAAAAATCGTTCAAAATGCAAGATCACAGGGTTTTCACCATCCGTTTGGCTCAAAACTTCATATATGACCTGAGAACTATAAATTAACCGTACAAGTCAAATTTCAACCATTTGATCCTTGTGAAAGTGTCCCAATTGACAGATCAGCCCCTTAAATCCTGATTTGGGAACCACCTGATACCTGGATATACTTCAAATTTTGTATTAACCCCTTAAAGAGGATTACACAATGAATGGACGGCTCAGATTTTACATATACATCATTATAGACCCTACGTGGGACCCACGTGCACGGTGCACAAGTACACCGGCCGTGCACCAGAATAGCTAAAGCCGGTCGGCAGGCGCTGACCAACTTAAATTCCAAAATTGCTAAAGACGGTCCGTTTTTGTGTAGTAAGGCCCACCCATCTCACATTTCACTGATTGTGACCGTCAATTGTGTCTCTAAGGTAGGTGTGACACTCGCTTAGGTGGCCTTTTTGCCCCATATATGTGTATGCACGTGGATCGTCAAAAAACGTAAGATTAACGGTGAGTTGGTTTGACACAGTGGACCATACCAAAATTCGATAAAAAAACCACTCGATGCTGATTTTTTTGCCAGTAATCCAATTAACGAATCAGATTTCTCAAAAAACATCACTGTGGAGCCCATCGAACATGTCAGTGCGTTTGCGTAAGGCTTACGCATGTACCAAGAAAATTAGATTTTTCAAGAATTTTTGTGATCTTGATGATGATCAGATCAGTGATCCAAACCGTCCAAACTCATAAACAAGGGCCCACGACCCTAAACAAGAAGCCAGAATCAAAGGATGGGTCGATCCTGCGCCGCAAATCTACTCCAAACGCAAGTTAAGGTGCGTTTTCCTTTCGTTGCGCACACAAACCAGCTTGCTGCACAAGCTCTTGTGCGTAAATTTCCTTCCACCAACCTTCCTACTGTTATAAAAAAGAGGAGCAACCTTGGGATCTAGGGATCAAAGGAACGGGCAGCTGTGGAGGCCGAGAAAGAAAGAGAGAGATAGATTAGAGTTTGTTTTTTGAATTGCTTTGTTAGCTGGTTTTTGCTTACTAAGACTTTTAAGAGATCTAGTCCTATTATGTTGGGCTAAACCTTTTAGCTAGGGCTAAGAGGTGAAGCTTGTAGCGTGATGAGAATGACTCTACGGGTTTGATTCATGTTATGAACTGATTTGATTTTCGTTTGATAATAGGAATACTTTCAGTTTTTAATAATTTATTGTGATTGTAATTACAATAGATCTGCGATGGCTTTGAGTATTTCTTTTTCCTTATTTTTTATTATGAAATTAGGAAGCCCTGTTGTTCACCATCATCCCTTGGGCATGGTAGGATAACGGAATCCTTCCTAACATTCATACATCTTCATGATTGGTTGAGGATTAGTTTAATTCTATTGTTTACTTTGTCTCATGGGCATGGTTTTGTGATGGAATCATCTATAATTCATATACCTTTCATTTCGTTGAAAACTAGATCAAAGGAAGTTCAGATTGAGCTTTAGTGACATATCTTCCAACTGGATGAAGATGGGACTTGAAGTCCAGTTGAGTTCATGAAGCAAGTATAGATTTCTCTGATCTCTACAAGTGGATCCTCTGAATCCCTAGTTTCTTACCTTTAATTTCTATAAATTTTAGTTTCTTATTTCACAATTATTCCCTCATATTCACTTGATTTAGATTTCATCTTATTCTAACTCTAGTTCTGGTTATTTTTAGATTATATACAGGTTTCAGTCCCTGTGGATTCGACCTCGATCTTACCAAGTTTATTACTACATCACTCAAAAATTGTTCACACCCCAAGTATAGGGTTGTGATGTAGTAATAAACTCAGTAAGATCGAAGTCGAATCCACAAGGACTAAACTTGTATGTAATCTGAAAATAACCATAACTAGAGATAGAATAAGATGAAATCTAAATCAAGTGAATATGAGGGAATAATAGTGAAATAAGAAACTAAAATTTGTATAAATCAAAGGTGAGAAACTAGGGATTAAGAGGATCCACTTGTAGAGATCAGGGAAATCTACGCTTGCTTCATGAACTCAACTGGACTTCAAGTCTCATCTTCATCCAGTTGAAAAATATGTCACTAAAGCTCAATTTGAACTTCCTTTGATCTAGTTTTCAAAGAAATGAAAGGTATATGAATTAAAGATGATTCCATCACAAAACCATACCCATAAGACAAAGTAAACAACAAAATTAAACTAATCCTCAATCAATCATGAAGATGTACAAATGTTAGGAAGGATTCCGTCACCCTACCATGCCCAAGGGACGATGGTGAACAATAGGGCTTCCAAATTTCATAATAAAAAATAAGGAAAAGGAAATACTCAAAGTCATTGCAGATCTATCGTAATTTCAGTTACAACAAACCATTAAAAATTAGAAGTATTCCTATTATCAAACAAAAATCAAATTAGTTCATAACATGAATCAAACCCATACAGTCATTCCCATCACGCCACAAGCTTCACCTCTTAGCCCTAGCTAAGAGGTTTAGCCCAACATAATAGGATTAGATCTCTTAAAAGTCATAGTAAGAAAAAAACAGTAAACAAAGCAATTAAAAAAACAAACTCTAATCTATCTCTCTCTTTCTTTCTCGACCTCCACGGCTGCCAGTTCCTTCGATCCCTGGATCCCGTGGCTGCTCCTCTCTTTTATAACAGTAGGAAGGTCGATGGAAGAAAATTTACAGACAAGAGCTTGTGTAGCAAGCTAGTTTGCCTGCACAATGAAAGGAAAACGCACCTCAACTTGCGTTAGAGTAGATTTGCGGCGCAGGATCGACCCATCCTTTGATTCTGGCTTCTTGTCTAGGGTCGTGGCCCCAATTTATGAGTTTGGACGGTCTGGATCACTGATTTGATCATCATTAAGATCACAAAAATCTCCGAAAATTTTAATTTTCTCAGTACGTGCGTAAGGCTTACATAAACGCACTGACATGTTTGGTGGGCCCCACACTGATGTTTTCTGAGAAATCTGACTCGTTCATTGAATTCCTGACGAAAAATAAGTCTAAAAAGAGTAGTTTTTTTATCAATTTTTGGTGTGGTCCACTGTATCAAACCAACTCACCGTTAATCTTGCGTTTTTCGACGATTTACGTGCATACACGTGTATGGGGCCAAAAGGCCACATATGGAGGGTCACACCTACCCTAGAGACAGAGTGGACGACCCCAATCAGTGAAATGTGAGATGGGTGGGCCCTACTATACAAAAACGGACGGACAGCGTAAAGTCCGTCTTTGGCAATTTTGGAATTTAAGTCGGTCAGCACCCGTTGATCGACTTTAGCCATTCTGGTGCACGGCCGGTGCACATGTGCACCGTGCACACGGGTCCCACGTAGGGTCTATCATGATGTGTATGTAAAATCCGCGCCGTCCATTCGTTGTGTCATCCTCTTTAATGGGTTAAGACCAAATTTGAAGTATATCCAGGTATCATGTGGGCCCCAAATCAGGATTTAAGGGGATGATTTGTCCATTGGGCCACTTTCACAAGGATCCAATGGCTGAAATTTGACTTGTACGGTTAATTTATGGTCCTCAGGTCATATATGAAGTTTCGAGCTGAACGGATGGTGGGAACCCTGTGATCTTGCATTCTGGACGATTTTCAGATCTCTGACGTGTAAATCCTTTGATCTCGGTCCCCTGGAGTCCGTCCCTTGCATTGGTAATTTTAGCGCATTAAATTCATACTTTCAACTTCTTTTTTCAATCCAAACTCCTTATTACATTTTGCATCACAAACACAATTAAAATATGATGTTAAGCATTATCATGCACGTAAAATCAGGTAATAATTAGGGTCTAATATGCAATATTCGACCTTCAACAATTGTCCCAATCTTAACTATGTAAATTATTTAGAACTTTAACTAATTCATTATATAACTATATGTAAATAAAAAAAGAAATTATTTGTCAATTATTATAATTATTTTTGAAATTTTTATTTAAGTAAGATTTTTCAATATCAACAGGAGAAAAACCTCAAAATTTGAAAATCACATGATAAATTTCCAAGAATGAGATTTGTAACTATTGTAAGGGCTAATCCCCTTTGTCTTTGATTTTTTATTGCCGTCCAAGCAGTACCATGGCATCCACCTTTTGACAAAAAAGATAAAAAAATTAAATAAATAAATAAATAAATTATTATTTGATACTCTAGCGGAACACGATGTTGATACTCAGGCGCTAAGAAATTGTACAGGTCACATATATTAACTCAAATTAAACCATTACATTGGAGTTGTGAATAATCCTAACCCTAGTTGTGAATACTCGGTTGTTGAAATATGCCAGCTGGATTTTTTTTTTGTAATTTTTAACTATCTAATAAGCATACGCCAGTTTCATAGTTCGATGATCAAATATATATATATTTCATGACATATCTAAACCGTGACCCTAATTTTGACAATTCAATATTTCCTATTTTTATGCCAGGTACTCAATTTGCAAGTAATTTTAAGGGCCTGTGCATCATGCATGACACTCGGCTAGAGTATCAAATTTTCTTTCTTAGTGGTGCTGTAGATCAACGTGGTCTTTGATAATAAGTGTTGACCACATTGGTTTTATGGTAGGAAGAAAGCCAGGAAGTCTTGAAACCATGCTCCTAAGGGGTGCCGGACTTTGGATTTAGGACTTCCTTTATGAGCCATTCGGGCACATATATGGTTAGAAAACAGAGTCATTCATGAAGTATGGCCCACCCACCGTGAACTGGCACAGATTTTAAATTATTTAAAAAAAAAAAATAAAGTAAGGTTGGCTCAGCCTTTGGGTGGGTAACAGTTGCATGGCCAAAATGGACACTTAAAAAATTACGACGAACTGTTAATTAGTTTCAACATAACGCTTGTATATTACCATATCAGTGGTGTGGTCTGATTTTTGGGCCAGATGATCATAAGACTTGAATCAGTGGATGATTGGTCTGGATCTCACACATATGTGCCTCACGTGCTGAGGAAGCAAACTTGGGGAAAAGGCAAGAGGGAAAGTGAAACGGCAAAGCTGGTTGAACTGGGAATAATTAAGGCAGGACACTTATGAGAAGTGCATTTAAAAATAATTCTTAATTTTTTTTTAAAAAATTTCCTGAAAAGTTCTTTGGACTGGAGCATAAACACACTCATTAGCAGTTATATAGTGACCTATCTTATCATGGTTCAACGGACTTTATTTCTCTCTGTGTTTGAAGAAAGGTAGGAGCACAACACCTGTATCTTTGTTGAATATAGGAATTTAGGGGTACAGACAATTTTAGGTGGGCCTTATACAGTTACGGGCCACACCTATTGTATGGACAACTATCTATATTAACAATGTAAGACGAAAAGCAAGCATGTTCTTATAAAAAATGGACTAAATTAAAAAAGTCCAAGAGGAAATTAACAAAATTTTAGCATTGTTCGATCGATCAAAGTCGATTGAACAAATTGATTGAGTCAATCGATTGATGAAAATTCGGGCATCGAGTTGAGTCAGACCGAGTTAGGGCTAACCCAACTCGATTTGGATTAAAAATAAGCCTGACTTGAACTTGACCCGACTCGGTACCTAATCTAGCATGCTTGATCCAATCTGAGTCCGGGTCTGGCCTGGACTAATTTGGACCGAGTCTGACCCGGTCGCAAGTACCAAGTCAGGTCAAGTCGGGTCGAGTGTAACGAATATCCATGGGCTGAAATCATAACTCAAAACCTAGATTCACTTGCCAGAATTATAACCTCTCCATCAGCTACATGGTATCTCAAATTTGAAACGTCGTATCTAAGTTTTTTCTTAATATATATGTACGAGTCGAGTTTCAGATCGAGTTGAGTCAACACCGAGTTGGATTTCAGGTTGAGTCGATTCGAGTTACTGGGTAACTCAAATTCGACATGGTTCGCATTCGGATTGGACGAAGTCAACTCGATTCAGTTCGACTTACCCACTCGGTTCGGATCGAGTCGGATCTAAATGAGTCAGATGAGTCAAGTCGTCCCGTGCTCAGTTCCACGAATGACAGAGGTCTTATGGTAACTCCATGTTCGTGGCGATGATCTGCCTCTGGTAGGTGCTAGAATTCGCAATCGTGGTGATCATGGGTTGATGTCGCCAATGAATTTCAGAATCATGCTTGAGAAGATGGAATCCAATGATGAGAAGATTGATGACATGATCCTCCAATACCCCAAACAAGGAGGCGATCGGGTAGATTAGATTGATCATGAATTCAAGATGCAAGTCGACCTTCCTACCTTTAACAACTTACTCCACATCAAGAACTTCCTCGATTTGTTGTTTGAAGTCGAACGATTCTTCGACTACATGAACATTCTTGAAAAGAAGAAGGTTAAACTTGTAGTTATAAGTTGAAGGGGAGAATTTTAGCTTAGTGAGAATAATTTCAACTCGCATGAATGAAATAGATGAAAGCATCGATACATACGTGACAGAGGATGAAATAACTAATGCGCACATCATTCCTCCCTAGTAACTAGGGTCTAATATCATTTCAACAATATCAAAATTATTAGTGGGATAGTTGTTTAGTGAAAAATTATGCAGAAAAAATCTACCTTTTGCCATTTACAAAAAACAGAATTATACACATGACTTTAATCGTAGAGAAGTCTTTGCAACTCCTCCTAGTCAAGTCAGACTCAGTGGCACCTGGTCCAATTCATACTCCGAGTCAACCCAGCGTCATCCTAACTAAGGTGAGTTGAACCAATGCAGCCCAAGCAGAGGCAATTCCAATCACACGTTAAGACCGAACGAGCCGTGCATTAAAATATGAGAATGTATGGACGGCATGGATTAATTGGGTATGCTGCTGTCAAAGCTAACATCAGCCAACAATGTTTGAAAGATGAAGGCTGGATTAGGTTCCGTGACAATGCCATGTGCCTAACAATTCTCACCGCGTTAGGAACCATGGTTAGGTCGTTCCAGCGGTGATATTCGCATCCGGTTCCAACAATCTGACAACCCGGGAGAATTTTCAGAAATGGACCTTCCACAATGAGAAACGTCAGATCAATGGTCGAAATTACCAAGGGTGGGCCTCCACTTGTCCTGTCTGAAGAGGACGCGGATTAGCTGCTGATAGATTGAGCAGCGAGACTTGCTAGTGAAGTGACGTCACCAAGTTCTGTGGGTCCACTATAATATATGTGCTGTATCCACACCGTCCATACATTTGAAGATATCATTTTAGGGCATGAGCCAAAGAATGAAGCAGATCCAAAGCCATAGTGGATCCCGCCACAGAAAACAGTGGGGAGAGTGATGCCTACCGTTGAAACTTTCCTAAGGCCCACCGTGATGTTTATTTGAAATCCAACTAGTTCACAAGTTTAAAAAAAATACATGAAAGCAGGAAAAAACAAATATCACCATGATCGAAAACTTTTGTGGCATTTACAAAATTTTAATTGTGGCCGTCACTCTCCCCACTGTTTTGTGTGGTGGGATCCATCGGAGCTTTGGATTTGACTCAATCCTTGGGTGTTTCCCTAAAATGATCTTTCCAAATGGATGGACGGCGTGGATACATAACATACGTCATGGTGGGGCCTACATAACTTGGTGACGTCAACTCCATAGCGAGTTTCGCTACTCAACCTGTCAGTATCTAATCCGCGTCCATCTGAAAACGGAAACGGATTGGCTACTCCCCCTGACACCAGCCCCGTGGCTGATGGTCGGTGCTCTGTGGGCCCCACCATGATGTTTGTGTTTCATCCATTCCGTTCATCCAATTTCACAGATCATTGTATGACTTGATACTAAAAATTAGAGATATATGAATCTCAGTGGACTACACCACATGAAAATAATAGTGGTTGGATATCCATCATTAAAATTCTCTTAAGGCTCACTGTACTGCTTATTTGATATCCAATATGTTGATTAGGTCATACCGGCCAAATGAAGGTAAAAAAACAAAAATCAACTTAATCCAAAACTTTTACGCCCCAAGATGTTTTTTAACGGTCGACCCTCATTCACCACTGTTTCCTGTAATGTGGTCCACTTAAGATTGGGGATAAACCTTATTTTTTGGTCTCTTACCGTAAAATGATCTCGTACCTTTGCATCCTCTCCGCAGGAACTTCCTGCGCAAGGATGCTAGGTTGGGCACACTGAAATGTATGTGAGAAATTCATTCCGTTCATCTGTTTTCAAACTCATTTTAGACTGTTGAGACAAAAAATGAGATGGATACAAAACTCACGGGAGTCACACGAGAGGGAAAGTTGGGGAAATAAATTTCCACCATTGAAACCTTCCTAGCTTCGACCTTGATGTTTATATGCTACCCAAACCGTTTATAAGGTCGTTCCAAATGGGATTAACGAAAAAACCGAAAATATAGACTGATACAGAATTTTCATGGCCATGAGAATGCTTCAACGGTACTCACCGAATGCCTGATATTTCCTCTCGTGTGGCCCACTTGAGTGTTGGATACACTTATTTTTTGGTAGAACGTTATAAAATGAGATCTCAAAACGGATGGCCGGGATGGATGTCACACAAACATCTTCTTGGACCCCACCCAACATCCTTGCGCAGGAAGTTCCTGCGAATGGCTTTCGCTGGAAATCGGCGTCCATCATGTTTCACGTATTAGTGAGTGACGATGACGATAGCCAACTTGAATTTATCTAAATAGAGTCGTCACCAAACTAGTAGGAAACCTCAAGCGCGATAGGCAAACGCATGGGTATTTTTGTCAATATGAGAAATATTCTGTACTTTTTTGCCGCTTGGATTTTTCGTCGGACGACCAGAGTCTTACTCGTGAGGATAGCCATAACAAAATCTACTCTCATCACACGTGCTATACGGTCCGTGTATACAAGATCGGAGCTGTCCATCAGTTGAATTCGACTCTATCTAATACCGAAACTGAAAATCAGGACGATCGGATTATCATATTGCATACACGTGTGGTAAATAGGAAGGACTGTCGATAAAATCCATATTCCCATGCATGTGCGACCTCATTGGATAATGGAAATGAACTTATTTAGGCCACAGTCAGATAGTGGGCCTGGCTAGATGAACGGAGCGGATCTTTAACACAGTTGCCACGTTGGCACCGGTGGGAAACAGGATCGTGATGGCTGCTCATGCGAGTAGCCATCGCATTTCTCTTCGGACCATACACCTTTTGACAAGGAATTATATGAGACGGGGACGGTGTATTTTTACCATATATTGTCCATGGCGAAATAATCCGGTAATCCACACCATCCATCTGTTCATTCCTGTAGTAGAAAACTCTCCAAAAATCACTCAAAATGTAAGATTTCAAAAATCAATTGTATGATTTTTTTTTTTTCCTTAGTTGAATCTAAACCATTGTTTAACATTCAATTCTTATGCAATATATCTGACGGTTAGAACATGGTTAATGAGTGTTGGAAATCCACCGCAGCAAACTCTAAATTTAGATTACACAAAGATAAAGTCTTCCAAATTCAGATCACACAAAGATAAAGCAAATGCAATCAAAGGATGCACAAGTATACATGAATTCGATGTAGAAAATCCTTAATAGAAAATAACATAACACAGAGCAATAACAAATTGCTATAAAAGCAAAAGTACAAAAGATAGAATCACTTATAATTTCGAAAATCCTCATTTTCTCCTCTCCAAATCTTAAAAATGATTTAGCCTTGATTAGCATACCACCATCCTGCTATTACACCCGTATATAAGGTGTCGTACTCGAAATAAGAAGCAATTCACGCAATTAGCAAAACTACACGCATGATCGATCTAAGCATCGATCGAGCACACCCTCGATCAAGCTCCCATGTTCAAGAAATTGAACATGGTCAAAACTATCCATATAATTTACAAGTAATTTTTTGAATTTTGTTAATCGATTGTGCAGAGACTTCGATCGATTAAAAAAAAAATAGAGACTTCGATCGATCGAGATTGTCCAAAATTATCCAGATATCAATCTGTATAATTCGAGGTCACTCGATTAATTGAATAGGGTGGTCGATTGGTCGAACCCATGTTTCATATATAAATTTAAGACATCTCATAACAATCTCCACCATGGGTTCAATATTCATTCATGAACCACAACTTTAACTCTAATTAACTCCATCATAGTTTCTTTATTGCCATCGTTTTTTGTTCATAATCTGTCTTCATCATCCTTTTGCCAAACCCAAAGAAGTCGAACATAATCAAAACTTTTCTACTTGAACCACCTTCGTTAGCATATCCATTGAATTCACGCTCATATGAATCTTCTCGAGAGTAACACAACATTCCTCAAGCACTTGTCAAATAAAATGTTGACGAATATCAATATGTTTAGTTATATACTGGTAAATAGAATTCTTTGCCAAATTGATCAAGCTTTCGCTATCATAATTAATCGACACAGACTCCTGTTTAAGCCCAAATTCGTTCATCATTCCTCGCAACCCAATACCTACCTTGAATACTTCCATCATCGCCATATACACATCTTCTATTGTGGAAAGAGCAACCACAAATTGAGGTATTTGCTGGGGCTCACACAGCTTGACTTAATGGTACTATGAGGTCGAGTTGTGTGGGCCCCACCATGATGCATGTCGAACATCTACCCCATCAGTCAAATGCACCATTCCATGGTGGGCCACAGGCTTAAAATTCAAGTCTATTTATGACTTAAGTGGGCTACACCACATACAACAGTTCAAAGGGGTTATCCTCCCATTAAAACATTCACAATCATTTATTGGGCCCACCGAGATGTTGTTCACAAATCAAGACCATCCATTGTGTGTGTCCCACTTGGATGAGGGGCCAGACTATGTTTCAACTGCATCCAAAACTAAGGTAAGCCCAACTAAGTGCTTTTATATGTTTTAGGCATGTCTTCACATGATTTTAAATGGTATGGCCCACCTGAATTCCATATACGGCTAATTTTAGGGATATCCCATAACCTAAAGGGGAACCATCAAATGCACAGTGTTTATGCACATCATGGTGGGTCCCACATAGCTCGAACTCGTGGAAAGTTCCCATGAGGTCGACCTTATAGCTCCATTTTCATATATATATATATATATATATATATAGAGAGAGAGAGAGAGAGAGAGAGAGAGAGAGAGAGGGAGAGGAGAAGAGGGAAGAAGAAGAGAAGACTCACTTTGAAATCGCTGCTTAGATTGGCGATTCCGACTTTTGTGGTGTCTTTCATGCTAAGTGCACTCCAATAAAATTGGGCATATATATATATAGATATATATATATATATATATATATATATAAATTATAAGTTTTTATTTTCATTTACATTAATATCAGCACTAGAGTTTCATTACTTGAAAGTAGCCATTTTTTTTTGAGCTATAGATGGGACCGTTTGGATTTATTGGCAAAAGTGACTCTTTATAATTATAGGCAATTTCTGATGAGATCCAACAAATAGAATGACTAAATTGTTGATTGGATGTTAATTTTGTGTAAAAGAATTGAACTGCTCAAATTAAAGGCTTGATGATTAGATAGTTAAGATAGTCTCATTAACATACTTTCTAATTAAGCTATTCAATTGTCTATGTCTCAATGCAATCGGGAGCACCTTAACCTCTCTCTCTCTCTCTCTCTCTCTCTCTCTCTCTCTCTCTCTTCACAGACATATATATATATATATATAGGCAAAGGTCGACTTTCAGGAATTTTCCATGAGGTCCAGCTGTGTGGGCCCCACCACGATGTGTAGCGGACATCCACACCGTGCATTTGGTGGGTCCCCTCAGGGTTATGCATGGGATATCCCAAAAATCAATGATATCCAGAACTCAAATGGGCCATACCATCTGAAATAGTGTGAAATTATGAATAAAACATCTAGAAACATTCACTGGGGCCTACTTGAGTTTTGGATGCGGCTGAAACTTTGTGTGAACCGTTATCCAAGTGGGACACAAACAATAAACGGGTTGGATTTCAAAACCGCATCTAAGTGGGCCCTATAAATGATCATGATGGTTTCAATGGGTGAATAACCACTCTAAATAATTGTTTGTGGTGTGGCCCACCTAAGTCATGCATTGACCTAATTTTTTAATTCTTACCCCACCATGGAATGGTGCATCCAACTAATGGGGGTGGATGTCCAATACACATCATGGTGGGGCCACATAGCTCGACCTCACTGCCTCATAGTACCATATATATATATATATATATATATATATATAGAGAGAGAGAGAGAGAGAGAGAGAGAGAGAGAGAGAGAGAGAGAGAGAGAGAGAGAGAGGCATGCTAACCTGCACACCTGCACAAGGGTGCACCTTTGCACACGTGTCATGGGCCTGAAATCCCTACAGTCCATGTGATGTGGTATCCCGTGAAACCTGGAGGGATCAATTTTCACCCTGATCTAAAACTCTGGTGGGCCATAGTAAAGAGAGATGTAAATCTAGGGAGGAAACTATTTTCTTTTGCCATGGCTCACCAAAATTTTGAATCAGGATAAAAGTTGGGCCCTGAGAGTTTTATGGGGTGATGCATCATGTGGACCGTTCAAATTTTGAGCTCACATAACATGTGATGAGTTCTCAAAAAGTTAATTATCACGAAAACTCATGAGAATTAGTGCGTAGTTGAGAAATGGGATACACAGAGGGAAGAATGCCCACATGCGCACAAGTTGTCATGAGTTCTCATGAGAACTTTTTGAAAACTCATCTCCCATAATCTTAGCCCAAAATCTAAATGGTCCACGTGATGCAACACCCCACGAAACCCTAAGAGCCCAACTTTTACCTATATCCAAAACTTTGGCGGGCCATGGAAAAAGAGAAACAAATCAAGAGAGGAAACTATTTCTTTTTGTCATGCCCCACCAAAGTTTTTTATCAGGGTAAAAGTTGGGCCACAGGGGTTTCATGGGATGTTGTATCACATAGGCAATTCAAATTTTTGACTCATATCACGGGAGATGAGTTTTGAAAAAGTTCTTAAGAATTTTCATGAGAGTAGCTTGCGATTGATATATATATATATATATATATATATATATATATATATATATATATATATATATATATATATATATATATATATATATAAAAGTGTGTGTGTGTGTGTGCTCATCAACGCACTAGTTCTTGTGTTTTCAAAACTCATCTCTGTGATATGAGTACAAAATCTGAACTGTCCATGTGATGCAACACCCCATGAAACCCTTGAGGCCCAACTTTTACCCTAATCCAAACTTCAGTGGGCCATGAAAAAATGAAATGGTTTCCTCCCTTGATTTGCCTCTCTCTCTTTTTGCATGGCCCACCAAACTTTTGAATCAGGATAAAAGTTGGGACTGAGGGATTTCATGGGGTGCTGCATCACATAGACGATTTAGATTTTGGGCTTATATTACAGGAGATGGGTTCTCAAAAAGTTCTCACGAGATCTGGTGAGAACTTGCACATGCTCTCGTGCAGGCTTAGGCTCCGGCTCTCTCTCTCTCTCTCTCTTATATATATATATATATATATATATATATATATATATATGACAATGTACTATGAGGTCGATCTCATGAGAAGCTTTACAATGTGAGCCGACGTCCACACCATCAATCTGACGGACCCTTCCATGGTGGCATGCATGTGTTAAAAAATAATGCCAATCTATGACTTAGGTAGGTTACACCACATACAATGGTTGAGAGTGGATGCTCACCCATTGAAATATTCTTGATTGTATATAGGGCCACTGAGATTTGGTTCATCCAACCCATCCATTATGTGTGTCCCACTTGGATATGAGGGGTCGTAACAAATTTCAGGCCATTCCAAAACTTGGTGGGGCCCACCAAGTATTTTTAAATGTTTTAGCCATGATATTTCATGATTTTAGAAGGTGTGGCCCAACTGAGTTCTAAATACAATTGATTTTTGGCACATCCCATAACCAAGAGGGGACCTACTACATGTACACGCGCGCGCGCGCACACTCTCAAGTTGGCCATGCCATATGAAACCCTGTAAAATCATGTCTAAAACATCTGAAGGCACTTAGCAGGGCTCACATGAGTTTTGGATTAGCTAAAACTTGGTGTGACACCTCATCCAAGTGGGGACACACACAATGGATGGGCTGGATGTGTGAACTACATCTCAGTGAACCCAATGAGCCCTACAACGATCATGAATGTTTCAATGGGTGAGGTATCCACTCTCAACTGATGTCTGTATATGTGGCTCACCTAAGTCCAAGATTCACCTGATTTTTAGGCCCACGGCCCACCACAAAAGGTTGCATCTGACTGATGGTGTGGATGTCCAACATAAATCATGGTGGGGCCCATAGAGATGAACCTCAGAGGAAACTTTTCCCATATGTGTGTGTAGAAGTTCTCAAGTCCATCTTCTTAGCAAGGTTTCCAAGCCACACACATGTAAGAGAGCTGGTTTAAGATTACAATGTCAATGTGGCAAACGTGTGTAATCTGGCTTGACCACCTAAACGCCCTTAGGTGGCACTGACCCTACTTAAAAGGCACGTTGGTCACACCAAACCCAATTAGATCTGAACCCAGGGCATGGACAATGAGACCAACCCAATAGAACTTGGACCCAAAAAACTGAACCGAATCGGCCCAGTTTAGGAATTATAGGACCCAATCCAAACTCGATACGTAGACCCCCGGGATAAGATATTGACCGAATTACGCATCATCATTATCAGATGGTCCTTGCTTAGGTGGACCAATCAACATGAACTTGGTTGATTTTCTTAGGTTTCGATAGAACGTGAAGCTGACATCACAGCTAACATGCGGCCCTCATTCCCACTTTTGTATGGCACACTTGTAATTGATCTGAGCCACTCACTGCAGTACTCCAAGATGTCCACATGCCTTATGCCAACTAAAGGAATATTATACACATGCTTTAAATAGTGGAGAAGTATTTGCAACTCTTCTGAGTCAACTCAGACTCAGCAGGACCTGGTCCCGAGTCATCCTAACTCAGGTGAGTTGGGCCAATGCAGCCCATGCTTAGGGAAGCCCAACCGAAGCCATGCACTAAAATACGAGAATACCACCAAACAGTCGGCAGGGATTTCGTACCACCAAGACCTTGCTAGCACTGACAATGTGATGTTTTGTCAGGTCCACCAAGATATATGTGTTTTATACAAGCTATCCATCTATTTTGAAAGATAATTTTAGGGCATGAGTTCAAAATAAGATAGATCAAAGGCTTGAGCAAACCACATTATAGGAAGCAGCAATAACAATTGCTCTCATGCACAGTTGAAACATACTTAGGTCCCACCGTTATGTTTATTTCCCATCGAACCTATTCATAAGTTTACATAGACCTGGATGAACAGAAAACATATACATCAACTTATCCAAAACTTTTGGAGTATGTTTGATTTTTTTAAAATAATGGTAAATGCATTGCAAATATGTAATAATTACTTCGCAGGGTAATTAGCCTATCGTTCGAGGGTTGATTTGACTCTTACTTTTTTCAACACTAAAATTGAGGTTGTTGACAAATATATGTGGGGTCCATCGTGATATATGTGAATTATTCACATCGTCCATCCGTTATGCCAACTGAATTTAGGGCACGAGTCAAAAAATTAGGCAGATTCAAAGTTTAAATGGACCACACATAGGAAAAAGGGAATTGAATACTCACCATTAAAAACTTCTTGATGCCACTGTTTACTTTGGTGTATGCCACTTAAATGTTGGATTTGTCTTTTTTTTTTTTTGCTCATGCCTCAAAATGTTGTCGTAAAATGAATAGATGAAACAGATATATAATATACATCATAATGGGTCTAGAAATTTAAACTACCCCTTTTAAACCGGTTTCCAAGACAGCCAATGGATTTTCCAACGGATGAAAGACAAATAATTACCCAATTGCATAGTATTTTCACCTACTTTAAAAAATCAAACAGGCCCTTGTAGTCTTCCACAAGTTTTCAGCCGTAGGCATTCAATCCTCAATACTCACTATGGTGCGGTCTACTCAAACTTTTGATCTGCCTCCCTTTTTAACAATAATGCACTAAAAATAATCTTTCAAATTAGATAGACAGATTAAATAAAACACGTATTTCACAGTGGGCCTCATAAGGCCCTTGATAGGACCGTCCACTCTATTTATTTCCTCCCCGGTAGCACCTAATACCCCGGCCCTAGCCTAGAATACCTAGGTATGAAGCGTTACATGTTTGAAAGTGGTGGACTGAGTGAAAGATACCTCGTTTCAACACTGAGGTCTTTGTACCGATTCCTTAGTGGCGTGGCTAACAGTGAAGTGTGAACCGACTGTGAGTGTACTAACAAGCTAACAAAAAATAAAGGAAAAAAGTAATACATGTTTGAAAGTTTTTAGGTCCAGTTAGGTTCTCTGGAAATGGCATCTGCCAAACAAACTTTAAACTTTAACAATTCGCATCCGATTCCTACAATATGACAACTCGGGAGAATTTTCAGTATTGGACTTTCCACGGTTGGACACGTCAGATTATTGGTCAAAATTACGAAGGGTGGGCCCCACTTGTCCTATCTGAAAACGCGTAATCATGCTTCATGTGAATGTCGTGTAATGCGTTAGACCTTACGTATTAGTGAGTGACGCCCATCGATGACGATAGCCAAATCGAAATTACCAAAATAGAGTCATCGTTAAACAAGGAAAGGAGGAAACGGCAAGAACTATGGTCAGATGCATGGGTATTTTTGTCCATGTGAGATATCTTTTGTTGTTTTTGCCGCCTGACTTTTCCGTCAGAAGACCACAATCTTACTCGCGAGGATAGCCTTAAAAAACTACTCTCATCATAGATGCCAATATAATCTATGCGTGCGAGATCATATCTGTTCATCAGTTGAATTCCACTCTGTCTAATATTAAAACTGGAAATCAGGACGACCAGATTATCATATTGCATACACGTGTGGAAATAGGAAAGCTTGTCGATAAAATCCATTTTCCTGCACGTGTGTAAAACCATTTGATGATGGAAATGAACTTATGTAGAACACATCAGAAATGTGGGGCTGGATGCATGAACGGAGCTGATCTTCATCACGGTTGCCATGTTGGCACCGAAGGGAAACTAAAATCATGATGGCTGCTCATGCGAGTAGCGACTGCATTTCTCTTGGGACCATCCTTTTTTCCACAAGGAATTATATCATACGCCGACGGTGTACTTTTAAATTATATTTGTATTTTCTATGGTGCCATGATTCAGTAATCCAGACCATTGGTCTGTTGATCACTGTAGCAGAAAACTTCCACTCGGAATATAAGATTTCAAAAATCAATTTTGGGGTTATTTTTTAGTTAATCTGAACCACTGTTTTACTTCTTTACTTAACATTCAATTCGTATGCCATGCATACAACAGATAAAAAAAATTTTATCAAGGAGAATTTTTAAGGATTAGTGCATCCATGGTTTGATACAACAGAACAATGGTCTGGATTGCCGAATCATGGACTCCACTTATTATAAATGAAAGCTGTGTATAATGTTCAAGAATGTGAACTACGTATAACACAATTCCTCCCTTTCCAAAGCCATCAAAGGAGAATTCGAAGTACACGCTATGACCAAACTCCATTGAACGGGCGCGGATTAGGTGAGTCCTTGTCCGTGGGGCCACTTCGGTTTATGTTATATATCCACGCCGTCCATCCTTTTTTCCAGATCATTTTAGTGAATGGTCCAAAAAATGAAGCAGATTAAAATCTCAGACGGACCACACCACAGGAAATAGTAGTGATTGACCATTAAAACTTTTATGGGCCACAAAGATCAAGCTGATATTTGTGTTTTCCCTTCATCCATGTTTATGTAAGCTTATCAACAGGTTGGATCAAAAATAAACATTAAGGTGGACCCTAGAAAGCTTTTAATGGTGATCGTTCAACGACCATAGTTTCCAGTGGTGTGGTCCACCTGAGATTTTTATATGATTAATGTTTTCTAGGATGCCTTAAAATAATCTGTCGGAATGTATGGACGGCATGGATATACAACACATACATTGAGGTGGGCCCCATGGCGAGGGACTGGCCTGAAGCTGTTACCCCGACTCACCTAATCCGCGCAATGCTCGGCGTTTATTAGATAGACTCCAATGCTAGTCCTGAACCATTTAAGAAAATGTTGGTGACTATTTAACCTAATGCAGATTGTAGATTTACTCAATCCAGACTGTCCAAATAGCGATCAAACTGTGGATGGCGCATAAACTAAAAATTGAACTGAGAAGATAACGTCAACCATCTGATTTTTCCCTTCGAATTTGGACCACTTACTATTTCACTGTCAACAATCCATTCACTAGACATTAATTGAGTAGTTAGCATTGCTTGATCAGTGTTATTTTGGAGCTTGCTCCGTCCACAATGGGACCCACAACTTGGCTGGTCTGGTTGTAGTACATCAGTGCCAGATGTGAGAAGGATGAGTCGCCACCATTTTCGCATAAAAAGACCATCCAAAGTGAATATATGAGATATATGAGAGAGAGAATGAGAGAGAGAGAGAGAGAGAGAGAGAGAGAGAGAGAGAGAGAGAGGTCATGGGAGGAGAGAGAAAGAGGCCATCAGCAAGTGAAGAAAGAGAAGCATTAGAAGAAGAAGAA
Source organism: Magnolia sinica (assembly GCF_029962835.1). Lineage (NCBI taxonomy): Eukaryota > Viridiplantae > Streptophyta > Magnoliopsida > Magnoliales > Magnoliaceae > Magnolia > Magnolia sinica. The sequence continues at coordinate 131,030,010 of NC_080574.1, read as the reverse complement.
AAGATGGAGACTTTCTTTGCTCTTCTGAGAAGGATTAGAGCTATAAAAGAGAGGTTGAGAAATGAATCAAATGAATGGAAGAAGAGAAAGATAACAAAGAAAGAGAAAAGGGAGGTTTGGACTCCTTCCTTTGAATGGGAAGATTTCATGCAAGAGATTGAGTTCAAAACCCACCCATCTTTCAAGTCTCTTTAAAGATTAACAGAGAAAATGAGAGAGATGAAAGGTTAGATCTTAACCTGTTCCTCTAGCGTATTTTAATGGAATTAGCTTCTTGATGCATTTGTAATTGTAATATGTTGTCCACTTTAATATGATTAATGGAAATATATGTTTGATGGTATTGATGAAATTGTATTGTACTGTTGTTCCAAAATGGCCACCAATTAATAAATTTTCATGTTTTCCTTGTGTTAATTGCTTGGACATGTAAACAAACACTGTCCATGATCTGGACCAGTCATTGAGTTGGCCCACCAGGAACACTATGGCAAAAAGAAAGCATTGGTTAAGAGGTCCAACATTCATTTTGTGACGTACAACAAAGGTATATTCAACTGAGGAAAAAGGTCATATTAATGGCCACCTCGAGCTGGGTGAGTTTTAGGGCATTGTCAATCACAACGAGATGCAATAGATGAATGGTCCAGACTACCGAAAAATGAGATCCAATTGTCATAATTGGAAAGTTGTGTATATTGTAGTGATTCGCCGGCCTTGGCCAAGTCAAGGGTTAATCATCAACGGATCTGACCAAGTCCGGGTCAACTCAAACGAGTCGCATGGGGTACGTCCCAATCTTAAAAGCATGGTTAGGATGATGCATTTGAGTGCAGTGCATAATCATTTTTAGCTGCTTCATGTTGGATTTCTCATTCTTAGTGTTTGGCTCAGCAAAGAAAATAATTTTTAAAATTTGTTTTTACACCCTAAGGCAAGTTAGCTGTCTGTTGCTTGGACCTAGGACCTGAGTTTACCATGTTGTTAGATATCTTTAATTTATCTATAACTGGCAAATGTCTTTAATTTTTCTCTGTCTGGGTCCGTCGATGGACCACTGATTCCATCAGGCAACTGTTAATGCCATCCAAAGCCCACTCGATACCATCGAGAAAATTTCATATTTTGGCTCAGGTGGACCATACTAAGTGATTTGAGTGTCTACTGACGATTTTCAATAATCTAATGGTCAGATTTATTCCAAGTCTGATTCATACTGAAATACAAAGTTTTTGGACTTGTTTAATGGGTAATAGTGGTGGATTTAATGGTCAGATAATTTGATTATGATAGTAAGTGTCGGATTTCTACGTCGGGTGATGCGAGCCTAACAATAAATGACCTAATGATTCATGCCACAAACTCCATGACTAATGTTCGATTACATTTATTTAAGGGTCCCTATTGTGCAGAATTTGAGTTTTAAACAGTGATGTTAAGCGATCCAACAGTTGGACAACTTCAGGGCTTGATTATTAATAGTAGAGTTTTCTAGTTTAATCTGAGTTTGATTTTGCAATTGATTTGAAATCAGATGGTTTACTTATATGTTTAAGTGATGATTGAGTGTAGATTATAAATTTTAGTTATCGTGGCCTGACGAACGACAGGTTTGATGATCCAGGGTTTGACATTAGCAGTGGAAGGTTCAATTTCTCTATTAAAGTGATTGAAATCCTGGTAATAGATTTCTTTGATGATGTGATGATCTGTACTAAGGATTGATGGTTGAAGTGGCAGATTGTGAATTATCAATAATGGTGAATGATGTAGGTTATGTTTGAACCTTCACACAAATATGCTCATTTAGATTATAATGGCATTGGAAAATATAGGGTATTATACAAATACAATTGAATTGTACTAATTGTTAGACAGTCCATTGACAGTTATAAGCATAGCTTTCAAACTTGAAAACTCAACTCGACTAGAAGGGGTATGAGTCAAGTCAGTTAAGGTTTTTTTTTTTTTTAATCAGATGTTGAATGCTGAAAAATCCATAGTATTATTATTTTTAAAAATAAATATTGTAAACTAGCATGTCCTTTTGTGTTTAGTTGATTTTCAGTTCTTTGGGCCTGGCCCATTTATGGGTTGGGCTCAGGCATATAGTTCAAAAACCAGAAGACTCAACTCGATATTCAGCCGGGTTGGGCTTAGCCAAAGACAAAAAACAACTGGACTTAATATTTAATAATTAAATTAAGAATTATATAGGCTGTATATGGTAAGGGTAACACCTAATCCGCCCCCCTAATGCACATAATTGTATATCAATCCGTTGGCATTCACATCACCCATCTAGACCATCCATCGGAACCATTCGACTTTTCTCTTGTGCAGAATTTTAGGGCTGTCAATGGGCTGGGCTCAGGCTAGGCAAAATCCAAAGTTTGAATGGTGCTGTTGTGAACAGTTCAAAATCAGGGCTGAAGCCAATCTCGGGCCCAGCCCATTGACAGCCCTACAAAATTTACAGATAACTACCCCTGCTAATATCTTGTCCATCCCATTTTTATACCATTGACTGGATCATCCGATTAGTGTAACTTTTAGATAGCAGCTCATGAGGAATAGACAAGACCTGATTGTGTTGTGCAATGGTCAAGTGATCTGGATTGTTCATCTTTAAGCCCCCACATTGGATGGGCCGGGCCCATCAATTGACCAAATCAGATGATGTAAGTGATTCAATAACTGGACGTTATTTCATAAATGTGATAGAGTACACACCATTAGTAATTCATGACAGTCCAGCGCTGACGTGGCAACATCTTATGTGATATTCTATTTTGGGTGGGCCTCAAAAGAAAATGTTGTTAAATGGGCCTGAGCCTCGCCCATTTCGTATCTTTTGAAATAGCCAGCGCCAAGCCCAGTCAACAACGCAAAATGAGAAGAGAGCTGGGACAGTGCCAAGAGTCTATGAATCAACCCAACCATGATGGCCTTACCATTAGGGACCCATGGTTAGATGATTGGACAATGGGCCATGCTTCTTGGCACAGTCCAGTAATGTGTTGGATAGTCCCTTGGGCTGTTAGGCCCAAGCCCATTTGTACTAGGATTGGGCTTCATGTAGTATTCCATAGGATGGGATTGTAGCACCAACTGCAACCAACAGCCATTAATAGATGGACCAACATCTACATGGACATTAATTAACACGAACCATTCATTTGGTGGCCACCTCTATGAATTAGCCATAGCTGATCATCGTATATGTGGACCAAAGCATGTGGACAAAACATGAAGAATGGTCCACATTCAACAATTCAACACCTTTGATTCTTATTAATATCATGCTATGAACGAATACGAAAAATTACATATTGAATTGTTCAAATGCACATAAACAATCTCATTTTCTTCTGGTTTAGTGTAAATGGGCCAGGCCTGGCTGGGCCAAGTATCATAAAAGCCCACTTGGTTTACTTGACCCCACTTCATATTTATGAGTGATGGCCAAAAACCCACATTTTGGACCCATTAAAAAACCAACTCAAAAACATCGAAAATCACATGTAACCCATATGATGATTGACTTTATTATTTTTTTGTTATTTGTATTTTTTTTTTTTTTGGACCATAATAAAATAAAATAAAAATAAAAAACCTCAAAAATCATCCAATTTCACATTTGATATGAGTTGTTCTGCTTATCATCATGGTGGGGTAGATGTTTGATGGGTTGGATGTCATACAAATACTAAAAGCACCTTGCCCTTAGGATAGTAAGTTACTTTACATGAGCTATTTCTCTTTGCAAATAGGTACTCGAACACATGGCTTGATGTTGAAACTCTTGTGAGTCTACAACTGAGGCATGAGTAAGGAACCCTCCAAATAACTTATGTCATTTCTATTTAGTAGATAAGTATGTTTGGTAAACAATATACTCATGGTTTCTAACATCATATCAGTACTCATCTCTACCGTCCCTCATGTGGCGCCAACTTTACAACAACAATGTGCTATAGCGGTGGACTTTTTCGCCGCTCTATATGGGCTAATCCGCTGCTATAATCTACAGCAACGGATCAATGGCAAAAGACATATCCCCAATTGTTTCTGTAGTCACTATATATGAAGCAGCGGATGAGCAATCTGCCACGGTTCATATAATTATTGCGGCAGAAATATTTTCCGGTATATACCATAAAATACAGTGAGAATCACTATCATTTACTGCTATTTGTAGAATTATTGGGGCAGAAATATCTGCCAATATATGTCATTAAAATACAGCAGCGATCCCTACAATCCGCTACAAAAGTAACTTAAAAGCGGAGGATCCATCCGCCGGTGTAGGCGCAGCTAATCACATATTGATACACCGGAAGATTACCTTATTCGCCGTAAAAGTCACATTTTAGTAGCGGAGATATCTGCTGCTTGAGGTCCTGCTAGATCACATATTAATACACCGGCTGATTATGATTTCCGCCTCCGCCGATATATATAGTGGCGGAAAATTAAATCCACCGTAGTACTAGACCCTGGTGATATATATATATATATATATATATATATATATAGATATATATATATATATATATATATATATATATATAAAACTGTCTTTGATATCATGTGAAGATTTAGGTTTAACATTTCTAGGGAATTATTGTGCATTCGATTAATCAAAACGATAAGAATATATAAGTAAGAGATCTTTTGTGACCCTAACAGATGAATTCATCGTTATAACTATCTATAGTTTGTATAATGGGACATATGTATATTATGATCTAACACTCAGTGCACTTTGAAAAATGGATGGTTTATGAAAATTAAAGGGGAAAAAAGATGTTTTATCAATTCTTCGGCTGGATCAGGTTGGGGTTCAGCCCAATCAATTCTTTTGTGTCGTGGCTTAGGCCACTCAAGCTTGGGTCTTAAGTGTCCAGTACTCAAGCCAAGTCCTAGTCTGGCCAAGCCCAAACCCAACCCATTACCACCCCTAGTCAGTCCAAACCACACCCATTTACAAAATGAGCCAAGAATTTCAGTCCACGCCTAACCTGCGACCCATCACCATAAGGCCCAACCTGAACAATTTTAATTCTAATCAGGTTGGTTGAACCAACACAACCTGATCAATTTAATTTTAATCGGGTTGGGTTCAACCTACCTAACCCAACACAAGGCATTGGGGCAAGTGGATAAATACAAAAATACATGCATCATGTATATGTATGCATATATTATTAGAGAACGTGCGGAAGCAACCTGAAGCTGGAATCAAACAATAAGAGATCAAATAAACCAAGTACACAAAAAACATAAGGTTTTACATGAAGAAATTCTCACGGAAAAAAAACCACGGCACAAAGCGACAACGAATCCACTATGATAAACAATGTTATAAGAGATGAAAGAATTTACCAATCCGAGAATAAACCTCAGAAACCATACAAAAAAAACCATAACTTTGATCTCTATTTGCTCACAAAAGTCTTAAGCACGTTTTCAATACATTAAACCCCAATTATAAATGCTTAAATAGAGTTAAAACTGAATAAGGAAATAAAACACGCAATTCTGCAAAACTATGCAACTTAATCGATGGGAGCTTCGATTAGATCGAGTGTCATCGACGACCCATTGATGTAATCAAAGCCATCTTCGATCGGATCAATTTGGACCTAAAAATTGTCCAATGAGCAAATGGCAAAAAATAGAATTATTTCGATGTGATCAAGTGGTCTGTCGATGCCATCGATAGACTCAGTTACAGATAGATTAAAGACATCTGACAAGAATCTTCACCATACTTCAATTATTACAAACCAGTACTCCAAGGTCCATCTCTAGTTGTCTCCATCATAGCTCTATCATCATCGTCACTTCTCGTGCACACTCCATCTTCATCGCTTCTCGTGCACACTTCATCTTCATCAATCATTCACCAAGCCCAGAAAAGTCGCACATAACTTGAATTTCTCTATAAAAACCACCTTCGTAAGCATGTCTCCAGTATCCACGCTTATATGGATCTTCCCAAGAGTTACTCCACCTTAAAGAAGCACCTGTTAGATAAAATGATGACAAACATCAATATGTTTGGAATGAGAATGGTAAATTGAGTTCTTTGCCAAATTGATCGCGCTTTCGATGTCACAATTTACTGGCACAGCTTCTTGTTGAAGCCCAAGATGATTTATCATCCCTCTCAACCAAGCACATTCTTTGAATGCTTTCATCACCATCATATACTCTGCTTCGGTTGTGGAAAGATCCATCACTAACTGAAGCTTTGACATCCAACTGATTACTTCACCTACTAGCACAATCAAATAGCCAAAAGGCGATCTCCTATTATCCACATTACCTGCATAATTGACATCCACATAGCCTACCAACTTGTCCTCAGAATTTTAAATGTTAAGACATAGTTTATTATACCTCGAATATACCGAAGTAGCCATTTCACTGCCTCCAAGTTTTACTTGCCAGGGTTAGCCATACATCTGCTCATAACACCCACTACATGTGAAATATTAAGTCTCGTAAAGACCATTGCATACATCAAACTAACAACAGTGCTCAAATAGGATACACAAGACATCACTTGCTTTTCTTCATCTGTAGTAGGGCATTATTTTTTTTTTAAAAAAGAAGGCTAAAGTGAGTAGTGCAGGGTGTGCTAACTATTTTCGCATTGTTCATACCAAACTTTATCAATAGCTTCTCAAGGTATTCTGCCTGTGATAATCATAGCTTGTTATTCTGTCTATCTCTGTAAATATCTATACCAAGAATCTTCTCTGTAGCCCGTAGAACTTTTATTTCGAATGTCCCTAACAACTAAGTCTTCAACGTATCAATCCCAGACATACTATGGCAGGCAATAATCATGTCATCTACGTACAATACCAGTACGATAAACTGTTCATCATTCAATGTCTTATAATAGACACATTGATTATATTCACTTTTGATAAATTGCTGACCCAACATGAAAGTATCAAAACTTTTGTACCACTGCCTAGATAACTGTTTTAGGTCATATAACAACCTTCTTCACTCGTAATTTTTTTTTTAACCTCTTTCACTTCAAACCCTTCTGGTTGCTTTATGAAATCTGCTCCTCTAACTCTCTATGTAAGAAAGAAATCTTCACATCCATCTGTTCTAATTTTATGTTGTATTGAACAACCAACATCAATACAAATCAGATAGACACCTGCGTGACTATAGGTGTGAACGCTGAAGTCAACACCCTCTTTCTGTGCATACCCTTTTGTGACAAATCTTGCCTTGTATCTATCCTACTTCTTCTAATAAATCCACTTACAGTCGATCACTTTACACCCTATCGAAAGCTCCACCTGCTCCCATGTCTCATTCTTTTGCAGGGAACTCATCTCGATATACATGGCCACTATCCATTTCTTAGAATCAAAACTATCTAATGCTTCTTGGAAGGTAGACAGATCTCCCTCATTCGTAATGAGGGTGAATATAACATTCGAGTAATCCATGTATCTGACTAAAAATCTACAATCTCTCTGCAGATTTCTTCTGAGAGGTGGCTCCTCCACTTACTCATGTACCTCTGCCTATGGCTTAGGCTCTGCCTGTATATCAACTTTTTCAATCTTGACATCAATGACTGTTAATTTCTCTGGCTCATTGCGTTTGTCCTTGTGAAATAAGGAAATAATTATGATCTTCCGTGTGACCTGATTATATAGCCTGTACCATTTCACACCATCACCATAGCTCACAAAAATACATTGTTGATACTCAAATATTGCATATTTAACCCTTAAATTACATTAGTTTTCCTGGCGTTTAATTGATAATTTAATTTAATTATATACATTTTTGTCATGCGAGGTGATATGGAAGCTTCTGATGAATATGCGCTTAAAAGGATGAATTTAGATCTCAAAAGAAGATAATGAAGAATTTGAGATTTAAAAGTCATTAATGAAGAACTCACATGCCAACGATCCAAGGACACCAAGTGAGGAATGAAGAGAATCGAAGGTTTAAAGTGAAGAAAAGGAATCCTGAAAATTGGCCAGAAAAATGATATTCTGAAACTCTGACTCCAAAAGAGAAATTCCTAAAATAATTTTCAAAATAGACTTCGATAACATCGAAGGCCTTCGATGACATCGACAATTTATGAATTTTGGGTTTAACTCGTTGGACAGTTCTGGACAATTTTCGATGACATCGAAGGTGTCATCAAAAGTCTTCGATGACATTAAAGTTTGCCATCGAAGATGCATAGAGTGCGTAAATTTGAGGTAGTTTACAAATTTTTTTAAGGCAAGTGTGAAAGTTTGACTTGCAAAACTATTTAAAAGAGTCCCAAGGCTATTCCAAATCATCTTCTGGGGTTTGAAAATGGAAAGAAGGCCTAGGTGGAGCGCCAACAACATTCTTCTACTTCGATTTCTTCACGAATTTTAGTTGATCTTTTTATTTTTCACATAGGATGTTAGTCTTCTCAAGCTAATTTCTTAGAAAAGGCTAAGGGACGAAACCTATACTTTATTTTTATGTTTAGTTTTCTTTAATTCAAGTTTATGGTTGAACTTCCATTGATTTCTAGTTTAAATAAAGGAATATTTCTAGTTTTTTGTAGTTTATTGTGACTCCAATTACAGTAAACGCTTGGAAAGCTTTTAATATCTTCTTATCTATTTTGGAATTGTGTGATCTTTAAAATTTGTGATTTACCATTGTCTCTTGGGCATGGTAGATGCTTGAATTCCTTGCGATCATCACATTGGTGCTTAATACGGAAATTAATCAAATGAAAATTCAGATTCAGTTTTAACCACTCTATCATCTGATTGGATTGGATAGGACTTCGATTCCAATCGAGTTATCATTGAATCAAATAGATTAATATTGAGATTGCTATAAGTGGATTCCTGATTCCTTAGTCTTTTATCTTTATTATTCAAAACGCTTTTTATCTTAGTAGATTAAAAACCCAGACAACCAAATTAAATTTAGATTAGTTCTAGACCGTTTTTCCCATTACCTATGGATTCGACCTCATTCTCACCGAGTTATTACTACATCAAGACCCTGCACTTGGGGTTGTGAACATACACTTCTTAGCCTTTAGTCTAGTTTATCTCTCTCAACTTACCGTACATGAGAGTAAATGTTACAACCAAATACACGCAAGTGTGAGTAATCTACCTTATGACCACTCCACACCTTTTGAGGAATCTTGCAGTCTATCAACGTAGATAGGGATCGATTCACCAAGTAACAAGCTATATTAATGGCCTCCATTTATAATTCCTTGCCAAATCCATCATTACTCAACATGCTTCAGGTTCTCTTTAAGAGAGTTTATTTTATCCATTCTACAACTCCATTCTTCTCAGGAGTATGTAATCGCCTTACATATTTTAAATGTAATAAAAATATCAGATTTATTTTTTAGAAAATAAACTCACACTTTCTTAGAGTAGTCATTGATAAAAGAGATAAAATATGATGACCCTCCAGTAAAAACAATGGGCGATGGGCCCCCTACATCTGAATGCATATATTTCAGCACACATTTACAAATATGCTTTTCAATTTTCAAAGTTAGCATTGACTATTTACCATATATGCAATACTCGTATATACTAAGTTTAATACTTTTAAAAGCAGAAATTAAGCAATGATTAGAAAATACCTTCATGCCACGATCGCTCATGTGGCATAGGCGTGTATGCCACAATGTGCTAATGTGGATTCCTCTATAGACATTGTGGCTCCACCCATTTCAGTGTTTCCAATAAACTTATATAGATTAATACTTTGTTGTGCTTTTATCACAATAGGTGCCCATCTCGAAACTTTAATGACCTAGTTATAACTAGTAAACTTACAACTACGTGCCTCAAGAGACCTCAAAGATATCAAATTCTTCTTAGGTTCGAAACATGTCGAACATCTGTAGAATACACTCCACTCCGTCAAACATTCTGATGTGCACTAAACCGATTTGAATAACTTTACAGGCAATGTCATTGCCCATAAAAACTTGTCCACAGTTGTACTCGTTGTATGTGATGAATCAATCCCTATGAGAAGTCATTTAGTATGAGGCTCCCAAATAAAAAATTCAGTTGTTACTAAGGTAACCAGATTTGGATGTAGTCAAGATATCACCACCATGCACCTCCTCATAGGATTGCGCTGTGTTGTCCTCTTTTGGCGCATTCTCTGATTTTTCTCCCTTTTGAGCATAGGGCTCCTGCAATCATTCTTCATATACCTTGTCATCTCAACCTTTTAACATTTCATCTTGCTCTTCCATTTTTGATTTAGATCACAATTGAGAATTATTATTCTCCCTTTTAGTATTCATTCTCCTGACAACCAATGCATCCATAGATGTACATCTGCCACCTTCCTTATTTCTCAATTGCTTCCCATGAAGGGTTGAGATGATAGTCTTTAAATTAATGGTATCCCTACCGTGAATCAACGTATCTATCAGATTCTCGAAAGATGATGGAAGTGAATTCAATAGAATCAAGGCTTGATCTTCCTATTCGATCTTAACCTCCGAATTCATAAGTTTATATAGCAATTCACTAAAAGTGCTCATGTATTCATCAATGTCAAACCCCTATATCATCTTAAGATTATAAATTTCTTCTTAAGATATAGATGGCTACCCAGGAATTTCTTCATATATAAACTATCCAGATTTGTCCATACTTCTATGGCGGTCTTTTGATCCAGGACATTATATAGGATATTTTACGCAAGACACAATTGTATCGAAGTTGTAACCCTCTTATCTAGTTCATCCCACTCTTCATCAGTTATAGATGAAGGACACTTCACCTTGCCAAGGAGAGCGTGTTGTAATCCTTGATGAACTACGAGGCTTCTTATCTTAACCTTCAATAGTTCAAAGTTATTTCTCATAGTGAGCTTCTCCATTTCATAATTAATATTAGATCCCTCAAAAGTAGAGGTAGGCAACAATCTGGGCTGGGTCAAGTTAGCTCTAGTTTGGTTTGGCTCGTTTTTGTGCCACACTAGTTTATGAATCAGCTCGGTTTGGGTTTTGGGCTGACCTATGCGGCCCAAGTTTGGTTTGCTCAAGAAAAATCTTGTTCAAAATGAGGTCGATTTGGTCGAAATTTTCGAGCCGAGCTGAGTTCAAACAGGTGGTAGATCTTTTTTTTATTGTTTATTTAAATAGAAAAAGAATTTAAAATTTTAGAAATAAATTAAAATAATACAAAAGTATCTTACCACATGATGTTTAACATCCTCTAAAGGAGTGCAACTTCAAAATAATTATCATCGTTACCTTTTGGGTCTTTTATGCTGAATCAGGGGTGACGGGACAAGGGCTGCTGGATAGGAGTTTGAATGGTGGATAGTGGACGATGTCGGAAAAATGGCACGACAAACAGACCAGGGCGATGTCGTCAAGCAAGGGGTTTCAATTGGAGAGGGAGTGAGAGAGATAAGAGGGAGAGTTTGGGGACTGGGGTGCGGCAGGAGAGATGAGAGAGATTTGGGGAGTGGGTGCACCAAAAAGAGTTTAAGGTTTTTTATATATATAATTATAACTAGTAATCTACAGGCCGATTCAAACAAGGCTAAGCCAGGCTGACGCTACAAGAGTTTGGGTTCGGCTCGTTTATTAAACAGGTTGCGTTAGGGTGGCTCGTTGCTGTCTCAAACTCGACTTTGAATTGGGCCAAACTGGTCTTTTTCGATACGACCCGGGCCGAACTTCTGAGCTGCCCTTGTTTGTGCCCAACTCTACTTAGAAGTCATGTTTTCATATTAAAAAATCTCAAAATCCCAACGTTCGCTCTGATACCACTTGTTGGGGGTACACACGGAAGCAACCCTGAGTTAGAATCAAACAATAGGAGATCAAATAAACCAAATATACAGAGAACGCGGGTTTTATGTGGAAAAAAAACATGGCACAAAGCGACAACGAATTCACTATTATAAACAATATTACAAGAGGTGGAAGAACTTACCAATCCAAGAATAAACTCTGAAAACCATATAAAAAACACTAGCTTTTATCTCTATTTTGTCACAAAAGCCCTAAGCACATTTTCAATATCCTAATCCCCGTTTATAAACCCTTAAATAAAGTTAAAACCAAATTAAAAAATAAAACCGGCAATTCTGCAAAACTGCACAAGTCGGTTGATGGAAGCTTCAATCAGATCGAGTGTCATCGATGACCCATCAATGGAATCAAATCCATCTTTGATAGGATCGATCTAGACCCAAAAATTGTCCAACAAGTCAACTCACCTAGTCAACTCACCCGGTCAGGCTACAAAACCCTACAACCCAGTTAACTCACCTAGTTAGGCCCAAAATCAAACACAAACCCAAGCTCAAAAACAAGCCTAATCGAAGAAATGTTCAAAACCTAAAAGCAACATTTTTCATAGTAGAGCCTCCACACGCAGCCTGCCAAAGCGGGGAGCCACATGACACTCCCCCTTTAAAGCAGTGCCCCTCCAGCATGTGGAACTCCCCTTTTCAAACCCCAAGTGCACGGCTGAAGTGCATTTACTCTGATGCCGATCTCCTTGCCCGAAATTACCAATTTCCCACCTCATCCAACCCATAATGTTATGTGGCAATCTACAATCTGAATCTTTTAACTACTTTTTTCCCTTAGGATCACCAGGAATTATCAGAAAATCGGGTTGAGAGACTACAAATAGCCCCCTCCCCTTCTTATTTCAAGCATTTACTCTCATTTGGATCCCTTCTCATTTCAGAGAGCACACCCATCAGGAAACATCCCTCGACCAAGGAGAGTGAGAGTGAGAGTAAGAGCCCAACCCTAATCTAGTTTAACTTAGCCAGAGTCCAAGCCTCTTGAGCCACCTGTTAGAGTATAAAATAATGAAGAAAGATTGAAAGGGGTAGAAGATCAGAAATTAAATATAAATTGAAGAAATGAGAAAAAAAGAAGAAGATCAAGTATCTTATTTAGTGGTTGCGTGTGCAATCGATTTCCTCCATTGTGCGGGTCATGCAACTAAGATCAGAGAGTTTATTTTAGACAGTCAGATCTGATGCAAGGTGGGTCCCATGGAACAAAGATCGAGGGTTCGCATGTGTGGAGTCCTATAAATACCGTATTCCCCCTCTGATTTGGAAGAAGAGAAGAATTTTAGAAGAAGACTAAAGGTGAGAGAGTTAGTGTCAAGAGTGGTTGCACGGGCCGCGCAAACAATAAGCATGTTGTGCAGGTCGCGCAACCGGGCTATTCTATAGCCAGTAATAAAAGGGGCCGAGATGCTGCCGAAATTATCAAGCTCGATCTTCGTCGCTTCAAGCTCTTCTTTGGCATAAGAGACAAGCTCAAAAAGGGGAAAGATCAGATAGTCAAACCCACACAACCATTCCTCCTAGAGAGATGATCTTAGATGATCAAACCCGCACAATCATTCCTCCTAGAGAGATGATTAAAGCAGATGTTGAAATGCTGCCGAATTTGAGATTCTACATTCGAACTTTGTCAATTTATGTATTTCAAATGATCTATCTTAGAATCAAGGGATAGTGAGGATGTAAATGAAATCAATACTATTAATACAATGATTGTTCTATATATCCTTTCTTTGTTATGTTCTAATAAGATAATTTCTTCCAAATCGAATGCATGTTGTTTCTTGTTCGAAACAAAATGGTGACTCTGTTGGGGATTTTTACTTATCTTATTCGATATTAACATTGAGAGTATTATAGAACTTTCGTTGTAGTTTGGCGTCTTATTCGACGCCAAAATGGCGACTCTCAGTGGGAACATCCTCCCCTTCATCTCTAAGATAGATTATTTGATTCTTCAAGTACTAACTATAATTTAATTCTATGTTTTATACTTGAAGAGACCAAACTGCAAATTACGACTAATGACAATCTCTACAAGGAAGCTGAAATTCTATTTCACTGCAACCGGATTCGTGGTGGAGTATGTGTCGAACAACCTCTGAAATACAGGGCTCAACCTCCTACAAGCAAAAATAGCTCAACCCGAGCAATAGCTGGAGTTGTATCTGCTTCGCCTCAAGCACCAGAAGGTGAGAAGGACTGGACTATTGTGATGTCTTGCAGGATGAGAGCACTGAATACAAGAAGCCCTAGAATGAATCTGCCTTCACCAAGAGTTAAAGGACCGATAATATGCAGTGTTGCTAAGAGGAATCTTGAAATTGCCCCTCCTGTGATATATCCCAGGCGAGCAATTTCGCAGTTAACGTTGCGCGACTTCCTGGCTTTGGTTGCGCCAAGAGTCAGATGGACAAAAGAGCAAAAAGGTAAGGCATTACTAATAAGTTCACCGGTGTTTGTATCGCCCCAATCAATAATGGCAATGGGAGCATAGAGAAGTCAAATGAAACTCCAACTTCCCTCTTCGTAAGTCCTATTACGTCGACGTATTTTCATCCCACTCCGACTATAGCTTCATCAAAGAGCAGATAAGCCACAGTACATATGCCTGGAACGAACCAGGAGAATATACCAACTACGGAGGACCATATGAATGAAATAGCAGAAGCACAGAGAAGCCTTAGTGACTCTTGCACACAATGTAGCTCAGATAGTCGCTCCCCCGATGATGGGTACAATGAACAAACGAGAAATCAACCCGAAGGCTTTCAACTACCGGGGGCAGGATCACTAAGGTTTATCCTAGTAGTAAGAACCATGACACAAGACGAGGTGAGACAAGTCATTGAGGAAGCTGTCAGAGTAGAGAGGGAGCATGAGAATATTGGCCGTTTCAAATATCGAACGCCATATCCAAGAGAGGTAGAAGACATCCCGTTCCCAGCCAACTTCAAGCATCCAGATTTTCTGAAGTTTAATGGAGAATGGTCATTAGAGGAGCACCTAATGCATTTTATTACTAGTATGAGGAATTTTTCTACAAAGCCGCAGTATTGCTTGCGATTATTTGGATCATCTCTGACAAAAAAAGCATTCCGATAGTATTCCAGTCTAGCCCCAGGGTCGATATGCACTTGGGAATAAATGCAGGACGCATTCACGTCAAACTTCTTCTCTTCAGAGTGTGATGTCAGTATTACAGAATTGGATTCTGTACATAGAGAGAGGGAAAACCGGTAGAGAAGTTTATAGATAGATGGAAGACATTGGGGGCTTCGTGTAGATAGCCGCCGAAAGAAAAGGAACAGGTCAAAATGTGTCTGAACTCCATGGAAACGGGAATCGTGTTCGGACTCACCAGTGCTGATATCAGGACTTTCCGTGACCTAGCCACTAAGGCTCATTCTTTAGAGCTGATGACTCGAAAGATGCCATCGTTTCACTATGAGACAGCCAGAAAAGGACCCAGCAGGATGGCTGCAAATACCGTCGATCGTGAAAGCTAAGATGCAAGAGATTCCAGAGATAAAAATTCAGAACGGAAAGAAGAATCGAACCAGTCAAGGATTAAGTATAATGGAAAAAGGCCTAGTGCACTCAATTCTCACGAAGGGTTTGTGTTCGATAGGGAAGATGTTGTCCCTATGATGAACCAATTACTTAAAGCTGGTACGATAGAATTACCAGCACCCAAGCACCCTGAAGACGTGACAAGAACAAGAGAGAGAGAGAGATTTTTAACGTTATCATCGCCTGGTGGGACATCTGATGAAAAATTGTTATACGTTGAAATGTATAATACAACAGATGATAGACAGAAGTGAAATAGTGCTTGGAAAAGAAAAGGTAAAGGATGCAATGCCAATAGTGAATATGCTGTCAATCCGGAAAAAAGCCCAAGAAAAGAAAGAGAAAGAAGACCGTAAGATGACAAAAAAGATAGCGGTGATTACGCTACGATCAGGAAAGAAGATAACAAGCCCTACGAAATAGAAAACATGAATTATAAGAAGGGAAGTTGTTGAAAGATAGGACGATAATGATAAGAAAGAAGAAAAGAACAAGACAACAAAAGTGACTTATGATGTGGTAAGTCATTTGAAGGGCATACCGGCTCGATTAAGCGTTTACGATGCGCTTAAGTTGTCAGAAAAATTTCGGCAGAGCTTGGTTCAAGCATTGTCCAATCATGATGTCAGAGAAACCTTGCTGGCAAAGATGGAACACGAAGAGCATAAAGAGCAAGAAGAATGCCTGCTAGTTGTTTCCTTCTCCGATGATGATTTGATCTGCGATGCAGGATATAACAAGCCGCTAATGATAGAAGGTCATATTTGTGGCAAAAAGGTTAAATGGATTATGCTTGATAATGGGTTTGCAGTAAACCTCTTACCACTCTCAATATTGAGTAAATTGAGTTATCATCATTCCGATCTACGCCCTAGTAGAATGTTGATACAGGGCTTCAATCAAGATAGGCAACGTACACTTGGTAAAATTACAGTAACATTGGAGAAAGGAGGGCTAACTACTGATGTCGTGTGCTACATTATAAACGCAGTAACGACATACAATCTTCTCCTAGGAAGGCCATGGATACATTAATACGGCATTGTACCGTCTACTCTGCATCAATGCTTCAAATACTGTAAAGATGGAATATAGTATAAAGTAATGGCTGATGCGAAGCCCTATACAGAAGCTAAAGCCTTCTTTACAGATGCCAGTTATTATAAGGGTTTCGCTAAAGAAGAAAGAAAGAATGATGAAAACAATGTCCTGAAGGACATTCAAGTAAAGGTGATGAAAGAGGAAACGGAAAAGAAAGAATCATCCAGAGCTGCAGAAATAAAGAAGAAATTTTATTTTGTGCCAAAATACCTGAGACAACCAAGGCAGCCGCCGCTAACTCTGTTATCACCTGAACAGTTGAGGATATTACAATCCAATTATACAGTGCCATTACCATATGCTGAAAGAAATAAGCCATTTTCGGCTGTTCTGGGAAGGTTTCAGGTTAGAAAAAGAGCCAAGGAACATGTTCATCAGTACCGGTCTTTCTGACCAAGAGGCCGAGAAATATGTTCAACTTCTCAAAGAAAATAGAGACATCTTCGCTTGGACATATGTAGAGATGCCGGGGTTAGAGCTGTCAGTAGCAATGCACCGATTGAATATTTCTAAGGAGAAAATGCCGGTTAAACAGGTGCAAAGGCGATTTCACCCGAACTTGGTTCCCCTGATAGAAGAAGAAGTGAACAAACTGATAAAAGTTGGGTTTATCAGGGAGGTCAAATATCCCAAGTGGATATTAAACATTGTCCTAGTGAGAAAAAAAAACGGATAAGTCAGGGTGTGTGTTGACTTCAAGGATTTGAATGAAGCCTGTCCGAAAGATGATTTTCCTCTCCCGATAACTGAATTGCTAATTGACAGTATAACTCAGTATGTTATCATGTCCTTCATGGATGATTATGCGGGTTATAATCAAATAAGAATGACACCTGAATATGAAGAAGTAACAACATTTAAAACTTCGCTGGGGATTTATTGTTATAAAGTTATGCCATTTGGTCTCAAAAATGCTGGGGCGATGTATCAGAGGGCAATGTAGAATATCTTCCAAGACATGATGCACAAACATATTAAGTGTTATATTGATGACTTGGTGGTCAAGTCAGGTAATCATCAGGAGCATCGTGAACATTTGACATCGGTCTTCTGTCAACTCAGAAAGAAACAGCTGAAAATGAATCCAGCTAAATGCACATTTAGGGTGTCTTCAAGAAAATTCCTTGGTTTTGTTATCAGGCACAGGGGCATCGAGATCGACCCAGGGAAAGTTAAAGCCATTCAAAATATGCCGCCACCAAAGACATTAAAAGAATTGAAAAGTTTGCACGGAAAGCTGGCATACATTCGTCATTTCATTTTCAAATCTGGCAGGGAGATGTCAGTCATTTTCTCATTTGATGAAGAAAGGCATAGAATTTGTGTGGGACAAAGCATGTCAGAATACATTCGATTCGATAAAGGAATTGCTGAAACAACCGTCGATATTGACAGCCCTAATAAAAGGGAAGCTGCTTATTTTGTACATATCTGCAGCCGAGAATTCTTTAGGAGCTTTGTTAGCACAGGTAAATGAATATGGGAAAGAGACTACTCTTTACTATTTAAGCAGAACTCTGATGGGGCATGGGATGCAACTACTCTCCAATCGAGAAAGAATGTCTGGCATTGATATTCATGGTAGAGAAATTGAGACATTATTATCTCTACCATGAAATAACTTTGATCTCAAGAGCAATCCAATAAAAATTTTGATGACAAAACCGATGTTGTCTGGGAGATTAATCAAATGGATGTTGTTACTTTCGGAATATACTGTTATGTATGAGCCGACAAAAGCGATAAAGGGGCAAGCAGTGGTGGACTTCCTTATATCACACCCCGTAGTAGAGTGCGAGACCATTAGTGATAATTTTTCTGATGAACAGGTTATGTTGGCTGAATCTCAAAGCCCATGGCAGATGTATTTCATGGTACTTCTTGAGCGTCAGGAGCAGGAGAAGGAGTTATATATTTTCATCACACCTTAGGGTAACTTGTTACCTTACTCCTTCACATTGGGAACCGCATGTACAAACAATGAAGTCAAATATAAAGCTCTCATCATCAGAATGAAAATTGCTTAAGAAATGAAGATAAAGACGTTGCATATTTATAGGGATTCTAAATTGATCATAAATCAATTGATGACCAAATTCGAAATAAGAAAACAAGAGCTCTTGCCATACTGCCAAAAAGCATAACAGTTACTGGAACAGTTCTGTCATGTTGAAATCAAGCATATACCGCGGTCTGAAAGTGTAAAAGCAGATGTTTTGGCTAGCCTGGCAGCAGTTCTGTCCTGCCCAAATCGAAGCCCTCTCCAGGTGACTATAGAAGAAATGAGATTTTTACCATCTTCAGAGGTCATTGATGAAATTGTTAAGACACTTCCTATATCGTGTTTGGAGATAACGACAAATGATTGGCGTCAGCCTTTCATAGATTATCTTAAATATGATATCTTGCTAGAAGACTCAGCATAGAGACAACAAATCAAGCAAAGATCAAACAAATTCATCATATGTAGTGAAGTACTGTATAAAAAATCTTACAATGAGATGCTATTACGTTGCCTAAATGAACGAGAAGCAGGTCAGATGTTGCGAGAGCCGCACTCTGGAGAATGTGGGGCACACCTAGCTGGCTGAAATTTATTTCATCGGATACATCGAATGAAGTATTATTAGCCTACCATGTTGAAAGATGTTATAGATTATGCGAAGCGATGTCACTAATGTCAGATTCACAGAGATGTTATACACATTCCTCCATAAGACCTGCATCAGTGAGTCACCTCTTGGCCTTTCTTTGCCTGGGGACTTGACGTTATTGGTCTTATAAATCTGCCTTCGTCCAAAGGAAAATAGTATATTTTGGCAGCGACAGATTACTTCTCCAAATAGACATAAGTGATTGCACTGTGCAGTGTCAAAGAGAAAGATGTGGTCAATTTCATCTAGCACGTAATAATATACTGCCATGGTATTCTGAAGAAAATTGTCATAGATAATGGCACTCCTTTAAAAAATAAAGGCATGAAAAAGCAATGTCAAAAATTCAGTATTCATCACTTATTTTCAACACCTTACTATCCACCGGCCAATGGATTTGCAAAAGCGTTTAATAAAACGATAGTTAAGATACTGAAGAAAATAGTAACATGAAACAAGCGTGATTGGGACGAAAGGTTGTAAGAAGCATTGTGGGCATATAGAACTACCCACATATTGAGGGTCAAATGTTACATATGAGACCCCAATTACTGCATAGATTTACGAACATGATACTGTTTAATGACCCATTTTAATCGTGTTTGTGATGCAATGTGTAATTACAAGCTTGGACTGAAATAAGTGCTTAAAGCACGGATTTAATGCTTAGAATTCACCAAGGCAAGGGACGGGCCCTAGGGGACCAAGATCGAAGAAATTACATGCCAAAGATTCGAGAAAATCAGGCCACTTAATGTTAAATGAGCCCAAAAATCATCCAGCATGCAAGATCACAGGTTTCCCACCATTCGTTCAGTTTGAAACTCTATATCTAACCTAAGGACCATAAATGAACCATACATGTCAAATTTCAACCCTCGGATACCTATAGAAGTGGCCCAACTGATAGATCAACCCATAAACCATTGATTCTGGGCCCCACCGAGCATCCCAATGCAATAACCTTCCAAAACGCACGTCCGGACACAACCAACTTCCGTGGGCCATTGTGCGATTGTACTGATGGTCGAATCCATGATCTGGACCGTACACATGTTACAACAGGTGGCCATAACCCTAGCCAAGATGTCAGAATCAATAAATGAATTGATTTCATGCCGAAATTCTTCTCTAAAATGTGAGTAGTTTCGCATGGTTCTTGCGCACACTGCTGGGCTGCGTAAGGAAAACTTCCACATGAAGTTTCTCCACTCCAGCCAACCTACACCTACTATAAGAGGAAAAGAACGTGAGGAGGAGAGAATCATCCAAGCTTGGACATCTACGTGTGAGAGAGAGAGAGAAAGATAGTAGTGTTTTTTTCTTTTCTTTTTCTTTTTATTTTTTTTTCGTTTAAGGGATCTAGTCCATTCATGTTGGGCTGAACCTCTTAGCTAGGGCTAAGAGGTGAAGCTTGTGGCATGATGGGACTGATTCCTACGGGGTTGATTTATGTTTGAATGAATTTGATCTTAGTTGATAATTAAGGAATGCCTTTAGTTTTTTTATGGTTTATTGTGACTTACATTACAGTTGATCTGCGATGGCTTGAGTATTTCCTTTCATTTCTTGTGATTATAAAGCCAGGATGCCCTATTGTTCACCATCGCCCCTTGGACATGGTGGAATGACGGAACTCTTCCTGACATTCATACATCACTCAGATTGGCTGTGAATTGGTTTAATTCTGTTGTTTGCTTTGTCTCATAGGCATGGTTTTGTGATGGAATCCATTCTAATTTACACCCGTCTGATCTCTTGAAAACTAGATTAAATGAAGTTTAGAATTGATTTTCAAGTTATATCTTCCAATTGGATGAAGATGGGATTCGAAGTCCAGTTGAGTTCATGAATCGACCGTAGATCTCCCTGATCTCTACAAGTGGATCATCTGAATCTCTAGTTTCCTACCTCTGAATTCTTTAAGTTTTAGATTAATGTTTCACCATTATTCCCTTAAATTCATTCGATTTAGATTTCATCTTAGTCTAGTTCTAGTTCTAGTTGCTTTCAGATTACGTACAAGATTCAGTCCATGTGGATTCGACCTCGGTCTTACCGAGATTATTACTACATTACAACCCTATACTTGGGGTGTGAACAAGTTTTTGGCGCCATTGTCAGGGATTGACGATTACGTTTTCTGAGATTAACTAGTTTTAGAATTAGGTTAAGATTAGGGTTTTCTAACTTTATGATTAGGTTTTATTTTTATTTTTTTATCCTAGAATTTCTTTTAATTTTAAAATTTAACTTACTTTCTAATTCTAGGTTTAAAATATTCTTTTAGAAATTTTCTATTTTCTAGTTTTAGAAAATTTTTCCTTTTTAAAAACTAGTTTTTTTTTTCTATTTTTCTTTTTAGGATCTTTCTATATTTAGACTTTCTATTTTAGAAACTGACTTATTTTGTTTTGTTTTGCAGGTTTTTAAGTTAGGAACCTCCAATCTGGTAACTTCTTTCTGAGTGCTCCTCTTACGTTCCATATTACTGTAGGAATGTTTTTCATTTATTTTTAGAATTAGACTCAGAGTTAGGGTTTTACTATGCAAGAGTTGGAACGTGTGTATGCTGAGATAGCCAAGAAATCTTGGGAAAGTTATTCGATGTATGATGATAATGATGGGAAACAGCCTATGCCTCAAATATTTTCTGAAAATTTCTTCAACCAATCGAAATATGATGCTCCACCGATTAAGAAGTCCTTCGGTGATTATCTACGGGAAAATAATTGCATTCCACAAGTTAAGAAAACAGTACGTGATTATTGGAATAATGACGCGTATCAACTCCCGACCTATGACCCATATGACTATGATCAGTGGAAACATCAACATTGGAGAGATGAACTGCCAATTGATTTTAACGACTACTCCCTTGAATTCCCTACTTATGAGACTCAACCGAAAATAATTCAAGAGGAGTCAATTTAAAAATACGTAGGTGCTCAAGAATAATTCAACGAATATGTCACACAAGCAATCGCATATATGACAAAATCATTAGAGGCGATTGAAATCGCCACTCAAGAGCGTCGATCGCATCTTAATGAGGAGGAAGAGGCTAGTTCATACCAGCTTCAACCCTATTCAGAAATACAATACGAGGAAAGTGACCCTAGCTTGCTTTTAGAAAATTCTGAAATTTGGAATGAAGAGTTGGATTGTGTTAATGAGCATATGGTTTAATTCCCTGATGAGTCGATCTTGATGACAGTTCAAAAGAATGATCAAGAGACGTGGGTGTCTTTCAAATACAATGATATTGACACACTTCACTCACATGACACAATTGATTTTAATAATGAGGAAGAGGTTAGTTTATTCGAACCTCAACCCAATCTAAAAATAGAATGTGAGGAATATGATCCCATCCCAAGTGTATACTGCACTGAATTGGACGATGATGAGTATTGGGATTCAATCTCTAGTTTGGCCCATATCAATGATCAAGAGATTTAGGAAGATGTCAACCATAGTGATCTACTCCACCAATCTGACATGACTAATTTAAACGTAGAGAATGAACCACTTCCACCTAAACCTGTCAACCTTTGTGATGCATGTTTGGACTACTCCCCTGAATTGAATGATGTTATGATTCGGGAGATGGACGAGTCGCCTGATATGACTCTGGGAATTGAAACCATTCAGTTAAGGCTACCATCTGAGTTGTACACTTTTGATGATTCAATGCCTCTACTGAGTAACTTCAATGAACAAAGTCCTCACATCAATACTTCGTCTACTGAACCTCAATTTGTCTACGCAGGACTGGAGCAAGAGAGCGTACCTCTATCTACTTTTAAAGACGATGGAGTCATTGAGCGTCTCATTACAGATTCTAATGTGGAATTTTCCAACTCTTTGGAGGATTGTTTGACATACTTTCTAGATTCAAATAATCTTAAGAGTAAAGAAATAGTGGATGCCTTGCAAGAGAATATCTCGGTAATTGTCACTAACCGAGAGAACCCTTACTCTGAAGCCCCTTCTTCCCCAGATTCTGACTGTTTACCATTAGGGGAGGAGGAGCTGAAAATTAAACCGAAGTCTGAAACTTCGAAATGTGTCGAGACTACATCACTTTCTGAGAAGTTTTCTGAGTTTTATTTACTTGTAGTCTCTAATTCACTATGGGATACTAACTTTGAAACTTTTTCTGTCATAGGTGAATCATATGTCCTTTGGATACCTCGAGCATTTCAACGACCATTTTTTAATGAAGTTCTTAAATTTCTTTGGATATTCATGCTCCAGGGCATCCAAGCCTATTGCAAAAAGGGCTTTTAGATGATCCTATTGAGGAACTTACTGAGAAACTTATCAAGATACTGGCCGGAAGAGGAACCTTTCAGCATGATTGAGTAGTTTTTTCCTACTTTCATAGGACTAGGGTAGTTTGCTTTATATTGTTCTAGGTTAGACGGTTTTATGCCATTAGGTTAGTTTGCTTCCTACATTATTTTAGGATAGTTTGATTTAGTTGTTTTCACTCTCTTACTAACCAGCTTTCATGCTGTGATCATTGTGGAAACGTCTTTCTTGATTCCTTCATTTAGGTACTATCTTCCCATCACTTCTCATTTACTTTCGTTGTCCCATGTGCATTGCATGCTCATATAAGTTTTACATTGAGGACAATGTAGATTTTAGGTTGGGGGTGGGAGATTAGGTTTCCTAATCAGTGTTTTCTTGGTCTTGAGCAAAAATTGTGAAAAATTTTAAATTTTCTAAAATTTCTTGTGAATTCGAAGTGATTTCGACAGCCATCTTGGATTTAGAATTACATGATAAGTGATGTTGGTAATTTATGACTCTTGGATTCCGTTATTTGTTAGATTTCACAGTTAAGTTTGAACTGTTAATCCATGATTAGAGGTTTTAAACATTGATTGAGTCATGATTTTACAAGACACATCTCGCTTCCACATTAAGGTTTCAGTTTGATATTGAATTGTAACTTGGTGATCATTAAATATGGAAGGAACCAACCTGGGGAATTTGTCCATCATGTTCAATAAGAAGAATGAAAGAAAAAGAAAATACCCAGTTATAAGATAGCTGCCTGCGGAAAGGGTTGGGCGAACGAACTTCACCATAGGTTTACTCCCTATAGGTGTAGATTCGATTCCCCATGGTTGACATTTGGAAAGAGTTAGGCGACTAGTTTTCACCATAGGTTTGCTCCCTATAGGTGAGGATTTGCTCCCCTCCTTGACGTTTCTTGTAATGGAAAAATCAAAAGCTGGAAGAATGAAAAGATGATCTGTGAGGCAAGTTTTGGTTTAAGTCTTGATTATCATGAATTCTCTTGTTGGTTACCAATGATATCCTGAAATAGAGAAGTGAATTTTAATGATAATAAGCCAAGATTAGACTATACAATCATGGATTATAATGTTTAGAATTTTTTCTAATTGACAGATTAATACTTTGATCTTGATTATGAAGTCTAATGAGCGCTTGAGTATAGGGAATGTAATGCCCAACATTCATGAATCTTAGACTTCTAGTATCTTGATTGTTTTCAAAAATCGCTCGAGTTTTTAGAGATTGTCCTGTAGTTCTCAACTTATTTTTCTCATATTTTGCTAGGGACTAACAAAATGTTGGTTAGGGATTGTCTTGAGAGTCAAATATTACATATGAGACCCCAGTTACTGCTTAGATTTACGAACATGATACTATTTAATTACCTATTTTAATCATGTTTGTGAAGCAAGGTGTAATTACAAGCTTGGACTAAAATAGGTGCTTAAAGCACGGATTTAACGCTTAGAATTCACCATGGCAAGGGATGGGCCCTAGGGGACCGAGATCAAAGAAATTACATGCCAGAGATTCAAAAAAATCAGGCCACTTACGTTAAACAAGCCCGAAAATCATCCAGAATGCAAGATTACAGGTTTCCCACCATACGTTCAATTTGAAACTGTATATCTGACCTGAGGACCATAAATGAACCATACATGTCAAATTTCAACCCTCGGATCCCTATGAAAGTGGCCCAACTGACAGATTAACCCATAAACCATTGATTCTGGGCCCACCAAGCTCCCAACGCAATAACTTTCCAAAAATGCATGTTCGGACGCAACCAACTTTCGTGGGTTGTTGTGCGATCGTACTGATGGTTGGATCCATGATCTGGACCATACACATGTTACAACAGGTGGCCATAACCCTATCCAAGATGTCAGAATCAATAGATGAATTGATTTCGCACTAAAATTCTTCTCCAAAATGTGAGTAGTTTCGCATGGTTCTTGTGTACGCTGCTGGGATGCGTAAGGAAAACTTTTGCATGAAGTTTCTCTATTCTAGCCGACCTACACCTACTATAAGAGGAGAAGAACGTGAGGAGGAGAGAATCATCCAAGCTTAGACGTCTACACGTGAGAGAGAGAGAAAAAGATAGTAGTGTTTTTTTTCTTTTCTTTTTCTTTTTATTTTGTTTTCGTTTAAGGGATCTAGCCCATTCATGTTGGGCTAAACCTCTTAGCTAGGGCTAAGAGGTGAAGCTTGTGGCGTGATGGGACTGATTCCTACAGGGCCGATTTATGTTTGAATGAATTTGATCTTAGTTGATAATTAAGGAATGCCTTTAGTTTTTTTATGGTTTATTGTGACTTACATTACAGTAGATCTGTGATGGCTTGAGTATTTCCTTTCCTTTCTTATGATTATAAAGTGAGGACACCCTGTTGTTCACCATCGCCCCTTAGACATGGTGGAATGACGGAACTCTTCCTGACATTCATACATCACTCAGATTGGCTGTGAATTGGTTTAATTCTGTTGTTTGCTTTGTCTCATGGGCATGGTTTTGTGATGGAATCCATTCTAATTTACAGTCGTCTGATCTCTTGAAAACTAGATTAAATGAAGTTCAGAATTGATTTTCAGGTTATATCTTCCAACTGGATGAAGATGGGATTCGAAGTCCAGTTGAGTTCATGAATCGATCGTAGATCTCCCTGATCTCTACAAGTGGATCATCTGAATCTGTAGTTTCCTACCTCTAAATTCTTTAAGTTTTAGATTAATATTTTACCATTGTTCCCTCAAATTCATTCGATTTAGATTTCATCTTAGTCTAGTTCTAGTTCTAGTTGCTTTCAGATTATGTACAAGGTTCAGTCCCTGTGGATTCGACCTCGGTCTTACTGAGATTATTACTACATTACAACCTTATACTTGGGGTGTGAACACCACCGGATAGCAACAAGAGCAAAACCATATTCACTAGTTTATAGTGTAGAAGCGGTGATCCCGATTGAAATACAAGCAGCATCACTCAGAGTGGCAATACATCAGTCAATTACAGATAATGAAAGTACAAAAATAAGGCTGAAGGAGCTGGATTTGCTCGATGAGAAACGCCTGGCAGCCCAACAGCGATTGCAATCGTATCAGGCAAGGATATCGACCGCCTTTGATAAATGAGTTAAGTATCGCTCTTTCAAAAAAAGGGGATATGGTACTGATATTGAAAAGACCGATAGTGGTCACCCACAGAACATGGGGCAAATTCGAGCCCAAATGGGACGGGCCGTACATAATAAAAGAAGTATACTCCATTGGAGCGTATAGAGTCATGGATCAAGATGGACAAGGTATCAGTATACTGGTCATTACTTGCTTCATCAAAATATATTGTCCCTGAAGATACTATTGATTTTGATCTAGAATATTATCAGAATAATGGTTCTGCATCAAAAGGGGGGCAAGAATAAGCAAGGTCATGGCTATATACTGTCATATAAATGAATAAAGAAGAAATTTGCGAACGCATGAAGACTATGTATCAACAAGTGTTACAAAAGGAAAGTGACCATCATTATCATCATCAAGCGGGCTCTATATAATTTTATTGAAATTGTGTCGTCACCAAGTTGATATATTGTGAACGACATATATGAATATCATTGAAGATATTAACAGAAGTGGTGATGTATCAATCTCAATCAGAGATGTTTTTCATTCTCGCGACAATGATATCCACCTACCATTATCTTTTAAGATAGCCTAGCCAAGTCCTAAAAAATGGTCAGCTATGCATGAGACCTATCATTTTTGCCATTCGGGCAGCAGTGAGAAACCAGTGACCCTAAAAAGTTCATGAAGGTCATCATATGCATACCCTTGCGGACAGCGAATGGAGCTAGCAACTAAAAGCCCTAAAAGGCCAAAAAAGTCCTCAACGGCCAGTCACGTGTGAGACCAATGCCGTCTGTATAGCTTTCCGACAGCGTCACGGGGAATGGATGAAAATGTCCTCCTATGAATGGGTCCGACCTTACAGGCGAAGAAAACGCAGGCTGCAGTGTGAGCTCTTTGGCCATGTTCATAGATAGGCCAACCATGCGTAAGACCCCCCAAATCTCTGGCTTGATTTCAGTATTAACTCATGAGGATGGGTCTAAACCTACTCATTGATGAACTGACGACCCTAGATTTGGTACCCTAAAGGTCACCTTGTGAACCCTGTGAACTCTAGAGAGTTACTGCGGCCAATCCTGTGCATAAATCCAACTGAGTTCACGGCCCCAGTAGCTTCACTAGGCCCCTCTGATGAATCGCGGTTTGTGAACTCACCAGGCTGTGAGAAGTCTAGTGAACTCTTAAGAGTTACAGAGACCATCACATGAGACCTAACTCCACTACTCAAGAGTCTAAAAAACTGCGTGGCTCCACTACTCAAGAGGATAAACTGTGTGTGATTATCTGACTAAACTAAAACTTTGCACCGCCAATTAAGACAAGAATCATATAGGAAATCCCTTACTAACAAGTCATAAGAGAATATTTTTTAAAAAAATAAGGAAAGAAGAAAGAAGAGGCATAACACATCAATCAGAACATCGTATAAACAAGACAAGAGCACCATTATCAAGAATATCATGAAATACTTGTATAACTTGCAATTCTAAGAGTACTTGTAGTGATAAAAAAAATATATCAAAGTTTTACATCTCATAGTTCTCCTGTAATGCCTAATGCCGCTAAGTATTGTTGCAAATTTTCTTGAAGATTAACTTGAGCAACCGCATGTTCCAGTCTGGCATTTGAAATAATTCTGGTAGGATCTAAGATACCAGCTAGCTTTTCTTCCAAGGAAGCAATTAGTTCTTCATTCTTGGTCAATTCAGATCTTTCAACGTCCACGAATTGAAGACTGCATTGCATCTTTTCATGTACTCTTTCAATGTTTAGATCTTCCTTTAGACCTTGCCTCTCCAACTGAGCGATTTCTTGCTTCAAAAGAGTAATACGATTCTGAATAGTGGTCTTGTTATCAGTAAAAGTCTTCAGTTGCTCTCGCAGAGATAGTTGTTCTTGGTCGTGATGAGAGACAATGGGAGTAATCTGAAAAACCTTCTCTCTAGAGTATGCAAGTTGCTTCCTATATTTCAAAATTTCAGGCGGGACAACCGCAATTTCAGCTGATGACAGAATAGTTATTGAATTATGGAATCTTAGGAGGGCATCGTGTACGAAAGAAACATTAACTTTATCCATCCATACTACACTATCCAAAACATTTAAAACAATAACCAGATTTGACCATTCATCAGGATCTTTAAACATCTCGACAATAACTAATATAGAATTCTTGATCAACACCAATTTATACGCAAAATTCTTCTCAAGAGATAGCACATTTGATGAAGTCCTAATAGAACCAGAACTTACCGTGCCACTTTGAGGTAAGTTCCCTATTAAGAAATAAGAGATATAAAGTTATAGCAAAACTGTAAGTGTAGATAATATGGAAAGTGTGAATAAAGAAAGGAATATACTGTAACACCTCGTACCTTCAATACACGGGTGTTATCCTTTAAACTCACATTAACCTAAAGGAGATTGGGTTAATTAAAAATTTGTCTCGACATACACAGGATGGGGATTCCGATCGACATTAAAGTCATCCATCAGGGTATCTAAAAGCCAGAACAAGCCCTGTGACAGTCAAGAAGGTATGACTAACCAAACACTCTAAATTATAGCTCTTACGTCAATAGATATTGCTGCAACACACTTGTCACCACCATGTGAGAACTAGTTAGTGGCAAACCACGTTTTGCATCGTAACTAATACCCTATATTAGCCATTGAAAAAGTTTATTAGGCCCACCTGATCGATGGATCATAACATATGGGCCGATGATGGCCTAAGGATGTATGTAACGGGCCACCTAGGGCTCACCATCGACCCAAAGTGAACTAAAATCCCTAGGTAATGTCCCCAAATGCAAATAAATGGAGTAGATTATGGTAATCACATTTCAGTGGGCCCCTACACAATGCATGTGCACAAAGAGTGCTTGTGCACGAGGTGTACTAAACCCAATGGCTCAGTCAAACTATCTTTGACCAAGCACTTCTCAAACATCTTCCCGCCATTTCTTTCTCTATTTTAAACAGACTTACTTCAAACCTATAAGTGGGCCACCACGGCCACTTTTTGACCCATCCAAGCCATTCAAATTCTTCATGGGAGCCTCACGATTAAAACAGTATAGCCGTTTGACCCCTTGTAAACGGAGGAAAGAGATAGACTGCCACCATCCAATTCATGCCAAAAACAGCTCGATGAGCACCTGTGGGAGGAATGAGAGAGAAGACCGCACTTCCTCTTTGGGAAGGGCAAAGCTCAGCCGTCCACGGTAGGGACAATCACAACTGTCCATCCCTCTCTCTCACTAGCTATAAAAGAGGGCACTGTAGCCCTTGGATTCACGCCAGAGAGAAGAAGAAAGAGAGTGTGAGAAAGAAAAGCAAAACAAGGACTGTTGTAGCTCGACTGCTGGAACGGTATCCACCCATTACAAGTAACCGTCTCCTTCCATTTCCTTCCTTCCGTTTCAGCTAGAATGAGGTCTTAGGGATGTCTGTATCAGGCTGAAGGCTAGCTAAGTAATGGCCATGCTTTCGGATGGAAAATAGACCATTAAAACTACTGCGTTGTTAAAATTGCTGAGCCTCTATTTTTAAACTAGGACCGACCAAACGATGAAAGAGTCTCAGGCAAACACAATTGCCATAGATGAGCTGGAAACCAACCAAGTGATGGCTGTGTCCACGCCTAGAACGAAGTATTCACGTGGGTCCCTGTTCTACACGAGAACCGAGTCAGTCCATGACTCTGTTTCGGCGAGGAATCCAACTCTGTTACCGCACCCGTTTCAAGCCGGGGCCCAGCCAAACAATGGTTATATGCTCGGGCTGAGAACTAGGCCAAGTTCATGTCTCTGTTTGAACCTGAAACCGAGTCAATTAGTGGCCCTATTTTAGGACAAACCAGCCATGCGTTAGGACCCTGTTTTAAGCAGGATCTAGGCCAAATGATAGCCTTGAATCTAAGCTAAGACCCAGGCCAAATAAGACCAATACAGTAATTCTTTGGGCTGAATATTGCAACCTGTTTCAGTCCAAGTCCAAGGCAGACAATAACTGTGATATAGACTAAGATGTCAGCTTGACAAGGGACCCTGTTTGGGACCAAAGCTGACCAAATCCATGGCTCCGTTTAAGTCTGAAATCATACCTAGAACAAGGCTGAGAAACGAGCCAGTTGGAAGCTCCGTTTAGAGCTGAAATCAGACGGTCCAACAGGCCATCAAATGGCCCTGTTTCGAGTGCTGTTAGGCTGGGAATGGGTGCTGATTTGAGCTCTCAAACAGACCTCGGATCAACTTCGATCTAGCCTCGAAGGTTGGTCAGAAGGTGGGCCGTGAGTGGGTCCCAAACCGGACCTTAAACCGTGACAACCATGCCGAGGGAAGAAGAAGAAAATGCTGCATATAGAGGGAAGGATTGTTCACGTATAAGGCTGGTGGGATGACTTTCATCTTGGGCCTGCACAAATGCAGTGGGCCTTAATTGTAGACTGCCCTGACTGCGGGTCCTGCATTGATCGTGGGCCCCACCAACTGATGGTGGGTTGCATCATGGTAGGCCACCCTGAGCGGCATGGGTTTAGACCGTCCATCAGGGACGATGGTCTAGATGCAGACCATAGGCTGGACGTCCCCTTTGAAAAGATATATATATATATATATATATATATATATATATATATATATATATATATGTGTGTGTGTGTGTGTGTGTGTGTGTGTGTGTGTATAACACATGCATATGCACCGTCCACACGATACAACGTAGGTGGAGTACAACCGGACCGTCCATCCATCTTGGCTTCAGACATGGGGCCCACCTTGATTTGCATACGTGGAGGGTCCACATGGGACCCACCTGTGAAATGAACAAGTAGTGTATATATACACCAGGACGTTGAAACAGAGGACGTTTTTACAACGCTCACCTGCCAATCAGTTCACGTAAACCACATGCAAAAATTTGAGATCTCATCATATCTGATGAGTCTTGAAAATCTGAATGGTCCACATGGAGCAGAACCTCATGAAACCCCCTAGTTCCAATTTTTACTTTGAACCAAAACTTCGGTGAGCCATGATTAATGCAAACAGTTTCTTCCCTTGAATTGCATTTATTTTGCCATGGCCCACCGGAATCTTAGATCAGGGTGAAAATTCGGCCCCTAGGGTTTCTTAGGATTCTACATCTTATGGACCATTTGGATTCAACGCCCATGCTTACGTGGGACCCACATACTTGCAAGCCCACCTTGTGCTCGTGGATACACATTGTCCAGGGGCTAGACGTGATACACCTGGATAATCGAGTGTATATCAATGTTGTATATATGGATATGTTGTATATATGGATATGCTATAATTACATGCTGTATAGTTGGAAATGCCAGGAGATACACCCACAGTGTATATAACGTATACATGAATACCGTATACATAATGTATACATAGATACACTATATGATGTATAAATAATAGATATAGTGTGCTAACCCACCCATATGGCGGTGGGCCATGTATGGGGGTCCCACCATGATATAAATGTTTATCTGCATGTCTATGCAATGGACCCCACCAACTAGGTAACTGTATATTGTGCCCACTCGTCGGGACAAGTATCGTTGGGCCTGGGCTCCTCTCAAATGAGGATAAGACCATCATGGCTTGGGTCATTCGACCTACCATTAGTGTACTAGGACTTTAGAACTTATAAGCTAATGTTAGAGATTTTCTCTAGGGATCTATTCAAATAGCAGGGAGGTGCTAGCTTCTCAAGAGGACCCGCAGCAAGGGACGCCCTTCAACTTGTTTGGTGATGATTCTTTCCCCTTAAGCTTTTCTCCCTTAACTAGACCGGAAATAGCAGCTTTATTAGAGTAAATGGCTAGCTAGACTAATGATAACTGTGTATAGAAATAAACTGTATTCACTTGATTTATCTGTTTAACATGATAATTCTCATGCTTACTATTGTTTAGATTTTTGATCTCTCTAAACTACCTAAGTAAATAATCTAGTCATTTATGTCATGTAAATTCAGTCGTGGTATTTGCCTTGAAGATATGGAGGCACTACTTGTACGGAGAAGATTTTCATTTATTCTTCGATCACAAGAGCCTGAAATACATATTCATGTAGAAGGACTTGAACATGCGCCAGTGTTGGTGGAAGGAGACTTAAAGATTTTCACTTCGAAATCTCCTACTACCCTGCTAAGGCAAACTCCGTGACCGACGCTCTGAGTTGGAAGAAGAAGCACGATCTGGTAGCCACCCTGATGATCAAGGAGTGGAAAATGATGAAATTCATACAAGACTTCGATATCCAACTCACCCTTGACGTACCTGATGCCTACGTGGCTCTATTAGCTGCAGAGCCAACCCTGGTCTGACATATGATCTTTGTACAGGACCAAGATAAAGGGCTCATCAAGATAAAAGAAATGTGCAAGAATGGAGAAATGCCTAACTGGAGGGTTGGTGACGACGGCGGTCTTCGATATCAGGGACGAGTATGTGTTCCAAACGATGCTGAATTAAGAAAAAAAGTAATGACAGAAGCCCACCATTCCAAGTTAACCATCCACCCAGGAAGCATGAAAATGTACAATGATGTAAAAAGGCAGTACTGGTGGAGCAATATGAAGAGAGACATCGCCAATTTTGTAGCATAATGCATGGTGTGCGAGAAGATTAAGGCCGAGCATCGCAAGCCTGCTAGCCTCCTTCAGCCACTACCCTTAGTCGAATGGAAATGGGACAACACTTCTATGGACTTCATATCTGGTCTTCCTAGGACGCAGAGGAAACACAACTCGATCTAGGTCACTATTGATCGGTTGACAAAGGCCGTCAAGTTCCTCCCGATCCGCACGACAGATTTCACCGATAGTTTGGCAAAGCTATATATCCGAGAAGTCATGCAATCCTACGGAGTTCCTCGAGAAATTATATTAGACCGAGACTCCAAATTTACTTCTGCCTTCTGGAAGAGACTGTAGGAAGAATTGGGCACGGAGCTCAAGTTGAGTACGGTGTTTCACCCTCAGACAGATGGGCAAACTAAGAGGGTAAACCAGATCTTAGAAGATATGCTGAGAGCATGCATCCTAGACTTTCAGGGCAACTGAGATGATCACCTGGCACTGGCAGAATTCGCATACAATAACAGTTTCTAGTCCAGCATAGGCATGGCACCATATGAAGCTCTCTATGGTCGCCCTTGCCGAGCCTCTCAGTGTTGGGCAGAAATCGGAGAGAGAAGTTTATTGCGTCCCGAGTTGGTCCAGGCTACTACTCAGATCATTGACGTAGTTAGGAAACGTCTGCGTACCGCCTAGAGTAGACAAAAGAGCTATGTGGATAACCGACGTCGCGACCTGGAGTTCGCAGCTAGTGACCATGTATTCCTTAAGGTGTCCCCTATGAAGGGTCTAATGAGGTTCGGTTAGAAAGGGCAGCTAGCACCACGTTTCATCGGACCTTTCGAGATCCTAGTTCGTGTGGGAGCTGTGGCATACCGCCTTGCACTACCTACTACGCTGGCCAGTATTCACAATGTCTTCCACATATCCATGCTGAAGAAATACACACCAAACAAGTCGCACACAGTTGGGAGCAGATCGAGCTGACAGATAGCACCTCCTACACTGAGGAACCAATCCGTATCTTAGACCATAAGGAACAGGTCCTACGGACGAAGACTATACCTCTAGTCAAGGTTCTTTGGTCACATCATGGGGAGGAAGAAGTAACATGGGAATGAGAAGCAGAAGTTAAGGAAAAGTACAATCACCTATTCAGTGACACACCTTAGGTAATTTCAAGGGCAAATTTATTTTTAGGGGGGTAAACTGTAACACCCCATACCTTCAGTACACGGGTGTTACCTTTTAAACTCACATTAACCTAAAGCAGGTTGGGTTAATCAAAAATTTGTCTCGACATACACAGGATAGGGATTCCAATCGACATTAAAGCCATCCATCAGGGTATCCATAAGCCAGAACACACCCTATGATAGTCAAGAAGGTACGGCTAACCAAACACTCTAAATTAAAGCTCTTACGTCAATAGATATTGCTGTAACACACTTGTCACCACCACGTGAGAACTAGTTAGTGGCAAACCACGTTTTCATCATAACTAATACCCTATATTAGCCATTTAAAAAGTTTATCAGGCCCACCTAATTGATGGATCATGACATATGGGTCAATGATGGCCCAAAGATGTATGTAACGCGCCACCTAGGACTCACCATTGACCCAAAGTGAACCAGGATCCCTGGGTAATGTCCCCCAATGTAAATAAACGGAGAAGATTATGGTAATCCAATTTCAGTGGGCCCCTACACAATGCTTGTGCACAAAGAGTGCTTGTGCACGAGGTGTACTAAACCCAATAGCTCGGTCAAACTAGCTTTGACCGAGCACTTCTCAAACATCTTCTCGCAATTTCTCTATCTGTTTTAAACCTATAAGTGGGCCACCATGGCCACTTTTCGAGTCATCCCAGCCGTTCAAATTCTTCATAGGACCCTCACGATCAAAACGGTATAGCTATTTGACCCCTTGTAAATAGAGGAAAGAGATGGACTGCCACCATCCAATTCATGCCAAAAACAGCCCAACAAGCGCCTGTGGGAGGAATGAGAGAGAAGACCTCCCTTCCTCTTTGGGAAGGGCAAAGCTCAGCCGTCCACCATAGGGACAATCACAACCGTCTATCTCTCTCTCTCGCTGGCTATAAAAGGGGGCACTGTAGCCCTTGGATTCACGCCAGAGAGAAGAAGAAAGAGAGTGTGAGAAAGAAGAGTAAAACAGGGACTGTTGTAGCTCGACTGCTAGAACGGTATCCACCCATTACAAGTAACCATCTCCTTCCATTTCCTTCTTTCCGATTCAGCTAGAATGAGGCGTTAGGGATGTCTGTATCAGGCTGAAGGCTAGCCAAGCAATGGCCATGCTTTCAGATGGAAAACAGACCATTAAAACTACTGCGTTGTTAAAACTGCTGAGCCTCTATTTTTCAACTAGGACCACCAAACGATGGACGGGTCTCAGGCAAACATGATTGGCCATAGATGAGCTGGAAACCAGCCAAGTGATGGTTGTGTCCACGCCTAGAATGAAGTATTCTCGTGGGTCCCTGTTCTGCACTGGAACTGTGTCAGTCCATGACTCTGTTTCGACAAGGAATCTGACCCTGTTACCGCACCCGTTTCAAGCTGGGGCCCAGCCAAACAATGGCTGTATGCTCGGACTAAAAACCAGGCCAAGTTCATGCCTCTGTTTGAACCTGAAACCGAGCCAATCAGTGGCCCTATTTTGGGACAAACCAACCATGCATTAGGACCCTGTTTTAAGCAGGATCTAGGCCAAACGATGGCCTTGAATCTAAGCTAAGACCCAAGCCAAATAAGAACAATACATTAAT
The DNA here is from genome assembly GCF_029962835.1 of Magnolia sinica. Taxonomy (NCBI): domain Eukaryota; kingdom Viridiplantae; phylum Streptophyta; class Magnoliopsida; order Magnoliales; family Magnoliaceae; genus Magnolia; species Magnolia sinica. The sequence goes on along the minus strand of NC_080574.1, from coordinate 130,993,965 downwards.
GCTTTGGGCTAATTATTGCAACCCTATTTCAGTCCAAGTCCAAGCCAAACAATGACTGTGATATAGACTGAGATGTCAGCTTGACAAGGGACCCTGTTTGGGACCAAAGCTGACCAAATCCATGGCTCCGTTTAAGTCTGAAATCATACCTAGAACAAGACCGGGAAACGAGCCAGTTGGAAGCTCTGTTTAGAGCTGAAATCAGACGGTCCGACAAGCCATCGAATGGCCCTGTTTCGAGTGCTATTAGGATGGGAATGGGTGCTAATTTGAGCTCTCAAACGAACCTCGAATCAACTTCGATCTAGCATCGAAGGCTGGTCAGTAGGTGGGCCATGAGTGGGTCCCAAACCGGAGCTTAAACCGCGGCAACCAGGCCGAGGGAAGAAGAAGAAAATGCTGCATACAGAGGGAAGGACTGTTCATGTATAAGGCTGGTGGGCTGACTGTCGTCTTGGGCCTGCACAAATGTAAGTGGGCCTCAGTTGTGGGCTACCCTGACTGTGGGTCTTACATTGACCGTGGGCCCCACCAACTAATGGTGGGTTGCATGATGGTAGGCCACCCTGAGTGGCATGGGTTTGGACCGTCCATTAGGGACGATGGTCCAGATGCGGACCATGTGCTGGACATCCCCTTTGAAAATATATATATATATATATATATATATATATATATATATATATATATATAGTACATGCATATGCACTGTCCACACAATACAACGTAGGTGGAGTACATCCAGGCCGTCCATCCATCCTAGCTTCGGATATGGGGTCCACCTTGATTTGCATACGTGGAGGGTCCACATGGGACCTACCTGTGAAATGAACAAGTGGTGTACGTATAAACCAAGACGTTAAAACAGAGGACGTTTCTACAACGCTCACCTGCCAATCAGTTCATGTAAACCACATGCAAAATTTTGAGATCTCATCATATCTGATGAGTCTTGAAAATTTGAATGGTCCACATGGAGCAGAACCTCATGAAACCCCCTAGTTCCAATATTTACTTTGAACCAAAACTTCGGTGGGCCATGATTAATGCAAACAGTTTCTTCCCTTGAATTGCATTTATCTTTGCTATGGCCCACCGAAATCTTAGATCGGGATGAAAATTCACCCCCTAAGGTTTCTTGGGATTCCACATCTTATGGACCATTCGGATTCAACACCCATGCTTATGTGGGACCCACATACTTACAAGCTTACCTTGTGCTCGTGGATACACACTGTCCAGGGGCTGGACGTGATACACCTGGACACTCGAGTTTATATGCATGCTATATATATGGATATGCTATAATATACATGCTGTATAGTTGGAAATGCTGGGAGATACACCCACATTAATGTATATAACGTATACATGAATACCGTATACATAGATACACTATGTGATGTATAAATAATATATATAGTGTGCTAGTCCACCCATATGGCGGTGGGCCATGTATGGGGGTCCCACCATGATATAAATGCTTATCTGCACATCTGTGCAATGGACCCCACCAACTAGGTAACTGTATATTGTGCCCACTCATCGGGACAAGAATCGTTGGGCCTGGGCTCCTCTCAAATGAGGACCAGACCATCATGGCTTGGGTCATTTGACCAACCATTGGTGTACTAGGACTATAGAACTTATCAGCTAATATTAGGAATTTTCTCTAGGGATCTATTCAAATAGCAGTGAGGTGCTAGCTTCTCAAGGGGACCCACAGCAAGGGACGCCCTGCAACTTGTTCGGTGATGATTCTTTCCCCTTAAGCTTTCCTCCCTTAACTAGACCAGAAATAATAGCTTTATTAGAGTAAATGGCTAGCTAGACTAATGATAACTGTGTGTAGAAATAAACTGTATTCACTTAATTTATCTGTTTAACATGATAATTCTCATGCTTACTATTGTTTAGATTCTTGATCTCTTTGAACTGCCTAAGTAAATAATCTAGCCATTTATGTCAAGTAAATTCAGTTGTTGCATATTGATAGGAATATATTTGTCATTCCTTATTCCCCTTTCATATCGTAATATTTGTTGCCATGACACACATACTGCTAAAATCTCTCCATGAGCAGTCCTAGCAAAGGAGAGTCCGTACTTGGGGTGTAACTAGATTGGATGTGACATAAGTAGGCCCCTGATATAGAGGTTTTGGTTGTGGTGCTTGACCATGGGGTTTACCATCCATGTATGGTTTCACCTAACTAACTTAGGATGGACTCCATAATCCTTCCAAATACCGATGTTTACTCATTTTGAATCATTCATGCCGACATGTTTAAATCGCTACTTTTGGTAATTTCAACATTTCACCCTTAGTCGACATTTCTGGTATCCCCCTTATGTTGAATTCATTGACCACATGTTAGTGGGTGCTACACGCACCCTAACACGGTAATCTCATAGGCCGGGGATGGTGGAATGGGACACTATGCCCGAGTCATCAGCCTACGCTGGACTATGTGCTCCCCATAGTGACCGTGAGCTTATTTAAATTAGCTGGTTGTAATTGGACTAACAACGGGATGGATAATCATACATACATAGCACAGACCAGCATCTATTGTTGACGTACGTAACATACAGATTTGCCTGTCTGGATGTTTCACCCGAGGCACCAACCATCATCTATTGTTATTGTAATCATTTGTCTGTCTGGATGTTTTACCCGAGGTACAGACCATCTGGATGTTTTACCCGGGTTGATGATTGCACGGGTGACGACCCCTATGTCCGTCTGGATGTTTTACCCGGGACAACATTTGTATTCATTCATCTATGCACTTAATAAGACTATATCTACTGTGTTTTGGAATATCTGTATGCTTTTATGCTATTCCTTATTTAGGGTAGTGGTGTGTAATCTTAGCAAGAGATCACACTGAGTTGTCCACTCATTCATCAATATTTAACCGTACAGAGGACACAAGGGACAGAGGGACTTACGGAGGAGCTGGAGGTGATGGAAGTCGAGGAGAAGGCTTATAATGAGGAATCGTACCAGGAGGCGGCTATTATTTCGGATTAAATCAGTAGTCTACTTGCTTATTAATATTTCAATTCATTTTAAGAATTAAGGTTTTGTATATGGGCCCCAGCTGAGTGGCCCAAGATATATTACTGCTTGGGTTTTATATATACTACGCTTGGTTCCGTTAATCGAACTTTGATTTGGGTTTGATTATCCTTATGCTTTTCAGTTAACACCTGAGTTTTCAAGAGACGAGTGATATACTTGGGTCTCAAAAATCGGGGCATTACATATACATTTTACTGGTACCGGAACTGTGAGAGGTTGTGTCTCTCTAGCAAGAGGGGGATTAGGTTCCACCATCTCAGCAAAAGATGGAGCCCTATCTTTAGTACTTGAATCAATGGTGGCAGGAGTTGGTAGATCAGTTCATTCTACTAGAAAAGCAATTTCACGTGTCACTGCCCGTGGAGGCAAAGAGAATCTTGGTGAAGCCGCTGGTATGACAGGGGATAAATCTATGGGGGAGGTACTATCTGCCTCAGTATTGGTAACATGATCACCTGAAATAAAACACGTAAGATAGGAAAGGAGAAAATAATAAAAATAAACAAAGAAAATAACAAGATTGTCTTACATGGTGAATAACCATATTCCCCATAGTCTAGAGGTTCGTCTTCTTCTTCCCCCGCTATTAGGGAAGTCTTTGTAAGAATAGTCTTAGAGGTCGGGAGGATATGTCCTTCATCAGCAGGAACATCTTCTGCAATGATATCTTCTTCGCCGCTAATATCAACTCCCCCTTCCTCATAGTCATCGTCTTGATTCTCTCCTATCTCATAGTCATCAGAAACAATATTTTCAGGCGAAGAAGTTAAACCTTCACTTTCTGAATCTTCTTCGCTGGATTCTTAAATAACAACTTGTTTCCCTTTAGAAAGAAGAGACTGATTGCTTTCTGGTTGAGGATCTGCTCTGGCTAAGACTACAGAAGCAGAGGCAATGGTCCCTTTTAGGGAGAAGCTTAGGCACACGTTCGAGATCGTGTGATTGGCAAAGAAGGACTAGGATGGACAGTCTTGGGGGCAGGAGAAGAGGTTGACTGATGTTGAAGATGAGTAGAAGAGGTGGGTTGGTCTTGAAGATTGGCAACATTCTCTGGTAAGGGGAAAGCAGCTTTTGTGACTTCCTCTCTTCTTGAATGGTGGAAAGGAACTTTTTCAAATTCACGAATGACACCGTAAGCTAACCACCCTTCAAGGGTATTGTTAGGCTTCTTCTCACAGATAGGTTCATCTACGGATATTTTGACGCAATGATGACCAGCAAAAGGGGCATGACTAGTCTCAACTATAAAGCCTACTCCCTTTTCAATTGTGCAACCCCTAAGTCTGGGTGGTGGAAGCCAGGTGGGCTTAGCTACTGGAAGACCTTTCCTTACCAGATATGACTGGTGAACCCACCATCTCATGTGGTCATATGAAGCCCAAGAAATACGGTCGTAGCCCGGGATGATGAAAGAAGAATTAACCCAACCTAACAGTTGCTTCTAGACCATCGCCCAATTAAATAGGCCAGTGCCATAACTCTGCATCCTTCGAGTTACAAGTCCACATTCTTTGGGAACTACCTGATCAAAGCCAAATTGATAAGCAAAACAACTGGGATAGTACGGTTCTCTCCAGAATTTTGTTCCCTATCTCAATGAGAGACTGCATGATCTAATCGACAGAAAGAATGTCCTTTCTCCCGAGGTGAGTGATTCTGTGTCTGACTTGTTTGTGTCTATTGTGTAGCGAGGTAAACAAAAATGAAAATAATTAATCTTGGTGTCGGAGGAGATGACATCTTTCACCCAGTCATAGGACCTCTTTGACATGGCTCTCTTTTGAAAGAACCAAAGAGGAATCTCAGAAGGATGAACGTAAGCTTTTTTGGACACTTCAAAGGTCCAAGGGAAATAAACGCCAACCCAACCGAGGAAGTAATCGCATAGCATATAGGTAGAAGCAGAGCCTACGGAGGGACTTTTTATGTGAGAAGCGATCTCTTCGAAACCTCTATAAATTGAGCATAGAGCTGGAAGAGTAAGGGAGTATTTGATTCCTTCGAGCATAACATCGGCTATTACAAACAGTGAGGGGCGGATGGCATCTACTGACTTAGAGCTGGGAAAAACCACTATGCTCGGCCGGTAAGAGATAAACGTTGCAAGCTCCCCATAAACTAAATACTCAGCGCGATCTTTTATGCTCCTATGAAGACATTCCAACTCTCGCGATGGTTACCGTTAAACCTGGAAGAAAAGGAGTAGCTAGTGAAATTGAGATTATGTATCAAGGCGCAATAAAAATGTTAATTTGAAAAGAAGGAAGATTACCAAAGAGATCTACTAAAATGGGCTAGCCATTGCATAGAGTGAATCTTGTGGATATTCAGAAACTTGGACATCTCCTTAAAGAGTTCAGTGGTTGTTTTTGAGATGGAGGCGATATGGTCAGGTGAAGAGGCAAAGGCTAGTTCATCATTAGTGGGGACAAATTCATTAAAGAATTTTTCAATTATAGGCAGACCGGTGATTCTATGAATATCCCAGAGTGTAATGCTCATTTTGCCTTTGGAAAGGTGGAAAGAATTAGTGAAAGGGCACTAGTAGTTCAGAAAAGCCATCAAAATGGAAGATTCCTTATAAAAAGGATGTGATGTTGCTTTGATCACGATGTAGATGTCGATCTTGGACAAACTCCCCACATGCTTCGTAAGAATTGTTGTGGCCCATTCAGAGTAATAATTGCGGGGAGTCAAGAGACCCTTGTTCTGAACTCTTCTGGACTCCAAATGAGGTGACAGTCGCTGAAACGCTGCTGGAGCGTCTCGTAAAAATAGGTCGGATATAAGCTGTGGGGATTATAGGATGGGGTGAGGAAGATCATAGAGTGAATGTCACCGATTTGCTGTCTTGGTTTCATTGGCTGCAAAATGTCTTCCAGTAACCTCGGTTCTTTGAACGACCAAGACTCTGAATAGGCTAGTCTTTCTCCATCCAGATGATCCCTAGGCTCGCAATTTAACATGGAATGGTGACGATGGATGCTGACTGGAATCACCACGATACCTTGCTTGTAAGGGTTATCAAATTTTATGACACCCTCGATCGCGCGGACTGATTCCCAAGAATTGTGTAATTTCTTCCGGTTATACTCCTTGATTTTCTCCTGAAATTCTTGAGCCTTGTTCTGGCGATTCTTCCTTAGTCGAGAAGGAGGTGGAGTATCTTCCCTGGTAGGAGACTTCTGGTTGATGGTCTGATGATGCGCTATTGTCTTCAGCCACTGCTCCCAATCATATTCACGACCATGTTTGGGAGGTCTTTCAAGATCGCCCATTGCAATGGCCCTGTGGATGGGGGATGGTAGCGTGTTATTGCATTCAATGAAATCGAAAGTGGGGAGCACTGGCTCCTTAATGTAGGCAGGGCATTTAATTCATGTTCATTACACTACAAGAAATTTCACTTTTACCTACGAAACATTTCGTAGGTAAATGATATTATTTCGTATGGTAAATTCGTTGGTAAAAAGCCGTGGCTAAAGACTTTTACCGACGAAAAAATGTCATCGTCGACAATGGTAAGACTTTTACCAACGAAATTAAAAACTTTGCTGAGACTTTTACCTACAAAGTGTTAAGACTTTTACCTACGAACGTTTTCGTAGCTAAAAACACTACAAGAAAGACACTTTTACCCACGACAATTTTCGTAGGTAATATTTTTGCCAACGAAAATTTCCGTCGAAAATTTCGTTGGAAAAACTTTTACCAACGAAAACAAATTTCGTTGGGAAAGATAAGACTTTTACCAACGTTGTAAACTTTTACCAACGAAAAAAAAACAAATCTTTTTACCTACGAGTATTTTCGTAGCTAAAAATATTTACAAAACTTTCACCTACTACCATTTTCGTAGGTAAAAATATTTGCAAACTATGTACCTACGAACATTTTCGTGGATAAAAATATTTACAAAACTTTTACCTACTAACATTTTCGTAGGTAAAAATATTTTCAAAAACAAATATTTTGTTACAAAACCTTTACCTACTAACATGTTCGTAGGTCAAAATATTTTCAAAATCTCTACCTACGAATATTTTCGTAGCTAAAAATATTTACAAAATGTTTACCTACAAATATTTTCGTAGGTAAAAACGTGGAGGAGACTTTTACCTACGAAATATTCTGTAGGTAAAAGTCTCTTTCACCACAAAATTCCTCATATACACCTGTCATACTCTTCCTAGTATACACCTGTTATATAACATATTTCATCGTATTCACATTCACATCCATCTAAACCCAAACTACGTAGATCCATCCAAACATAAACTAAAAGAAAAAGAAAAGCAGAGAGAAATTAAAAAAGTGACGATACATTGGTAGGTTAAGAGATTATAAGAAGAATGTGTACAAGGACTTTCATATGCATGAACAGCTTGATAGAATAGAAGAGAATGTCGTCCGTTAATTATTTTGTTAAAAACAAGAAAGATTACATTGAAGCTACAAAAATATCCTTGGTTGTTTTTTTTTTTTTTTAAAGGATAACTAAATCCTCAGGTAGAAGTTTACATAATTATTGTTAATTAAAATGAGATCAAATCATTTTTAAGTGTCTACCAAATAAGGCCTAAGAATGTCCAGGATTTTGTGATTCTCAGGTAGAAGTTTACCTCGTTGTGCTCTTCTTGCCCCATTTACAATAGTATAAGCTTGAACCCAAGATGGACACACCTATAAATGCTGTCACGCTGGCGAGGATCACAGTTTTTGTTGCTTTCCTATTGTCCCCTATTTTAACAGTGAATTCTTTTGCATTTCAGTAGCAATTCTACAACCAGCCAGCTCTGCATATCAACGTACACTTCCAAGTTTTCTTAGGAAACCCTTTATCAGACATAAAATCTAACCATTCCCTATAAAATACTATGCCAACTCTAACATCACCCGAAAAACATAAAATCTAATCATTCACTTCTTTGAATTTTTTTTTATAAATAGGTACCTGCACCATAGAATTCCTTTCAATTCTTTCCCAGTATCCAAACAAATTTTCTGGATTCAACAGAATCACATTTCCCATGCCCAAATGTGACAAATAGAATCTTTCTCCAAGGATTTGGCTTCGTACAAAATCAAATCTTTAGGCCCGTTGAAGAAAAAAGGTTTGCATTCATACAAAAATGCCACTGAATAGTATATACAATATCAAATTTCAAGATTTATATTTTCAGTAAGCAAGTGATATTGAGATGAAATCTTTACCTGGGAATGCATATAGCTCATTCCTTGAGTAAAAGAACCCTGATGAGCAATCTAGCAAATTCATTTACCATAGAAACAATCAGAAGACATTATGACATTATGATAAGCTCATGCAAATAACACTCAAATCTACTATAACCATGTGATGTGAACATGATAATAAATAAATAATAATAAATCATAAGGGTCTATTCAATTCCACCTAGTTGCTAGGGCCAGGCTACACTGCGACCACATCCTTCTTGCCAGATCCATCACCAGCCTTGGCAGGTCCTATCACCCTCTCAAAAGTTCCACTTAAAGAATTATATATATATATATATATATATATATATATATATATATATCTCATAACCTAAAACATATACCCCAACCGGTGTATAACCAAAAATGAAGAAGATGTAAATTTTGGTTACCTCCAGCTGCAATGGCAAATCCATCCCCAAAAATCAATACGAAAGAAAATAAAAGGGTGTTAGTTTAAACTCCTAAAACCTCAAAATGTAGGAAACTTTTACCAATTCAAAAAATGAAGACCAATATTACTACTCTTCTCCATTAAAAAATAACAGCGGACTTCTTCCCATTGCACGCAGGACCATTGGCTATATATTACTTGCAATCGATCATCAATAGGACAATCAACAAAAAGAAAAAAAAAAATAGAGACTAAATGTAAAAGAGTCATTGTTCAAAGGGTTGTGATATTGCTATATAAAGGAAAAACTTTAGTCGTGGATGAAAGGTTCACATTCTTATATCAATGACATGGATAACATTAAAATTTAAAAATGTCACAAGGAATTACGAAAGTTTTGCAACAAATCAATATAAAGAGCATTGCATCTATGACCCAGATTAGATTCCCACATATAAATGGAGCTTACCTGCTTAGCTCGTTTCCCAAATACAAAGAGCATTGCATCTATGATGTTGCTTTAACCACTTCCATTTGGACCCACTACCGCTGAAAAATTCTGCAGATAACAGAAAATTCAAATGAGACAATAAACACATGAGTCAAGATGGAGTGCACCAAGCAAAATTGTGTGAAATTCACACTCAAGTAACCAGAAAGGGACCAGATTCAGTGCCATTGGAGGCATGGGAGGTACCATGCCCCATGTCATTGCTGCACATGTGACATGCATGCACTAAATCCATAAGCCAATGATAATTTGATTGGCTTATGCATTTGAACGATGAACAGTTTGGCACAAGGACAAAAAAAGAGTAATTAAAGGAAAGAGAGATATAAGACTTACGGGCACATGCATGGACTATAGATTCTACATAATCTAACTTTCTCAAAAAAACCTTCCGGTAGTCTCAACATAACGCATATTTGGCTTGCTGCGAATGGAACGAATATTAGTCTGCAACAAATTCCAGATGTGGTTTAACACAAATAAGCCTCTGATCTTGAAACAAATTATCGACTGATGAAGAAATCATTCTAGCATTGACCTCAGTGAAAGGACGGTGAGGATTTGGATTGTAGCATGCAAGAACAGCCACAGCTGCTTCCCTGTATGCCAACCTCAGCTTTAACTCCTCCAGAATTTCAGTACTATCTTCTTGACCGGTTTCAAACGTACCCTTTTGCTGCAAGTGGGTAGATTGAGAACATGTGTACACAGTTGAATTAGTGAAACACTATAATTATCCATGTAAGTGGGAAAAAAACAAAACAAAACACCTACCCTCTTCAAGGCTTCCAACAGTTCTTCTCATCCAATGTAGTCTAAATCCTTTCTAGCAGTTAAAATTCCAGGTTCATTCCTACCCATCAGTTGCAGGATGGTTTTAACAAAATCTCCTAATGGGACAATAGAAACAATTCATTAGGAAGTAACTAAAATATATTTTGCAGCTTTGCGCCAGTGAAATCTACAGTAAAATCTGCAGTTTCTAGTAGAAGGATCTCCATTTCCTCCTCTGACAGGAAATAATACAAAGCAGATGGACCATAGGAGAAGGTAGCTTTTATGATAAGGTCCAATAACTAAGGGACCAAAAATGAGAACTAAAGAACCAGCATCATTTGAACTAGGTTCCTCTACTAGAACATGTTATGACCAATCTAGAGAAAAGCCCACATGTTATAAATAAGCAGACGTAAAATGACAAAGAAGTATGAAGGCTTATCAACATCTGTCACTGCCACAAGTTTTGAGCATGCCAAACTACATGGTTCAGTGGTTTAAATTGTTGATGTGATGCACTCAAAAAAAAAAAAAAGCCAAGATTGCCAGATCCTAGTCATTGATATTTGGCCAGTTTTCTATTGAGTTCGAACTATCACTATTTTTTCTTTCTTAAATGTGTACTTCTTGGCTGGGTATTGAAGGGTTGGAATATTTCAATCTTGAGGAACTTTGGTGTGTGGGTCATCAACAGCGAAACCCATCATATTAGTGGTTTGGATAACTGAACCATGAGCCACACTAGCACAAACTCAAGGCATGAAGATCATATAAGAACTGAGGCTCAAAGGAGGCTAGACTACTACTTCCTTTTTTTCCACCATCTCTATTACCATGGTGATTCATCCAGCCCACATGGGGGATGCAAGAGCACAAAATCTGAGCTCGTTGGCCATCATACCTACAGTAAGGATAAAAGAAAATCAATCTGACAGTTTATGCTTTGAAAAAAGATGGAACTATCCAATCAAATAACAAGAGAAAAAGCTGTCTTTCAAAAGACAATAAATAAATAATCAAATGATAAGAGAAAAATATCAGAACTAGCGAAAACCTTCTCATATATTTTCTAAAATTTGCAAAATTCAGAAAAGTTAATCAGGTCATGGCTTCTGTTTGTTTTTTTACTTATTGAGGTACCAAATTCATGGAAAAATAATCAACAAACGTAAACATAAAAACAGAAACAAATAAAATCATCTCAAAAACCTAGTTTTGCCTCTTGAAAATTGATACATATCACTCGCTCTCAAATTACATTCATTTGCTATATCCATCCATATATATATGGATATATGGATGGATGTGTGTATGTGTGCCTAAATGAGAAGAAGCAAGAGCATGTCCACAAGCTATAAATCACCCTCGCCTAGTATGCAAACACATGATTTTTTTTTCAATGGTGAAGCAAACGAATGATTAGAACATTTAAAGCTACAAAATTTGAGAAACCATAAATGAGAAGTGCAAATCCCTGGAGCTATCCCATACACAATTCCTAACTTAGTGAATGATTTTTTTCCCTTCATAATGACTAGGAGAAATGATTCACACAGTCCCCTCCTTCCCACCAGCCTGTCATGTTTGCTAACATCCCACTTCTGAAAAGATGGACCCCACCAAATATCACCTGCTGTAAAAATCAGGTTGACCTATTTACTTAGCTAGGCAACACCTGTTAGTGGACCCTGCTGATTTTTGGATGTTCCACACGAGTGACAGATTGAAAAGAAAAATAAGATTTTTGTGATCACATATAATAAGAGTAATCATGGGCGAAAAGGTTTTTTGGATAGTAAAATAGAAAATGTTTAAACTAAAGAAAACCCACAATCGCCACATAGGTTTGTGTACATACATACATACATACATATACATACATCTTAGGTATATACAGATATACATATATGCATGTGTGTATATGTATGGAATCAAGGGAGCAAGGTGAGTTTTAATTTTGTTTAAACATATGTATGTATATACATATATGCATGTGTGTATATGTATGGAATCAAGGGAGCAAGGTGAGTTTTAATTTTGTTTAAACATACATACATACATATATACATGCATACATACATATCTGGAAAGCCCAACCCTTGTGGAAATGTCATGTTACCATCTCAAGATGGTGTATTGTAGGGTAACAAATGGGTTCAGCTGGGCCAATGCGGGCCATGATGAACTTAAGTTAAAGAGAGCACATGAGGTAAAGAACCTAGTCCCAAGCCAGCCCAGACTGCAGGCCAAAGATCGCAGCCATCCTTGTTGTCATCGCTTGGCTGGGTCAGGCCATTGACCCAGTGGGATCTACCAAATGGAAGGCTAGCAATCCTCACACGTTACAAGTGGTGCACACTTACAATTGAAGAGTTTGTTGAATCATTTCAAAGTGCCATTTACAATGATGCTGTTTGTTTCTGCATTTTGTTCTTTCTAGTTATATTTGACTGATTTGTAAATACTTATTGCTACCTTGTTTCTGCCATGAGACATGAAGCTTTTGCAGTTTAGAGGTGGATTTTTCTGGTTTTGTAGTGATGTTTTCTAGATTGGATTCTTATTACTACAAAGTGGTTTGCCTTGTTTTAAAAGATTGTTTTTGAGCTCCATTTTCCAAGAGATGAAAGACTGGTAAAAGGAGTTTTCCTTTTCCCCTTTTATTCTGTGTTGCTATGAAAGTACTGGATGCTGTACTGCTTTGATTTTTTATTTTTTTGGCTTTTCTCTTTTGAACAGATAGATGCTTTGGCCTTGTTTTCAATCAAAGAAAACAGGGTATTTTCCTTCTTGCATAGAACCTAGTTTTTCTAGATTCTGTGCTTGAAAATCCTCACATTACAATTCATATCTCATCTTATACAAGGTGGGTCTTTTTCCTTTATGTATATGTTTCATTTAATTGAGAAATCCAGATAGATGTTGAATTTTCTTTTATCATAAATCGTTCAACAAACTGCCTCTAATTAGGTTTGTTCTAATGGTAAAAAAGTTCTATTGGAGTTTAGCTGTTTTATCTCATTTTATACAAGGTTTTTTTTTTCCATATATCTTTCATTTAATTGACAAATCCATATAGATTTTGAAATTTGCTAATCCTAAATCGTTTGATAAACCTCTTCTAATTAGATTTTTTTTGCTAATAATAAACAGTTTTTCTTTTGGGGGTTTAGCTAGTTGGGTCCTTTTCCTTTTAAGCATAGATGTGTTTCATTTAATTGAGAAATCCATATAGATGTTGAGTTTTCACTAATCTAAACTGTTCACTAAACCACATCTAATTTGATTTTTTGCTAATAGTAAACAGTTTTATTGGGAATTTGCTGTTTCAAGCCTTCAATTACCATTTAAAACCTCTGATCTTTCAAACTGCAGATCTGCTCCAAAAAGTTTAGAGGAAGGTTGTCATTTGAGCTATGGGCCTAAGTGCCTTTGTGGGTTTTGGGCTAGTTTGATGGGAATCAAGGAGCTACCATTGCAATTTTCTTTTGATGTTTTTGTCTTTTTAGCCTCATTATCAAGAGAGAAAAAAAAATCAAAGACAAAAACATCAATGTGGCTTAGCCTCATTAAGCCCTTCTCTTGATTAAAATTTCCCTGCAATTGTATGGAAGTACTAGAAGGGTAATCCTATCTGTAGTCATGTCCTAGACTTCCATCAATGTGGCTTGTATCCCTGCTACCTGTGTCTGTACCTTCCTCTTTTCTCTTCTTCTTCTTCTTCTTCTCTCTCTCTCTCTCTCTCTCTCTCTCTCTCTCTCTCTCTCTCTCTCTCTCTCTCTCTCTCTCTCTCTCTTTTCTTGTCAAAGATCCTCCTAGAACCTTTTCTATTTCCTCAATCCACCCCAGACCTATTCTTCTTCTTGAGTTTCTTTGCAACCACTGTTGTTAGTCCGTATATACCTGCATCCTGCCTCTGATGGCCATTCACAATCCTAATCCCTTGCTACTTCCAAGCTTCTAATTCTCTGAAGGCATTTCCCAAAAAGAGCCATATTCCTATTCCTACCGTTCCCTAACCTTAGGCCTCGTGTCCTCTCGAACTTATGGTCATGCTTTTACTTAATGAGATGATGCATGGCCTCCCTAACCCTCACCAAGAAAGTTTCTTCAATGCCTTCTTGTCTGCTAAGGAAGGAACATTGCATCTTAAACAAAGACACGAAGTAGATGCAAGGATTTGCTTCCAAGTTAATAATTTACGCTCAACCCTCTCTGTGATTTCCTTTAATACTCTAGAGCCTTTCCACTGAACTCCCTCTATCTCAACTTGGCAACACCCCACGAATGCTTTTGCAGAAACGGCCCATGAAAAACATTATATTGATTTGTTCTTTCCATATAGCCAACAACCCTGCTAGCATGGATAACCTCCATAACTTCTAAGCCCTTCTCCATTGACAATCTTATTTACCAGGCTTCTAGACAGGCCCCTGTTGACTCGGGCACCACTCAAGCTCTATGAATGCTATGGAAACCTCTTTGATTTTTGTCATTTTGCTAGTTTGTCTCATCTCCCCTACCATGATTAGAGATCAACTTCTTCCAAAGATCGATGGATTTATGCGTAATGGAAACAGATCTAATGTAAATACTGCAATACTAATGTTTAAGTTACAAGATGGAAACAGATCCAAAATGGAACCTTGAGAATGGCAGGGAGATAAATTGTTGTCGCATGTATTTCACGAAGAAAACTAATCTAAAACAGAAAATCCAATGGTTGTAGTAAATGTCAGAAAGAAGCATATACCTTGTTTTTTCTTGAAGTTCTTGCAATGGCCCTCTCAATCTAGCAACAAAGAGGAAAACCAGTAGTCCCAGATGCACACGAGAGAGAGAGAGAGAGAGAGAGAGAGAGAGATTTGGGGTTTTTTTTTGGGCGGGCGTCTGTTTTGATTTGGGCGGGCGTCTGTTTTGAGAGCGGCCCAAATTTAGGCCAGGGTCTAGTATGCCTCTGTGGGCCCCACCATGATGCGTGTCAAACATCTACCCCATCAGTCAGATGCACCATCCCATGGTGGGCCTAGGGATTAAAAATCAAATCAATCTATGACTTGTATGGGCCACACCACATACAAAAGTTGAGAGGGGTTACCCTCCATTAAAACATTCATAATTATTTTTTGGGCCCACCGAGATGTGGTCCACAAATCCAGCCCATCCACTATGTGTGTGCCACTTGGATGAGGGGTCATACCAAGTTTCAGACGCATCCAAATTTCAGGTGGGCCCACCAAGTGCTTTTATATGTTTTAGGCATGTCTTCACATGATTTTAGATGGTATGGCCCACCGGAGTTCCGTATACGGCTGATGTTTGGGATATCCCATAATTTAATGGGGGCCCATCAAATGCACGGTGTTGATGTTTGACACATGTCATGGTGGGGCCCACATAGCTTGACCTCATGGGGACGACATGGATTAAACACATACATCATGGTGTGGTCCACCTGAGATTTATATCCCGAAAAATGGATGAACAGTGTGGGTTGATCCCAAATTTTTGATAAATCCATAACTCAAGCGGATCATGCCACACGAAACAGTGTGGAATAATGATTTCCACCGTTGATACCTTCCTTGGACCCATAGTAATGTTTATTTGACATCCAACATGTTTATAATATCACGAAGATATGAATGAAGAGAAAACACAAAAATATATGAATTATTATGGGCCAATTATGATGAAAGTGTAAAATCCACTTCGTCCATCATTTTCTCTGAATCATGATAGAATGAGATCTAAAAAATCAGATAGATCCATTGTCAAAGAAATGGAGAGAAGATACCACCATTTGTACCAAAGTAGCCCATGGGTGCAAGATCTAAGTTGTACATCAGGTGAGTCCCATCGTGTACGTCTCTGATTCCAGCCTACTACTCAAGTGGATCACATATTTGTATTCCTCGACCATCAAACAGCCGCCCCAAACATATTAGCTATAGAACCTTGCATCACCCATATGCCCCTAGTTTCTTGAATCGTAGTTTTTTTTTTCTTTTTCTTTTTTGTTGGAAGGTATAATCTCAACAAATGATTCAAAAAGACTTCAATGACCTTGAAGCAGAGACTAGAAAGTCAAATCTTTTGGATCCTCAATGATCTTCATTAGAGTTTGCAAGAATGAAGTCAAATCAACACCATATATAACACGATGATCTGCAATAACATTCACCTGCAAGCTTTCACAGTTTTGCCCAGGTGAGTTTGTGGAAGGCTCAAGACTGGAGGTTCCAGGCTTCCAAATAACTCACCGGGCAGAATGTTTCTCACTTGCACATCTGACTTTTCACACCAATCTGGCCATCCTTGGTAGCAACTATAGTTGGTTGGGATGCTCCAATGGCCATGATTGCACCGTGCAGAATAGTCCATTACAAATTTGGCAATTAGACTCTCAATTGAAGAGGGGATAATGTATTTGATTTAAAAAAACTAAAACATAGAATCCCCTTGTTTTTCTTTTCTTTTCTTTTCTTTTCTCAAAGTGGAATTGTGCATTTGATTTACGTGGTGCAGCATCCAGGGAAGTTCCTGAAGACACAAGAGTTAGGAATTTCAATTTTTACCCATGGCATAGAATTGCAAGCATTCCCTGCACTTGTTAAAATTAAATGACACTAGCAGTGCCACCAGTCCTTGGGCCAAGACATGACCCTGATTGCTTATTGAGTGGACTGCTACTGAATTAGTTTAGTGGGTGTTTACACAAAATTATGCTAACTAATGAAGAAATTTCATGATGTAACCAAATGCACCATTACCCAAAAACAAACACCAATTGGATTATCCTAAATATCCATATTATGGGCTGAAAATGGATAATTAAAAACAAAAATCACCAACACATATATAACAAATAAGAAGAAAATCAACTCTAATATGGTCAGGATTGTTTGATTAGGATAACTTCTGTAGCTATTCCACAATGAGACCAAATAAAATAAATGGTAGGAATTATAGGGGAAAATCATTTCCCATACACAATATAAGGATAAAAGAAAACATGAACTCTGTTGTAAGTGACTAACTAGTGCATATACCGAGTCATACTCATCCAAGTGACTAACTAGTGCATTTTTGATCACCCTTTGTGAAAAACTACAATCATGTAGATTTTCTGTACTCTGAAAAACTACAATCATGTGGATTTTCTATATTTGTTAAGAGGAGTTTCTTCAAGGCATATACCAAGTACTCAAGGCATCAGTTGGCCTAGTTTCTCATCTCTGTTATGCTCTCTCTGTAAGGTTTTCTTGCATTATTTTCAACTGATCTGAGCCCGTGCCAACCAAAATCATAATGTTAAATAGACCCGGCCCTAGTGTGGGGCCCACCTTGAAGATGTGTTTTATATCTACATCGTCCATTCATTTTACCAGTCCATTTTAGGACGTGGTTCCAAAAATTGAACAGATCCAAATATCAAGTAGACCACATCTAGGAGAAATTGCGGTGTTACCAGTCCATTCTGGTTCCAAAAATTGAACAGATCCAAATATCAGGTAGACCACATAAAGAGAGAAATTGTGGTGTTACCAGTCCATTCTAGGACGTGGTTCCACATCTAGGGGAAATTGTGGTAATGGAATGCCCACCAGCCAAGAACTTCCTAAAGCCTACGGACCTTAATAAGGTCAACCAAACTTATATGAAGGGAAAATACAGAGAGTCCTGTTCAAAAAATCAGGTGGCCTCATAATCACCAAACAAATGTATAGCTGTGGAAGGATGAGACATAGGCTTATTATAATATTTTTTTTAGTTGAATTTGTTTTAAGCCGATTTTGTAGCGGTCTATCTCACTTTACAGGTCATATCTAAAGGTGGGCGGTCCCATAAGGGGCTCTATGGACCCAACACAATGTATATGTGTTATCTAAGCTGTCCATTCATCTTAACAGCTCATTTTAGGACATGAGCCTAAAAAAGGAGGCAAATCAAGGCTCAAGTGGACCACACTATAGGAAACACTTGTTATTAAGCACCTACTGTTAAAATTTTATTAGTAATGGTGTGGTCCATTCAGGCCTTAGATATGACTCATTTTTGGGATCATGTCCTAAAATTACTTGTCAAAATTAATGGACGACGTGGATACACCACTATCATCACTATGGGCCCCATAGAGCTCTTGGCAGGAGCGCTCGTCTCTAGCTCCGGGCGGTGAGTGTAATACCTAGTATGCGCTCAAAAACTCTCCTTTTCATTTTCATTCTTTCGGGGTCTTCCCTTTCTCTACCCCTCTCTCTCTCTCATGCTACAGAAATCTGAAAAGGAGATGGCGAGCTCTCTCTCTCTCTCTCTCTCTCTCTCTCTCTCTCTCTCTCTCTCTCCATCTCATGCTACAGCAAGCTGAAAAGGAGATGGTCTATCCATACAGTGAAGAAAGAATATCATGCTAATAGAATCTTCCGAAGCTCGACCAGCAACTCATCCACTCTCCTTCTTACTTTGGTACTCTCTCTCTCTCTCTCTCTGTTTATTAATTTCTGTTTCGCCCATGGAGGATTTGGGGGTTTGTGGATCTTAGGAATTAGGGAGTTGTGGATTTTGGAAATGGGGGAATTGGGGATTTGAACACAGTTCCTCTGGATTCTAGATGAAATTAAAGTCTTGATGGCCTCATCAAATCTACAATTACAGTTGCGAGATGCCTATTTCAATTCATAAACTGACTTCTGTAAGTGGCAAACTTTCATTTCTTGACCTCATGGTGTGAAGCACTTTGGCTGATTTATATATATGTCATCAACAAAGACGTCATTATGAAAAGCTGTCTTCACATCCAATTGTCAGATCTCATAGTCACAATACGCAACAAAGCCTGATAGAATCCTTACAGATTTTAGCATCGCTATTGGCTAAAAAGTCTCGTGATAATTCATCCCCTTCTTTTGTGTAACCTCGTAGCCAAGCTTTAAATGTTTCAACGTTTCCATCCATGCCAATTTTCTTTGATAGACCCATTTACAACCAATAAGCTTGATACTCTCAGGGAGATTTACCAGGCAGGCTGTCGATGAATAAGATCTTGATCCAGATACAATTCCAATTTGGTACAATTAAATTGAATTCGGATTGATATTTGGATCCATTGAATTGATTTCGGGACATGAAAATTGGATCCTTTTATAACCAGATCCGATTCGAATCCACCCCAATTCGATTCAATAAAGATCCGATCTGAACATCTCTCTACTGTATATAATGTTAGGACAATTTTACCATCGCAAATTGCGCAGGGATTTGAAAATTAGTGAGGGTATTTTTATATTTAAAAGAAGAAGAAGAAGAAAAGGATAAAAATGCATTAATAGTATATTCAGATAGAATTTGGATTTTCGAATCTTCAACAAATTCGAATTCAGATAGGCTTTTTAGGATCCATTGGATATCTGATTGAATTTGGACCTCACTTATTCTTAATCAAATCGGATTCGGAACAAATCCAGATTTGTATCGAATCTGATCTGTTTACAGTCCTACTACTAGGGTTTACATATCATTGGTATGCATGGAATCAATTTCAGATTTCATTGCCTTCTTTCAGTTATCTACTTGGGTACTCATAGTAGCTTCAATGAAACACCGGATCCGAATCTGATTGGGCAGATTCCATACAGTATACCAACTGGTGCACATGGTGTCAAATACCAAACATCTCCCACTGTTCATTGGTGGCTAGTGGGAATCCCCATGCACATCAACCAAATGTGGAATGTGCATATGATTCCGGTCTAACACCAATGGACAGTGGGAGATGCACAATGTCACATGTACCAACTGGAATGTCGGAGAGGTGATTAAATGCTAAAAGCAACATGATAGCCAACAAACATACACTGATATCAGCAGAGTATTTTCTGCAACTTAGGAGCTTTAATAATCAAAGCTTTCCCTGTTGTTGGAGTTGCTCCTGTTGAAATATACATAAAATCCAGCTTCAGAGAGATATCATGAGGCAAAAGAAAGAGGAGAGAAGAGAATGGCGGAAAAGACCTGCTATAAGCAGGCAACAACTCAAACACCAAGACGAATCATGGAAAAAATGGAAAATAATCAGATCATGTTTACATCTCAAGTGGGTTTTCAGTAACATGCCCTCATTAAAAGAACAGCATGAGGTTTTACACAATCCCAGACCACTGCACTTGACATAACTCAGAACTTTGAATCATTCTCTTTGCATTACTGTTGGCAGTGGCCTGAGCAGAGGCTAGCTAATTCTGAAGGCTGATTCTCTCAACTAACTAACTGCCAACTAAAAACTCAAAAAAAAAACTAAATGCCAACTACTGCTATGGAATCTGTGGTATTCAGCAAGTGAATGCAACCCCCAATGGATTCATTTTCTGGCGAAGAAATCTCATGTCTTAAGCGACCAATATTCCTCGAATCTGTAGTTTGACAGGTGACCTACTACCAAATCATTTCTTTTAAGAGACCACAAATATCAAATTGTAGTCGGCCAGAGATCTACACATGGCACGATCTAAACCATCAACTTCATTTGATTTATTTATCAGGTATTTGTATTTTTATATTTATTTATTTATTTTAGGACTGATACACAAGATAGGCATCGGTACCTTTCTTGAAGAAAATAAAGCAAAAATAGAGCATGAGAGAATATACTTATAAAATTTGAAATCCGAGGCCACCCAAGTGGGGCCCATGGTTTTGGGATCCAATTTTTTTATTTTTTATTTTATTTTAACCGATCATCAATGTGTGGGGTCCTGAAAATCTTCTAGATTGCATGATATTGGCCATTCGATAAGTTGGCCCAAAAATATGAGAAGAAAAAAAATGTATATTGATGGTCCACAGACCACTGTCAATGTAGAAAAGGAAGGTCAGTATGGAATTTTAAGAATTGGAAGAGGAACATGGACGAACTGCTGAGATCACTAAAGGATGGACCCCCAAGCTTAAGGAAAATTTAGAGGTTGTTTGGCAATGTGGATTTGAATGCAATTGGATTTTAAAAGTTATCTTCTGACCTGAATTCAAAACTATTTGAAATGCATGTGTATAACAAAAGTATTATTAAATTATTAATCTATTGTACATGTGGCATATTGATGATAGTCCCAAAGTGATCAAATTATCAGATACATTACTAATTTTATTAATAAAATTATCTCAAAAATCTTAACATTGGCCATATAAATCAACTGTTATCAGCTACATTATTAAAATTATCTAAATAATTCAAACATTCGTCATATAAATCATTAGTTAAAAAATGCGCCATAAATACATATTGTTAAAGACATATCTATACAGCCTACAAATGTTGTAGTATTTGTTTATTCATTTGGGTGTTTTTCCTTGTTTTGAATGATGGAATAGGATCCCAAGGAATGGCTTGTTAGAGCCATCGCCTTCGTATGGGCGTGGGAGGGAGAGATTAGGAGGCCGGCATATTAGCCTAATACATGGAGATTATCTCAATGATGTTGTTGTTACAGGTAATCCAACTTATCTATTTGTTCTTATTTGTTTTGGGAATTAATGTATACAATCTACATTGGTTGATGTTCATACACCCTTTTCTAAATTTTTTGGGAATTGAAGTAGTTCGTTGTAATATGGTTGTTTTATATGCAAATCAATCAGGTGGTGTGGACATTGGTTCCATTTCTTTATAGGCCTGAGCATTTTATGAAGAAGTCAACATCTTTTAATATTCATATATTTCTTTTGTTAATGATTTAAATAATCCCTTCCCTTCTCTAATACAATATATATATATATATGGACACACACACCTGCACATGCACACAGACATATATGTTGAGGTGCATATGAAATAGACACACACAACATCCATGTTGTAATTACAGTTATCTATAATGGCATTTATATTTCTAAGGTCGATTATAATCTTTATATGCCATTCTACCCATTTATAAGTGACTCCAACATCCATGTTATAATTACAGTTATCTATAATAATAATAATAATTCATTCATTATAGTGCATTCACAATAGTTATCATTGTGGTTACAGTTATTCATTATGTGACAGGTTTTCAAGTGAGATGAACGAGTTTCAAAACAAAACAGTCTGCGGTTTTGAAAAGCGATTCCCAAGATGTATGTGTGTTTCAATGGCCATCTGCACCTTGAAAGCATACAATGAAAGGTAAGGAAAGCCTAAACCATTGGAGTGGCCTGGCCATTTGGACAGGCCGTGTTTATGTATTTGCTCAAAATTAATGGAGCAGACCCGGATGTGCGTCGGAGCTATCCGGATGAGCGGGGGTCCCTGGAAGGTGGGAACCGCTGTTATGACCATGATGAAGCTGTCCATTTCCTATGGACAGCATTGGAGGGGCCTGACCATTTGGACATGCCGTGTTTATGTATTTGATCGAAATTAATGGAGCAGACCCGGATGTGCGTCGGAGCTATTCGGAAGAGCGGGGTTCCCTGGAAAGAGGGAACCGCTATTATGACCATGATGAAGCTGTCCATTTTTTATGGACAGCATTGGAAGGGCCTGGCCATTTGCGCCGGATGGCCGTGTTTATATCTGTATTTGCAGGGACCATACCCTTAACCTAAACCAAAACCTATGACCTAAAACCTTAACCTATAACCTAAACCTCAACCTTAACCTAAACCTAAACCTTAACCTAAAACCTAAAACCTAAACCTAAACCTAAAACCTAAATGTATTCTCAAATCCCTAAACCTAAACCTACACCTAATCCTAATCTTAACTCCCTAACCTAAACCTATACCTAAACTTGAAAACCCAAACATAAACCCGATCCCGAACCCGAACCCGATTTCCTAAACCTAAACCTTAACCTATTCTCAATTCCCTAAACCTATATCTTATAACCTAAACCTAAACCTAAACTTATACCTATAACCTTAACCTAAACCAAAACCTATGACCTAAAATCTTAACCTATAACCTAAACCTCAACCTTAACTTAAACCTAAACCTTAACCTAAACCTAAAACCTAAAACCTAAACCTAAACCTAAACCTAAAACCTAAATGTATTCTCAAATCCCAAAACCTATACCTATAACCTAAATCTATACCTATAGCCTAAACTTAAACCTTAACCTATAACCTAAACCTAGACTCATAACCTTAACCTGAACCTATTCTCAAATCCCAAAACCTATACCTATAGCCTAAACCTAAACCTTAACCTATAACCTTAACCTAGACTCATAACCTTAACCTAAACCTATTCTCAAATCCCAATACCTATACCTATAACCCAAACGTAAACCTGATCCCGAACCCTAACCCGATTTCCTAAACCTAAACCTTAACCTATAACCTAAACCTATACCTATAACCTAAACCTAAACCTTAACCTATAACCTAAACTTAAACTTATAACCTTAACCTAAACCTATTCTCAAATCTCAAAACCTATACTTATAGCCGAAACATAAACCTTAACCTTAACCTATAACCTATACTTGCAACCTTAACCTAAACTTATTCTCAAATCCCAAAACCTATACCTATAACCCAAACCTAAACCAGATCCAGAAACCGAACCCGATTTCCTAAACCTAAACCTTAACCTATAAACAAAACCTATACAAATAGCCTTAACCTAAACCTTAACCTATAACCTAAACCTAGACTCATAACCTTAACCTAAACCTATTCTCAAAACCTATACTTATAGCCGAAACCTAAACCTTAAGCTTAACCTATATCCTATACTAACAACCTTAACCTAAACTTATTCTCAAATCCCAAAACCTATACCTATAACCCAAACCTAAACCCGATCCCGAACCCTGACCCGATTTCCTAAACCTAAACCTTAACCTATAACCTAAACCTATACCTATAGTCTAAACTTAAACCTTAACATATAACCTAAACCTATACTTACAACCTTAACCTAAACCTATTCTCAAATCCCAAAACCTATACCTATAACCCAAACATAAACACAATCTCAAACCCGAACCTGATTTCCTAAACCATTCCCTAAACCTATAACCTAAACCTATACATATAGCCTAAACCTAAAACAAAACCTATAACCTAAACCTAAACTCATAAACTTAACCTAAACCTATTCTCATAACCTATAACCTATACTTATAACTCAAACCTAAACCCGATCCCGAACCCGAACCCGATTTCCTAAAACTAAACCTTAACCTATAACCTAAACTTATACCTATAGCCTAAACCTAAACCATAACCTATAACCTAAACCTCGACTCATAACCTTAACCTAAACTTATTCTCAAATCCCAATACCTATACCTATAACCCAAACCTAAACCCAATCCCGAACCCGAACCTGATTTTCTAAACCTAAACCTTAACGTATAACCTAAACCTATACCTATAACCTAAACCTAAACCTTAACCTATAACCTAAACCTATACCTATAACCTAAACCTAAACCTTAACGTATAACCTAAACCTAAACTTATAACTTTAACCTAAACCTATTCTCAAATCCCAAAACCTATACTTATAACCGAAACCTAAACCTTAACCTTAACTTATAACCTATATTTACAACCTTAACCTAAACCTATTCTCAAATCCCAAAACCCATGCCTATAACCCAAACCTAAACCTTATCCCGAACCCGATTTCTTAAACCTAAACCTTAATGTATAACCTAAACCTATACCTATAACCTAAACCAAAACCTTAACCTATAACCTAAACCTAGACTTATAACCTTAACCTAAACCTATTCTCAAATCCCAAAACCTATACTTATAGCCGAAACCTAATCCTTAACCTTAACCTATAACCTATACTTACAACCTTAACCTAAACCTATTCTCAAATCCCAAAACCTATGCCTATAACCCAAACCTAAACCTGATCCCGTACCCAAACCCAATTTCCTAAACCTAAACCTTAACCTATAACCTATACCTATACTTATAGCCTAAACCTAAACCTTAACCTATAACTTAAACTTAGACTCATAACCTTAACCTAAACCTATTCTCAAATCCCAAAACCTATACCTATAATCTAAACCTAAACCCGATCCCGAACCCGAACCCGAACCCGATTTCCCAAACCTAAACCTTAACTTATTCTCAATTCCTATACCTATAACTTAAACCTAATCCTTAACCTATAACCTAAACCTAGACTTATAACCTTAACCTAAACCTATTCTCAAATCCCAAAACTTATACTTATAGCCGAAACCTAAACCTTAACCTTAACCTATAACTTATACTTACAACCTTAACCTAAACCTATTCTCAAATCCCAAAACCGATACCTATAACCCAAACCTAAACCCGATCCCGAACCCGAACCCGATTTTCTAAACCTAAACCTTAACCTATAACCTAAACCTAAACCTTAACCTATAACTTAAATCTAGACTCATAACCTTAACCTAAACCTATTCTCAAATCCCAAAACCTATACTTATAGCCGAAACCTAAACCTTAACCTTTACCTATAGCCTATACTTACAACCTTAACCTAAACCTATTCTCAAATCCCAAAACCTATACCTATAACCCAAACCTAAACCCGATCCTGAACTCGAACCCGATTTCCTAAACCTAAACCTTAACCTATAACCTAAACCTATACCTATAGCCTAAACCTAAACCTTAACCTATAACCTAAACCTAGACTCATAACCATAACCTAAACCTATTCTCAAATCCCAATACCTATACCTATAACCCAAACCTAAACCCGATCCCGAATCCGAACCTAATTTCCTAAACCTAAACCTTAACCTATAACCTAAACCTATACCTATAACTTAAACCTTAACCTTAACCTATAGCCTAAACCTAAACTTATAACCTTAACCTTAACATATTCTCAATTCCCTAAAGTTATAACCTAAAACCTAAATGTATTCTCAAGTCCCTAACCTAAACCTAAACCTAAACTTGAAAACCCAAACCAAACCTGAACCCGAACCCGAACCCGATTTCCCAAACCTAAACCTATAACCTTAATCTAAACCAAAACCTATGAGCTAAACCTTAACCTAAACTTATATCCTATAACCTAAACCTAAAACCCAAATGTATTCTCAAATCCCTAAACCTAAACCTACACCTAATCCTAATCTCAACTCCCTAACCTAAACCTAAACCTAAACCTAAACTTGAAAACCCAAACCTAAACCCGAACCCGATTTCCTAAACCTAAACCTTAACCTATTCTCAATTCCGTAACGCTATGAATAATTTTTTATATTTTATTTATGATGTTAAACTTATATGTATTTATGCATGGATGAATGTCATGTGGATAAGATTGTTTGTGTTTGGATGAATATAGCTTATGTTTTGATGAATGTAGTTTATGTTTGGATGGATTTATGTAGTTTGGGTTTAGATGGATGTGAATGTGAATATGATGAAATATATTATATAACAGGTGTATATCAGGAAGAATATGATGAATTATATTGTAACAGGTGTATAACAGGAATTTCGAGATGAAAAATTTAAAAAACGAAAAAGCTTTTACCTACGAAATTTTTCGTAGGTAAAAATCTCAAAACCATTTTTTACCTACAACATTTTTCGTATGCCTACAACATTTTTCGTATGCAAAGGTCTAAACGGTTTAAATATTATATTTTCACCTATGAACCATCTCGTAGGTAAAAGTCTGATACACATTTTTTACCTACACACATTTTCGTAGGGATTATATTTTTACCTACGAACAATTTCGTAGGTAAGAGTGTGATACACATTTTTTACCTACGAACATTTTTGTAGGTAAAGGTCTGATACACGTTTTTTACCTACAAAAATGTTCGTAGGTAAAGGCTGCAACTACATTTGAAATTTATGTTAGAGATTATATTTTTACCTACGCACCATTGTGTAGGTAAAAGTCTCCTACACGTTTTTTAGCTACGGAATGCTTCGTAGGTAAAAGTCTCTCAAATATGTTTTTACCTACGAAAATAGTGGTAGGTAAAAGCCTCATAGACGTTTTTTGCCTACGAAATCGTTGGTAGGTAAAAGTAAATGAGATTAAATTCAAAACACCCTTTATCTATGAACATTTTCGTAGGTAAAGACAACTTTTACCTACGAAATTATATTTCGTAGGTGAAACTAAACTTTTCGATTATTTTGAATTGAAAACACTGTTTACCTACAAAAAGTTTCGTAGATGAAAATAGCTTTTACCTACGAAATTAAATTTCGTCGGTAAAAGTAATCTTTTAAGTTCAAAACACCCTTTACCTACGAACATTTTCGTAGGTAAAGATGTCTTTTACCTAGGTGAAACAAAACTTTTCGTTTATTTTGAATTGAAAACACCCTTTGCCTACAAAAAGTTTTGTAGGTGAAAATAGCTTTTACCTATGAAATTAAATTTCGTCGGTAATAGTAATCTTTTCGATTTTTAAGTTTTGTAAAAATTCAAAACACCCTTTACCTATGAACATTTTCGTTGGTACAGATGTCTTGTACCTACGAAAGTGTATTTCGTAGGTAAAAATAAACTTTTCGTTTATTTTGAATTGAAAACACCCTTTGCCTACAAAAAGATTCATAGGTGAAGATAGCTTTTACCTACGAAATTAAATTTCGTCGATAAAAGTAAACTTTTCAATTTTTAATGTATTTTAAAAATTTAAAACACCCTTTACCTATGAACTTCTCATAGGTAAAGATGTCTTTTACCTATGAAATTATGCTTCGTAGGCAAAACTACAATTTTCGTGTCTCAATTTAATGTAGGCAGGGCACGTAACGATTGTCTTAAAGCATTTGTGCAAAGTTTGGACGGGAGATACCAGAGATTCTGCGGCTTGAAAAGACGTGGGGTTTGCCAATTCTTGGTGAGAAGGCTGATCAGTGGGAGGATTGACAGGAATGTAAGTTCTTTTCATGCAGACCATAGTGAAATGCAAAGGTTCAGAAAATTGGCTAAGTCTAGGAAAATGGCTAAGGGTCGGTTGTGCAAGTCGTGCAACCAAAGTTCATTACGCGAACTCACGCAATGGGTTTATGCCTTACGCGAACGGGATGCCCATTGCGCGGGTTTTGTAACCAAATTCAGTTGCGCGGGGAAGAAATAGCGAGACAGAGCTTCATTGCAGGAAATGGGAAGTGAGAGAATGGATTGAGATTAACTATTTATAGAGGAACGAGGCCAAGTACGGTACTCGAGCACCCGTTACAAGGGTCGCTCAATGACTTCAGGAAGTCCAGAAATTTAAGAAGATTGATCATAATTCTTTGATTCAAAAGAACAAAGAACGGATCAAGGTGGCATCTGTTGGAGCATAAAATAATGAAGAAAGATTGAAAGGGGTAGAAGATCATAAATTAAACATGAATTGAAGAAATGAGGAAAAAAAAGATCAAGTATCTTATTCAGTAGTTGCGTGGGTCGCGCAACCAATAATCGGTTGCGCAGGTTACGCAACCAATTTCCTCCATTATGCGGGTCGCGCAACCAAGATCAGAGAGAGTTTATTTTAGGCAGTCTGATCTGATGCAAGGTGGGTCCCATGGCACAAAGATGAAGGGTTCGTATGTGTGGAGGCCTATAAATACCCCATTCCCCCTCTTATTTGGAAGAAGAGAAGAATTTCGGAAGAAGAGCAGAGCTCTAGAAGAAAACTGAAGGTGAGAGAGTTAGTGTTAAGAGTGGTCGCGCGGGCCGCGCAACCAATAAGCTTGTTGTGCGGGTCACGCAATCAAGCTATTCTATAGCCAATAATAAAAGGGGTCAAGATGCTGTCGAAATTGCTAAGTTCAATCTTCGTCACTTCAAGCTCTCCCTTGGCATAAGGGACAAGCTCGAAAAGGGAAAAGATCAGATGGAGAAAGATCAGATGGTCAAACCTGCACAACTATTCCTCCTAGAGAGATGATCTCAGATGATCAAACCTGCACAATCATTCCTCCTAGAGAGATGATCAAAGTAGATGTTGAAATGCTACCGAATTTGAGATTCTAAATTCGAACTTTGTCAATTTATGTATTTCAAATTATATATCTTAGATTCAAGGGATAGTAGAGGATGTAAATGAACTCAACACTATTAATACAATGATTGTTTTGTATATCCTTTCTTTATTATGTTCTAATAAGATAATTTTTCCCAAATCGGATGCATTTTGTTTCTTGTTCGAAACACCACCCAAGTTCAAATCTAAACCACTTGATCTTTCCTTACGACGCTACCGTTTATCCAACCGTTCAAGTTTCTAACAGTTTCGTCAAATCAGTGTATTATTATTGTGCAACATGCATTCCCTTCTTAACCCCCTTGCTCTTCATATATATCAGCATAATAATGCATTTGTATCATTTTTGTGCGTCTGACTGGCGGGCGTATGCTCTAAGGCCTGTCAATATAATTGTAGCAAATCCATCAGAAACCTTAGCCGGTTAGCTATTATTTTATCATAAGCATCTCATGCATAAACCCTGCACTTAATCGTTTCGAACGTATGCTCTGCGGCTTGACGCTATCGTCGGATCCTGCTCATTAGAAATTTCGATCGGTCAATCATTACTGCTATTACATCACATTTTATTTTCTGCACACGAGAACTACTCTTAGTTTTTAGAAATTATTCAGATCTTATGAAGTAAAGACCATACATCTATGTGGACATAGTGAGCTAACACCTTCTCTCTCTGTAAATACGGTACCTTAGAATCTCTGGAATGTAAACTCGCGAATCATCCTAGGATTAAGGATCTTCGGGTCATCAATCTTAAGCATTTCTACGAGATCTAACTGACTGTAAAATTGTAATAATTGGTTAGTAGCGACTCTGGTAAAATGCCACACCCTTTTACCTCCAAACAAAAACCCTCGAGTGAGGAATCCAGTGGAAAGAAGAGAGTTAATCTCTCATACCCTCGGAAAATCAAGCGCCCACAGCGAACAAAGGCTAAAAAGAAAGAAATTTTCTCGATGGCATCCACAATTTTATTTTTAGATGGGATTGATTGGTCCGTCAATGCCCAGATACAAACAGACCGAAGACATCTGAAATCATGCTCACAGTCTTTTAATTTGTTTTGGGTTTTAGGTTTGGTCCGATCTTCTTCCTCATTTAAGATAAGCTATATGGTTGGTTTGGTTGGTTACGGTCACCCCACACCATTCACGTAAAAAAGGGTCACATCTTCCCACCCGAGCCCAACCCCACTACCAGTACAGGACATGGTCCATCTATGGTCAACGCGGCACACCAGCGATGCGGGATACCAAAGCATGACTGGACCCCACTTGTCAGCACGTCGCGCAACGTATCGTAGTACAGCCAAGGAGTCATGGTTTTAGCTCGTGTGTTGCTCTAACGTATCGGCCGTTTTCCGAGTTTGACGCGCATGCGTTGCGATGGATGTCATGTGCGTTTGCCACCCAAAAGACAAAGCTTGAGACAAAAATCTTTCTAAACTAGGAGAAAAGCTCAACTTGATTTCATTGTTATTATCAAGAAAGTACCCTGTCTGCCTCATATTTTAGCGTAGCGGATTGCGTCCTGCACCGCTGCACAATAATCTATATAGGCTGGGGGCTATATGGGGCCCACCGTGATGTATTAGTTATATCCATTCCGTCTATCCATCTTTCCAGATCATTTTAGGGTTTTTTTCTAAAAAATAAGGAAGATCCAAACTGCAAATGGACCACAAAATTAGAAGCAGCGGTGAAAATGATACCCACCATAGAAACCTTCTTAAGGACCACCGTGATGTTTTTTGCCATCCAACCCGTTCATAAGTTCATATAGACACGGATGAAGGGACAGCACAAATATCAACTTGATCCAAAACTTCTGTGGCTCCTAAGTTTCTAATGGTGGGCATTCAACCCCCACTTTGTGGTCCACTTGAGTCTTTGATCTACCTCATTCTTGGGCTCTTATCCTAAAATGATCTGAAAAACTGAATGGACGCAGTGGATAAAACCCATATATCACTGGGCCCCACAGAACCTTGCCAGGACGGATTATCTTCAGCTTCATATTTTAGGAGCCCGATTGCTCTACAACTCCAGCGATAAGCTTATTCTACAAGCATTGGGAGTCAAGCCCATCCCACCAAGAAGTGCGTATGGAATTCAAACCGTGCATTGCATGAGCCCCACCATACAAGTTAGACACCTCAAATCCAACCATCAAATGAGCCACCGTGCCAATTTGCGGGTTTTTGGATGGTTGTCTATTGTGTTTCTGTATGGGGCCCACCGTGTGGTGTATATATCCGATCCAACCCATACAATACCTGAGATTCACCATGATAAATGAGTGTGCAAAAAATAAGAACTATACAATCGTTGTCCGGGCAACATAGTAGAAAACAATGGCAATCATAAAAATACTAAATTCACATGGTGGACCACAATGATGGTTGTATTAGACGATTTTTGTAACATCTAAATTTCATTTCGGGGACCCAACACGACAGATTTGATTGTCATACACGCACCGTGGTGGGCCATACAAAACAATTTATTTTTCAAAAGGAATAAACTTATTTTAGTACCCTTATGGGGAAATGGACACTGATGCATTTTGTCCTCCACTTTTCCGTTTGTACAGGTGGGGCTCAACATCCAATCGTCCTGACCGTTGTGTGATGGGCCCCACCATCGATAGTCCACCCATCAAAAGGAAGACTCTCACATCTGAGCCACATTCAGTTCAAATCAAACCGTTTGAAGTCAAAATCCGTTCAAACTAGAGTGCGCCAGTACAAGCCAATGGCTGAACCAGAATCAAAATGGGGAAACGGATTGGCCACTCCCCCTGCCACCAGCCCGGTGGCTGGTGGTCGGTTCTCTGTGGGCCCCACCATGATGTGTGCGTTTCATCCATTTTTACAGATCATTTTAGGACTGTATACCAAAAATGAGAGGGATATAAATCTTAAGTGAACCACACCACAGGAAAACAATAGTGATTGGATATCCACCATTAAAATCCTCCTAAGGCCAGCTGTACTGTTTATTTGACATCCAATCTGTTGATTATGTCTAGAGGTGTGCATTTGTGACCCAATCCTGCGAATCCGACCCGATCTGGCTCGTTCCGAACAGAACCAAGGGTCAAGATCGGGCTTGATTGGGTTGTGATTTCCAAATCTGATTTTTTTTTCGAATCGGGTCTGGATAGACCTCTGTCTGGACCGACCCGATCCGAATACCCAAACCGAAGGGACCCGAACAAACCCAGACCGATAGGCGGGCGGGTAGTATAAAATATATTTTTTATTTTTTACCCTAACTTTCCTAAAACTGGATGGACGGTGTGGATAAAACACATTAATTGGATAAAATATATTGATCAGGTAATAAGGACCCAGATGAAGGGAAAAAATAAATATCAGCTTGCTCGAAAACCTTTATCGCTTACAAAACGTTTTTAATGGTCAAAATTCATTCAACATTGTTTTCTATAATATGGTCCACTTGAGATTTCAATATACCTCTTTTTTTTTTTAATAACTTAAACTGATCTATAAAAATAGATGGAGGGCATGGATGAAACACATACATCATGGTGGGGCCCACAGAGCACCGACATCTGGTGGCAAGGGGAGTAGCCAGTCTGTCTCCAGTACAGCTGTACTGGCCTGGCGTCTGGCCTCCTCGAGCGCCGGGCACTCCTCAAGCTCCGAGTTGTACGAACGGTTCCAAGGATATCAAAGTTATATGGGCCCACAGTTATGTATTTATTATATTTACACCGTTCATATATTTTTAGAGATCATTATAAAGCATTGTCCAAAAAATGAATAATATCTAAAGATCATGTGGACCACACCACAAATAGTAGCAGAGAATGATTTTCACCATTAAACAATTTGTGTGGTCCACATGAAAATTAGATCTATCTTATTTTTAGTCTAAAGCCTTAAGACGAGCTCGCCAAATGAATGGACGGTTTGGATATAACACATGACCCACCATCTATCCCACAGAACTTGCTAAACTCAATACAGCAAGTCACGTACTTTTTTCAAAAAAAAGTCACTGCACTTTCGTGCATTTCACGTAAACATAAGTACGTCCAAAAAATAGGTTCAGAGAAAGTGCCACTTCTTTCATAGTATTGTATGGGGCCCACCTTGATGTGTATATTTTATCTAAGCCGTTCATCTATTTTGACGTATCATTTTAGGTGTTGAACACAAAATTACAATATATTGAAGACTGAAGTGGACCACACCGTATCAAATGATCTGAATCCTATCCAACCTGATCCGACTCGGTTTCTCGGATCGAGTCGAACTCGGTTCCGATCAAGTCAATAGAGCATCGGATCTGTCCGAGTCAAATGACCTAGATCCGGTCTCGGATCGGGTCGAGTTCGGGTCAATGTAATGGAATTTCGGATCGAACTGGGTTAGGCCAAATCCGATCCGATCTGGACCGATGCCCACCTCTAATTATGTCATACAGACACAGATGAAGGGAAAAATCAAAGACCATCCTGATCCAAAACTTTTATGGCCCTCAAAAAGTTTTTAATGGTCGATGTTCATTCAACACCGTTTCCTGTAATGTGGTCCACTTTCCACTTGAGATTTTCATATACTTCATTTTTGGTTTCACGTCATAAAATGATATATAAAAACAGATGGATGGCATGGATGAAACATATACATAATGGTGGGGCCCATAGAGCACCGACCACCAGCCATTGGCTTGGTGGCTGGGGGAGTAGCCAATCTGTTTCCTTAAAAGGGCTAATGATTTCAAAAATTTTGCAATCTTCTTCTACTTTACTTTTATGAAAACGACCAGGCTACTCCCCCTGCCACCAGCCATGGGCTGGCGTTGGTCGGTGCTCTGGGCACCACCATGATTTATGTGTTTCATCTATTCCATCCATTTATTTTTATAGATAATTGTATTGTATGAAATGTAAAAAATGAGGTATATCTCAATCTCAAGTGGACCACATTATAGGAAACAATGTTGAACGAACGCTGACCATTAAAAACATTTTGGGAGCCATAAAAGTTTTGAATCAAGCCGATATTTATTGTTTCCCTTCATCTGGGTCTTTACGACCTAATCAACAGATTGGATGTCAAATAAACAGTACGGTGGGCCTTAGGAGGATTTTAATGATGGATATCCAATCATTATTTTTTTCCTATGGTGTGGTCCACCTATGATTTGTGTCCGTATCATTTTTTGAATCAAGCTCTAAAATTCTCTGTAAAAATGGATGAACGGAGTGGATGAAACACATACATCATGGTGGGGCCCACAGAGCACCGACCATCAGCCACGGGGCTGGTGTCAGGGGGAGTAGCCAATCTGTCTCCAACTTTTACATACAGTCCCTTCTTTTCTGTCAACCTGTCAGTTCTGCAGAATATCTGACCGTTAAAAAGGTCGGCCGCAAAAAGGAATCATTTGGTTTTGAAATTCAAGATGCTTCTCTCACCCGGAGGGAATACGAACCGTTGAAATCACTGAATAGTCGGTCATCTAACTCAATGTACATTTGTGGCCCACATAATGAGTGGATTGGTCTTATTTTCAACCCTAGATAGTATATACTCAGCGCCCCACCTTCTGAACGGCTCAGATCTTCTACAGACAAAGTTGTTCGCAGACATGTCTCTTTCATACAATTCAAAATAAAATAACATTAATTATGACTTAATGATATGTCATGTTTTAAAAATGGTTCTCATTGTTAATACACTCCAACAGCACCTATCCTACAAAAGTTCCTTTGATCAATCTGGACCGTCCATGTAATAGGCCCCACCTTCAAGTGCCTATGGCAGAACCAACTTGTCAGCATTCGACTAAGACCTTCCAATGGACGGCTAAAATGCAACCCACGTACTACCAACTTACACTATCAAAAGTAATGACCAGCGGCTGTACAGAAACTTTCCATACAACCATTTATTCCCTGCCAACATGCCACATGTATAGAAGATCCGTTCCATGCAACAGATGGACCACACCACGATGATCATATCATATAAAAATCAGACAGACCCACAAACTGATTTGGCTACACCAGTATACCGAATCACACACCATCAGCCGTCTATCAATGTTTAATCTCATTGGCCTGATTTATATACATCGAAATCACGAGGAAATGCCCCACCTTTTGCAATCTGATGTTCTATACATAAAATCAATTAACGAGAAACAAACGGTTGTATGTGAAACTCCTCATGGCAGCCTCTCTAGTGATAATTTGTTTCTCTCAGCAAGAAGATGGGGAGATTCCAAGATGGTATCAGAACCGTCCACGTGTGCCAAAGGACGAAACTAAAGGTTGCATGGGATCGTGCAGAAGATTGGAAGGTTTGCATTAAGTAGGCAGTCACGTGAGGAGAGCGTGACCGTGGGTTTCGCAGGAGAGAAAGGGTCCTTCGAGCAGCGTGACTGTTTTTTAAGGAGCAGAGAAGTCTATTTGATCCCATTTCCAAACCGATACGCGACAAGGAAAGTCAGGGCCACGTATCGCTCCCCAATTTTTAACCTTTTCCGCCGCATCCTACGTGGCATCCCAGCCACGTCAGAACCTGTGCTTTCCGTCTCTTTTCCCCTGACTATCAGTTTCCGCTCCTTGTGTGACCAGATGTACCCAGAAAACGAGGCTGCTAAGAAAGGACGCCCCATTGCCGAATATTACACAAATACCCTTCAGAGCTAGGGCTCGGGTGCAATTTGAGCGTGGTTAACTCACGCCCCATTGGTTCGTTTGGTTGAGTTTTGGCTGTGCTAGGTCTGAAAATACAACCCCACTTCAGTCAGGTTAGTCATAGGTTGTGGCCTCGATCCACCCATCTTAGCCTTAGTATGACTTTATTTACAGTTCATATACATATAAGTTATAACTAATAAACACATCATAAACATAAAATCATGGTCAGCATTTTTTTTAAAAAAAATTACTGTTGCAATATTGATGCTATGGACCCTATACTATATAGAGTTTATGAACCGAACCTGGCCAGGAGATGGATGCTGGCTGAGTGGTCCAATGCATTTTTTTAGTACTGTTTGCAAACATTAGTAAGGGATTTTATTATCTATTTCTTTATGCTGTGTTTGGTAAATACTTCATTTCATTTTAATATCTCTA
The DNA here is from genome assembly GCF_029962835.1 of Magnolia sinica. Classification (NCBI taxonomy): domain Eukaryota; kingdom Viridiplantae; phylum Streptophyta; class Magnoliopsida; order Magnoliales; family Magnoliaceae; genus Magnolia; species Magnolia sinica. The sequence goes on along the minus strand of NC_080574.1, from coordinate 130,957,862 downwards.
ATACATAATTAAAATTGGGATGAACTCATTATGTATTTGCTATCATGATCTTTATTACTTAATTATAGTTATCTGAAATAATATTAGCTTATTTTAACTATTTATGAAATGAAGTCTTAATTTTATTTATTTATAAATCTTGATTGTAGATTTTATTTTGTTAGTGATATTCTAATAATTACACATTAATTTATTATTGTTAATTTAATTGTTAGATATTTGTCACTAATTAACCAACTTGAAGCTTTGACTCAATTCATCCTGATCGAGCCCTACCCAAAACAAATTATATTGGAGCTTAATACAAACATGCACCTGCAGTTGGGCTCGAGTAGCTTAAGTTATGTCTAGGGTTAGTTTATGCCTATGGCTAACTCCTTTTAAGGTTGAGTTGATTTTGAGTTAACTCTCAATTTGAACCAACCCGCCAAGATTACACCCTTGAACAGGACATTATAATACACATGAAATACCTTTGGTCGGGCTTGGGTAGCTTAAGTTACACCTAGGGTTCTTTTATGCCTATGGCGAACTCATTTTAGGGTTGAGTTGATTTTAAGTTAACTGTTAATCTGAACCAACCGACCAAGATTACACCCTCAAATGGGACACTATAAGACACATGAAATACTTAGGGTTGGACTTGAATAGCTTAAGTTACACTTAGGATTGAGGTTTGGTTGAACCAATCTACCAAGATTACAATTAGGTTGATTTGGAGTTACCTCTCACTCCGAATCAACACACTAAGATTATGACGCAAGGATGAACGTGATGTGGTTGATCACCGTCTTCCTCAAGGATAACTACTTCGAATCACGAAGCTTCTCTTAACTCCTCATAGAGACTTTTCGAATACACGAGGAAAAAAGTAAGAAAAATAGAATATAAATTCTATAAAATTCATAACTTGATTGATCAATGAAATAAACGAGTTCACAACCCTTTAAATGGGGATATTAAGTCATGGGAGAAGTTTCAAAATCAAACTACAATAAAACTCCTAGAAATCGCCACTTACTATAAATAATGAGCTTACTATTTATAGACAGCCGTGATGTCTACTAGTGTGTATGGTTTTAGGCCAAAAATAATAAGTATCCTATTTGACCGAACCATGATGTTCTCCTAATTATTCTAAGAACTTTTCATGTTAGGCGCAATACATAAAGCCCAACGGATGAAGAGTTATACTCAAACTAAAACTTACTATAAATAGTAAAAACAAAAATAAAATGGGAATTCGATCGTGGATCTGATGGAATTTCACAAATTTGGCATGGGTAGCCTGGCATAGTCGGGTTAGGTGGTTAAAGTAGCTCATCCTACTCCAAAATCATATATGATACACACGATAGCTCATTTCGGTTTGCAAGATACGTCTGTTTTAAGTTCTAATGGTCCGGATCACTTTAGCTTTTGATCGGGCCTTTTCTAATCCATCTTGGTCATGAAACTGTCCACAACCTGCTCTACATCAGATTACACCCTCTATTAGGAAACTATAACACACATGAATCTTAGTAGGTGAACAATGCTCCCTTTAACGCAAACATGCCTAGCATTGTGACCAATATCTCAAAGCTTTAAAAATTTTCATCAAACGATGCTATTGGGAAAACTTGCAATTTTCAAAATCAATGCAATGTTAAAGTTTTTCCATTTTCATTATCAATTTTACTGAAATAAATATTCAAAAGGTTAAACTTAATCATTTTTACTAATAATTTAAATTTTAAATTATTAATTTACAAAAATATTTTTTATATTTTATTTTCACCAAGATTTTTCCAATCTGCACGTTGCCACAAAATGTTCAATTCTTCGCATGAGAAATTCCAATGATAAGAAATTGCAGAGGATGATATTCGCCTCTACGCTATCTAGAATACTGAGATGTAAAAAAGTTAGAACGTACGTAAAATCACCAGCGGTAAAAGCCATGATGGCCCACTCCTGATCATACACATTCAACAATGAAATTAATGGAAAGTTGATTGTCTGACGTAATTTAAGGACATGGGCATAGTCCAATTTTTTCGCAGATGGTGTGGCCCACCTTTTGTGCAGAACGAATGGAACTGTTGTCGGGAGGAACAGCGTAGTATATTAAAGCTCCCGTGCAACGTCGTACGTGAACATTTTTAGTCTTTCAGTAGTTTTGTAAGCCACATGCTGACACGCTCGGAGCCCAGCCCATACAAAGTCGCACGTGCAAATACAGCGTGACTGACCATGGATATGACATCGTTTCACGCCTCATTTGGCCAGTGTACATATAATTGCAGGACTTGGAGATAATGTTTTAGCTGTCCATTTATTTTGCTCATTGAGGCTCGCCTAGGAAACTTCGATACCATGAATTACGTGATGAAAAGTTTGGATCTCACACTATAATAATTTAGGCTTTTTGCGATGACTTTTTTAGCGGCGAGTTTCATATTTAGCGACGTTTTATGACTTGTAACGACGAGCAACAAGCTATTAGGCTGTCACAAATAATTGAGTCATTGACGGCACGTTGCCATTTTTGTTACTAAATAAAATTTATAATACCTTGTTTACAACAAAATTAATGACAAATAACACTCATCACAAAAAAAATTAGCGACAAGTTTGAAGTTTTTAGCGACGAGTTAACTTGTCGCAAAAAAATCTGAATTGTTGTGCCGTGGATGAATTCCTGTAATGTCTCGTTTGGGTTTTCATTTTGTGTAAGTAGGGCCCTCCCTTCAGTGATACAGCTCGTTGATGTGATTGAGTGGCCCATGCACTTACATAGCAGCGTTAGTAGGCCATAGAAAGGCCAAACATTCCATGGCTAGAATCTTCTATTGTTAGATCATATATAACAGTGCCCCACCAAATCAATGGTTCGTATCTCTTAACCATGGCCCCCACTTACATAACCAACCCAAACAGCAATCAGAAAGCTCAACTTGCCTTCTGTTTCTACATCACTTACCGCACTCTAGGCCATAATCAAACTGAAGTTACGATCATCACCGTCCATTATCTTCACCCACTGAAAGGCTAGAATGGTCTGATCAATGTAACTTTCGGGCAATGGTCCATCCAAAACTGTGTGATTTGGACGGTGGATCAACATGCGTGTATGCCTGAGTTGCCACCATTTTACTAAATGTGTAGGTTTGCTAATTCCGCACGTGTGGAGCCATACACATCCACACGTAGGCATGCGTGCAAATATGAAACACGTGTGTCAGATCTAAGCCGTGCATAACTTGGGAAATAATGCTTAGATCTCCTGCCTAGAAAAATTAGATAATTTAACTCTTGAGGTGGCCACAACATACAGGTTTATTGACAGTTTAGCCTTTCTTCCGGGTTGAAGTGACGTGGCCACCTGAGGTGTGAAATGGCCTGATTTGTATGGCAAAAGATCTGAAGAGTGTAAAATCACGTTCTAGAAAGTTTGGATCTCACACACGTGTCAAATTATCACACATGCGCTTGTGCATGGATATGAAGGACTCCCACGTGCGAAGTGGAATCAAGCTCCGTTTATTCTCTCCATTCTTTTGAATGCTGAGGATATTTTCGTCATCTGAGGTAGGAACTTGGTAGATCTTGATTCCTGAAAAGGCCCCGTTCAAAAGAAAACCTGAAGCTATTGTCTTATCCCCTTTGGCCTCTGTCGCGACTAAACGCCAGCCACTAGGATCCACATGCTGGGATCGTCGAATGATCTGAACTGTCCATACTGTAGACTTGATGCTACGCGAGCCGTCGATAGAAACTTATCCTTAACAGATGATTGTGACTCACATTATCCGTAGACGAATTTAAACCGACGAAAAGAAATTTTTAAATGGCTTTAATTCAACCTTAAAAATCAAAGGATGGGATCATCAATGACGCATGATTTTTGGAAAATAACTTAATTATGTTAATAAATACATAATGGACGGTTCAAACCGTCCGACCATCTCTGCACACTCAGGCCGCAGTGGCTGGCGATAGACACTGGATCCTCAGTCGCGACGGAGGAAAAAGGAACTCTTCAAGGGGATATGCAGGACAGACAAGCTCGGCTAGCTGTTCGTTAATCCAGACCACTGGTTTACAGCATCCGACAGCAGATGCTTTGCACCTCGAAATGACCTCCTGAGGGACAATCCCAGCCTTTTGATCTGTGTCCTACAGACACTGCTAAGAAGAAAAATACAAGGGTCCACGTTCAACTGAAAAGCTCCTAATTTTGGTTCCAGAATCTTTGAATCTACGATAGTTTTTGGTGATCCACTATCATAGGTGGGCACAAAATACCAATGGTCTGGATCATTGCACCATAGTACCGAACTGCCAAAACTGAAAAATCAACGTACACTGTGCAAAGATGCGGACCACGTACCATATAATCTCCTTCCCTCAGACCCGACTTTTACATTGAGATAATAATGCAGGCGCTCGTAAACTTTACACGTGGAATATACACTGCAATCGTAGCCGTCCAAATAGTTTACCCGCAGTAGACGGCTAGCAAACAACAATTACACTGGAATTGACTCCCTACAGTGGGCCCAAAATTTCGTACGTTCAAGTCTGACTTACATCAATGCCGGGTGTACAATTCGTGAATTCACGTGTATGAATCATCCACCGCTGCCAGAGTATCAAATAACACCTCATTCGAACTACTCTTCCTATTGGTGGAAATAATGGGACCCACATGTGAAGTGATGACAAGGCTCATTTATTCATTCAGTGGGCCCAACCAGATGGAAAGTGGGTGTCATCATTTCATCTAATAATAGCCCGCGGGCCACCTAATCTGACGGTCCATTAAACTACCAAAACGCCCCTGAAGCATCTAAATAATTGAGCAATGAGAGGACAAAAAAAAGAGTAACAAATGAGGAAATGAGATGTACACCCACACTAGTTGATGCTAGGCCTCTTATATCTACTTCTAGTAATACAAATCTCTACTATATTACTCTCAAAAGTAGAAAAAAGGGTGTATCTATCAAATAGTAGGAGTACGTGAAAGTATACACCTGCAAAGCAAGAACTTCTGAGATTAATAATTACTTCATTTTGTTCGTACCGACAAGACAAGAGTAAAAAAATTCCTGTAAATGGTGAAGAGTCGTAGATAGGCCTTTGTATTGAAACAGACAAGAATCTCTGCAGAATTACATTAATACCCCTTCATCTCTCCCTCTCTTCATCTGTTTTCTAATAATATATAATAAACAAACTACAGAGATTCAAGTAATACAAAGTCCGACAATCTAATAGCAAATTTCATCTGTACACATGCTCGTCCGTTGATTCATTACAGGAGGCGAGATTACCAAAGTACCCCGGGTTTCCCCACGTAATTACGAAAACACCCTCCACACAACTAATGGAAACGACCAAAACACCTTTTGAATTGTTGGGTCATTTCCAAATTTAGTGAGTGAAAAAACATGGGATTTTCGATTAAAGAGTAATAAAAACATGGGTATTTTGGGAAATGATTTTCTAAAAATTAAAAAGAAAAAAGAAAGAAGAAGGAGAGTCTACCGATTATGAAGAGGATCTGGGCAACTAGGGACCCTTCGTTTGCTATTATCAAAATCTCCTGGAGTGGAATTATAAGATCTTGCATTGAAGAAGGTATGATGGGTCTCTTTCTCCTTCTCCTCCGCTTTGGCCCAGCTGTTTTCTGGAAATAACCGAACTGCCCCTGCCTTGTAGTCGGAGGGTATCCATATCTGTAAGATGGTGAGGCTTAAGAGAACCACCAGAGATAGTTTGAATCTCATTGCCGGAGAAAACCCACATACGAAATTGAGAGACGAAGAGAGCTGGCAGGAGACTGACTACATGCAAGGTTTTGGGCTTTTCCGGCGAGGAAAGAACGGGTTTTTTATTTTCTCGGTATTAGAGATGGGATCGAAGAGAAATGAAAGAGAGGATCTTTTGGTGGAGAGGTGTTTGAATGACGGTGGGATTTTTGAAGGTTATGAGAGAGAGAGAGAGAGAGAGAGAGAGAGCTTGACTATCACGTGATGACAGACGGAAGTAGTAGTTTTAGGTTATGAGGGTGTTTGAAATGTGCCCTTCTATCAACTGTAAATAACAATCGTGCCCGTCATGCCACTGGAGTTCGTTTTACCTCCGACGCGACTCAGAATCCAGCGTCTGTCGCAACCCGCTGGGCCCACGAACTAAGATGGTCCGATGAGTTGAACCGTTTATATTGTCACTGATACCAGAATTATGATTCGATTATGATGATACTAACGTATGAATTTAATCCGTAAATATAAGCCAATGAATACCTTCTTTCATAGTTTTAAATTCATTTATAGGTAGTGACTGTAGAATCATAAGTTCAACGTAAATTTCTTCTAGTAGATCTCAGAGATAATATTTCACAATATGGACGGTTCCGATCATATGACCACTTGCTATATGGACCGAAGTGGCTAGCGACACACGCTTGTGTCTAAGTTGCGACAGAGGCCAAATGAATTCGTCACAAGCCATGACTCGGCGTCGGATAATTCCTCACCCTCCATCCAATTGCATATTCACACGTGGAACGCGTGGGAAATGGCATGTTCTTGAGAAATCTGAGCCGTGCATCTTGTGGGGCCCAATGTGACTATCAATTCATACAAACTTTAAGCGCGGTTGAGTCACTCTACATACACTTGGTCCTTCATAGAACCGATCACCTACAGGCGAGGGGACCATACTTATCATGTGGGCCAGTATTTCCCCTTAACATTCCACTCGTTTAATAAATCAGTACCATGAAAAATGTAGGACCCACTGTATAAATCATCCATAAAAAAACTCAAGCTACTATGATCAACAGGTGGACCACACCATTAGAATCAGTGCACAACCAATGGTGTGTGTCACAAAATACTTTTGTGGCCATGTAATGAGTGGATCAACATTATTGTCTAGATTTGTAAGTGCCATGATAGGGCCTACTGTTTTCATGGTACGGATGTACTGCAGAAATGTCATCGCTATGGAATATCATCCTGCATGACATTAAACGTGGAACAGCAGCAAGCTGTTTTAAACAGTCCATCTTACAGAGGTAATGGAGGCCGGATCCAAGGAACGGTTGTTACATCTGATAAATGGTGCAATCTTCGCAAGCCATTAGGAAATGAACAAATGTCTATATATGTGTGGGACATTTAATTGATGGGACACCTTATAAATGACCCAGGCTCCTTACTTTTGCTTCTTGGGTGAATTTTAACCAACGGGAGAACTTTGATACTCTGGCAGGGTGGGATAGATGATAAACAGCCACTTAGAAATTACTTAGGGTGTGTTTGGATGGCCCATTTAGGTTGTATTTGTATGGTATTAAACGCATCTTTGTAGTTCGAATAACACCTAGAAGTAGTCCAATTTAGATTAAATGTGGAACAATTGTCTAAGTATCGGATTGGTGGACCTGTTTGGATGCCCAAGAACGTCAAAAAAGATGAAGACAAGTTCTTAAAAAAATTAATAATAATAAACACAGTATGAGATTTTTCTTTCTATAGATCTCAGGTGGACCACACCATAAGAAACAATCATGAATTCATTATAAACTTCTTAGTGCCCACCATAATGTTTATTTACCATCCAAGCCGTTGATAAGGTCAAAGGAAGGGAAATACAACTATCAGCTTCATTCAAAACTTTTGTAGCCTACAAGTTCTTAATGGTCAATCACCACTGTTTCCTGTGGTGTGGTCCAACTGAGATTTGGATCTGCTTCAATTTTGAACCCACGTCATAAAATGAGGTATAAAAATGGATGGATGGTGTCGATATACAACACACACATATCAATGTGGGCCTCACAGTCAGTTCCTCTGACCTAACTGAATCCGATCCTCTTTTCCCGGAAATGAGCATTTTTTACAGAGTTGCTCGCATACAACCAACCTTTGGGGGTCCTTTGGATGTAAAGGCCTTCATGTAAGTCGATGCCAAGAAAGAACACTTCAAAGAGGCCAGAGCGATGTCGAAAATTACGTGGAACCTCAGATCTCATGTTGGGAAATCAAGATCCTTAAAATTACTAAATAGTAAGTGATTCACACATGTACGTAGATGATGTGACATGCAGTTACAATCCTGAAATAACTTAACAGTCTCAACATGAGCATGCACTTTTCTAAGATCTGAAATGGCTTTGTTCGTCAAGTGGGCGACACATGCCCTTTTAATGTGCAGCTGGCGTGTGTGGTTAGCGCCATTCATAAATTGTACGACATTGTGAGATCTGGGTTCTATGAATTCATCCAAGATCATAATTTAAACAAAACGACTTCAAAAGTTGCCAAGAGTCCTATCTAAATAGTGGCTTTTACGGGAGTCGTTTTCTAATTACTTCACCCGTAGTTCAGCCGGATGAATTAGTTGAGATCATAGCTCTGAAACGCAGCCACTCAACTAGAAATCAGTCATGTGTTGCCCTTTAACAAACTTAAATCAACTCTAGGTATTAGAAATTTGGATCTAATATCATTGTCCATCTACATGCTTTGCGAAAGCATGTATTATGTAGATAGAATAATCGAATAAAACAAAATAATCAAACAATAAAACAATCAATTATAAAACACAAGATATTCAAATGAAAAACTCTTGTGAGAAAAAACCATATCACAAAGTGATAGAAATCCATTATAATCAAAACCTTAGAATTTTATAAACTCACCTGTTCGATTACAGATGTAGCCGATCTCTCCTTGCGATGCATAACCTCTTGGAAAACCCTTTCTAAGCCCTTATAAGTGTCGAAAACCCTCTCACTTCATGAAAACCCTCGCCCTTGGAGAGAATACTCGTAATGGAATCCAAGCCCTAATTTCGGATTAAGCTTAAATAGCCTAATTTGCGCAACTCTACGTAATAAGTCCAATCAAACTGAACACAATCGAATTAACCCGATGCACTTTTTAATCTAGCCGAAAAAAGTACAAAACATCACAGCATGCAACTTATCTTTCCATCAATTATCGATCAAACCGAAAATGGACTCAATTGAACTGAGACAGAATGACTCTGCTTAACAGATTGGCAAAATCAAGGCACCCTGCAAAACACCAAGTGATTGTGAAAATTATTAAGGTATTTAACCCAATTCAAACTCAGCTTGACTCATTCCGTAGGTTTGTCTACTCGTTAAACTCACCGTGACTTGACATAACTCAAACCAAGTCACTCTATTGGGTCAAGAGACTTTTTATTTAAAAAATAAGAATTGCAAGTGGAGTGATTCTAATTCACAATCTCAACCAATATAGCCATCAAATTTTCAATTATTAAATATCAAGTCAAATCGAATCGAGTCTTAGAGTCAACCCAATGCGGTTATATATTGAGTCGAATCGAGATCATGAGGTTTTAAACTTTGGTTGATATTGAATAGTAAAAATATCAATGATGTAACTATTATAAAGAAGAGCTTAAGAATGATGACTTAAAATTTTGATTATATTATTTATTTTGATGACGATTTAAAAAATCTATCGACCTGAGATGTCAATAGATTAATTGATGGCTTTGATGCTAACATACAAGTAAAAATAAATAAATTAGCATACATCTTTTAAGTAAGCTTTTCATACAAAGTTACCTTCGAGGTGAAGGAGAAGAATGATCTTATTTGCAGGTTAAAGAGGTTATTATACGAACTGAAACAGTCGCCTAGACAGTGGTATAAGAAATTTGATTCTTTCATATTAAGATAAAGTTTTACTAAAAGTGAATTTGATTATTTTATTTATTTTAGAGCACTTGAGTGGTAAGGAATTCATTAATCTAGTGTTATATGTTGATGATATGCTTATTGCCAGACATAGCATATCTGAAATCAACATGTTGAAGGCACAATTATCCAGGACATTTGAAATGAAAGATCCGGGGTTACAAAGAGGATTCTTGGCATTGATATACATAGGGACAAGAAGAGGAGCAAGCTATGATTGGCTCAAGATGAGTATCTTAAGAATGTTATAGTCAAGTTTGGACTGAAAAATATCAAATCCTGCGCTGCTCACTTTTGACTTTGTATATAACTATGTCCTACGTCAGATGAACAAAAACGATATATGTCTCGTATGCCCTATTCGAGAGCAGTTGATAGTCTTATGTATGTAATTATGGTCTGTATGAGACTAGATATTTTACATACAGTTGGCGTTTTGAGCAGATACATGTCAAACCCCGGTAACCAACATTAGGATGTGGTGAAATAGTTACTTCGATATAAACGAGTTACAATGGACTATATCTTGTATTTCAAAGATTCAAAAAAGAGACTCATAACCTATGTTGATTTGGATTATGCAGAGAATGCAGACAATTGAAGGTCTACCTTCGGTTACTTGTTTATGCTAACAGATGGATCTATCATTTGGATTCTAAACTCCAATCTATGGTTGCACTTTTCAATATTGAAGATGAATACATGGCAGTGACGGGGACATTCAAGGAAATTGTTCGACTGAAAGGAATGATGAACGAGTTGGGGCTTCATCTTTATGATTGTTCATTGTAACAATGAGAGTGCGATTAACTTGACGAAGTACATCACTTCTGAACTAAGCACATTAATGTTCGTCATTACTTTATCTAACAGACGTTAGAAGAAAGAGATGTTACTCTTAAGAATATTCATACCCATGAGAATCCAACGGACATGCTTATGAATTAAGGTCATTCCTACAAAGAAATTTAAGTTTTGCTCGATTTCTCTAGACTTGACAAGAAAGGAATACAGATGGAATGTGCACCAAGAGATGATGGTAATGCTTTGAAGAAGATTGGCAAATCAAGGAAGTGATTTTACTATAAAGGAGGAGATTGTTAAAATTGTGACACCAAAATTACTATGGGTTTATTTGCTTTTATGAGCCCATATGACTCATGTTTCATATGCTAAAAAGGCCTAAGTGTCAGTGGACCCTTGGACAAGAATTTTTGACATTTTTCTCTCGAAATGATGGCTTTTAGGGTTAGTTATGTTGGGGATAAAATACAATTAAGGGTCATTGGCACCATGAATTTGAGGGAATCCCCTGTCTATTTGGCACTATAAAGTAACTAGGGATTTCAAATCCCCTCAAAGAGTGTAATGCCTCAAAAATTGGTACCCCAGTATATAGACTTCGATGTTAAGTTCCCGATCGTTAACCAAATGAGAATGCACGTGTGATCTCGTTCAAATTCACAATCATTTTACACATGAGCAATTAGAGTAGCGCAATTTAAAATTAGTAGATCCAAAGCAAGGTAGAAATGACAAAAATCAATAAATATATGACTAAGAGTCAAAAATACAATTTCAATAGTGGTAATCGCCCAAAATGAGGATTATACAAGCCACAATGAACATACAATAAAATTTATATATAAATCATGTCCGATCGAGGATTCTAACATATACATGCTGAAAATAACAATAAAAGCAAAGTCTTTTAGTTTCGCCCAACGCTCCCAAGGCATCACAATAAAAATACAAGCCAAAGAAGCCTATCCATTAGATGCCTCGATAGAATCTGCATCAACAACAATGCTTGGTTAATGTTTTAAAACACCGTCCTATGTGGGAGTGAGTAGATAACTTAGTGGTTTCATTAGTTCTAAGTTAAACATGCTATCGACTCAATCAGCGCAATTAATGATGAACAACCAATCAAGCATTTTCTAAATACTCTTGTTAAATGCACAATTGAGATTATGAAATGATACATGTGCCTTACAATCTAACACTCCCTCATAAGCGACTTCAATGCCTATTTCGTAAATGTTAAGACTCCCTCATAAGTTACTCCAATGCCAAATAACAACCTTTCCTAGGGTATGCATGATTAGCTAAATGATTATTAATTTCAATTTATATAAACGATTAGTGAAGCTAGAATACCAACGTTATATCACTAGTCCTTATCCAGATCACGTGACTCGTTGCAGCACGTAGCGACTCATCACCGGTGTCCCTTGATCCAAATATAAGTATCACCCATTTATCTCACAAATCAACGATTCCAAAGGTTCGACATGATATCCAAATATATGAGGATCAACTCGGTATGGGTCGTCACCCAAATATCGAGTATGATCACTTAGTTCCAAAGTGTGAGCTTGTCACATAAAAGCAAATCACTACAAGGAAAAGACTCATCACCCAATTCTATTCATGATTAGGTCATTCGAATAATGTATAGAACCATTGGCCGGGTAATTTGACGGGGGTCGTTCGAACAATAATCTTCACCTCCATCAGTGCTCACTGGTTACTACGAGGAGGCTTGTCACCCCGACATAGGCCAACATCTTGGACACGGTGTCTCATACCATCATGTCCAACTCATGAGTCTTAATGAGATCGTATCGCACTAACGGTTATGAATGAACTCATTTATTGGGAATAGGGTATCCTATATTCAATTTAGTTGTATCATACATTATGAACATACATGATCGGTCAGCTAGTGGACTAATTTGATTAACATGGAAAAACTCCAACACAACCAGAATTGGGTGCAAGCATCCCATGTAGTCCAACTACTGTCGATCGTCTGTGTTCGGCCTGGGTCAATCGAACAAGCCTAGGATGGCCGACCTAACTCGGGTCACCCCTTGGTTTGAGTGATTTACCGACTAACCCAATATCGTGAGCAAATATAAACATCGTTAAATACTAACAATTCATTAGGCAATCTTGACAAAATTTCATATGAAACTTAAATTTAGCAACACAACCACTTAAGCATTCCATCAAACATGTGAGCATCAATAACATAACATCATCATCTAGGCACTTCATTGAACATGTGGGCATTAACAAAATAACACATTTAATTGAGCATTCAATCAAACATATAAGCATCCATAAAATAACACATTTAATCACGTAGACATTTATCAAACATGTGAGCATCCATATCCAACCAATAGCATATATTATAGACAAATCGAAATGTTAACATATTAGCATGCACAAATTTATCTACAAATATCTAATCATTAATTAAGACCATCAAGGGTCGATAAATGATAACCTAAAGATAAATAATGGTCTGCACCTTAAGAGGAGATTTTCAATCTTTGAGCTCCTAAGATTGGGATTTAGGGAAAAATCACCAATTCCTAATGTAAAGTAAGGAAGCATCGCCAATCGCAAGTAAAGTAGGTATAAGTTGTGAAATTAAAGGGTTGAAAGTAAGTCTCACCTCTGGTTACAAGTGGTGATAGATTTGGTAAGTTCAAATGTTTGATTAGTGAGATACTAACCTCCAAGCACCAAGATCCTTCCCTCTCTCTCACACTCACTCTCTTACTCTTTCTCTCTTCTTCTCTTCATTTTTCTCTTTCTCTCATAAGGTATGAAATTCGTTTTGGAGTAAAGGAGGCTCCCAAATGCCCTATTTATAGCACCAGATTTGATATAAATAGCCCTAAGGGTTGGATTTTTACTATTCTGGCCCTAGGGAAGTGTGTTTTTACCCTTTAGGGGCCACTATGGGGCGTAGGAATCAATACCCACTGTTGGATAATTGGCCTTACTAATGCTCCATGAATAGACACAACCGGTCTACCATTTGGATGCGTCGATCGACGTGCATGATCAGAAGTCTGTTTGACGATCACCAATGGTCGATCAGGACCACGACTATATGGATATGTGTGGGGAAATATCATTAGTCAGTACCCTGACTTTGGCCAATGATTGACGGTCTAAAAGTCACAATTTTATGAAAGAATTAACAAGTTACTAGTTTCTCTTAAATTCTAGATTCCAGCTTAGAGGATTCGCACATTTCAAGTACTTGGCTTTCGGCCCACGTTGAGCAATTCTAGGCACTTTCTTGGTTTACCACCCACGATAGGTGTCAAGCCCAATAAAATGGACATTATTCTTTAGTTTCGAAACTAATGACCCACTAACGAGTGGTCTAGAGCTTGTTTGGATAACCAAAATATTTCTTAAATAACTTAGATATCAAGATTTCTTGTGCGAAATGATTAGGGTTTGGATTAGCTAAGTTCCTAGTGTGACCTATACGTAACTAGCAGAAATGGCGATTCGATTTTAATCACCCTAAGCCGTTAAATCTTAGGCTAAAAGGATACTGGTTCAGTTTAGTTTGTTAATTAAGATCTGATCACTAGTTATCTCGGATTTTAGTAGGTCTTTATTTATTTATGGTTATCTTAATTAGTTAGTAATTGGTCGGCTAGATTTAGGCTCTGTTTGAGCAAATCATGTGGCTAAACTCGATGTTTAAGTGATCGACCGGATTCGTTGGCTTCATACGGTTGATTGATCAGATTTGTGAGGTTCTTTATTGGTATCACGCACGTATAGGCTAACATCGAGTGTTAATAGTCAATAAGTGACAACATAAGTTAATTATAATGAAAATTTTTAAGATTTTTTTGAAAATCCAAAATATCAAAAATCTGAGCTGTTATAAAGAAAGAGTTTGAAGTCCAAGGTGGAAGCTAGAATTTCATCTAAAATCCTCCCATGAGTTGCATGTGTAACATATGTGTCACTAGGTGACTAATCTATTGAGCAAGTGGCCTATCCCAAAACAATCAAATTATCAACTGCATAACTAAAATTACTTCAATAGGATGATCCGTGTACTCCATACATTGTCTATGTAAATCAACAGTTAAAAATCATTAGTTAGTCGCTCGATTGTGATCGTATGCTTATGGCCCATTCGAGACTTGTAATTTTATCATTTTCAGCCAAAGTACATACATTAATTAGGGATATTAAATTTGATTTAGCAATTAAATTCAAACTCCTATAAATATATTATGCACAACTACTTTTGGATTACAGGGGATTTTGAATCCAGGTGCCAAAAACGACCAAAGGATTCCAAATCCATGGCATTTCAAATCTAAAGGATTTCTAATCTAGGGTATTTCAATCCCACAGTGCCGAGACCCTATGATTTTGGGTTGTTTTTAGATTTGTTGAGAGCCTCTTAAGGGAGAAGGGTAGGGTATTTTCTGTAAGTTATCTTCCTCCATGTAATCTTCTCTTAATAGTAGATTGATCATCAATGTGTACCATATTGGTTTTTTCCCACAATGATTTTTCACGTAAAAATCATGCGTTCTTTATGTGGCTGTTTAGAATTTTCATTTTTTCTTGTTTGTTTCAATCCAAATTAATGTGCTTTTGCATGACCGATTCTCTAACAATTTTTAAACATCAGCTAAATTTTATAACTAGTGCTGCAATTGTCATATATATGAGGCAGTTATGCGTATGAAATGTCAATACTATGGTAGAATGATTCATTTTAATCTGTTTTATTATCTTTTGCGGATGCACTTTTGCTAAATGAACTAGGTAGGGGTTCACAGGCCTTTACTTTTGAATACTTATATATATTATGTTCACTAACAGAAAAACCTCCTGTAAGATTAAAGATGATAAAGCAGATATCAATTTTGAAAAGTTCAATTTAAAAAAGGATGTTGAAAGTCCCGTATAAATAAATAGAACTTTGCAAGGTTCTTACACATTATTAATTGCAATCAATGCTTCTACTATCAAAGTTTGTCTGATGCTGGTTTTATATCATATATTTTTGCAATTATTTCAGAATCCTTCTCCTCTAGTTAGCTAGAGGTCCAATCAAATAATGACACCTAGACACTAGTATTAACACAAAAGTCTGTCTTGCTTGAGTTCATACACATTACCTGTCGCTTATCATCCCAACACTAATGAGACAGGTTATCCAAGTAGAATAAAAAAGATTCTTCTCTTATTGAGAATGCCTTTAATCAATTAACTGCAAGACCAAGCAATACATTGTCTGTAGATGGAATACACAAAACCAACCTTAAGAGATGAAATCATTTACATTTAATGGACCCCAGCTCTATTCCATATCCATAAGCAGACAACCACTTACATTATATCTTCCTTAGCAGTTCAGCTGCCCCCATGAAGGGGTCACTCCAACGATTAGACCTCACAAGGCAAGCAAGGATATCCGACACAGTTGCTTTCAAGAATACGTGGGCGAGCTTTGAGTATAGCGATTGAAGTCTTTCTTTAGATGCCACCTACCAGCACCACATCGACGAGAATGCACCCCATCTGATTGAATACTATTCATTACAACTTTTGAATGGCTCTCAATCTCCACTCTAAACAAACCCAATTTATGTATTATTAATTGTAGTTGATTTTTATTTTTTTTTAAAGAAGGTTTTATTGTTGGCAGATCTCTATCTCCCTTGAAACTGAACATGAGTGGAAGTTAAGTGGAGAGTTGTTAAGGTTCTTTGGATCATGGGGAAAGGTCTTTCATGTGAGTTGAGACTACCAAAAGGTATACTTGCAGGATCAAAAACCTAACCTCCAACTCAGTTTCCCCACCTCCTTCCAAAAGCAAATCAACTCACCTATCCTACCGTTCCTCACTTAACATGAGGGAAGGGAACGACTGACCCTCGGAAAGAGAAATATACAAGAATGAAAAGCACCGCCCGAATTCTATGTCAAAAACCTGTAACTAATCCATCTATGGGGTGCTACTTCGATTGGGCCACACATGTACAATTAATGAGTGGATCTCAACATGAATATTATGCCCTTTTCTAATAATCTAAGATGACCCAATTCATTAAGAGGGCCACAAACGGACTCTCAATGTGTAATTGTCATGTGATATCAAGGCCTCCCATATAGTGGATGCCTGTGTGGTTATGCTTTTAGACTGAAAATTAGGCCCATATATTATACGTGCGATGTAACAGCTGTTACAGGACAGTAAAGGTTTACTGTTACGTAACGGTGGTAACTTTTACACATTACGATCGTAACAACTGCTGTTACAGCTCTCATGACGTGGGCCGTTACACCTTCCTATAAAGGCTATAATGGTTTATCATAAGATAGATACAGATTTTTTTGGATTTTTTCAATAAAAAAAAAAAAAAAAATCATAACAGGCCTCATCACCATCATTATCATTAATACATTGTCATGTGTTCATCAACTATGCCTTATCTAAAGAAAAATGAATGGTTATCCATGAGTTTCAACAATGGCTCACGTTTGACCACTCCTTCCTGCAGCCCACATTAAGACTAGATAAAACCTAGGGGTCGTTTGGCACCATGAATTTATTTTATTTTATTTTTTGTTGGGGGGGTATGGTATGTGTACCATGTGTGTCACTAGACTATTAAAGAGTTGCATGTGTACCATGTGTGTCACTAGACTATTAATCTATTGGGCACATAGCCCATTGTTGATATCCCAACACAATTAGATTATCAATTGCATTGCTATAATTACTTTAATAAGAAGATTTGTATCATCAAAACATTATCTATGTAAATAAACAGTTAAAAATTGTTGGTTAGTCACTCCGATGTGATCCTTTACTTGTGGCTCATTCAAGACTTTGAATTTCATCATTTTCAGGTAAACCATATGTTTGAACGGTTTTGTTACAACCATTGTGTCAAACATTGCATACACACACTAATATGATATATTAAAATTAATTTAGTAATTAAATTCAAACCTCTATAAATATACCATGCATAATTAATTTTGAACTAGAGAGAATTCTAAATTCCAATGCCAAACACAATGGAAGGATTCCCGATGCAGGGGTTCCAAGTCCATGCTCCCAAACAGCCGTTAAATTTCAAAAAAGTATCTCACATCTGAGTGAGAGAGAGAGTGGATTTTCTGATCATGGAATCAAGCCATTTTTTGGTCAGTGGTCAGTCAGTGGTGGGGCCAACTAGATGCCTGGTTAGGATTTTCATGCGCATGCACCACTTTATTACATTTGATCAGATCCCGAGAGAGATCTCTCTCCTGCACCAGGATCCATCGCCACGTGTACCAGTACAGTCCGTGAATGGTACTATGCCTGTGGACCGTTCTCTGACAATAACGTCTGCACCAGCTGTTTTACGACAGCACAGAAAACACCCAAGCTCAGTGGAGTCGACCATATTGTATATGTAAAATCCACTCCGTTCATTGAGTGAAAACCGTTATTTGGACCATAGATAAAGTAGATAAACCTGATTAAAAACTTATATGAGCCACACCAACAGAAAAAATGTAAAATTGCACCCTAAACCTCTAAGTTTACATAGTGTGGCCCACATAGAGTTTTTTATCAGGATAATTTTTGTGATTTTACCTTAAACTGATGAGTTACACCTGATTAACGGTTTTGATGAAAGATACAACCTATGGCGGCCCCACACACAAAGCTATAGTTGGCACCCCCATTCCCATTGTTCCATGTGGTGTGGCCCATCTGCGTTATGGATCTATCTTAATTTTTTTGCTAGGGCCTATAATTTCAGGAAAAACCTGATAGAAGGAGTGGATGTTACGTATACAATGTGGTAGGCCCCATCGGGTTGGATATTTTTGGCAGTAAAGGTGTCGCAGAGATGCAGTAGTACTCCGGAGAGGGATGGCATGAGACACCAGTACAATCATGCCATAAAATGCCCGCCTACCACGGGCATGCAGTGGACCCCGCTCGAAAAGGGCTTTTGGCATGAGGTCTATTTGACCTTTTGGGCGGGTGGGGTCCACTCCTTTAAAAGGACAAATGGGCCCCACACTAATGCATGTGATACAATGAGGTACCAAAATGGGGCCGGTTTCATGCATGAATGACGGTTGTCCATCAAATCGTGGGGCAAGCTGTGATTGTCAATATTCATCATCGGGCAGAATCAGACGTTTAAGACCGTCCGGTCAGTTTTATTTTGAGAGATATGTCTGGCTGGAGATAAGAAGTTATTTTATACTCTGGTTAGTACTGACGCTTGATACACAGACACTCAGGAATTGTATATTAAGTCAAATCATAGGGATTAAACTGTGGAAACTCACTGTTGCTGAGTCATACTCCCAACCTCTGATTTGTCAGCACTAGCTTGTTCGTTGAAAAAGTGCCGTTTGATTTTATTTTTATTTTTAACTCTTAACCTTCAATAAATGTCCATGAATTCAATGGTCAAATAATCAAATAAGTGTAAATTTTAGTTCACAGTACATTTAAACATGAAATTATTTTTGGAATAGTATGATTTGAATCACCAGTATTCCAAGTGAGTAATTTATGAGTAATTTTATATATGCCTACATTTCATATCTATCAGAGACTCTGCCAGAGTATTAATTTTTTTCTTGGCATGGCCCACATTGTACCATTGTTTTCAAGTCTAATAAGTGATGCCCCTGGATCCATAATTCAACCATGTCCAATCCTGTCAAAAATGGATCATCTTCAGAAAATTGGCTAAATGGGTGATCATTACCAAGGGCTCTTGATCTTTACTCTAATTCTACTCTAATAAGCTCTTTTTATTATAACTCTTGTTTTAAATAAGTTTACTTGGTAAAATTATTTTTTCAAAACTGAAAAATTTATTATCTAAAGTAAGTTTAGCAAAATATGTAAATAAGAGTTTTTTTTTGGAGTAGTTGATATTATTTTTAAATATTACAAAAGCTCCATTATAAGAGCAATGAAAATGGCTGTTTTAGTGGATCTCGCTATAGATAGACGGTACCCCCAAATGACAAAAGACTAAACAGTTACATACAATCTTCATGTTTTAAGACATATGAGCCATCCATTATGTCAGATATTAGATGTGGATCGTCTATCATATGAAGCCCACCTTTGACGTGGACCATCCATCATGTGAGCCAAACCTTTAAAGTGGGTTGTCCATCATGTAAGGCCCTCTTGTATGTGGACCATTCGTCATTAAGAGCTCACCATGATGTAGGGCCCACTATCAATGTTAATTATCCTTTGTGTGGGGCCCTTCAATGTCCCACCACCCACTACCCATCACGTGAAGTCCACATTTGATGTGTCTATAGTGTGGGACTTGCCTTCAAAGTGGATTGTCCATCATGTGGGACCTACTTTTGATATCCATCATTCATCTCGTGCGGTGCACCTTCTGTAGTTCATCCATCATGTGGCCCACTTTAGATATAGGTCGTCCATCATCCGAGACCTTGGATGTGAACTATCCATTAGGTTTGGCCAACTTGATGTGGACTGTCCATTAGGTTTGGCCCACCTAATGTGGACCATCCATTACAAGGGGCCACATTTTGATGTGGGCCATCCATCATATGAAGATAGGGCTGAAAGTTGGGCGGATTCAACCCGACCAACTTGTGACCGACCCGACATTGGGTTGGGCTTGGGCAGGATGTATCGAGTTTGGTCTCAGGCTTGGGCCATACAAACGCCAACCCGATAAAACTTGGGTTGGGCTCGGGTTGAGGTCTCAGGTTGCCCGACCCAACCCAACCCAAACCCAATCAATATATAAGTTCCTTATAAATTAATTATAATTGAGTGTAGATTGTCTATGTTGAACACACTGGAAATTCCAATATTGTCAGGTTTCATTGGTCCACGTCATTTCTGATGACTCAAGCTAACAAGATACACTGGATTTCTCTCTCCCAAATAGATTGCTTGATACACAATACGACTTTTAAAGGAGTAGTCATATATTTTAGCTTGCTTGTTTACAAAAATGTTCTTTACAATAAATAACTACATATATAATTAATAAAATTATAGGTATAAAAAATAAAACTTGTATTGAAAATATAATAAACTAATGTAATAATGAAAATATTAGCATATATCTACCCGGCCAACCTGACACAACCTGCTTGGGTTGGACTTGGGTTGAGAATTCCCAACCCGAGGTTGGGTTAGGGTTGAGGTATAGAAACCTTGGATTGGGCTAGGGTTGAGCACCAACCCGACCCAACCTGCCCGATTTCAGCCCTATATGAAGCCCACTTCATCAATTATGTGGGCCTACCTTAATATGGACCATTCATTATGTGGGCCCCACCTTCAATATGGGCCATTCATCATGTGGGCTCACCTTTGATGTCAACCATCCGTCATGTGGGCCCACCTTGAATGGACATCATCCATCATGTGGGTCCCACAATTGATGTGGACCACCCATTAAATGGGGCCCACTTGATGTGGATATTCCGTCATGTTGGGCCACACTTTGATGTGGTACATCCATCATGTAAGGCCCACCTTTGATGTGAACCGTTCATTTTGTGGGCCCAACTTGATGTGGACCATACATCATGTGGGGCCCCACGTTCAATATGGTCATTCATTATGAGGGCCCAACCTTTGATGTCCACCATCCATCATGTGGGCCCCAACTTTGTTGTGGATCATCTATCATGTGCAGCCCACTTGATGTGGATAGTCCATCATGAGGGGCCACATTTTGATCCAAGCCATCCATCATGTGGGACCCACCTTTGATTTCCACCATCTATCCTATAGGTCCCACCTTCAATATGGGTCATTCATCATGTAGGCCCACCTTCAATGTCAACCATCCATCATGTGAGTCCCACCTTTGATGTGGACCATCAATCATGTGGGGCAACATGTTGATGCAGGCCATCCATCATGTGGGGCTCACCTTTTATGTGAGCGTGCATTATGCAGACCATTCATCATGTGCGCCTGCTTAGGAGAGATCGTAAAGAGAAGAGAAGAAGGCAAGATGGGAATTATTTAAAAAGTTTAAAGACAAACTTATTCAAAAATTAGCTAAAAATGTATACATGCTTAAGCTAAATAAGCTTTTTTTCAAAAAATTACCCCTCCTAATTATAAAATTAAAGTTTATTTGCTACTTTTTAAACAAATAAAGCTCCTATTTAGACTTTATCAAATGGTCTAAAAGTTTTTTAAAAAGAAATAAGACAATAAACTCTTATTTGTAGAGATTTCAAACGCCCCCTAAGGGTGGAAATGTACCAGGTGGTCCAGCTTTGCAGAGAGAGCTAGGGCTTCAACTCTTAAGAGCTAGGTTTATGACGCAGGCATGAACATGATGAGGTCAATCACCACCTTCCTCAAGGATAGCTACTCCAAATCTCTGGACTCCTCACAGAGACTTCTCGAATCCACAACAAAAAAGCAAGAAAAATAGAAATAAATTCTATAAAATTTATAATTTGATTGATCAATGAAATAAACAAGTAGACAACCCTTCAAATAGGAATACCAAGCCTTGGAATAAGTTCAAGGAATTAAACTATAACTAAAACTCCCTAAATTTTGTAACTTACTATAAGTAGTAACTTTATTATTCATAGTAAGTATCCTATGTGGCTTAACCATGTTATTCTCCTAATTTTTCCAAATGCTTTTCATGTTGGACACAACTCACCCAAGGAATGAAGAATTACAATCAAATTAAAACTTACTAAAAATAGTAAAAACAGAAATAAACATGAAATTTGACCATCGATATGATGGAATCTCGCAAATTGGCGTGGGCAACTAGCTAAAGTAGCTCATTCTACCCCAAAATCATACATGGTAAGTCAAGTAACTCATTCTAATTTGCGAGATATGTCTGTTTTAAGGTTCTAACGATCTTGATGACTTCTGCCTTTGTTCGGGCCTTCTCTGATCCATCTTAGATATGAAAGTGTCTGCAACCTTCTCTACATCAGTCTAGGATAACAATAGTTGCTTGAGCCAAGACCATTGACCCTGAAGTAGTTTAGGCCTATTTTGTGTTGAACAATTCCTAGTCTAGCAAAGTGTGGGTCAGAACCTGATATCACTAAATGTGAAATTTTGGGTGGTCCGCTAATTAGGCAATGTCCTTCTTTGAAGAGACAATTGTTGGTGAGAATCAATGTACAGAACCTGCCTAATATACTGGCCTGGCTCTCTAAGTCCAGGGCCAAGGCTTGAGGGACTAGGGCTAGACTAGGGCCAAATCCTAATCAATATATATACCATGCCCCTTCTAGATGGATATGGACCGTATGAGAGAATATAATACATTTGTATACTGTTTTACATACCATAGAATTAGACAGGAACGTACAGTTGTATTGTTGTTCTAGCTCCCTTTGATCTCTACTTGTAATCAGAAAATTGGACAGATGAGATGGTCATATGAAGTACAAACACTATAGTCTAATGGCTTGCATTACCAAAACACAGGCTACACTTGCCAAAGAAAACCAGGTCCACAGCTCAAGATCTTTGTCAGTAAGTCACAACCCATCTTTGATTATTGAGATGTTTTGGATGTGGTCCGGCAAAACAATTTCTAACTCATCTTTGTATATATGGACTGTTGGGATATACATATACACACGCACTCACACATGTACATATATACATGTCTGTATGCGTGCACGCATATAAATACATGCATACATATATGGCCCACTTATTCAAATGGCCCTGATGAAAAGAGGAATTCCCTCCCACTTTACTCTGGCCCACTTTATTTTTGGATCAGTCCTACTTTTTCCACCTTGCGCACATATGCTTATAGATTGGATGGTCTGGATCATCATATGATGAGATGAAAAGGGCCAGGTCGAGCAGCTCAGTCAGACATTTGGTTTCATTTCAGACCTTGGACCATTTGGTTTATACAGTGCTCGGACTGGAAGTAGCATCGTAATCACAGAATATTCTTCCTCTTGTTGAGTTGAAATTGAACTGTGCTTGTATTTCTTTCTCAATGTTTAAGGATTTGTCATTTGGGAGATTTTGGTACAAGTACCTCTTTTGCATTAATGTTTTGGATGACTAAGATACAGCCCAACTTTTACCATGCACCATTTGATGGCCATTGACAAGTACTCAGAAATTTTCAGTTGAGCATTGTGGAGTCAATGCCTATTGGAGAGCCACCATAGGATGAGTTAATTTAACTATAGTGAAGGTCGGCAGTGCCACTTAGATTAGTAATAAGGCTATAGCTACGAGGAAAATATCAGGCCATAGCTACGAGGAAAATATCAATGATTGAGTGATTTTTTTACCAGCAATGAAAGCTCAATATCTATTTGCAGTTGGAAAGTAGCAGATGCCTTTTTCAATGGAACCTAAAGATTTCTTTACTCTTTGACATTAATAGGGGCACACCTTCAATGTGTTGCAACGCAGTCTATGTTGTCAGCTGTCTTTAATCTTACTAGATCAAGGGTCCGTCATTGTTATCAATAGACCACTCGATGCCATCGTGAAAATTTAAAAAAAATTCAGTTGTTCGTTAGATAGTTTTGGAGTTGCTACTTGATGTTATCGAAGGTGGCTTCGATGTCATTTATCGATCTGCGATGACTATCAATGCCATCAAAGGTCCCCTCAACAACGCACATGGAATTGTGTTAGTGCGAGATTTGTTTTTACTTCCACTTGTGATAGTATATATCGGGTGTAATCAAGATTAGACTATTCTAAGTGAATGTTAAGACGTTCCTAAGGTATTCCAAAGCAAAGATTGGTTTTGAGAATGAATTTTGGCATTATTCGGATTGGTAAGTCCGTCAATCTCTAGCAATATCGTTTCATAGTGGATTGCTTGTTGCTTTGTGCTGTAGTTTTTTCTTGTAAGAGTTTTTCCACGTAAAATTTGTGCATTCTCTGTGTGTTTTTGTTTGCATTTGATTTCTTCTTGTTTGATTGAATTCGAGGTTGCTTCCGCGAATCTCCAACAAATGATATCAAAGCTAACATTGGGGTTTCAAATTCTAATCCGCAACATGTCGACGAAAGAGTCTAACGTGAAGTACAAAATGGAGAAATTCAACGTGCGTGATTTGTTACTAATTCCAGTTGTGATAGTATATATCGGGTGTAATCGATATTAGAGTATTTTAAGTGAATGTTAAGATGTTCCTAAGGTATTCCAAAGCAAATATAGGGTTTTGAGAATGGATTTTGGAATTATTCGGATTGGTAAGTCAATCCATCTCTTTTAATATTATTTTATAGTGGATTACTTTTCACTTTGTGCCGTGGTTTTTTTTCCTGTGAGGGTTTTTCCACGTAAAATTCGCGTGTTCTCTATATGTTTTTGTTTGCGTTTGATTTCGTCTTGTTTAATTGAATTCAGGTTTGCTTCCACATGATCCCCAACAAATGGTATCAGATCTAATGTTGAGGTCTCAAGTTCTAATCTGAAACATGCCCACAAAAGGGTCTAACATGAAGTATGAAATGAAGAAATTCACTAGTAAAAAAAAAAAACTTTGAATTAGGGAATGCTAAAATGAGAGGCATTCTAGTTCAACGAGTATTGCAACAAGCTATCCTTGGTAAGGCAAAGTGGCTTGCATATATGAGCGATGAAAAGTGGGATGAACTTGATAGGAGGGCTACAACATCAATCCAATTGTGTCTAGTGGATAATGTCCTCTACAATGTCCTGGAATAAAAGATCAGCGAAAGGGTATGGACAAAACTTGATAGTTTGTACATGAAGAAATCTCTGGGCAGTCATTTGTATCTTAAGAAATAGTTTTATAATCTTAGGAAGACATAAGGATCTAATATCAATGAACACATAAGCACATTCAATGAAATGCTTTATAAACTAGTGAATGTGAAAATTAAGATCGGAGAAGAAGATCAAGCCTTAATTCTATTAAATTTGCTTCCACCATCTTACGAGAATCTTGTACACACTTTGATCCATGGTAGGGATGTCATCGATGTTGAAACTGTTGTAAGACCCGTATCCTAGCCCATACTGTTCCGTAGGCTTCCACGGTCCTCCCGGTAGAATTCCGGCGACCTACGATGCGTAAACAGCAGTTACACGTGATCCTAAGTCATGTCCCGTATATTAGAGTCGGCTCGACTCGAGACCTGTACCATTACGACCGCACCGTCGCCGCGGTTCCAACGCCATGACTCGTGCATCGATCCAATACCCTGGCAGGGAGATGTGGGTCGGCGTTCAGTTTGAGAAAAATGCTGCGCATTTGCAATCCTAAGAGAATCTCTACGACATGTCCCATCAATTAATCCCAAGAGAATCTCTACGACATGTCCCATCAATCAATCCCATCAATCACCTCATGTCAAGTACAAAGCAACCCATGCTTTCTTTCTCCATAAGTTAAGCAAGCCCAAAAGTCAACCAATCCATCACCTCACCCATCACTCACATCCATCACCCACCTCCCATCACTTCTCTTTCAACCTCTCTCTCTTTCTCTTTCTCTTCACAAATTCCAAGCAACCAAATGAGCTCACGTCTAAGCTCTTCCATGAGAGAAAAGTGAGTTGTGTGGCCCACTTTTCATCCCAAAAATTCATCATCTTAGCCCTTCATTTCTCATCCCCTCCATCAAAGTGAAGCACAAGGAGGTCGGCGTTCCATCGGACCAAGGAGATCGAACGGTGGTTGCTTCCATAAGCTAGATTTCATTGTTTTAATGATGGGCCAAGTGTGGCCTACCGATTGATGGTATGGATCTCTCTTTGGAACCTAAGATGTGGCCGATGGTCCACCTTGATCTTCATGATCATTCCATGATGGGGCCATTCTCCATGGACCCCATCATGATGTTTATTTTCTAGCTTAAAAGGGGGTCATCTAGACCTTACATCTTGGTGGAGAAGGGATCTTCACCGTTGATCTTTAATTTGGTGGGCCCACATGCAATGAGACCCACTTGATGTATGTTTTAAATTATGCAAGGGAGGGCCCATAGTGCCGGGGTCCCTCCATCACACGTGTCTCTCTCTCATTCTCTCCCTTTCCCTCTCTTTCTTTTATTCTTGTTATGTGATGATGTAGTGGTGTGGCCCACTTGGATGGATCCCACCTTAATGTATGTTTTATCTATACCATTTCTCCATTTGGTGGCCCACCGGAGCAAGGCCCACCTTATGCAAGTGTTATGCAAAGACCGTCCAGCGTCCGGGGACGCTGGACGTGGAAAGAAAACACAAATATGAGCTTAGTTCAAGCCTTGGGGGTGGGACCACTCATGCAGGCCCCACCTTGATGTATGTATTCAATCCATGTCGTCCATTCTATTTGCCGACTCATTTTAGGCGTTGAGCCAAAAGATGAAGCTAATCCAATCTTTTGGCGGGCCACACCTTTGAAAACAGTGATTTTCACCGTTTAAACTCACTTTAATTTTTCTACGTATCGAAAGATGCCTAATATTGGGCTTGATGGATTGGTTATGGACTATAGAGTCCATTGGGTGGGCTAAATTCAGCTAATGCGGGCCCCACGTATGAAAAACTCTGAAATTTCAGTTTTTTTTCAAAAAAAATATGCAACAGCAGCATTGCTGCTGCTGCTGTCAGAGGCGCAGACAGCGCCTGCGCCAAGCGTGCGGGCGGTCATTAGGCAGGGACTCACGGCTCCAGCTGTGGGTCCCACCATGATATATATTTGTCATCTAACCCGTTCATATGGTGGGCCACTCCAGCAGTGGGCCCCCTCCAAAGTTCAGCCACATCCAAGACTCGGGTGGCCCACATCATAGGAAACAGTGGTAAATGTACGTCTGCCCTTGAAACCCTTTTATGGGCCACAGAAGTTTTGGATCAAGATGAAATTAGTTTTTCCTCAGTGTCCAGGTCTGTGTGACCTCATGGACAGATTGGATTGCAGGTAAACATTATGGGGGCCCCACGTGGGACCCACAGTGATGTATGTGTTTCATTCACACCGTCCACTAACCGTGGATGGTGGAACCCACCCTAATCTATGCGTTCTATCCACACCGTCCACACTGGACGGTAGGACCCACCCCCACGTGTGGGACAGTGTGTGTGTGCAGTGTGTGTGTGTGTGTGTATTATATTAGATATAATATTGCATTTATTATATATATATTATATATAGATTATATATTATATTATATATAATATACATGATGGTGGGCCTTCATGTGGACCCCCACCATGATGCATGTGTTGCATCCAATCTGTCCAACCATTTTGAAAGCTTGTCTTAGGGCTTGCGGCTAAAAATAAGATAGATCTATAATTCAAGTGAACCCCACCTTAGTATATGTATGGGGCCCATTTTGATTTATTTATGGCCGTCCATTGAGGCCCACCTTAGTATGTGTATGAGGCCCATCTTGATTTATTTGTGGTCGTCCATTGGGGCCCATATGATATGCATATGGCCCATGTGATTAGGCCCATTTTGACGTATTCTAAGGCCCATCTTGATGTAGTTATGGCCCATCCATTAGGGCCCACCTTTGATATGTATGAGACCCATCTGTGAGGCCCACCTTTGATATGTTTATGGCCCATCTGTGAGGCCCACCTTTGAAATTGCTTATGGCCCATCTGTGAGGCCCACCTTTAATATATTTATAGCCTGTTGTTGAGGCCCACTTAATGTATATGAGGCCCATATGATGTGTCCCAGTTGATGTATATGGAGCCCATGGGTTGAGGCCCATTGTGAGGTATTAGGGCCCATGGGTTAAGGCCCATTGTGATGTATTAGGGCCCGTGGGTTGAGGCCCATGGGTTGAGGCCCAATGGGATGTATACCAGGTCTATTGCATTGTATGATTCCACCATGCATGGGTTAAGTAATGACATTTATGGCAGGCCATGCCTTGAGAGCAATGTTGGTTTGACGTCCACATTGTAAGAATAATGTTGGTTAAATGTCCGCATTATAACTCTCCTTAGGGCCCATTGATAGGCCCATACTGGTTACGTGTAGGCCGTCTAGGCCCATCTTCGGTGTAAGGATAGTTCATTACTTTATAACATGCTTAGTACACCTCCATGATTCATGCCCATACGCATCATATGTATGCCTGATATGAGGAATGTTTGATCATAGCATACGCCATTGGACAGACTATTTACGGGACTCCTTATGAGATGGAGTGCCCACATTATCGCGCCGTACGCGCAGGATTGCTGCATGACTGGACAGTGTGACTCATGCATCTCGCATACATGTGACTTGATCATTGTATGCCCTAGCAACATCAGAGCCGTGACCTCCACAGGCACATCGTGGATGGCTAGATGGGACACCAAAAATATTTAGTTCTAGCACTGTGGACACTTAGGATGTCCTTGGGTGAAAATCCCAGAATCTTCCGAGGCCAGGAGATGCTCCAACGTCTAGACCAAGTGGAATATGAGAGCTGGTGCCTATACCATGAGGTCGTGTCTCCCACTATATCGTAGTCAGTTGGAAGGGGGTGTGGCATTATCTGCCCGAGTGAGGGGGCTATAAACTAGGCTGAGTATGACCAGCTCGTAAATGGGTCCGCTATCGATGAGCCAAGCCCGATATTGGCAGGCGGATAATGCAGTCTCTTCCACTCACTGGGCTGTGCAGCTAGGGAGGAAGCAGTCGGAGTGGAGTGTAATAGACCTTGGTGATTTCTCCAAAGAGCAACCGCACTGATATATGGACTTATTGAGCAGGAATTTCATATCCATTCATTCATTTACTATTCACTCGGGCTGGTAGTGCGTAACTATTTGTTATGTGTACCATTGCATAGCCAGGATTTCGGTTGGGCGCGTGACAAACCTGAGATCAGGAGTTTACCACATTGTGTCTGACTATCCAAATTTAGGTATGGGACTGGTTTGGATAGAAGTCCCTTATAATGGACCTCATAGCCTATGATACTTTGTACTATCATCCCGACTTCACATTCCAGCATAGTCATTTCATTTGCACCGCATATTACATTGCATCCGCAGTACTTAGCATTTTGGGTTATTATGTTTTTACATGAGGTTGATGGTGTTCGTGGTTCGTCAGGATTTGCATATTGCATTGCATCCCCAGCATCTGTTATTGTCTTATTATGTTTTGCATTGCATAGCCTTGGTACAGCTGATAGCACTAATGGACTTACCAGTATATTTCCGCTTACTCTGATATCGTATGATTCATGATCTTGTCAGTATTTTTGTTTATTCTGATGATGTATGATTTATGGGCTTTATGGTATACTTGGCACTTATCTTGTGCACACACTTTCACCACCCTCTAAGCTTTTGTAAGCTTATGCACCATAGATACGTGCAGGTGGCATTACGTTGCAGCAGTGTTGAGCTTGGAGCGTGCAGCTGTCCTCTAAAGCTTTGATTTTGATATATATGTGTACTTCCCTTTCAGCATTGTACTCAAATAATTATATTAGTGGATATATGATGATGATGTTGCCTTTATGACTTGGTTATACTTGTGGTTATGCTCCATTATAAATAAAAAAAATCATACTGAAAATCCTCCTTGTAGGATCTCAGGATCGGAATCGAGCACGTGAGTGCCGGGATCCGAGAATGGGGCACTACGGAGGCTTTCGGCGCCAGATTCGGTGATCGAAAATTTTGTGAGCCCATTTTTCGAGTTTGGGACGTGACAACTGTCATCTCAGCCCTTTATTAAAAACAGTTGAGAATGAAAGACAGTGTCGAGTACACCTCTACAGATGCATTGGTTGTGAGGTGAATGAATTCTGAACAGAAGAAGAACAATTCTCATTCTAGATCCAAATCGAAAGGGAATAGCGAGATGAAGTGTTGAAATTGTGGAATGACTGGGCACATGAAGAAGGATTGTTAGAATCATAAGACATGGAAGGGAGAGAAATTTAATAACATGTCGAAGGAAGCCAACATAGTGAAATCCAGTGAAGAAGTTGATGATGGTAATGTTCTCATCGTATTTAAATATAAGTATCTCAATAACAACTGAGTTTTAGATACGGGGGCCTTATTCCACATGACTTTTCAATTAAATTGGTTCACTAGTTATAGCGAGTGACGGTTTTAAAACTTGATTCATCAAATGCATAAAAGTACTTGATGCGTTCGATAGGCCGAAGAGCATAACCAGCCACTCGTACAACCCTTCCTTGATCTTAAATGTTATTTTTCACTCATCACCGGGTCAAATACGAATCTGATGGTACCCGCTCCTGAGATCTAGTTTAGAGAATACCTTGTTCCAGCATATCGAGCATGTCGTCCAAACGTAGTATTGGGAACTGATATTTGATGGTAATTTTATTGATTGTCCGGCTGTCGATACACATGCGCCAACTTGTATCTTTCTTTAGCGTTAATAATGCTGGTACAGCACATGGGCTCATGCTCTCTCTCAAGAGACCCTTACGAATCAATTCCTCCACTTGCCCCTGAAGTATCTCACACTCCTTCGAACTCATTCGATAATGAGGTCAGTTAGGTAGGCCAGCCCCAGGGACGAGGTCTAGGTGATGTTGAATGTCCCTCATAGGGGGCAATCCATCATGTAAATCTTCAAGCCAGATTTCTTTGAATTCATTTAGTAATAATCTTAAACTTGGAGGAATGTTTGAGAATTCTAATTCCTCGCCCTTCACCACTATGGCGTATACCTTGCCGATTTCTTTGGATTCCTCCATGAAATCTCGAATGGTTTAGAGGGAACTCCCCTCCACTTTTGAGGCTTTAGGGTGGTTCTCTAGTGCCAGGGTAAGGATTATTTTTCTACTAGCCTTAACGAATATGTCGACTTTGTCTTGTCCTCAATGGGTCGCATCACGATCCGACTGTCAGGGTCGACCGAGTAACATATGGCATGCTTCCATGTCGACCACGTCACAAAGTATTTGATCCTTATAATTTTTGTCAATTGAAAATGAGATAGTGAATTGTTCAGTCACCTTGGTCTCGTTCACCTTTTTTATATATCCAATTGAGTACGAGGAAGGATGTTTTGTCATTGGTAGCTGCAACTTGTCCACCATCACTCTTGAGATAATGGATTGCTACTACCACTGTCTATGATCACATCACTGACCTATCCGTTGGCAGTGCACCGCAAACAAAATATATCGTATTGTTGTGGATGTAATTCCTTCCGTGGGGTATACAGTAATCGCCTCACAACTAGAGATTCGCCACGATCCTCGCCCGTCAATTCATCGTCATCTGTTATTTCCTCGGTGGCTTGTTCATATTCATCAAAGTCAGGGTCTTATTCTACAGCCTCACATTCAGTGCCCCCTTTGTTTATGGTTAACTGTGCTGTGAGACGTTGAGGACAGGTGTTTGATAAGTGGCCTGGTTGGCCACAGCGGTAACAATTATTCGACCTTTGCCGAACGTAAGGATTTGGAATTCTACTCGGGCTCACTATTATGAGTATTACACGTTGAAGCCTAGATGAGCTGCTCCCCATATCACGGTTTACGGTTATAGGAAGTTGAAAATGTTCTCATATTGGTTCTTTTCCTCATGCCAGCACTGGATCCTGCGCGGGACCCATTATAAGGGGTCGAGTTGAAGGATAAGGCCAATTCGAAACTCTTGCAAGCTGCATTTCTGCCCTACCTGTCAACTGAACCGCTACATCCATGGTCCCGACTGGGTGCATCTAAACTCGATCTTGAATTGGCGATCGTAACCCTCCTATAAATCGTGCCACCTTCTGTGACCTAGATTCTAATAGTTCATTTTATGTTGTCAACCGCTGAAATTCTTCAGTGTAATCTGTGATGGTTCGATTTCCTTATCCACAATTTTAGTATTGCTAGAATAATATCTACTCATAATCACTTGGAAGAAATCATAATTGAAGAAAAAGCCTCATCTGTGGCCATGATGAGATGGGCGCCTTGTTCTAGTGGGCTCGTGAGAGTTATAATTGCTCCCACCATGCGGAAGCACCAGATTTTAATTTAAACGCTACCAATTTTACCTTTTTATTATCTAACACGTCCATATAATCAAAATATTTCTCTACTTCGACTAGCCAATCGAGAAAATCTTCTATGTGTAATAAATTATTAAAACTAGGAAGTTTAACCTTATCTCGATAGTCTCTTTCAGCACGATCTAGATGATTGCCTCCATGGATTAGTTGTCCGGTAAAACCTTTATTAAGGTCCTCGTCGCTAGAACTTGAATTATCTGGTATAGCTCTACGGTTTGTCACTGGTAGTGCTCTACAAAAATCGGGGTTGTACCGTATAGCAACCATGGGTGATTGAGCAACCATAGACGGCGGAGCACCACTTAGGGCTCTGGGCGGAAGTAGCGCATCTACAAGATGGTCGAGGGTTGCCTGTAGGCCTTGCATGGTCAACTGACTCTCCCAGTGGAAAGCTTTCATTCTTTTGGCGAGATCACGAATCCCTGAATCACCGTCCATAGGATTTTGACCCATACCTTTGTTGTTTGCCATCAGATGAAAAGTTATAATCAAACTAAAACTTACTATTTATAGTAAAAACGGAATTAAAATAGGGAAACGACCATCAATCTAGGGGTATTTCGCAAATCTGGCTTGCGCAATGTTGAGGGTCAATTATTGCATATCTGACCCTAGTTATTGCGTGGATTTACGAACATAATATTGTTTAATGGCCTGATTTAATCATGTTTGTGATGCAGGGTGAAGTTGCGAGCTTGGACCGAAATAGGGTGCTAAAAGTTAGTATTTAACGCTTAGAACTCACCAAGGGAAGGGACGGACCTCAAGTTGGTTCCTTTCATGTTTAGTGATTACCAAGTTAATCCTTCCATATTGACTGAAACCTTAATGTGTAAGCGAGATGTGACATGTAACATTATGATTCAATCAATGTTTAAAACTTTTAATCATGGATTGATAAGTCGCTCTCAATTGTGAAATCTATCAAACAAATAAATCCAAGAGACATAAATCACCAACATCATGTATCTTGTACGTCTAAATCTAAGATGGTCGTCAAAATCACTTCGAATTCATATGAAATTCCAGAAAAATTTAAAAATTTTCACAATTTCTGCTCAAGACCAAGAAAACACTGATTAGGTAACCTAATCTCCCACCCCCAACTAAAAATCTACATTGTCCTCAATGTAAAAGAAATAAGCATGCAATGCACATGGGACAACGAAAGTAAAGGAAAACTGATGGAAAGATAGTACTTGAATGAAGAAATCACGAGACTCTCCAAAGATATCTACATAAGGGCGGGTTAGCACAAGAGAGAAACCAACAGAAGTAAAACAAAAATAACAAAAATAAAATCCTACCTACACCACTTTCGCAAGTGTTCTCGATTGCATTTAGCATATGCAAGAAGCCTTTAAACCCCTAGTTGCCCCTAGTGGATGAGTTGTAGTCTCGTGAGGATTTGCAGTAATGTTACCCACAAACATTGAACTAACTAACTAGGAAAATGAAATGGAATGAAAAGCTGGGTTGCCTCCCAGGAGCGCTAAGTTTACCATCTTCAGCCAGACAAATAAAGCAAACTACCCTAGTCCTATGAAAGCAATAAACCTACTTATACCTCCATCAGACTAGGAGATCAATCCTGGTAAATAGGATCAGTCAGAGATATGGACATGTCCTCTGAATCAAATTTCTCGAAAAATGGCTTTAAGCGATGTCCATTTACTTTAAACTCCTTGCCATTGTCAGGATCTCTTATCTCAACGACCCCATGAGGATACGCAGTGACCACAATGTAAGGGCCAGTCCAACGAGATTGAAGCTTACCTGGAAAGAGATGTAATCGAGAATTATATAAAAGGACTTTCTGACTAGGTGTGAATGATTTTCATAGAATACGTTGGTCATGAAACGCCTTCATTCTGTCCTTATACATTCTCGAGTTCTCGTATGTATCGTTCCGGAGTTCTTCGAGTTCATTCAATTGAAGTTTGCGTAGCGAGCCAGCGTTGTCCAGATTGAAATTTAATTTTTTTATTGCCTAGTAGGCTCTATGTTCCAACTCCACAGGCAAGTGGCAAGCCTTCCCATAGACAAGTCTAAAGGGAGACATTCCAATAGGGATTTCACGAAAACATCAAGGTGGGACCCAGATCATGTGAGTGAGAGTGCAAACTGTCGGTGCACTCACATTGCACCGAGTCAACAAAGCAGTCAAACTATGTTTGACCGAAATTTCCGCCAGATCCCGCGTCTGTTGCTGCGAATGGAGAACAGAGGATCGCTGCATGATCCCTGTGCGCCACCATGTGGACCTATAAGCTTAATCTGAGCCGTCCATCGAATCCCAACGGGTCGTCTAAGCCAAGAATAGGAGGAAAATCCAAAAGAAACGTAGAAGGAGAAAATCCAACTCTCCAAACAGAAGATTGACGGTTTTAAGAAAATCCTGTGGTCCTCATCAACAGAAGGCCAAAAACACATATTTCTAACCAAAATTCCGAGATGAATCTGGTGGCCAGTGTGGATTTCCTAAAAGTCAGCTGATATGGGCCCCACCATCAACACAGCGTAAGAAATTGCGCAAGCCTCTGTGTCTGTGAAAACTGACGTCGGTGGGGCATTATTTGATCTTGGCGGTGATCGGATTAGCAATCTAGACCGTCCATCATGCTACTGGGATGGTTTCAATCAGATCCCCAGGCTTTCCACCGTCGAGCAGGTTGTATCTTCACCCATAAGATGGGTCGACAGGGGCTAGGGCAGATTTAACTCCACGTTGTAAGATGGGTCGTAAATGGAGATTCAGGCCAATCAAGGCCGTTCAAACCTGAGGAGGGAGGGGACTAACCACTCCCAAGAAAGCTGATTAGTAGATTTAGTCAGCACAAGTATGGATTTCAGTTCGGGCGCAAGTTCCTTTCTGAAAATTGCTGCGGAAAAGAAATGCAGTGCGTAGAGCATTTTGGAAGGTGCGCTGCGCCTTATAAAAAAATGGCCAACCACAGAATTTGGGGGGGATTGAAGAGGAGGCATCAGATCGAGGGCTTGAATAGGGGACGTCAGATAGAGAAAGAGAGGCGGAGAGAGAAGTGTTGGAAATTTTTATATATTTTCTTTATTTTTTTTCTGCTTTTTCTTATGAATTATGTTGAGATTTAGTCTGATTATGTTAGGCTAAACCTCTTAGCTAGGTCTAAGAGGTGAAGCTTGTGGCGTGATGGAATGATCCTATAGTTGATTCATGTTGAACTTGTTATTGATTGGTTTGATTTTAAGGAAGGCTTTAGTTTTTAATGGTTTATTGTGACTGACATTACAATAAATCTGCGATAGCGTGAGTTTTTCCTTTTCATTATCCTGATTATGCAGTCAGGGAGTCCCATTGTTCACCATCGTCTCCTGGGCATGGTTGGATGATGGAATCATTCCTAACATTCATACATCTATCTGATTGATTGTTGATTAGTATAATTCTGTTGTTTACTTTGTCTCATGGGCATGGTTTTGTAATGGAATCAACTCTAATTCTCATACCTTTCATCTCTTTGAAAACTAGATCGGAGGAAGTTCAAATTGAGTTTTGGTGACGTATCTTCCAACTGAATGAAGATGGGACTCGAAGTCCAGTTGAGTTCATGAATCAAGCATAGATTTCCCTGATCTCTACAAGTGGATCCTCTGAATCCCTAGTTTCCTACCTCTAAATTTCTTAAGTTTTACATTAATATTTCACTATTATTCCCTCAAATTCATTCAATTTAGATTTCATCTTAATCTAGTTCTAATTCTAGTGAGTTTCAGATTACGCACAGGTTTCAGTCCCTTGGGATTCGACCTCGGTCTTACCGAGTTTATTATTACATCACAACCCTGTACTTGGGGAGTGAACACGCAACCCGGCATAAAGGGGTTAGTTGGCTAAAGTAGCTCGTTCTACTCCAAAATCATATATTTTACGCAGGATAACTCATTCCAAATTGTGAGATACGCCCGATCTAAGGTCCGACTATTCAGATAACTTCTGTCATCAACCGGGCCTTTTCTAATCAATCTTGGCCATGAAACTGTCCGCGACCCGCTCTACATCAGAGTGAAGCATATCTTGACATATATAAGACACATGCCTGACCTCAGGAAGAATCTGATCTCTCTTGGGGCATTAGAGACACTTGAGTGCAAGTTTACTGATTTTGATCAGGTCCTTTAAGTTTTTTAAGGGGCACTCATAGTGATGAAAGTATAGAGGAGTAGTAACTTTTATAAGTTGATCGGAAATACCGTATTAGGTGAAGTTACAACGTATGTAGCGGAGTCCACATCGGTACGTTTGTGGCATGCGCGTCTAGGCTACATGAGCAAGCGCAATATGAAGGTACTTTCTGATCGTTTTCTAATTCTCGTATTTAAAAGCATTGGTTTTCATATATGTGAGCATCGTATATATCGTAAATAACCACAGATAACTTTTAAAATTGAAAAGTAAGTTTATAAGGGTATACTTGAGTATATACATTCAGATGTATGTGGCCCATCGCCCGTTGTTTCTACTGGGGTCATCATTTTTTATCTCAATCATCGATGATTATTTCAGAAAAGCATGTGTTTATTCTCTAAAAAAATAAATTTGATGTATTCACCACATTCATAGTATGAAAGGCAATGGTCGAAAGGTAGACAAGGCAGAAACTTGAGGTTTAAAGGACATACAATAGAAGTGAATTCACTTTAAAGGAATTCAATTAGTTTTGTAAATACGAGGGGATTATAATGTACAATACAGTGAGGCACATACTGAACAAAATGGTGTAGTGAAACGAATGAATTGGAGTCTCTTAGAGAGAGCCCGAAATATGTTAAGTAATCCTGCATTGGGCAAGGAGTTATGAATTGGGGCCATGAATACAACTTGTTACCTAGTGAATTGATCTCCATCTACAATGATAGATTATAAGATTCTAAAAGAATTGTGGAATGGTCATGATGTCGATTACTCATAGTTGCAGGTTTTTTATTGCGATACTTACTCTCATGTGTAAGTGCTATGTTGTATATCAAGTACCCTGTGTTGTTAAATTTCATAGTGACTAACTACTTTAGAATGATAGACTTGTTCAAAGATGGAAAGTTCACCTTCATTAAAAAAAAATGTGCTACAAAGCTCAAGTCATGAAGATTGTTCTATCTTGTTTAAGATTAACTTCAAGTGCTACTTCTAGTTCAAGTGTAAGTTCTATTTAAAAGTTTAAATTAAAGTACATGTTCAAGTTCAAGAGCAAAACCAAGTTCAAGTGTTACTTCAAGTTTATGTGCTAGTGCAAGTCCAAGTGCACACTACATGGTCAAGATCAAGTTAAAGCTTCAAGTGTACAAGATCAAGCTTCAAGTAAATCAAGTTGAAGATCAACCAAAGGAGCTGAAGTTACAAGTTCAGTGTTCAATATTTCAGATATAAATGACCCTAGAAAGGCCTTAGGTTTAGGTCATTCATATTGCACATTTAGTATAGGTTATTGTGCTTGTTATAAGCTCTATTTCAACTAGTCATATCCTATGTTCGACTAGTCCAGGCTCTAGCTCGACCAGTCCAGGGCTTTTTTCAACCAGTCTAGGATTGTTGCAAATTTTTAGATTTTTCTAGTATAATCACGACCAATCGAGCATCCTGCTCGACCAGTCGTGGACACTGGCTCGACCAGTCGTGAAGGGCTCGACTCGAACTTAAGTAAGCTATTTTGGCCTCACTCGACCAGTCAAGGGACGGTTTTATCCGATGGCACCAGAATTTTTAAATTTTGGTTGAATCTTAAACCAGTCGAAGCTGACCTTAAACCAATTGAAGAAACTATTTTTCAACCTATAAATAGAGGACTTTTCTCAACTTTTTTCATTGATAAAAAGCCAAATCAAGCCTCCACTTTGAGAGAAAAGCTCCCGTGATTGTCAAGCTATTATCTGGTAAATTAAGATTCTTTTTATAGCTTTTTTATTTCTAATTTCTTAATCACTCTTTGCTTCAATCTAATTTTATAAATGGGTGTTCTTCTCTACCCCTTTTGAAATCTAAGAAATTAAATCAAAGTAGCCCAAGGTTGGATTAATTTAAAATTTATTTAGACCTAGAACCCTTTTATATGTGTGATTGAATATTAGACATCTTCATCTTTAAAGGAAGTGGTTCTATCGAGCTACATCAAGCAGAATCTTTAGATAAGTATTTTATTTAAATTACTTTTGGTTTTGAGATTGCCAGAAAATCTCTATTAGGGTTTTGACTAAGATAGACAGAAAATCTCAACGCAGGCTTTTTAATTGTGGCAGCTCATTGAAAACGTAATTGTAAAGGTTTTAAGGTGAACCTTAAAAAATCTTCTTTTATAGTGAAAGCCAATATCACGTGGGTTGTGATTATTAGGAGTGGAGTAGGTGTGGCTGTTTGAGAACAGTTGGTGTATACATCGAACCACTATAATTTTTGGTGTTTTGTGGTTGATATATGTGATGTATGAGTGGTGAATGATTGTATCTATTTCATGTACATGTGGTGAATGTTCTAATAGCTAGATTTCATTATTTTGCCTCTTGTTTTAGTTTGGGTTTTTTATCCTTATTGAGTTCAAGAAATCAGGTTGTCCTACCATAAACTTTAGTTTTTGGTGTAAGGTTGTCCTTTGAACAACATTTGAATCAACTTCTCAATACTATTGCAATTGAGAGTGTTATTTGATTTAGTTATCTTCATTTATATTCTATAATTATTTTTATTTGGCATAGTCCTATTCACCCTCCTCCCCTCTCCCCCCTCTAGGACTGAGAGCTCACCCTTTTCATCATGTACCGTCAATTGAGAGAGATAAGCTTGAGGGCGAATAAGTGTACTTTTATAGGCTATGGTGATGGAGTGAAGGAATACAGACTATATAATCGGGTCACTCAAAAAATCATAATTAACCGAGACGTCAACTTTGATGAAGATTCATTGTCCCACAAGGACAAACACAAGGAACCGAAGAAATCGGTTGTCATTGATATTGATATTAAAAAAGTTGATAAATGGGCAAACCCTGAGCCACAAGCATAGGTACAAGAGCATGTGGAGTAGCCACCTCTCAGAAAAAATTCATCGAGAGATCGCAAATTATCGGTCAGATATAGAGACGAGTCGAATGTAGCATTCGCCCTCATTATAGATGAGGGGGATCCGTCTACCTTCCAGGAAGCATTGGATGACCCCGATGTTAAGAAATGGATGACGGTCATATATAAAAAGATAGATCCCTATACAATAATGAAACATGGGAGCTGGTGAAGTTTCTATTATGACGTAAAGTGATCCGGTATAAGTGAATTTACAAGAAAAAGAAGGATATATACAAGGCGAGATTGGTCTTGAAAGGGTATGCGTAGAAAGAGGGTGTCAACTTTAGCGAGATTTTTGCGCCTGTGGTCAAGCAAGTATCTATCAGATTTTTATTAGCGTTGCTTGCCTAATACAACCTAGAATTTGAATAGGTGGATGTGAAGACTATTTTCCTACATGGGGAGATGGAAGAGCAAATTTACATGAAATAACCAAAAGGATTCGGAGTAAAAGAGACTGAGAATAAAGTTTGTAAATTGAGGAGGTCATTATAAGACTTGAAACAATCACCTAGGCAGTGTACAAAAGGTTTGATACTTTCATGTTGGGTCAGTGATTTACCAAAAATGAATATGATCATTGTGTCTATTACAAGACACTGAATGATTAGCAATTCATCATACGGGTATTGTGTGTAGATGATATACTTATTGTCAGTCATAAAATGTCTAAGATCGATACATTAAAGACTCAGTTGTCAGCGACATTCGAAATGAAATATCTGAAAGCTACAAAGAAGATTCTCGACATAGATGTTCACAGAAACATACAGATGATCAAACTATGGTTATCACAGGTAGAATACCTTAAGAATGTATTGATAAACTTCCGTATGGACAAACTGAAACTGTTTAGTGCACCCCATGTTGATCACTTTAGGCTTTCTTTTAAACTATGTCCTACTACATATGAAGAAAAGCAAGTGATGTCTCATGTATCCTATTCGAGTGTTATTGGCAATATGATATATGTCATGGTCTCTACTAGATGGGAGATTTCACATGCAGTGGGTGTTGTGAGCAGATACATTACTAACCCCGACAAACAACACTGGGAAGCAGCAAAATAGTTTCTTTGGTATATACGAGGTACGGTAGACCACGCCTTGATGTTTGAAAAGTCAGAGGACAAATTAATAGACTATGTGTGAATGTTGATTATGTAGAAAATATAGACAATAAATTGTCGATTTCTGACTACTCATTTGTGTTAGTAGGTGGACGATAAGTTAGATGTCAAAGCTTCAGTCTATGGTTGCTCTTTCCACAACTGAAGCTGAGTTTATGGCAGTGACAAATACATTCAAAAAATACGTTTAGTTGAGAGGAAAGATAAATCAGCTTAGGCTTCAATAAGAAGTCATGCCAGTTAATTTTGACAGCAAAAATGCGATTAATTTGACGAAGGACTCTATTTATCACTCGCGTACTAAACATATTGATATCCATCATCATTTTATCTAACGAATGCTGGAGAAAGGTAGTGTAACTCTAGAAAAAATTTATACAAGCGTGAACCCAGACGACATGCTTACGAAAGTAATTCTTATAGAGAAGTTCAAGTTTTGTGCTACTTATTTATGCTTAGCGAAGGATTTAATGAAGATGGAGTGTGCACACAAAGCAATAATGAAGCAATGATGGAAGACGATTAAAGATGGTGATAGCATGGTGGAGCAATAGAGCAGGAAGATTAAATCCATTGTGGAGATTTTTATCAGATGTCTTCAATTTAACTGAGATCAAGGGTTTATTAATTCCATCAACAAACCACTTCATGCCATCGAGAAAATTCAAAAAAAATCCCAATTGCTCATTGAACAGTTTTGGAGTTGCTACTCGATGTCATTGATGGTTGCTTCAATGTTATTGACTAGTCTTCGATCACTGTCAATGCCATCAAAGGTCTCATCAACAGTGCGCACAAAATTACATAAGTACGCGATTTGTTTCTAATTCCAATTGTGATAGTATATATATTAGGTGTAATCGGGATTACAATATTATAAGTGAATGTTAATACATTTCAAAGAAGTTCAATAGAAAAGTTAGGGTTTTAAGAATCGATTTTGTGATTGTTTGGATTGATAAATCCATCCATCTCTTGTAATATTATTTCAT
This sequence comes from Magnolia sinica, assembly GCF_029962835.1. Taxonomy (NCBI): domain Eukaryota; kingdom Viridiplantae; phylum Streptophyta; class Magnoliopsida; order Magnoliales; family Magnoliaceae; genus Magnolia; species Magnolia sinica. The sequence goes on along the minus strand of NC_080574.1, from coordinate 130,916,054 downwards.
AGTGGATTGCTTGTTACTTTGTTCCATAGTTTTTTTCTGTAAGGATTTTTCCATATAAAATTCATGTGTTCTCTAAGTATTTTTGTTTACATTTGATTTTGTCTTATTTGATTGAATTCGGATTTATTTCCATATGATCCCCAACAGACTGAGGGTCATCGATCATGACATCTCCCATGTAAAGTCAATTGTAGAGATGTGGTAAGTATTTAAAAAAATTTATTTTCAAATGCATGAAATTTAGAAAATGAATTTAGATGGGAGGAACGATTTCATTAATTTGAATTTGGCAAAGCAAGCTACAAATTCATGAATTTGGAGGCAAATTTAGTAATTCTTTTATCAGCAAATTCATAGATAAATCAATTCATTATCGTCCATCCAAGACACAATTACTGTACCCCTTACCAACAAAAAGTTCCTAAAAGCTGAAGCTATGTGGGCCCACCGTGATGCCGTTAAGATGAACTATATGCCCAAATATCATCCTAATCCAAAACCTTTGTGGCACCCACAAAGTTTCCAATGGTGGGCAGCAATCCTCATTATTTCATGTGGTGTGATTCACTGTTTCAAATCCACTTTATATCTGGACTCATATCTTACTGTGAACTTGCAAAACTGATACATAGCGTAGATTTTTTCATGTGCATCTAGGTGAGACCCACGTAACAAATCGGTCAGTGAGGTCAAATTAGAAAAACTCGATGGTATTGGACCCTCGAAAGCATTGCCTTGAATATTCCTGCATCAGAGCCTCGAAAGCAATGCGTTGAATAAAATATGAGGAATGCTCTGATATTCTTAGAGCACCATAAGTTACGGTGCTCCTAGTTTCATTAAGTCACTTAGATCAGAGTTCTCCAGAGCATGAGAGGGCGCTTGAGAGGGAATGCGTGGGGCCGCATAAGAAGGCATTTGAGAGGTAGTGCGTGGGGCCGCTCGTAAGCCGGTGCTATCCCCGAAAAAAGAGTGTTTGCTTCATTCACGGCCAGGAGTAGGAATCACTCATCTGCGTTTATACTCTTCATTGGCAACTTGGCGTTCAGCTGCTCGATGGCCAATCTCGTCCAAATTTTCTAAAAATATGGCAGGGTGGTTGAGGATCATTTGCCCCTTTTCCCTGGTACCAGAAAACCTAGGGGTTTTGCATTTGTCCGATTCATGTATGAGGATGACGCTAGAGCTGCCAGAGGGGTGCTTGATAGGAAAAGGATTGATGGCAGAGTGGTGTCCATCCAATTCACTCATGCTAAAACCCCTACCACAAAATACCATTTCCATTCCCCACCAAAACCCTCTGATTTTCCTCTTTTTTCACCTGCCAAAAACCCCTCCCCCTACAGAAACCCTAGCCCTAGGTGGAGAGGCTGGGAGACACCCCCTTCAAACCTGAGAGATGAACATCCCTCCCACAGACAGATTTCGGCGGACCCTGCAGTGGTGGCAGCCAAGCTGCAAGATCTGGAGTTTGGTCTGGTTGGATGGTCATGTGAGAAGGTGATTTCAATTACTTTTCTTTAGGGTGGCATCAGGGCCTCAACAATCGACATTGTCAGACTCTCCAACTCCCATTTCCTGTTCACCTTCAAAACCAGGGCTGATATGATTGATTTTGTTGAGGATTCCGCCCTATGGCAAGGTTTTGGGCTGGTCAGGGTATCCCCATGGTCCTCGGATATCTACCCTCTGTGCGAAGAAGTTTGGATCAGGCTCTATGGCATTCCTGCCCATGCGTGGACCGAGGCAGTGCTCCACAATCTGGGAGCCACACTAGGTTCGGTTCTTCGGATAGACACATGTTCTCGACATGAGATCTTCCAGCGATTCACAAGAATCCAGGTGAGATTGGTGCTAGGCTCCTTTGTTTAATCCCAGCTATCCCTGCTGGTTGTAGGAAAATCTTTCCCAATCTAGTACCATTTGGAGAACATCAAGGCCTCTGTCCCACCCCTTCCCAACGACATCTATAAGGGTGATCAAAATGCGGCCCATGAATCGACTAGAGAATGGGTTTCCAACAGATTTTATGGTGGGAAATCCGGTGTAGAGGAGCGCCCCACAATTGTTTGGGCAAATGCTACAGACAACAACAAGTCTATTGAGAGGCCTACACATCCTGCAGACCCATCTCCTGTGATAGACCACGACCAACTCTGCTCTACTCATCAAGGAGATCTGGCCTTAGATGCGGCCCCACTCCTTCCATTGCCACCTTGGCTGAATCCTGAAGATCATGGCATCCCTTTCAGCATCTCCACAGAGCTCCTTGTTGTGGATATCCACCCTCCCCTAGCAAAGTCAGCTAATTTGCCCTCTTCCCGACCTGCTGATGCTGATATATCACATAACTCTTTCTCTGCGCAGCCAGCTACCGGAGATATGTTGAATCTGATAAGCATTTGCACAAGGCTCTTCTCCCAGGAAACCGTCATTCGGCTTCATCGAAGGAAATGATAATCAGACAGGTGCGTAATTTATCTGAGAATATAAGTGATGATGATAATGTAGATTCTCATACAGGTTGTTTGGCTTCATCGGGTCCCCTTTGACCGCCTAAGGGTGGCGTCCTGCTCGATTACTACCCCCCGGGAGTATCCAAATCAACCGGTAACTCTCCAATCTTTCCTTTGGAGGGCAGTGACTACGACCTGGACTCTATATGCTCTAAATCCCCTGTCCAAACTCCACTACCCATTAAGAATGCAGTGGGATGGCCAATGCCGCCTGGTCTGTCTGATGGTTACGTCTTAGTATATAGGAAATTAGATCTCTCGGTCGATCTTTCTCCTTATCGGCTATCTCACAGCGAAGAAGACAATCGTAGAACCAACCCCCAGGAAATCCAAGACCTGGCTAATGGCAGCCCTATTGTAGCACCTTGACTGAGGGTGCTCCCCATTTGGGTGCATCTTCTTGCCCCCAATCTGATATTTATGCTATCAACCACTCTCCCATCACCTCTGTGAAGCCTGGTAACAGGACACCTTGGTCTGATTTGCGTAAGGGGATTGAGTGTTCGAAGATCGCTAGGGGCTCCCGTTTCAACAGCAACGTCAGCATAGGAAGTAAGCCTTGTTCGTTTGGATAGAGTCTGTCTCTGAAGGTGTTCTTAATGAGTCCATCTACGAGGGTGTTTATAATGAATAATATCCTCATATGGAATGTTCGGGGCATGGCTAACTTAGCCACTACACAAACTGTCCGTAGGTTGATTAAGGATCACAACCCGGTGATCTTAGCCATCTTAGAACCCATGACGGGTGAGCATAAACGAGCTGGGATAGGACTCAAGCTGGGCTTTCACATGTCCTTCTCCAATGCCAGCAAAGGGGGTAAAATTTGGGTCTTCTGTAGTAATTTTATTTCCTTCTCCCTTATTAATATGACTAACCAGATCATTTCTATAGATGTCTGTCAATCAGATTCTTATCCCTCCTGCAGGCTGTCTTTTGTCTATGCTAAATGTTCCAGAATTACCGAAGATTACTCTAGGATAGCTTGACGTCGATGGCAGCAGGTTTTTTTGGGCCTTGGTCAGTCGGTGGGGATTTCAATGCAGTTCTAGACCCTTCTGAGAGGATTGGCAATAGAAATTTTGATTAGGCAAGCTCCAATGAGTTCCATAATGCTATCGATTCAGCGGATCTTATGGATGTCGGTTTCATAGGTAACAATTTTACCTGGAGCAATAATCGGACTGGTGCGGCTAAGGTCTAGGTGAGGCTTGATAGAGTTTTGTATAATGGGTCATGGATGAGCTGTTTTCCTGGTTTTTGCATTCATCATCTGCCGCAGATGAGCTCTCACCACTCTCCTTTGATCCTAAATTTTCCGAAGCCCTTCATTTCTGCCCCGAGGCCATTTAGGTTCCAGAGGATGTGGTTGCTAGATGAGTCCTTTCTCAAAGTGGTTGAGGAAGCGTGGAGACCTTCCTTTTCAGACCAGCCCATGTTGAACATTCTCCTAAAGCTCAAGAATGTGAAGAGATATCTGAGATCATGGAATCGCGATGTCTTTAGAAATGTCTTCCAAAACATCAAAAATGCAGCAGAAGTTTTAGATCAGCCAGAGGGTTTGGCCCAAACTCCTTTTTCGAACATCAGCGCCCAAGAGATTACGACACCCAGATCCAAGTTGGCTTGCATGGAACTAACTGGCGAGATTTTCTGGAAGCAGAAATCTCGCAATAGGTGGCTTAATGAAGGCGATAAAAATAACAAATTCTTCCATTTATCAGCCTCTGATAGAATTAGGAGGTCAGGCATCTTTCAAATCAGGCTTCCCTCTAGGGTTACGTCAATTAATCAGGAGACGATTAAGCGGGAAGCCGTCAGCTTTTTTCAAGCATTGCTGACAACGCCCTCTCCCCCAATTGGTTGACTACCTGCGGATCCAGCTAATTTCTCTATCCCCTCGCTTTTTTCAAAGGAGGATAACGCCTTCCTCATGCAGATCCCTTCCTTGGAGGAAGTCTGATGCGCGGCGGTCGTCATTCCACAAGATGGGGCTCCAGGGCCTGATGGCTTCTCTGGTGTATTCTTTGCTAACTATTGGGACATTGTGGGGGTGGATATCCACAAAGCTACGGTAGGATTTTTTCAAGGGGGAGAGATTCCTCGGGCCTTCACCTCCTCCCTTATAGCCTTGATCCCAAAGTCTACCGGGCCAAAATCTTTCTCAAACTACCGCCCATTGACCTATGCAATTGCATTTACAAGATCTTCGCCAAGATTGTGGTAGCCAAGCTAAGTTCCATTTTGCCTAAGCTGATCTCCAAAGAATAAGGCACGTTCGTTAAAGAAAGATTAATTGCGAAAAATATTTTCATTGCCCATGAAGCTTTCTGAGAAATCAACAGGAAGGTTAGAGGTGGGAATCTTTTGTTAAAGCTGGATATGGAAAAGGCCTATGACAAAGTGGACTGGTCTTTCTTGAAACGGGTCCTTCTTTAATTCGGTTTTGCGCCTCCCTGGGTCCAGATGATCAAATCTTGCTGGCAAAACAACTGGCTCTCTATCCTAGTTAATCGGGAGAGTTGTGGCTTCTTCAAATCCTCCCGAGGGCTGCGTCAGGGTAACCCGTTATCCCCGTGCCTGTTTATCATCGCAGCCAAGGCACTTAGTAGGGGCTTGTCTTCTCTCATTGCGGATGGCCTGTGTAGTCCTTTCAAGTTGAAGCAGGGATGCCTCCAACTCTCCCACCTCCTATATGCAGATGACACGGTGCTACTCATCAATGGGTCCTGCCGGTCGCTCATAGCAGTTCAAGATTTCATGCAAAAATATTAGTCAGCGTCAGGCCAGTGCGTTAACTTGTGAAAGAGTGCATTTTTCTATTCTTCTTAGCTCCCTGCAGGCAAGATCCGGAGCATTAAGAGGACCTTCGGCTTTGGGAAAGCTCCCATGGGCCTTACTTATTTGGGTATCCCCATTGTTCAAGGGAGAACTTCCAGTAGAGATTTCAGCCCCTTGACTGGCAAGATCTTAGCCAGGATTCAAGGATAGAATGGTAGGCTCCTCTCTTAAGCGGGTAGGCTCACATTAATCTCTTCAGTCCTGTGCAGCATCCCTATGCACATCATGTCAGCCTAGGTTGTTCCTTCTAAAACTCTACAGCAGATTGAAAAGGCTATTGTAAACTTCTTGTTGGGCTGGAGAGAAGGTAGAAACAAGGTTCATTGGAAGAGATGGGGATTTAGTCTCTACCCCTAAGGCTTAAGGCAGGCTGGGCATCAGAAAGCTGAAGGATGTCATGCAGGCTCTTCATCTCAAGATGTCATGGAGGGTCAGGTACATCAGCGAAGATAATCTATGGGCAAAATTTATGCAGTCTAAATACAAATTGCCTGGCCCGAACCCTTCTAGTTTTAGATCTGGCGTTGGATGCTCGCCGTTTTCGAATAAACTGGTGAATTTATTTCATATTCTGGATAGGCATGGCCAGTGGGAAATTGGTCGCGGCAACTGTAATATGTGGTTGTGTAACTGGTCGGGCCTGGGTCCTTTGCAAGACATCCCTTCCATTATCATCCCTTCTGATCGTCGGCACCTTCTGGTGGCTGACTTTCTCACAGCTAACAACCTGAAGCAGGACACACTGGTAGCTCTCCCTGCCTCGATTCGGGCTCACATGGTCAATAGAGGATTCTGCACTTCCAACAGCGACGATTCTTACATCTAGCCTCATGACCCTAGTGGGATTTTTTTTGTTAAATCAGGGTGGGAGGTGGTGAGGACGCACAGGCAAAGATTGCCTTGGGCTAAGTGGGTGTGGCACCCATTACTTCCTCCAAAAATCTCTGTCTTCCTTTGGAAAGTTCTGATGAATGCGCTCCCCATTGATGGAAATGTTCAGAAAAAAGGAATTTCCCTCGCATCGAAGTGCGAATGCTACGATTTGGGACATAATCTATCTTCTTCCCTTGAATCTTTGTCCCATCTTTTCCTGCACGGGTCCCTGGCGCAGGGGATCTGGAATCTTGCTACAAACATGCTGGAAGTGTCGTCAGTTCCTCATTCCTCCATTCTGGACCGTCTCTTGTGGTGGTGGGTTCTCCCGCGTAGTTGTGCTTCTTCTGCCTTCCGAATATTGGCCCCGGCTTTTCTGTTATGGGTGATTTGAAAGGCCAGGAACGAGTCAAGATTCGATGGCCACAAAGTCTCGGTCCATAGTGTGTTCCATAGAGCTTCTTAGTGGCTGCAGAATTCAGCCACATGGCACAGGCCTCCTCAGTCTTCCCCATCCAACCCAGCTGGCCCAGGCTCCATGTCATCCCTTCCTTCCACTCGTTTCGAGGTCGTGAGGTGGCAAAAACCCCCAGCCAGTTGGTGCAAGCTTAATGTCGACGGATCCGCCATCGGGAATCCGGGGCTCGCTGGGGGTGGCGCCATTTGCAAAGATCATAATGGCACCATGATCTTCGCTTTTCACAACGGCTACGGCGTAACATCCAACAACAGAGCAGAAATCAGGGCTCTCCACGATGGAGTGGAACTGTGCGTCCTCCACAGGCTGCCGAACATTCTCATTGAATCAGACTCAAGATGAGTCATAGATTGCATTCTAGGGAAGTCCTCTGTCGAGTGAAAATGGAACTATTGGATTTATAGAATCAAGAAACTCCTTTCCAAGGGGTCCTTCTCCCTTGCCCTCATCCCTAGAGAGGCCAACAGCCCAGTGGACTATTTAGCTAAGCAGAGCAGTACATCCCAAGAATCCAAGTGCATCTCGGTTCCCTCTTATCTCCCTTCTCTTGCTAGAGGTTCCTTCTTTTTGGACAAAACAGAGCTGGGATCTATTAGAAGAAGAAGATCGGTTATGTATAGGATATGATAGGCGGCCAGCCTTTTTTGCCTTTGGTCTTCGCCTGAATTCCCTCCTTGTAATTTTGCCTCATCAATGAAATTCTCCTTTTCTCAAAAAAAAAAACAAAAACAAAAAAACGTAGCAATTCCACTTATCGGAACTGTCTGTTGTTTGTCGGAGCACAAGCAATTCCCATCCATCAATCCGTGAATTTACTAAGTCGTGAGGTGATCCATTATCCTAAATAGGCGTGAGATTCCTACCCCATGATTTAACAATAGAAGTGTGCATCCATCATTTTCTCCGATTGAATGCAATTCATGGAGAGTTTTTGCCCCCTAGATTTATAGCCTTTGCCTGTTGCTGATTGTAACTTGAGATGCCGATCGCACGGTGACACCAGCACCACGTAGCTCGGTGGGGTTGGGATGTGGCAGGATTTGACTAAGCCACGTACTGCTACGAGACATGGAGCCCACACAAAGTAAAGCATGTTTGGAAGTTGCTATATAAAGTAGGATGCGGCTTCAGTGGATCTCTGACAGTGGGGCGGCCCACCGTGACACGTGCCTTACATTCATGCCGTCCATCAATTTTGATAGCTCATTTCAGGGCATGATCCAAAAATGAAGTATATCCAAATCTCAACTTGGACCACACCATAGGAAACAATGGTTATTAACCACCATTAAAATCTTCTAAGAGGCTACCTCCATATTTATTTTCCATCTAACCTGTTGATAAGGTCATAAACACCCGGATGAAGGACCACACAAACGTCAACTTGACCTAAAAATTTATGGCTCAAAAAAATATTTTAATAATCTATCAACATTGCTTCCAGTGATGTATTCCAGCTCCAATTCTTCGTTTTTTAGATCATGCCATAAAATGAGCCATTAAATATGATGAATGGTGAATATAAGGCACATACATTACCGTAATGACGCAGGGATGAAAGTAATGAGGATAGCTACTCCGAATCCACGGAGCTTCTCTGGACTCCAAACAGAGACTACTCGAATCCATGAGGAAAGAAAGCAGAAAATAGAAATAAATTCCAATAAATTCGAAATTGATTAATTGATGAATAAAAACGAGTTCACAACCCTTTAAATAAGGGTACCAAGCAATGGGATAGAAATCAGAATCAAACTACAACTCAAACTCATAGAATCCGTGACTTACTATAAATAGTAAACTTACTATTTATAGACAGTCATGATGTCTACTAGTGCGCAAGGTTTTCAGCCAAAAATAGTGTCTCATTTGGCTTCACCAAACCGTTTTCCTAATTATTCTAAGCTCTTTTCACATTGGGCGCAACTTCTAAAGCCGACGGATGAAGAGTTATAATCAAACTAAAACTTACTATTTATAGCAAAAATGAAATTAAAACAGGGAAACGACCGTCAATCCAGGGATTTTTCGTAATTCCGAGCTGCGTAACTCAGCGTAGCGGGGTTAGTTAGCTAAAGTAGCTCGTTCTACCCCAAAATCATATATTTTACGTCAGGTAACTCATTCCGGATTGCGAGATATGCCCAATCTAATGTCCGACGGTCCGGATCACTTCTGTCGTCGACCGGGCCTTTTCTGATCCATCTTGGCTATGAAACTGTCCGTGACCCTCTCTACATCACGTAAGTTCTAGAGTCAGGATCCAATGAATACACATTCGAACCAGTGTTTACTTATTCAGTCTACATCTGACAGTGGTATACGGCTCAATCAAATTCCACCACATCCCAACATCGCCAAAGCTATGTGGTGTGGTAGTTGCCATGCACTCTACATCAACATAGAGTAGGAATTTTTTCATTTTTTTTAAACACACGCATGCACACCCCCACACACTCACGCAGTAGGGGGATTTCACCACCTGCGGGTACTAAAACCCTCAACCAGGTGTTGAAACTCGTGAGAGTATACCACCGGAATAAGAGTAAGGACCCATAGGTTGAGCAGGATTGAGTGACACTTCCACATTTCAACGAGTGGCTGTGCTACAAACATAAATAACCTTAGATGATTATTGAGATAATATCCTCTTAATATGATAAAAGAATTCCTACTATTTTTTCTCTCAATTGAAAAAATATTAGAAAAATAAAATAATGGGTATAAAAGCTTGATTTAACAACCTTGAGTCGCAGCTCGAGTACTTGTCCAACCAAATCACTTTCAAACATGATTAGCGTGATCAATTTCTGACCGTCAAAACCACCACTCTTTTTTTTTTTAACACACGCACATACACCCCCACGCACTCACGCCGTAGTAGGATTTCACCACCTATGGTACTTGAACCCTCACCGAGTGTTGAAACTCCTGAGAGTCTACCACCGGAGCAAGAGTAAGGATCCTCAAAACCACCACTTCAGGGCTGATGGTGATGAGGTGAGGCCCACCTCACCTAATCCACTCCCCGTCGACATAGGCTGTCCATTCTTGTTTTGATAATATCTCTTCTAAAATTAAAAAAATAATAAAAATACAAATACAAATTGAAGACTGCTAACTTGCAACGCTCATCGTCGGGCATACATGGAGCTCCCCTTCGCATATGTGGCAGATATGAACTGTTGATATTGGATCATCAGATGGACAAGCTACAGCCCAAGAACAACATTGATTGCACAATCCCGACCATCCAACTAGTTGTAAGTTTTTCCCATTGAATCCAGACCATTCCTTTGACAAGACACTAATAAGATGTCTTCCACAGAAAAATTTCCTCTCATTTTCGTATATATCCTATCGAAGCGGTGGCCCACCATATCAACAGCCACGATCACCACAAACGTTAATTTGCCGCGTCTCTCGAGAGAAGCGAGTTGCATTATTCCCTCTATGAACTTGTACAGCACTCGATTGGATGTTAGAAGGGATGGCAGTTTGGTAGTATTGCTGAAGCATCAGGGTATAAGATAGGGAAGCTTTAAGAAATTAAACCAACATCGTTATAGAATACCAAAACGTACGAATATTAAAATATATTCTAACACCGTCGAACTGTCCACTTCCAGACTTCTAGAGCCACCTTTTTAACTTTTCACCCCCTAAAAAGCCAGCTTTTGTCACCTGAAACCTAAAAAGGTAAATTTCGGTATTTGATACTCCGGCAGAGATTGACCTTCATGCGCAGCTGCTCAGAAATTGGTCTAACTACAATTAAACTGACTAATTCTTTGTGGGACCCATTATTTTTAAGAGGATTGTCCCAAAATAAGAGAGGTCGAATATCCTAACAACCGATCGTGGAAACTTGTTTGTTGAAATTGGACCGTTGGATATGGTTCATTTTGAAACCGTCCAATAAAAGTCCACCAATCCCATAATCAGATGCTCCAATAAAATAATGTTGGCTCATGATACATCTAATCTGGGACCCATAGCTTGGACGGTTTTATTAGAGTTAGTGATGTCCCAAGTACACAAAATTCCAAGTATTCTACAGTGGCTGCGTATCATCCATCACACTCTGCCAGAGTATCATTTGGAAATCAAGATGTTGAAACTTTTTAGTTTTCTTGGCTTTTGTGCCCCTTCTCTCTACTATGGTTGCATGGGTGATTGGAATCCTCTGCAACACCCGAGTACGTGGGGTCCACCATGTTATATCTATATAATCCACTGCGACTATCGTGTTGTATCCTTTATGTTATTTGCTTATGTAAAGAATCAGCTAAATCTGTTTCTTAGATGGGCCACAACACATGGAACAATGTGGATATAATGCAGACCATTGGTTTGTTTGTGGAGCCACCATGGTGTGCCTTTCATCAAACCCATCAATCATTATAACACAGGGGATGAAGGGAAGACATGAAAATCAGCCTACGAAGGGGGCATGGATTTTCAGAAAAAACTTGTTAGGCGGAAAGTTCTTATGCTGGGATGATAAGTGAGTCCAAGCTCATTTTAAGACACGCAAAAAAAAAAAAATAATAAAAAATTAAAGATTGTTCAACACTCAAGTGGAATGTAAGAAAGGGAATGGCTTGGATTCAATTACCATCATTGAAATATTTTTAAGTCTACAAAAGTTTTATATCAAACCAATTTCTTGGTGTTTTCACTGGCAATGATTTTATAAACATTTTACATGGCATATGAAAATAAGGTGGATCCCAAAAAGGTTCGACGTAGGGAAACTCTTTCCCAATTTTTGCTCTGATCATATGCCCACTTAATTTGTAGATCTACCTCATTTTCTATCACATGTCGCCCACTTAATTTTTAGATCTACCTAATTTTCTATCACATGTCCTGAAATCAGATTGGAAAACGGAGGAACAAAGTAAATTTACTATAAACATCACAGTGGGCCCCACATTTCATATCAGCACAGGAAATTCCTGCTAAAGGCTTTCTGCGGAAATACGTGCGGGAAGGAATAACTATGGGTCCTTACTCGTGCCCACACTCACGAGAGTTTCAACACGAGGTCATGGGTTTGATACCCACATAATGTATCCAAAACACAAGTGGGCCACACAAATGAAATGGTAAGAACAAAAACAACCCCTTAAAGGTTTTATAAAGATGACCGTGACATTTACAGGATATGCGTGGCTTTTCCTCTACTCCTGTGGGAGTCTTGTAAAAAAGATAGATGAAGTTGATGTGACATGGACCTTAAAAATGTCCAAGACACAATTCTTTTCACCTGAGGAGACTACATTTAAACATAAAGGATAAGTTTTTAACGTAAGCCAAACGGAGCATTCGCTTTTTTTATCTAACTCGAAGAGAACTTATCTAATCAAATTAAACCTCTATTTGTATGGATGAACTCACAAAGACAAAAACACTCTTACTTTTTCAAGCTGCTTTACCCAAAAGATAAAGAGATATTTTCGTTCAAAACCCTATTTTAATACCTTAAAAATCTTCTTTGATAGCGTAAGTTTTCAAGCGTCGAAAAATTTAAAAAATAGAAGGCATAGCACAGAAGAGTCTACAATGCCAATTTTTTCAAACATAAATCTAAAAACAAAGTAGATCTAAAACGAAAAGCAAGGGAAACAGTAGGCAGGGAAATGTACGGAGTTTAAATCTTCTTGGAGCACACCATGATGTTTATACGCAATCTAAACCGTTGATAGGGTTGTTACTACTGCAGGCACAAATATTATCCTGGATTCCTGATGCAAGACTCCTGTCACCCCAGGGCATTCAATCCCCATTGTTTCTTGTGATATAACTCAAAAGAGTTCTACATCTTCTTAATTTTTAGTTCCTTGCCCCGTGTTGTAGTCTTCCAAAACGGATGAATGGAATGGAAGTGTCACGGGCATCTTTAAAGGCCCACACAACCCTGGCACACGAAGCGGATGGCCTATGACGCCTGTGCCACATGAGGTCCAAAGAGATGCTGCCACTCCATTCAACTATTTTGAAAGATCTAAATTGGATAGGAATCTAAAAATCAGGTAGATCCAAAACTCTAATGAGCTACGTGAATGAATGAATGAAACAGTAGTAGCAGAAACGTCCACCGTTGAAACCTTCTTGAGCTGACCATGATGTTTATATCTTATTCAAACCGTTGTTGTTGGGGTTATTACTAGTAAGATAAGCTCTAGGCACAAATCCACCCCAGGACTGTGTGGGCCCATAGAGATGTCTGTGATAAATCCACTCCGTCGGTCTATTTTGAAAGACCACGATAAGACAGGATTACAGATCTAAAACTTAAGTGAGCTATACCACACAAAACAGTGGGGATTGAATATCTGGCAGTGACAGTAGTTTTGTATCAGGATGATATTTGCTACTACCGTTTATTTGAGTGGTAATAATTCTGTGAACGGTTTGGATGGAAATCATGGTCAGCTCTAGGAAGGTTTCAATGGTGGATGTTGCTATTCCCATTGCTTTGTTGGTGTGGCCCACCTGAATATTGGATCTACTAATTTCTAAATTCTTACCCGATTATGGTCTTTCAAAACAGATGGACGGATTGGATTTGTCACTGAATTTCTGTAGACCCCACACAGCCGCGGGCACAGAGATTACAGGCAATCCGCTCCCATCTACCTGGCCAGTCTCTTTGCAAAGTATACACGTGTTTTTAATTTCTGAAAGTGGAGTTATCTTTTGACGATCCAGGCCGTTGGTCTGTTTTCTTCTCTCTTTGATGGACCATTAATCTGGAATATCATTTAGAACAGACTACAAAATTCTCTTTTTGTGGTGTACAAGTAAACGGTTAAGAAGACAAAGACAACCACAGTCCACGTAAGGTGCTGATATTGGTTGCTGAAATCTTCCAATCTAGGAGATTTTTGGGTAATGTTTCATCCACGTAGGACCCAACAGACCAATGGTTAGGATTAACGAACGATGGGCCCCACTTGCGAGAATTGAAAACCTGTCTACACGGTGTAAAGGTGCATAGCATGTGGGATTTGAGGAGTTGCTTATTTTCGTACACGTGCACCTATGTGACTTAATCTAAACCGTCCAAATCGTGGGACCAACTGTAGATAGATCATAATCCTAAAACTAGATTGATTTGATGATCCCAATGTCTGATTAATGGAAATTAATTGAAGATCGCGGGCACCAATCTTTTTCATTTTTCAATTGAATGTGGACCATCAATGCATTTCTCTTCTCAACCGTTCAATTGTCCCATATTCTTAGAATGTGTTGGAGATTCTCTAGCTCCATATACATACAGCTTTCTGTCCCACAATGGCAGATGAGCTTGAGATCTGATCTGTCCAAGAACTCAAAATGCCACACATGAGGAAGACAATGGACGGTCCATAATAAAGGTGATAATTGACTGAGTTGGCTGTCGGGTTCGGGTACTGGCCCGATGTAGGTCGGGCTGGGGCCTGTAGGTCGGTGGCCTGAATTTGGAGTTTGGTTATTAAACTGTCTGGCTCGGACCTATCAATGCCCGATGTGAGCCCGATAATAAGCCCAAGTAGACATAAATGGATGGGCTTACCATTAACTGAAGGCCCGAATTCAACGGGACGGCCCGCTCGTATCATTTTGGCCCATTAATAGTTGGGTCCGGGTAACCCAGATCGGGCCCAGACCCGGCCTGCTAAACTATGGTGCGTTGGTGGGCCCTAAGCATTTGATCGACGGTCAAGGAACACGCGGTCCAAATCGGCTACCATCGAGAAAAGTTAAATATACGATTTTGACCATTCATCTTGTTTGTGAGCCCCACAAATGACCAACGGTAACAAGATGGAAGACCTTGAATTATTTAACCAAAATTGCCTAGCCATGGATCTAGACCGTCCATCTCATGGGCCACACTTTTAATTAACCGTCCTTCTCAAGAATCATTTTGATTGGATAACCCTGGCCATCGGATCAATGGTTGGAGTCCCAACTGTTAGATTGATATATGTCCTAAGATCAATCAAGATATCCAAGTGGGCCCATGATTTGAAGTTGCATTGCCACATGGATCCTGGGATTTGCTTTTACAAAGCGTGTGTGCGCGCACAAAATCTGGGTCAGTCAACAGGTCGACCGCATTGAGTAGGTTCCACGTCCTGATTATGAAAATTGGGAGGCTAGCAGCTAGCCACGAACACAAGTAAGATGAAGAAGGGCATTCTTGCGTGTGAAGACCATTCATCCAGTGGGCCTCGCCATGTGTGCAGATAGTCATCAGGTGGGACATGCGTCTGTGGGACAAATGGATGGTTGAAAGGGATTGATCAATGGTCCGCAGTCAATGTACACAGCTGGCCCACATAATCAAAAACCTCTTTAAGTTCCACACCACGTGCCAATGAAAGAGTATGATTTACCTACTGCCCATCCGGCGTAGCTTAAAGTGGAAGGATTTCTCTGTGCCTAAGGCTCGAGAGGAGAAAAGTATTTTTTTTTTTTACGGTCGTAGTGAGATGTACCAAAATAATATATTCTCTCACAATGAGAAAATTCAATTTACAGTGTCCAATTAAGTAAATTAAGTATGAGACCTTTAAAACTATAATTCTCCTTATAGAATGACATAATGTCATTATAGTAAGGGTCTTTTTGGGAGCGTTGATTTGGAATCTGCTGGATCAGGAATCCCTTGGATTTGAAATCGTCCTGTTGTGTTTGGCACTGGATTCATAATATCCAGGAATTGAAAAGTAGTTATGCATAGAATATTTAGAAGGATTTGAATTTAAATACTAAATCAACTTTAATATCTTTAAGTAGTGTATGTAATGTTTGACATAATGGTTGTAATAAGCCCGTTGAAATATATATTTTGTCCGAAAATGATAAAATTCCGAGTCTTGGATGAGCCACAAGAACAAGATCACATCCAAGTGCCAACCAATGATTTTTAACCATTGATTTAGGTGGACAATGTTTGGACTGCGCATATCACCGTATTAAAGTTATTATAGTTATGCAATTGAAAATCTTATTGTTTTGGGATATCATCAGTGGACCATCTGCCTAATGGATTAATAATTTAATAATACATGTGAAACTCTTGGAAGGATTTTAGATGTAATCCAAGCTTTCACCTTAGATTTCAAACCCTCTCTTCAAGGGAATTTGGCACCTCAGCTGCTTTATAGTGCCAAACATATTAAGAGATTTGAAATCTCCTCAAATCCCTTAGACCTTAGGATAATATATATATACACAAAAAGAAAAACAGTCTTTACCGGCGGCCAAAACCGCCCCTAAAATCACTAAAAACCGCGGTATAAGAATTAGCGGCGGTCGGACCGTGCCGCTAAAGGGGGCGTCCCTGTAAGTTTTACCGGCGGTCGTATCCTTTTACCGGCCTTTTTATGGTCGCCGCTACAAGGACTTTTAGCGGCACTTATTATCCTTTGCGGCGTTTCTGTGATTGCCGCTGAAAACTGTTAAAGCGCCGGTAAATACTCTAAAAGCGCCGCTAAAATAAAGTAACGCCGGTGATAAACGCCGCTAAAGGTGTACCAAGTGCCAATAAAGCAATTACTATATTGTTTTTAAATATTTAAAACCTAAAAAATATTGTACAACATAATTAAAAATGAATACTAAATAAATTGTATTACTTTACAATAAAAAACATATAATATTTAGAATAATGTGTTGAAAATATTCTAAATACATATAAAAAAAATCCCTCCATGCAACCATCATCTGTCTAGGTTCATAACCTACAAGACAAAATAATAAAAAAATATATAAAGTACATTTCAACAATTTCATGTGATTTGGATAGCATATCATATGACAATCAATGCCCTAGTAAGAACGCATTCCTTCCCATACAAGTCAATGAAAGGAGGCGCTCATTCACTATAAGCAACATGGTCAAATTCCAATCCATTTGATGTGTAACCCATTTTGGGATGAAAGCCAAAAAGCAGGTTGATCTGTGATTTGGGATCAAAGCCAAGTGTGACTTTTGATAATTAAAAAAAAAAAAAAAGAGAAAGAAGATCTGTTGCCTGCTAATAATGACACAAGAAAAGGAGATGTACCTGTGTCTTCTCAAGAGGACGGAATACAACAACCTCATATCCAATCATATCATGGCTGCCTCCTACAACAATGTCAACAAAAAAAATGAAATTAGCTATTTGCCACTAGCTACCCAAGATTTATAACAACGCACATGTACACATGAATTCATGCCAGGTATGGCTAAATTAAAGCATTAGACACCATGTTCATCTTTGACACCAACACAATAATATCTAAGAAGTCTTAAAATGAATGTTAGCTTCAAAAATAGTTTTTGGCCAATTAAAAACCAATTTTATAAGAGGGGAAGGGAAGCTCGTTGAATGAATCAGTCTCTTCAGTCGTAGCTCAATCCATTGCTCTAGATGTTTATTTACTGGAAAATGGGCTAGAGTCAAGAGCTGAAGTTGCAGAAGCGCACATTTCAGCACCTGAGATTGAGAAAGCCGAAGAAGCTGAAGTTATAAATGCACCCATCTCTCTTATAGTTGTAGCTGAGAAGCAGGATATTATGGGTGATGCTTCAAATGTAGGCATTACTGTGTTACATGAGAAACAACAGATAGTGCCAGAACTGGTAGCTGGTGAAGGAGGAGCAATTGCAGCTGAGGGAAACGGGTTTCAGGAAGATGGCATTCTCAGTCACAAGAATCCAAGTGCTAGAACTGAGGTTACTGAATCAATTTTAGCTAAAGTTATTGCTATGGATGTTTGTTTAGCAGACAATGGGCAAAATCAGGGGACTGAAGTCGTGGAGATGCATGTAGAAGCAGATGTCTCTTTGCTCGATGAGAAGCAGAAATCTGTGGGCAACTCTAAGCAACATACAGGACCAGAATCAGTAGCTAGTGAAGGAGAGCAAGTTGTGGCCGAGGAGAATGAAATTCATGAAGATGTTGTTGTATGCCACAAGAATCTGAGTGTTGTAATTGAGGATACGAAATCACAAGAATTTGAGGTAGTGGAAACACATGCATTGGTGCTTGAGATGACAAAAATTGAGGAAGCTGGAGTTGTAAAGATGTAGGGACTGCTTTTTCAGATGAGAAGCAGCAAGCAGTTTCAAAGTTAGTAGCTGGTGAAGGGGAGGAAGTTGTGGCAGATCGACATCAATTTACAAAAGATGGTCTTCCATGTAGCGAGAGTCCAAGTGCTGGCATTGAGGTAGGGAAATTAAATTCAGCTCAAGTTATTGACATGGATGTTTGTTTGCCAGAAAATGGGCAAAACCCAGATTCTAAAGTTCAGGAAATGCATGTAGAAGAACCCAGAATCTGAAGTTCTGGAAATTCAGCTTAAGTTATTGATAGGTGAGAAGCTTTTTTGAACATTGTCCATCCATCAATGATGATAAACACTGGTTCAATGGTCTGGATCATGAGACAATTGGGTTCCTATAAACTCCATGCATAAGAGAGAAGTTTCCTTCCGGACACTAACAAATTGACACTTACTTTAAAAAATAAACACACACACACACACACACAATATATATATATATATAATATTTGTTACCTTAATGTGAAGGTTGATTATCGTGATTGAGTCAGTAATAATGGCTTCTTTTTCCGCAATTGGATGATTTGGGATCAAATCCATGACCTCAACCAAGGATCGTCTTTGGGTCCCATGTTTGTGGCCCATTCCTGAAAGACCATTAGCTCAAATGATAAACAATTCATATAAGGAAAAAAAAAAAAAAAAACAAATTCATGAATTAGATACATTACGTGAAAAACTCAGGCTATTTTTCAAGTTGGCCATGACCTGCAAAATATATGGAAGGCTAAAAAATATATGATTTTGTATCACCTTTCCCAATCCAAACATGCATGCTTAGTTGGATCTATGAGACAGCCCAATTATGAAACATAAAATTAGCACGAAAATGGGTTTATGAAGTAGTTCATCAAACTAATCCTAAATTGTACAATGAAGTGTAGTAGGTGGACTCATCGATTCCGGTTCATGAATACCCCAAACAACGAACTCGAAGCGAATGCCATCCAATGAAAATGGACAAACTACAACTACCAGACAATCCTTATCATCTGAGAAAGCAATCTTGACTGTTATCTCACATACCCTTTGAAGCTTCCGTGTTTGGGACCGAGCTTCTTGAAGATAGAATACCAACTTCAATACACGCTTCTTCAGCTCTTGATCAGCTCTCCGGTGTTTCTCCAGCTGTTTAATAAATA
The DNA here is from genome assembly GCF_029962835.1 of Magnolia sinica. Classification (NCBI taxonomy): domain Eukaryota; kingdom Viridiplantae; phylum Streptophyta; class Magnoliopsida; order Magnoliales; family Magnoliaceae; genus Magnolia; species Magnolia sinica. Next base: position 130,897,092 of record NC_080574.1, on the reverse strand, counting down.
GGGGAGATTTGGTTACATAAAAGATGGAACAAACATTCAAAACTCTAGTATTCACGATCTCATAAGATGGGCCTCATGTACAATTGTTTTCCAAGCAGCTTAATCAAATGTTGCACATTTTCAAACCAAATCACAAAACTCAAGCAATATTAGGCAAGACCCAAAGACAATTACCACTTCATGCATTGCCTGAACAACTCTAATTTCTTGCCAATATTCATTTGGCGACTTTGAAAGTATAAATATTAAAAGTTATTAAATAGATACAAATTATAAAGAAAAGGCTACCTAGCTAGGCTCGTTTATCAACACAGGCTGGAATCGTCGAGCTAATGCTTTATCCTTTTCAAAATGCATCCTGTATTCATAAATAGAACCTGAAGGTTCCTGGTGTCTGCCGCCTTGCAATTAGATGAGCTCCAGTGTATTGTGCAAATTTCAAAACAGAGTAATGGGTGTCTATAACTGTGGACCCACCTCTCATAGTTGTTGCATGAGGGGGAAGAACCAGTATATGACTACCGTTTAGAGTAAACGCTTACAGGAATCCTCTCTGGATATTTCCCCCTAATTCTAGCAGCCTCAACACGCCTTTTCTCTGCATACATTCTGCTTTGAAAGGGATGTTTCTAGGGACAATGTGCAGCTTGGTTGCTGCTCCAAGGTAGCTACATGCTGGTATATCAACATAAAAAACAATAAATACTCCTTAATAAATAGCTTAGTAAATAATTCACCACTAAGAATCCATACCAAAACTATTTGTGACAGTGCATCCGTATCTGGACAAGAGTAAGGGAATTGGATACAGAGAGGTTCAGAATTAGAATCAAAATGGCTTTGGATACAGAGAGGTTCAGAGTTAGAATCCCACACCTGAAGATTGCCTTTATATGATTTAAATGATAAATATAATCAAATAAAGGAAAAGACTACAAATTCATATATCTGATCTAGGCATGATTTATTGTCAGTTCAGGTTTCATGGGCCTGAATCCAACCCCAATTAGTAAATCCGATTAAATTGGGTCAGTCAGTTTGGGTGCACATGCTCCCACATATTCATATAGTAAAATCTCCTTGACATGAGTGGTGAAAACAATTGAAAACTTCATATATTTAACAGGACCACAACATGAATGAAGATCAATGGTTCTAAATTCCTCACAACTCAGGCCCAAATTTGGTGACGCAGGTTGTTGGCCTCATAGGCCCAACCATACACATGCCAAAAATCTTCCTGGTTAAATGATCCTAGCTTTTCAGTCAGTGGCCTACAAATAGTTAATGAGAAAAATACATCCACTATCTACATTGAATGAAAGGTTATATCAAAATGAGGAAAAACTAAGAAATGACTGGATGGAATTTTATGCTTGCCAAGAAAGACAACAAGAACAACTATGGCATTTGAACTAGATTTGAAGCTCTAAAATCACAAGACTATCAGGTCTCAGAACCAGCTATAATGTACTAAACAACCATCAATTCATCATATGATATCATCAACTACACAAATATCTGTTACCATCTTCAGAATCTCTCTTCTCAGTGGCTGCAACGTCTAAGATTGCTTTAAACTCAAGCACAATCATTACATCCATTTCAAAACCTGCCAACATGTAAGAAGCTATGTGAAGCATATAAAGTAAGAAAGTTATGGAGAGTTAGAGTAGTAAATATAAATGAGCCCTTGAGATGAGATTGAGCAAGATCTCACTGTTGAATTAACTCTTTTATTTCTTTCTACATCTTCACAACAAAAGGTCAGGTCATCCATGTTTAGGCCATAGAAACTTTGGCTCTCTAAATGCCAAATAATTTTGAATCCAAAAATCCAAAAAATGGATTTGAATTTTGAATTTCTACAGTTGAGGCCTTAGGAATTTAAAAACCCAAAATGAAAGTTACTGTTTTCTAGCAATGGAGAGCCAAATTCAAAGAAACAAAAACAACCAAATGCCATTTCATAGTCGTCTTACAGAAAGAAAGGAAAAAAGGAAAAGAAAAGAAAAACCCACTTGAGTTCTTTGAAATATGTCAAAATAATAATCTAAAAAGAAAAAAGAAAACCGTCAATATCCAAATAGAAGAAACAAAAGAAAACAGTCCTGCAAACTGAAAACAGTCCTGGCATTGCATGATAAATTGTATGATACATGAAGATGTAAGGGGCGGAAAAAAAAAAAAATCAGGCCATATTAAGAAGCATAAGAAGAAAAAGAAATCCTAGGAGCCCTTGGGCTCTAATATGTTGATGGAGCATAACTGAGAAATTGCACTAAGAAGATAGCATTAACCATCTTATTTTTCCCTTCAAATTTGGACTGTTGATTATTTTACTTTCAACAATCCGTACATCATACCTCAGTGACTTGACGAAATGCTCAACATCATACACACCTCGAAAACCACTGATTAAAGGATAAGACATTATTACTCTAGTTAGTCTAGCAATACAATCGAATTGGGTCATATGGATACAAGAAAGACAACTCAGAATTGAAAAATAAAAGTAAAATCAGTAGGCACGGGTTTCTGCAAGATGTGTGAGACAGGAACATGTAAAATTGTATCTATGTAAACAAAGGTAGCATGAATCCACTATTTTTCAGTTGTAGCAGGAAAACTGTAATTCAAATAGTGATTTCAAATGCATATGAACATTTTATGCAGCATCCACCCAAGATTTCTATATTAGCCCAAACTAAAGAATCTGATGGACAAAAGCTTTGGAGTTCTCTAAATGACTTTTTTTCCTATATTATTGTGTCACAGTTCATCATAACATGAATCATGTCCCAATGCACCTCTTTGTACATGTAGGGCACACTGTTCAGGGCCCAGCGGTTGATTTGAAGAAACCCACACTGGGTGGGTGGTACTAAAAATCTTTCAGATCAGAAGACTCCCAATTCTGAGATCGGTAGATTACATAATGAACCATCAGAAGAAAACAACAGCAGTCCAAACTAAAGTCACAGCTAGAATGGTTTAGAATTCCAATCTTGAAATCTTTTGAGACAACCCATCCATAGTGGGAACCATCACACCAATAGTCCAAATTTGCCACAAAAAAGGGCCTCCATTTTGCAAATGAGATGCATCGGGATAATATTCAAGTTCCGATGCATCAGGACCTTATAGTTCATTCCATGCTTCTAAGCATCCCATGCTAACCAAGTTCATTCAAGCCATAGATCAAACCCTCTTCTAGCATATTGGATGTCCCTTGGTTGGAGGAACTGAGCAGGCATCATTTGTTTCCACCCTAATTATCAATCCATTTAAATTTTCAAGTCCTACCAAAAAGGAACCTCGAAACAGAGGCGAACATGAAATGGTTCCTATTTCTCTCAATGCCTCGAACAATGGGCAGTTAGATGCTTCTGGATGCTGTTCCATATACTCTGTCAAATTAAATGAAACCTGTTCAAAAGATATTTAAAAGATAAAACACAACATTTAATCCAAGGCCCAAGATTATAGCTACACATGAACTTACATTCATAGGGAAATAAAACTCCTTGATTTTAATCAAGAAACCTAATAACAACGATTGTGCATAACTCATAGGGAACTAGCATAAAGCACTCAACGTCCAATGGTGCAGATTAGCTATAAACCTTAGAAGTCAAACCAAATTTGGACGAACACACAAGTGAAGAAAAGAAAATTTGCATAGACTATGGTTTGTCACTTCCTTTCACTTAACATGGAAGGAACTGTTGGATTAGCTATAAACTGTAAATTATTCAAATTTGCATGAATGCATAAGAGACAAAAATAGATAAAACTCCTTCATCTCTAATTCATATGAACAAGACCGACAAAAAGTCTATTCAACAAACAAAACAAGAATGAAACAAAAGACATATAACAAATCAACCACCTGTAAACATGAACCACTTAACTCTTAACTGTTGCTTCCATAAGTCATCCAGGCAATAATGCTCAGTTGATAAATCCAAGATACTCTAACATTTATCTATCCAGCCATTAGTAGATCAGCAGTTACTCCCATATACAAAGTAAAAACAGAAAATATCAGATTCTCACCTTGCACAAAAAGAAAGGAAAATATCAGATTCTTGCCCTACACAAAAACATGAGACCTGGATATGTGGAGCCACAGGAAACTATGTACAGAACAAAACAGTGAAATTCAAGTAAGCTAACATGTTCAAGGTCTGCAAGATCTAGAAATCTGCCTCACGAAAGTGGAAAAAAAAAAAAAAAAAAAGAAGAAGAAGAAGAAGAGAAGCTAAAATATAGTGAGAATCAGCAAACAAAATGAAGAGGAGCTAAAAGACCCTGGTTACAAGTTCCAAAACCCAATTTCAGGTTCAAGATGATGACACTGAACCATGCACCAAAAAAATCTACATCTAAGAGATGATTGTCTATAAAGATGAATTGGATCCAGGGACTCTCACTTCTTGCCAAGGAACTGCCCCATACGAGCTTCCCATTGGCCGCATTTGTGCAGTTAAATAATGATGGAAATCTGGACAAAAAAAATATTCACTAGTATTAAAGAAAGCATCAAACGACCTTGCTTTTGTCAGATAAATAATGTTGGCTACGGTCTCTAAAGTTGTTGCCATCGGATATACTCCAACGGTCACGACCATTATAACAGTCATCCCGTCGTAAATTGCCAGAAAACCATGACAAATCAATTTCATCTGTAGGCACCTCATCCATAACTTCAGTTGACAAACAATACTATGATTAGAAGATCATTGGATTGTAGAAATGAGGATCTCATGTCAAATGGACTGAATAGAAAGGCTCCAGAGTAAATATAACCAACCTGCCTACTTGACAACACTCTCAAGCCTAACTGTGTGTGCCTGCGATATGAATGAAATCTACATTCAGACAACGAAAAAGTCCAAGCAATGTGAGAGAGGCAGAACACAAACCTCTTGTTCAGGCCCAACAATTTGAAACTCTTCATCCATCATTAAGTTTTTATTGGCAACATTTATTTCATCCATAGATGGGCTAGGCAGAACTGTAGGCTCCTGTGATTTCTGATCCTTCTTGGAATGATCAGAATTTGAAGTCATATTGACCATCACTGAGATCCTTGGAACTGGATGGTTTCCATCTATTTGGGAGAACAATTTCCACAACCCTGTTACAGTACAAAGCAACAGGCATTGATTAATTATGGAAGAAATACCAATATTGGGTCATGAAAATAACTCTTGCAACAAAATGAGAGGTAAGACGAGCAAAATTTCAAGACCACCATAAGTTCTTAGAGGTATCCATGTTAAACATACCCCTCCTGTATCCATGTATCCTACTCGCATATCAACCAAGACGTGCTTTACAATATCCATGTAACTTATGAAAGAATACCAATAATTTGTCTAATCATCATGTGAACCACTAGTTACTATCTTTTAGAATAAAAACTTGCTCATGATCTACATCCAATATCCACGTGTGGATTGCTTGATGAGTAAACTATCTTGATTTTTGTATGGACATTTTGATGGTGAGCCTCTCTACCTAGTGTTCAAATGTCCCACAAGCTTGCCACATTAGAATTTGCATTACATGTGAAGATGCAAATAGAGAAGGGCATGTTAAGGGTTATAAATACTAAAATGTGATAAACTGTTGACATACTCATAAATCATAATGTACATTGCATTGTGGCTTAGATTGTGCCATGATTTTAAAAACAAAAAAAAAAAAAAAAATGCTGGCCTCACATGTGGAAGTAGATATCATAAAATGCTCTGGTTCCACGGCTCAGTTTAGACAGATTGTGTTTCAACTATAAGATCATGTGTTTAAGTTCCCATGTGGTGTGATGTGGGCGTGTGACTATATAAAAAAAAGTATATTGTGTAAGTGCAGGGTTTATGAGTCCAAGAGTCACTATGTTATGAACCCCAATGGTTTATGAGTTCTAATGCTTTTGGCAAGTTGTTTAGGCTCTTAGCAATTGGTAAAAGAGCCAACACCACATACTGTGTTTGGGTCACGGAATAAGCCAGTTGCAGCTGCACAAAGTAACTAAGGACTAGACTAAAAGTAGCTCTGGTCTTGTGACTATTTGAAAACCAGTAGATTCAACATGTCGTGTGAGTCTCTAGAGGATAGGCAGTATAAAAAAAGGGGCCATGCCACACCTAGCTAAATGTAAACATATACAACACTGAAAAGCCAAAACCTGTAAAAGGCCTATACATGAATAGAGGACAGATAGCTAAACTAACTTGGCCACTCAGAACAGTGGCAACCGCTACACAAGAGCCAGAACCGCGACTAAAGATCTACAGCAACTTCAGCGGATTGGAAATTCTTCCCCCATGTGCCCCTCTAGTGCAAGGAGTAGGCAAGCGGATAGTAAGCAGACATTGCATCATTGTTCCAGCAACCACAAGATTTTTAGCAACCAGCAGCTCAAACAAAAAAAAAAAAAAAAGAGTTAAAAACATGCTTCAATATAAAAAAAATTTAAGATTCAACAATATAAAAAAAAAATGTATGGAAACATTAACAAGGAAACATTTTCATGCATTATATACAGGGTTGTTTGCTAGACACTTAAAAATGAGCTCATCTCATTTTATTTACTCATAATACGTATTAGAGGTAATGAATGTTGGTTATCGAGATTCTTTTTAATTCTAAAATGTGATCTCTAATACATGATAAAGATTGACGAATATGCGATGAACTCAATTTAGGCGTCTACCAAACAGTCCCTGAATGTGGACAACTTCTACATTAAGTAGAGCACCACTAACAAACCCGTATTTGTTTAATGCTTTGTAGCTCTTCAGCCCCGTATTGTTGAGTGTCAGCCTATAGAAATTGAACAATAATAAAATCAGGACAAGATATACTGGTGTAGCATCAAAATACTAAATTCATGAAAGAGCCAAAACCTATGAGACACGACATGGATAGAGTAACATAGGCTAAACAAGTGCTATTGTAAACACTTGAGTGTCTTCCTTTGCCTTCCTAAGTTTCAACAAACCCTTGATCAGCCCATGGTAAACACTCACATCAAGCAATCTTATCCCCTCCATAAACCAAAGCAGCTAATGTTGCATTAGAAGCACTTATCCCTCTCTTACGCATTTCGTCAAACACCATTTATGCTTCATTCAGTTTCCCCTTTCTACACAACCAAGTGATCAACAGATTTCCATAAAAAAATCCTCAACCATAAAAATGCTATTAATAAATCATAAAATCAACAGATTTCCAACAGAAAAGGGGGGAAAAGTGAAGTTCGAAGGGATGGATCTGACTATCTCTGTCCTTCTCAAACATGCCAAATGCCTCCTTGAACTCAGAGATCTGATCATCCCCAAACTCACCTCTATCAGCGTCGATGTCGGCGTGGATGGCAAACCGACCATCTTCAACGAAAGAGATAGAGAGAGAGAGAGAGAGAGAGAGAGAGAGAGAGAGGAAAATTGAGACTGAGAGCAAGAGAGGAACAATCGATTGAGGAGTGGAGGGATGTTGGAGAGAGAGAGAGACTTTCGGGATTTGGGGATGGGGCACGCAATTTGGGAATGGGGTGATTTGGGAGAGAAAAGGGAAGAAGGGTTTTGAGAGAGAAATATTAGCACGTGCGCGATTTGGGGATGAGACGATCTGGGGAGAGAAGAGGAAAGATGGTTTTGGGAGAGAAATTTTGCCGCTTGGATTTGGGGACGCAGGAGGTGAAGAGCCCTTTTTGTTTTTGCAGCAGCGGTAGCTTATTCATGCAGGGGCGGCCACGTAAAAACACCCCTCATTTTCCGTTTACACGGGCGGTTTGTTGTGGCCGCCTGTGGACATTGCAAAAATTCAAATCCCTTGGACCTTAGGATAAAAAAATATATATAAAGTTGATGGATCATGGCTAGTTTAATATATTAATATATAAATATTTTTTTCAAAATCATTATAATAAACTACTATTCGACTTGGCACCTTAAATAAGTTCCATGCACATGATTACTATGGTGTAATCATCTACCAAAGTCGGATCTCTATATATGATCTTGAAAATGCACAATAAAATAGTGTCACTTTATCACCATCTTATCTTGTAGTGTATAGTCATATGGAGAGGCGTTGCCTATGGAACTACCATATTAACAAATGGGTGGTCTTGTAGTAATTTATACTTTTTATTTTAAATTAGTTTTTTTAATCTATATACATTTATTGTGAGAAAAACCAAACTAGTCTATCATACGGGAAGTACGATGAACTGTGAGAGAAGTGTCTTAAAGTTGAAGTGGCTAGAGGACTAGGACAAGCTTCTGTCTCAAGTTGACGGAGCATAAAACTTAGAGGGGAGGAAAAATTACTCTCCCGACAAAGAGATGAGCCCCAAGCTGACCCAAGCTGATTTGTCTAATGACAGAGTTCGGTAGGGGAATAATCATCTCACCAAGTATGTCTATAAATCTAGGCAAAAAATCTAAAGATTATGTGGACCAAGGCAGGCTCAATGATATTTTTAGGAGTGAGTTCACATCTAAATAAGGACCCTCCAGTGTATCCACTAGTGTATCTCATGAAGATACGTAGGTCTCGAAACGTCCCGGCTGTCATCCTCTCCCCCCTGTAGGCCTCTTGGTGGGTGCACCTCCACAGTTAACCACATCTATTTGCCAGATTTCGACAATAATATATTACACACTCACTCACAAATACACCTCACATGGGCACTCAAACTCATGACTTCAGTATTGAAACATAGTGCATCTAGCACTGAGCATTGCATTGAGACCTGCCCAATTCAGACTTCATAAATGAACAATCATTTTTTATCTACACAGTTACCACACAAAATCGATCAACCAATAACCTATTATTGCTACAATAAATAAGCTTACTTGAGTTAATTGAATACGTAGTTGATCATGCTAATTTTTATAAGATCTCATTCCCATCATCTCATAAATTAGTACCGAAATACATCTCATACATACATACATTGTTATATGCAGTACTTTGATTGTATGTGCCATCATAATGATCTATGCAATGCCAAAAACAATCCAAGACTTTAATCCAAGAATATTAGCCCTATTTTATCGTGGGCCAATTTAAATGTCTACGTTTCTATATCCAAACATTAGAAAATATTGAGTGAATTTGAATGAACGTATACACAAGTTAACAATGCAACCATACTATGGGCTGCATATATTCTACCGATAGCAAGGTGCATACAGAAAAGTACTTAACCATATACACCATTTTATACCTCTCATCCGGTGGTGGCCATCAACACCATCCAACCGTTCCTTTCACAATAGATGGCCCCCACATATACCAAATGACACGGTGGGGGTCTGATGATTTGAACTGTCCGTGTTTATGTTAGATTTTATACAGATTAATATATTTCTGTATAATGTGAAAATCGAAAAGTGCAAAATAATCAGAAATCAAGACAGGCTGAAGCACGTCTGAAACGCTGTTCTTAAAGCGTTATTGGCCCCTACTCAAGTGAATTGAGTATGCTAGTAGGTTACAAGCAAATAACTTCTAGGATACGACGAGCCTGGTGTGGGTCTGCGTTCAGCAAACACGAAGGCCCACCAAATAGAACTCAATTACACACTTTCTAGCAGTATTATAGTATAAAGGAAAAAATTCCAAAAGAAGAAGAAAAGAAGAGAAAAAACTTCTGCGCAGGTCAGTTCAAATCTTCAGCTACTGGTTCAGTTAAACCGTTCTAGACCACACCGCTGGTCTGTTCTTCAAGCTAAGGTTTAAGCCTTGCTATGTTGCTGGAAACACTAGAATAAATGAGTGGAGAGGGGTTGGCTGTCTCAGTTCGTATGGTTTGCTGGAGTGAGTTGAGATGGTTTGAAAACTCATCCAGGTCCTCCTTTTATAAACTATGGTGGCTAGGGGGTTATGGTTCAAAGACTTAAATTCCATTAAGTCATTTCTGGCTATTGGAAAACTAGCCGTTTTATGGCCGTTTTCTGACTGTTGTGCATGGACTATCAAGCTGCTGCATGCTGACTGTTGTGAGACAACAGGTAGCCGTTTTCTAGCTGTTGGGCTAGCCATGCAGCAGTTACAGCTGGACCCTACACTAATGGCTCAGTTATTATAGTTTCTCCTGTAACAGCTTTTTTCAGTCCTCTATTTATACTGAGAAATCTCTCTCTCAGTCCTTTAGTCTCTCGACTAACCAGCCACCCGCCATAGTCACTTAGTCGCACCGCGACTCGCACACGTCTCGCTCCGGTTCGCTCAAGGTCGCGAAGGAGCGACACGATGTGGACGTGCAAAGTGCAAAGTACAAAGTGCGCCACTAGCGCTTCTACAGCCACACTGCCTCACATGCCCACGCCCTCGCACCGAGCCCGAGCCCGAGCCCGAGCGCACGCGCTGGTGTTCCAGTGCATAGCGCTGAACACGCAAGGTCCATAGTCCACTGACTAGGTAGGTAAATATTATAATACTCCACATCCTTCATATAAACCACAGGTATTTCTCTTCTCTTTTCCATGTGGGACTATTCCCAAAAAATCCGTAGAAAAGTGTTTTTCAAAACAACTTTTTATATTATATTTTATTTTATTATTAAAGTATTTTTTATTAAAATTAATATTTTTGCAACAGTTTAGCACTACCGATAACTTAGGCATGATCTACTAATCTTTGATTTCTGGAGTTGAACGTGAGCCATTGAGAATTTTGTGTTTTTCACCGTTTCCAAATGCCGTCGAGTCATCCATTCCACTGGATAAGTGGAAGACTTTTGTGTCAATCTACACCACCCAAATTCTGGGCCCACTAATGATGGAGCACATCACCAAAAAACACAATAATCCAACGACCTCAGAAATGACATTTGGCCGTTGAATTTGGACAGTTACTTTTTGCTTCCGAATTTCTCAACGATGGCGATTTCAGGCTATATTCCGTTCAAAATGAGTCCTACTATGTGGACCGTCAGGATTAACAGCCATGTGAGCCACTTGTTCGGTGGATAACTCGCCACCATTTAAGAAATGTGGCAAAACGCACATAGTAGTCCTCCGAACAACATTTGCCAGTGGAGAGTCTGGAGACCTGCTAATTGCATTAGCGCGAGTGCGCTTGAAAAATTACTCGCCAGCCGTCTCTACGCTTACACGTGCCAACATATGGGATCGAACCCGTTCATTAGGTGGGCCATTTCATGTAGATTCATTCAACCAAATATCAGTGTGATCTGATCATAAGGTGGATAAAACATTAGAATGTAAATGGACGATTAGAAACATCAATCAATGGTCCACATTCATCTTTATTTTCTTGATCATATATATATATATATATATATATATATAAAATTTAAAAAACATTAAAACGGTGAGACCCACTTGATGAGAAGCTAATCTGGGTTGTTGGCACGTGTGGTTATGAGTGCAATAGCAAGAGCACGTGCGATGAGGATGCACTTCTTATTTCTAAGTAGGATGCAGCTAAAGCCTCGGACAGATCCCAACCCTCAGTTTTAAGATCAATGGCGCACATACACCTGATGATAACACAATCCAACTTTAAAATGAAATACATTCGCACTCTAGCAGAGCATGACAATCACTACACGTGCAAAAACCTTTGTACACGTGGCATAGACCAGTAAGCCCAAAAAATCCAAATCATGCACCTAAACACACCATATATCTGATTTTAATTTCTCAATCTCTGGCCTAATGAGTGTCTATCAAAAATGTGACCGTCCCAAACCCAACACAAATATTCAATTACTATAGAATTGAATAGTCTAAAAATATATAATTTTTGTCCGATGACCAATCTAATGTGAGGCCCACCATTTGAATGGTCTGATTGAGATGCTTACATCCACATCTGAGGCGTCTAAGTACGTGATTATGGATCTTCATGCTCTGCCAACGTACCAAATGTCTCCTTACTTCAATTACGTTCTAGAACAGAATATGTCGTGAGTTTACCACCACTTTCCAAGTTGTAATGCCACATCCAACGTACACGTGGACGTACCCATTTCAGAGAAAGACAATCCAAAATTCACAATGATCGAAATAATCACATCCGTTTTATTTATCTAGTTGAATACGGACATCTGAAAGCTTTTTTTTTCAAACGTTCATTAGAAATCCACGAATTGGATGGTTATGACCGTTCGATCAGTTTCAATTTTAAGGCCATGCTCAATCCATAGAAATTCCTACGAGTTGGATGGTCTGGATTCACTATATACATGACACGTGTACGGTAGATGAGACAAAGCGAATTTGAAAAATGGTGGTGAACGTGGGCCCCACACTAAAAACCCTTCTGTTGGGCAAAACTTGTTGAAGCCATCTCCCTCGCACTCTCTCTCCTAAGACTGCTTCTTCTTCTGCATCAGCAGCTGCAGAGAGAGATACAGAAGCATCTGATCGTAGTATCTTAAATTCCAAAACTGCCCTTGTGTTTTGAGAGGAATTACCGAGGATGTTCCTGCTGGAATGGTTCTATGGGGTGTTGGCGATGCTGGGGCTGTCCATGAAAGATGCCAAGATCCTGTTTCTAGGTCTTGATAACGCCGGAAAAACTACCCTTCTTCACATGCTCAAAGATGAGGTACTAGATTGTAATTTTTCTTATTTTTCTGGTCATTTTTGGATTTTTTATTTATTTTTATTTTTATTATTTATGTGATATTATATTGTTGGTTTTTTTTTTTGGTTATAATTCAGAATCGATTTTGTATTTGTTTGCTAGATAAGGAAATATACAATGATTGTAAGTGTGTGTGTGGGGCCCACCTTATGGTGATCCAATGAATTGGTTGTTATGGTGGGTCCCACGGTTGATGGGAGATACCTTTGAGGTTTCCCCCATCGATGATCCTATCCGTCCGAATCGGTGGGCTGCATGATTGTAATTGTCTGTTTCGGTTGGTTGGATGGGTAGGATGATATTAAGGCACCATTTGATGGGCCCACCATCTCAATGGCCTTGATTACCAAGAGGTAGGCTTACCACCGCCATTGGTTTGTCAAAAGGGAAAAAAGCAAATGTTACAGGCGCTTCTGTTTGGGCTTGCATCCCATGCATGTGGGGCCAGCCTTTCAGCGGTCTAGATCGTTCATCGTGTGGGCCCCACAGGAGATGGATGATGGGCCAGAAGAAATCTATGTAATAATCCAAGCCATCCAATCAGCAGAATATAGGTCATCACAAATGGTGGTTGGCTGTATTATTATATTCTTTCTTTTTGCTGTACATTTGATGGCTAGGATTATCATCATGGGGATGGTAATACAGCTAGATCAAGGAAGAAAGTAATTGCAATGAAGTTCAACATACCAGATTGAAAGTTCAAATCACACAAGAGAAAAGATTGAGTGACTGTGAGTAAGCTCCACAGTCCTCTAATCTTATACTCGAGAAATAAGAGAACTTGCTCAAATAAATTACAAGGTTTTCTACTTGGGAAAATCTCTAGCACTATCTAAGGAATTTAAAAATAGAATTTCTTATAGCCGAAATCTCTAAAATAAGAAAAACCCTTAAACATGAAAAATCTAATAATACTTATTTCTTAGTATACAGATATTTTTTCTAACATAAGAAATTTAAAAAATAAAATAAAATAAAATAGAAACAACCTAAAAGGAAATTGGGCCATTTCTTGTGCACATGTGTGGAGCGTGCGATGTAGCGCGATTGCATCAGAAGGCCTTTGTAGCATCTCCCATCAAAGGCTAGGACCAACAAATGGATTTTCTGAATCATTTAATGGTGGGCCCCACCTGAACAGAATGTGGCCAGAGCATGATTGGCTAGAAAAAGTACAGGTGGGCCCATGTTTCCTTAATCTGAACTTTTCATCTGGTGGACATAATCACCATGAATGTGACATGCCCCCAAAATCTCCCCTATCAGGAAATGTTAACCATAAAGAGTGCAGGCCATTCGTTAAACTGTCCATTTCCAGACCACCAACCTGACTGAAAACCCCACTGAATGACATTTCTGTGATGCAATCGGTCTGCCAAAGGCCCACCAAAGGAATGCTCTAGATCTCTCCTACCATTACGGTCATTCAGTCAATGGTTTGAGCATCATATAGGAATTCATCTTTGAATGTGCAGAGATTGGGGCAGCATCAGCCAACGCAACACCCAACGTCGGAGGAGCTGAGCATTGGGAAGATTCGATTCAAGGCCTTCGATTTGGGTGGGCACCAGATTGCTCGCCGGGTTTGGAAGGATTACTATGCGCAGGTACATTTTAATTCTAGAACACATTTGATGAAACTGAGAAAAATGAATAAATAAATAAATTCTCAGTGCTTCTTCTGCTTGAAATGATTAACATGTTTGGAATGCTTGTTTCTAACCTATTGATTATTGCATGATGAGCCTTGGCTAGTGATTGAGACCGTTCTCGAGCAGGCCCATAGCGGCTGGTCAATGCTAGGAAAAGGTACATAATTGGATAATCCTATTCATTTGTTTGATGGACTTTTCCCCATTACGTTAAGGACCGCTGGCTGTATCCTGCCCTTTACTGTCTATTTTAAAGCTGATGATTAGATGGGTGGGATTGTTCCGCGAGAAATTTTGATCATCCATCCATGGTGAGGTCCCCACCCACCTATACAGAATGCTTGTTCGAACTAACACATGTAGTTCCCAGAAATATCAATAGAACTAAAAATGATAGTTGTGAAACGAGGAAAAGATCATACTCTCAGTAGCCAAGGAAATCCATGGCTGTATTTGCTTCGCTTGTCTATTGTCCATCTAATCATGTTGCAGGAGTCCTTCATGAAATAGGGACAAGTAAGGAGAGAGAAGGGATTTGACACCTTGACCTGGTGCAAGAACTTCCGCTTCATTTGATTCCTTAATTCCTAGCTAGCCTGAATTTAAGTCCACCTGATCATGAACTCTTTGGCCTGCTCACTGGATCCTTAGAGCGACAGTTGAGATTGAACTTAAGGAATCTCATAGAAAGACCCCCAACTTCTTTGGCTCTAATTGCTGACAAAACCTAGATTTGCTTTGGACTAATGCAAACTCCTATTCTTCCTTTCGCTCTTCTAGGTTCTCCTTGTTCATGGATATTCCTTTCTCTTACCATAATGCCATTATATATATATATATATATATATATATATATATATATATATATATATATATATATATATATATATAAAAGCACTAAGCACAAATCTGTATTCATATACAGCACCAATAGCTTTGGAAATTTTTTTCCACTCGTAATTAGTCTTCCAACATTGGTTAAGAGGGAAATTTCATCATGAAAATCTAGCTTCTTGGTGGGGGAACAGTTAAAGACTTCACCACACAAGGGACACAGAGATTGTACCAGCTTCCTTTCACTTTTTCTAATGTGTGTATTCTACACTGACTTTTCCACTTCTCATTATAGCCCACGTGAAGCATCTAATTAAAGAGACCATGCAAGAAAGGCTCTGTGGGTCCACTGATGGATGTGACGTTTGCTCCATACATCTATTGTGCGACCTTATATTAAGATGTCAACCCGAAAATCAGGAACTCCCCCCTCTCTCTCTCTCTCTCTCTCTCCTTTTCTGTCCCCTCTGAATCTCTCTCCCTTTTCTTTCTCCATTCCTTCCTTGGTCCATGTGCATTGCACATGCCATACTCTTGGTTTCACATAATGCATCCTTTTAGTAGCAGCTTTCATGGATGGGACTCATGCAATAAACCTTGAACATTTTGAAGTACAATGACTAAGTTCTTGTTTGTCTCCCTTGCACAGAAGATGCATGTGCCTGGCAGAGGTCCACTGGTCCACTCGTTCTCATCCCCATGCGGCACATGTGCCAACCTAGCTATTTCATGGGCAACCTAGGCAGTGCATAAGGTGGGTCCCACCATGAAGATGAAAGTGCACCCATCAAGATTTGTGTATGCAGCTGTATGCATGCTTAGACTAGATATATAGATATCTGTCAGGGAACACCCATATGCATATTCTACTGTGTATCACGGTTATCTACATATGTAATACCTATATATAGATACAGGTGCATACATGATGCACCTAACAACATGAAAATCAGGCTGATCCATTCATCAAGTTGGCCACCCCAAGAATAGAACGGACAATGTTGGAGAAAAAAAAATGCCAAAATTCTGCTATCGGCATACACATGTGGCCACTCCTGATGGATAAACCAGCCTGATTTTTGCTTTTGGTCTTCTTCATGGTGCACGCCACCGTTATGCACTGCTTAGATGTTCCACACACTTTTCTTGTTGGCATGTGTTCTGGAAAAAAAATAAAAAATAAAAATCCTCGAGGATCCAGGAAGATTGGTTGTAGAGGTTGAAACTTCTCACCAACTTCCCCTTGAAAGTGAATCCTCCCCAACTTTTCAAGTCTCGAAAGTACTCCATATTGAAAGATAATCCCCCACTGATCAGTTTCTTACCACCTCTCATCCACCAATAGTATTTGGGGGCAGGCATAGGATTGCCTTCAAGTTCAAAGATTAGTGTCCTTTCTCTACCTTTCGTAGGGTGCGTTTGGATGCACTATCAAACTAATTTGCAATATTAATCTGGTAAAGTGGGAATGACCACATTGTAATATCTTCTCCCTTCGTATTAAGGACCCTTGCCCCAAATTCAATCATATTACTTCCAAGTTGAAAGAAATTGAATTGCAAAGCTACTTCCTCATTATGAATATTAGGATGCTAATGCAGGACATGAAATTTAAGTATGAGATGCAAGAATTCAGGCTGAGATCATACCAATTCAGAAACAGTTACACAAATTCCACATCTCACATGACAATCCAAATCATTCAAAAAAGGAGAATTTATGCGGGTCCATGCCGACACGGGCTAGGACTGGACCAATAAAAATTATAAATTAAACAATGTCAAAGGAAAATAGAAATCAACCACACATGCATAAAAATCAGTCCTTAATCCAAGGGATTCTCCAATTTCAATTCAAGGAACTCTAGGGTGAAAAAAGGGGCAAATAAATTAGGGCTAATGCAAACAAAGGCTAGGATTTAGGAAATATGAATGAAAAGAGGAAAATCAGAGGAAAACCTGACTCGGAGAAAGCTCCTGCGTGCAGATGGTGACCCGGGGCTGACGCACGTGTGGACTGGCCGCACGTGTGATGGAAGCCCGCCTCCCTAAAGTGACACCTAGGCCTTGGTCGGTCAGGGGAGACCTCCAATCCCTCCAAGTTTGACGACGATCCGACGTAAAGTCGAGGCGTAATGCTCCACCGAAGTTTTAGCCCTCTTACAGTCCAGATTTTGAAAACTGGCTGTAGGGGGATGAATAGCTGTAAAAGCTGAGAATTTCAAAGCAATAATGATGATAGAAGATGAGAGATATGGATGGAAGAGGATAGGGGCGGATGGGGATAGATGTAGCTTCGCACCACGGTAGTTAGCCCTTCGAAGAAGGGAGGGCTTCGCACCCACTTTTGAATTATTCCACAACTCACGAAGAGAGTAGAAAAATAAAGTAGGAATTTTTATTAAACTTGAATAAATGAAAAGAACTACAAGGGGTGCCTATTTATAGGGAAAACCCTATATCCCAAAAACTCGCACCATGTGCGCAACCCATTATTTGGCGATGAAGTGAACTAAAATAAAAACCAAACAAAGAAATCTAAAGGGTTCACAATGTTCTAAATAATAACAATAAGCAAAACCTAAAATATGAAATCAATCTGACAAGTGGGCCACAATCATGAGATCCCATGATGGGCTTTTCTTGACTATTGGGCCCACTTTTTTTGAACCAAAACTTGTCTTCTAGTTAGGAGGCCCTCCCTGGATGTCGTCATCGAGCCAAATCGATGGTGGGGTCATCTTTCTCCGTACGTACGTGCGTAGGGGTGGTGGTGTGCGTGCACTTGTGTGCATGATGTCTCTATCAATTCTCCCCGGCTGCGAAGATTTTGCCACTGGCGAAATAAAACTCCTGAACCGATCTAGGATGTCAAGATCAAGTCTCTGAAGCTCCTCCTCAGTGAGCCACGTGCTGTCTGAAGCTCTTCCTTAGTGAGCCACGTGCTGTCTAAAGCTGGGCGTGACTTCCATTTAAACAGGTACTTCTGAAACCCGCCGTCCAACGTGGATATTATCTGATGGTCCAAAATATCCTCTATTTCCTCTCTAGGTGTAGGAAGGGTAGGTATGTGAGGTAAAGGCTGAGAAAATGGGTCGGGACGGGTAGGTATGAGAGGTAAAGGTTGAAATAATGGGTCGGGAGGAGTAGGTATGGAATGTAGTAGCTAGGAAGATGGGTTGGGACGGTATGGGAGGTAGAGGCTGAGAAAATTGGTCGGGAGAGGGCCATGGATCAAGGGAAATGTCTGATGAATTAAGATGCTTAGGCAAAAGGCTGGACAATGCATCAATGACTCCTTGAAATGCAACTAGATCCTCCACATTGAATGTGGAACTAATTCCCATGGAGAGTGGAAGATTTGCCACATACGCATTGAGACCATTTCATTTTATAATTTTGACGGGTCCAACGCTACGAGCGTGTAACTTACAAACGGACCCCGGAGGATACCGCTCGGGCCTGAGGCAGACCATCACAGAGTCCCTTACATTGAATTCCTTGAAACATTTATACTGGTCTGCAAAAAAATTGTAATGTTCATTACTAGTAGTGATCTTCTACCTGATTTCTTGATGCCATGAATAAATGTGATGCACAAAAGACTCTGCAGGCTCTAACGGCCTATGAGATAGTGACATAGGGACAAGATCAATAGGTTTCTCAGGTTTATAACCAGTAACGACTTCATAAAAACTGAGACCTATGGACCTATCAACAGAACTATTAAACGCAAACTCGGCTGTAGGTATTACGGTGTCTCATGTTCTGGTTTGCTCTATATCCTTCTTAGGGAAAACTCATCCGGTAGATCATTAAGAAAGACATTATGAAACTCATCTACTACCGGAATAACCTCAGTAGGTAACTCTACACTAGCCTCTAGTGCACTCTCTCTAGGCCACACATGTTGTACCCCTCAAAATTATGATCTTTATGTCCCTCATGGGGTGGAGGTACGGGTGCATGCCCATGACTGATTCATTGGCCACCTTCATTCATTGGTCTATCCTCCTAGTCACCTGCCTGAGATTGGACATCTTTCCTAATGGTGGGGTTTGTCCTGAGGGAGGCCTCTATTTAGTCAAGGCGTTGATCTATATCTTGTTCCAAACGCTTACCTCAAGACTCGATCTGCTGGGACAGCTTGTTTAGTGACTCTAGCAGTTATTCCATGTTTAGCGTAGGGTGCTAGCCAAAACCATGACCTGTACATGTTGGACGTACAACTTGCAACTCCACCTAAGGACTTTTTACGATGACTATATGGGACTAAATGATCCTATGAGACTCTATATGAGGGAAACTACACGGTGCTACTAAAATCCAACAATATAGTTGTTAAAATAAAGGAATAGCAGAAAGTTACAGCAATGTAAATTAGTAACTTCCTGCTAACAGAAATTTTAGCAACTAATATCAGGGACTATGGATTCTTAAAAGCTACATATGATGAACTGAATGCACGATGGACTCAAACAAACTAATCCTAAACTTGTAATGTATTCCCCTATAAGAACCCTAACCTCTGATATCAAATTTGGTGCATGACATGAAATTTAAGTATGAGATGCAAGAATTCAGGCTAAGATCATACCAATTCAGAAACAGTTACACAAATTCCACATCCCATATGACAATCCAAATCATTCAAAAAAAGAGAATCTATGTGGGTCCAGGCCGACACAAGCTAGGACTGGACCAATAAAAATTATAAATTAAACAATGTCAAAGGGACATAATAATCAACCACACATGCATAAAAATCAGTCCCTAATCCAAGAAATTTTCAATTTCAATTCAAGGAACCCTAGGGTGAAAAAAAGTGGCAAATAAATTAGGGCTAATGCAAAGAAAGGCTAGGGTTTAGGAAATATGAATGAAAAGAGGAAAACTAGAGGAAAATCTGACTCAGAGAAAGCTCATGCGTGCAGATGGTGACCCGGGGCTGACGCACGTGCGCGGGTGGGCTAGCCACAAATGTGATGGAAGCCCGCCTCCCCAAAGTGACACCTAGGCCTTGGTCGGCTAGGGGAGACCTCCAATTCCTCCAAGTTTAACGACGATCCGATGTAAGGTCGAGGCGTAGTGCTCCACCGAAGTTTCAGCCCTCCTACAGGTTCAGATTTTGAAAACTGGCTGTAAGGGGATGAATAGCTGCAAAAGCTGAGGAATTCAAAGCAATAATGATGATAGAAGATGAGAGATATGGATGGAAGAAGGTAGGGGCGGATGGAGATAGATGTGGCTTCGCACCACAGTAGTTAGCCCTTCGAAGAAGGGAGGGCTTCGCACCCACTTTTGAATACTTCTATAACTCACGAAGAGAGCAGAAAAATAAAGCAGAAATTTTTATTAAACTTAAATGAATGAAAAGAATTACAGGGGGTGCCTATTTATAGGGAAAACCCTATACCCCAAAAACTCACACCATATGCGCAACCTATTACTTGGCGATAAAGTGAACTAAAATAAAAACCAAACGAAAAAATTTAAAGCGTTCACGATGTTCTAAATAATAACAATAAGCAAAACCTAAAATATGAAATCAATCCAACAAGTGGGCCACAATCATGAGATCTCATGATGGACTTTTCTTCACTATCGATCACACTTTTTTTATCCAAAACTTATCTTTCAGCTAGGAGGCCCTCCCTGGACGTCGTCATCGAGCCAGATCGATGGTGGGGTCATCCTTTTGTGTATGTACGTGCATAGGGGTGGTGGTATGCGTGCGCTTGTGCACATGATGTCCCCATCAGATGCATCATTCAATTTTACCATTTCATTTAATCATATTGGTCACAGGTTAATACACTTGTGCATCCAATGCAGCCTTAGCCTTAGCAGTAACCATCAACCCATCAGACGGGCCATACCCAAAAACCCCCTCAATACAAGCCCTCCTATTGCAGCAGTGGTCTGTATTCAGTTTGAAGAGTTCAAAGATTGGATGGCTATCATCCTCTTGTCTGGAAGAGACTTGAATTTTTCATTTTTTTTTTCCCCTTTCCAACCAGAGTAGTCCCATCAGATTGTGATCTGCGTTACTGAATGGATTCCACTTATTCTAAATGTGTGAAGAACTGCTTAATAGCATTCACAACTTCTCTGTCTGCTTTCTTTCAAGTTCCATGTCTCAGTAATGAGTTGATAGATACTCTTGTTGTGTTTACAATCCATTCCTATCCTTTGGGGCTCTGATCATTTAGGGCCTGTATGTCTTTTTCCTCTCCATTCAATGCAGAATGAGAGGTTTCTACACTTTCTAAACAAAGGGTGGTTTTCAATTTAAGCCGCCAAACGGCATCTTATACAACATGAAAAATGGACACTGACTGCCTATGTTTTGGTGGTCCACATTCAACTTGAAAAGTTGAAAGATCGAATGGCTGTCATCTTCTTGTCTGGACTTTCGAAACAAAGGGCGGTTTTCAATTTAAAGTGGGTGTGCCAAACAACATCTTATACAACATGAAAAATGTACACCAAGGCTGGCCATGTTGGTGGTCCACATTGAACTTGAAAAGTTCAAAGATCGGATCGCTGTCATCTTCTTGTTGGTTTTCAATTGAATGTGGGTGCGCCAAATGGCATCTTATAATGTGAAAAATGGAGACCAATTCTAGCTCATTAATTCAGCTTGGTCCCTATGATTGCCATGGCTTCTACTTCTTTTTCTTTTTTTAGGTAAGTTGAGGACAAACCCAAGAAAATGTTGAAACATACCCTATATACCACTGAGCTCTGGGCTTGAACCCATGCTTCTATCTTCATTTGTGTGTATTTGCAGGTAGATGCAGTAGTCTATCTAGTAGATTCATTTGACAAGGAGCGGTTCCCTGAATCAAAAGTCGAGCTAGATGCACTGCTCTCTGACGACTCGCTAGCCCAGGTCCCATTCCTTGTCCTCGGGAACAAGATAGACATCCCTTACGCAGCATCAGAGGAAGAGCTCCGCTACTGCCTCGGCCTGACGAATTGCACCACAGGCAAAGGGAAGGTGAACCTGTTTGAGACTAACGTGCGGCCCATCGAGCTCTTCATGTGCAGCATCGTCCGTAAGATGGGGTACGGGGAAGGGTTCAGGTGGTTATCGCAATACATCAAGTAGTAGTAATCATCACTTTGAAGATTTCTTATGACGGGAAATAATAGTTAGCATTGCATTATTCCACCTCTGTACAGAGACTACAATACTTTAATCTCCTGTCTTTCTATTCACTCAGCATTTGTTCATGTTCCTCTCCATCTCTTTCATTCTAATTTTAAGAAATGGAGATTCGACAGCTTGTAGTCCATTTACGTGCGCCACCGCATGTGCCAGCATGGCATTTGACTGATAGACCTAATCCATACGTCAATTGGGTTCGACTCCATAGATGCACTGACCCAAAAATCAGGCCGGTCCGCTCTTCAGTTTGTCTATGATACGTAATCTACTTGGACAGCTTAGGCAAACTTGGCCAAGTCTTTTTCAGCTGTCCATTTGTTATGTAAGTTGTGGCTCTCCTAATGAGTAAATGGGCCTGATTCTTTGACCTAGGTACTATGTGGGGACCCATGTGATGGACGGATTGGATCTGACACTTGTGTACCATGCCGGTTCATCCGGTGGCATGTAGATGGGCTTCTTTGTACACACGGATTTCGCAAAATTCACTATTATGCAAGTCTCTTTATGAACCCTTTCTGTATTGAGTAGGCCCCATTTTTCAGTGATCGAGATCGATTATAGACCCCACCATGGATGATGATTGCCCTGAAATCTTCTAGGATGGAAGATCATAACTGTTCAATAAGTGGCCTATGATTGGATAGGAACAAATAATCTGTGAGGGCCTGTTTCAGATAATGGTCATAGTCACCAGGGCATGGCCCACACTTAAATAGAATGGGGGCAATCAGATAATGGTTTTAACCACAAGAGCATGGCCCACACTTAAACTAAATGGGGCTAATGGGCACATTAGGAACTTTTGTTATGTAAGATTTTTGGATAGTCTCCTTCCATGGTGGGATAATGCGGCCAAAACCGTGTGCAGCAAGCTGTTAGCTTAGATTTTTTCTTCTTCTAAGATTAGATTGCTAGCTATGAAGATTTCTTTCTAGATTTCTCTGAATTATTTTTTCTTTATTTAGCTACCCCTAGGATGAATCTAGACAGGGATAGTTTAGTAATTGCACACAATAAGAAAGCCTATAAATAGGCAGCAGTGTAATACGATTTTCTCATTCCAAAAGGCAGTTGTTGTTCTCTCTTCTTCTTCTTCCAAAAGTTGCTGTTTTTTGTTTCATGGTGGCTGCAGCCACACGTCAGCAGGAAGCTGGGTTTTAGACCCAACAAAGTGGTATCAGAGCCGACGATCCTTGGGCCTCATCAGCAAGAGGCAGATCCTGCACTCCTGGTTTTCAAAAAAAATCAGTTTTTTTTTTTTCAAAAGAAATCAGATTCCAGCCGCAGGTCTTCAAAAAAAACTGTATTGAAAAAAATTAGATTGCAGCAAAAAAAAATCTGTTTTTCAGAAAAATCAGATTGAAAAAAAATCTGTTTTAAAAAAAATCAGATTGAAAAAAAATCTGTTTTTTTTCAAAAAAATCAGATTGTAGCAAAAATCTGTTTTCAAACAATCAGATTGAAAAAAATCTGCTTTTTCAAAAAAAATCAGATTGCAACAACAAAAAAAATCTGTTTTTTATAAAAAAAAAAATCAGATTTCTATTTCATCCATCTCCCTTCATTTTTTTTCGAAAAAAAAAAGTCATTCCTTTAAAAAATAGAAAAAATGGCTAGCACAATCCAGCCGCAGGTTCCTAAGTTGTCAAAGGACAACTATGAAAAATGGTGCATCCAAATGAAGGCATTGTTCGGGTCGCAAGAATTATGGGAAATCATCACGGATGGGTATGAAGAACCCACTATGGAAGAAGAAGCCGTCTTCACCAATGAAGAAAAGATCACTCTAAAAAATCAGAGGAAGAGAGACAATAAAGCTTTGTTTCTCCTCTATCAAGGGTTGGATGAATCCACCTTCGAAAAGATTGCCCAAGCAATATCAAGCAAGCAAGCATGGGATACCCTTGGCACCATCTTCAAGGGTGTAGATCGAGTGAAGCGGGTTCGCCTTCAAACATTAAGAGCCGAGTTCGAAGCAACTCACATGAAGGAAGGTGAGAATGTTACTGATTATTTTTCGCGTTGGTCGTAGTTCATTATATTTCGATACACGTCTTATTTTTTGTACTTATGATTTTATTAATTATATAGGTAGCTATTTATAGTAAAGAACTTCACTTTTTCTAAACAAACAAGTTAAAATATAAGACACCTACTCCTTTAAAAGTCATGTTGTGTAGTATGCAATCTATTTGGGAGAGAGAAATCCAATGTATCTTATTAGCTTGAGTCATCAAAAATGACATGGACCAATGAGACCCGGTGGCAGTGGAATTTCACATGTTGAATAGACGATTTGCACTCAATTATAATTTATAAGTAACTTATATATCGATCGGTTCGGGTTGAGTCGGGCAACCTGAGACCTCAATTTGATCTCGACCCAAGTTTAATCAGGCTGGTGTTTGTATAGACTAATCCCTAGACCAAACGTAACACATCCTGCCCGAGTCCAACCCAATGTCGGTTCGGTCACGGATCAGTCTATTTTTGGATGGTCTCCTTCCTGTGTGAAAATACCCCCTGTTATGTAATGCAGGGGGTATTTTCACACAGGGTTTGAGTGGGGTAGCCTATGGGATGCAGGGGCACACTTGGGGTGGGCGGCCTATGTGAGGCAGGTGGCTCCTGTGATGTGGGGCCTACGAAGAGGTTCAGCCGATAACCTAACCCATAGAATGTAGGACCTGGGTTATGAGATAAAGGGATTGTTTCGCCACACCCTATCAGTTCAAGCTTTTTATAGTAAGTGGTTAGTTGTACTGCATCACGGAGCCTCAAATAACTGAGCCACGGGCCATGATCGAACAGAGAGGGCACATCCCAACTTAGACTTTTCATGACTGAGCACCCCTTTAGATTTCCTCCTCGGATTCCCATTGTCTGATGTTAAGGGATTCAAGGGTGGGTCCCGTTCTTCCAGCTATGATAGGAGGTCCAGCTTCAGACTTCAAATCCAGGACAGGAACAAAACCAGGAGATATTATAAGAATGCTTACCATCCAGATTTTCAGTTTCTACAAGTGGGCCACATGGTTCTGTGATTCAAATCAGTGATATGATGGGCCTAGCATTCGATGGCCCATGGACCAAAATCCCCCACATCAAAGATCCTAGCCGTAGAATGTATTTTCCCCTTCTTTTTGGTTGACATTGAACGACTGCTATATTTGTTGGCTACTTAAAGGATTACTATTTTCCAATCTAAGAGATTTTTAGTTCTTTGGCCATCCACATTCAAGATCACAATATCAATGGTTTGGATCGCTGAAGCATGGCCCCCACTTCCACACACTGAAAACTGGAACAACACAGTAGGATCCCTTCGCCCAACTGTTGTATGATACCTTTAATTGTAGTTTTCTTGGCTGTTGGCTATAATTTGTTTGGATGGTTAATAACTTCCAATCAATGTTGTTCTTAGGCTATTACTCATTACCTAGTGGCCCATTAATTGAACAGCTCTAGAGCAACTGGCCTATTCACCATTTAGCGGAATTGATTAGTTATAAAACTGGATTTGATGATGTCATAGGGACTAGGGCTGAAAGTTCAGCGGCTGGGGCGGGTTGGTGCTCAACCCTAGCCCAATCCAAGGTTCCTATACCTCAACCCTAAACCAATCCAACCCAACTCCGGGTTGGGAATTCTCAACCCAAGCCCAACCCAAGTTGGGTTGGTCGTAGTTCATTATATTTCGATACACGTCTTATTTTTTTGTACTTATGATTTTATTAATTATATAGGTAGCTATTTATAGTAAAGAACTTCACTTTTTCTAAACAAACAAGTTAAAATATAAGACGCCTACTCCTTTAAAAGTCATGTTGTGTATTATGCAATCTATTTGGGAGAGAGAACTCCGATGTATCTTAGTAGCTTGAGTCATCAAAAATGACATGGACCAATGAGACCCGGTGGCCGTGGAATTTCACATGTTGAACAGACGATTTGCACTCAATTATAATTTATAAGTAACTTATATATCGATCGGTTCAGGTTGAGTCGGGCAACC
This sequence comes from Magnolia sinica, assembly GCF_029962835.1. NCBI lineage: Eukaryota > Viridiplantae > Streptophyta > Magnoliopsida > Magnoliales > Magnoliaceae > Magnolia > Magnolia sinica. Next base: position 130,870,770 of record NC_080574.1, on the reverse strand, counting down.
TGAGACCTCAATCTGATCTCGACCCAAGTTTTATCGGGTTGGTGTTTGTATAGACCAAACCTAACACATCCTGCCCGAGTCTAACCCAATGTCGGTTCGGTCATGGATCAGTCGGGTTGAATCAGCCTGACTTTCATCCCTAATAGGGACTGTAATTTGGCCATGCAATAAGTCCCACAACACCTTATTGCCCATACAATGGTTTGGCCATACGAATCCAACGATCTGCATTATCTGAGTCAGATCAATCCACTGCCCATGTAGGCTAGTTGCCAATGCCAAAGGAATCCCTAAATATAAGTTATCATAGAGTTGTTTAAGACACCATTAAATCCATATTCAAAAAATAAATTTATATATTGCTGAATATTTCTCTTCTTTTTTTCCCCCTTTTTAATACTTTTCTGAAATTTTTGGCTTAAAAATTTTCAGTCTATGCGGTCCAATATGGGCCAAATACGGTTTTCGACTGGTCAACATGTCAATCATGTGATGCTCACCTCTTAGAAATCAGTTTGATTAAATGATCATAACCATTTGATTTGATTGGTGGTGAGAAGAAGGGATGGTTTGTATTGATTACATTGTAAAAGATTCAGTCATCAATCTGCACCGTCCATCACGTGGGTTTCGTCTTTGATTGACCATGAAAATCAAGAATCCCATGGAACGAATCTGTACCATCCATACTTTTCTTTTCTTTTTAATGACAATTAAATATGGACCTCACTTCATTGACAATTCAAAATCTGTATCTAAACCTCAAAAATAATCAATTTAAACGGTTCATCAACAAAAGGTAAGGCCCACCTTCAATTTGGATCATCCATCATTGAGGGCCACCTTTGCTATCCACTACCCATCGGCCCACCTTTGATGGGCCATAATCCAAAGTCAAGCTCAACGTTTGCACTAATGGTGGACAACTACTTGACGAACTTTCAAACTAACGCGTGCACTAATGATCGATCAGAACCCTTGATCAAGGTGATGCGAGTGGGCCACCGTCTCCAAGAGGCTCGCATGAACTTTCGAACCTATCTCAATAGTAGGAGTGGCAGTGGGCCAGGCCGAAATGGGGCTCACCTGAGTTTTGGAATGGCCTGAAATTTGGTATGCCCTCTCGTTCAAATTGGACACACAAAATGGATAGGTTGGATGTCTGAACCACATCTAAGAAAATCCTAGAAATAATCAAGAGGGTTTGGTGGGTGCATGTACATCCACTCTCAACTCTTGTTTATGGTGTGGCCCACCTAAGTCATGGATTATTATGATTTTTCGTCCCATGCTCATCATGGAAGATGCATCTAATTGATGGTGTAGATATCTAACACGCAATATGGTGAGGCCCACAGAGCTGTGTGTGCGCGCCCGTGTGGAGGCTTTAGATTGGCCATGATGAACGGATGGTGGGTGTCATAGATAGCTGAACGTGGATCAGTTAACTGAAAATATTAGACACATTCAACTCAACAAATAAGTACTAAAGATCATTTTCTCAATGTAATTATTAGATCAAATTAGAAAATTGCTGATATGATCAACGGTTCCAATTAACTGACCATCTCTTCATATGGGCCCAAATGCAAGTCATCGTAAGTGGTAAAGTAGGAAAAACGTACTCTTTACATGGAGGGCCTAATTTCTTGAATCGAGGTTAAACCTACTGTAAAGATAACTCCCTAATTGATTATGTAAATGACATTAGAAGTCATAGATGTGTAGAGCTGTAGATCCTTACTCTTGCTCGGGTGGTAGACTCTCAGGAGTTTCAACACCCGGCCAAGGGTTCAAGTATCCATGGGTGGTAAAATCTCACTACGGCGTGAGTGTGTGGGGGGGGTGTGTGCGTGTGTGAAAAAAAAAAAAAAAAAAAAGCATGTAGAGCTCTCAGTCACATACAAGAAAACACAAATCCATATCCTCTAAAAACAGGATTTTCTTGCTTGTGGCAAGCAGAGGATCTGAATTCAAAAAATGCATGCCAATAATGAACATGTTGAAAGACCTAAGCTAATTGAAAGTAAGGCTTACATCCTCTACCTAAACGATCAGGCCATTTCGCACCTCTGGTGGGCCACAACACCCAAATTTCCCTAATGGTTAAGACAGGTTTTTAGCCGCTGGGTTGTTTTTATATGAGTATACTATCTTGAATTTTCGCACATGGCATGTTCATTATGGATGGGGATTGGGTACTACCCTTAGGGCGTGTTTGGATCGCAGACCCAGAATGTACTGTATTGTTTTATTTTAAAATATTACATTAACTTGTGTTTGAATCGGATTTGAAATCCGTGGTGATATCCTTATCGCTTGTTTATATGTTGATGATCTGTTGTTCACTGGGAACAGTCAGGCGATGTTTGAAGAATTCAAGCAGGCTATGTTCAAAGAGTTTGAGATGACTGATGGTGGATTGATGTCTTTCTTCTTGGGCATTGAAGTGAAGCAACAAGTCGACGGCATATATATATCCCAGAAGAAGTACACAAAGGAACTTCTTGAGAAGTTTCAGATGGTCAATTGTAAAGCCGTAAATACACCTGTAACAACAGGCCTGAAGCTCACAAGAGATGGAGAAGGAAGAAACGTCGACTCAACCCTATTTAAGAGCCTAATCGGAAGCTTAAGGTACCTCACAATCACTAGGCCAGATATATCTACAGTGTTGGGATTCTAAGCCGGTATATGGAAGCCCCAAAAGAGTCACACTGGCTAGCTGCAAAACGAGTACGGAGGTATATCAAAGGGACTATAGAATTCGGTCTGTTTTATCCATACGATGATGAAGCGATGTTGTATGGATACTCTGATAGTGATTGGGGTGGTGACCAAAATGAAAGAAAAAGTACCACAGGCTATGCTTTCTATCTTGGGTCGACAACATTTACATGGAATTCAAAGAAGCAGAGTGTGGTCGCCCTGTCCACATGTGAAGCTGAGTACGTAGCAGCTTCATCCACTGTATGTGAGGCGATCTGGCTAAGGAATCTACTAAAGGAGCTGAAGCATCCACAGGAGGAATCACTGTTATATATGTGGACAACAAGTCGGCAATCGAACTGCCAAAAATCCAGTTCAACATGGAAGGAGCAAGCACATCGACACAAGATATCACTTTCTTAAAGATCAAGTAAAGCAGAAATTGGTAAAGCTGGAATATTGTCACACCACTAAGCAAGTGGCAGATATCTTCACCAAAGCATTGCCAACTGACACATTCAGAGACTTAGATCAATGCTTGGAATGAAGCCGGTTTTGGTTTGAAGGGGAGTGTTAGATACGGGGAGATTTGCAAATCCAAAACCGTGTGCAGCAAGCTGTTAGCTTAGATTTTTCTTCTTCTAAGATTAGATTGCTAGCTATGAAGATTTCTTTCTAGATTTCTCTGAATTATTTTTTCTTTATTTAGCTACCCCTAGGATGAATCTAGACAGGGATAGTTTAGTAATTGCACACAATAAGAAAGCCTATAGAATGGGGGCAATCAGATAATGGTTTTAACCACAAGAGCATGGCCCACACTTAAACTAAATGGGGCTAATGGGCACATTAGGAACTTTTGTTATGTAAGATTTTTGGATAGTCTCCTTCCATGGTGGGATAATGCGGGGGTATTTTCACAACGGGTTTGAGTGGGGTAGCCTGTGGGATGCAGGGGCACACTTGGGGTGGGCGGCCTATGTGAGGCAGGTGGCTCATGTGATGTGGGGCCCACGAAGAGGTTCAGCCGATGACCTAACACATAGGATGTAGGACCTGGGTTATGAGATAAAGGGATTGTTTCGCCACACCCTATCAGTTCAAGCTTTTTAGAGCAAGTGGTTAGTTGTACTGCATCACGGAGCCTCCAATAACTGAGCCATGGGCCATGATCGTACAGAGAGGGCACATCCCAACTTAGACTTTTCATGACTGAGCACCCCTTTAGATTTGCTCCTCGGATTCCCATTGTCTGATGTTAAGGGATTCAGGGGTGGGTCCCGTTCTTCCGGCTATGATAGAAGGTCCAGCTTCAGACTACAAATCCAGGACAGGAACAAAACCAGGAGATATTATAAGAAAGCTTACCATCCAGATTTTCAGTTTCTACAAGTGGGCCACATGGTTCTGTGATCCAAATCAGTGATATGATAGGCCTAGCTTTCGATGGCCCATGGACCAAAATCCCCCACATCAAAGATCCTAGCCGTAGAATGTATTTTCCCCTTCTTTTTGGTTGACATTGAACGACTGCTATATTTGTTGGCTACTTAAAGGATTACTATTTTCCAATCTAAGAGATTTTTAGTTCTTTGGCCATCCACATTCAAGATCACAATATCAATGGTTTGGATCACTGAAGCATGGCCCCCACTTCCACACACTGAAAACTAGAACAACACAGTAGGATCCCTTCGCCCAACTGTTGTATGATACCTTTAATTGTAGTTTTCTTGGCTGTTGGCTATAATTTGTTAGGATGGTTAATAACTTCCAATCAATGTTGTACTTAGGCTATTACTCATTACCTAGTGGCCCATTAATTGAACGGCTCTAGAGCAACTGGCCTATTCACCATTTAGCGGAATTGATTAGTTATAAAACTGGATTTGATGATGTCATAAGGACTAGGGCTGAAAGTTCAGCGGCTTGGGGCGGGTTGGTGTTCAACCCTAGCCCAATCCAAGGTTCCTATACCTCAACCCTAAACCAATCCAACCCAACCCCGGGTTGGGAATTCTCAACCCAAGTCCAACCCAAGTTGGGTTGGTCGTAGTTCATTATATTTCGATACACGTCTTTTTTTTGTACTTATGATTTTATTAATTATATAGGTAGCTATTTATAGTAAAGAACTTCACTTTTTCTAAACAAACAAGTTAAAATATAAGACACCTACTCTTTTAAAAGTCATGTTGTGTAGTATGCAATCTATTTGGGAGAGAGAAATCCAATGTATCTTATTAGCTTGAGTCATCAAAAATGACATGGACCAATGAGAACCGGTGGCAGTGGAATTTCATGTGTTGAACAGACAATTTGCACTCAATTATAATTTATAAGTAACTTATATATCGATCGGGTTCGGGTTGAGTCGAGCAACCTGAGACCTCAATCTGATCTCGACCCAAGTTTTATCGGGTTGGTGTTTGTATAGACCAATCCTAAGACCAAACCTAATACATCCTGCCCGAACCCAACCCAATGTCGGTTCGGTCACGGATCAGTCAGGTTGACTCAGCCCGACTTTCATCCCTAATAGGGACTGTAATTTGGCCATACAATAAGTCCCGCAACACCTTATTGCCCATACAATGGTTTGGCCATACGAATCGAACGATCTGCATTGCATTATCTGAGTCAGATCAATCCACTGCCCATGTAGGCTAGTTGCCAATGCCAAAGGAATCCCTAAATATAAGTTATCATAGAGTTGTTTAAGATACCATTAAATCCATATTCAAAAAATAAATTTATATATTCCTGAATATTTCTTTTTTTTTTCCCCTTTTTAATACTTTTCTGAAATTTTTGGCTTAAAAATTTTCAATCTATGCGGTCCAATATGGGCCAAATACGGTTTTCAATTAGTCAACATGTCAATCATGTGATGCTCACCTCTTAGAAATCATTTTGATTAAATGATCATAACCATTTGATTTGATTGGTGGTGAGAAGAAGGGATGGTTTGTATTGATTACATTGTAAAAGATTCAGTCATCAATCTGCACCATCCATCACGTGGGTTTCGTCTTTGATTGACCATGAAAATCTAGAATCCCATGGAACGAATCTGTCCCATCCATACTTTTCTTTTTTTTTAAATGACAATTAAATATGGACCTCACTTCATTGACAATTCAAAATCTGTTTCTAAACCTCAAAAATAATCAATTTAAACGGTTCATCAACAAAAGGTAAGGCCCACCTTCAATTTGGATCATCCATCATTGAGGGCCACCTTTGCTATCCACTACCCATCGGCCCACCTTTGATGGGCCATAATCCAAAGTCAAGCTCAACGTTTGTACAAATGGTGGACAACTACTTGACGAACTTTCAAACTAACGCGTGCACTAATGATCGATCAGAACCCTTGATCAAGGTGATGCGAGTGGGCCACCGTCTCCAAGAGGCTCGCACGAACTTTCGAACCTATCTCAATAGTAGGAGTGGCAGTGGGCCAGGCCGAAATGGGGCTCACCTGAGTTTTGGAATGGCCTGAAATTTGGTATGCCCTCTCGTTCAAATTGGACACACAAAATGGATAGGTTGGATGTCTGAACCACATCTCAGAAAATCCTAGAAACAATCAAGAGGGTTTTGGTGGGTGCATTTACATCCACTCTCAACTCTTGTTTATGGTGTGGCCCACCTAAGTCATGGATTATTATGATTTTTCGTCCCATGCTCATCATGGAAGATGCATCTAATTGATGGTGTGGATATCTAACACGCAATATGGTGAGGCCCACAGAGCTGTGTGTGTGCGCCCGTGTGGAGGCTTTAGATTGGCCATGATGAACGGATGGTGGGTGTCATAGATAGCTGAACGTGGATCAGTTAACTGAAAATATTAGACACATTCAACTCAACAAATAAGTACTAAAGATCATTTTCTCAATGTAATTATTAGATCAAATTAGAAAATTGCTGATATGATCAACGGTTCCAATTAACTGACCATCTCTTCATATGGGCCCAAGTGCAAGTCATCGTAAGTGGTAAAGTAGGAAAAACGTACTCTTTACATGGAAGGCCTAATTTCTTGAATTTTCGCACATGGCATGTTCATTATGGATGGGGATTGGGTACTACCCTTAGGGCGTGTTTGGATCGCAGACCCAGAACGTACTGTATTGTTTTATTTTAAAATATTACATTAACTTGTGTTTGAATCGGATTTGAAATCCGATATACACTTGCCGCCCATGTACGTCTCTAAACCAGAAACGGATGGGCACCCGTCTCTGCTCTTACGTCTATTCATATTGGGCAGTGCAACCGATTTTATTGCATTACAGAGGGTTGGAAGAAAAAAAAAACCCCTTTTCCTCTATGGTGTCTTGAGAGACCATTGCGCTCGTGTATATCTTCTGCCCTCTTCTCCGTTCGTCTGTCATTCTGTGAAAGAGGAGATCGTTCCTCTCCGTTTGAATCTTCAACCTCAGCTGGGATGTACGCCCATCCGTCTTACGCTATAACAAAGATGCAATGAACTTTTATGCTGCTTCATCGTGAGAAAAATCGATATTCTTCTCCCGTATACCCAACATTCTCATAGACTCTGAAAGACCAGGTAATGTATTTTCCATCGTTTGCATTATCTCGAATAAAATCCGATCACTGTTTTTACTTGACAGCATGCATTCCATGTCATGTGGATATACATTCTCTCCATACACCTTCTGTTGTTGGAGCAGTAGATTAGGGCTGTGGAGACAGTTCTCTCCTGAACCCTAGAAAGAGTCGAAAGTATGCAATATACCTGAGAGACAATATTCTTCAAAAGGAAATCTTGATTTTTAACCTGCGTATCAGAAGAGTATCTGGGATATGGATTCACCTCCCGACACCTTCGACATGACTTGTGCATGTCATAGAGTGTGTGAGTAGATGAACTCCACCGACCGAAATTAACTTCATTTCTTGGTTGCCTATAAAAGACACTGTTGTCTTCTATATTCTTCCACGAAATGTAACAGAGAAGAGAGAACTAAGTTCTGAAAAATTCTGGGGTGCGTCTATAAGATCCAAAGGCTATTTCATTGTTGAAGGTAATATTCCATGTTCTTTCTTACATGATGTAAAATGCATAGATCTCGTTTTCACATATGGCTGATAGGATAGATCTTCCTTCGATTCTCTATATTGATTGTATACACTGTACTATTTGGAGATGTTCATTGGCTGTGATAGATCTCTGAAGGACCAACCGATAATTTTACGTTTTGTATACTGTATTTGATAAATACACCTTTATCATTTCAACTCTGTACTTAGATGATTGTTCGATACAGTACTATTTGGAGATGTTCATTGGAGATGTAACATGTGTTATATCTGAGACTTGACTGTAATATATTGAACTGTTAAATATATTTTGCATATGTCAATTCGTCTGAAGAATCCATATACATTGAAATCCATGTCATCTTCTCTGTATTGATTGTATCCACTGTACTCTTTGGAGATGTTCATTGGCTGTGATAGATCTCTGAAGGACCAACTGATAATTTTACGTTTTGTATACTGTATTTGATAAATACACCTTTATCATTTCAACTTTGTACTCAGATGATTGTTCGATACAGTACTATTTGGAGATGTTCATTGGAGATGTAACATGTGTTATATCTGAGACTTGACTGTAATATGTTGAAATGTTAAATATATTTTGCATATGTCAATTCGTCTGAAGAATCCATATACATTAAAATCAAGTCATCTTCTATGTACCTGAATTCTATTCTGTATTAATTATGTTCTACTGTCATTTGCACTAATAAATAGAAAATACTTGAAAAGAATAATAAGTGAGTTGCCCATCTGTCTTATGGGGTCTCACAGCGGCTACACAGTGTTAGAACAGTACCTATAGAGACCTCTAGGGGCTCAAAAAGCACTAACTCAACCGCAAAAGGCTATACCCGACAAAAAAAAGGGGAAAGCCGAGTGATGTTATCGGTGACAGAATGGGTAAAGTGGCTGAAGCTGTCAAGTCCCTTACTATCACAATGTCTCAGGGCAAAACAATGATAATACTCATGAATACAGTGTACAATGTCCAGAGTATAGGCGTTGTACAGTATTACATCACAATACAATACTATACGCGAATCCAAACACGCCCTTAGTGTACCAACATACAGGCACAAATGGTGGGATTTGATTAGACAGGAGGCTAGTATAAAAAATGGACCAATCTCTAACAATGCACTGTTATACAAATATACAATCAAATCTTAATAAAGGAATTTCCCTTTATCCATTGCACGGTTTTAAGAGTTGGACAAGTTTAATGTGATGGCTTGTTAGTTTTGGCACTACAAGTCATCCCTAACTAGGTTGAGTGTGATTGATTCACTCCCAACTCAAGAAAGTCATGAATCAACTCAATACTTTGTGAAAATGCTGTAAAATCGACTACCAAATTCAATGGCCAAAGCCAGTCAAATAATTTTTTTTAGTTATTCTAGGATCAATAGATATTAGTTTTTTGGTTTAGTTATTTGATAAGCAGAAGCCATCAAAATTTTGAAATCTACGAATTAAAAATAAAAAATAAAAAATCAATACTCGATGTTGTCCCTCTCTTCATATTTCTCTGTATCATCACGTTATCACAGTGGGGTCCCATAATGTGGGCCCCAGTACGATGTCCTTATATACACATACATCAAATGGGGTCCATGGTGATGGGCCCTTGAACGGTTTCAACAGTGGGTATCTTTGTCACGTTAACTGCTTCCTGCAATGGGGTCCACTTGAGATTGGATTTGCTTCAATTTTGTTATCATATCTTAAAATGAGCTGAAAAATGGAAATGAAATGCATGCATCATAGTGCACCTTAGAAGGTTCAACGGATTTCTCAACAGCTTCTGACTGTCAAATTCTGAATTCAGACAGTAAAATAAATGATAGTCCGTCGAATTTTACATAATTCGACGGTTTGGGCCATCAAAAAATTCATCTTCTCACATAATGCAAGATTGGGCTAGTGAATGGCCTTGATGTCAAAAGGTGTACCTTCCATGATGGAATCAGGCCTACATGGGAGCTCCATAAAGTGCCCACCTTCTATCAAAACTCCCATCTTAAACTTCAAAGCTCTATTTCTTTGGAGTAGGTGATGGGGTTTTCCTCAGTTCAGAGGAGATGTGGTGCGAATCGGATGCCACATATCTTGGCATTACTGCGTTGCTCGACCAGTCAAGGGCACTGCTCGACCGATCAAGTGGGCCCCTCGACAAGTCGAGCGGTGCTCGACTCAAAGTCCAGCGAGCTATTTATTTTGGAATTCCGTGGGGCTTGACCAGTCGAGGGTCAGGCTCAACCAGTCAAGCACCCGGCTCGACTAGTCGAGAGTTACGCAGATTCTGTCAGGATTTAGTGCGGACTGCGTAAATTTGAGGCGGTTTCGTAAGAGGTGAGGAAGGAAGTTGCCTAAAGTATAAATAAGGGTCCTAGGGTTATTCTAGGGTAATGCAAGAGAGTTTTCTAAAGCTTTACAAGGGTTTGTTAAAGGATTTAGGGCTATCAAAGGGTGAGGGAAAGAGAAAAAAAGAGAGAAAGCTTGTAGAAGGGAGATTCTGCTCGCAGATGTGATCTACTTCGCAGTCGACTTCTCAGCGCTTCTACGTCCTTGTAATTTGTGAGATCTCTTCGTTTTTCATTACTCGCTTAGTGTTCATCCACTCCTGTGTGAGTGAAGAAGGTTGATCCAAGCGGTGTGTGCTTGTGATCGGTTGTAACATTCTACTTCATAGTGAATTGTTGTTCTGGACTAGGTCCCGTGGTTTTTACCTCTTTGAGGGTTTTTCACGTAAAATCTCTTGTGTCGTGTGGTTTGTGCTTTGATTCATTTCATTGCTTTATTATATCCCATAATTCTAGTGTTTTGGGGAGGCTAGATCTTAAGGTTTTTGTGTAACGGCTCCCAACAAAGTGATATCAGAGCGTTCAAGTTGGTTGAACGGAGTGGGATCAGTTTTGAATTATGGAAGGTGGCAGTGGGATCAGTTTTGAATTATGGAAGGTGGCTCATCAAGGATGATCAGTCTCAATCGTTCTAACTGGACCATATGGAAGGCTAAGATGGAGGACTTGCTTTATTGTAATGACTTATATTCTCCAATTCAAGGCATATCAGCAAAATCAAAGGATATGTCAGATGATGATTGGAAAGAATGGGTAAAGTGGCTGAAGCTGTCAAGTCCCTTACTATCACAATGTCTCAGGGCAAAACAATGACTAGACTACAGAGACTGTTGGGCATACTTGAAGAAGTTGAGGGTCTCAGTCCCAAGGACTAAATACGTGCTACCCGATTGATGCAGAGGGATCTTGTTAACGCTAGATATTTCTTGAAGATGGGCCATGAGAGGAGAAAGGAGTGCGTACAAAAACTCCTCGAACATAGTGGCCCAGTCTGATAACAGAAATTGTGTTTGATAAACATTAGTGAGAAAGTTGATGAAATTGAACTTTTGCTTTATTTTTGTTTGTTTTGTAAAACCGTTATGTTAGAATGGGTTTGGATGGGTGGTGAAGGTAGATTGGATGGGTGCTCATTGGAGCACAGATTACTCTGGTTATTTGTTAATTTTGGATTATGGTCATGCTGATGGTTGCACCATCAGTAATTTTGATGATATATATTTATATCAATTTGTGACTTCTCATTTGCATAGATGTTACTACATTTTAGTTGACTTAATATGATATACCAGGCAATGTATGTAGCTTAGTTAATGCACTGACTTGCATTTAAGTCTGTCTGGATCTATTACAGAGGTTTTACTTGCTGTTTTGGAGATGTTGGATCTATTACAGAGTTTCTACTTGCTGTTTTAGAGATGTTGGTTCTTACAGTGTTTCATTCTTATATATTAGTCAAATGCTATGGTTGTTATAATCTTAAACACCCCTATTGATTTTCTGCATCTGATCAGTGTTGGTTTTTAAGACTGATTTCATATCATCTTAGAGGAACTTGTATAATTCTTCATTCAAGTAAGCAGGGTCTGTAATATTCTTTTCACAACAACTAGGATTTGAATCCATCCGTCGGATGGGTATTATTATGTCAGTTTGGGTGTGAAGGGTCAATATCAGGAGAGAAAGACTGTTTATTTTGTACATAGAATTTCAATTTGGCTTTTTGGTTTATAATATTCAATGCATCATTTTCAAGAGAGATGTATTTATATCTGTACTAGTTTGAAAAACACAGCTTCATCAGTCATTGCACATCCAAACTAACAGTAATAGGGTTTTTTATAGGTACAAATGGGAAAACTTTGTAGTATTTGTCGGTAGGATGCCTGGAATTTATGAGAATTGGGAGCTTGCTAAGGCACAAGTAGAGGGATACAGTGGGTGCAGACACCAATCATTTAAATCGTACGCATTGGCTGTGATAGAGTGGACGAAATTCATGGTATGGATTTTACTTTCTTCTGCATTGGTCTGTTTCATTCTTCAACATTTTTTTAGCTATGACCAGCTTTGTATATCATATGATATAACAAAATAACAAATGGACATTCGGCTTCAATGATTGTAGGCCACTTAGCAAAATGTTAGATCTTCAACCAATCCACTTACTCCGTACTGGGCGTTAGCAACCAGGATCGAAGGCCTTACCAAAAGAGTCGAAAGTGAGTCTGCTTCGTTTCATCGTTTGCCTTCAAGACCTGCAGATGAAGTTGGGATGCACCTTCTTCATGAGCTGAACTCGTAAGAGAATGGGGTTGATACAGGAGGGATAATGCATGTCATTTTCAATGTGCTTATTGGAGTGGTGCTCATATACGCAGTGATATCTTCGTTTGTTTCCTCGCTTTGATGATAAGGATGTGGAACAACTGCTTCGCTGGACGACTGGGGCATGAAATACATAATGTGAGGACTCAGAAATAGCCTTTTTGGGTTTAACTTATGATAAACTTTTTTTTCTACTTTTTTGTTTTAATGTTTTTTTTTAGTAAATGGAAATACATAATTAGGTATTTATATTAAATGTATTATATTTTTGTTATCTATAATCAGGTAATTATTTTTTGTTCTGGGGTTATCCATGTGTTGTGGATCGCATGGAAATTAGTCGATTTTTTGTGGCCCACACCCTGGCATATGTGCTTCAACCACTGAACTTCGTCCATACGACACAGCCCAGATGAAGGATTCATAGGAGAATCAGCTTGATCCAGATGTTTTATGACCCTAGCATGTTTTCTAAGGTGTCGATTGATTGAGCACTGCATCGTGGACAGTTTGGATGAAACACATACATCATGTTGGTGCCCCCCAGAGCATTTGACACCATCCATTGGGTGGTGTCAAGTTTTAGTAGCCAATCCGTGGTCCACAGAAACTATACATGTGGTCTGTGTTATGGACTTTTCGCACTAGGGAGTCCATTCCTTGAACAAACATTGAATTCGGTATATCCGCTGATTACATTTCCAAGGTCACTCCATACCAAACATTCTACTGATCAATGATAATACTCATTAATACAGTGTACAATGTCCAGAGTATAGGCGTTGTACAGTATTACATCACAATACAATACTATACGCGAATCCAAACACGCCCTTAGTGTACCAACATACAGGCACAAATGGTGGGATTTGATTAGACAGGAGGCTAGTATAAAAAATGGACCAATCTCTAACAATGCACTGTTATACAAATATACAATCAAATCTTAATAAAGGAATTTCCCTTTATCCATTGCACGGTTTTAAGAGTTGGACAGGTTTGATATGATGGCTTGTTAGTTTTGGCACTACAAGTCATCCCTAACTAGGTTGAGTGTGATTGATTCACTCCCAACTCAAGAAAGTCATGAATCAACTCAATACTTTGTGAAAATGCTGTAAAATCGACTACCAAATTCAACGACTAAAGCCAGTCAAATAATTTTTTTTAGTTATTCTAGGATCAATAGATATTAGTTTTTTGGTTTAGTTATTTGATAAGCAGAAGCCATCAAAATTTTGAAATCTACGAATTAAAAATAAAAAATAAAAAATCAATACTCGATGTTGTCCCTCTCTTCATATTTCTCTGTATCATCACGTTATCACAGTGGGGTCCCATAATGTGGGCCCCAGTACGATGTCCTTATATACACATACATCAAATGGGGTCCATGGTGGTGGGCCCTTGAACGGTTTCAACAGTGGGTATCTTTGTCACGTTAACTGCTTCCTACAATGGGGTCCACTTGAGATTGGATTTGCTTCAATTTTGTTATCATATCTTAAAATGAGCTGAAAAATGGAAATGAAATGCATGCATCATAGTGCACCTTAGAAGGTTCAACGGATTTCTCAACAGCTTCTGACTGTCAAATTCTGAATTCAGACAGTAAAATAAATGATAGTCCGTCGAATTTTACATAATTCGACGGTTTGGGCCATCAAAAAATTCATCTTCTCACATAATGCAAGATTGGGCTAGTGAATGGCCTTGATGTCAAAAGGTGTACCTTCCATGATGGAATCAGGCCTACATGGGAGCTCCATAAAGTGCCCACCTTCTATCAAAACTCCCATCTTAAACTTCAAAGCTCTATTTCTTTGGAGTAGGTGATGGGGTTTTCCTCAGTTCAGAGGAGATGTGGTGCGAATCGGATGCCACATATCTTGGCATTACTGTGTTGCTCGACCAGTCAAGGGCACTGCTCGACCGATCAAGTGGGCCCCTCGACAAGTCGAGCGGTGCTCGACTCAAAGTCCAGCGAGCTATTTATTTTGGAATTCCGTGGGGCTTGACCAGTCGAGGGTCAGGCTCAACCAGTCGAGCACCCGGCTCGACTAGTCGAGAGTTACGCAGATTCTGTCAGGATTTAGTGCGGACTGCGTAAATTTGAGGCGGTTTCGTAAGAGGTGAGGAAGGAAGTTGCCTAAAGTATAAATAAGGGTCCTAGGGTTATTCTAGGGTAATGCAAGAGAGTTTTCTAAAGCTTTACAAGGGTTTGTTAAAGGATTTAGGGCTATCAAAGGGTGAGGGAAAGAGAAAAAAAGAGAGAAAGCTTGTAGAAGGGAGGTTCTGCTCGCAGATGTGATCTACTTCGCAGTCGACTTCTCAACGCTTCTACGTCCTCGTAATTTGTGAGATCTCTTCGTTTTTCATTACTCGCTTAGTGTTCATCCACTCCTGTGTGAGTGAAGAAGGTTGATCTAAGCGGTGTGTGCTTGTGATCGGTTGTAACATTCTACTTCATAGTGAATTGTTGTTTTGGACTAGGTCCCGTGGTTTTTACCTCTTTGAGGGTTTTTCACGTAAAATCTCTTGTGTCGTGTGGTTTGTGCTTTGATTCATTTCATTACTTTATTATATCCCATAATTCTAGTGTTTTGGGGAGGCTAGATCTTAAGGTTTTTGTGTAACGGCTCCCAACAAAGTGATATCAGAGCGTTCAAGTTGGTTGAACGGAGTGCGATCAGTTTTGAATTATGGAAGGTGGCAGTGGGATCAGTTTTGAATTATGGAAAGTGGCTCATCAAAGATGATCAGTCTCAATGGTTCTAACTGGACCATATGGAAGGCTAAGATAGAGGACATGCTTTATTGTAAGGACTTATATTCTCCAATTCAAGGCATATCAGCAAAGTCAAAGGATATGTCAGATGATGATTGGAAGAAGTTGGACCAGAAGGCGGTGGGGTTTATTAGACAATGGCTGGATGATTTCGTATTCCACCATGTGTCTACCGAGACCTCAGCCGCTAACCCATGGCTGAAACTGCAAGGGCTGTATTAGAGGAAGACAGTCGGCAATAAAAAAAATTTGATAAGACGACTTGTGAATCTCAAGTTCAAAGATGGTAGTTCTACGGCTGGGCACATGAATGAAGTCAACAATATTTTGAACCAGCTCTCCGCTATGAAGATGGTCCTGGACGATGAATTACAGGCTTTGTTATTACTTAGCTCATTGTCTGATAGTTGGGAGACATTGGTGGTGTCTCTGAGTAACTCCGTGCCAGACGAAAAGGTGTCCATGGAACAGGTAATCAGTTGTCTCTTCAATGATGAGACAATGAGGAAGTCTCAAAGGTCTACTCAACAAGAGGCCCTTGTGACACAAGATCGAGGGAGAGGAAAAAATAAAATGGGTGGGAAGGCCCGAGATAAATCAAGAGGCAAGTCAAGTACCGAGAAGGATATTGAATGCTGGAATTGTGGTAAGAAGGGTCACTACAAGAATGAATGTCATAAGAAGAAGAATGACAAGAAAGGAAAAGGAAAGGAGAAGGAAGATGAATAAGATTTCACTGCGGTCGCTTCAGATGTCGACGTTGTAGTTATTCTTTCAGCAGATCATGATGTTTGTCTCATGGCTACGAGTCAGGACACCGACTGGGTGATAGACTCGGAAGCCTCGTTTCATGCTACTCCACGCAGAGATTTCTTCACAAGCCACAAGTCAATGAGTTTGGGACCGTAAATATGAAAAATTCTGGCGTATCAAAGATCGTAGGTGTCGGTGATATTTGTGTGAAAACTGATGTGGGCTGCACATTGGTTCTTAGGGATGTGAGGCACATTCCAGACCTTCGCCTCAACTTGATGTCAACGGGAAGGTTGGATGATGATGACTATAAAAGTTGATTTGTTGGTGGGCACTGAAAGCTCATCAAGGGTTCATTGATTGCGGCTAAAGGAAAGAAGTGTTGTACCCTTTATAAGGTAACTGTCGGTGTATATAAGGGTGGGTTGAACGCAGTCGAAGATTCAGCTATTGACATGTGGCACAGGCGTCTAGGCCACATGAGTGAAAAGGGGTTTCAGTTACTAGTAAAGAAGCGGCTCCTTCCAAACGTGACAGGTATACCTCTTAAAATATGTATTGATTGTTTATCAGGAAAACAGCATAGAGTTTCATTTGTTAAATCTGCTTCTCATGTTAATAAAGTGCATGCATTAGATTTGGTTTATTCTAATGTTTGTGGTCCTATGAGGACAAAAACCTTAGGTGGGGCATTGTATTTTGTCACTTTTATAGATTATGCATTTAGGAGGGTTTGGGTTTATGCTTTGAATTCCAAGGACGAGGTCTTTAGTGTGTTTAAATTGTTTTATGCTATGGTTGAGAGAGACAGGTAGATCATTGAAGTGCATCTGCAGTAACAATGGTAGTGAATACATCAGTGACTTTCATGAGTATTGTAAGTCCCTGGGTATACGGCATAAACAGATGGTTCCCAAGACCCCCCAGTATAATGGTGTGATTGAGTGTAAGGCCCGTATCCTAGTCCGTACTATTCCGTAGATTCTCGCGATCCTCTCTATTAAATTTCGGCAACCCTTAACCTGTAATTGGAGTTTGCACGTGACCTTAAGTCACATCCTGTGATTCTGAGTTGGCTCGACTCAAAACTTATACCATCACGACCGCACCGTCGTCGCGATTCCAATGCAGCTTCTTGCGCACCAATGCGATACCCAGGCCAGGAGTTGTGGGCCTACGTATATTTTGAAGAAACGCCGCATATTACAAATTTCAAGAGAATTTCTATAACTCATCATATCAATCAATCAAGTACTAGTTGAGTACACAACCCATGCCTCTCTTATCCCTTTCTTAGTAACAAAGGCAAGCAACCCATACCCCACGCCACCTCACCCCCCATAAGTCAACTCTCTCTTACACACACTCATCCCTCTTACACTACCCATTCTTCTCATCCCATCCCTTTTACACAACCCCACTCCTCTCTCATTTCACTCCATTCTCTACTATTTCCCAAGCAACCATGAGAGAAAAATCCTAAGGAGAGAAAATAAGCTAAGTGTGTGGCCCACTCCCTACCCAAAATCCCTCATCCTAGCCCTTCAATCCTCATCATCTTCTATCAAAGAGAGAGCTAAGGAGTTTGACATTCCATTGGACCAAGAAGATCCAACGGTGGGTGTTTATAGGATTAGTTTTGTATTTTGATGATGGGCCAAGTGGGGCGTACCGATCGATGGTATGGATCTCACTTTGGACCCTAGGTGCGGCCAATGGCCCACCATGACTCATATGTTCATTCCATGATGGGGCCATTCTCCATGGACCCCATCATGATGTTTATTTTTCTAGTATGAAAATGTCATCTACAGCTTGCATTTTGGTGGAGATGGGATCTCCACCGTTGATTTTGATTGGTGGGCCCACATGTAATGGGACCCACTTTATGTATGTTGTAATTCATGGAAGGGAGGGCCCATAGTGCCAGGGTCCCTCCATCACTCGTTCTCTCTCTCTCTCTCTCTCTCTCTCTCTCTCTCTCTCTCTCTCTCTCTCTCTCTCTCTCCTATTTGATGGCCCACCTTGATGAATGGATTAGATCCACACCGTCCGGCCACATGGACGGTGGAAATCCCACCATAATGTATCATCCACACCGTCCAGTGGATGGGCCTGGATGTAGGGAAATCACAAATATCAGCCTTATCCCAATTAGGTGGGCCACCACGTGGACTCGCCTGATGTGTGTGTTGCATCCAGACCGTCCAGACGCTGGGTCTAGACGAAGGGAAAACACAAATATCAGCTTGATCTAATACGGGTGGCCCACCACATGGGACCACCATAATTTATATATTAAAATAATTATAATAATAATAATAATAATAATAATAATGAATAGGTATATATGTGTGTGTGTGTATTATATACATATATAGTTGTATATCTGGGTGACCCATCCATGTGGGACCCACCTGATGTGTGGATCTCACCCACACCGTCCATCTGTTTTTACATTCAGACCATCCGTCTGATGGACGGTGGGCCAGCGCACCTAGCTATATAGTTGTATTGATGCAGCAGTGCTGGACCGTCCATCTGGACAGCCAGCAGCAACAGCTGTTGTATGCTAACATCAGCAGGTCCGTGGGACCCACCTGACCATGATGTATGTGTTATATCTTAGTCGTTCATCCGTTCTGGACGGGTGGGGCCCACATTGGTGTGCTGTAATGCACACCGTCCATCTGGACGGTGCTGCATGGGCCACCCCGTGATGTATGTGTTAGATCCAAACCATCCATTCACCTATGAGCACATCTTAAGGCCTGAGACAAAAAAAATGAGGCAGATCTATCAGGTGGACCACACTGCAGAAAACGGTGGAGAGTTGAACACCTACCATTAAAATCCTTTTGGGATCACCGAAGTTCTAGATCAATATGATATTTGTTTTTCCTCTTAATTCAGGTCTTTATGACCTTATGAACAGACTAGATGGAAAATAAACATGATGGTGGGCCTTGTGAATTGTTTAATAGTGGAAATCATTACCTCCACTATTATTTGTGGTATGGTCTAGATGATCTTTCGATGTGATTCATTTTTGGATAATATTCTAAAAAGATCTCTAAAATAGATGAATAGTGTAGATGATGCAGCCCATTGATGCGGCTCACTTGATGTATATGCGGCCCATTGATGTATATGAGGCCCATTGGTGCGGCCCATTGATGCGGCCCATGTGATGTATATGAGGCCCATTAGTGTGGCCCGTGGATACGGCCCACTTGATGTATATGAGGCCCATTAGTGTGGCCCCTGGATGCGGCCCACTTGATGTATATTAGGCACATTGGTGCGGCCCATGTGATGTGACCCACTTGATGTATATGAGGCCCGTTGTGATGTATTTGAGGCCCATGGGTTGAGGCCCAATGTGATGTATATAAGGACCATGAGTGAGGCCCAATGAGACATATGTGAGGCCTTTGTATAGGGCTGAATGTGATGTATATGAGGTCCATTGCGATGTGTGATTCCACCATGATGTATGCAATGATGTTTATGCCAGGCCATGCCTTGGGAGCAATGATGGTTTGACGTCCGCATTGTAAGAGCAATAATGGTTAAATATCCGCATTGTAACTCTCCCTAGGGCCCATTGTTGGGCCCATACTTGCTGTGTGTAGGTCGTCTAGGCCCAAGTTCGTTATGAAGATAGTTCATCACCATATAACATGCTTAGTATAACTCCATGATTCATACCCATACGCATCATATGTATGCTTGATATGAAGAGTGACTGATCATAGCATATGCCATTGGGTAGATTGTTTATAGGACTCACTGATAGGAGTTGCCCACATGAGCGCGCGGTCGCGCAAGATTGCTGCATGACTAGACAGTGTGATTCATGCATCTCACATTGGTGTGACATGATCATTGTACGCCCTAGCGACATCAGAGTCATGGCCTCCACAGGCACATCGTGGATGACCGGATTGAATACTGAAAATATTGACTCTAGCACTGTGGGCATATAGGATGTCCTTAGGTAAAAGTCTCATAACCTTTTTGGTACCAAGAGATGCTCTAACGTCTAGACCGAGTGAAAATATGAGCGCACAAGTGTCAAATACTAGTAGGTCATGTCTCTCACTGTGTCGTGGTCAGTTGGAAATGTGTGTGGTCTTATCCACTCGAGTGAGGGGGTTGTAAGGTAGGTTGAGCTTGACCAGCTCGCAAATGGATCCGCTATTGACGAGTCGGGTAGGTATTGGCAGACTACTGGTCAGGCGGATAGTGTGGTCTCTTCCACTCACTGGGCTGTGCTGCTAGGGAGGCGGCAGTCAGTGTGGAATGTACTAAACCCTGGTAATATCCCGAAGAGGAACTATACTGATATATATACTTGATGAGGACTGACATGCTTGTGTTGCATCTCGCATATGACATTTGGCTACGTAGGCCTCGCGTCGCATGGCCTTGGTATGGCTAATAGCATTCATGTCTTGCATCACATAGCCTTGGTACGGCTAATAGTATTCATAGACTTACTAGCATATTTTTGTATTACTCTAATATTGCATACTTGGCACTTGCCTTGCGCACACACTTACACCACCCTCTAAGCTTTTCATAAGCTTATGCATGACCATTGCGTGCAGGTGACGTTGGATCGCAGCAGCACTGAGGCAGAAGCGTATAGCTGAGCTTTTGGAGTTCCGATATCTATATTTATATTTTTCTTTTTGCATTGTACTCAAAGTTTTTTATATAGTGGATATGGGTGATGTTGTTTTATGACTTGGTTATGCTCCACTACAAAAAAAATATATTCATATTGAAAATCCTCCTTATAGGATCCCAGGATCGAAATCTGGCATATGGGTGCCAAGAGCGAAGAATGGGGCACTACAGAGGCTGTCGTCACCGGATTCGGCAATCGGGAATTCTGTGAGCCCTGTTTCCGAGTTAAAGGGCGTGACACTGAGCGAATGAATCGCACCATTGTAGAGATAATCAGATGCATGTTATCCCATGCGAAGTTGCCCAAGACGTTCTAGGGAGAAGTAATACACACGACGGTGTATTTGATAAACAAGTCTCCATCAACCCTATTGAATGGAGAAGTACCTAAGAAGGTGTGGACTAGATAAGATCCATCGTACAGTCATCTCAGGGTGTTTAGATGCAGGGCATCCATTCACGTACCAAAGGACGAGAGGTCCAAGCTCGATATGAAGATCAGACAATGTGTGTTCTTGGGGTATGGTGATGAAAAGTTCGATTACAGATTGTGGGATCTGACTGAGAAGAAGCTCGTCAGGAGCAGAGATGTGGTTTTCTTTGAAGACCAATGTATTGAAGACATTTGTAAGCTAGAAAAGACATAACGTAGTTCATGAGAACTAGAGGATATAGATCCGGTTATTCCTCCCGTGGTGTCTGATGACGGGGAAGTACAGCAAGGTGTAGAGGATGAGGGAGTTCCTACAGAAGATGGACCGAGGGAGCAGCCACCACCTGATCCACCTGTTGAGCCACATGTGAGGAGGTCATCTAGGGACAGATAACTGTCCAAGAGGTACTCGCTGCATGAGTACATTATGCTCACTATTAGGGGAGAGCCATAAGATTATTCTGAGGCCCTAGCCGATGAGCATAAGGGGGAGTGGTTGAAAGCTATGCGAGAGGAGATGGAATCCTTACATAAAAACTACACCTATGATATGGTGAAATTACCTAGGGGCAAGAAAGCTCTGAGCAACAAGTGGGTGTTCAGAAAAAAGATTGAGCAGAAGAATTCACAAATGAGGTTCAAGGCCAGTCTTATGGTGAAAGGGTTCGGTCAGAGGAAAAGAATAGACTTCGAGGAGATATTCTCACCAGTGGTAAAGATGACATCCATACGAGTGTTACTTGGGTTAGCGGCTAGCATGGATCTTGAGATAGAGTAGTTAGATGTTAAAACTATCTTTCTCCATGATGACCTGGAAGAAGAGATCTACATGCACAAACCAGAGGGGTTTGAAGTCAAGGGCAATGACCATATAGTGTGTAGGCTAAGGAAGAGCTTGTTTGGGCTGAAACAAGCTCCAAGGCAATGGTACAAGAAGTTCGAATCATTTATGTTAAAGCATGGATATGACAGAATAGAGTCGGACCACTGTGTATTCACGCACAAGTTCTCAAATGGTGATTTCGTAGTTCTGCTATTATACGTTGATGACATGCTCATCATGGGTAAAGACATCAAGAAGATTGACAGGATGAAACAGGAGTTAGGCAAGTCATTTGTAATGATAGACTTGGGCCCGGCTAAACAGATCCTAAGAATGGAGATAACTCGTGATAGAAGCAGCATAAAGCTTTGGTTTTCACAAGAGCAGTATATTGAGAAAGTCCTAGAGCGGTTCAATATGAATGCAGTGAAGCCAGTCAGTACTCCACTAAATGGTCACTTCAGATTGAGCGACAAGCATTGTCCCAAGACGAAGGCAAAGGTGGATAAGATGAGAAAAATACCCTACGCATCAGCGGTAGGAAGTTTGATGTTAAAATTACAGTAATGACCACTTTAGTCGAAGTGGGAATATGTCAATATATATGTCCTAGAGAGGGGTGAATAGGAATTTTTAATGTCTTATGACAATTTAAAATCCTATCACTCTAATCCTACAAGTAAGCATGCATTAGGATTACTATAGAGTAACTCTACTGGCTTCCAAGCCTAGTAGAGGATCTAATTATAAAACTATTTGAGAGGTACACCATATGCAAATCAGTTTATGATGGATGTGACTGTGTGTGTGAAGTGTGATTTCAGATAATCAAGTATAAAAGTATTTAAGAAAATCACATAAGTAATGGAAGACAATAGCAATCTCAAACACAGTTATTTTTATAGTAGTTCAACTACTTATCTACTCCACTTTCGACGAACGCACTCAACCCTTGAGTGTACCGAATCTCACTAAAGGAGGTTTCACAACAGGTTCACCTCAAACCGGAGGTTTTAAATCAGGTTCACCTCTAACCAGTACAACCTACACTTAGGCTGACATAACGTGTCTACACGACACTGTTTATCCTCCTATGAGCAAGGGTCAACACATAGCACCCGACTTTTAGGCCCCACTAGCCAAGGATCCACACAAGGAACCTAACGGAGATTTCGCAACAGGTTCACCTCTAACCAGAGGTTTTAAACAGGTTCACCTCTAACCAGTTTATGCTCTCCACAGAGTAAGGGTCAACACAAAGCACCCCACTTACACTCCCGCCGGAGGCCTCCTACAAGGACTTGTAAGGGGTGAGAAACACCTTAGACCCAATCCTAAGAAGGAATGATCACAAGGGTCCTCTGTACTCTAATGACTTACAGATAAGTAGATGAGCCCCGATTAGCGCGTTGATGAAGATCTCCTCCTTTGATGATGAAGAATCTTCAGCTTCCTTGATCTGCAACTCAGAAGATGTACCAATACATGGTGACGGGTTGGGTAAAGGTTATAATGGAATCCTACTCTATTAAATGTTTTCCTATAAGAGAGATAGAGTGATTCCAATCATTTATGCATTCAAAGCATCCCAACTTAATAATTTGCCATTAAGGTGGTAGTTGCAGGATCCTTGAATACGAAAGTTCATTACCCAATCCACTCTATTGAATGTCAATGATGATGGTGGATTAGAGGATGAACTCTCATGAGAGAAAAAGGCTTAAGGTATATGATTTACGGTTAAACACACAAAAGCACTCTCTATTTTCTCTATCTAACAACTAAGGGCAAGCTCTCATTAAATAGGCAGAAGGTTCTAACGGATATAAAATGGTCACATTTTTGACAGAGTTTGATATCATCGAGTAGGGTTGATATTATCTAGCGTATACTCTCAATAGCATCAACTGGCCACTCGATGACACGAACTTAAATGTCAAACACTTTTGAAACCTTTTGCCAGCTGGTCGAGAAAATCGAACATGCGTCGATGTCATCGAATTTCAAACTCCGATTTCATCGACACGACGTTTGATTCCTCGACATTTGAAAATGTGAGAGACTTGTCTTTGAAGGTCTTTCAGGAAAACAAATATGATCAAGCTTCACTCGATATCATCGGAATTTGAATATCGATGATATCAAAGGCAATGTCGATTCATCGATAATTTCAAGAAATTTTCCTATAAGGTTGCTGGACAGTTTCTGTCCACTTTCGATGACATCGACCATGCCTCGATATGATCGATATTTGAATATCGATTTTATCGAGTGACCCTCGATCCGAGAAAAAATATCCTGAAAAACTTGCTGGATGTAAATGTGTCCCAATCTGATATCATCGAAGGGCTTCCGATATCATCAAAATTTGAATTCCGAGGATATCGAGAAGCTCTTCGATATATCGAAGATTACATGATTTGCCTTAGTAGAACTTTGGATACAATAGACCTGATATCGATTTTATCGAGTCAATTTGATGGACTGGAGATTCAAATTTCGATGATATCGAACCCTCTATCGATACATCGATAAGTCCGTCCAGATATCTTTGTGGTTGCTGGACATCTTATGTCCTCATTTCGATAATATCGAGTGAGCTTCGAGGACATCGACAACAAGGTTCGATTTCATCGAACCACTTGTCGATAAATCGACAAAGGCAGAAAACTTAGAGATTTTTCTGAGTTTGAAAAAAGTTTTCTAACCATAATTCCTTAGGGTGTTCTAACCAATTTTTAAGGGTTTTAATTACTTGTGTTTTGGGACATAGGATGTGAGGCTCAAGATTTACATGTGACGAGTTCGGGCACATATCCAGTTGAGGCAGTTGCTTGATTAATCTTCCTATAGGGCTCTTCTGCCTAGGTAACTTAATGTACATGCTAATTGACAAACCAGGGCTGTGAGACTCGTATCCTAGCCTGTACCATTCCATAGGCTCCTGCGGTCCTCCCGGTAGAATTTCGGTGACCTGCGATGCGTAGATAGCATTTGCATGTGACTTTGAGTGTCATCCTGTAATTTTGAGTCGGCTTGACCTAAGACCTATGTCATTGCGACCGCATCGTCGCTGCGGTTCCAACGCCGCGTCTCGTATGACAATCCGAGATGTACATCAAAAGATGTAGGCCGCACTTTATTTGAACCTTAATCGCATTTGTGGGACCCACTTATGGCATGGCACGCCACCCTATCCATGCATGACATCATCATCCTCATAATTTCCTACCCACCTATGGCTAGTCTAGACCCCTAGCCACCTATAGCTAGTGTAGACCCCTAAACCCCTCCCTTACATTCATTATGACATGCATTTATTACTCTCTCTCTCTCTCTCTTATCTCTCTCCCTCCCTCTTTCTTTCTTATTTCCTAGCAAGAGAGAGAGCTTCCAACGTCCATTAGAGCTCTCCATTTCCAACCCTTTTGCAAGCTCTCCACCCCTAAATCCAACCCTCTAAAATCAATCTTAACCATTGAATTTTGTTCCTTTGGAGCTCTAGATCACCTTGGTGGAAGGAGTCCAAGATCTAAGGTGGGTGTTTCTTTCTCTCTCATTATTTTGGTGTGATAATGTGGCCGTGTGGCCCATCTGGATGTACCCCACCTTGATGTATGTGATGTCCAAGCCGTCCACCAAATGGACCCTACGGCCGTCCAAGCCATGTGGGCCCCACTTAACGGTAATTAGAAAACATAAATATAAGGTTGACCCAAATCAAGTGGGCCATGTTCATGTGGACCCCACACGTGGGACCCACCTTGAACAATATGTGTACACGGTCCGTCCAGCGTCCCTGGACGCTGGACGTCTTTCACGAGCATGAGCAGGCAGTGAAATACACTCTCTGCCAAAAAAAAGAGAGAGAGATGAGGGGGGAGAACTTTTGGGGCAGGCTACTTATGTAGGCCCCACCTTGATGTAAAAATCGAATCCACACCATCCATTTCATTTCCAAGCTAATTTTAGGTGTTGAGCCAAAGAATGAATCCAATCCAATCTTCTGGCGGGCCCCGGCATGGGAAACAATTTTTTTCACCTTTAAGATCCATTAAGACCCACCTTGATGTCCCTACCCGCCAAAAACATACTGCATAGCGGACTTGTTTGATCCATCTTAGGCCATAGAATCCAATGGACGGAGTGGATTCTCAAGACACGGGCCCCACATATGAAAAACCTCGAAAAAACAAAATTTAAAAAAAAAAATCACAAGGCACGCTGCTGGCGGACGGACGGGCTGGCCTCACGGCCTTAGCTGTGGGCCCCACTGTGATGTGTTTCGAACATCAACGCCATGCATTTGATGGGTCCCCTCGGACCAGGTGGCTACTCCAAAAATCAGCCGTATACGGAACTCAGGTGGGCCACACCATCTAAAATCATGTGAAGTGATGCCTAGAACATATAAAATCACTTGGTGGGGCCTACCTGAAATTTGGATGCTGTTGAAACTTGGTCTGAACCCTCAGTCAAGTGGGACACACATAATGGGTGGGCTGGATTTGCAAACCACATCCCAGTGGGCCTAGCTTTCCCAGGTTCACGAGAATTTTTTTTTAACCGGTTGGATGTCAGACAAACATTGCAGTGGGCCCCCTGGTCTAGGTACCCTTTGTACAGGTTGTGTGGCAAATATACATTACTGTGGGCCAGGTCACGTGCAACCTTATCAAAGGGTTGGGCAGAAAATAAACATTACAATGGGCCCTACCCTGGTCCAAGTGACCTTATGAACAGTTGGATGGCAAATAAACATTACAGTGAGCCCAGGTTGGGTAGAAAATAAACATTTCAGTGGGCCAAGTCGGGTGGAAAATAAACATTACTGTGGCCCCAGGTCTGAGTGACCTTATCAATGGGTCGGATGGAAAATAAACATTATGGTAGGCCCCTCATGGGACCCACGTTTATGAAGTGGATTGGCTGAAGTACCGTGTACAGCAGCTCTGCAGCTGCTGTATTAACACCTGCAAGTTCAGTGGGTCTGAACATGAGGCAAGTGTTATATCCAGTCTGTCCAGCCGTGGACTCCAATTGCTGCTGTATGAGATCCAACCGTCCATCAGCAGCTGTAGCTGCTATAAGACCTCAGTTCTGTGGGCCCTAATCACAAGATATATGTGTGGTGGGTCCCACTCGTGTGGACCCACCTGGCATATATATTTCATCCTGATCATCTGTTAAATGACGTCCAGGGCTGGACGTTTGCATGAATGGTAATATATATGTATATATGTATAAATAAATATGTGTGATGTATATATTAATATAAACATTATATCTGGTGGTCCACACCACATGGTCCTAGCTAATGTATATGTGTATATATATATATAATATTATATCTAGTGGGTCACACCACGTGGCCCCACCTAATGTATATGTTTCACCAATCCCATCCACCGCCCGGACCCTTGGACGGTGGGATTCCCGTGATGTATGTGTTGTACATACATGTTGTCCAGTATGTGGAGCTCACGTGTGATGTATCTGTTTTATCCTAGCCTTCCACCATTTGGATGATGGGACACCACCATGAGATATTTGTTTAATCCATACTATCTGGAATGTTTGGACGGTGCTAGACTATGTTTGGGCGATGCTATGGACCACACCATGTTGTATGTATTCCACCCACGCCGTCCACCTATTTTGACGGTGCTGTACTGCCATACCGTGATGTGTTTGTTTCATCCACACCATCCAAATAGTGCTGGACAGTGTTGGACAATGTTTGGATGGTGCTGATCTACCTGGAGACTGTTTGGGTAGTGCTGATCATCATTAGTGGGCCATATGCCCCATAGAATGATGTGTACAGTGATACACATGATGCACCTGCTACTATTAAGATGATTTCAGATGAAATCCAAGCTCCCACTTGTGAGGCCACTTTGATATACTTGCGGCCCATTTGTGAGGCCCATCTTGATATATTTGTAGCCCACCTATGAGGCCCATTAGTGCAGCCCATATGAGGTATGTGAGGCCCATGGTTGTGGCCCATTATGATGTATTTATGGCCCATTCGGTAAGGCCCATTGAAATGTATTTTTGGCCCATGGGTCGAGGCCCATTGTGACGTATTTTCAGCCCATGGGTCGAGGCCCATTGTGACGTATTTCTGGCCCGTATGTCGAGGCCCATTGTGATGTATTTCTGGCCCGTATGTCGTGGCCCATTGTGATATGTTTCCGACCCATTTATTGAGGCCCGACTTGATTTACATGAGGCCCATTGGTGCGGCCCAATGATGCGACCCACTGTGATGTGTATATTAGGCCTAATGGTGCGGCCCAATGTATCTACCCACCGTGATGTGTAGGCCCACGTGCTGTATGTGTAAGGCCCACCTGTGATGACTATTTGAGGCCTACTTGTTGGATATTTGGGCCCACCTTATGTTTGATTCTATGTGGACCACTCCTTGGGAGTAATGTTGGTTAAATGTCCACATTACTGGGCAATGATGGTTAGATGTCCACATTGTGACCCTTCCTTAGGCCTTATCAGGCCCATTCTCCTCATTCTCTTAGTGGGTTAACCCAAATAAGTGGGCCCCATTTACCACGGACGGATGGCTCCATGCTACCAGATTTGATATAACCACGGCCGAGGGCTGATCTTTATATTATGGTTGATCAGATGTTCATCTATGGACCCAGTCTTGTCTATATGACCGGTCGTCGGTGTTGATTGTCGGTGCCAATTATCGATGTAGATTATCGGTGTCGATTTGTCGAGACCGATTGTATTGGCCGGTTCCGATTGTCGAGGCCGATTCTGAGTATCGAATTCGATTGCCAAGGCCGATTGTCGAGACCTATATGATGTATATGCGACCCGTAGTTGAGGCCCAACGAGATGTGTATTCGGTCTGCGTAATGTATATGCAACACGTGTTTAAAGCCTAATATGAATAGGAGGTCTATGTAATAAGGCCCATTGTGATGTGTATTAGGCCCATGCTGCAT
This sequence comes from Magnolia sinica, assembly GCF_029962835.1. Lineage (NCBI taxonomy): Eukaryota > Viridiplantae > Streptophyta > Magnoliopsida > Magnoliales > Magnoliaceae > Magnolia > Magnolia sinica. Next base: position 130,841,819 of record NC_080574.1, on the reverse strand, counting down.
GACCTATTTGATGTATTCGAGACTCATATGCAAGGCCCATATGTCATGTATTTGAGGCCCATGAGTAGGGCCCACTTATTGCGTATATGTGACCCTTGAGTAATGCTCATAGTGTTGTATAGTAAGCCTTTATGTAAGGCTGTGGGCCCATTATATGTTTGGTTTTATGTGGGCCATACCTTGGGGGACAATGTTGGTTAAATGTCCACATTGTTGTGATTGATGGTCGATGCCGGTTATTGATACTGATTATGAGTATGTGACAGCATAGCATCATGATACATGCCCATATGCATCATCTGCATGTTTGTTATGAGATGTGGTTGATCATTGCATATGTCATTGAGCATGTTATGAGACTCCCTGATAGGCGAAGGTTATCTCACATGAGCACACAGTGTGCATAGGATTGATGCATAACTGGATTGTATGACTCATGCATCTCGCATTATGATTACTGTACACCCTAGCGACATCAGGGTCGTAGCCTCCACAGGCATATCATGGATGGCCAAATGGGACACCGGAAATGTTTGGTTCTAGCATACGGGCGCCATAGATGTCCCTGGGTGAAAATTCCTAAACCTCCGTGGCCAGGAGACGCCCCAACATCGAGACCGAGTGGATGCATGAGCGCTCGAGTGCCGAATACCAGAAGGTCGCGTCTCCCATTATGTTGTGGTCGGTTGGGAGGGGGTGTGGCCTTACCCGCCCGAGGGTAGGGGGCAATACTAGGTTGAGTTTGACCAGCTCGTGAATGGGTCCGCTATCGACGTGCCGGATAGGTATTGGCCAGGCGGATAGTGAGGTTTCTTACGCTCAGTTGGACTGTGCGACTAGGAGAGCGACAGTGCCATTTGGAGTGTATTAAACCCCGGTGATGATCCCAGAGATGAATTGTACTGATATGTGGATTTAATGAGCAGGAGTTGCATACTCATTCATGCATACATTCATTCACTATCTACTCGGGTTGGTGGTACGCAACTAGTTGTTACGTGTGCCTTCGCAATGGCCAAGATTTCGGTTGGGGCGCGTGACTAAACTGAGATCAGGAGTTTACCACATTGAGTCTGACTATCCAAATTTAGGTATGGGACTGGTTTGGATAGAAGTCCCTTATGATGGACCCCATAGCCTGCGATACCACGTACTACCATCCCGACTTCATACTCCAGCATGTTCATTCCATTCGCACCACATATTGCATTACATCCGTGGCATACGACATCTTAGGTTACTGTGCTCCTGCATTTATATGGTTTAGATATGGCTAACGTATTTGTGAACACATAAGGAATTATATACCCCATTGCATTCTCGGCATTTGATATTTGGCTCTTTATGACTCCTCGTTTGCATAGCTGTTATATACTGTGTATTCTGATATTGATTGGCTCATGGACTTGTTCGTATTTCCGCTTACTCTGTTATCGTATGATCTATGATCTTGTGAGTATTTCTGTTTACTCTGATAATTCCTGCTCTTGTCAGTATTTCTGCTTATTCAGATAATTCATGATCTTGCTAGAATTCCGATATTGTACGATTTATGGATTACCGGTATTTCCAGTTTGTATGATAATGGCATTGTATTGAATACTTGGCACTTACCTTGTGCACACACTTACACCACCCTCTAAGCTTTCCATAAGCTTATGCACGATAGATGCGTGCAGATGATGATAGGTTGCAGCAGTGTTGAGCTTGGAGCGTGTAGCAGTCCTCTGGAGCTTGATTTTTTTATTTATGTATTTTCCTTTCAGTATTGTATTCAAATGTTTATATTAGTGGATATGTGATGATGATGTTGTCTTTGTAATTTGGGTATACTTGTGATTATGCTTATTACGAGTTAAATGTACATTGGAAAAAAAATCCTCCTTGTAGGATCCCAGGATCAGAATCTGGCGTATGAACGCTAAGAGCCGAGAATGGGGTACTACGGAGGCTGTCGGCACCAGATTCAGCGATCGGGATTCCTATGAATCCGATTTTCGAGTTTGGGGCGTGACAAAGGCACTTTCAGATGTATGTTATGGTGTGTCACACCCAGACATAGCATATGTGGTTGGTGTTGCCAGTCAGTATCTTACCAATCCTAGCAAAGAACATTGGGTTGCAGTGAAATGAATGTTGCAGTATTTAAGAGGCTCTTCCAGGTTGAGCCTATGCTATGGTGAAAGAAAATCTGTGTTAGAGGACTACACAGATGTAGATATGGTAGGTGACATACACTCCAGGAAGTCTACATCAGGGTTCATGTTCACATTTGTAGGGGGAGTGGTCTCTTGGTAGAGCAAGGTACAAAAATTCGTAACATTGTCGACGACGGAGACCAAGTACATTGCAGTCAAAGAGGCATGTAAAGAGATGCTTTGGATGAAGAGGTTCCTTCAAGAACTTAGCATGAAGCAGGAGCAGCATGTGGTTTATTGCGATAGTTAAAGTGTTATACACTTGAGCAAGAATCCAAGTCAACACTCCAAGTCGAAGCACATAGAGATTCGTTATCACTGGATCGAGGATACTTTAGAATAGAATGTGTTACAGCTTGAGAAGGTCCACATGGACAATAATGGGTCAGACATGATGACCAAGGTTTTACTCAAGGGCAAGTTTGAGGTTTGTAGAAACCTGACTGGCTTGAAGAAGGCGAATTCCTCCTGAGTCGGAAAGGGGGAGATTTGATAGAGTTTCCCTCCTTAGTTCAGAGGAGATGTGGTGCGGATCGGATGCCACAAATCTTGGCATTACCGCGCCGCTCGACCAGTCGAGTGGGCCGCTTGACCAGTCGAGCGGTGCTCGAATCAAAGTCTAGTGAGGTATTTGTTTTGGAATTCCGTGGGGCTCGACTAGTCGAGGGTCACGCTCGACCGATCGAGTTGGCCGCTCGACCGGTCGAGCACCCGGCTTGACTATTCGAGAGTTACACAAATTCAGTCTGGATTTGGTGCGGACTGCGTAAATTTGAGGCGGTTTCGTAAGAGGTGCAGAAGGAAGTTACCTAAACTATAAATAGGGATCCTAGGGTTATTCTAAGGTAATGCAAGAGAGTTTCATATAGCTTTACAAGGGTTTGCTAAAGGGTTTAGGGCTATCAAAGGGTGAGAGAAAGAGAAAAAGAGAGAGAGAGGAAGCTTGTGGAATGGAGGTTCTGCTCATAGAGGTGATCTACTTCGCAGTCGACGTCTCAGCGCTTCTACGTCCTCGTAATAAGTGAGATCTTTCTGCTTTTCATTATTCTCTTATTGTTCATCCACTCCTGCGTAAGTGAAGAAGGTTGATCCAAGCGGTGTGTGCTTATGATCGGTTGTAACATTCTACTTCATAGTGAATTGTTGCTCTGTACTAGGTCCCGTGGTTTTTACCTCATTGAGGGTTTTTCACATAAAATCTCTTGTGTCATGTGGTTTGTGCTTTGATTTATTTCGTTGCTTTATTATATCTCATAATTCTGGTGTTTTGGGGAGGCTAGATCCTAAGGTTTTTGTGTGATGGCTCCCAACAGTAGGAATGTTTGTGTGGGTGTCTCCTTAACTTTCCGAAGCACCCCAGACTACAAATGGTAATTAAAGTCTTCACATCCATTGCGGAAAACTCATTCAAGGCTTCAGGAAGAAAAAACCTAACAAGAAATAACTTAATTCAATGGTGATCTCGCCAACGGATCATCCTATGTAGGCCTTAGGTTTCCAAACCCCTACTCGACTCAGCTTAGAAAGTCTGTTGGGTTGAGTTGACTCAAAAGCCTCAAAGCGACTTCGATTTTAAAAAAATAAAAAACAAAAGACATATTCATATCAAAAGGACTATTTAGGGACTAGATGGATTTTTGGGCTCCCACAAAACAAGGGAGCCTATGTGGATCCGTCAAAACCCTCGGAACGGCTTCGATTCAAAAGTAGTAACTCAATAGTTAATAACATGCAATGAGGATGACATTTCTTTACAAGTCCTTGTAAAACAAGCTTATTTTGCAAGTGCAATGGGACGGACCCACAATGATAGTCGAATGCCACAAAAATCAGGCTAATCCATCCATTATGTGGGCCACCATTTAAATTTCAATGTCTTATGATGGTTGTTCATATTACTATAGTAGGGTCACTATGTTTTGCACATATCATCCAACTACGAATTACAGGATTCCCACATTGATGATGTGTTGCTCTAAAAATCAGACATTTACAATCATGAAATGGATCAGACCATAAAAAATAATTGACGACCATTCAAACACTAAAATCCATGAGATGGTTGGATTAAAGTGCTTTTGATCTTTCCAACATCTACGGTTGGGATATTCTTATGAGCTGGTGGACAATATACTAAAGACTTGTGGACCCCATGAGCAGCACTCATATAGAATAAACTTACTATGGAAGGAGTTGCAAAGGACCGGCTTCCACAAGTAGTGTATTGTAGAATGCACGTTGTCTGTAAAAAGAAAATGAAAACAGTGGCAACGCCCTACACATAAAAGAGAGGCAGTTAACCATTTCCATCTTCTAATAAGAGAAAAGAACTTAATAAGTTCAACCGAAAGGTGCATCCTCACACGTTGTTATAAGACTAGGTGGGGTTGGCACGTGCCAAAGTGAATTTTATTCTAGGCATGCATTTGAAAATGAGGTCCGCCCATATGCATGTCCCTAGCATGGAGTTTTAATTTCTCAGAAATCACACCTACCAGCCAATTCTATTCATTGATCTGTTGCCCTTGAAGTAACAAATCACACCTACCAGCCAATTCTATCCATTGATCTGTTGCCCTGGAAGTAACGGTCGAAAACAAAAACTGTTAAAGGTGTAGTACATGTTGGGATAAACTGTAGAAAAATGAATGCATAGGATTGTCTCATGGTTGTTATTTTTAAAACTTAATTAGGCCATCCATCGTTGTGCCTGCATATGGGTGGACCCAATTAATTAATACATATTGGGATAAACTGTAGAAAAATGAATGCATTGGATTGTCCTATCTACATATGTGATGTAGAGCAGGTCGTGGGCACTTTCATGACCAAGATGGATCAGAAAAGGCTCGGTCGATGGCAGAAGTGATCCGGATAGTCAGAACTTAAAACAGACATATCTTGCAAACCAGAATGAGCTATCGGACATGCCATATATGATTTTGGGTAGGACGAGCTACTTTATCCACCCAACCCCGCTGTGGTGGGTTGCACACGCCGAATTTACGAGATACCATCAGATCGACGGTCGAATTCCTATTTTAATTTCATTTTTTACTATTTATAGTAAGTTTTAGTTTGAGTGTAACTCTTCATATGTTGGGCTTTAGGACTTGCGCCCAACATGAAAAGTGCTTGGAATAATTAGGAGAATAGCGTGGTTGAGCCAATAGGACACTTACTATTTTTGGCCAGAAACCATGAGGTCTAGTGGAAATAATGACCGTCTATAAAATAGTAAGTTTATTATTTATAGTAAGTCGTGATTTCTAGGAGTTTTAATTATAGTATGATTATTCTGAAACTTCTCCCTAGGGTTCATAGCCTTATTTAAAGAGTTGTATCATTTTTCATCATCAAAAAAATTATTTCGAATATTTTAGAATTATTTCTATCTTCTTTTCCTCGTCGATTCGAGGTTTCTCTATGAGGAGTCCAGAGAAGTTTCATGGATTCAGAAGAGTTATCCCCATGAGGAAGACGATGCTCGACCTCAGGTCCTTCCCTGGGTTAATATGCCTTTACGTATTCTAGTTTTTATGGCTCCACTGTTGCGGAGCACGCCAACAACGCAGTGAACCGAGATCCAATCTTTGGTCTCACCCACAAACAATAAACAGAAAGAAATATAAACTAGAAAAAGAATCAAAGCATTCCAAAGAAACCACAAGACAAGATATACATGGAAAAACCCCAACAAGGGTAAAAAACCACGGATGTAAACTTCCACTATGAAGAAAAACGAAGATTACAAGGTAATATACTAACCTCTCCCTTGGAAGTACAGAGAAAACCCTTTACCAACACAGAATTATTTCTCATACCCTAAAAAAGCCCTAGGGACACCTATTTATAATGTAGGCAACTTCTCTTTCGCACCCTTGCGAAAACCAACTCAAAAATTCGCAGTCCGCATCAGATCCGAAAACGAATCTGTGTAACCTCGACTGATCGAGCAGGCTTCTCGACCGGTCGAGCATGGGCCACGACCAATCGAGCACCTCGGAACCCAAAACCTAATATTCGTTGGACTTTGAGTCAAGCCAATCCTCGACTGGTCGAGTAGGCCACTCGACCGGTCGAACAGGGCACTCGATTGGTCGAGCGGCCCCCAGATGTAGCTCTACATCTCAACAATCTCCCACTTGGAGACACATCACTATAAACTTTCATCTTCTACATCCGTAGTGCACCACCTCCCTATCTTCAAGCATGAATACCAATCAAAGCTGAACAGAGCTTCAGCTTCTCCCATGTGACCGCCTTGGTCAGCATATCCGCAGGATTCTCACTTGTATGAATCTTCTCCAGAGCAATCAATCTATCTTCCATTAACGAACGTATGAAGTGATATCTGATGGCAATATGCTTGATCCTTGAATGAAAGGCTGAATTCTTAGCCAAGTGTATTGCACTCTGACTGTCACTGTACAACTTGCAATCTGCTTGCTTCTTACCCAACTCTGAAACCTTGCATCCATACCATCTCCTTTCACGCTTCTGTAGCTGCAACATATTCTGCTTCCGTCATACTAATAGATATTATCTTCTGTAACTGAGAGACTCAACTGACTGCAGCACTACCCAGAGTAAAGACATAACCTGTAATGCTTCTTCTGTTGTCGATATCTCCTGCCAAATCTGAATCCACGTAGCCTTGTAGCTTGATTTTCGATTCACCATAGCACAACCCTACATCCTTAGTACCTACCAAGTATCTAAGAATCTACTTCACAGCTTCCCAATGTTTCTTCCCGGGGTTATTCATGAACCTGCTAACAACTCCTACTTCTTGAGCAATGTCTGGCCTTGTGCTCACCATAGCATACATGAGACTCCCAATAGCTAATGCGTATAGGACTTTAGTCATATAGTCTCGTTCCTCTTGCATCTTTGCACCTTGCTCCTTAGATAGCTTAAAGTGGTTGGCTAATGTAGTACTAACCGGCTTAGCACCTCCCATATTGAATCGATCAAGTACCTTAGCTATGTACTCTGCCTGTGACAAAATCAGTTTCTTATTTTTCCTGTCACGCTTTATCCTCATGCCTAGGATTTGTTTTGCAGCTCCTAAATCCTTCATGGAGAATTCTCTAGACATTTGTCTTTTGAGATCTAAAATGTTATTCATGCTTGAACTGGCTATAAGCATATCATCAACGTACAGAAGAATGATGATGTATGACGTATCAAACTTCTTCAAATAACAACAGTAGTCTGCGTGACATCTCCTAAAACCGTTTCCCGACATGAAACTATCGAACTTCTTGTACCACTGCCTTAGGGCCTACTTCAGGTCATATAGACTCTTCTTCAGTCTGCATACCTTATTCTCCTTTCCTGGTGTCACGTATCCTGTCGGTTGATGCATATATATCTCTTCTTCAAGGTCCCCATGAAGAAAGGTTGTCTTAACATCTAGCTGCTCTAAATGCAAGTCCTCTATAGCCACTATACTCAAGACCATACGAATCATAGACATTTTCACCACAAGTGAAAATATTTCAGTGAAATCGATACCTGCCTTATTTTGAAACCCTTTCACAACCAATCTGACCTTGTACCGTTTCGAACCATCGTGCTCCTCCTTCAGTCTGTAAACTCACTTGTTAGGAAGAGCTTTCTTACCCTTAGGTAGAGTGACTAGCTCCCATCTACGATTAGACTCAAGAGAGTCCATCTCATCATCCATGACCTGCTTCCTCTTAACCCGTGTATCCGACTGTACTGTCCCTTCAAAACACTCTGGTTCACCATTATCTGTCGGCAGTAGATAATGTAAGGAGGGTGAGTATCGGATCGTGGGTCTCCTCTCCTGAGTAGACCTCCTCACAACCGGTGTATGTGGCTCTGCCTCATAATGCTCCTATGCATGATCATCCTATGGCACTGTAACACCCGTGTCTGATAACTCTTCCAACTCTACGAATTCTTTCTCCTCGGCCTTATTTTCTTTTACACTATCTTTATGCATCACTTTTTCATTGAAGACTACGTCCTTGCCTCTGATGATTTTCCTGTTTTCTCCATCCCAAAACCTGTATCCAAAATCATGTTGCCCGTAGCCTATAAACGTGCACCTCCTGGACTTTGCATCCAGCTTGTTTCTGTGCTCTGCATCAATGTGAACATATGAAGTGCAACTGAACACTCTGAGATGTGCAAGGTTCACTTCTTTCCCAGTCCATGTTTCTTCTGATAGCCTACCATCCAATGGTACTGAGAGACTTCTATTGATGAGATATGCGGCAGTATTCACAGCATCTGCCCAAAAGGTCTTGGGCAACCCTGCATGTAACCTCATGCTCCTGGCGCGCTCAAGGATGATCCTATTAATGCGCTTAACCACACCATTTTGCTACGATGTCCCTAGAATGATTTTTTGATATTTGATTCCATTTGTTGCACAATACTCTTCAAATCTCTTATCACAGTACTTTTCCCCATTATCTGATCTGAGACATTTTACTTTTTACCTGTCTCGTTTTCTACCATAACTTTTCAGTTCTTAAATACATCAGATTTGTGCTTTAAGAAATAGACTCACAGTTTTCTACTAGCATCATTAATAAAAGAAACAAAATAACGTGAGCCACCAAAAGATAATACCTGTGCCGGTCCCCACACATCAGTGTGTACAAGCTCTAACAGATGTGTCTTTGGAGCGCGTCCTATCTTGTTGAAGCTTACCCTCTTCTGCTTGTCATACACGCAGTCTTCGCAGAATTCCAAGTTAATAGACTTCAACCCTAGTAGCTTCCCTTTTGACAATAGCACTTTTATCCCCTTCTCACTCATATATCCCAACCTCTGATGCCATAACTACTCATTCACTCTAGTTGATGCGACTGCGAGTGAACTATACGATCCTGAAGTCACGTACAAGGTACCTTCCTTCTTGCCTCGAGATATCACTAAGAAACTTTTTGTGATTTTTCAGGAATCACTGGTGAATGTCGTCACATAACCGGTATCGGCCAACTGCCCCACTGAGATCAAGTTACGTTTCAAACTCGATACATGTTTGACATCTTTCAATTTCAAAGTCGTTCCATCTTTCTGATTTATATGAACGTCTCCCTTTCCAACAATACTGCACGGCTCATCATCACCTAGGTAGACTCTCCCAAAGTCACCTGATACATAATCACGTAAAACTTCCTTACATGAAGTGGCATAAAACGAGGCACCCAAGTATATAACCCAAGACTCATTCATCGCATCAAGAGATAAGATCAACGCCTCTGTGTCACTCTCCTTAGATAGATTCATTGAATCCTTCCTGCCTGGAGAGCTTCCTTCTTATTTCTTGAGCGTCTTGCAATTACGTTTCATATGCCCCTTCTTCCCATAATGCCAACACCTGTCTTTGTCTTTCGGTCCCTTGGACTTCTTCCTTGACTTAGAACGTCCGTGTTTATTGTCTCCTTTGTTCAGCGATCTTCCTCTTCCTTTAACGTTTAAAGCATTCCCTAAATCTCCTGAAACTCCTGATGCCTTTCTTCTAGATTCTTCGCTGAGAATTAGACTGGTCACATTATTAAATTTCAGCTTTATTGACCCTGAAGAATTGCTCACATCAATCACCAAACCATCCTAATTGTCTAGCAAACTGGATAAGATTAATAATGCCCTAACTTCATCCTCAAAAACAATGCCAACAAATTTCAACTGACTCGTGACTGTGTTGAACTCGTTTAGATGTTCAGCTACTCTCCCACCATCTAACATCTTCATGTTGAATAGCTGTTTCAAAAGATGAACCTTATTGGATGCTGAGGGTTTTTCATACATGGTGGCTAGGGCTTCCATTAATTCTTTTGTGGTTTTCATCTTGGATATATTGAAGGTGACGCTCTTAAACAAAGAGAGTCGGATCGTTCCTAAAGCCTTCCGATTCAATAAAAACTATTAATCACCTGTCATCTTTTCTGGTTTCTTCTCTTTTCCTCCTAAAGGAATATAGAGGTCCTTCTGATACAAATAATCATCCATCTGCATCTTCTAGAAGGCAAAGTTTGAACCATCAAACTTCTCAATTCTAGTCTTCCCTTCTTCCGTCATCTCTCCCAATAAAACTAAACCAATAGCTTTGATACCAGTTGTTGCGCAACACGCCAACAACGCAGTGAACCGAGATCCAATCTCCGGTCTCACCCACAAACGATAAACAGAAAGAAATATAAACTAGAAGAAGAATCAAAGCATTCCAAAGAAACCACAAGACAAGATATACGTGGAAAAACCCCAACAAGGGTAAAAAACCATGGATGCAAACTTCCACTATGAAGAAAAATGAAGATTACAAGGCAATATACTAACCTCTCTCTTGGAAGTACAGAGAAAACCATTTGCCAACACCTTAGAATTATTTCTCATACCCTAGAAAAGCCCTGGGGACACCTATTTATAGTTTAGGCAACTTCCCTTTTGCACCATTGCGAAAACCAACTCAAAAATCCGCAGTCCGCATCAGATCCGAAAATGAATCTGCATAACCTCGACTGGTCGAGCAGGCTGCTCGACCGATCGAGCGAACTCCTCGACCGGTCAAGCATGGGCCACGATCGGTTGAGCACCTCGGAACCCAAAACCTGATGTTCGCTGGACTTTGAGTCGAGCCAGTCCTCGACTGGTCGAGTGGGTCACTCGACCAGTCAAGCAGGGCACTCGACTGGTCGAGCGGCCCCCAGATGTGGCTCCACATCTCAACGTCCATCGTATCATCTCCCATTGTAAAAAGTTTCCTATCTGGGATGCTTGACAACAAGCTTTCCACATCTATTTGGACTTTTAATTTAACAAGTGGGACCCATGTTTGGGAGATTTAGATCATTAATCTAATATCTCGAGCCATACATGGACCGTTCATTTTTAACCATTTATTTGCAAGGCATATTAGATTAAATGGTTTGGATCTTCCAATGAGATGCACAAATGTTTGATGGTTGCCGTTGCGTAAGGTGGGAAGCGAATTGGCTGGTGTACCACATACCACAAAACTGGCCGGTATGTTGACGTCACCAAGTTTTGTGGGTCCTATCACGAGGAATGTGTTATATCCAAACCATCTGTCCATTTGGTGAGCTCGTTAGGAGCCAAAAAAATAAGACAGTTTTAAAGATCAAGTAGACCACACTGCAAAAACCAATGGGGATTAAACGATTATCATTGAAACCCTTTTGAGGTCACAAAAGTTTTGGATCAATATCATATTTATTTTTTTCCTCTTCATTCAAGTCTATGTGACCTTATTAACAGATTGGATGGAAAATAAACGTTATTGTGGGCCCTACGAATGTTTTAACGGTGAGAATCATTGTCTCACTGATATTTGTGGTGTGATCCACTTGAACTTTGGATATGACTTTTTTTATCATGCTCTAAAATGATCCCGCCAAATGGATGAACGGTGTGGATCTAATAAATACATCATTGTGGGGCCATGTAACTTTGATCTCCTTTGAACCATTCATACGACTCGGAGCTCGAGGAGCTTGCCCACACCAACTAGGTCAATGGTGCGTGGTACACCAGCCAATCCGCTTCCCTGAGCCAACATAAGTTAAAGATGGGTGTGTGTCCAAGATCACTATCATTGAGCACACACATGGTGAGACTACCACTTTTACCACATAAGGGTGCACTCACATAACATAAATGTCATTTAACCAAAATTGAAAACTTAGTATAGATATAAGCTCGAATCATAGTCGTTCGAACCAGGAATGACAGTTGACGTAGAAAATTTTAAAATAATTAAGATTAGAACATTCAAAATTTTTTATCAATAACTTAAGAAACCAATAAGAATAATGACTCAAAAGAAGATAGGTAAACAAATGGTTGATCTATGTCACTAAGTCTTTTTACCATGATAGTAATCCCTAATCACAAGTCTCTTTCTTACTCTTCAGCACAAGTAACTTGTAATTATAGTTTGGATGTCTTCAATCTATACAGAAATATAGGGTTTCGATTTATTGAATATGTAATGGACATGAAAAATTCAAATTTGATATAGAGAATGTATATCTCATCTCTATCTCATATCTTATCTCTATTATATATATATATATATATATATATATATATATATATATATAACTCCCTAAATCTTTCAATCTATCAAATGAGCATTTCCTTTTAAAGAATGTGTCGTAAGATGAGTTTCACTCAAACTCAGATATTAACAAAAATGCGCCTTTCGAAGACTTAGAAAGTGAGAGAGATAGAGAGAGGATTTTGGAGAGCTTATATCCGGTAAGTTCATTGTCCTTTTATGCATTTAATCTAATTTTTCTTGATATATGTGATGAACGGTGTAGATCGATCACACGTTTATTACATTGATTTATGGGTAGATACGATGTAAAGATGATGAAAGTCTAAAATTTCATGCGAAGTTTCTTATTACAGAGATTAATTGGTGTGCATATGGTCGAATCAGAATATATCCGTATAAATCATATGATCCCTAAGGGAAAAATATACAAGGGCATTAACTTCCAAATCAATCTGACCATCGGATGGGCCACACTAGTTAGATCTGTAAGTGTTTAATAAAGAAAGCTCAGAATTCTATGCAAATATTAGTATTACTTGGCATAGAAGGTCGAGACGAACCATTGGTTTATGTGTGGTTAGATCCATACCTTTCATCCAATGTGTAAAGGAAAAATATGCCAAGATCTCTAGAATCTAGATAATTTAGTCATCTGGTGGGCCACCCTAATCAATCATTTCCATTCAATTTCAGAATCTTAAAGAAAAAGAAAATCGAAATTTTGATAATTGAATTTAATAAACATACTATATATGGAAATTTCAATTATTTGTTCATTTAGAGTTTGGCCACCTAGGATGTTAATCAAAGGTGGGCCCTACCGTGTAATATAATTGGATAACAATATTTTGGATATAATTGATAAGATTTCTTAATTCAAACCAGTTTAATTACCTTGTAGATTATACACTACTAGACTCAGGTAAGTAACCCAACGTGTCTCATGATTCATTGGAATTAAAATAAATTGTTTGTGATGGTTTGATTGATTAATATATTGATTGAAGTGTTTTATTACGATGTTATATGCTTCGGTAAATCACATATTAATCTGTGCCAAATTGTATGAATTATGATAATTGTATGTTAAATTCATATATAAATGTTCTGAATGTTCTGATTATAAGATAAGTAACTATGGTAGTTATGAAAATGATACATTTATTCATCATCCATCATTCATTACATTTGCATAGTGCATGGTCGATCCTAAGGGGCCCTCCCCGGAAGAAATGTCGATCCTGGTAAAGCGTTACCAAATGCGAGATATGCCTAAGCCTACCGAAAGGTGGAAGCCTACCCAACGGGTGGATGCGGGTTGATGATCTCCAGTCCGCATTCATACATCATTTGCATCCATATCATTATGCATATTCTGTTTCTATTATATCTTAATTTGAATAAGCATGAACCATGCTAGGCTTTCTTACTAAGCCTAACCAGCTTACATTTTTATTGATGAAAAAACTGTATAGATGAGCAATTAGCTGATGAGTTGGCGCAAGAACAATAAGTTGTGACTAAACTAATGTATAACACACATGAGATATGATCGTACCTATCATAAGAGGAACTGGCCACAATTGGACCGTTCCTAATTATTTAATTAGAATTTTACTTGTTAGGATAGTATGATTCATATATAATGAATGATGTTATTAGTTGTAGGATTTTAAGCATTTGATTGATTTTATTTTATTTAATTGTTCTAGGTCTGTAGCAAGTATTCATTAGTAAGTTGTACTGACTAAATAATGATGCCTAATTTATGCTGATTGAATGTTTATGGATGTTGAGAATGGACAGATGTTGGTGCTTAAATTATTTTGTTAGAATGATTGTGAATGGACGTAGTTAAAATGTAAATTAAAAAAAAAAAAAAAAAAGAATATAACTTTTTTCTCTGAATAATCGTATAATGGAATGAAGTTATTACACTTTGTATACGAGTTACAACTCAAAACTGGGGTTTAAGGGTACACACTCTTTACTCGAATTTCGGGGCGTAACAGAATATATTGCTCGATAAATCGAGTGAACATCAGATTAAACAGATTAGTTTATGGACAATTTTAAACTGGTTTGATCAATCGATATGGGAAGTTTGAGCGATCAAGATAATTCAGAAAATCCAAGTTAACTTTCTGAACACTTTTGTGCATGTTTGAGTGATCAAACATGGGGGCTCAATTGATCGATAGTTAGATAAATGGCATTCACGGTTTTATGTAATTGCGCAATTTGTTTTATATATATTCCGAGTGTAATACTGTGTGTGTGTGTGTGTGTGTGTGAGATACGAGATTAGGATAAAACATGGTAGAACGAGAAGGTGTAAATCGTTTCTAGGGTTTTCTCACATTTATAAGTTGATTCCATCTCTTTTACTATTGATTTCATAATAGATTGCTCGTCACTTTGTGCCGTAGTTTTTTCTGGTAAGGGTTTTTCCACATAAAATCATGCACTCTCTGGTTTGCTTTGTTTGTATTTATCTTTCACTTATTTGATTCTACTTGATGTTTACTTCGACGGCTCTCAATAGTTTACACATGTTGTAATAACCAACTCTCTTGCTTCCACACCAGCACTCATCTCATGTGATCATTCTCTCCGCCCTTAAATCACACAAATTGTATGAAGGAAAAAAGATGATTTTTTTTTGTTTCACTATGCATAAAGATGCTTAAAATGATTACTATTAAGGAAATGATTTTTTTTCTATAATGGATTCCACTTATTGAACGGTAAGGATAGAGATGTCTTCTATCGTATCCTCACTTGGGGATGGCATGTGCAATCATCCGTCTTTTCTTTCCTTGTATGCTCCATTTTCATTCTTATTTAAATGCTTCAAGTAAGGGGGGAAAGAAGTGAAAGTAACCTCCATTGAAGAATATTATAATTTCTTTATATTTTTAATTGAACTTTTCTTATTTTATGAGCATGAATGTTGTGAGAAGCTCATTGGCCTACGAATGACCCATATATGTAGGAAACGTTGGCATGGTACGTGAGCATAACTGTGACTCTAGGCTTTGCGAAACGTAGGTTTGAGAGTTGCCATGCAAAGAGAATGGTAATAGAGTTCCTGGTAGACAGAAAAGAAATAATTAAGAGCCTGGTTGAATTGGACGCCGATTAGATACTGACAAGGTCAGTAGCCGAATGGCTACTGAAGTGACGTCACCAAGCTCTGTGGACCCTACCATGATGCATGTGTTGCATCCATACCGTCCAACCATTTGTAGAGATGGTTTTATGGCATTAGAAAAAGAATGATATAAATCTAAAGTACAAGTGGACCCGCCACAGAAAACCGCGGGATCAGTCACACCCACCGTTGAAACGTTTATAGGGCCCACCATGATGTATTTTTTAGATCCAACCTATTCATAAATTAACATAAAGATATATGAAGTGAAAACAAAAATATAAACTTGATCCGAAACTTCTGTGGGCCCTAAGAAGTTTTGAACGGTGGATGTCACTGTCCCCACTGTTTTCTATGGTGGGGTCCACTTGAACTTTATATCTATCTCATTATTTTTATCGTGCCATAAAATGATTTCTCCAAATGGATGGACGGTATGGATATAACACATGAATCATGGTGGGGCCCACAGAGCTTGGTGACATGACTTCAGTAGCGATTTGGCTACTGACCTTGTCAGTATCTAATCCGCGCTCGGTTGAATTTGTAAAGGCATGGAAAAGTAAATAATGTATCTCATAAAACTTTTTGCTAAGAAATTTTGAAAAACAAAACATAATTTTTCTTGTTTTCTAAGAAATTTTGGAAAATGAAATATAGCTTTCCTTATTTATTTTCACTGAGATTTTTTTAGAATTTTAACTATTCTCAAATTTATTGGCACTACTAAATAACTGATAGATAGATATTTGGCGCATACGCAACATATGTAGGATGCTTAAAGATAAATTGTGGCACATGTGAAGTTTTTAAAGCTACACGACAACACATGCAGCATAAGAGACACATTGATATATTTGACACAAAAGCACCTGAAGCCAAGCAGTAGCATTTATACACATTGGCACATTGACGCATATAGCATGGTTGTATGTTAGCATGTGGGACACTTTGCACATGAGACAAGAGTAGACAGTACATGTCGCACATTAGCACATATAGTCCTGCGATATGCTTTAAACACATCTGGTGCAAGAAAAGATGGATAGTAGCTCACTTGGTACATTAGCACATGTGAAATGCTTTACACTCGTGAGTTGTATACGTGGGGTATAATATAAGATGGATTGTGACACACATGGTACATAGACACATGTGGCATAAGGCACATGTGGGGCATTACCAAAGATGGACATGTAAGATGGACAATGATGCATATTGCACATGTAAGGTGATGAATAGTGACACATTTGGACCTGAATCTTAAACATTCATTTTTTAACTATGATAGGAAAATGACTTTCTTAGCTTAGAGGTGGAAACATACATTTATTGGTTTTCCAAGAAAAAGGATGAAGTGAATTAAAATTTCGTATCTTACAAATTTTGAAAAATAAAAAAGACTTCACAAACAAAAGATGAGAGATAGTTCCAAACACACACACACACACGAAAAAGAAAAAAAAAAAAAAAAAAAGAGTGTCTTTTTACTTAGTTTCTGGAAATCCAAATAGGCCTAAAATAAAACAATACTAATAGGATACACTTTGGTGAGAATGGAATACTTGTTAGATATCTAGTTGACATAGGGAATGGTGGAAATAGAGAAGGGTGTGAGGAGAAAGATCACTATCTACATTAAGTATGCAAAATTTGAATCCACAAGGTCATTCTTAAATTCAAAAGATAAAAAGGAAAATTAAAAATTTTATTATTTAATAATACTCAGAATATTACATCACATATTAAGAAAAAAAAAAAAAAAAAGAGTCTGATTAGGAGTCCTAAATTAAACTAAAATTTTTTCGAAAAAATAAATTTTACTAAAAATTAAAAAGTCTTAATTTAATAGTGTAGGATGATTCCTAACACAATTAGAACCAATTTCTAAAAAGACAACACATGCTAAAACTCTAAAAAAAAATGAGATATTAATAAATTAAAACTTATTAAAAATAGTAATTTTTTCTTAAAACTATGATTTTGAATTGGAATGTAACGTTTTCTTGTTAAATAAATTAACACGGCCCGCTACGAGGCCGGTTGATTATGAATGATCCGTTACAATACAGATTCATAGGTCATACATCAATGTATACATATTGGGATCAAAAATAATAATCGATATGTTGTACACACTTTGAATGACGACTTCTTCTTATCGTGAATAAATTATTTTGATCCCTATACCAGATGAATGCCTGGGGTTCAGTTATGCCATACCCTATGTACTATTGGGACCAGACGTATAGTTTTGCTTCTGTTTGAGTTCCTTTCAGTCCAACTGTGTCAAGAATAAATCAATGGCCCACTCTACATCACTAGGGCTTCTTTAGGTCATCTACTGAAGCATAGGTTTACAGCCCGCTCTACATCACTAGTGGACGGCATACGTATCAATACATCCGGCCCATTTATGGTACAAATATAATGCTGGTCCATGGATCACGAAGACCTAAAGTTCATCAAAAAAATGAGCAGTAAAAAAGCCCAACCGTCCATATTCAACTTTGTGGCGTAGATTTGTGGCTTACTCGATCGACGAGTATGGTACTCTTTTTTCATGCATGGCATGTTCTATATTCGCCCTACCTGATGCATGGCTCGAAACAATGACACGTGTGCAGCAGGCACGTGTCTTTGACACGTTTTCCAGCCCCCCAAAACCACGTTCCCTGTTCCCGTAGAAGTGCTGCCTCGGAATCGCCACCTCTCTGTTTCACCAAACCACCGCCCGCACGCACCAGTCTTTGCTGTTAACGGTATCATTACATGCATGCATGCGAAGATTTTGAAACAGTCATCCTCACCGTCATTTTGCGTTGCCAGTGTTCATCAACGTATCACTGCCGTTGATTCTAATCACTTGCTCCGATGGCTAGAAGGCTCAACGTAGCACGGAATACTGTTACGGGTTTAACGGCCGTTACAACACGCTGGGAACACCATACGAAACGAACCACTCCCGTTATAACATCGTTTGGCATTATCTAACGTTGCTCTGTCTCTATATACAGGAGAGAGAGGAAAAAGACGAGAAAAAAGAAAAGAAAAAGACAAAAAAGGACTTATTGCTATCGCTCGAGGACAAATTCCCAAACACGGCCCGGAGTCCGCTTCCCACCTCACTAAAAGACAAAAACACCTAACTCACGGCTGCAACTCCAGCCCCAGCTCCACATTACACGTGTCACCACCCCAGCTCTCCTCCTCTCTCATACCCTTTACGTGTCCCGCACGCTGCACGCGCCCCGCATGTGATCCTGGCTCAAACCCAAGCCTCAGCTCCAGCTCCACCTCTCCCTCGTCGGCTCGGCTATCCGGCTCGACTCCGTCTTCCTCCGTCTCCACCGAGAACATGCTCTCCGTATCCCGGCTCTCCACCGGCTCGAACCTTCCCCCCGAGTCAGGACCTCCAACCCAACCGAACTCGGCAACCGAGTCGAGCTTCTGGTTAGGAAAACCCGACCGTTTGAACCGGCTACGAGTCTTGATCTTGTGGACGACCTCCTGCGGACCGGATCTCTCCTCCCTCACCACGTGGCGTATATCGCACAAGTTCATCATCGTTGGGCCGGAGCTGCCGCCTTCGCCGGACGAGATCTGCATGATCGGCGCTCCTTTGAGGACGGCTTCGACCGCAGCTTGGCAGAGCTGCCAGCTTCCGGAACAGAGCAAACCCGCCGATCCGTAGACCGGGTCGACGATCCTTCCACAAGCTTCGTAGAGCAATGATCTGAAGATAGCTGAAAAATGGAAAGAAATGAGCATGTACTCGACATCGAAATCAAGGAAAATGAGAGAATATTGATTACCGGGTCGGAGGTTTTCAGGTCCGGAATTGATGAGATTGATGAGACCAGCACGACCGTAGAATTTGGCGAGGAAGAATGTAGCGTTGGATTGGAATTGAGGATTCTTCAGCCATTGGAGGCAGGGTCGGATGGTGCAGTCCTGGCTGCATCCCTTTCGGAGGATTCTGCAACCGTTGCAGCTCATTTTCATGGAGAGAAATGGGAGATTTGGGGATTTTTTTTCTGATTTGGGGAGCGTTTGGAGAGCGAGATTGAGAGGTGTTTGGATATTTAAAAGCGTTTTTCAGTGGGATGGAAGAGAGAGCCGGTGGCCAGTGGTTTTCTGTCCTTTTCAAATCCAACGCAATGCAGCGGTAATCTGGGAAAGATCATCTTTATTACAGCGGGTGGGCCGGCCAAGGTTCGTTCATCCACGATGTTGGTATGATGGGCCACACTAGGATATGCCCATGCACTGAAAATTCACCATGATTAGGAGATCCTGACCGTTGAATATTTCTCCTTTTTATGGTTTGAATTAGTGAGGAGTATGCTGTTTTTTTACCGTTTCTTAGTCGACTACTCTGTTTGGGTGAATTTTTTTTGCGTGCGTTGATCACGTACACTAGGGCCCATATTACCAACGGTTAGGATTGCTGAAAAATGGGTCCCACTTCTACAAATTCAAGTGCACAATGTACTTTCTAGGGTGGAGCATTTTATGGTAATTCGTCATTAATTAGCAAGGATTCTGGGAAGGATCCTACCGCACACGTGGCATCCCTGCTCCCTGACTGGGATAACGAGTAGATTGGTCACGTAATCACGATTATAATGATCAGACAATCCAGACCTCACATTTGTTAGCCTATTTTGGACCGTAGAGCTTCTTTTTTTAATTTTTGATGGCCGTTTGGATTTGGGGTGCATGACACACACACGTACGGGAGAGTGGCGTCATATGTATCTTACGTCATACCCACCCTCTACTTCTCACTGTGGCGATGGACGAGAGAGATGCATTCCCGTAAATGACAGTTGGGAAATTGGGAGGTGGATCTGAGCCGTCAATGCGGCGGGTCCTCTCTGAATATGGCCGATGGTTGAAAATAACATCAAATGGATTATCTTGGAAATCAGTTTATTGTGTCAAATCCGTTTGTATCTGCACCATCCTGTGGTTCGATCATCGGTTCCGTTTGATTTCATATTTGGGTGGTTCATGTATGGACGTTCTGGATTAACCTTAAAACGTTAATTTCTAGGCGAGGAGCATACGTTCTTAATCCAACGCGACGAAGGCAGAACTTCCTCTTTCTCAGACGGACGGGCATTGGGTACTACCCCCGCCCGTGCTGAGCTCGGCATAGACAGGGGGTCTGAGTGGCCACCGTGATCTATAGTTTTATCCACACCGTCCATCCATTTTTCCATGTCATTTTAGGGTATAGAAAAAAAAAATCTGCTGCAGATCAAAGTATCAAGTGGACCATACCACAGGAATTAGCGGTGATATTGAGCTCTACCGTTGAAACCATCTTACCGCCAACCGTGATTTTTTTTTTTTTTAATCTACCCAACCTATTCATAAGGTCATATACACCTAGATAATGTAATATGTATCCTCCAAACTTTTTTCCTTGGTGTGACCCATATGAATCATGTAAAAACCTTAAATTTAGATCCCAAGCATAAATGCTAGTGTGGAGTTTAGTGGTTGTAGTGGATTTTGTATACTAATCACGGCGGCCCTGTAAAAATCAAACATAGATGTCTTTCAGAACTCATTGATTCCTTTGATGTGACCCATCTGAATCACAGGTTATATTTTTTACTCTATGCCTAATCTGCTATTACACATTTAAAGGTTAGAGTAGGTTTCACATTTACATCATGACTATGACTGAAGCTGAGGTAAGATTTCTAACCGGAAATATTCTAATTGTAATTACTTATAAGCTTGCTTGGTCTGTAAAATTAAATGGTATTGAATTCTATTAGATGATATATATTAACATCATTATTACACTATGGTTGGTTGTTTGAAAATATTATGGTATTTTAGTAATCCAATTCTTTGTTTGGGATAAAATTCTTGTGATGGAAAAGTATTAGATTAGGCAAAACCTTTTTTAGTAGACTATGAAATTGTAATCAACTAACTAAATTCATAATGGATAATGGTCATCTATATATGCATATGATCAAAATGTCACATGTAAATGGAGTATATGATGAACGGTATAGATAAAACTCATACGTCAATGTGAGGTCCATATGTACAATTAATTTCCAAATAAACCACAATCCCATCTTGGACTAAATGCAATTCCATCCCACTTAATTCCATCCCTTTTATCTTTCCAAAGTTTTAATGTAATTTTATGTAAAACCATCCCACCTAATCCAATCTAATACATGCACCGAGAGTATGTTAGATTAGGTAAGTGGGCTTTTGTAAACCTCAATGCAAGTAAATTTTTTGATACTACAGTAGTCGCCGTATCCCAAGCACCAAATACAAACGCATTACACGTGCCACCAAATACAAGAAGATTATGGGATCATATTTTATTCTAATAAGTGGACCGCCAAAGTACAAATAAATGAAAATTATCTGCAACCGTCTATATTGAATATACATTTGAGTGAGCTGGCGTGATTGTTAGGACAGTAAACATGCGTTTACTAACTGAAAACCCGATATTTCTTTCGTTCAAGATCATATCAGGGGTGGGATCCACCTTTCTCACGGATCTGATGTCCAAGATACGAGCCATGACAGCATCTGTGGTGCGTGGAAAGATGCGTGTGGAGATCTGGTGCTCCGAGCATTTAGGCATGAGACGGGCAAAATGGCAATATTTGAAAAATAGTACTGGAAAGCAGTGTGGGAAGTGCGGGAAGCCTGCAGGCTCGTCCAAAAGACAAATACTTTATACACTGGAAGAGTGTGATGGATGATACTCAGACAGTTGAAATTACTCAAAAACTGCTCATGTGGAATACAAGTAATTCAAAATAAACTATCCAAATTATGGGAGCTAGTTTATATGTATATATGAATGAAAAACTAATCTCATCTGGTTATTGAAATATTAGATTGCTGGACATTTGTTGAACGGTTAGAAATGAGAAATAGCCGATGGTCTTATTTCCAAAATCAAGTGTTCAAATCAGAGGTTTGGATAATACAACCAACCTTATTTTTATACGTTAACTTTAAGAGATTGAGTACCACATTTTAGCCGATCTAATTTGGATTACATTTGCTACGTCTACCATATCTAAGTGCCTGAGTATCAAGCTTCCTATGCAGCCGGAGTATTAAATAACTCCCCTTCTGAAAGCCAGAACGCGTGTCGGAAATGTTCAGATATGAGCTTGCGGCCGATTCGCCACATATAGTGGAAGATAGCTGAGGCGATTTGCGCGAGGAGAATCCGTTCGTGCGTTGCATATTAACTTCCGACACGTGGACGATATCCTGCCATTCATGGCAGGCGGGGCCCACGCAAACAAGCGCTCCCCACAGTAATGCGCTCTAACCGCAAGGTGGGCCACGCTTGAGAGAAAATGGACGGCTAGTGAAAAAGACCATCTATATTCATCTTACACGTGTGAGCCACTTGATAAGTAGACCGGCGTGATTTACAACGGCATCTTCACGGTGGGGCCTGCCTGATGAACGGAATGCACTACCCACGCGAGCATATACTGATATGTGGGACCCATAACCGAAAGAGTTGATTTGCTACTGTGGCCGTACAGGCTTCTTAGTATGTCGCCGCCCATGGGCCTAACCTGATGAGTTATCGGATGATCTAAACCGTCCATGCTATATTATATCTGGAGATGAATCTTGAGCAATGAAAGAACATTTTAGCGCCCCAGATTTAAATCTAAATATCAAAGGTTAGGATTACCATCCAAGTGGGATTATTGGAAATGGCTTAATAATGATAGTAACTATAAAAAGGAGGGTTCAAATCATGAGAAGATCTCGGAATGTGTGCAAAATAAGTGCAACACGCTCAAGATCCTGAGTGGCGATGGAGGTGAAATGTGGGAGCTATCTGTCAATCAGGACCGTTCATCCAGCAGGCACAGTTCAAAACATCCTTAGTCGTCAGTCGTCACTTTTTCTGCGCCGGATTAACCTCGTTTTCTGATTTCCCTTCGAAGGCAATTCATGGGATGGATAGGATCATCTGATCAATATATAATGCGAAAGCAATTCTACTAGTGATGGAGCCCACCATATGGATGGTCCCGATTGACAAGGCTCTACTTTGGAGAAGGGAAGCTACAATATCAAGCGAGTGGCATCTTCGATCTCTCTTCGCGCGAATCGCTTTGTCATTTTTTATCGTGCAGAACGCCCCGCTCCTGATTTCCTGGAGTTCCAATAACGCGGGTTATAGCCTCATAGGTACTGGTTTTCTTTCGGAAGCGGATTAGGTACGGCACCGGTTTCACTTAAGACAGTGCCACCCTTACCGTGGGGCCCACTTTGATGTATGTATTCTATATCCACTCCATCCATCCGTTTTTACAGATCTTTTTAGGGCATTCCAAAAATAAATCAAATACAAATATTAGGTAGAACATATAAAGGAAACAGTGGTGACTGAACGGCCCACCAATAAAAATTCCTACGGCCCACCTTAATGTTTTCGTAATGTTTATTTGAAATCCAAACCGTTGATAAGGTTAAAAAACCTTTAATGAATGGAATAAAAAACAGATTGATCTAAAACTGTTATGGCCACAAGAAGTTTTTAATGGTAAATCACCACTGTTTCCAAAGGTATGGTCCAGAGATTTGGATACGTTTAATTTTTCGGCTCATGCACAAAAATCATCTGAAAAAACTTATGGACGACGTGGATATAAAATACATGCATCAAGGTGGGCCCCACTTTAATGGCCGCACCGTCTTGGGTAAGGCTGGGGCCGCACCTATTCCGCACCCTTTTCTTTTCAGCACTGTGGGCGCCCTTGGGACTCGCCACTGGTTTTTCTCGCATGAAGCTTGCAGAGCTCACACGCGCGTGGAGAGATGCTCAGTTGCTAATGTGTCAAGCGTGCGGGAGATCAGGCCTTTCTATTATGTGGGCCACAATGTTTGGATCATCCGATCTCCAAATGAATTCGGTTTCATTCTTCAGGTGGGTCAGAGTGTACAAAAGAAACAGAAAGCTTAAAGTCTTCTAACCGTTCATTTCTTTCGTAGACGGTGGCCCACCCAGGAATCGGATGGCCTTATTTTTATCCCACAAGATTTTAACGGGTTGGAAAGCCTGATGAAGATTTGGATCTTTGACACGTATGTCATGTTGGCGTGTGTACTTGAGCGTGCATAGGTAGTATTTAAGAAGATGGGCTAAGCGAATTCCTTTTCTTACCGGATGTATGATAAGAGAACGTCCCTCGTATAGCTTGCTAGAACACGTAGGGACAATGATCCAACCCTTTCATAGGACGAACCGGTGGAAATAAATAATTAAAGTTATTAAGATTGTTGGAATATTTGGTTTAATCAAATTAATTGTTTAAAATTGAAAATAAAAAACGAGATATAAGTCTTATAGAGTTGAGCTAGAGTGTGACGTGAATTACTTAGCTTAAAATCGAATTTATTCATGTTATAGGGAAAATGGACTAACCCACAAAAGAAAGGTTAGGTTAAAAACTTACGTATCCAATTCAACAAATGGTTCCAAAGCCCAATGGATGAGATCGAGTTCGGTGGCAAAAGTATCACAAACCCCGAGGAGGCCTAGTCGCCTGACTAAGTAAGTAGGTCGATACGACCTAGGTCGGCATGGACTAGATCTTTTACTTCTCTATGGATTGGTAGACTGGTGCAAAAGTAATAGGAAGAGGCTATCAGAACTCATAAAGAAGTTAAAGGCTACAGAAATTGGATATCACAAGGACTTTCTCCATAAATGGAAGGCCATCACTTTGTTCGGCATACGTGGACGAGCTCCCTCAAGTCCCCAAACACTACTCAACACGTCTCTGTTGCACGGCCATTTCCTTAGTCCAACCTCAAGGGAAGGTCGTTCCAATTAAGCTCGATCTCCAACTAACATCTCTACATCAATTCCGGATGATCCGACCTTATCTAAGGAAGACAGGTCCGAAATCTTCTCCGAAGATCACGGGATTCATCCGTGACACAATTGTGATCCTAAGACCCTCTTTGATGATCTCAGGAGATCCCCCTACTCAACAAGAAAATTTGTTCCATACTACCACCTCTCCTCAACTATAAATAGAGAGGCCTCCAATGGTGAAAGGTACTCACTATTAATTTTTAGCCCTAAATTCTTGATATTCAACAAGACCCAGATCATATTCCTGACTTAGGCATCAGAGGGTCCCCTGCTCTAGCCAGGGCCTTCCTTGTTCGTTCCTTATGTAGGTGAACTAGTCCAGAAAGGGGCTAACTAGATTTTTGCATCAACAGTTCACATTAGACAATGACTCAATTGCAACAGGTTTCTAAAGCAACTGACCTCCAGGATATAACGATTATAACCCTGTCTTAACAATCCGCTCACTATATGCAGGCTCGAACCACTTACAGTCTAACCCAAAAGTACTGAGTTAACTTAGAGACGAACTCACTGACCAAAACTCGTAAAACAGAAAAGGAACAGAGAGAGCAGAGAGATTTTTCAAAGTAGTGCATTAAGCACCCTTTCAAAAGGGTTTGATCCGTTAGATTTAAACCCAACAGGTACAACCAACGAACCGGCCACATCTCTCTAGTTCAAAACAAAAATGTGCAAGTATGAGTACACTCTCGCACAAATAAAATCCTGCAAGTACCCATACACACACTTGCGGAAGTATACTCATACCCGCGCCCCGTCCCATCATGCATGTGCACGTGCACACGCACACAGACTCAGACTCAGCTCGATACATGAGCATGTGTGGTTAATGATATAAATTAAAACTATCGACATAGCCCCCTATAAGACCAAATTTACATACCATTTAAACGGGGTTCAAGCCCCGAGGTAAAAAGTATATCTTATATATAAGAAAACTTTAGACAAATTCAATATGGGACTAAACCCACGACTCAAAAATAATAGAGATTTTAAATTTGGAGAAAAACCAGAATATTTGAAATTCTCTTCTTTTTTTTTTTAACAAAAAATAATAAATTTTAAAACAAAATACAACAAAGATATCATTTCAACCTCTAATAATTTGGTTGTTTAGGTTTTAATATGGATGGTTATCATAACATTAATATAATTAAAGGATGAAAATATTCAAGATGAGAATTTCTTGAAGTCTACCATAAGGGGGCCTATCACATAAACAAATTGGATTTGGTCAATGGGAAGAATCTTCCAAGGGCTAAGGCTCCAATGTATTGTATTGTAATGCTTTCAGATGTATGTTATTAAACCTCACTAGACTAGGATTGCCAATAGTCAAGGCTTAGTTGAGTAAGTACTCCCCACTGCAAAGTAAAACTAGGCCTCGTTCGAGCCTATGACCGAACAAAACAAATAGCCCAGTCTAGCTTGGGTGCAAATTGCCTACCCCTATGGCAAAAAGGTTCCTAAAGTTCTTGTGCTCAGATGTTAGGTAGGGTTTGTCACAAATGAGAAATTCACTTCATCTATTAAACTTACTGGCTTATGTTAGGACATGAGACAAAAAATGAGGTATACCCAAAAGTCAAATGAGCTATGACATGTGAAATTTTGGATAGGGAAATACATATGGTTGAAACTTCCCTAGTCCACTGTGATGCTCATATGCCATTCAAACTATTCATAAGATCATTTCTACTGAGATGAACTGAAAACATAAAAAATATTAGCCTCGTTATGGGGAAAACCGAACTAGTCCCTCACATGGGAAGAATAATCGACTAACGATAAGAGAATCCAAACCAAGGTGGTCGAAGGCCCAGGACGGGTTTATTAGCCAAGCTATTTAGGGCATTGGGGTAGAAGAGATAATGAGCAACTCTCCTGATTGCTTGCCTCCAAGTGCAGAGATTCGTAAGTAACATCCTGTGAATATAGGGTCGATCGCACAAGAAGATTAATTGTGGGAATGAGAAAATCAAATACAAAACAAACTAAGTAATAACAAAAATTAAACTGATGATTTGATTTTAGGAGTTTTGAATGGATGTAATTCAACTGAATTAAAATAATACCCAAGTTTCAAAGTTCCACACATAGGTTAATATTCCAAAATTATGATGACTTAGATAATACAACTAGGATCCGAGTAATGGTCGGCCTAATCTGAAAATAAAATAATTTAAACATTTTAAATAAATAATATAAAAGATTAGAAAATCATTGATTTGCACCATTGATATATATATTCTCAAGCATCAGTGATTTTAAGAATTCAATATCAATGAGATAATAAATCAAAGAAATGTAGCAAGTTGAGAACCTCTCCTATCTAGGAAATCTGATTGATCTAGGGTAAACCTATCTATCAATGTGGATCTCATATGATGGAAACATATGGATCTCACAAGAGGATCAAAAACAAAACCTAAACAATAAATAACATGCATACATCATTCTTCTCATCATTAAAATAATCAATCATCATAACTTAAAGAATTATTAAACCCATGTACTTTGCCTCTAGCTTGGGTTAGAGGGAACTTAGAAAAACATAATTAAATTGTAGAAATAAAAAGCAACGAGAAATAAATAAATACAAATAGAAAAATCTAAAATTAAAAAAAAACAACTTATAAAACTTTAATAATATTAAAAACTCTTAAAAACCCTAAATCTTGTCTTGAATGATGCTTAGGAATGCCCTGGGAAGCCCTATTTATAAGTGAGGAACTCCAATTTTCATATAAAGTTGGAAAACTCTAGAAACTGCTTTAAATTTACGCAGTTTTTCAAAATAGACTTCACGCTGCGCATTTTGTTTAAAATAGATTTTTCGCTGCCCAGTTTCTCAAAATAGACTTCAAAGCTTCAAAATACTTTTTTCAAGGACGATTTCAGGATTCTTCACTGCAAATTTTTTATTCTTTTCATTCCTCACTTGGTTTTCTTGGATCTTTGGCATGTGAATTCTTCAATCTTAGTCTGCTAAGATCCATCCCTTGCCTTGGTGATTCTTGAGCATCAATCCAAGCTCTTAAATTCATCTTACAACACATACATGAATAAAATAGAATATTAAGTCAATTTATGTTCATAAAACCAAGATATAAATGGGAAAAATTATGCATTATTTGAGTCTCAACACACCCCCCAACTAGTATTTTGCTAGTCCCGAGAAAAATAAGCGAAGAAAAATAAAAATAAAAATAAAAACTAATTTTAAAAATAAAATTAAAACGAAAAAACTCTAACTACACCACTTTCAGAGGTAATCTCGATTGCATTTAGCATATGCAACAAGCCTTTAAACCCCTAGGTTTCTCTTAGTGAACGAGTTATAGTCTCATGAGAGTTTCTAGAATATTATCCATAAACATTGAAAACATGAAAAATAGTTCAACACTCAAAAATTTATACAATTATGACTTCATTCATCATATGAATTTCAAAACATAACAATATTTATCTTAAGTCTGAAGTTAGTAAGAATCTTAATTTCCTAATCCATTACATCCTTGAGTTCAGAGACCTAATCAAAATTTAGAATAGTTATGATCCAATATACTTAGGTGCTCCGTGACACTAGTCTAACTTTGAGAAATATGCATGTTCCCTATCCTAACTCCTTTCAATCATTACAAGAATATGAAATCTCTAGTTATCTCATTTTCTTCATGACATTTCTTCTTTTATTATCATATCCTCATTATTATAGACCACCCTTAGATGAAGATTCCCACCAGGTTTGCTTCATAACATAAGGTATCGTACTTGTAATGGTAACAGTAATAAATACTTAGGTATCCTTACTCCGAATTAATAACACGATTGTTATGGTTATTGCATTCATGCTTTATAATAAATTTTCTTTTTTTCATCACTTTTTTTCTTCAATAATCTCTCTTTTAAGCATATATCAATAGTACCACTTCACTCAACCTTGTTTAAATCAAAATTTATTATTTTAGTTCACATATCATATTCCTCACTTAGTTAACCAGGGTGTATTGTGAATTCAGTACAACAAATTACAACTCACTTTAAACTAGTAATTACATAATTGAACTCAAGTCTATAATTTTAGTTATCAGAATTCTGATTACTATCGACCTAAGCTAAGTATTAACTTTGTCTTTGGAATTCGCATAATATCATATTCACATTCTTGTATATAAAAATATTATTTTGAAAACATTGAAAAAATTTCTGCATAAACCTTAAAAAAAAACTTAAACCTAACTGAAACTTAAATAAAAATAAAATTAAAAAAATAAACTAAATTCTTAAAAAAAAACTCACATAGATGACTATCTACACCTCCCAACTTAAAATCTACATTGTCCCCAATGTAATGATAATGTAATGCAGAGAACAATAAAAATAAAAGAAAGGGTGGATAGTTTCTATCATGAAGAACTCACCTACTAGGTGACACTAAAAAAAATTGAATATGATACAAATCCTACACAATGCTTCGTCGGACTAGGAGCATCAATCTGAATATTCTGGCTCATAAAGAGGGACAGACTCCTCTCCTAAATGAAAGTTTTCCACATAAGGTTTCAATCTTTGACCATTAACCTTGAACACATTGTCATTTCATGGATTCTCAATTTCAAAAATCTTATGAGTATAAACATTCTTCACAATGAAGGGGCTTGTCCATCTTGATCTTAATTTTTCCAAAAAGAACTGGAGATGGAAATTGTACAATAGGAACTTTTGTTGTGGTTTAAAATTCTTCATCAGGATGTTTTTATCATGAAAAGCTTTGGTCCTCTCTTTGTAGATTTTAGAATTTTCATAAGAGTCTCTCCTTAACTCTTCTAATTCATTTAACTCTAATTTATTTTGTCCACTTGCTTGGTCCATGTCAAAGTTTAATTTCTTTATTATCTTGTAGGCTCTATGTTCCAATTCTACAAGCAAGTGGCAAGCCTTCCCATACACCAATCTGTATAAAGACATTCAAATTGGGGTCTTATAAGTAGTCCTATAAGCCCATAAAGCGTCGGATAGTCTGAAGGACCAATCCTTCCTATCTGGCCTTATAGTTTTCTCTAAAATGTGTTTGATTTCTTGATTAAAAATCCCAACTTGCCCACTCGTTTGTAGGTGGTATGGGGTGCTCACTTTATGCTTAATGTCATATTTCTTCATCAAAGTCTTAAATATCCTATTGCAAAAGTGAGACCCGCCATCACTAATGATGGCCTTTAGAGTTCCCAATCTAAAAGAAATATTTTTCTTAAAGAATCGTATGACCACTTTGTTGTCATTAGTCCTACTTGGCACTGCTTCAATCCACTTTGAAACATAGTCCATACTAACTAATATATAAAGAAATCCAAAAGAAGATGGAAATAGGCCCATAAAATGAATACTTCAACAATCAAATATCTCTAATGGTAAAATTGGGGATAAAGGCATCATGTTGCGCCGGGACACTCTTCCCAGCCTTTAACATTTATCATAAGCAACACAAAAAGTATGGGTGTCTTTAAACATAGTGAGCTAGTAAAAGCCACACTATAGGATTTTTGTAGTGGTTTTCTTAGCAGAAAAATGGTCACCACATGCTTCCATGTGAGAAAAAGAAATAACACTCTGAACTTCATCCTCTGGGACATAACGTCTAAAAATCTGATTAGTCCCATATTTATATAAATACGGGTCATCCTATAAGAAATTTCTAACCTCAGTTTTAAAACGCTTCATATCTTATGACTTCCAATGATAGGGCATTTTTCCCGTTACAAGATAGTTCATTATGTCCGCATACCAAAGCAATTTGGAGATCGCAATTAATTGTTCATCAAAGAAAGTATCCTAGATATGCATCTCCTCAGTGGAATCATCTAACACTAATATTGAAAGGTGATCGGCTATTACATTTTCTACTCATTTCTTATCTTTTATCTCTAAGTCAAATTCTTAGAGTAGGAGGCTCCATCTCAAAAGTATTGGCTTTGCATCCTTCTTAGATAATAAATATTTCAAAGCCGAGTGGTCTGAAAAATGACTAATTTAGATCCAAGCAAGTAGGACCTAAACTTATCCAAAGCAAAAACAACTGCAAGTAACTCTTTTTTAGTTGTTGAGTAGTTCACGTGATCCGAGTTTAGAGTTCTACTCGCATAGCTAATAACGTAGGGCTGTTTATCTTTCCTTTGACCCAAAATAGCCCCTAGGGCATAATCACTTGCATCGCACATTAGTTCAAAAGAAAGCATCCAATCTGGGGACGCATGATAGGTGCAGTGGTAAGGGATGATTTAATTTTATTAAAGGCACTTGCACACTCATCTGTCCACTTAAATGGAACATCATTTTGAAGAAGATTAGTCAAGGGTCTAGTGTTGAGACTTAAATATTACATAATTTTCTCCATTTACATGTTGATTTTATGAACATGAATCAGCTTAATGTTCTATTTTACTCATGTAAGTGTTGCAAGGTGAATTTAAGAGCTTGGATTGAAAAAGGGTGCTAAAATGCATGGATTTGATGCTCAAGAATCACCAAGGCAAGGGATGGATCTTAGGAGACTAAGATTGAAGAAATAACATGCAAAAGATCCAAGAAAACTAAGTGAGGAATGAAAAGAATTGAAGATTTGAAGTGAAAAATCCTGAAATTGTCCTGAAAAGTGTATTTTGAAGTTCTGAAATCTATTTTGAAAAAATGCGTAGCGGAAAATCTATTTTAATTAGACTGTGCAGTGAGAAGTCTATTTTGAGAAACTGCGTAAATTTGAGGCAGTTTCTAGAGTGTTCCAACTTTGTACGAAAATTGAAGTTCCCCACTTATAAATAGGGCTTCCTAAGGCATTCCTAAGGATCATTCAAGGCATCCCAAAGAAAGAATTAGGGTTTTTAAAGAGTTTTTAATTTTATTAAAGTTCTATAAGTTGTTTTTTTTAGATCTTATCTATTTGCATTTAGTTCTTTCTTCTTGTTTTTTTAATTTCTGTAATTTAATTATGTTTTTCTAAGTTCCTTCTAGCCCAAGCTAGAAGGGAAGCACATGGGTTTAATAATTCTTTAAGTTATGATGATTGATTGCTTTAATGATGAGAAGAATGATGTATGTATATTATCTATTGTTTAGGTTTTATTTTTAATTCTCTTGTGGGATCCATATGTTTTCATCATATGAGATCCACATTGACGGATAGGCTTACCCTAGATCAATCAGATTTCCTAGATATGAGATGTTCTCAACCTATTATATTTCTTTGATTTTCATTATCTCATTGATATTGAATTCTTAAAATTACTAACGCTAAGAATATATATCAATGGTGTAAATTCATGATTGTCTAATATTTTATATCATTTATTTAAAATATTTAAACTATTTTATTTTTCGATTAGGCTGACCATAGTGCTCAAATCCTAGTTGTGTTATCCAAGTCATCATGATTTTAGAACATTAACCTATGTGTAGAACTTTGAAGCTTGGGTGTTGTTTTAATTCAGTTGAACCATTCAAAAATACCAAAATCAAATTATCAGATTAGTTTTTATTACTTAGTTTATTTTGCATTTGATTTTCTCCTTC
This sequence comes from Magnolia sinica, assembly GCF_029962835.1. NCBI lineage: Eukaryota > Viridiplantae > Streptophyta > Magnoliopsida > Magnoliales > Magnoliaceae > Magnolia > Magnolia sinica. The sequence continues at coordinate 130,808,913 of NC_080574.1, read as the reverse complement.
TTGCAAGTCATCTCTATGTGGGATCGACCCTGTATTCACAGGATATTACTTACGAACCTCTGCACTTGGAGGCAAGCAATCATCTAGTAATGACACTAAAGTCCTTGATGAATCTTCTATAAAAACCAGCATGCTCTAGAAGTGATCTAATATCTCTAACGGTTCAGGGGATAGGTAGATTAGCTATAATGTTAAGTTTTGAGCGATCTACCTCGATTCCATTTTTGGAGATAACATGACCCAAAACAATTCCCTTTTAAACTATGAAATGACATTTCTCCCAATTTAAAATGAGGTGTTTCTCTTCACACCTAGATAAAACAAGAGATAAATTGTTAAGGCAATTCTCAAAACTACTCTCAAATACAGATAAGTCATCCATGAAAATCTCAAGAAACTTTCCAACCATATTTGAAAAAATACTTAACATACATCATTGGAAAGTTGCTGGGGCGTTACACAATCCAAATGGCGTCCGTTTGAAAGAAAATAGGCCAAATGGACAAGTGAATACGATTTTCTCTTGGTCTTCTAGGGCTATCTTTATTTGGTTATATCCGAAATATCCATCAAGAAAACATTAGAAGGAGTGACCTAACATCCTCTCTAAAACTTGATCAGTGAATGGTAGAGGGAAATGGTCTTTCTTTGTAACCTGATTCAATTTTCTATAGTTAATGCAAACACGCCAACCAGTGGTGACACATGTTGGTGTGAGTTCATTATTAGAATTTTACACGATAGTTATTCCGAATTTCTTTAGGACTACTTGAGTTGGACTCACCCAAACACTATTGAATATTGGGTAGATGATTCCCACATCCAATAATTTGATCACCTCATTTTTTACAACTTCCATCATGTTTGGATTGAGACGCCTTTGAGGTTGTCTAATTGGTTAGGCATCCTCATCGAGGTAGATTCGATGGGTGCATATGAAAGGGCTTATGCCCTTTATATCAGAAATGGTCTAGCTCAAGGCTCGTTTGTGGTCCCTTAGAACATTTAACAATTTAATTTCTTTATCCTTGTCTAAAATGAAGAGATTACCACGGGATAAGTTTTATTTCCACCTAAGTATACATATTTAAGCTCATTTGGTAGTGATTTTAAATCAAGCTTTGAAACATTGGTTGGTGATGACAGAGGTCGAGTCCTTGATAGATAGGATTTGAGTGCGCGGTCTCCATTGGTACATACCAATGTCCTGGGTGGTAATACTCTCATTATCATAACAAATTTCAGCAAACACTTTTTCTAAATCAGAATTTTTCAAGTCTCTAAAAACTTGAATCAATTCCTTAGTCAGACTAGATTCCAATTTCTCTTCTTCTATCAAGCAGTCCATGAAATTCAGCTCATGGATCTCATTATTATCAATGGGCTACTTATATAAATTAAAAATATTTAGCTTTAGAGTCATGTTACCAAAAAACAAGTTCATTATTCCATTTTTTTAATTTATGATTACATTTGAAGTTGCTAGGAATGAGCGCCCTAAAATGATGGGAACTTGAGTACTAGCGTTTACACAAGATTCAGTGTCTAGTACAATAAAATCCATGGGGAAGTAGAATTTCTCCACTTGGACTAGAACATTCTCTAAAATTTTCCTTGGTACCTTAATAGAGCGGTCAGTGAGTTGGAGTATAATCGTGGTTAGTTTAAGCTCACTTAACCCCATTTGTTTGTAAACCAAGTAAGGTACTAAGTTGACACTTGCACCTAAATTTAACAAAGCATGCTCAATTTGAAATTTTTCAATAATACAAGAAATAGTGGGACTTCTCAGGTCTTTGTATTTGGGTACGGCCCTTTGTTGAATGATAGCGCTCACTTTCTCAGTAAGGAAGGCTTTTTTGTGCGCATTTAATTTCCTCTTTACAGTGAATAAGTCCTTAAGATATTTAACATATGATGAAATTTGTCTAATGACATCAAGCAGAGGAATATTAACAGTAAACTTTTGAAACACATCTAACATGTCTTAATATTTCATGGGGATAGTTGGATTCTGAAGTCTAGATGGGAACGGAACTAGAGGCTCATATGACTTAATCTCTTTATCCTTTTATTGTTGCGGCTCTTGAACCATAGTTGGTTCATCATTCTCTTGAGACAGTGGCTCATTGTTAAGACTCAAATATTACATAATTTTTCTCATTTACATCTTGGTTTTATGAACATGAATTAACTTAATGTTCTAATTTACTCATGTATGTGTTGCAAGGTGAATTTAAGAGCTTGGATTGAAAAATGGTGCTAAAAAGCATGGATTTGATGTTCACGAATTACCAAGGCAATGGATGAATCTTAGGAGACCAAGATTGAGGAATTCACATGCCAAAGATCCAAGAAAACCAAGTAAGGAATGAAGAGAATCAAAGCTTTGGAGTGAGGAATCCTTAAATCGTCCTGAAAAAGTGTATTATGAAGCTGTGAAGTTTATTTTGGAAAACTGCGCAACAGGAAGTCTATTTTAACCGAACTATGCAGCGAGAAGTCTATTTTGAAAAAATATGTATATTTGAGGCGGTTTCTAGGTTTTTCAACTTTGTATGAAAATTGGAGTTCCCTACTTATAAATAGGGCTTCCTAGAGCATTCCAAGAGATCATTCAAGGCATCCCAAAGCAAAATTTAGGGTTTTTAAATAGTTTTTAGTTTTATTAAAGCTTTATAAGTTATTTTTTATTTGAGATCTTTTCTATTTGTATTTTTTTCTTTCTTGTTACTTTTTATTTCTGCAATTTAATTATATTTTTCTAAGTTCCTTCTAGCCCAAGCTAGATGTTGAGGGTCAAATATTGCATATCAGACCCATTCATTGCATGGATTTACAAGCATGACACCGTTTAATAGCCTAATTTAATTGAATTTGTGATGCAGGGCGTCTTCATGAGCTTGGACTGGGAAAGGACACTAAAAAGCATGGATTTACCGATCTGATGACACTAAAGCAGGGGACAGACTCCAGAAGACCAAGAGCGACGAAATTATACACCAGGGGTCCGCAGAAATCGAGGAATCGAAGCTCAAGTGGCCTGAAAAGTGTCCAAAATGCAAGATCATAGGGTTTCCACCATCTGATCAGTTCGAAACTTCACACGTGGCTTGAGGACCATAAATAAACTGTACACGTAAAATTTCAGCCCCTGGATCACTATGAAAGTGGCCCAACGGACAGATCAGCCCCTTAAATCCTTAAGTGGGGCCCACCTGATATCTGGATATTCTCCATTCTTGGTCTCAACAGTTTAAATGAGCTGACAAAACTGATGGACGGAACGGATCTCTCATTAACATCTCTGTGGGGCCCCGCCGGGGATGAATGTGCATAGCAGTCACGTGCACCGGCCGTGCACCCGAGCATTCAAAGTCGGTCAGCAGGCGCTGACCGACTCAAACTCAGATTTTTTTCAAAATTACGCAGCAACGTGACGCTGCCGACCGTGGGTTTTACTTGTGGGCCACATACATCATGTATAGCACCAATCGGGACCGTCCATTGTGCGCGTAGGTGGGGTATTTACCTCACCAAGGCGGCCTTTTGAGACCATGTAACATGTTACAGAATCCTAACCGTTAAAGACAGGATGAACGGCGGAGTGGAAGATATTGTGGGCCACATGGAATTTAGTCCAAAAGTAGTGCTTCCCACCCGATTTTTCGAGTAGAATGCAGTGGACGGATCAGATTTTCCAAAAAGACCGTGACGTGGGGCTCACCATCGTCACAGCGTCAATGACGCTGCCCTGTTTTCGCGTCCGGGAAATCCGGAATTTGCGGCCGATTGTGGGCCACTGCCTGTGATCGGATTGGTGATCCAAACCGTTCAGATGATGACCAAGCCAGGAATAACCCTAGCCATGAAGTCGGTTTTGAGATTACCAGACGGAGAGCCACCCAACCTGAGGCCAAACGCAACTCCTCTTGCGTTGCTACGCACATTGCTGCGTCGCTGGCTGCGAAGCTTTCCGCAGCCGAATCCCTTCAGGACTCCACATCAGCACACGTGAAGGGTTTTCTTGGGCTCCGACGAGAATGCTATAAAAAGAAGAGAGGGAGAAAGAGTAAAAAAGGAAAAAAAACGGGAAGCTTTTGAGACGGGGAGAGAGCTAGGCCGAGGAAAACGCTGGAGCAGCTGCTGCTGTGCACGGTCAGGGAGACGACGGGAGAGAGTGTGGCTGCTATGCGTGGTGGGCGGCTGCTGCACGAGGTCAGTTGCTGTTGCGGAGGAAGCTTTTGGGTTTTTCGGGAGGTAAGGCTGGCGTGGTTTGAAGGCTTGGATGATTGAAGAAAAGAAACAGGGAGCTCCGTTTGTTTCCTTTTTCTTTTCCTTTTATTGATGTCTTTCCTTTGATTTTTTTTTTTGGTTCTAGCATGATCACGCTAGGCTAAACCTCTTAGCTAGGGCTAAGAGGTGAAGCTTGTAGCCTGATGGGAGAAATGTTGCTGGTGCCCTTTGATTAGATTGAAGAGATTTTTTCTGATTTAATTTTATGGGAATATTCTTTAGTTTTTAATGGCATGTTGTGACTGAAATTACAATGGGCTTGCAATGGCTTTGAGTATTCCTCTTCTCTTATTTTGATTATAATGTCAGGAAGCCCTGATGTTCACCATCGTCTCCTGGGCATGGTTGGATGTCGTACCCTTCCTGATTTTCATACATTGTTGATTGGTTGGTAATCAGTTTAATCCTGTTGTTTACTTTGTCTCCTGGGCATGGTTAGATGATGGAATCCATTCTAATTCATACACCTTTCATCTCTTGAAACCTATATCAATGGCAGTTCAATAAATTTCCATAATTTGTGATCCTGGCATACGATCTCCCGATCTCTACAAGTGGATCCTCTGAATCCCTAGTTCCCGTCCTCTGAATTCCTTAAAGTCTTAGATAATTCTTCCACAATTATTCCTTAATTTCTATTTGGTTTAGATCACATCTTAGTCTAGTTCTAGTTCTTCTTGGTTTCGGATAACGTACGGGTATCAGTCCCTGAGGATTCGACCTCGGTCTTACCGAGTTTATTACTACATCACCCCTATACTTGGGGAGTGAACAAGTTTTTGGCGCCGTTGCCGGGGACTGACGGTTACATTTTTTCGAAATTAATTAGTTTTAGAATTAGGTTAGGATTAGGATTTTACTTACTTTAGGATAGAAGTTTTTATTTTATTTTATTCTATTTTTAGAACTTAACTTGTTTCCTGTTTGTAGAAGCCTGACATAATTTCTAAATTGGTAATTCCTTCCTAATCTCTCTCTCCTTCTACCTTTTTAGAATTAAGGTGTAAAATTTAGAATTTTTCTAATTCTAGGAAATAGTTTATTTTTAGAATTTAAGTTATTTCTTTCCCTTTTTAGAAATTAACTTTCTATTTTTGTTTCATCTTAGTAACTTTCTAATTCTAACACTTTTAGAATCTAATTTTGTTTCCTAATTTATTTTTAGAATATTTGTTTAGAAACTAACCTTCTTATTTTATAGGCCTTTAAGATAGAAATTTCTAATTTGGTAAGCTCTTTCCCTACTCCCTATCTTTCAGTTCTCTTTTAATAATCTACTTTCTAGTTTAGATCTTGCCTAATTTATTTTAGAAATCTCCACTTTCTTTTAAAAAGTCCTTCTTTTAGAAATTGATTTACTGTTATTTTTCTTTTTAGAATCTAACTTATTTTTGTGTTATTTTGCAGGTCCTTAACTTAGGGGCATCAATTTGGTAATTTCTTTCCAACTCCCTCTCTCTTTTTCCTTTTTAGATTTCCTTTTCCTTTCTTAGGATTAGACTTTGAATTTGATTGAGGGCTGCGAGTGTTTCATGCCCAAGTGGGCCCGTGACAACACTCGACGTCTCTTGACCGAAGGAGGATTAGTTGAGGGGTTGACTATCCATCGCAGGATTAGACACCGCTCGAAATCCCCTGAGTTAAGTGAAGTTATGGCTGAAGACCAACCTCCTCTACTCCCACCCAGGGTGGAGGATACCCAAGATGAGAATGAGGTGCAACAGGCACCCCCGCCTCGTACTTTACGAGATTTTTTACAACCGGCGGGAGTGAGTACGCCCTCATGCATGATTTTTCCTGAAAATACAGGACAAATGGACATCAAGCCAGGAGTTATCCAACTCCTTCCCAAATTCCATGGACTTGAATCAGAGAGTCCATATTTGCATTTGAAAGAGTTCGATGAAATTATAGCTACATTATGTTTTCCTAATGTATCTGAGGATACAATTAGGCTGAAACTCTTTCCTTTTTCCTTAAAAGAGAAAGCTAAGACGTGGTTACATTCACTGCGTCCTAGATCCATTGGCACATGGAACGACATGCAGAGGGAATTCATAAAAAAATTCTTCCCACATCATAAAACGATTACCCTCAGAAAAGCAATCATGAACTTTGCCCAAAAGGAAGATGAAACATTCTTTCAATGTTGGGAAAGGTTCAAAGATTTGGTCAGTTCATGCCCACAACACGGATTTGAAACGTGGCGCATTACAAATTTTTTCTATGATGGACTGACATCTTCCATGCGCCAAATGGTCGAGACAATGTGTAATGGAGAGTTCATTAATAAAGATATCGACGAGGTATGGGACTACCTCGATAGTTTGGCTGAAAAAACACAATCTTGGGACTATTACCCAAAGTCGAACACCACGTCTAGGCCAACTCAATTAAAGGAAAAAGGTGGATTATATCTCTTGAAAGAAGAGGATGATCTCAAGTGTAAAGTGACTACGCTCATAAGGAAAGTTGAGGCCATGGAAGGAAAGAAGGATAAGGTCAATGAAATTGTTTGTGGCATCTGTGATTGCAACATTCACACAACTGAAAACTGTCCTACAATACCTGCCTTTCGAGGAGTGTTAAATGAACAAGCCAATGCCGTAAATAATTATCAAAGACCTTTTACTGGACCTAACTCTAACACATACAATCCTGGCTGGAAAAATCATCCAAACTTCAGTTGGAGAAATGGACAAACGGCGACTCCTCCAGGTTTCTTCAATCAAAATCCAAATCAAGTGAAACCTCAAGAGGAACCGGTTCAAAATCCCATACAAGAGCTGGCTCAGGCAATGCGGGGAATCACAGATTTTATGCAAAAGATAGATTCTCGTATGACGGTTATAGAAAAGGGGATGCTTCCTGCACAACCTATCCCCAATCCTAAACCGCAGTACGAGAATAATGATCCCAGCTCTTCAAATCAGATGGGGCATGCTAAATCCATCACCACTCTTAGGAGTGGGAAGATCATTGATAAAACTCTTCCGGTTAGGCCCGAAAAGCCTCAAGAACCAAGAGGACAACAATGATGGATCCACTGATGCCCCACAAAAAGTGAAACCGGAACTCAAGAGAAGCCGATTGCTCCATTCCCCAACGGTTGGTTCCACCAAAACCTCTCTCTAACTCTCGGGATATCCTAGAGGTGTTGAAACAGTGAAAGTCAACATTCCTCTACTTGATGTCGTTAAAGATACCTTCATATGCCAAATTCCTAAAAGACTTATGCACGACCAAGCGACGGAAAATTATTCAAAAGAAAATCTTCTTGACTGAGAAAGTGAGTGCCATCCTGAAGCAAGACGTGCCGCAGAAATTCAAGGATCCCGGTAGCCCAACCATATCATGTGTAATCGGGAACCATCGAATTGATCACGCACTTCTTGACTTAGGAGCGAGCGTTAATCTGATTCCCTACTCGGTATACAAACAGTTAGGTTTGGGTGAATTAAAACCCACCCTAACCACACTACAACTTGCTGATCGCTCTGTTCGTGTACCAAGAGGGATAATTGAGGATGTGTTGGTCCAAGTTGATAGATTTTACTACCCTTAGACTTTATCATCCTGGACACCGAACCCATCAATAACACGAGCACTCAGATTCCCGTCATTCTTGGTCGCCCATTCCTTGCCACGTCAAATGCAATTATCAATTGTAGGAATGGTATCATGACTATGTCTTTTGAAAATTTGACATTGGAGTCAAACATTTTTTTCAATAACGGCAGAAACTTGGAGGATGATGACGATTTCCACGACATTAACATGATTGACTCTTTCGTGGAAGATACGACACCTCTCGACCTTATCCTCCGACCATCTAGAGACGTGCCTGGCCCACTCCCATGATTTTGATGATGACATGATTAGGGAGACGTGCGCCTTGCTTGATACTGCACCGGTACTTGAAGTTAACCGATGGAGGCCACAATTTGAAGAATTACCACAAACTGATGTAGTGCATCTACCGTCTAACCTCAAGCCGCCGAAGCTTGACCTAAAACCTCTGCCCTCTGATTTGAAATATGCATATTTGGGTCAAGATGAGACATACCCGGTGGTGATCTCTGCCCACCTGAAGAAAGAACAGGAGAGTATGCTTATATCTACTCTCATTGAGCATAAAGGAGCCCTGGGATGGACGATAGCGGACCTCAAAGGAATCGATCCCTCGATTTGTACTCACCACATATATCTTGAGGATAATGCAAAACCCGCTCGGCAACCACAACGTAGACTAAATCCAAATATGAAGGAAGTGGTTAAGGCCGAGGTTCTTAAGCTATTGGATGTGGGTATTATATACCCTATATCTGATAGTCAATGGGTGAGTCCAACTCAAGTGGTTCCTAAGAAGTCCGGAATCACCATCGTAGCCAATGCTAATAATGAACTCGTGCCAACTAGAGTCACTACTGGTTGGAGAATGTGCATTGACTACAGGAAGTTGAATACCGTCACGAGGAAAGACCACTTCCCTTTACCATTCATTGATCAGATCCTGGAAAGGTTAGCTGGTCATTCCTATTACAGTTTCCTTGATGGGTATTCAGGCTACAACCAGATAGAGATAGCCCCTGAAGACCAGGAAAAGACCACATTTACATGTCCCTACGGCACCTTTGCCTATCGAAGGATGCCATTCGGACTATGTAATGCCCCTGCCACCTTTCAGCGATGTATGCTTAGTATCTTTTCTGATATGGTAGGGCAATATCTAGAGGTCTTCATGGACGACTTCTCGGTTTATGGTCCATCTTTCAGCAAGTGCTTGGAAAGTCTTAAATGTGTGCTGAAAAGATATGAAGAAAAGAACCTGGTACTTAATTGGGAGAAGTGCCATTTCATGGTTCAGAAGGGAATTGTCCTTGGGCATATCATCTCGTCCAAGGGAATCGAGGTAGATAAGGCAAAAATCGATCTTATCTCTAACCTACCTCCACCCAAGAACATCAGAGACGTGCGATCCTTCTTAGGACACGCAGGATTTTACAGGCGATTCATAAAGGACTTTAGTCTTCTTTCTCGTCCTTTATGTAATCTGCTTCAAAAGGATATTCCGTACGAGTGGACTGAGCAGTGCCATGAAGCTTTCACCAAGCTTAAGGGCACGTTAACCACTGCACCTATCAGCAGCCACCCGATTGGAACCTTCCTTTTGAGCTTATGTGCGACGCTTCTGATTATGCTCTTGGGGCGGTCCTAGGCCAGAGAAAAGACAAGAAGCCCTACGTCATTCACTACGCAAGTAGGACTCTAAGTCCTGCCCAAGTGAACTACTCGACTACGGAAAAGGAACTCTTAGCCGTGGTGTTCGCTTTGGACAAATTTAGGTCCTACTTGATCGGATCCAAGATTATTATCTACACAGATCATGCAGCACTTAAGTATCTTCTTTCTAAGAATGATTCTAAGCCCCGCTTGATACGATGGATCCTTCTACTCCAAGAATTCGATTTGGAAATTAAAGATAAAAAGGGAGTAGAGAACGTAGTGGCCGATCACCTTTCTCGCCTTAATACCTCTGATTCCCTTGAGGCGACCCATATCAATGATATGTTCCCGGATGAACAACCTGTTCAGTCTCCCATTCACCTTGGTTCGCCGATATTGCTAATTATCTTGCTACAGTGCCATACCGACATAAGTGGACTACGCAAGATAAGAAGAAATTTTTCACCGAGGTGCGCAACTTTTCCTGGGATGATCCTTACTTATTTAAATATTGCCGGACCAAATTCTAAGGAGATGTGTACCGGACGATGAGCATCAGAGCATCTCCTTCTGTCACTCTCAGGCTGTGGTGGTCACTTTTCTGCTAAAAAGACCACGGCCAAGATTCTCAGTGTGGCTTTTACTGGCCCACTATGTTCAGGGACACTCATGAGTTTTGCAAAGCTTGTGAGCGTTGTCAGAAATTGGGAGCATTGTCCCGTCGAAATATGATGCCCTTAAATCCCATCCTTATCATTGAAGCATTTGATTGCTGGGGCATCGATTTCATGGGACCATTCCCCCAATCGTTTGGAAATCTGTATATTTTGCTCGCCGTGGATTATGTCACTAAATGGGTTGAAGCGATTCCGTGTCGAAAGAATGACCATCGCACGGTCATTAAATTCCTGAAAGAGAACATCCTTTCTCGATTCGGAACGCCTCGAGCCATCATTAGTGATGGGGGCTCACACTTTTGTAATAGACCATTCGAGAGCTTAATGAAGAAATACGGTATCTCTCATAAGGTAAGCACCCCATACCATCCCTTGATAAGTGGACAAGCTGAGATTTTCAATAGGGAGATCAAACATATCCTAAAGAAAACGGTTAACCTTGGTCGTAAGGATTGGTCAATCCGATTAACCGATGCCTTATGGGCATACCGTACTGCCTTTAAAACCCCTATTGGAATGTCTCCCTTTAGACTTGTCTATGGCAAATCTTGTCACTTGCCTGTAGAGTTGGAACATAAAGCGTACTGGGCGATCAAAAATCTTAATTTCAATCTGGACAACGCTGGCTCGCTACGCAAACTTCAATTGAATGAACTTGAAGAAATCCGGAATGATGCGTACGATAATTCGAGAATTTACAAGGACAAGATGAAAGCATTTCATGACCAACACATTTTGCGAAAATCATTCACGCCTGGTCAGAAGGTCCTTTTGTACAATTCTCGATTACATCTCTTCCCGGGTAAGCTTCGATCTCGTTGGACCGGCCCTTACATTGTTGTTACTGTTTTTCCTCATGGGGCCGTTGAGATAAGAGATCCCGACAATGGCAAGGAATTTAAAGTCAATGGCCATCGATTGAAACCATTTGTCGAGAAATTTGATTCGAGGACATGTCCATGCCTCGACTGCTCCTGTTTACCAGGGATTGATCTCCTAGTTATTTGGCGGACCCAGGTTATCAAGATTGATTAATTCATGGTCCATTCTTGTCTAGTTGAAGACGTTAAACTTAGCGCTCCTAGGACGCAACCCAAATTTTCATTCCATTTCACTTTTCTCATTCATTAGTTCAATGTTTGTGGGTAGCATTGCCGCAAACCCTCACGAGACTACAACTCGTCCACTAGGGGTAACCTAGGGGTTTAAAGGCTTGTTGCATGCGCTAAATGCAATTGAGAGCACCTGCGAAAGTGGTATAGGTAGGATTTTATTTTTGTTAGTTTTGTGTTACTTTCTCTCTCGTACTGACTGGATTCCATGCTGCGATCTCTTGGAAAGTCTCTCACGATTCATCATCCAGGTACTATCTTCCCTTCACTTTTTCTTTACTTTTGTTGTTCTAGGCGCATTCCATACTCATATCCTTTACATTGAGGACAATGTAGCTTTTAAGTTGGGGGTGGGAGATTAGGTTACCTAATCAGTATTATCTTGAGCAAAAATTGTGAAAATTTTTAAATTTTCTCTGGACTTTCTGGTGAATTCAAAGTAATTGGACGACCATATTTGATTTAGAATTACAGGATATGGAATGTTGGTGATTTACTGCTCTTGGATTCAGTTGCTCGTTAGATTTCACAGTTAAGTTTAATCCATGATTAGAAGTTGTAAACATTGATTGAGTCATGATTTCACATGTCACATCTCGCTTACACATTAAGATTTCAGTTGAAACTGAAGGGTTAATTTGGTGATCAGTAAGCATAGAAGGAACCAACTTGAACAATTGCCCGTCAAGATCAATTAAAAGGAAGAGATACCGTTGAGAAAGGTTAGGCAAAGAATCTTCACTATAGGTTTGCTCCTTATAAGTGTGGACTTCATTCCCCTTCTTGGTTTTTCGTTTAAAAAAAAAAAAAAAAAAAAAAAAAACTGAAGGAATGAAAAGATGATCTTTGAGGCAAGCTTTGGTTATTATGAATTCTCTTGTTGATTACCGATGATACCCTGAAATAAAGAATTGAATATTAATGTTTAAAGTTGGGATTACACTTTACATCTGTGGAACTCAATGTTTAGAATTATTTCTAATTAAGGGACTAATACTTTGAATGAAGTTTATCGTGTGTTTGAGTCTAAGAGAGAGTAAGGCCCAACATTCGGGAATTGTTGAATTCTGAATATCTAGATTGTTTTTTTTTTTTTTTTTTTTTTTCCAAAATCACTCGAGTTCATAGAAATTCTCCTGTAATTCTCAACTTATTTTTCGCATACTTTGCTCGGGACTAGCAAAATGCTGGTTGGGGGTTGTGTTGAGGGTCAAATATTGCATATCAGACCCATTCATTGCATGGATTTACAAGCATGACACCGTTTAATAGCCTAATTTAATTGAATTTGTGATGCAGGGCGTCTTCATGAGCTTGGACTGGGAAAGGACACTAAAAAGCATGGATTTACCGATCTGATGACACTAAAGCAGGGACCGGACTCTATAAGACCAAGAGCGACGAAATTATACACCAGGGGTCCGCAGAAATCGAGGAATCGAAGCTCAAGTGGCCTGAAAAGTGTCCAAAATGCAAGATCATAGGGTTTCCACCATCTGATCAGTTCGAAACTTCACACGTGGCTTGAGGACCATAAATAAACCGTACACGTAAAATTTCAGCCCCTGGATCACTATGAAAGTGGCCCAACGGACAGATCAGCCCCTTAAATCCTTAAGTGGGGCCCACCTGATATCTGGATATTCTCCATTCTTGGTCTCAACAGTTTAAATGAGCTGACAAAACTGATGGACGGAACGGATCTCTCATTAACATCTCTGTGGGGCCCCGCCGGGGATGAATGTGCATAGCAGTCACGTGCACCGGCCGTGCACCCGAGCATTCAAAGTCGGTCAGCAGGCGCTGACCGACTCAAACTCAGATTTTTTTCAAAATTACGCAGCAACGTGACGCTGCCGACCGTGTGTTTTACTTGTGGGCCACATACATCATGTATAGCACCAATCGGGACCGTCCATTGTGCGCGTAGGTGGGGTATTTACCTCACCAAGGCGGCCTTTTGAGACCATGTAACATGTTACAGAATCCTAACCGTTAAAGACAGGATGAACGGCGGAGTGGAAGGTATTGTGGGCCACATGGAATTTAGTCCAAAAGTAGTGCTTCCCACCCGATTTTTCGAGTAGAATGCAGTGGACGGATCAGATTTTCCAAAAAGACCGTGACGTGGGGCTCACCATCGTCACAGCGTCAATGACGCTGCCCTGTTTTCGCGTCCGGGAAATTCGGAATTTGCGGCCGATTGTGGGCCACTGCCTGTGATCGGATTGGTGATCCAAACCGTTCAGATGATGACCAAGCCAGGAATAACCCTAGCCATGAAGTCGGTTTTGAAATTACCAGACGGAGAGCCACCCAACCTGAGGCCAAACGCAACTCCTCTTGCGTTGCTACGCACGTTGCTGCGTCGCTGGCTGCGAAGCTTTCCGCAGCCGAATCCCTTCAGGACTCCACATCAGCACACGTGAAGGGTTTTCTTGGGCTCCGACGAGAATGCTATAAAAAGAAGAGAGGGAGAAAGAGTAAAAAAGGAAAAAAAACGGGAAGCTTTTGAGACGGGGAGAGAGCTAGGCCGAGGAAAACACTGGAGCAGCTGCTGCTGTGCACGGTCAGGGAGACGACGGGAGAGAGTGTGGCTGCTGTGCGTGGTGGGCGGCTGCTGCACGAGGTCAGTTGCTGTTGCGGAGGAAGCTTTTGGGTTTTTCGGGAGGTAAGGCTGGCGTGGTTTGAAGGCTTGGATGATTGAAGAAAAGAAACAGGGAGCTCCGTTTGTTTCCTTTTTCTTTTCCTTTTATTGATGTCTTTCCTTTGATTTTTTTTTTTTGGTTCTAGCATGATCACGCTAGGCTAAACCTCTTAGCTAGGGCTAAGAGGTGAAGCTTGTAGCCTGATGGGAGAAATGTTGCTGGTGCCCTTTGATTAGATTGAAGAGATTTTTTCTGATTTAATTTTATGGGAATATTCTTTAGTTTTTAATGGCATGTTGTGACTGAAATTACAATGGGCTTGCAATGGCTTTGAGTATTCCTCTTCTCTTATTTTGATTATAATGTCAGGAAGCCCTGATGTTCACCATCGTCTCCTGGGCATGGTTGGATGTCGTACCCTTCCTGATTTTCATACATTGTTGATTGGTTGGTAATCAGTTTAATCCTGTTGTTTACTTTGTCTCCTGGGCATGGTTAGATGATGGAATCCATTCTAATTCATACACCTTTCATCTCTTGAAACCTATATCAATGGCAGTTCAATAAATTTCCATAATTTGTGATCCTGGCATACGATCTCCCTGATCTCTACAAGTGGATCCTCTGAATCCCTAGTTCCCGTCCTCTGAATTCCTTAAAGTCTTAGATAATTCTTCCACAATTATTCCTTAATTTCTATTTGGTTTAGATCACATCTTAGTCTAGTTCTAGTTCTTCTTGGTTTCGGATAACGTACAGGTATCAGTCCCTGAGGATTCGACCTCGGTCTTACCGAGTTTATTACTACATCACAACCCTGCACTTGGGGAGTGAACACTAGAAGGGAAGCACATGGGTTTAATAATTTTTTAAGATTATGATGATTGATTGTTTTAATGATGAGAAGAATGGTTTATGCATATTATCTATTATTTAGGTTTTGTTTTTTATCCTTTTGTAAGATCCATATGTTTCTATCATATGAGATCCATATTGATGGATAGGCTTACCCTAAATCAATCAGATTTCCTAGATAGGAGAGGTTCTCAACCTGTTATATTTCTTTGATTTTCATTATCTCATTGATATTGAATTCTTAAAATCACTGACGCTTGAGAATATATATCAATGGTGCAAATCCATAATGTTCTAATATTTTATATCACTTATTAAAATATTTAAACTATTTTATTTTTCGATTAGGCTGACCATAGTGCTCGAATCCTAGTTGTGTTATCCAAGTCATCATGATTTTGGAACATTAACCTATGTGTGGAACTTTGAAGCTTGGGTGTTATTTTATTCAGTTGAATTACATCCATTCAAAAATCTCAAAATCAAATAATCAGTTTGGTTTTTATTACTTAGTTTGTTTTGTATTTGATTTTTTCCTTCTCACAATTCATCTCCCTGTGGGATCGACCCTGTATTTGAATACAGGCTCCAAGTGCAGAGGTTTGCAAGTAATATCCCTTGAATACAGGGTCAATCCCGCAGGGAGATGAATTGTAAGAATGAGAAAATCAAATGCAAAACAAACTAAGTAATAAAAAACTAAACTGATGATTTGATTTTAGGAGTTTTGAATGGATGTAATTCAACTGAATTAAAACAACACCAAAGCTTCAAAGTTTCACATATAGGTTAATGTTATAAAATCATGATGACTTGGATAACACAACTAGGATCCAAGCACTATGGTCGACCTAATTAGAAAATAAAACAATTTAAATATTTTAAATAAATGATATAAAAGATTAGAAAATCATGGATTTGCACCATTGATATATATTTTTAAGCGTTAGTGATTTTAAGAATTCAATATCAATGAGATAATGAATCAAAGAAATGTAGCAAGTTGAGAACCTCTCTTACCTAAGAAATCTGATTGATCTAGGGTAAGCATATCCATCAATGTGGATCCCATATGATGGAAACATATGAATATCACAAGAGAATAAAAAATAAAACCTAAACAATAGATAACATGCATACATCATTCTTCTCATCATTAAAACAATTAATCATCCAGCGGAAACTTCTGATCACTGGCCCTTGATCTTATTGGCCGAAGAGGTAAACTGGGGTCCGAAGCCATTCTGATTCCGGTTTAACTTAGCTTGGCTTCATGTGGCAGGTTTTAAATCTATGGTGGCTGACTAGTGGAATGCAGCTCAGTTTCAGGGTTTTGCGGGCCACAGACTGAGTTGCAAACTAAAGTTTCTGAAAGATAAAATCAAGCAATGGTCTAAGGAGGAATCGTTGCGATCAGAACAGGAGGTGGATTCGATCCTCACAAAAATTCAGAAGATTGATTCTCAAGTTGAAAATAATCCCATGTCAGCTCAGATTATGGCGAATAGAATTCAGCTAATTCAAGCCCTCTCAGGAAAAATTCTTCAAAAGGAAATCTCCTGAAAACAAAAAGCATGTGCGAATCGGATCAAGGAGGGTGATAGGAATACGAGATATTTCCACAACATTGCCACAATTCAAGCTAACTCCAACTGTATCAGTGGTATGAATCTAGATGGTGTCTGGACTTAAGATAAAGATATGATTAGTTCGGCTACGGTTTCTTTCTTTCAAGATCTCCTCAAAAAAGAGAGTTGGACCCGACCGCATTTAGACAACCTCCATTTAAATTGCATTAGTGAAGAAGATAGGAAATGTCTGGAGGCTCGTTTTTCATTGGAAGAAATTCATAAAGCTATCTTGGATCTGGGGGGAGACAAAGCTCCAGGGCCAGATGGTTTCCCCATCATCTTCTTCCAGACATTCTGGGATATCCTCCAAGAAGAAGTGTTGGCTTTCTTCAATGAATTTTTTGTTAGAGGAAGGCTGTCAAGAAACATTGGAGCAACTTTCATTGCTTTAATTCCTAAACGCCCAGGAGCCTCTGACTTCAAGGATTACAGACCCATCAGCCTCATTGGAAGTCTGTACAAGATTTTGGCAAGGGTGCTCGCCAATAGATTGAAAAATGTAATTGGGTCGATCATAAGCCCAAATCAGTGCGCGTTCATCCCTGGAAGACAAATTACAGATGCAGCTCTTATTGCCAATGAATGTCTCCATTCATGCTATCAGTCGAAGAAAAAATATATCCTCTGTAATTTGAATATGGAGAAGGCATGATCATGTGGAGTGGGAATTCCTATTATACCTGATGAAGCGCATGGGCTTCGGTGGTCACTGGTGTCATTGGATTAAGGAATGCATTTCTTCTGCTCATTTCTTTATTCTATTAAACGGCTCTCTGAAAGGATTCTTCAAAAGCTCACGTGGTCTTAGACAGGGTGATCCCCTTTCCCCTTTCCTATTCCTCAGCATCGCCGAATCCTTATCTGCTATGCTTCTGCGAGCTCAATCTGAAGGCATTTTCAGGGGAGTTCGTGTAAAGGATGTGAAAGACCCGATAACCCATGTTCAAATTGCAGATGATATCCTCATTTTTTCTGAAGCTCTCCCCAATTCTGTTGCCAACCTGCGAACAGTAATTAGATGTTTTGAAGCAGTGGCAGGTTTAAAGGTGAATTTATTCAAATCCAAACTTTTTGGGGTGAACATGGATACCCAGGAGAATGCAGAGCTAGCTGAGCTTATGGGATGTACTTCGGGCTCCCTCCCATCTACGTTCGTCGGTCTCCCCTTATGTACTGGGAAGCTCAAAAGTCAACAGTGGGAAAAAGTCCTTCAAAGGATTTGTCTCCTCTTAGCCGGATGGAAGCGTCGCTATCTTTTAATCGGTGGGAGACTGGCGCTTATTAAAGCAGCTCTGCCCAACCTTCCCACCCACTTCATGTCCCTTTATCACTGTCCCGCTGTGGTTCTTAAGTCCATAGATGTGCTCCGACATAATTTCCTTTGGAGTGGCAATGAAGACAGAAACAAGTTCAGTCTGATGGATTGGAGAAAAGTTTGTAGAAGCTTTAAAGAGGGAGGTGCTGGCATAAAAGATCTTGATCTGATAAATCGGGCCCTTCTGGGAAAATAGATCTGGAGGTTGGGTTATGAAAAAGATAGTTTATGGAATGTTATAATCAAAGGAAAGTATGGGAGATCAAGTGGAGGTTGGTGGAAAAACGACTCCTCCCTCTACAGGGCCTCTGTGATATGGAAAGACATAAGTCGAATGAAAGAAGATGTCATTCGTTTGATCAACTTCGAAGTAGGTAAGAGAGACTGTATTCGGTTATGGCAGGACATTTGGATAGGTGATACGACGTTGAAGGATAAGTTCCCTTCCATTTTTCAGGTGGCGAGTAAGCAAAACAGTTTCATTATCGATAATTACTCCCTTCTTGCGGACAAGGTTGTCTGGAATATCCCCTGCAGGAGGAACCTTGAGGACTGAGAATGTGATCACTTCGTTGAGTTGCTGCAGTTCATCCAAACTACGTCTCCAAATCAAGATCACAACGACAACATCATCTGGAAAGCTGATAAATCTTTTGTCTTTACGGTAAGATCTCTTTTTAAGATTCTCTCATTCTACAATCATTCCACTGATAAATCTTTTGTCTTTACGGTAAGATCTCTTTTTAAGATTCTCTCATTCTACAATCATTCCACCTCATCACCCTCATTTTATTTGGAAATACGTAGTTCCTCCTAAGTTGCAGGTTTTCGGTTGGTTGGCTGGCAACAATAGAATCCTAACTTTGGATAACCTAAGGAAAAAAGGAATGATTCTCGCCAATATCATGTTCGCTGAAGAATCGGTTAATCATTTGCTTATACATTGTTCGTTAGCATACTCAGTTTGGACTGCCATTCTCTCCTATTTCAAGATCAGCTGGTGTTTCCCTAAGGATGTGGATATGCTCCTCAAAGCCTAGCATGGGGTTAGAATTGGCAAATTTAAATCCAATACGGGAATTCTGGCGGTGTGGTCGGTGCTTTGGATCGAAAGAAATATGAGATGTTTTCAGAATGTTGCGAAGCCCTCCTTTCTTCTTTCCTCTTATGTTAAATGTTTCATTGTTGAATGGGCGTCCCTTTGGGAGGGTAACAATGTAGATCTTTCCTTTGTTCTTTCTTAAGGGCCTGCCTCCTTAGCAGTTCCCTTCTTTGTTTTCTTTTTCCCTTTCTTTAATAGAAGTTATCTTTCAAAAATAAAATAAAATTAATTATCATAACTTAAAGAATTATTAAACCTATGTGCTTCGCTTCTAGCTTGGGCTAGAGGGAACTTAGAAAAACATAATTAAATTACAGAAATAAAAAACAACAAGAAATAAATAAATGCAAATAGAAAAGATCTAAAATTAAAAAAAAAACATTATAAAACTTTAATAAAATTTAAAACTCTTTAAAAATTCTAAATCTTACTTTGGGATGCCTTGAATGATGCTTAAGAATGCCCTAGGAAGCCTTATTTATATGTGAGGAACTCCAATTTTCGTACAAAGTTGGAAAACTTTAGAAACCACCTCAAATTTACATTAGTTTTCCAAAATAGACTTCACGCTGCACATTTTATTTAAAATAGATTTTCCATTGCGTGGTTTCTCAAAATATACTTCAGAGCTTCAAAATACACTTTTTGAAGACGATTTCAGGATTCTTCACTTCAAATCTTTAATTCTTTTTATTCCTCACATGGTTTTCTTGGATCTTTGGCATGTGAATTCTTCAATCTTGGTCTGCTTAGATTCATCCCTTGCCTTGGTGATTCTTGAGCATCAAATCCATACTTTTAGCACCTTTTTTCATTCGAAGCTCTTAAATTCACCTTCAACACATACATGAGTAAAATAGAACATTAAGCCGATTCACGTTCATAAAACTAAAATATAAATGGGAGAAATTATGCATTATTTGAGTCTCAACATCTCCCAACAAATAGGTGAACCCTTGAGCTGAGATATCCAAGGATAAAGCTCGATGGGAGAGGATTCCTCTCACCAAGAGCATTTACAACGCAAGTGAAGGGCCCGAAAGGCAATGAGCTCAAGATCCAAGCTCTAGCCTCCTTTAGAGCTTACCTAAACTACCCGTCAAGACGACACAAGTAACCTAGAAAGAATTACGCCCTAGGTTCGGAAAAAGATGGCCCAACCTGATCTTGGCTGAAGAATACAATGATCGAGGTGGGCTCAACAACAATTTTGGGAGCAGTTTTCTATCCAAATAAGGGCTCTCTAGTGTATTCCATTAAAACATGATGGTTTTAAACCACTAAAGGACCTTATAAATACTACTACCTCAAATGAGAACATCATAAGATCCACAGCTGTTGGTTGGCACCTCCCGTTGTCCATATCTTCCTTATTCTTACAGGTCCATTGGTAGGCATACCATGATCGACTACGTTTGTTTGCCCAAAATCCGGCAAAAACAAGCCTAATCAAAACTTATAAGGCCCCATGAATGTTCCAATAGTAGAATTTCAATCCTCATTTTTCTTGTCATGTGGCCCATTTGAATTTTGGATCTACCTTATTTTCTTGGCTTATGTCCTAACGTGGTTTGCAAAAATTATAGACAATGTCAATTTCTCACAAACATTACAATGGGCCCTACTGCCTTTTTAGCACATGAGCATGTGTGTTGCAAGCTATCCAATCCGTGGACAAATATCTGGGCTCTTTAATGCCCTCATCATGCATGAGATATGACAATGCCCTCGAAATCCTAAATGGGTCTCTCTGACAAGCTTCTAAAGAAAGCCTAAGCTTAACTTAGTTATTAAACAAGCCCAGTTTCAATCCCCGGGCTTACATTCCAACCCAAGGCCAAGCCAAAGTGGGCTATGCTTGAAAGCCCAACGGCCAGCTCATCTCATCAGTAGCCTTAATTATCACATATTACATTTATTTACCTTGGAAATTGTGGGTGATGAATTAGATCTAAGTCAATGCTACAATAATCCATTTCATGTATATGAAAGAACACATAACTTGGAGGGGTGATACCAAATCAATCCTTAGGGTTGACAGACCATACCAGTGGCCCACGGAACAACGACCCGGAGATGGCCCTTGTTTTGAAGGAAACCAAGATAAATAATAGAGGGTTTTAAATACTCTCATCCAAGAGGAACTTCTTTGGACATCGTCCATACATATTGAGGCCCATTAGATAAATATCTTATATTATTGAAACATGATCCCGAATTATAACATAAATAATAATAAAAAATAAAACAATAATAATAACAACATGTTAATATACATTATAGTTATTCTCTCTCTCTTTTCTTTCTTTTTTTTTTTTAAAAAAATATTTTTTTAATTTTTAAATTTTCTTGCATTATAGTTATTCTCATCTCAATACTTACCCATCCGAGGTTAACTAGTGGTGTGGTCAACTTGATATTTGGATCTGCTAAGTTTTGGTATTAAGTCGTTGAATGAGATTGGAAAGTGGATGGTCAGCATGGATATAATACACATTCAAGGTTGGCTCCATAAGGTGGTGCAGGTAACCCCCTCGAAATCGTTATCAGGGTAACACCTAAGCCGTTCCCGGTAGTGACAACGCCTAACCGGTAATGGTTGGTGCGGGAACAGCTCTGTGGCCCCATTATATATGTGTTCTACGCACGCCCTCCGTACATCCATTTTGTGGGCTCATTTTAGTGCATGAGCAAAAGAATGAGGCAGATCAAAATCTCAAGTGGACCACGCCATAGGAAACAGTGATAATTGAACGACCACCATTAAAAACTTTTGAGGGCCATAAAAGTTTTGGATCAAGATGATATTTGTGTTTTCCCTTCATCTAGATATGTGTGACCTAATCAACAGGTTGGATGGCAAATAAACATTACAGTGAGCCGTAGTAAGTTTTTAATTGTGGGCATTCAATCACCATTGTTTCCTGTGGTGTGGTACACCTGAGATTTGGATATATCTCATGTTGGAACTCATTCCTTAAAATGAGCTCTAAAACTGGATGAAGGGTGTGGATATAAAGCATACATCATGGTGGGGCCCACAGAGTTTTTCTAGCACTGAGGTTGGCAGTGGAGTTGTCACTACCGAAACCGAGTCCACACAAAATAGCTCTAATGCAGTTGTACGAAAATTCGAATCTATGGGCCAGATATTGTACACACGTGCCATGTTCTCACGTGTGCTGCCATTTAAATTGGACGTGGATTGCGTCCTACCCTGCTGTGGGGTCCATTGTGGTGCAAGTGTTTTATCCACGCTGTTCATTACTTTTATTACAAATATAAGCTTGATCGGAAACTTCTCCAGCTCCCAAGAATTTTTTAACAGTGAAAGTTCAATCCCCACCTTGTGGTCCACTTAAGACTCGGACCTGCCTCATGTTTAAGATCATACCTTAAAATGATTTGAGAAAATCGATGAACGGTGTGATAAAACATTTACATCACGGTGTGCCCCAGAGCCATTCTTGGACGGATTACCGTTCGGGCGGGGGTAGGACCCAATCCGCGTCCTTTAAATGAGCAAGGCCATGCACGCATGTGGTCCTAACAAACACACAGCGGTAGCGGCATCGGCAGCGTGGTAGCGGCAGCGGCAGTGCGGTTTCGACGTCATATGCGACACGAGAAAGGCGGGAGCGGTAGCTGTTTGGGCCTCGATGTTTCTGGTTTGGGCCAGATGCTCAGATAAAACATAGATGGGCTGTCCTATTATATTTCATTACTTTTCCTATTCAAGGCTCGGTCCAATCGAGAATCTAGGCCCATTTGGATGTACCATATTGTATCACTAGTGTGATTTTCGGATTTTAGGCCGTCAATCTCAATAGTAGTATGCTGATGGTCTTGATCTATCGTCCATTATTCCACCATACAAAGGAATGGGATCTATCGATTGGCCATCTCTCTCGTGTAACTCACCTTGTTTAATTCTAAATGGAGTGAAATACGTACCCATGCCTGTGAAACTACGTTTGTAGAATGAAATAATTATTCAACAAATATTGTAGGTGGGGCCCATGAAGATTTATTCATGGCATCTAAACCGTTCAGAAGGTTCACCCTAATATGAAATTGGGGCCGGCTGAAAACCAGACCAATCCAACCATCATGCGTACTGCTACATAAATTTAGAGGTTCATTGGATAATCATTGTTTTATATGGAGTGGCCCACATCATGATTTTACTGGCTTTTTTATTTTTAATTTTTAATTTTTTAATTTTTTTATACTGTCAACATACACGATAGAAAACAGCGGATAACCATCCAAACACCTTTGATTAACACGATTTCTCACCAATGGTCAGATCTGCCTAATATTGATTGTATCCCTATTTTATGGTGGGACAACTCTTCTGGATGGATTGGATGGCATGAAAACATCAAGGTGGGCCCACCATCAAAAGTTCTAGAATGAACTTGTTCAACAAACGGCGCAGAGGATTTGGCCTTATAATCTTCGCTACAGTGACCAAAACCCACATACGCTTGGCTGAGGTGACTGACTGTGAAAAAGACAAGTAACCCGCGATACTACCTAAATGTATAGTCAGCAAGTCCCCTCCACTGCTTGGGTCCCACCTCCACTCGTTCCAACCCATCAGCGTACGGAGGGTGTTAACATTCTACCAAAAGCAGGGATCCGTGGGCCCTACCATGACCCACAGACCTGTGATTAAAACAAAAAATTCCAACGGTTGGCACTCGTTGGGCAAAATTTTCATTAATCTGACGGTCAAGATAATCCAGCTGGAGTGAATTCTCGCACCTTTGCTGCTCAGGAACATGAAAATTTCCATCCTACAGACGATGGTGGGCCCCGAGAGCTACATTTTGGAGTGCTCCCGAGGGCTACTGAACCAGTCCTTGCAGCTGAAAGCCCCGAAAGCCCTAGCTTCGAAACCAAGAAAACGAAAACCTGCAAATGCCATCTCTCCCATTCTTCCCCAAACGGAGGTATGCTTTACTCTTTCTTCCTCTCTGTTTTTATGTATTTATTTCTATTTTTTTCAGTAATTCCATTTCTGCCCGTCTTCTTGTCAGAACTGACTTCATTTCTTCGAGTTTCCGCCAAAATATTCTACCCTTTCATGCCTGTTTCCATACCTAACCGGCTCTAAGGTTTCCGAAATCGGATGGCGTTGTGAGCATATTTCAACTGAGTTCTTCGATTCCGTACAAAATTTCTAACTCACCATTATAACAGCTATAACGGAAGACGGCCCTTTGCCGTTATGGACAGTTATAACGAGCAGTGACGTTACAACAGCGATTCTTAACAGCTATCCTTGCCCATTTATTATTTTTTGTAATAATGGTTTTAGTTAGGGTGAAGATTCTGGGCACACGGAGTGCACCGAGTGGTGTGGGCGCGTATCCCAACGCACATTTTGCAAAATGGGATTTTTGGAAAATTCTACTTTCAGTCGTTGGGCTGGTAGTTCGTACTGTATTCGGGCTTTTGTTTTGTTCATTTGGGGCCATTTTATCAAAACTGTTGATATTTCGGGCCCTGTGATGCAACCAAATTGAGAAGGAAGAATCTCGATTCAAATGCGCACTTTTTTCTTTTTTTCTTTCTTGAAGTTCCAACCACAAAATTTCTTCATGAATGCGATATAAAATAAAAAAATAAATGGACTGTGGATTGATATCCAACCATGGTTCAAACAACCTGAAAACTCAACTCAACTCGACTCGACTCAACTCAATTTTCAACCGGGTCAGGTCAACCTGAAGACTCGACTTGAATCAATATTTAATAATTATACTCAACAATGTTGAGTCTAATAATAGATGCTTGGAATTGGGATCATCATCATCATCATAATCATCACTAAAGTCTTATTCCGATTAATTGGGGTCGGCTACATGAATCCTGTCATGCCATTCCACTCTATCAAGGGCCATAACTTTAATTATACCATAGGTTATCAAGTCTTTCCTTAATACCTCTACCCATGTCTTTTTGGCCCTTACCCTTGCCTTTTTAGAGCCTTCAATTTGTACCAACTTGCTCCTAACTGGCGTTGTTCCTGGTATCCGTTGTACATGACCAAACCATCCAACTTTGCTTTCCCTCATCTTATTACCTATTGGCGCTAGTCCCAAGTTCCCTTGAATGTATTCATTTCTAATTATGTGTTGCCCCGTCTTACCAATTTAAATGCTTGGCATTGGGATAATAATAAAAAAATGGCTTAGTTTGTCATGTAAATAGCTTTCGAAGAGTTGGTAATGACCCGTGCCCTCTGCTCTATGGTCATGTGTTCGAATCTCACGCTGCAATTCGATCACACTGAGTCAACTGAGTTGGGTGCCAACTCGACGAGGTTTGCTGTGTTAGAATCGAGTCTCTCTCGTAAGCGAGTTTCAGAGTGATTGGGCTTGAAATCTCATTTAGTGAGTTGATCTTGCTGAGTTTCGCGTTGAGTCACCAAGTTTTAGAATTATGTATCTCACATTCTACCAGTTATTATGCTAGTTATCACAACAAATCCCTGCCAGGGTCCCAAAACGGTTACGTATCGGTCGTAACGGCCGATACGTAACGGTAACGGTGGTACCCGTTACGCGATACGGGGCTGTATCGGCCGAGTCATTTTTTTGTACACGTAACGGCCGTTACTGACCCGTAACGGCTGTTACGGGCCTTGGAAAAAAAAAAAGAAAAGAAAATAAATAAAAAAATCCTAACCTTTTCCTTTCTTTTCCTCTTCTTCTTCTTCTTCTTCCTCTTCTCGGCTTGCTACGACGCTGCGACTGCGGCTGCGGTTGCGGCCTCCTCCTCCTCCTTCTTCTTCTTCTCTCTCTCTCTCTCCCCCTCTCTGTTCTTTCCCTCTTTCCCTCTTTTTTCTTCTCTTCTTTCCCTCTTTTTTCTTTTTGGTTTCCCTCTCTCCTTCCCTCTTTTTTTTTTTTTTTTTTGGGCAGCGTAAGCTGCTGTCGTTACGTGTCACGCTGAGACGAGCGCTGACACTCCTCGAGCTCCGAGTTGTACGAGCGGTTCAAAGGAGATCAAAGTTTTATAGGCTCCACAGTGATGTATTTATTATATCCACACCGTTCATCTATTTTTAAATATTATTTTATAGCATTACCTAAAAAATGAATCGTATCCAAAGATCGTCCGGACCACACCAAAAATAGCAGCGGAGGTGATGATTTTCACCGTTAAACAATTCGTAGGCCCACCGTAACATTTATTTTCCATCCAATCTGTTCATACGGTCAAAAAGACCCGAATGAAAAGGAAAAACAAATTTTATATTGATCTAAAAGTCATGTGAGCCCAAAAAAGTTTTCAATGGTAGACGTTCAATCCCCCATTGCTTTTTGCAGTGTGGTCCACTTGATAATTAGATTTGTATTATTTTTCATGTCAAGTCTTAAGACAATCTCGTCAAATGAATGGACGGTTTAGATATAACACATTCATCATGCGTGGGGCCCAAAAAAATTTGACATGTGTGCTACACTTCACAATCCAAGTCTCACCTAATTTGAGGCCATAAAAAATTGTACCAAAGACATATTAATTTAAAATTTACTAATTAAATTATAAACTGCAATTGCTAACTCACAATGCCAAAATCAAATTATTTGAATAGTTTTTATTTGTTATTCGGTGTACTCTTATTTTTTAAAATAGGGCCTTTTGGTTTTTTTCATGATTCACTATCCAATAAATGTCCACTAATACATAAGTGGGTTCATATCAATAAATTGCATGAATTTGAGGCTAATTTGGGGCATTGATTGGTCCTCCAAGTCAGACCGAAATTGGCAACGCCATCTACCTAAATTTAATTTCATTTTTTTAAAGAACTACTAGGAGAAAGATATTAAATTGTTAAGTATATAAATTAGATATTTAGAAAATTAAATATATACATTTTGTAGTCAAAATTCAGGTTACTTGGTTTAAAAATTAATCAGACAGTCCGATACAGCTTCTCACCAAAGAGTGGACCGTTACACCACCATAAACATGTTCCAATTTATAAATGAATGCATATTTGGAATGCTTAGAATATTCCGGATTTAATACATATTTTTTTATATTTTTTTGGCAAAAAAAAATTTTTACCCTGTTACGCCCCCGTATCGCCGTTACGACCCCGTATCCGTATCGGTTTTGGAGGTCACCGTTACGCCAACCGATACCGATACGGGACACCTTGATCCCTGCCCTTCCCACTATTGTGGAAAATACATGTTGTAACCTTAAAAAATATATCTTTTATTTTTTTTCCCCATCATATAACTGTAACGAAAAAGATTCTTTACATGTTTGTGTGCACGCCTGCATGCGCGTATTCTTTCTTAAAGTAAGAGAAATCCTAATATAATTAGAGTTGGGCATCGATTTGAGTTGGACCGAGTTAGGGCTGACCCGACTCTATCCGATTTTGAAATAGGCCTAACCCGAACTCGACTCGACTCTGTACCAAGTCGAGCATGCCTGAACCGATCTGAATCTGGGTCTGGCCTGGACTAATCCGGACCGAGTCTGACCTGGTAAAAAGTACTGGGTCGGTTCGAGTTGGCACCGATTCAGATCGAGAGATGAGGGAGTGGAGAGGAGAGAAAGAGAGAGGAGGAGGGTGCTGATGGTGGTGAGTGGCTACTGGACTTGGAAGGGGAGGGTGGGAGGGAGTAGAGAGGAGAGAGAGATGAGGAGGAGGGTGGTGATGGTGGTGGGTGGTTGCCGGGTTTGGAAGGAGAGGAGGAAGAGGGAGGAAGAAAGAGTTTGGGATCGGGTTGAGGTAAGGTCGGGTGTGACATAAAGGGTTAGAGATACTTAAAAATTAGGGTTTTTTATTATGTATATACCTGAATCCGAGTCGAGTTTGACCGGATCAAGTTTTGGGTCGAGTCGGGTCGAGTTACTAGATAACTTGAACTTGACTTGGTTTGAGTTCGGATTGGGCGAAGCCTACTCGGTTTGGAACGACTCACCCATTTGGTTCGGATCGAGTCGGGTCTGAATGAGTTGGACGAGTCGAGTCGTCTGGTGCCCAGCTCTAAATATAATCCTTACCTTCCATTACTTCTAATCCTAATAATTTATTTCACTAACATATTAAAAATGAATACTATCACCACACTCAAATGGTTTTGGAATCACACTCGGGCTCATTTGAAAGCTGAATTAATAGGCTTCCAAGTGGGACCAATTTTGTGTCATTCATACAACATTTAGTACCCGAACAATGCAACCGAAATAATTGATGCAAATACGAAGGGAAATTTGTTTTGCAAGTCATCATTAGCTCTAACTCCAACAACTAATTAAAAGACTACTAATTTGGTTCAGGATGGATATTAAGACCTCTGGTGTCCCATTAGATCAATCTAGACCATAAAAGTGATCCAAATGTTCAATCTAGACCCTGGGGTATTTTTGATGTATGGTCATCCATGATGGGCCCTATCATATCAATGTTTTGGATCATTGAAAAATAGGGGGCTCATGTTTAAAAATTAATTATGTATCAGCCTTATCAATTGATATGTAAAGGAAATGATCATCCCTTTATTGCGATATGGGTGTGAATCGATTTGTTAAAGAAAGGGGGCTGTATTGGGCGTTACACCTTGCATTTGGCACCACAGCAAGGCCGATACAACTGTTTCAACCCGATAACAGCCATAAAGGGCCCACTTTGGTGTGTGCTTTCAAATTTTTTTTTTTTTCTCATTTTCTGCTTATTTTGCATTTCAATCATGAAGGAAACTTAGGAACTCGTTTTTATCTAGATATAGGTATTGTAAAGATCATAACACAAAATTTGAGAAGGATTAGATGAATTAAAGCAAAGTAGACCATTTTGGAAAATATCGGAAGGAGTAAACCATCACATTAATTTTATTTTTTTTCCAAATTTTCCATCTTTTTATTGCATTTATATGTAATGGGCCCTAATCCACCAACACATACTGTGTTCGATTAGGGCCTATTTTGATTTCCTTTCAACAAGTTAAGGTGACATTGCGCAACAAACAACATTCTTACAAAGAATGGCCTTTGACACCATCAAATACTTGTTCCAAAAAGAAGAAGAAGAAGAAGAATTACATATTTGGGATCCTCATATCTTTTAGAATCTCCCGCCATTAGTTACAGCCAAGGCATGCCAAAACGGTTCTGTTATAGCCGTAACTTAATGGTACCACTGTTATGCGTTATGGGGCTGAAACGGTGGTAACGGCTGTTATGGAAAGATGACCCATAACAGCCCCGTAAAAGCTTTGTAATGGCTCCGCAATGGGGCCGAAACCTTGGTTACAACACCATTATGTAATACCTTCCATGGGCCCCACTTGTACAAACTGAAATCAGAACATATTGTATTCGGAAGTCTGATGGGGACATCACGCGCACACGTGCATGTACGCTGCCCCCTACGCATGTACGGAAGGAGATGGAGGGGCCCACCATCGATCTGGCTTGATGATGACGTCCAAAGAGAGTCTCCTAGTTAGAAGACGGAGTTTTGGTTCATTAGAGTGGGCCCGATAATCAAGTAAAGCCCATCATGTGATCTCATGATCGGGGCCCACTAGTCGGATTAAGTTCATATTTTAGATTTTGATTATTTATGTTATTTAGAATATCATGAACGCTTTAGATTACTTTGGTTAGTTTTTGTTTTGGTTTACTTCATCGCTAAGTAATAGGTTGCGCACATGACGCGAGTTTTGGGGTATAGAGTTTTCCCTATAAATAGGTACCCCTTGTAGTTCTTTTGATTTATTGAAGTTTAATAAAAATTCTTGTAAGTTTTTTTTTTCTACTCTCAGAGTTTTTGAGTTGTGGAAAAATTCAAATGGGTGCGAAGCCCTCCCTTTTCGAAGGGCTAACTACCGTGGTGCGAAGTCATACCCATCCGCCCCTACCCACTTCCATCCATATATCTCACATTCTATAGCCATCCTCACCTCGAATCCATTAGTTTTGCAGCAGATCTTCTCCCTACAGCCAGTTTCCAAAATTTGGCCCTGCAGGAGGGTCGAAACTTCGGTGGAGCACTGTGCACAGCCCGTAGATCGGATCGCCCTGAAACTTTGGGGGTTTGGAGCTCACCCCTGGCCGACCAGGGCCAAGGAATCGGTTTTCGAGTGTGGGACCTGCTCGCACGTGCGGCTAGGCTAGTGCACACATGCGTCAGGCCCTGGCCCGTTGTCCGCTCGTGGGATTTGTCTCCCGGTTTAGGTTTTCTTTTATTTTCCCCTTTTCATACCTATTTTCATAAACCCTAACCCTAGATTGCATTACCTTAAATTTGTTTACCTTTTTTTTTTTTTCGACCATACGGTTCCTTGAGTTGAAATTAGTGAATCCCTTGGATTTGGGATTGATTACTGTGCATGTGTGGATGATTATTTCTTATCTTTGAGTATCGTTTGGTTCATAATTTTTATTGATCCAGCCCTAACATGTGTAGGCTTGGACCCGCATAGATTCTCCTTAATTGAATGTTTGGACTTTCATGTGGGGTATGGAATTTGTGTAATTGTTTCTGAACTAACATGATCTTAAGCCTGAAAGCTCGCACATCATATTTGAATTTCATGTCCTGCATCAAAGTCGGACCGAATATTGTGTAATACCTCCTATGACATAATGTTTTGAGCCAAGATTTCTAGTTGGGAGAAGTGTAGAAATCTTTCATAGGCAAATAAAGTTGGAGCGAGAGTTAGGAATGAACTCCACATTTGATAGAATTGTTATTGTCAACTTGTAAATGTGCTATTATTTCAGTTTGAGACTGTTGAACGTTGAAGTTTTCAACAGTCAACAAGTCAAAAAGCTGTGCATGTTCATAGGGAGGAGATCCAGTCACCATGTTGGAGTCACTCTAACTGAAGCATCAAACATCTCTACGCGTAGTAGAATATTTCTTGACTTCGGTCAGAGAAATACCTTTACCGATTCCTGTTCACCACCGCCTGAATAGGTCTTTTGGAGCCTCATCACTCTTTAGATTAGTGGGAACCTCTGAGTTAGTCGAGATAGAGGCTTCCCATGCTGCCTTAGCAGCTGTGGCCCTTTTGTTTGGCCAAGAGCTTCGGGCAGAACTGGTGCCTATGATTCTCATCATGGCAATAATAACAAGAGTTAGGTAGGGTTAGACTAATGCTAGCATGTCTTGTACCTCTTGCCCAAGACATTCTAAACCTCTCTTTTCGAAGATCCATTTATGCCCATTTGCAATATCCATTTAAAGAAAGACCCATTTACACCTAATTGTTTTCTTGCCTTTTGGAAGTTCTTATTTTCTCCAAAGCATCAATCGCCTCCCACGGCGAAGCTGCTTTGAATTTTTCTGCGCATTAGTGTCAATCCCTAAAAAGAAGCATTCTTCCAGTTAACGACAAATGAATAAGAGGTTTGTAGAACGCTTGTATAACACAAATCTTTCCTAGTTTAATCTTCTTGGGTTCAATTCTTCGCCGAAATCTGATTCTCCCATAGCTGGTTCAACACTGTCACGTGTTTCCCTTCTTTCTCTGTATGCTATTGCCTGCTTCCCATGAATTGGCACTAGGTGCCTCTTCAAATAATCTCGCTACTGTGTGTAGTAGGTGTTGTAATTGGCATTAGGTGTGGATGTTAGTGGATATAAACACCTATGTGGGTATTGTGCTTGTATGCCTTTTTGCATTTTCTGTTGTATTTCATTTGTGCACGTGCATTTAAATTTGCAAATAGATTCATATAGGTAAAAGAGGGTTTTGCTAAGCATAAGTCCACACGCTTGTGGATCCCAGCACATCCACGCACAGGCATGGGCCGCACGCATGGTGGAGATCCGAGCCATCCATCAGGTGAGCCCCACCATGACAAATAACCTAGGCAGAAGTTCAGAGTGGTTTAATCATCAGGTGGGCTCACATTGCAAGAGAACAAAAAATGGATGGCTAGCAAATTCTGGAAAATGATCTGCATTCAATGTTCATGGCCATCTCCTACCTAATGATTGGACCAGCCTATGTTTTGGGCCAGGGCATCGACATTGTGGTGACCACTATGTCACGCTGGTTCTGTGCGGATGGACGAGGATCCATGTGCGTGTGGGCTTGGCAAAGCTCAAGTAAAGATTTTTAGACCCAAAAAAACAAGTATATGGAGTAAATTTGGATGTCTTGTGTGCTGCATGGCTCATTTACTTCTTTCCTCTATTAATTTACTCTATATACTTATTCCTGTGACTTCTCCATTTGTTCTCAGGCTTTGATCTTGCCCAACCATTGTATTACACAATTTTTTCTATAACAACATGAATCGTGGCAAGCCACATTTTGGTAAACGACCTCACTCACAATTTGACAATAGAAAGAATAACGGAAAAAGCAAAAGGCACAATTCTACACGCGACCATAGTACTGCACTTCCGAAATCTATTGATACCATTTACCGTATTCTTTGCCCTGGGAAGAAGATTGGCGGGGTTATTGGAAAAGGTGGGAGCATAATCAACACCCTTAGAGATGAGACCGGTGCAAAGATTCGGGTTGCTGAAACCATTCCTGGTGTGGATGAGAGAGTAATCATTATTTTTAGCTCTCCAACAAGAAAATTTGGTGTGGGTAAAGATTCTGAGAATGGCGAGCTCACTGAGAAAGAACACGAGCTCATGGAGCCCCATTGTGCTGCCCAAGACGCTCTCTTGAGGGTTCATGATAGGATTGTTGTGGAAGAAGATCAATACGGGGGATTGACACATGAAACTGATGAACATGACGATCTTTTCATGGCTCGGCTTCTAGTGCCAAACAATCAAGTCGGGTGTCTTCTTGGTAAAGGGGGAGGCATTATTCAGAAATTGCGAAGTGAAACTGGTGCGACCATCCGTATTCTGCCCATGGAGCATCTTCCAAGCGGCGCAATGATCACTGATGAATTAGTGCAGGTAATATCTTGCTTTTTCATCTTTGTTGTGTGCATTTTTTCTATGGTTTTCTATATATATATATTGTTATTTATTTATTTATTTATGAAAATTTAGAAGAATCTAATTCTAATGTAGAAAATTGCAAGTTGACTTTGTCCAAATTGCTACTCTTGTTGCCTTTGAGTGGATAATGCATGGCACAATAACCTGCCTTTTGCCTATGAGAAATATAATGGGAGTTGTGCAGGTGCACTTGCTGCTTCCCTCATGACAGCAGATGTGCCCAGAGGGTGCATGCAAGAAATCCGATCCACTTTAGCTGTGGTCTTCTGTTGACGTAGTTTTGAGTTTCATTATAGTTATTCTCAATTTATCATCATTTAGAAAATCATCTGATTTGACCCTGTTTCGTCCAAGTCTCGTGTTGGTTTTTGTCTGCAGCAAAATGAATCACCGGACTGAAACAGAAAAGTGAGGGAGATCTGTTCCAGTTTCAGTCCTCAGGGGAGACACTCCCAACCCGCTATTTAAATCCTTGGTTCTAAGTTCTACATTGAGATCACTCTCTAGTAACTGTTGCTTTTATGATTTTTTTTTTTTTTTAATAATTTAATAATTTTATTATTATTATTTTTTATATCTTTGTCGTGGTCTGTCAAAGTATCTGGCTAAGTTGAATATTGTAGGCTCAACTTTACAGAATAGGATTGCAGGATTGTATTTTTGGTTAGGAAATAGTTGTCCCAGTGAATCAGGACCCTATGATGCCATGATGTGCGCAATCTGTACAAGTTGGTGTCACAATTTTGTGTCCCGGATCATCAATCTAAAGGGCCCCACCTGATGGGGGGGATGCCCGAAAACCTCCTGGATTGGAAAAGATCCTAACCCTCTGATATCTTGTCTCAATAGAGACGGTTGTGAAAAAAATGCAATATTTCAGAGGTCCAAAGGTTGGATGTCTAGGAGCTTACAATGTGGAAATTTTTGGT
This sequence comes from Magnolia sinica, assembly GCF_029962835.1. Lineage (NCBI taxonomy): Eukaryota > Viridiplantae > Streptophyta > Magnoliopsida > Magnoliales > Magnoliaceae > Magnolia > Magnolia sinica. The sequence continues at coordinate 130,775,159 of NC_080574.1, read as the reverse complement.
GCATCACCATTTAGGAACAATTAAATCAAACGACTGTATAACCAACGTTGGCATCAGGACACCATACACATTCTGATGCCTCAGGACCCTATAGTTGTCCTCATTGTGATTGTCAGGAGTATCTAGTTAGCATGCATACCACTCACACACAAAAGAAGAAGAAGAAGAAGAAGAAGAAAAGAACAAAAAGTAGTAGAAGAAGAAAACAGAAAAGGAAAAGGTTAGCAAGCATATGTTAGTTCTGCCCATTTTCATTTTTGGTGCACCTTTATGCTCCTTGGTCACTTGTTCTATCAGGAGTATCTAGTTAGCATGCATACCACTTACACACAAAAAAAGAAGGAAAAGAAGAAGAAAAGAACAAAAAGTAGTAGAAGAAGAAAACAGAAAAGGAAAAGGTTAGCAAGCATATGTTAGTTCTGCCCATTTTCATTTTTGGTGCACCTTTATGCTCCTTGGTCACTTGTTCTAGATGCTTGCTGTCACTCACAATGCTGCCTTATATGTCATTTGGATGCAATTACATTTATTGAGGTTTGCTAGCTCCACAAGCGCCTATAGATGCTACCTTATGTGCAAGCGACGTGTGTTGGACGTCTAGGCAGAATTACTGTTTAGATCATTTGGCCAAAAACACAGGCCGTTCAACTATCAGGTAGGCCAAATGTGTATGAAAATAGTGGATGGTCTGAAAAGCTCAGGTTGCCCATTGTTTTTATACACATGTACTGTGTGGCATATCTGATATTCAAAGTACCTGAATCTTTTGTCAGATCATCCATATGGTTGGTCCTACACGTTACATGCATTGGATGTCTACATGTGAATGTGTATAGAGATGTTTTCAAGGGGTGCATTTGGGGCACTAGCAAGCCCGTATGTTGTACCTGACTCGAAAGTCAACAAAACCATTTGCCTGGAACAGAACAGGAGGGCCACCTCCTACTCTCGTCTCTACTCAAGCCTCATGACCTATCAAATCCCCTAAACTAATCCATGAGAAAAGGTCAAGGACACAGGAATTGGTTCCCTGCGCCCACATGTGTTAGTCCACGCATGCATCCATGCACAAGTGATGACCCATGTGTCAGTAATGAGTAGCGTTGCACACGGTGGAATTCGATCACTGTCCACATGTGTTAGCCAACACGTGCCTGTGCACACGCGACGACCCACATTTGTAAGCAATGAGTTGTGTTGTATGCATGAGAATTGGATTTCCACATCATGCATGACATCATTATGATATACTCTCTCCCCTATAAAGCCTACCCTTTTCTTGGCCATTTACCGAATTACCCTTTCTCTATTTAAAAAAGGGGTATTATGATATCATGTGCAATAAAACATTTCCGCCTCACTATTTTTCATAATTCCCAAAATGCCCCTCTCCCATCTATAAATAAGGCACTCTTCCCTCCATTATGAACAAGCCTTGTTTGGAGGAGAACCCTCTCTAGCCCTTCCCTTATGCACCCTAGTCTTTCTAGCCCTTTAGCCACCTGTAGCATCTCTAACCCTACTCTTAGCCGCCCACAGCATCTCTAGCCCTACCCTTAGCCACTCTTAGCATCTCTAGCCATCCTCAGCTACCCTTAGCCACTTTACACCATCCTACACCTCTCTATGCGACCCTACACACCACTTGAGACCATTCTACACCATCATCAACCACCCTACTCCGCCTTTCACCACTCTTAGCTTCTCTGTATCACCCTTAGCCTATACATAGAAAATAAACAAATAAATAGAAAGAAAAGAAAGAAAAAGAAAACCTCACCCTGCCCTTGTCATCTCTACATCACTCTACACCCTTAGTCATTCCAACCCATAGGATTTTCCATCCCCTTTAGCCACCTCAAAGGGTGGAGCATATGGAGTCAAGAGCTTCACCTTGGTATGGTTTCACCCGTAAGGTGTCTACTAGCCATTGCAGTGGGGAGCATTGTGAGGCACTTCCTCCTTCACATCTCTAGTTGAGGTCAACCTTCCATGCAACCCATTACAGAGAAAGAGAGTTGGAGAACCCCAAACACAGCAAAAAGTAGACTGCGGGGATTCAAGTGCTTCAGAAATCTTCCTTAGATGCTTGGTACAGGTTCACCCAACGAGGTGTCTGCTGACCATTGTAGCGGGGAACAGTGTTCTTCCTTAGATATCTAATAAAGACCCTTTGTAGGAACTATTGCACATTATAAATGGAGTTCACATTTATTTCTTTTTGTTATTCCCTTCTCACTTGTGGGACATGAGGAAGGAGGAATGGAGAGAATTTGATCATCCTACTCCATCAAAGATGCTTTGTTTATAATTGTCTTCAGCTACAAGAGATACACCCAGGTTAAAGAGAGAAGTAAAAAAGATACAACAACATTTCAGAAATATCTCCAAAAATATAGTGCTCTAAAGGATCACCACAATGCAAGGAGCACTCATTTGAATACACTCACAGTTATTATTACTCTCTTATTCTGTTTTTTTTTTTTTTTTTTGTGAGAGATAACAAAAAATTTGTTAGAGAGGCGTAAAAAGTGCAAAATAATATGACCCAATTCTACAACTCAAAGATAGACGAGACATTGGCAGGATTAACTGCCTTTACAACAGAAGCCCAACCCAAAGCATTACATTTGACTTCCCTAATGACCTCCTCATATGAAAATTTCCTATTTCAGAAGCATCTCTTGTTACACTCATCCCATATGGGCGAAAGCACCACAAGAAATAGCAGATGCCACAAAGCTTTCCCCTGTTTACTCACCCTGCCTCCGTGCCAAGCCCAAAACAAGTCTGCGATCTAACTCGGCATAACCCAAGCTGAATGAAGAGTAGAAAGGAAAGAGTCACACACCTTATGGACAAAATACAATGAATGAAAAGGTGATCAATCAATTCCGCATCTTCCGTACACAGGTGATTAATTATTTTGCTATTGTTATGGGGATTATTGGCGAAGAGCTCTAATCTTGAAAATTTAAATCCCATATTGGTAGAGACGGCATGCTTGTGCCAGTGGAAATGGGTGCCTCAGACCTTCCCTCCCCATAAACGAGGCCCTTGAATCTCTGGAAGCTAGACCTTACGTGGAGTCATATGGCGAAAGTCATCAATTTGACGTTTGGGTTATGTAGCTCTACAGACTCATCCTTTCTGTAGATTTGAGATTTGTTCTCTAGTGGTGACTCCTATTTTATTATTTCTTGCCGGAATTTTGCTGATGAGTTTGTTTGTCTATTCTGCATTATTGAGATGATTAGCTTAGGATTTACAAAATAAAAGTATTGGAGTTGCTGGTAGCACCAAGTTTAGTTTAGTTGCTTAAGCAATTCATTTCTTCTGGAACCTGTTTGGGATCTTATTAAATAGGTATATATGATGCTTTATCAAGAGAAACAACTGTTGTTTTGTTTGACCTGGAATGCACTGACCAAGGTGGGACCCACCTTTTACTGACCTAGGGCGTTAATATGGTTGGTTTCATTATCGGATGGGTTGTCCCTAATATTTCTCCTATTGGACGATCCTAGTAATCTGATGAAAATGAACAATTACAAGTTTACAACCAATGGTTCACGTTTAGGGAGCAAGTTTGGATGGTCGGGTTCATTTGACAGGGGAGATTTGGGGTTTTCTCCCATCTACCAAGGACCAGCCATATGGATAAATTGGATCACCAAAAGGTGTAATCATCGAAGACTATCATTTTGAACAATTAGTGAACTCTTGTGCTTCTACCTCCTATGTATTACAGAATCATTCTGTTTAGTGTTTTTTTTTTATTTTTATTCTCCATCATTTAGTTTATGATTGGTGTTTGATTCTGGCACTGACTCTGGGTGATTGGTTCTGTGAACTCTTTGATTGTCTTTATCATCCCAATAAACTCTATTTTGGATAACATTCAAAAGAAAAGAAGCCCTAATTTTGGATCACTCTTTTCAGATATCCGGCACACTGAATGTGGTGAAGAAGGCTCTATATGAAGTTTCCACCTTGTTGCACCAAAACCCTCGTAAAGAAAACCCTCCTCCTTTACCCACTGGTCCCCATGGTTTATATCCATCTGGTGCTCCCATGCCACCTATGCCGCCACAAGGCAATCCGATGTGGTCTAATCAAAACTCTGGTGCCCATGGAGCACCCCCAATGCCATGGTTTGGAGGATACAGGAATGAAGCACCTCCATTCCCCACTGGTGGTTTCAATGGCATTCCTGCTCGAAATGATGGGGAAGCAGCTCAGTTTTCTATGAAAATTTTGTGCCCCGTTGAGAAAACTGGTGGGGTGATTGGCAAGGGAGGCAGTAATGTAAAACAGTTGGAGAAAGAGACGGGCGCTAACATTCAAGTAGAGAATGCAGTTCCGAATGCAGAAGAGCGTGTTATTATTGTCTCCGCTACAGAAGTAAACTTTACCTTGACACCTGTTTTCATTTAAGTTTTATGCAATGATTTTTCTCTGTATGTCTTTTTCTAAAGCTCTTTCTATTTGTGCCTGGTGAGAGATGAGATGGTTTCTCTAATTCTCTTACATCTCTACTCACCAAACCTGCTTGCTGCACACATGTGAGATCTGGGCCTTTTATCTGTGAGCCCTATTGTGCATGTAACCTGGCCTAAAAATAAGGATAGTCCAATGATTACACATGCATATGTTGAATATGCACTACTGTCAACTTTTTTATCATCCATTTTTATGACATTGTGGACCACGGATTTTGTGAACTGGCCTAATCTTTGTCCAGGACATAGACACAGCGGGCCTTACCTGATGAGCAGCCCATAGCTCTTATAATATGCCATGTTGAGCCCATGGGTTTGATATGAATCTATCAAAGTTATGCTCATAAACACGTTGGTACTCACTCTTTAACTGAAACATTTTCAGGCTCCATGGGACCCACGATCTCCAACTATTCAGGCCATTCTTCAGCTTCAGAGCAGAACTAGTGAAATCACGGAGAAAGGTATCGTCAGTACAAGGCTTCTTGTTCCATCAAGTAAGGTTGGCTGCCTCCTCGGACAAGGTGGTCACGTAATTACGGAGATGAGAAGGAGAACACAAGCAGACATACGTGTTTACTCCAAGAATGATAAGCCAAACTGCGCATCTGCAGATGAAGAGCTTGTGCAGGTGATGTGGTTGGCATCATTCCTTATACCATGTTGTTTCCTCAGTTACCAAAAGTTGCTTTAATCTTGATGTCCATACCTTCTCAAGAATTATATGGTCCTTTGGATTTTATTTGGTACAAGTGCGGCCCATGATTTAATGATACAGACCATTGGTCTAAATGGGCCCCATCATGGATGGAACATGCCTTGAAATCTCCTGGAGTGGAAAATCATATCCATCCTAATTCCTACCTTCGTGTTTTTTTTTTTTTTTTTCCAGTTGAATGTGGACTGCTGGTGCATTTGTTTGGAGGTTACCGATGGAAGGATTAGAATTTGATCAATTGAGGACTGAGTGTGGGGCCGTGGTCCATCCATTGTGGGGTCCATCAGATCAACAGTATGGATTACCAAAGTATTTGCCCCACTTGTACAAACAACCTGAGGATGACATATATATTTACATATTTATATCATTTGGATCATATAATTCCCTGTATGATCACCAAGCTTTTTGGTCCTCGAGAGTTTGTAACTTTGTACTGACTTTCAAATTCAATCATGTAGATATCTGGAAATATGGGTGTTGCTAAAGATGCCCTGTCAGAGATTGCATCAAGACTTAGGGAGAGAACTCTTCGAGGTGCAAATGCTGCAGTAAATCCTGTACCTGCAGGTCCAATTCGGGGAGCTGCACCTCCAGGAAACTTCTCTGGAAGAGAGCTTCCTCCCCCTGGCATGATAGGGCCTGGGGGCTCTGGCAGTTTTGATCATTTGAAGGTACCTTGTTTGTTCAGCTAATATACGTATATGAAACTGAACTCCTACTGTAGTTCACCACCGCTTTGAAAATAATCGTGACTCATCCGGTCATGCTTCTCACTTCTGGTACTCAGATGCAGCTATCCACACCATCCGAATTGTGGGACGTGTTGTAGAGGGAGCATATCTCTAAATCACAAGCAAGGCTGACCATCCAATTGATGGTTTTCAAATGGATGGTTAGAAGTTAAATAGTGAGTGGTCCAGGTTCCAGGGCCACAATCAGATGCATCATCTTCTTAGTGTATTTTAAGATTATGTTGTATCCACAATTGGGTCAACGATTTGGATGGTCTATATTGCGGTACAACTATGCCATGTGTATAATTGAAGAGTCACCACTATGTCTTCAGTGATGGTGAATTATTGCAGGAGTCGAGCCTCGTATCTAATATGTAGTTTCATTCTCATATATATATTCTAGAATGTAAAATCATTGTTTGGTTTATATAGGAAGAGATTTCAAGCTGATCATTGTACTTTAGTCATTTTACATTTCTTGCATTTATCAGATCATCAAATTGTGTTGTTTTCCCCTGTAAACTCCTAGGAGTGTCTTGCAGAGCATTCTACACATGCACTTACGTATGAAATATTGGGTCTGGATGCATCTCAAAGACGCATCCAAGTGTGAAGAATATCTTGATGCACCATGTCCAATTGTCCATACTATAGTTAGCAAACATTTTTTTTTTTTTTTTTAAAGAAAATACTTGCCTAATTGCATTAAAGTTTTAAACTCCAATAATTTGTAAATCCAGAAGGGAAATTTCTTTCTTTTTCGTTAAATGAATTAAACTCTCTCTCTCTCTCTCTCTCTCTCTCTCTCAAAGAGTTCTCTTTTTCCTTCAAACGAGCATGAATAATATGAGGGAGATATTTCATTCCCACTGATATGAGAGGTGTGAATAGAGATGAAAGAGGGGAGGTTAGAATGGCTTTTGTGCCTCATAGGGACTAGGGATGCAGTGAAGGGGAAGCAATAGCCCTGCATCATGGTTTGTCTTCTTATCTTTTAGGTCCATTGGTTGTCGAAGGAGACTTACCAATGAGATCAAGTGGGCTGCTTTGAGAAGTTTGAAACTTGGTTCTAAACATCAGTAAAAACTGAGTTGACTTGCCAATTGATCCCAGTTTCAGTGGGCAATGGAACGAATCACCTTACTAAAATGGAACAGCAAGGACCAAAATGGGACTAGTTGGGGGAGTCGTACCGGTTTCAGTCTCCAAGCAAGTCTGACTTTGAAACCGCTATTTAAAATGATTTAGAGCTCTGGAGGCTTCTATTAAAGAAATAAGAGGCTTTTGCACTTCTCTTCATGTATATTTCTTACCATGTTTTGAGAGAGGCTAATGGGGTTGCCGATACTGTAGCCAAGTACACAGTAACAAGAGGTCGTACATTGGCAACTCATTTCCCTTTTCAATGTCTCAATCATTTGTCAACACGCATGCACACCCCTCACCCACAATGCTCGTAGATCTGTTTGGTAGCATACATGTATTGTTGTTTCTATGGACACAATTTTAACCTATTTTAAATTTTGTTGGTGTGCCCCATGTGGTGTGTGCGTGACAGCCAACCCATCCATCTAGTGCTCCCAATAACTTTATGGGTCCACAAAAATCACTCAATCCAATAATCAGGTGTGCCACACCATGGGAAACAATGGGCCGGGGCACCTGCTGTAGAAAATTCCCAAATTGAGTATGAGGCCCACGGATGTGTGTATGTCATCCAACTCGTGCATCAGGTGTGCCTACCATGATGAATTCGCACTAAAAATATCAGCCTAATCCAATCATCAGTTGGGCCCCACCAACTGAACTTGTATATATATGGGCATTTTTTCTGTTTTTTTGGTGGTGTGGGGTCAGCGTGGTGTTTATATGCATCTAACCAGTGCATCAGGGGCGCTCCACATGTTTGGATACCCCAAAACCAGCCCAATCCAATGGTCAGGTGGGCCCTGCCACTTGAATTTGTAGGCTCTTCGGCATTTAATCACTGTTTTCCATAGTGTGGTCCACCTAATTGTTGGATTGGCCTGATTTTTGGGCCACATTTTCATGGTGGAGTGTACCTGTTCATGGGTTGAATGTCATGCACACACCATGTGGGATGTCATGCACACACCATATAGGATGTCATGTACACACCATGCAGGACACATTTTCAACTGTTTGCACTATAACTACAGTGAAAACAGTGCATGTCATGCACACACCATGTAGGATGTGTGGATGTCATCCAACTCGTGCATCAGGCTTATCCACTGTGGTGAATTCCCACTAAAAATATCAGTCTAATCCAGTCACTAGGTGGGTCCCACCACATGAATTTGTATATATGTGGGCATTTTGTCATTGTTTTTTTGTTGCATGGGGCCCAACGTGGTGTTTATATACCATGCACCCCACATGATTGGACGCCCCAAAATCAGCCCAATGCAATGGTCAGGTGGGCCCTGCCACTTGAAATTGTAGGCTCTTGGGCATTTTTTCACTGTTTCCCATGTTGTGGCCGACCCTATGGTTGGATGGGCCTGATTTTTGGGGCATCTCGTTTCCATGGTGGAGTGCACCAGTTGGATAGGTCGGATGTCATGCACAGGTCATGTAGGATGTCATGCACACATAGAGCTGTACATGAACCAAGTTAGCTCGGTTAACTCGCTCGACTCCGACTTGGAAAAGCTCGACTCGACTCGGCTCGAAACTTGACTCAGTTCGAATCGATTTGACTCGGATCGGGTTCACTTAATAATATTTTGTGTGTATATATATATATATATATTAAAACCTAAACTCAAACTCAGCTTGTAGGCTTGAATTCGAACTTGGCTCGAGCTGGCCAGTCAGATTTGAAGACCAAGCTGAGCCGAGTTCGAGCTGGGGTAGCCTGCTGGCCGAGCCGGGCCAAGCTCGACACAGTTCGGCTCGTGTACAACTCTATCTGCACACACCATGCAGGACCCATCTTCAACTGTTTGCATAATAACTACGGCGAAAACATTTCACAATAGCTTTTCCTTACAGACAGGAGTACATATTATCTCCATATATAGCTGTTCCCTTTACTCTGTTTTATGTGTTAATGCCAACATATTAAACCTAAACTTCCTGTTCTCTGGTCTATTGGCATTTCCATTTCTGTGATGATTCCCCCGCCCCCCCTTGCAAAACTCAAACTGTATCAAGACCCGAATTTCTAGTACCATTTTTCCATATGGCAGTTTGCTGGTAATCGTCCATACCAGCGGCACTGATGGTTCAATTATCCAGACTTAATATGATGACCCCTGTCATATCAGTGGATGTCCCAGTGGAAGATCCTGGTTATTTTACTCCATTTTCTAGTCAATGCCGTCTTATACCCAAACTTCTCATTCTCTTGTTTGTTGATGTTTCCATATTAAAAACCCATTTAAATGTTGGGTGTTATGGCTTTAAATAGCGCATTGGTCAGGTTCTTTTTCTCCCTTTCTTCCTAGTAACCTGGAATGTTGTCTATGGAAAGAGTTTGGCTTGTTCAAAATCTCAGACATCATGATGTGATGTGTTTTTCAACTAGGAGCTCCAGTTTTGGGGTTTCCCAAAACTGCTGCATCATTTGTCACAGCGCGCGCGCACACACAGAGACACACATGTATGGGAGTGGAAGAGGGTGTGCTGGCAATAACTCTATTACCAAAATTCTCTTCGTATGCTTGAGACTCCTATGGGTTCACAATCATTCCAGAGAATATAGCATGTAGAATCATCGGTTTGCATGCTAGCAGTGAATTCATCTAAGGGCTTTTGTACTGACAAATTTTGAAAGACATGGTGTTGGGGAACTATGGAAGCACACAGAGTGGAATCAAGCAAAGTACACACAATCACACAACCAAGCCCAAACAAGAACAATCAGAATTTTTACGAGTAAAAACCCTTTCGGGAAAAAACCACGGCACAAAGTGATGAGTAATGTACTATGAAAGCAGAAATTAGAAGAGATAGTAGCTTACCGATTCGAAGAAGCCTCAAATCTCTTTCCACAAGCCTAAATATGCCCTTGAACCCTTAGGAACGAATTAGAAAACCCTAATACATCTCCTTACTCCCCGGTTACACTTGATATACATAGTGTTACTACTGGAATAGGAAACAACTTGCGCACTTATGCAATTTTGCACACATCTTCGATGAGACCTTCGATGGCATCGGCGCCCCATCGAGGATCTATCGATGGTCGATGCCATCGAATAGCAACACCAAAATGTTCCAGCAACCAACATGGATTTTCTCAATGGAATCGAGCATCTGTCAATGGCATCGAGTGGTTTGTCGATGACATCGACAGACCCCAATTACTGACAGATTTAAGACATCAACAACACATGGAAGCGTAAAACTTTTCAAAGCCCAATTTTTAAGAACCCTAGGATCATGGTATCCAAAAACAGTTACATAACAGCCATAATGGTAATGGTGGGCATTGTTACGCTTTATGGGGCTGTTATTATTATTATTTTTTGAATGGCCTTAACAACTGTTACAACCCCTATCATAATGATAATGACGGTGACCATTACGGCTACTTTTACCATTATTGAATGCCTTGGTTTAGATATAATCAACTTCCAAAACACACAAAACAATGGCCAGGATGTGACCTCAGATTTGTGCCATATGATTGTTGAAGAAGTCTGATGTCATCTTATAATGTAGGAAGTCTCTTCTTGATTTATCTCAGAAAAGCTGAGAGCAAATATACCTACGTAAATCCCGAGTTAGGGCTGGGGTATGCACACCTTGAGAGCCTTCCATAGGGTGGACCCTACACATGAATGTTTGATGAAGGATGAGAGAGATATCTCTTTCTACTTATCCGTTTCTTCTTTTTATTTTTTATTTTAATTCTCCTCTCTATCTATACTAGACATCCTTAGGGGTGGGACATCCAAGCCTCTTCGGGGAATACATGCTTACTCTACAATGGGATAGGACTATTTACAAGGAGCAATGTTCTCAAATGGCGTAAGTGATTGCATGCAACCCAAGGGGGTTGTGCGCATATGTGATCTCATAATAGCATATGCGATCGCACAACCCCCAAAACTTTTTTTTTAGAATAAAAAAACATGCGGAAAAGTAAGGGAAAAATGGAAAAAATAATGTAAAAATACTACAACTGGAGGAAATTGTTTTTTTTTTTTTTTTAAATAAATAGTTTCATTACCAAATTCATTAAAATTTTTTATATTTATTACATGTATTCAATGTTTAAATTATCGGTGATATTATCGAATTATCGCCGATAATTTCGGTATCGCTGGAGTTGCGACACTGAAACTCCCTTTTTTCGTTTCTCTTCCTAATATCGCCGATTTTTCGGCGATTTTTTCGATTTTTTGCGAAAAGTCGAGTTGTTAGCGAGAAATTGGTGACAAACAACCCATTTTTAACGATAAAAGGACCGATAACATCGGAGCGTTGCGTAAATACGCAAAATATCCCAAAAAAGGGGAAAAATGGGAAAACTTGCGGATTTCCGTACCTGTAGAAGAGGAGGGCCAATCGTAAAAGAGGATTGGTGAACAGAAATTGCGGTGGGCCAATTGATTGATCGGTGTGCCGTAGGTGCCATCTAATCTCTACTTTTCACTTTTTTCCTTCAAATACGTCAAAAATTTCAAACCTAAAGATGATTTCAGCGAAGAATCTGCCGAAGATTAGGGATTTGGAGAGATTTTGTTTTGGAAATTTAGGGTTTTGAGGGTTCCCTTCTGAAAACCTCTTCAATTTTGAAAACGGCCTCACAATGAGTGGGTTTTTTCGGATATAGATTTCCTGCAAAACCCTTTCACGAAATGGGATTGCATACTGAGTTAGTACGCTTTTATCGTACTGAGTAAACTTAGTTGGGCCTACTATGAATATATGTGGGTTATCCACGCTGTCCATCCGTTATTAAAGATCATTTTAGTGGTTGATTCTAAAATATAAGTACGCCCAGAGCTCAAGTGGACCACACCAAAGGAAATAGTGGGAATAATGACTTCCACTGTTGAAACCTTGCTAGGGCCGAAAGTGATGTTTATTTGTCATCCAACCTGTTCATAAGATCACAAAGACATGGATGAAGGGAAAACACAAATATCAGCTTGATCCAAAACTTCTGTGGGCCCTAAGAAATTTTCAACGGTAGAATTTCAATTCACACTGTTTCCCGTGGTGAGGTCCACCTGAGATTTGGGTATATTTCATTTTTAGAATCCAACCATCAAATTATCTATTAAAATGGATGGACAATAGATAAAATATGTATATCATGGTGGACCCCACAGAGTTTACTCAGTACGTTTAAGGTACTAAGTTACTCAACACGCAATCCGCTTCCCCCTTTCGCAGGAAGTTCCTGCGCAAGGATTATGTGTGGGGCCCACTTAGATGTTTATGAGAGATCCAACCCCTCTATCCATTTTTGAAGATCATTTTATGACGTGAGACAACAAAAGAGGAGGATCCAAAACTCAAGTTGGCCACACGAGAGGAAATAGTGGATATTTAGTGACCACCGTTGAAACATTTATATGGCTATAAAAGTTTTGTAACGGTCTAATTTTTTTAGTGTTTTCGCTTTATCTGAGTGAAAATGATCTTATAAACGGTTTAGATGGCATATAAACAGCGAGGTGGAACCTAGGAAGGTTTCAACAGTAGACATTCCTTTCCCCACTGTTTCATCTCCTATGGCCCACTTGAGTTTTGGATCCCCCTAATTTTTGGTAGCATGTGTTCAAATGGGGTCGAAAAACGGATGGACGGGTTTGATTTCTAACAAACATCTCAGTGGGCCCCACCCAGAATCCTTGCGCAGGAACTTCCTACGAAAGGGTTTCACAGGAAACCCGCGTCCGGTTTTTACGGGGAAATTGGACTGTCGTACTGAGTAACTCAGTACGCTCCTTTGGTACTGAGTAAACTCTGTTAGGCCCACCATGAATGTATCTAGTCTATCCACGCTGTCCATCCGTTTTTCCATCTTATTTTAGGGGTTGAGACCAAAATTTAAGCATACCCAAAGATCAAGTGGACCATACCATTGGAAACAGTTGGAATAATAACTTCCACCGTTGAAACATTTCTTAGGCCCACAGTGATGTTTATTTCTCATCCAACCTGTTCATAGGATCACACAGACATGGATGAAGGGAAAACACAAATACAAGCTCGATCCAAAACTTTTGTGGTCCCCAAGAAATTTTTAACGGTAGATGTTCCATTCACACTGTTTCCCATTGTGTGTTCCACTTGTTTGTATCCGTGGATTGATGGGTCGATGTTCTGTGGGGCCATCATAATGATAAATATTTTATCAATGTCGTCCATTTATTTTGATAGATAATTTTAAGGCATGAGTCCAAAATGAGACAGATCTGCATCTCAGGTGGACCACACTATGGGAAACAGTGGTGTGATTAAATGCCCACCATTAAAAACAGTGGTATGGCCCACCACCAAATTTTTGGATCTGCCTAACTGTTAGAACATTGTCCTATTGTGGCCTTTTAAAACAGATGGTAGGAGTGGATTTGTGATGTACATCTCTATCATGCAAAAACCACACTGATTGGATAATCCAATCCATCCTTGATTTGGCATCTTTGAGTTCATTCACTTTTACATGTCTTAATTACTGTATGCCAACTGCATTTGTAATATATAAACTCATTCTGGTTGCTATTAAAGTGATTTTTTATGGCATTGCATGCTTTTTGGGTCCCATTAAATGAAAACTTATTATGTAATGCATTCTTTTTGCAATTTTTTCATTCCTGAATATGTAAATATGTGTATTCATGCATGTCCTGAAGTTTCACTGAAAAATTCCACCATTTTCTCCATGTTTCCCCCCTTTTTTCCTGCATTTTCAGTTATCGGTGATAACGATATTATATCTTTATCTCTGTCCAGCGAAACTTGTAGCGATACTGACAACTCAAACACTGCATGTATTAGACTATTAGACTCTAACAAGTCAACTATTAGTCTTGGAGAGAGAGAGAGAGAGAGAGAGAGAGAGAGAGAGAGAGAGAGAGAGATGTCATCACATACTTCTTTTTGCAACCACATAATGCCTAACAGTACAAAAACAACATATGCCACTATGACATATGTGGTCCATGGTCTCCAAATGGCATATGTGATTGCATATGATAACACTAATAAGGAGGAATTATGGTTTCAGAGGGATGCACTAGGTATGTTGCTCTTCACCTCTATAGACTTTAATTTGCCCTACTAAAAAAGGTCTGTAAACCTTCCTTATCCATGCATCCAAATTGATCAACTTCCTCCACTATGTAATGGCATCCACTTTTGACCATAACCTCATGCTGTCCTAAGAGGTGAGATCTTAACCATTAGATGTCCATTGAGCACAATAAAACATTTTTAATGGTTAAAACAAAAACTCAATGGTTGACAACATTTGATTAGACATTTGAAACCTTTTAAGTGGTGGGTTCAACTAGAAAACCACTTGATTGACGGTCCAGACACTAAGATCTAAGTTACTAATAAGTTCCTTGGGGTGACCAATAGTTTTCATGTTGAGCATAGGACGATGACCGCATTCTTGAAGCATATACCCAACTACACCCGCGTGTCAACCACCAATGTAACCTTGCAAGGTGAGCCAAAGCACAAAACACCAGGAGCTTGTACTCCACACATGACCTCAAGTCTAAGTACTAGTCAAAGCTAGTACATGATCAAGTCGATCCGTTCCGAGCATGATGAGTCTCCCAAATTAAAGATAATGTGATCATCCAATGCATGTGCTCAACCAAGCCTAAACGTAAAGAACCTGCATTTCTTGAACACTCACAGTCCTATCCAGGGTAGGGCCATGACACAATTATCCTGATGGTGGGCATCTTTCATCCCAACTCGTCGTTGGTTCCCTCACAGGATGACCAATTAACCTTTTATGGATTGCCCAATCTTGCTTGATTATGGAATTTAGGGTGTTGAGATCCATGAAATACAAATCTCCCTTGGCCTGTGGTTGTCGTGTCCAAACTCACCTCCTCCTAGGACAACCGAAGGAATCCCTCCCTCTAACCCATTAAATCAGATCTAGTAAAGATTTACCCTCATATTAATTATGACATTTGTGGTGTAAACCAAACGTGGTCATTAAAATATATGATCATAACCTGTGTTCGAAGTATTGGTATCGCTACAAGTTTCGCTGGCCAGGGATATGGAAACGATATCGATATCGCCGATAATATCGCTGATTACCGGAAATGCAGGGAAACATAGGATAAACAGTGAAATTTTCAGCGAAATTTTAGGAGATGTTAAAATGTACATATTTGCATATTTAGAAAGAAAAAAATTACAAAAAGAATGCATACACAACAAGTTTCCATTTAATAGGGCCTTAAAAGCATGTGTTGGTGTAAGAAATCAGTCCAACCATCCTCTCTGGCCAATTGAACCATCCAACCCTCCATCCAAACATCCATCGATATTGCAAAATATCAAACAACTTATGATATTTCACCAAGAAATTATCAACAATTGGAAAGGAAACGAAAGATTGTGGTCTCAATATCTCGCATGTTGCGATATCGATAATATCGAGATATTATCAATATTATCAATGACAAATTGAACACTACACACAACCATGTGCCCATGGAAAAAATTTGAAATAAAAAAATTTCTAATAAACAAAAATTTGATGATATCAATACGTTGGTAATATTATTGAAATATTGTCAATACACTTATGATACAAGCATTACCTAGAATTTACATAGTCGAAAATATTGGTGATATTAATGCATTGGCAATACAAGTGACACCCAAAATTTACATAATTGAAAATATTGACGATTACATTAGCAATATTGATACGTTGGCGATACTTAGCGATACATTGCTAATACCTAGAATTTCTTATACTACTATCGTTATCGATATTGCTACCAGTGTTATCGGTGTCGCTGAGCTAGAGATAAAGATAATATCGGAGATATTTCGATAATATCCTAGATAATTCGAACACTGATCATTACCATCATCATTGGCTTTTCAGTGCATACAGTACAAACACTTCAGTTTGCTGACATTGACGTAGGATCAAGCCGCTTACTGCCCCCTTTTGCTTCAAGAGTCAAGATCCATTCGTTTACCTTTAATTTATTTGCATCAACATGCATGCGCACGCACAAGAGGTCTCACTCAACTTGTTGGATGAGAGTGTTATTGACCTACCACAGTGCATGATTCCCTCTGTGTCAAGTGTGTATGACATCCAACCTATCCAACAGGTTAGCACCAGCATGAAGATTCCCCAGTGCAAAAACTGGGATGATTTTTGTGCCATCTGTTCATCAGTGTGAGGCCAACCTTTTGGATGAGTTAATGTCATGCAAACATGGCACACCGACATTGTCAATTTATGTGCTATTTGGAAGGTAACTTATTGTCAAACTAGTTGTGCGTTAAATTGCAAACCCCTTTATAATTCTTTTATATGAATCCCACCTTATGTTGAATTGCATCTCTTTACTCCATCTTGGGGCCATCCTTCTTTAGCTAATATAGATAAAAAATTGTGTCGAAGTTTTATGCTGCTTGTGATAACTATAGTTGTTGCTGCTTGAAGGGTGGTCCACACGGATATGAAGCTCAGGGACATCCAGTCCAGCCACCTGCTCCTGGGTATAGTAACTTCCACGGAACTCGAATTACTCGTTCAGACTTTTTGATTCTTACAATAGTGACTGAAGTGGCCTCTCTCTCTCTCTCTCTCTCTCTCTCTCTCTCTTCATGTGCTCCTTCAGGTACCCAAACATTAACAGCTCTGTGGAGGTTAAGATTCCAAACAGTGCAGTGGCTGCTGTTCTTGGAATGGGTGGAAGCAACATTTCCAATATCCGTCAGGTAAGCCAGACATGTACTACAATCAACAAAAAATTAATGAAAAATGTGATTTTTACTTCTTTTTTTTTTTTTTTTTAAAAAAAGCCATTGGTGTGAGTTTGGTTGCACCTAATATCAAGAAAATTTGCACCCAACTAGACTGCTTAAACTTGAAGTCTCAAGATATTTGTGCAGCCAAACGCACCCTAAGTTAAGAAAAACAAATGCTTATTCCCATTTCTAATGTTTATTACTCGTTTATTTATATTAGTCTCAAATAGATGTCTTAAACGGTTAAATTTTATTCTATCATTTGCCTAAATATTCTGATGATCTTTTTCCTTAGGGCTTGTTTGGCTCTTGGGATCCAGCTCTGAGAAATGGATTCCATTAGTGAGGGGCTGAATTTATTTTTGGGTCCTAGGAAAGGGTGGGAAATGAATTCCCATGGGAATCCAATTCCCAAACATTTTCACCTTGATTCCCATCTCTAAGATGGGTTGCAAAAGTTTGGAAAGTGGATTCCCATCCAAAAACATTTGTTTTTCTCAATGTCCATAGTCATATTTTTGAAAGGGATAAAAAGGCCTCCCCCTCTCCTAACAACTCTTTCTCAATATCCAAAAACACAAACTGAATTCCTGAGTATAGCTCTGCCAATACCCAAACACCATGGACATTCTCTTTCACTGGGAATCCGTTCCATGGAGCTAGATTACTGACCCCTTTCAAGATCCCAGGGAACCAAATGACCCCTAAATGTTTGGCATAATGGTATGTTTTCCTTCTTTATTTATTTATTTATTTATTTTTCCATTTTATCAATATCTTGTAAATGTAAAGAAAGAAAGAATGCTGCGGTGTTACGTGTCGGTTATGAGTTGGAATGTGATGTGGTTACCGTATTTTGTTGGACTGAGATTTTGGATCGTACTATATGAGGTCAGCCCTCAAAGTAATGGAGTTTTCATCTGGTTCTAGCATTCCATACAGGCGGTCCATATGTTGTTGACCAAAATCCCACCATCAAACTATCACAGCTATCTGTTCGGTGGGCTTTTGGTGTTGCATATGGATCATTGCTGTCAATTTGCAGGCAAATTATCGGGTGGCTAAGATTGTCAGGTGGGAAAAGTTTGTTCAGCATTGCCCATCCATGATTAATGGCAATGATCACTTAAAGTGGCCTGCATCTGTAAGGAGCACTTATTGGAGTGATAATGCCAGCAGTTCGTGCCATGCAATTTTTTCCAAGTTGTATGCTATGGTCTGTACTGCCCTCAGAAAAAGAAGCTATGGTGTATAATATTAGGTAAGGGTCCGTTCGGATGCTCCTGCCTTTTGGGGTGGATGGGATGCCCGGGCATACTTCACTGCCCTGGAAAACTTCTGAGTTCAGCTTGAAGTTGTCTGAATTTCACCCTCTCAAGATGCAGTTTTAGGGAAACTTGCCCATCTGCCAAAAGCGCTGGCCCCAAACGGTAGCTGACTCGTTTACCATGAATTTTTGATCCAATTGCAATTTAGGGCACGCCCAAACTTTTGTTGACCTGTTACATACTTTCACCAAACATGATTGGAAGTCAGATGGTTGAACCAGGATCACTAATTTTCCATTGGAATTCAGATTTCTGGGGCGAAAGTGAAACTACATGATTCTCAGTCAGGGGCTTCAGAATGCATTGTAGAGATCCACGGGTCATCTGAGCAAATGAATGCAGCGCAAAGCCTCCTTCAGGCCTTTGTAGCTTCTGGTGGAGCTGCGCAAAGAGGTATGAACCCACCATCCTACTAGCAAAAGAATCTTCAAAAGGTTTCCATCTAGTTTCTGACCAGCCATCCTCATTTCCATGAATGAAAAAAAAAAAAAAAAATTGAAAGAAAAGGAAAATATCAGCTAGAATGGGATCAGAAGAGGCATTTTGTAAAGCACTGGCTGAGACATTTGTATATTTCTAATCATACAATGTGTGGTTTTCGCAACTAGGAAAATGTGTATCTTTCTGTTTGATAGAGAAAAGAGAAGTGTGGAAACTTGCCGTGTGGGGAGAAATGGGTTTTTCCAAGATAGGGTATTGAGCCTCTTGACAAATGTAGTTTATTTAAGCATGGGTTCCCAAGCGTGTTGACCATAGTTTGGCAATCTAGTTTAGTCTAATGAGTGAGGGGATGGCTGGAAGATGTCCAACAATGGAAGATTCCAGCCTTATTTTCTGTTGTTTTTTTTTTTCCTTATCTATATTTGTAGGACACTGATCAAACGGCTGTTTTCGTCCGATCTTAGAAAAGTTGAGAAGTTGTCAACATATCTTTTATGATAAAAATTGCTGCCTCTTGTACACCATTTGAAAATCAAATTGCATCTGAAAAAGAAAAGAAAAGAAAACTACTGATGTTTTCTTTCGCACGCCTGAGTTAAGGCACGCAACTTCTCTACACGCCACCACATGTGCCAATGTGGTACACAGGTGTGAGATCGAGTTATCCATCAGGTGATCCCATTGTATATGTCCTTGATCAAAACTCAGGCTGGTTGACTGATCAGGTGGGCCACATACCATGTAACTAATGGATGGTTGTTTTCTCAGCTATCGTGTCTCAAACATCGTGGTTTGTGCGATGAATGAACCAACCTGATATTTCTACCAGGGCATTGACGTGTGTGGGAACACCTGATGGGTGGGTCGGATCTCACATCCGCATGCCGGCATTGGCACATGTGGTCGCGTGTAGAGCAGCTGCACCTTATAGATGTGTTATTATTATTGGGTCTTGTTGAAGATGCAATGTTGCTAATATAATTTCTTGTCAAAAATACTAGCAAGCAGCTCCATTAGTCTATGTTGTTCCTCTTCATGGCGCATGTGCCCCACATTTGTTGTGATGATGACTGTTGGCATGGTGGGTTACCAGGTTAACGATGTTGTCTCTCTCAATGAAAGAGAAGTCGAAATGATTCTTTCAGAAATTGATGCTCTTGAGTTTAGGTTCTGAATGATGGGGCTGCAGTTTGAGCCCGCTGAGCTTTTGGTCGGCCCAATAAATTTTGAATGTGGACCCCACCTTCATGCGATCCAGATGGTTCATGTGGTGTGCATTGTTGATGGGAGATAATCCACAAAACTTCGCCCAGATCGTAACTGTCTCGTTTTCCTTTCTAAATGCAGATCATTGGTTGTAATTTTTCATTTTTTCGCTGAATGACGGGATCATTAAATGGGTGAGATATCAGACAGTGGCCCATTCCACATGGATCTGGCCAAGGTTGTAGAGATGATGCAGGTCCCACCTGTACTGCTGCTGGATTGAACAGAAATGGATCAGACCAGTTACCATGCAAAGAATCTGAAAAAGCTCAAAGATCCAGGTATTAAACCATCCTAGCCATCCAATCCATGACCTCAAGAAGGTTGAGAAAAGGGAGAAATGCTCCACATTCTGTAGGGGAGTAGCTGTCCATTACTACTCAAGACAGCTGAAAGGAAGATTCGTTGTAGGTGAATCTTTTGGCTGTTTCATATTTTGATTAGACAACGGAAAGATTGCCCATAGTGGACATTTGCTGTGGGTGTTTCATAGCGAGGCGTTTCCCTTTGTTTCAACAGATTATATAGAGTTTTCAACTCATCTACTGAACGTAGTGAGTTTTAGAGAGCACCGTTCATCATCTCGCTATCTGCCTGCTGCAATCAAAATTGGACACGTGGCACAGTAGTTTCATAATCTGGGGTTCTTAGGGAAGGCCACGCTGTGGGCAAGACCATATATGGAAATTGAATGATTGGATGATCTTTCCTACAATCTACTAGGCAATATACATACATTTGCAGTCCATCTAGTCCAGTTAAATGATCATCCGTTCATATTTCAATCACGGTAGGAAGGTCCTGATCTTCGAAGCATACATGTTCTTTCAATTCTGACAAGTGGGGCTGTGGTTTGATAATCCAGACCATTAGTCTGTTGCTTCTTACCATGCATGGATAAAACCCACCGCTTGAGGGTTCGGTGGCTGGGCTGGGTTGGCACTGTAAGAAAATGATGGAATAAAAAGAGGTGTCTATATAGGTGCATAATCCTAGCCGTCCATCAGCTGGGATGCATGGTTTAGACGCTGTGCAAAAAAATTAAAAATTAAAAATAAAAAAATCATGCCAGTTTATATATTGGGTGGACCAAGGTAGGTCTCTCAAGTGGACCACCAGTACATATGAAGTATGGATGGTTTAAAGACACTTGTTAGGCCTACCATTCAAAGTATTTGCGTGGGTTAAAGACACCCATTGGATTTGAGGTCATGCCTCTATAATCCAAACCGTTTATATGCCGTGTCTTGTCGTGGATGGAGGATACCCAAATCTATATTTAGATTGGACCATCTCACACCTTTGATCATTTGGTCCATAATCATGCATTCCAATTCATGAGATCTTATACCACTTACGGACAGGCCTTCCTAAACGGTCTAAAAATTGCAAGTTTTTGGCATGATGGTTGATCGGCCTGAGTTGCTGGTCACATGATTAGGACAGTGGGTTCCACCCATGTATTGTCTACTGTCCGAGTCAGATGACTCGTCCGAGTCGACTCGGACCCAGTCCAGTCCAATCTGGTTTGACATCATAAGTCAGTAGCAGAAACAGGCCTAGACTCGGACGAGTCACTCCCAGACTCAGGCAAGTCGTGATTCGACTCGGTGCAGAATGAGTGGTTCTGAGTGGCCGAGTCAACCTATGGACGGCTCTGATGTCATGCATGTGCGCTAGACTGGCATGTCTATCCACGTCTGAAGTGCTGTGGCTAACACAGACGTTCATGTAATTTTCTTTAGAATTAAATGGTCATGACGAGTTGGTGATTATTGCCCACCTATTTTCTTCCATCTGCTCGAATAGACTTACCAACCACGTGCGAGAATGATTTCATTATTTTACGAGGGCAGTAGTTTGATACTCCATCAGCGTATGATGCTTGATACACAGGCCCCCAGAAATGGTACCCATGGCATATGTTAGCAAAAAGGGGACCGCCTAAATTGTGGAAATCATTTAAAACTATTTGCCAAAATAGCACAACTGGATTTTTTCATTTCGATCGTCCAATAAATGTCTACCGATCTGATAAGTAGATGATTAAATAAGTGGCATGTTTTATTCTTTACACATCTAAACTGGTACTGATAATTAGGCCAGTTCAATTTGAATTACTTGTATGCCACGTATACAATTTCTCTAAGCCTGTGTATCATCCATCACACTATGCTAGAGTATCAGAACGTTCCTCTATTTTTTTTAATCAACGTCCTCTGAAAGTGTACTTAGTCATCAAAATATCAGGAAAAAAAAAAACCCAGTTGAGAGAGAGAGAGACTTTTGATACTCTGGCAGAGTACAACAGATTATACGCAGGCACATAGAGATTACTTATATTTGCATAGCGCCATGCAAGTAATCCAAATTAAACTGTCCAAATTGTGGTCCCCAGTTTAGATGTACCATGAATTACAGTTATGCTTATTGGATTATCTGACTGTCGGTTGTTGGACATTTATTGGACGGTTAAAAATTGAAAATATCCAAAGTGCTATATCAATAAAGAAGTGCCCACTAATCAGAGGTTAGGATTGTTCAACCAATCTGATGGGGCGAATGTGAATCAATGAGGGTAGGATCCACAACTTAAAACAATTTAATTTAATGTATGCCACGTGTGCTTACGCTCAACTATAGAAGACATGCACACATGCACTGCTCAGAAATGCTTTTAGTGGATCTCAGAGCACGAATGAGTTATAGTCTCCTTGTTGGATGGAGACATGAGACAATCCAATACATCGATCTGGACCGTCCATTAGATCCAGTGCATATTTCGGAGGCTGCTCTGCAAAAAGCACTCCAATTTGAGGGTATTAACCATTTGATCAATAGCCTCCAATATGGATGGTCAAGATTGTTTATACAAAGTAGGTCCTATAAACAATCTTATCCTTCTATTTGTTTGGAATTATCATGGATTGCTTGTTAGTTTAAAGAATCACTTTTATCATGCAATCATAACCATCCCATCCTTGGGTCAATGGCTATAAAAAATAAGTCCAAGCTAAGGATGGATTGGATCATCTGGTCAGTGTGATTTTTGCATGTTAGTCCATGGAATGTGTTATTGACTTAATGAACAGATCGATTGGGTTGTCCTAGTATCGCAATATCATTTTTCTGTGAAAAACCATGAGCCCATTGCTTAAGAAAAGAAATACTCTTGAAGTGGGGCATGGACGCTCATCAAACAACACCAAACCCTCTTTACCAAAAGCGAAAAATACCGACCACATGCCTCAGTATCCGCACGGATCATATGAACGGTATTAATGTTGTCATCTGATGTTAAAGACATTTGAAAAGAGCAAGCAATATAAGGATGAGAATCAACTTGACTATGAGCATTTTCTATATTTTAGTTTCATTGAATAATGGTAAGTGATTATCCTTAGCCAGGTCAGCTTAAAGGTGCATGTTTATATGCAAAAATCATGGTAGATAAAGTGTAACGGCTTGTTTCCGTATTGCACATGATGAAAATACATGGATAAGCAATTATTATCTTATCTTTTCTTTAGAGGCTATAAATACAAGGAGTAAATTGGAAGAAAAGCCTCTTGATCCTAAAAAGAACAAATCAAGCCAGTGCAACGTTGTGAGTACTTAGGTTTAGTTTCGTCCCCCCCTATTCAGTAGCAGTGGACCCTTAATGTAATGTTAGGAGTAGTTCATTCCAGTGCACATGTTGGATTGACTTAGGTTTTAGATAGTAGTTTTAATTCCCTTCCATCTGTGCCCTTGTGTTGAATATGAAAGAAGACCATAGTTTATGAACTCATTTGCCTACGTTCATATGCTGGACCAACCATAGTTGTATTCTCTGGTATTACCTTTGCTTTGCGCATTAACAAGTCGCTCTCAGAAGCACCATGTTGTTCTCAGCTAGGCAGGTGATTCCCCATTGTGATAATTTATTTGCCTTTTCCTTAACTACATCCATCTCCTCTTCTTGTTCATTTTGACTATTCCTTTATTTTGTTCATTTTAACCATACAACTATTGTACCTTCACATGTCCTTGGATTTCTAAGGTAAAGAAAAGCTCATTTGGAGGAAGAGCCCCAACCTCTGTCAATTGCCTGAGTAATGAGCATATGACATTTGGCCGAACAAACTAACGATCAAGCCACAACTAAATCATGTTCTATTTCAACGGCAAAGGTCAGTGGTCATCGTTTGAATCGGACTAAATCGGTTCTGGCACGCCTATAATCCTCGCATGTGTTCCACGGGGCCGAATTTGAGGACTAACACAAATTTAGCACACCTAATGGGATATGTGTGCAGTTGTTAATTGAAACTTTTAACAATATGAGTAGATGATCTACTCAAGTAAGTGGGAATATGGAAGAACAAGACCTTAATCATTCCCTGAACTATTAGCAATGCAGGCCGAATCGGAGGTCCCTAATCCACCACTTCCGACAATTTAAGAAGTAGGATCAATATAACAAACGTACTCCATGGATTCTAATGAAGTCCTAGGTAGTGTAAACATTAGCCTATGAGAATTAGCTAAACAAGGTAGGTTACAAGTTGAATAGTCTCGGATACAAACTGAAGCAATAAACAAGCTTGTGACTTTCATTAATAACAGGTTACCAGATTATCGTCAACCTAATCCCAAATTTTAGAGATTTAGCACCGCTATACTTGAAATGCCGATAATACCTCCACGCAATGTATGGTTAGACCCGAACATGGTAAGCCGAAATATGCCACCACAGGTAGGCATTAGGAGGAACGAGCAAAATGACCAATTTAATGGCTCAATCGAAAATGATTTGAATCATGGCATGCTGGCTGTAGGACCATTTGTGTCAAATGATGACATTCTTAGAGGTCAGGTGCCCGATATGTAGCTTGCTCATGGTTTACACGTACCTCTAATAGGAAACCTTGGAGTCTTACCCATGGGCCGGGAAGAAATTATTAATTTGATAAATGAGGTAACATACCAAATTCATGGTCAACATACAAATTGTCCTGTTTATCTTAAACTGTATCCTGATTGGGTTAATCGGCTTATAGAAGTACTGATGAGAATAAGAATACCAGAATTCTCGTTAATTTCTAGAGACATGAATCAGTCTACAATAGAACATATTGGTCGGTTCATCGTACAATGTGGTGAGTTTTTGACCAATGAATATGTGAAATTGAAATAGTTTACAACTTCACCGATTGATATTGACATTTACCTGGTATATTAACTTGCTTATAAACTCGATGCAATCTTGGCAAGATATGGAAGAAATGTTCCATGCTCAGTTTTATAGAACTGAACTTGAGCTTTCCTTAGCTGATTTTTCTAGGCTTAGAAAACTACTCGATGAACCAACCAAAAAAATATATCACTCGGTTTAAAAAAGCAAATAACAGATGTCGAGTATTTCTATCGGAAGCTCAATTTGTGAAACTAGCCATAGAAGGTTTAGACATGGAGCTCTGAAAGAAATTTGAAGAAATGAATTTTGAAGAACTGGTAGATTTGTCGAATTGAGCAAATAAGTATAAATGGCTACTCAAAGAGAAAACCAAACGAGAAACTCATCTACGGACACTTATTATCATGATATAAATTATAAGATTATATTGGCTGAAATCAACCTTAATAAATTAATTGTTTATAAGGTTTTAATCAAGATTGAGGATGAATCATCTCTTCAGAGTTCTGGTGTAATTAAGAGAGTTGCGGATCAAAACAAGCGATATTCCTTTGATATTACAAAGGCCGGCGAGATATTTGATCTTTTGTTGACGGCCAGACTCATCAAACTTCCAGTAAAACAAAGAATTCATTTGCTGGATGAATTGAAAAAGATAGAATATTGTAAATGACATGATTCATGTTCTCATTATATAAGGAATTGTGTTACTTTTAGGAACGTAATTTAGGATGACATAGATTCAAGAATGCTTAAATTTCTAAACAGATAATGAGACTATGTCGGTTGACATTGACTCGTTCCCACTAATGTTGAGGATTAACATGACCAAAGTGTATCTGCAAAGTATGAATGCCTTTAGACCGAGAAAAAAAAGTTGGATCGGTGAGAGAACGACACAGTTGTTAACCAAATAATGCTGATAAGATGGATAATCATCAAAAGAACATTAGGGGTATTGTTCTTTTAGTAGTGATTTGGTAATTAGATATAATTGATTGTGTGAAAGATGTCATAAAAATATTTGATAGCAGCGATTGGTGAAAGAATTTTATTCGTTGAAATGTCAATGTAATAGATATGACAAATATAATAAGATTCGAAACACCCAAACTATTCTTCCTTTGAACACTAACTTGGGTATGAAACAATGTACTTTTCAAAGAGAATATGCTGAAAAACAACCTCGAATGGTTAAGTCACTTGTGAATACTGTCAATCGATAGACTAGAGTCGTTCATCCTAAGTTTTTATGGTCTCCGATGGAAATGACGATGATGCAGAAACGTCGTTGATAGCGGCAGCGAGCGGCCCGTCGAAATATGCAAGAACAAAATCTTACGCATAATCGACAAAAATGATCAATGAGGTATAATTGACCAAATAATAGTTGTAATTATACCTGAGTGAATAATTCAAATAAGAGACATAAAATCGAAAGAACTAATCTAAATGAAAACCGACAAACAGTCTAGTTGAACAGAAGCTTGCCAACAAAAAGCCAGGTGATCTGTCTGAAGGAGATTCAAATCAATATTACTTCCCAGAAGAACAATTGATTGAAGAATGCATATTTTCTAAAAATAGATATCGATTTTCAGTAAGTAACAAATCTAAAGGATGACGAAGAAGATTATCTGAAAGAATAAACAAATATTATCTTTGGAACTTTACCTCCCAATAAAGATGAATTCAATATGGTGTTTATACATCCACCTATTTTTTTGGCTAAACTGGATCATCAGAGTAGTATTGAAGGAGACGTTGAAGAAACGGGAGCAACATTGATTAAAGAAGAAGCAGTTAACAATAATAGGAAACGCCATGAAGAGTTATATTTCATCACTATCGAATTTGGCATATATGTTGAGAAAATAACCTTTAGTCAACCTTTATTGCAATGTCACAACATCTTAAGTCGTTAATTATACCAGCCCATATGAATAGATGTCCCATTCCCCATATTTAAGTCGACAACGAGGCAACTGTGAATATTTTGTCAATCTCAATATTAAGAAAAATGGGTAAAGCTAATTCCGATCTGATTCCTTACTGAAGTGTCCATTACAGACTTTACAGGTGGAGTGATGAACGCAGAAGGAATTTTGTCAGTTGATTTGATAGTTAGAAGTAAGAGAGCATTGACAACTTTCTTTATTGTCCAATTACATTATAACTATAATGCACTTCTTGACTGTGATTGGATTTACGCTAACTTCTACATTCCTTCATTTCTACATCGAGTCCTAATATTTTGGGATAAGAGTAAAATTGAAGTAGTCATGAGATGGTAAACCTTTTCAAGCTAGATCTAATATAGTGGATGCATATTTGTATGAAGGGGATGTTCGACCTATAACTTTTGTTAGGAGGGATCGATTCGGTAATCTGACTGGGATATCATTGTTAAAAAAAAAGTAAATGGTTAAGGTAATGGACGAAAACCTACTTGCTAAAAGGGAGGTAGTTGCATCAAGAACAATAATAGTGTATTGGCCAGGAAAATCTTACATCATTGAGGATTCTTCATGAATATAACCATAGCAAGAAAAAAAAGTAGAGATTGTGATTGTGGTCTGGTTTGTTAAGATCAAGCAAGCTCAAGAAAAAGATGAGTTAGGTAACGACTGTATGGTCGATATAGCCGAATGTCTATTAAAGTATGATGAGATTGCCGAAAACGGCATAACTTTTAGTGACGCCCGCCAAACTCAATGATTTATAAGCAGATATGCAAGACCTCCCTGATTGAAGTCAATCTTGGGAACGACCAATGTCATTATCCAATATACATAAGTAGTTATTTATTGTCGGAAGAACGTGTGACGATAGCCAAACTTCTTCAAAATTTTAAAGATTGTTTTGCATGGGATTACCATGAAAAGTCTGAACTGAGCTGAAAGTTGGTTGAACACCAATTGCCGATTAAAGAAGGATTTCGGCCAATCATACAACATTTGTGGATGATAACTATGAAGGTCACCCTCAAAATTAAGGAAAAGGTAGAGAGATTATTGTGAGCCAGCTTCATTCAACTGATCAGGTATGCAGAGTAGATCTCTAATGTAGTTACATGAATAAAAAAGAATAAAAAAATTTATGTGTATTGATTTTAGAAATCGAAATCATATTACACTGAAAGATGAATACCTTATGCTTGTTGCTGATTAATTAATTGATCGAGCTGCAAGGCATAAGATAATATCGTTTGTGGATTCATTATAGTTAGTATCAAATTTACATTACCAAAAATGATATTGCAAAAATGAATTTTAGATGCTCAGGAGCTATTGACACATTTTGTTGGAAGATGATGCCATTCGATTTTAAAAATGTCGAAGATACTTGTCAGATGGCCATGAATGTTATTTTTCATGACATGATTGTGTATATATTGGAGGTATACATATATGATGTGGTGTTAAAGTCATGTGATTTTGATAACCATTTAATTTATTTGTGAGAAGTATTTAAACATATGAGACTGCATAAATTGAAAATAAACACTTCAAAATGTATGTTTGGTGTTTCAGCTGTGATTTTTTAAAAGAATTTCTACTACATTAGATAGGTA
The DNA here is from genome assembly GCF_029962835.1 of Magnolia sinica. Lineage (NCBI taxonomy): Eukaryota > Viridiplantae > Streptophyta > Magnoliopsida > Magnoliales > Magnoliaceae > Magnolia > Magnolia sinica. Next base: position 130,746,455 of record NC_080574.1, on the reverse strand, counting down.
TTGAGATAGATGGAAACAAAAGCTCGTGTTATCATCGAAACTCAACATCCAAAGAATAAAAAAGAACCGCAAAGATTCATGGGTCAAGTTAATTATCATCGTTGATTTATTTCAAATTTGGTAGAGAAAAGTAATATTTTTTCTCAATTAGTTAAGTTAAATGCAAGAGAAACGTTTGTAAATAAGGAGTGTTATCGGAGACTTTTGAAAAAATAAAATAATATTTAATAAAACTGCCAGTTCTGATTCCACCACGAAAAGAAAAACCTCTTTGACTCTCTCTCTCTCTATATATATATGTGTGTGTGTGTGTGTGTGTGGTTGAAGAATCTATCGGAGTATTGTTAGCTCTAGAGAATGATGAACGAAAGGAACAGGCGATCAATTACTTGAGTAAATGATTGAACGATACCGAAACTCGATATTCTCCAGTAGAGAAAATATTTATGTCATTGTATTTTGCAACTATAAAATTACAACACTATTTTATCTTTGATACCATCCATATAGTTGCATCTATTGATGTTATTAAATACATGCTTACTCGACCTATCCTAAAGGCTAAGTTGAAAAAATGGATTATATCTTTGTCAGAATTTAATTTCATTTATGTCCCTCGAAGAACTATCAAATGATAAGTAATAGATGATTTTTAGCCAACCATTCAGTAAAAAATACGGTGATGTTATAACAGATGGTCGAGATATATCATTTAGATATACCTTCATGGATATTGTGGTTTGACGGTTCTAAAACTGATCGATTGGCGGGTGCACGAAGTATCATTACTGTGCTTACCAACGAAATGTAAGAATTTACTTTTCAATTAGAATTTGATTATACTGACAATCAAGTTGAATACAAGGTGTTTATCATTAGTCTGAATATATTGAGAGATTTAAGTGCTAATAAGATTGTCATATTTGAGGATTTTTAATTAATGGTTAACCAAGTGAATATAGGATATAAATATGAAAGTGAAAGATTAATACCTTATCTAGCCATAGCTCGAAAGTTTCTTAGTTACTTTGATGAAGCAGTGATAAAATTTCGTCCAAAATAGGCTAATAGTGATGTTAATAAAATGGTACAACTGATCTCAAATATTAAATTGTAAAAAATGATAGTTGAAAGGACTATAAAAGTCCAAGTGTAATTGTTACCATCAGTGAAAATATAAAAACCATGTGTAAATATCGATAAGGTAAAAATATACCTACCTGATTGGCGGTTAGCCATAATTAAATACTTAAAAAATCCAAGTATAAAACTTAAACATAATTTTAAAATAACGACACATAAGTATATTTTGATAAATGATAAGTTAAGAAAATGGTACGATGGACTCATTTTGAAATACATGAGTATCACGGAGACTTTGAGAGTTACAAGCGAAGCTCATGAAGGTATTTATGAGGCACATTAGGCTGATGGGAAAATGAAGATATTAGTTCAGCGGTGTAGATATTATTGGCCGAACCTGACAGATTTTTGTATTAAATATACTCAAGATTGCCGACCATGCCAACAACATGGTTTAGTACAGTATGTGCCAACAATAGAATTGCACCCAATTGTGAAACAATAGATTTGATTTGAATGATTAGACCTTCATCATCGAAGAATCATAAGTTTATTATTATAGCGAACAATTATTTTATAAAATAGGTAGATGGTAAACCTATGAAGGAAGTTAAACTTATTGATGTGATCAGTTTTATTCAAGAGAATATTATTAATATATTTGATATTCCAGAATCGATTACGGTCGACAATGGGACAGCATTCAATGTTGCTCCAGTCAAAGCCTTCACTGAATAGTATAATATTAAAATATTAAATTAATCACTATATTATGTACAAACTAATGGCTAAACAAATGTGATAAACAAGATTCTTAAAAACATCATAAAAAAATGATCGATGATAACCTGAGGGCATGGCATATGAAGTTATCAATTCTCAAAAGACAGGACACCCTCCTCCCCCCCATTTTGACTTATGGTCATAATGCAGTACTTTTGATGGAGATAATTGTTCCATCATTAAGGGTTGCTTTCCAAAATTAGTTAACCACATGTAATTCACTAAGACTATGCCGATCGAGTTATAAGAATTGGATGATATTCAATTAAAAACATATGATGCCTTACAATGATATAAAAAGCTTGTCGTAAATATTTATAATAGGAATGTAAGAGAAAAGTCTTTTGCCGAAGGCAAGTTGATTTGGAAGATAGTTTTGCCATTTGGTTTTAGAGATAACGGTGCATTCGGCAAGTGGTCCCAAACTTGGGATGATGTATATGTAACTTACAAATTTTTGAAAGGTGAGGCCTACATATTAAGGGATTTAGATGACAATATCACAAAATTGGCTATTAATGACTGATATTTAAAGAGTTTTATTCCCAACATGTGGGAAATGCTTAAGAAAGATGTTAACAAACAAAGTTGTTTCGACCATGGTGTCTGATTGAATTTGAAAGTTTAAATTCTTAATCTATAAAACTAGAGAATTAAAAAAAAATGACTGATGAACGATTTTTCATTCATAACTATGTTTGTACATTATAAAAAGAAATTCTATCAGATTGGTCGATAGCGGAGTCGTTCATACTGAGTTATTCACTCATCCATAATAATCTCCACATCGGTTTTCCAATTTACTTGGATGACAACATCTATCTTGCGTGATGCATGATAGGTTGTGGCATTGGCAAGGTTGTTATTGGTACTTTCGAGGTGTGTTTCGGAAATACCTAATGCTACTTCCCTTAAAGTCTTATGGTGCTTGGCCTCTTGAAGTTACATTTTAATGGCTGCAAGCTTTTCTTCCAGTGCATCATCAGATCTTTCATTCCTTAGGTGCTCGTATTGGTTGAAGAGCCACCTAGAGGTGTCTTCGATGGAGGCTTTGGCTTCTTTGATCTCTGTGTAGAGACTGACCCTTCACATTGGCAAGCTTTATATCTCTGATTCTTTGAGCCTAAGTACCTCTCGCCCAACAACTTGATGCCTTCAGAGAAATCTTTGTGAAGCGCAGAGTCTGCGTCTAGCTTTACAATAATCTTATAGGAGAGCCTGTACCTACCGCAGGCAGTTAACTCTTCTTTTTGTAGTTCTATGGGCTTATTCGAAAGGATCAAGTTCCTAGAGGGTTGTAGGAACTTCGTCCATGGCTACGGTCCCATTGAGATATGATAAACTCCACCTAAAGATTTCTCTCAATAGATATTTAATGAAACGAATTGGTCAAGCGAATCTAGAAGGAAGTCGTGACGAGTATTAGTGGTGGATGTGGAGTGATTTGACACACAGATACAAATGAATGCATTCTGCGACGCCGATTTCTGTCCATTGGACAATGAACTACTTCTTAACTTGGGTATACCATTCAAGCCATCCATCAAGATGTTTGGGTTATAGTCCCAAAGTCTTTTTCTAGTATTTCTAATCAAAAGCCTTATGAGAAATCAAGAACTTTTCTATTCTATTTATTGAAAAGTAATTGGCAATGACAGAGAGATCAAGAGAAGATGACAGATTAAAGGATAGGCCCAGATAAAGACTAGAATCTGAATTGGAATAAATGATTATTTCTGTATAAGCAAGAGGAGTGAGTGATTTTAAAATAATATTGAAATATTAGATTGTAGATGCTCTAATATAAAAAAAAAAAAACTTCATCGTCTTTGGAACCATACTTGTAGAAGAGGAAGAAAATGATTTAGGGTTTTAGAAAAGAAAATGAAAAGAAAGAGATGATGTATATAGAGTACCCACATGCGAGGCATTAATTGCTGCATATTGATTGGAGCGAATTCTGAAAATAAAGCTGCCACAAGGAACCAAAAATATATCCTCTTTGCTACATGTGGCGCTCGATAATAGGGAATGAGGGAATGACGATGCCAATTGATATTTTGGATGTAGAAAATTAAACACGTGTTACTGAAATCAATTCAAGAACACTTTTTCGACTATTCTTTGTGGAATAGCCATAAATGTGAGGGGGCAGTGTTTTGACCAAAATCTATACAGATCAGATGAATGACATTGATATCGCCACGTAGTGTTAAAGACATTTAAAAAGAGTAGGCGGTGTGAGGTCGATGATCGACTCAGCCTTGGGCATTTTTTGTATTTTAGTCTCATCGGCTAAGGATAGGTGGTTATCCTAACCATGTCAACTTTATGGTGCACATTTATGGGCGAAATCATGGTTGATAAATTATAGTCGCTTGTTCCCATCTGGTTGCACATGATGAAGACACGTGGATAGATAATTATTATCTTATCTTTTCCCTAGAGCTTATAAATACAAGGAGCAAATTGGAAGAAAATGCTCTCAATCCTTAGTAAGAATACTATCAAGATAGTGCAATGCTGTGTGTATACTTAGGTTTAGTTTAGTCTAGCCCTGCTCAGTGGCAACAGACCATTAGCATAGTGGTAGTAACAGTCCATCCTTGAGCATGCGTTGGACCGACTTAGGTTGTAGCTAGTAATTATAATTCCCTTCCATCTGTGCCCGTGTGCCTGATCTGAAGGAAGACCGTAGTTTAGGAACTCATCCGCCTATGCTCATATGCTAGGACAACCATCATTGAAATCTCTGGCATTGCCTTTGCTTCGCTCATCAGTACGTTGCTCTCAGAAGTACCATGCTGCTCTCAGTTAGGCAGGTGATTCCCCATTGCGGTAATTTATTAGTCTTTTCCTTAACCACTTTCATCTCTCCTCCTTGTTCATATCGACTATTCTTTTCTTTTTATTCATTTTAACTATATAATTGTTGAAACTTTGTAAATCCTTGGATTTGCAAGATAAAGAACAACTCATTTGAATGAAGAACTCCAACCTCTACTAATCACCTGAGTAACGAGTGCACAATAATTGGCCGAATAGACGAACGGTTAAGCCATGATCGAACCATGCTCTATCTCAACACCAAGAGTTGGTGGTCATGATTTGAATTTGACCCAATCAGTTTTGGCACACTCGCAATCCTCGCACGTGTTCCGCCCGGCCGAATTTAATGAACAACAAAAAAACATCATCCTATCCCATAAATTGAAGCTATTCAAATCCGTGGTAAGGAGGTGAGTGCAAGAATGATAGCACTGTAAGATCCTAGAGCCAAAGGCATGCATTGCATCCTCATTTTCAGTTAGTACAAGTGGGGCCCATGGTTCAGTGATCCAAACTGTTCCTTTACGGGCCCTCCATAGATGGAATATGACCCAAAACTCTCAAAATTTGGATGATCATGCTGATCCACTGGCTTTCTTGAGTGAAAATTGGATGGTTTCTGTACTAATTTTCTTAACAGTCGATTCGTGGGCCACCAATAAGAGGGTTAATATTTGTTATTTTTTGAAGTCTTAAATCATTCAGAAACATGGCTTGTTGATGACATCAACAGACTGTTCGATGCCATTGTCAATGATATCAAACAGTGCTCGATCCCATTGAGAGTTTTTAGATTTTCTCTATTGGTTAGTGAACATATTGGTGTCATTTTTTTTAGACATCGAGGAGTGTTCGATGACATCGAAGTCATGTTCGATGCTATCGAAGGAATCCAAAATTTCATGTGTTGTCTCTGGATTGTTTTGACATTAGTTCAACGCCATCGAAGGTTAAGTGTCGATGACATCGAAGGTTGTTCGATGACATCGAATGGTTTCCTATAGAATTATGCAGATCCGTCAGATCTGCGGGATATATTTCTAATTTTGTTTGGGATTCTTCTCAGGGCTATATATATGGGTGTAAACAGAATTGGGAGGAATTACTAGGGTTTCAAATTCGTTTAAGGGGTTTCAAGGGTGTAGCAAGGGTTTGATTCAAGGTTGTTCGAATCGGTAAGATCTTGTCTCTTGTAATTTCTGTTTTTTTTTATAGTGATCATCTGTTGCTTTGTGCCGTGGTTTTTTTCTGAAAGGGTTTTTTTTACGTTAAATCGATTTGTTCGCTTTGTGCTTGCGTAGTGCGATTGGATTACTTCTTTAGATTCATCTCTATGTGCTTTTGCGGTCACCCAACAATATTCTCCCATCAAGGGTTTATTTTTGGAACCCGATCATCTAATCAAATTGTCTGGATCACACAAACCAGGGCCCCAACTTGTACAAACCGAGGACCCTTTCATGTAACAAATAGCATGAAATATTTCTATTAAAAAAAAAAAAACCAAGCACCCAACAACGTTTCTCTTGTTTTGAGTTTTGAAACTTGAAGTCCCATGCAATTCAAAGATCAACGGTTACAAATGAATATGGAAGCATTTGCTCCATACCAAGCATGATTAGACAAAACATAAAACAGTGAGAATAATCTAATCTAATTTTTCTTTGTAGCATTTCCTCCTAATGAAGTTTTTCTACCTTGATCTTACCCAAGTACTCAATTGTGGAATGGGCCCGAGCCACGCGTGCTGTCCGATTAGGACACATGATAGCCGCACGACTGAGAACATTGGTTTTATCCCATCTTATCCACTACAAGTAAAAGAGAGATCCATTTACAAGTTTGATTGTTAGTCTTCACAGTTTTTCAACAGCTTCGCCAAATGGATTCAAGACTGAATTGATTTTGCTGTGGTTGCGCAAAATCAGCACCCTTCGAGGAAGAAGCAGCATGGAAATTCGAGTTGGAATTTGTTCCCAAACTCTCTCCTTGTGCTAAGAAAGAGTTTATTCCTGTAGTTGCTTCTCTTGTTTGATAAGCATTGAATTGCAATGCCCTCAAAATCGACGAATTTGCTGAAAAATTCGAATTTAACAAGTTTGAAGGCCAAGTGACTGAGTGATGATTCGTCATTTCACTTGCTAATTCCCAATTCATGTCCATGCTCATGTTGTTGTTGTTGTTGTTGTGGTTGTGGTTGTGGTTGTTGTTGTCATTAGTAGAAATGGTGTTGAAACCACTCGAAAAGTTTGCCAGACTGCTTAAGTTCGATGTATCGATCTCACCCAACTCACTTAGTAAGGTAGTATCGCAGGATGATTCGAGCAATGGAGGTAATGATGAGGGACTCTGTGGTATCTTCTTGCCACTGGCGCTCTTTTGAAACACCCTGCAGACAACCCATTCCTCCTGTGGTATAAAACAAGCAAGATCAATCAAACAATACCATTGAAACTGATCTGATTTTGAAGGGTGCAAGTGTTTTAGATTGAAGGGTGGTAGACTCTTGCCCGGGTGGTAGACTCTCAGGAGTTTCAACTCCCGGTCAAGGGTTCGAGTACCCATAGGTGGTGAAATTCCACCAGCGTGAGTGTGTGGGGTGTGTGTGCGTGTGATAAAAAAAAAAAAAGTGTTTTAGATTTAAGAAATGCTAGTTGCAAGTACCCATCAGAAAACACTGAAGATAAGCACATGTAAGCTAGATCCAAGCAATTCATCAGTTGGGCTACGAGTGTAATGAAGATCCCACCTAATGAACGGTCCTGATCTTGCAAACTTGGGCCACATTGGAACATATAGGGCGGTTTTCCCACAAGCAAGCATTCCTTTTTAGGGTTTTTATCCATTTACCTTTGTGGGTTTGAAAGCTAGTTTGGTATTGAGTCTATATTCATGCATGACCCAGTTGCTTTTTTCTCCTCTTGGAGCTCTTCCCTTGTAAAAAACTAGGGTTTTCTTCATTCCAACCATCATTCCTCCATGGAAGATCTCCTTATCTTTGCCGGTGGTCTTCCAGTAGCCTGCGTCCGTTGCTCGGTTCGTTCTAAGGCCGGTTGGATATTTTCGATCTTTCAAACTGAAAAAATACCACTCTTTCTCTCCCATGGAAGCTTTGCCTACTCAAAATTCAAATTCCAAATCACTCTTCATAACCCAAAAGAGAGAACAAAAGAAAAAGAAAAAAATAAAAAAAATAAAAAAATCTCATTTATAATTCCATGTGAGTGCACGCACGTGTGCGTATTTTGTAAACGTATGTGTACCATAATATAATTAAAATTCCTATTAAATAACACATGAAATCAGGTAAGGATTCGGTAGAGACAGGAGAACTGGAATCTGGTATACCCATCTCTCCACAACACACGTGGTAGGGTGAAGTATCAATCAAGACCGTCCATCTAGTTTACCCAACTGTGAATAGAATATGGTTTGAAACTCATCTGATGATCATAACCATCTAATCGGTGTCCTTCATGGCAACGGTTTTAACAATCAAATTCAGAGGTGAAAAGTGAATAGAAATGATGGATAGGATTGTCTAGCAGGTGTTTTTATGTAAACATAGGCCATTCATGGTAGGTATCACTAAATGGATGGCTCAGATTGATGCATCACCTTCCCCACGTGTACTGCAGATAGATGGCTCTGCCATATTAGGGTTCCTGATCAACCAGGGTTGTTTGTAAGTTTGCAAAATTTATTTCCATTTGTATCCATATATTTTAAAATCTTGTATTTTTTTTATTTTTTATTTTCCAATTTATTCTTAGTATGATAAAAGTAAAAGCTATAGTAAAAATAAAAACAAGTAATAACAATCTTCCCTTAATTGGTTTTAAGGAGCCAGCATTAAAATGCAAGGCTATCCACTCTAATCATGTTATCTTACTTTTCCTATTCCTTTCTTCTTTTAAGATGTTTATTACTATTATTATTATTATTATCCAGCAAGATCCAACCGTTGGATCCAGAGATCAAGTGGTAGATTAGTAGATCCTAAATGCTACTCTAATCTTACTCTTTTATTTTCCTAACAAGAAAATCTCCACTGTTCTTTAGCAAGAAAGTAAACAGAGGGGTACAGAAAGGGACCGTAACTTAAACTGATAGAACAATTATAATTAGAAAAAAACCAACATAAAATAGAAAAAAATGAATATCAAGATTGTATTCACATTGAATATGAAAAACTTCATTGAAATGTCTGAATCAACAAAATCAAGACCAACCCAATAAATAAATAAATAAAAACAAAAAACAAAAACCCAAATCAATATTTTGGACCTTGAATCCATTTTCTTGAAAACAGGCGAAAAAACACATGAAACAAACATGAAGAAGAGTTTAATAGAATGTGAAAAATCCCATCTACCATAGCGGAAATCAGATATAGTTACCAATAACTGCTTTTTTCTTCATATTTGCAATCTGAATACAGAATAAGAAAATTAAAAATTAAGAAAGAAAAACATAGACGCGGAATTTCGAACTACCTGGGAGGTCCCAAGGCTCGCACTTGTTGAGATCGACGTCTGTGATCGCCCGGGCCACGAAGTTGAAATCAGAGACCTTTCTAGTCAGATAATATGTGATGAGTTCTTCATCAGTTGGGTGAAATCTAAAACCAGGTGGTAGATTTTCCTCCATTTCCAAGACTAATCTAGCACAAGAACACCTGGGTTTTCTTTGGTACCAAAACCTCCTTCGATCTTCCGAAAAGGAGGTTTTGGAAAATTGGAGGAGGGGTGATGGTTAAAAGAGGCAAGAAAGAAGATCAATGGCTGATATTAATAGAGTCATTTGGACAGTATTAGATCATCATCCATGAAGAAATTTTGGTCCCTCATTTAATACTGCTCTGATAGGGACGTTGCATGGAAACATGTCGTGTTTATTACGAAGTGGAAATTACCTAAATGCCACCTTTAGGACATAGCATCATGATATGATTAGTCAATCAACCATGGGTTTTCAAATTATTGCTAAATTGCCATTCATCAGTCATCACAAAAACCGCCCATGCATCGACCAGTGGGGCCTACTTAGAGTGTTATCATGGACAGATCATGGTTTAAAAAGTTCTGTCTATGATATGTTTAGCTGAATGCGGACAGTTAATAAAAGAAGGGGTTCATGGTCCACATCCAACTCCAAAATTAATGGTCAGGATTGTTTCTTTGACTTGTTCTTTTCTTTTCCTTTTTTTTGATCTTGGTCCATGCCTGGCTATTCCTACAAGATGGTCAGTTTCGATCATTAACCATTTTTACGTGTGGGCCTCAACGGAGTAGCACATGGATTAATGCCATCTACACCCAATGTACAGGTGTAGCCCAGTGCCCACCTAATGAGTGAATAGGATAATCCTAACCATCAATAGATGTCCAATGGTTCGAATTACATCTAGATAGGATAATCTAACCGTATAATCAGTATATTTAAAGCATTGACAGAACATAAATAATTAAAGACCGTCGTTCACTGTGGGAAAGCAATGAAAATTGATATCTAGGATTTGATCGGTGTGAATTTGGAAACATTTGCCATCTATGATAGGGATCACTTGATAGACGGTCCTGATTGATAAATAACCCGGCCACGTGTACTGTGGGGAGCTTGCTCTACCGTATTTCAGTTCTACTGCTCACCACTGAATGGGAGCGGCTTCGGTGGATCCTCGGATCCACCGCGGTGTGTGGTTCCATGACTGTGGGGCCTACATTGAGGTATGTGTATTAAATCCATTCCTTTCATCCGTTTATTCAGATTATTCTAGAAAATAAGCCGAAAAATTCTCAAGTGGACCACGCCACAGGAAACAGTTGTGATTGAATACTTACCATTAAAAACTTCCTAAGGACCCACCGTAATGTTTATTTTCCATCCAACCTATTGATAATGTTAAAAAGAACAAGATGAATGAAAAAATATATATAATATTGATCCAAAACTATCGTGGCCCACAAGAAGTTTTTAACGAGGAATTACCATTGTTTCCTGTGGTATGGTCCACCTGAATTTGGATCTGCTGTACTTTTTTTGGCTCATAAACCAAAATGAGCCTAAGAAACGGATGGACGGCATGGATGTAAGAAACATCCATCAAGATGGGCCCCATGGTCAAGGATCCGTCCACCTTGGTGGATTCCCCGAACCCGCGCCCCCACTGAATGGGATCCGGTCCCTGACATTTGTGTAGGCTCCTGTGTTAGTTTTCTACAATCTACAAAATGGTCGTGGGTTATCCTCCTAACACGTGGTACCGATGTACAACATTCGGTCCACCCAAGTAGTTATTGATGGACTTTATCACTGAAACTAAGCCGATCAAGCAATCCTAACCATCCAGTTAATGGCTACCAAATGGACAGTCAAAAGGAAAACAGTGAGCGGTCCAAATTCAAACGAAAAAAATCAGATGGTTAACATTATCCTGTCAGCGCAATTTTTCGGTTGTGCTCTTTCCACATTTGGGTCAGAGATTTGGACAATACAGCTTTCCATACAAATATGCCACGTGTACGGTTGAAGAGTCTCCACCGTTTTGTTAAATGTGCAAAACTAACTCAATTGTTCCAGTGTGGCGGTGTCTATTCCGTGGTATTTTCGTAGTTCTCATGTAATATGAGTGGCATTTGTTTGTATGAGCTGAGTCTCCCTCGCAAGATCTCATCTCCTCGCCCCCGTCCAACTACTTCCAACGATTCTACCCACCCTCAGGCAGCCACGCTATTGAGAAGTACTATACACACTCGCACGAGTGAACTTTCAAAGTGGCCCACCTCACAAATGAAAATTAGTAGAACATATGAAAGATCATGGCCGTTCATCAGGAAATTGCCACTATGTAGATTCTAATATATTGAAAAAGTCGCAATATATTAATCTTTGGGCCCCACATTTATTTGGAATTTAGACAATGTTTTAACAGTCTAGATATATGCTATATCTGACTATTTTATCAGGCATCCTTTCCCAGAAATGGTATCTGCAGGCTGGAGATTACTGATGAGAGGCTCAGATCTTGCAAATTATTCCTAGTTTCCATACGTGTGGAGAGCGCACTTTGAAAGTGCACGCTCGTGGTTGCACTTAGTGATCCTTCACGCTATTCAATGAGGAACTTTGGCCAGAAATCATACCAACCAGTAGAATATCGCCACGTTCTTCTCTCATGCATCAAAAGTGTAACAGTCTTCTGATACACGACCGAGATCCACAGTTCCCTGATCCAAACCGTTGATCTGTTGAGGCCCACCATGGATGGGGCATGATCCATAAATTTCCCTGATTGAAAGATCTAAACACTTCCACTAGAGGGATATATGATCAAATATAAATAAATGTACCAAGTACGGAGAAAAGTCCTGAGAATACTGCTTTTGGAGCATCCATCAACGAGGATTGGCTACTCCCCCTGCCACCTGGTGGCTGATGGTCGGTGCTCTGTGGGCCCCACTATGATGTATGTGTTTCATGCATGCCTTTCATCCATTTTTACATATCATTTTAGGGCTTGATCCCAAAAATGAGAGGGATATAAATCTCAGGTGGACCACACCACAGGAAAACAATAGTGATTGGATATCCACCATTAGAATCCTCCTAAGGCCCATTGTACTGTTATTTGACATCCAATCTGTTGATTAGGTCATACAAACCTGGATGAAGGAGGAAAAAAAAGAAGACAAGCTTGACCCAAAACTTCTATGGCCCCCAAAAAGTTTTTAATAGTTGACGTTCATTTAACACTGTTTCTTGTAATGTGGTCCACTTGAGGTTGGGATATAACTCATTTTTTTCTCATACCTTAAAACGATCTAAAAAAATAGATGGACGGCATGGATGAAACACATATATCATGGTGGGGCCCACAGAGTACTGACCATCAGCCATTGGCTGGTGGCAGGGGGAGTAGCCAATCCGTTCCCCATTTGGGTGTCACAGTTTATTAGCTGTCTCTTTACTTATCATCTTAGCTTATAGTGATCTGTTAGGGCCTGTTTGGATGCACATCCAAAATGAAAATGACGTGGAATGAAGCCCAAACGGTGGGCTAGCTGATCCCACTATGGTTTGCGATCATATCAGATCCGACCTGTTATCATCGTCACATCCACATTTGAATCAGTGGACCATCTCACATTCACCGATCATCCCAAACAGTGCCTTAACCTTCTTCACCAACGGTGTCCACGTTAAACATTCAACGGATAGGATTGTCCAACATGCACAATGTCCTTGGTTTTGCTTTTCATTCCAAAGATGAATCGGGGCCGTCCAAAACAGTGATGATACAGTGACAATCTCACAATCTACATTTGGGGCACATCCAAACTGGCCCATCTTAGTCTCCATGTTTTATAATCTTCCTTCGTGGACCGTTTGGCTCAACCAATTTGATTTGCTCTCGTATCATAAATTTCAATCTAATCATATTTTAATTAAAAAAAATAAATTATTGTATGGTTTTCTAGATTTTTATTTTATTTTATTTTATAAACATTTTCCAGTTTGGACACTGCTACATTCTAATGTTGTCATGCTGCGTACTTGGCATATTTTTATTAAAAAAATGATTTTTGTATCACGGCATTGGCACGTGACATTTAGTCCCACACGTTTACATCGTGACCAGAAAAAAATTGTATTGGCCGTACAACCAGTAAATGTACTTTATCTATCTGGTGGGCCTCACCTTGGATGGCCAAAAGTGGAAAATCCACACCAAGAAATCCTAGCTGTCATGCACGTTAGATCAGAGGGGTTATTTGCTGCACGTATGCCAACATGGCATGTAGCTACGTGATCTAGGCCACTGATCAGGTGGGCCCCCTTCACCATCATCATCTGACCCAGAAAGAAAAAGGTAAATTCAGGCATCATGTGGGCCATGTGTAATTGAGAAAATACGACAGTTAGAATCAGTCGTGCATGTGTAGCAGGCCATGATGAGTGGATCAAACCTGGATTTGGAGGGCAGGAAAGTCAACCGAAGCCCTAACTAATGAACGGTCTGGATCTTGTACATATGTGCCACGTTGGCGAGTATGGTCATTCAATTGCCTAATCCTCTCCCCTCTTATCTCCAAAATGTAGAAGCATTGAGGAAGCTTCCTGTATCCGGGGCTGTGAGGGGCCCACGGATATGTCTATGACAAATCCACTCCGTCCATCTGTTTTTAAAAACAACAATAGTATAAGAATCTAAAAATCAGGTAGATGCAAAACTCACGTGGGTTACACCAAGCAAAACAGTGGGAACGGAAACATCCACCGTTGAAACCTTCCTGGAGCTGACCATTATGTTTATATGCCATCCAAACCGTTCATAGGGTTATTACCACTCAGATAAACTGTCGGCACAAATATCATCTTGGTATAAAACTTCTGTCACCCCTTCACTCCCCACCTTTTATTTTGTTGTGGGCCACCTGAGTCTTGGATCTACCTGATTGTTAGATACTTGTCCTATTGTGGTCTTTTAAAATATATGGACGGATAGGATTTGTCACAGACATCTCTGTTGGCCCCACACATCCCTGGCACAAGAATATCATTGTGCCTGGGTCACAGGCAATCCAATGGCTGAAATCACTCAACCAATGGCAATTTTATTCATTGGCCCATTCAGGTGGGTCCCACAAGATGGACCACCCCAGAATTAACTGAAGGTGGGGTCCACTGCACAAACCCAGAACCACACCCATCATGATTAATCTCAATTAGAAATCACACAACTGGTATGCATGATCTGTATTATATCATATCTTGATAGGGTATGAAACCGCATGACTGTAGAAATTACTAGAGTGGTTAAAGTGGCCACCAACCAATGAGACTAAATCTCATCCCTTAACCCTTTTTCCATCGGGAGGTTTGACCTGTTATTATGCACACGTACAAACCACCATTTAAGATAGATTTTTATTTTTTTAATCCATCTATCACTGTCTATTGTTTCTAGACCGTCTGTTTTTTCAATCCTAACTGGCATTTGCAATTCGATTGAAAAGCAAGGGGTTCTAGAAAATTAGATTATTCAGTCCACCCGTGAAACAGACTGATCATGGTCCGATGCGGATCCAATGTGCATGTGGTTGTTTGGATGGTGAATCCAGATCGTTCAAATATTGGGGTCTACCATGATCGTCCACATCAAGAAAAGCGAACCGACTAGAGAATCCTTGCGATCTGATTAATAGATATTTGAATGTAGACCGTTTATCATTTTCGATCAATTCGAAGGGCAGAAATTGGACAACCAAAATTGTTCTTCAAGTATTTTTGGGTCCCTGGGCCATCGAAAGTGGGGCCCACCATTTGTGGGTCAGAGATTCATGACGTGAACTTTGGAGTGGCGACGGAGCAAGACTACATTTTGGACTAGCTATGAATGATCTTATCTAGAAAACCACTCCATGTAGAAATCGACGTTGGACAATGATAAGGATGATGCATGACCTTCTGATGACGAATGATGCTGATGATCTGGACCCTAATCCACTCTCGATTGAACTGGGTAGCATTTTTTTCTTTTCTAGAGACCGCTACTCCGGTGGTAACAGTACAACATAAGCTTACCGTGGTACGGCAGACGTGGGATGGCTCAACTGCAGAGTGGGCAGGGTCATTCATCATCTGGGGCTGACTTTTGATGAACCATGCTCATGTGTCGCCCACCACCTTGACATGGGTCATTCATCACGTGGAGCATATCATTAATGTTTTTGTGCATCGTGTGGGGCCAACCTTCAATCAGTGGCGGCTCTAAGGGGTAGGTAGGTGAGGCAATTGCCAAGGGACCCTAATTATGAAGGCTCTATATTATAGCAAAATTAAATTTTTTTAATTATGATCTTATATTATAGTAAAATTAAAATTAAGAAGAAGAAAAAAACTTAAAATTTTTAAAATAAAACTTATGGAATGGCTTACAAGATAGAAATATCTAAAAGTTAGTTTACAAATTTGAAATTGAAAATAAAAAACAAATCTTATAAACTAACACTATTAATAATAACAACATAGGAATACAACTACCTACTTTATTGCTAATTAAGTTTTCAAAAATTAAATTCTAATGTCATTTTTTAAAATTAAATTCTAATTTTATTTTTCTAACGGTACAGTGGCACATCAATGTCTAATTAGATTACTAGTAGTGAATTGTTCTTTTTAAATAGCAAAATAATCGCATAATACAACCGACTTTTTTGCAGAAAGAAGTTTTTCAAAACTACATATTATAAAAAATTATTTACGAACAATTATGTCTCAAAATAGATTAAACGGTTTAGTAATTTTATATATCGAAACTGATTTATTGGGTAAACTTAAATACAAAAGTTTAATTAATAATTTTGCATCTTAAAAAGCAAGAAGCAAATTTATGATATAATTTTGAATTTATTATTAATATTTTTTATTTTTTAAACTAAAAACCCTCATTTTTATGACTTGCTTAAAGCATCTAAAAATGTTGAGTTGCTCTTGCCTTCAATAGTCGTTGCCCATCATGTAGAGCCCACTTTTGATGTGAAAGGTCCATCATATGAGCCCCACATTCTATGTGGGTGGTACACTGTGCAGGGGCCGCCTTCCATTTATCCTTAGTCGCCAACTTATGATGTGAACTGTCAATTATGTCAGGTTCACCTTATTACAGGTCATTCATCATGTGGGGATCACCTTCTATATCCACTGCCAATCTTGTAGATCCCACCTTTGATATGGACTATCATATGAGCTCCAACTTCAATGTGGTTTGTCCATCATGTGGGGCTCCTCTTGGATGTCAGTCATTCATTATTAAGAGCCTACATTGATTTGGATTGCCCATGATGGGAAGACCACTTTGATGTGGGTCATCTATAATGTAAGCCCACCATTAATATTAGCTGTCCATTATGTAAGGCTCACCTTTAGCTTCCATTGCCCATCATTTGGAGCCTACCTTTGATGTGGGCAGTCGTCATGTGGGCCCAGCTTTTTATGTGGGTCATCCATCATGTGAGGCCACCTTTTGATATGGATAGCACATCACATGGAGAGATAAGGAAGAGGGAAAGGGAGAGAATGGAAAAGTAAAATGTAAAAAGAAAAAAATAACACCCCACACACTCACGCTAGCTGGTGGAATTTCACCACCTATGGATGCTCGAACCCCTGACCGGGTGTTGAAACTCCTGAGAGTCTACCACCCGATCAAGAGTAAGAATCCAAGTAATTACCAAGCTAACTTTAAAAGAATGTAACTTTATTTCTGATACAAGTTAATTAAGGTCAGCAGAAGGGCCGAAACGACCTATTTTCATATAAACAAAATGGTAGTGCCCACTATGCAAATTAAGAGTGAGTGTTCCCTTTGAATTTGCACCCCATGGTGTGGCCCACCTTATTCATGGAGATCATCCTAACTTTCGGTTTTTAAGGGTAATATCAGCTGACATATCTGAATTGGCCAATTGGATTTCGTTCATGCATCACATTGGCCACACATCTGCCGATAGCACTGTAGCTTTTATTTTATCTTATCGCTATTAGTAGTAGCAAACTTTAGTTCTACTTATGCTTGGCCCTAATGTCAGGACAAACTATTATGTGATTTTTGTTAAGCATTTAGAATAAAGTAGCATTGAAACGTGTTGCATGTATACATCGAAAAACTTACACATGTTATGCATACGTGGCACGTGAACTTGTATGATGATAATTAATCTGACATATATGCGCTTGACCTCACGAGTCCGTCCCATGAGGTCGAGCTGTGTGGGCCCCACCATGATGCGTTTCGAACATCTAACCCATCAGTCAGATGCACCATTCCATCGGGGGCCTAGGTCTCAAAAATCAAGTCAATCCATGACTTGTGTGGGCCACACCACATACAGAAGTGGGGAGGGGCCGTGCACCATTAAAACATTCATAATTAGTTTTTTGGGCCCACCGAGATGTGGTTTGCAAATCCAGCCCATCCATTATGTGTGTCCCACTTGCATGAGGGTTCAGACCAAGTTTCAGTAGTATTCAAAACTCAGGTGGGCCCCACCAAGTGCTTTTATATGTTTTAACGGTGTTTCACATGATTTTAGATGGTATGGCCCACCTGAGTTCCGTATACGGCTGATTTTTGGGATATCCCATAATTTAGAGGGTACCCATCAAATGCACGGTGTTGATGGTCGACACGCATCACGGTAGGGCCTACACAGCTCAACCTCACGCGAGCTAATCGTGAGGTCGAGCGCATAGTACCTTTTCCCCTATATATATATATATATACACACACACACACACACCAAGTGAGCTACATCATGAACAAGCTAAGGCCATCATTACCTTGAGAAGTGGAAAAGAGGTCGATAACAAGATAATGCAACTAGTAGAAATACCGGAGGATGAGCCACTGTCTCAAGAAAATGATGAACCGGCTATGGTTCAAGAGAAGCAACAGCAAAATGATAAAGAGACTAAGTCATATGAGCCTCCAATTCCGTTCTCATTTAGATTTCGGAATCCAATTGTCTACATGAAATATCAAGAGGTGTTGGATGTGCTCCAAAAGGTAACTGTCAATATCCCTCTGCTTGATGCCATTAGACAAATTCCATCATATGCAAGGACTTGTGCACTGTAAAGAGAAAATTAAATGTACACAAAAAGACCTTCCTTACTGAGAAAGTGAGTGCTATCATTCAACAAAGGGTTATACTCAAATACAAAGACCCGGAAAGTCCCACTATTCTTTGTATTATTGAGAATTTTCAAATTGAGCATGCTTTGCTAGATTTGGGTGTAAGTGTCAACTTAGTACCTTATTCAGTTTACAAACAAATGGGGTTAGGCGAGCTTAAACCAACCACGATTACACTCCAACTCGCTGACCGCTCTATTAAGGTACCAAGGGAAATTTTAGAGGACGTGCTAGTCCAAGTGGAGAAATTCTACTTCCTCGTGGATTTTATTGTACTAGACACTGAACCAGATGTAAATGCTAGCGCTCAAGTTCCCATCATTTTAGGCCGCCCATTCCTAACAACTTCAAATGCAATCATAAATTGCAGGAATGGAATGATGAACTTGTCTTTTGGTAACATGACTCTAGAACTAAATATTTTCAATCTATGTAAGCAGCCCATTGATAATAATGAGATCCATGAGCTGAATTTCATGGACTGCTTGATAGAAGAGGAGGAATTGGAACCTAGTCTGACTGAAGAATTGATTCAAGTCATTGGAGACTTGAAAAATTATGATTTAGAAAAAGTGTTTGCTAAAATTTCTAATGATAATGAGAGCACTACCACCCAGGACATTGGTATGTACCAATGGAGACCGCGCACTCAAATCCTATCTATCGAGGACTTGCGACCTCTGCCATCACCAACCAATGTTCCAAAGCTTGATTTAAAACCACTACCAAATGAGCTTAAGTATGTATACTTAGGTGAAAATAAAACTTGTTTTGTGGTGATCTCTTCATTTTTAAACAAGGATCTTTGATTCTCCAATGAAATGTGTGTTTTGAGGGTTTGACACAGGTTGAGAAGGAAGGGTGTCTTTTTCCCTAGCATTTAGTTGAGTCTCAATCCTAGCCACAACTGTCTTTAATTCCTGATTTGATTGGATTAGAAACTGATTCATTTAAGCTTGAGAGTTCATGAATGTGGTCAATGCATCCTCCACAGATGATCGCTTTGGCGGGGGCACATATGGTGCATTGTTAGGTGCCCTAAAGAAGTTGTTTTGTGGAGGCATTTGAGGTGCATTGGGCACATTAATTTGTGGTCCATTCCTCTAACTAAGATTGGTTACGCCAATTTGGATTATACATGTTTCCCATTGGTTGCATAACTGACCTTTGGTAATTATTTATAGCATTTGTTTGATCATGCTCATGCGTGATATTTTGTACAACTGAGATTATTGGACAATCCTTTGTGTCATGGTCTGTACCACCACAAATGCTACAAAAATTACCTAAGGAAGTATTTGCTTTAACCATATCAACCTTCCTAATTTCCAAGGCTTCGACCTTTCTAATGAATGCAGCGAATTTTGCATTAAGGTCGTCTTCCTCTCTTAGGACATACATTCCCGCTTTCTCTCTAGGAATGAGTCTAGTTTGGTCTGATTTAGCAGTGACATCCCATGTCTACGTATTCTCTGCTAACATATCTAGAAAATTCCAAGCCTCATTATGATCTTTGTCAAGAAAGGTTCCACCACACATCATCTCTATGAACTGACGGGTATCCATGGTGAGCCCCTTTCGAAAAGCATCAATCACGTGCCATAGTTCCTAACCATGATGTGGACAAGTAATTAGAATGTTTTTGAAGCGCTCCCAAGCTTAAAAAAACAGTTCATTCCCCTTTTGAGAGAATGACATGATTTCTTATTTTAGTGCATTTGTTTTGTGCTCGGGAAAGAACTTTTTCAAAACTCTCTACTTAAGGCTTGCCATGAAGTGATGGTATTAGGTCTTAGAGAGTTGAGTCATGCTTTGGCCCGATCCTTTAGAGAAAATGAGAATAACCTAAGCTTAAGTACATCCATATTGCCATTATTTACTTGTAACGTTACAATTACTTCCTCAAAGTCGTTGAGGTGCAAGTAAGGGCTTTCGGAATCTAAGCCATGAAATTTAGGAATCAATTGAATCACACGTGGTTTAAAATCAATGTTCCCTGTGTGAGCAGGGAAAACTATGCAAGATGGTAAAGTTGATCTCTCAGGGTGTAAATGTTCGCGTAAAGTCCGTGGTTGGTTTAACACATTCCTATGAACTTCATTTTCATCCTCAAGAGGAGGATTATGTTGATTTTCTCTATTTTAATTTATAATTGGATCTGGTAGATTTGGATTTGGATTATCAACTGGGTCTGCCATGGAATCCAAGTGATATTGAGTGCCTCTTCTAAGTGAATGATCAAGGCCTCAAACTAGTCCCCCTTCAGAGGAGAGTCGATTGTTTTGATCCCTACTCCAATGGGAAATAAACCATTCACACCATATAACAAATAACACTAATTCAAATAGCAAGTATGATACTTCAAATAAAAATAAAAACTTAACCAACAACCGAGGCGGTAAGGCCGATCATGAGGGTTCAATCTATAAAGCAAAATAAATTAACAACCCAGGCGGCAGGGCCGACCATGAGGGTTCAATCCACAAAGCAAAAATAAATCAACAACCCAGGCGGCAGGGCCGACCATAAGGGTTTAGTCCACAAATAAAAAATAAATAAATCAACAAAGTAAAACTAATGCAGAAATTAAACTATGCTAATCTGAAAAATAGATTAAGCGGATGATCTTTGTGACCAAACAGCAACTGTAGGACAACCATAACACTTGGGTGATAAAATCTCAAGCAAGGCAACCTTACGTCATAGTTAGTGCTTGAAAGACCCAACTGAATTTATTTTCAAAGAAAAAGAAAAGGGAGAAAAAAATCTAAAGAAAATTTGAAGGGTTTAGAAGAGAACTTACCTTAAAAGAAAGCTTACCTTAGTTATCTTGCACAGATCTGATCTATCTCAGTCTCTCCCTAGCAACGGCGCCAAAAACTTGATTGCTTGTCTCCAAGTGCAGAGGTTCGTAAGTAGTATCCCGTGAATACAGGGTTGATCCGACAAGGAGATGAATTGTGAGAAGAAAAAAATCAAATGCAAAATAAACTAAGTAATAAAAATTAATCTGATAATTTGATTTTGGGATTTTTGAATAAATGTAATTCAACTGAATAAAATAGCACCCAAGCTTCAAAGTTCCACACATAAGTTAATGTTCTAAAATCATGATGACTTGGATAGCACAACTAAGATCTGAGCACTATGGTCAACCTAATCAGAAAATAAAACAGTTTAAATATTTTAATAAATGATATAAAAGATTAGAAAATAATGAATTTGCACTATTGACATATATTCTCAAGCGTTAGTGATTTTAAGTATTTAATATCTATATGATAATGAATATCAAAGAAATATAACAGGTTGAAAACCTCTCCTATCTAGGAAATCTGATTGATCTAGGGTAAGCCTATCCATCAATATGGATCTCATATGATGAAAACATATGGATCTTACAAGAGGATAAAAAAATAAAACATAAATAATAGATAACATGCATACACCATTCTTCTCATCATTAAAATAATCAATCATCATAATCTTAAAAAATTATTAAACCCATGTGCTTCCCTTCTAGCTTGGGCTAGAAGGAACTTAGAAAAACATAATTAAATTGCAGAAATAAAAAGCAACAAGAAAGGAAGAAGAAAAAAATATAAAAAAAAAACTTATAAAGCTTTAATAAAATTAAAAACTCTTTAAAAATTCTAAATATTGCTCTTGAATGCTTCTAATGATGTTTTAGAATGCCCTAGGAAGCCCTATTTATAAATAGGGAACTCTAATTTTTGTATAAAGTTGAAAAACCCTAGAAAATGTCTCAAATATACTTATTTTTTAAAAATAGACTTCTCGTTGTAAGTTCGTTTAAAACAGACTTCTTGCTGCGCAGTTTTCCAAAATAGACTTTAGAGCTTCAGAATATACTTTTTCAGGACAATTTCAGGATTCTTCACTTCAAATCTTTGATTCTCTTCATTCCTCACTTGGTTTTCTTAGATCTTTGGTATGTGAATTCTTCAATCTTGGTCTCCTAAGATCCATCCCTTGCTTTGGTGATTCTTGAGCATCAAATCCATGCTTTTTAGCACCATTTTTCAATCCAAGCTCTTAAATTCACATTGCAACACATACATGAGTAAATTAGAACACTAAGTTGATTCAAGTTTATAAAACCAAGATGTAAATGGGTAAAATTACGCAATATTTGAGTCTCAACAGTGGCGGGCCACCTCTCCTTTGCCGCATTACTCCCTGTCTGATAGTATGAGAAATCTGGAAAGCTAGGAACTCAGCTAAATTTGATGGGATCAGCCCAAATAGCAGTATGGTGATAAATCGCATTAAGTGGCTCCTTGCTAAAATCTTTTCTAGTTCCCCCTCCTTAAATCCGTCAAATGTTTCCACTAATCCAATCTTCCTCAAGTTTGGAATCTCAGCCACACCTCCTCCACCCAAGTCATGACATTTTTGTTAAATGGGTCAGATCTCCTGCGGGCTGGGTGAAACTGAATGTTGTGATGGTACTGCAGCTGGGAACCCGGGTCCGTATGAGGGTAGCGACATTTGCAGGAACTCAAACGGAGACCTCCTATTCATTTTCTTTTCAGGCTATAGCGAAGGCTCAAATAACAGGGCAGAACTTCGGGCTCTTCATGATGTTATGCTTTTCAGTATATCGTTAGGGCTTCACTAGGGGCTCATTGAGTCCGATTCTCATTTTGTGGTAGAGGCTTTCAAGGAGACCTTAAATCTTGACTGGAAATGGAACTATTGGTTGATAAGAATCAAGGGCCTTAAGGTGAAAGGAAAATTTTCCATATCACTCATTCCCTGTGAAATTAATGGGCCGGCTGATGGGCTTACTAGAGCAGGAGCGGCCAATCAGGGGAAGTTCTTGACGGACAAGATACATCCCTTCCCTCATTTCATCAAGGGCTTATTGTTCCTTGACAAAGTGGGTTTGGGGGCGTTAAGGGAGTCATGATTTTTCTATCTTTAGTTTGGTCGGTCTGGAGTTTGTATAGAGATATGATAGGCGGCCGGCCTCTTTTTTGTTTGCTTGTGTCTGCCCGAAGCTGTTTGTAATTTTGTTGATGAATTAATATATATTCAGTTTTCTTTTATAAAAAAAAATTGTTTGACTTGATTGAAATGGAATAATTTGACCCCAAGCACTAAAATAGGTAGATACATCGGGTGCGGTTGTATATGACTGAGACCTCAGAAGATCGGTCAGCTAATGACCAAGGCCTGAGAAGATTGGTTTCCTATTCAGCCACTCATAAGTTTGTTATAAGATTATTTGGTGATTATCAAAGCATTGATTTTTTCCTTTGAAGATGGGTTGCACCTTGTCTTCCGTACAAAAAGAATGTAGAAACAATTAGACAAAAAGAAAATACCTACAGTAAATCACAAAAATCAACTGTAAGACACCTTTTTGAAAGAAGAATTGGATATATTGAAAACAAAAATGGTTCAGCAAATAAGCAAAGACTTGGATTACTTCTAAAGATTATTGCTACTGGATTTCAACTAAGGATTACTGCTATTAGATTATAGCTACTCATAGGATAGAGCTAAGACATCGATTATAATAATGAAAGATAATTTGATTGGTTTGATTAGATTGACATGAGACGAGTTGTTTTGTTGAATCCCTTGCTATTTATAAATATCTCTTGCAGCTATCTTTTATACAAAAAAACTCATTCATCTCCACGTTGGTATTTAGATCATTTTTCTTTTCTTGATATGTGTCCCTCTAATCGTTCTTTTCACTTGTTTACGCTCTGTTTCTATTTGCCTCGATCGTACCCTGTCATTAGATGACATGTATCATCCAAACATTGCCGATTGTAATTTCATAAAAAGTGCTCTAATGTCTCTAAATATTTTTCACATACTACATCTTTCCCATGTAATAATATGTTGCATTTTCTAATTGATTATTCTAAAAATGGTCATAAATAAGGTACAACACACTCAAGAAATTTTTAATGGTAGACATTCAGTCACCACTATCCCCGTGGTGTGGTCCACATGAGATTTAGATCTGCTAAAATGAAGTGGCAAAATAGGTGAATGGTGTGGATAAAACACACGTCATGGTGGGTGCGCATAGCACCGTCCAGTACCAAGTGGCTACTGGCTGTGCCAATAAGCAATCCCCTCCATGTACCACACATATGACACATGTGTACAATAATCCGTGCCAAAGAGCCTGTGAGCTCCCTCATTGCTTGCACACACTCATTTAAATAAAAAATAAAAAATCTTTGATTGGATCATCTTAACGATCTAAGAACCAGACTTTTTCTCAGTGAATGTTGTTCATTTCTGTTCTTATCTCCATTTATATGCCATTGATCGAAGGGTTAGGGTTGTGCAAATAGTGCGAAATTTTTGCTCATTCAATTTCTGACCTTAAATGAACGTTCTATCGGGTCACCGTATGCCACGCAACCATTTTACAGAGCACGTGCTACAACCATCCCTATGCAAGATAGAAGTGAGGGGAGTGGATTAGGTGCGCCCTTACCATGGGACCCACCGTGTGCGTGCTTGCGTGTGTGTGTGTGTACACACACACATATACACGTGTAAATATGTACATACATACATATACATACATACATATATATATAGGGCCTACCTAGATCATTTATTGAGTGTGTCCCACTTGGATAAGGGGTTAGACTATGTTTTATTCGCATCCAAAACTCAGGTGGGCCCCACCAAATGCTTTTATATGTTTTAGGCATGCATGTCTTCACATGGTTTTAGATGGTATGCCCCACATCATTTCTGTATAAGGTTGATTTTTGGGATATCTCATAACCTAAAGGGAACCCATCAAATGCATAGTGTTAACGTTCGACACGCATCTCAGTAGGGCCAACATAGCTTGAAGTTCCGATGAGTCAACCTAATTAGAGGTGTACATGAGTTGAGCCGAGCCGAGCTTTGCCCAGCTCGTGCTCGACTCAGACTGCTCGAGTCTCAGCTTATGGCCAGCTCGGCTCGGCATTCGAGCTCGGAACAGCAACTTGTGCTCGGCTCGGCTGTAATGCCCCGCGGTTCAAAAAAGGAACAGTGTCCTAAGGCACTCACGTGCGAACTGACTCAAGACCGAACGATTCTATCACACATATGGGCTTAAGACGGGTTAATTAACTCCAAATTACCCTTTCGTACAATTTAAATTAAATTAAGATCAGGCCGAGCATAGGCCATAAAGCCAGTCGGCCGAGTCATACTTAGCGACTATCTATATATGCTGTGTATTGCCTGAGGAAGGTCCAAAAATTCTAAAACTTTGTCAGCTTCTTGGGTCCACTGGGCTTGTGGTCCCAAGCGGACGTCAGGCCCTAATGATGCCTAGAAATGTCGAACATCGCTACCCCGTTGGCACTTGCAAACCGCGAGTCGCTTGGCCTTAAGAAAGGAAATCCTGAAACTTAACCAATTGGCCGTGCAGCTTAAGTCAGCAAATCTGAGCGTTCTAGGTGTCGGATCTCTTTTAAATTCACACCAAAGATTGGAAATAATTCCCGACCTTTGCCTATAAAATCTGGCCATTGATCGTGGAACGGTGACTGTTGATCACGAATCGAGTCGCTGCGGCAAGACCCTGGATCCGTTTGCGATCAAACTTCACCCAACCCTTCATCGGGTCATGAAGCACCTATTCCATATGTCAGATGGGTCAGGGGTCCATCAGAGCAGCTCTAATAACATAAAACGGGCCCCACATGGCTAATTGAGGAATTTTCTCAAACGTTAGGGTCAAAGGAAATAATTTTGGGCATATATAAACTTAGCCCTCTCTCTTAAACCCATTTTTCAGCAACTGAGAAAGAGACAGAGAGAGAGAGAGTGGGAAGAGAGAGAAGGCCCCACCTTGATGTGCGTGTGAGTTTGGTGCTTAGATTTTGAAGATCTCGGCATCTTCACCTCTCCTTTACCGACGAATTCCATCGTTCTTCGCTGCTAGAAGAAGAAATTCCAACTCATCTAAGGTAATTTAGAAAATTTTTGACTCACTTCCCTGATTCTACAACATTCATATAATTCTTGTCCATTCAATGCAATGCAGGACCCCGACACATCGAGCTTGCGGACTCGGCGTCGCTAGAATCATCTCAGCAACCTCCAACCAAGTTTAGGTGAGGACCATTACCTTTAGGTGGCCAGTCATCACGCTTAGAGTAGGTTTAATGAGCGTGGTTAGTGTATTGTTAGTGCATGTGGCTGAATTTTCATTTGGACTGCATATATAGGTTATTGGACTAGGAATTACCAAAATATTGGGAAGGGATTTGGCCTTATTATCCCAAATTGTGACTTGTGCAACTGCATGCTCATGTAGGGTACAAGTATCTAAATTTCTCCAAATTTGTTGTTAGTTTATTCTTATTTTCTGGTTTGGTGTTAACTATGCTTAACATGATGACATAGATTGCTGTAGAATGGTAATTTGTGGTTGACTTCCTGATTTTATGAGTAATCCTACTTGAGTGAAAGCTTAAAACATTGTAAGTTGTTAATTGGATGAGTCACTTGTCTGAATTTTCAAGTTATGGCTGAATAATGTGATGTATGGTTAGCCTATAGGAGATTTATCTCGGTATATAGTTGTATGACTATCCATGTGATCGTATAAGCTGAAATATGTCATGTTGAATCTGTAAATTCGAGTGGAATATTGTATGTTGCTGTCCTTGTAATGATCACACTAAAATCTTGCCTTCCATACTTGAATTGCATTCAAGAAATATATGTTTGTGGTGCATTGTTGTATATTTTCCTTATGGATCGGCCGATTACCTGGAAGTTCTTGGGCGGTCCTTGTTAGACCTATCCCTAAGTGAATCTGGACCGACAGTTAAACCATAAGTCGTTGTCTATAATTGGACTACATGAGATCTTGTTCTCAGGCTGATTAGTTATAGTTCAACCCGTCGGGGCACATTGACTATTAGTTAACCATCATTGTATGTTAACATTATTTGATCATGACTGTATGAACCCGAAGTACCCTAAGACCATTGTGCCCATTTTAAAATATGATTTATGGTCCACAAAGTCTCATGAGCCAGGGATGATGGTATGAGACACTATGCCCGTGCTGTCGGCCTATGCTGAGGTGACGAGCCTTCCTGTAGTATCCATTGAGCATTTGAACTCGTGAGCTGGGAACGGTAGTATGGGACACTGTAGACGACCTCCCTACAGTGACCGCGAGTGGGACATCTATGTACCAATTTTGATTTCGTCCATGTTATATTTTGTTCGAAATTAAT
Organism: Magnolia sinica; assembly: GCF_029962835.1. Lineage (NCBI taxonomy): Eukaryota > Viridiplantae > Streptophyta > Magnoliopsida > Magnoliales > Magnoliaceae > Magnolia > Magnolia sinica. The sequence continues at coordinate 130,718,807 of NC_080574.1, read as the reverse complement.
GACCCCCAATTCAGGGCTAAGGATCGCGAGAGCCACATAACCACGGCCCTTGAGCCGCTTGATCGGCTTAGGGCAATAACTTCACTAAGGGTATTCTGGTTTCCCCAACCTGCTGAATGAATGAACTTAACTAACCAACTAGGCTAACATATTCCATGACATTGCATTTATATTATTACCGATTATGTAGTCGAGGTTGCTTTTGAGGGAGAATTGTTTCATTGCGAACGTAAAATGTCATCGCTTGAGGGAGTGCTGGTTTTTTGTGAGGAGTATGTATCATATCATAACCATGCATTTGCATTAACAACAGTGTTTAGGAATCTATACTGTTTGTTGTTCATTAAATATATTTTCTGCATGATAATTTGATGTCTATTGCTAATGGTACCACTGAGTTGATCACTCACTCCCACTCTGGGACGGTATTCTAAAACACCAACCAGAACTCGATATAAATGCAAGTACCTTGGAGCAGCACTCATTGGACGATGTTGGTGTTGACGATGATGAGGAGTGGGCATACTACCAGGAGCTTGGCGAGCCTTGTTAGCACTGTGGATGTCGGCGGGACTGGGCCAGATCCCAGGTCATTTTGGGGGTTGATGGGTGTTTAAATTTAATCCATGGATTGCTGTTAAATTAAATTTATTAAATTAACATGGTGGATGAGAACTTTTTATTAAACTAATTGGTTAGTAGCATTTGAATCCTAAGTACCTGATTAGAAATCGAATATGCTTAGATAAATTCATCATCGCTTATTAATACCTGTTAAATGTATGCATTTGCTCATTATTGCATATGTGAAACTCGGGAATTTGGGAGTCGAGTAGCTACTCGGCCCTCAAATTTAAGGGCGCTATAACTTGGTATCAGAGTATGATTTGGATTAAAATATGCCTAGGGTAATACGTTCAACACGACGCACTCTGACTTAGGAGGGAGCAACTGAATTTAAAAATAGTACTAGGATCCTGAAACTTTGTCTAATCAGTGAGTCGACCCCTGTAGACTGGCTTAGGATAATAACTTGAATTACATAAGTTGTATGAAGTAATCTAAGTCACTTCTAACTAGAAATTAGACGGTCTAAGCTAACCAAGAATAAACAATATAAGCCTAAGTCACTTTAATAGCACAGGGGACCTCTGCAGTCTAGTTTATAGATTTAGCGGACCCAATTGATGTTGGATCGGTTTGATCCCAGCTAAGACGAACCAAGGATGTGTCTATATTAAATCTAAATCACCTAAGCCAGTGTACTCAGTCTTCGAACTCCCCATTTAGACAGAAAATAGCCCCTAGACCATAGTACGTGCACTATATTCAACATAGGGACGAAATGGATCATCTAGGGGGACCCAGGGGGTCCCACGGAGCAAAAACCTACGTCCTAGGGGGTGGGGAGGCGGCACTGCCAACACCTCCAGACAGGCGCGGCGGCACCGCCGGCCCGGGCATGTGGGCCCCTCTCATATGAGGGGGTCTCCTCCACTTGGCCCTACACCCTTTTAAACCCCCTTTTTTGCCCCATTTCAAACCCTCTACTACCCTCTAAACCTCTCCTAAACCCTCCTTCACTCTCAAATCTTCTTCTTCATGCTTGTAGGGCCTCTTTTCTTCTCGCGTGCTTCATTTTTATCCTCTTCTTACTCTCAACCTTCCTAAATCCCCCTTACACTTCTCAAACTTCTCTCATTGGGGCACAAAATTCCCTTCCTAAGGTCCTATAACCTCCATCTCTTTGAAATCTCTCCATTCCATACACTTTTCCATCTCCATGGCTTTCTTTGAGGTGGTAACCTCCATTTTTTCTATCTCCATGCTCCTTTCTCTCATGGGAAAGAAGCGAACGGCCTCGGATGAAGCCGGGCCTAGCCGTTCGAGAGAATCCAAGAAAAAGGCGAGTGCCGGTGCAAGTTCGAGCACCGAGCGAAGGTCGAAGCGGGACCTTGATCCCCAAGTCCCTTTAGCAAGGTCTTTACCGGCGGGCATTGAGCTCGGTAAGTTTCATCAATGTAAGGTTGTTTTTGAAACTCATGTGGATGAGAAGCTGTTTGGAGAATTTTTGGTGATTGACTACCTTCTGATGAATGGTTGGGTTCCCATGTTCAAAGGGAACTTTCATGCTAGCGAGGGCTTTGTGCGAACTTTTTACGCCCACATTAGAGACCCAACCCTCGAGCCGCTCCAATTTATCATCCCTTTGGGCCGATAAGAAGCCAAATTTGATGTAGATGTTATGGCCCACATCATGGAAGTAGAACGCAACATTGTTCATGCCAGTGAGACCAATCTCAATGAAAGGCAGGAGAGAGATTGTTGCACAGTTTCTTATGCGGTTAACCTGCTGAATGGAGGCGAGAGAACAGCCTTAAGACGACCCACATGACCCTTAACTATCGTCTGCTCCACCGTATATGCACGTATAATGTGTATTTTAGGTCGAGCAATCGCATGGAGAGAACTAGATTCATGTTGGACTTCCTATATCGAGTAGGACAAAGAGATAAAGTGTGCCTGCCCACTCTTGTCTTAACCCAAATCGTGAGGGCCCCGCATCCAATCAGGAGGATCAGTCCCTCCCATTTGGCCGATTAATTTGTAAAATTGCCCGTAATTTTAGGTTCAGACTGCACCTGGATGATCTCGCCCCTATCCACTCCATAAATGAGAACATCCTCAACAACATGAAGATAAGCCCCAAGCAGCGTCTGGCCCGACTGGAGGAGCTGGGGGATGAGATAGAAGAAGAGACTGAAAATGAGGAAAGCGAGGATGAAGAACAGGAAGAGGAAGCAGAGGCCCGGGGCTCCAATTGAGAGCCTCCTGCCACCCATAGCGAGCGGGAAACCTTGGCCAAAGTGGTGGAGAACCAGGAGTATTTGAAGAAGAAATTCAAGAAGATGCCTCGCACTCTGAAGGCCCTCCTGTGCTGCATGCAGGATAAGGGAGCAGCTCCACCCTCGCTGGAGTCGGAGGATTAGGAGTGTAGCATGTGTTTGTTTCCTCTTTTTGTACTAGCCTTGGATGGGCTTAGTTTGGTTGTTTGTGTTGTGAATATTGGATTTTTTTCTTTCTGTTGGACTAGTAATCATGCAACCTATGTCATTATACATGAAATGTCGTAGCATATGCCACAGTGACAAATTTTACCAATGAAATACATGAAACTACTTTGGTTAAAGTGATATGTGGAATGTTTGGTGAATTGATGATGTGTGTGTGATGACACTCTAATGTTGTGACTAACATGCCCTGAGTTTGTGGATGTTGTTATCTAAATATTGAGATGTTGGCTTTCAGGACGATGAGGCCATAAGGTGACAGCCGTCTGGTCCGCCTAGCCTTGGGCGGGAGAGACGACCGTGAACGGCTCAACCCCTAATGAACTACCTTTCTAGTCAAGGCAGAGCCAGTTAAGTGGATATGGACAGTCAGATGTTGACCCAACTCCCTAGGGCACCTCAAATTCATGGTGAGACCTCTACTCACTATATCGTCCTAGTTGGAGGCACTATGGAGTAGATGTTGCACGTGATGCAACAACAACAACAGTCGTTACATACCTTAGTGGGAGCAATGGCCCATCATATGAATGCACCATTGCTAGGCCAAGTTGGAACGTCAGCAGTGACATACAATCTTTTTGAGCGCTTTCAGAGGTTAAGACCGCTTACCTTTGGTGGTACTCATAGACCCGAGGAGATTGAGAGTTGGGTAAACCGGGTTACGAAAGCGATCCGACCTCTTCACTGTTCAGAAGCTGAGCAGGTGGAACTGATATCCTACCTGTTTGAGAAGGAAGTTGACATTTGGTGGGACAGTGTGTTGAGAACGGTCCTTGAAAATTTTATATGAAAGTGGGAAGACTTTGAGACACGTTTCTTCTAAAAGTATTTCCCACGTACCTACCATATAGAGAAGGAGAACGAATTCTTGCGCCTCTAACAAGGAAGTATGTTGGTGGCCGAATATGAAAACTAGTTCACCGAATTATTTTGTTATGTGCTGAAGATCGTGGCTGACGAAGAGACGCACATGAGGCGTTTTCTCGAAGGTTTGAGGGCCGGGATTCATACAAAAATGTGATGTGCGAATATTCGAACTTATGTGGAATTGGTGGAGATTTCCCTGTGGTCAGAGCAGGATGACAAAAGGATTTCTCAGGCACGTGTGCAAGCCGAGTCCAGAGGAAGAATAAGAGGACAATCCTCGTCCTCATCAGGAAGAAGAGTGCCACCCAATCCACCTCTCAAGCACATGCCTTTACCACCCGCGCACACTCGCCCTGACCGAGTATGCAGGTATTGTCGGAAGGTGAGTCATTCAGAGGCCTACTATTTTTTGAGAATGAGAGATCACGGGTACGTACCCCCTCAGCTAGTAAGCCGTCCGCCGCAGCTATCATTACCTGCACCCTCTCAACGTGCCGCAAGCCCATCTCAGCAGCCTCGTAGGTAGTCGGCCCCTCAAATTAGGCTGCCGTCTCGACCTACATATCAACCCAACCGACCTCAGCAAGCATGAGTTCACGCTTTGATAGCAGACGGCGTTGATGCAGCCACGACTACTCCTGTAGCATTTGAGGTCACGACCCATGTTCAAGGTACTCCTGTATTTCTTTTTGTGGACACTAGGTCCATAGCTTCACTTATATCATCCACAATTGTTAAGAGTCTAAGGCTATCAACTGCTCCCCTATCAGGGTAAGAATTATAGTGGTAGCCGAAATGCTCACCGAAGCTACATCCGTCAACCGAGGGTGTCCCATAGACTTTGGGAGAAAGAGGATTCATGTGGATCTTATTGTCACAAAGGTCTTCTACTATGACATAATCTTGGGAATGAATTAGCTCTCCACAATGAGAACCGAAATCGATTGCGAGGACCGAACGGTGACCATATATGAAGATGGTAGCTCTCCCTTCATGTTCACAGTACAGGTTAGCTACCCACAATGAGTCCTTTATTATGCTTCATTAGAAGAAGATTACGAAGAGATTTCATTAACTTGCACCCCCATAGTGAGTGACTTTGCTGATGTGTTAAAGAACATTTTGGGACTTCCTCCCTGGCGGGAGATTGACTTCACCATTGACTTGTTGCCGGGCACTGCACCCATTTCTCTCCCAACTTATCAGATGACTCCGTATGAAATGGAGGAACTCCGACTTCAAATTGATGGATTGTTAGAAGCGGGTTTTATTCGACCCAGTGTGTCTCCATGGGGAGCCCTAGTTGTGTTCATGAGAAAGAAAGATGACTCCCTGCGTTTGTGTATAGACTACCGGAGATTGAATCAGGTCACCATAAAGAACAAATATCCATTACCTCGAATTGATGATCTATTCGACCAATTGAGAGGTGCTCAATAATTCTCAAAGATTGACCTGTAATCCGGATACCACCAACTGTGGATTAAACCTAAAGATGTGCCAAAGCCGGCGTTCAAAACTAACTTTGGGCACTATGAGTACTTGGTTATGCCTTTTAGACTCACAAATGCACCAGCTATGTTCATGGACCTGATGAATAGAGTCTTTAGGCTATTCCTGTATCGGTTTGTCATCATATTCATAGACAACATTCTAATTTATTCCAAGAGTCGCCAAGAACATGAAGAACATCTGCGAGCGGTCTTAGAAATGCTCAGGTGGAACAATCTATATGCCCAGTTTCGAAATGCGACTTCTAGAAAGAAGATGTGAAAATTTTGGGCCACGTGATGTCTAAGGAAGGCATCTATGTGGATTTGGCCAAAGTGGCAGCAATACAAGACTGGAAGCGGTCGAGCTCGGTGACAAAAGTTAGAAGCTTCCTGGGATTGGCGGGATACTACCGTCGATTCATCAAAGATTTTTTAAAGATCGCTTGACCGTTATCCCAGCTCACCTGAAGGGATCTCAAGTTTACTTGCAATGAAAAGGCGGAAGCGGCCTTTAAGGAGTTGAAGGAACAATTAACTTCAGCCCTAGTGCTCATTCTACCTGAACAAGGGGTTAAGTACACCATTTTTATTGATGCATCCATGTGGGTCTAGGTTGTGTCCTCATGCAGAAGGACAGAGTTATTGCTTATGCTTCTTGACAATTGAGGAAACATGAAGAGAATTACCCCGCTCATGACCTTGAACTAGCCACAGTCATATTTGCCCTGAAGATATGGAGACACTATCTGTATGGGGAAGAATTTGAACTCTTTTTTGACCACAAGCAACTCAAGTACATCTTCACCCAGAGAGATTTAAATATGAGACAATGACGATGGATGGAGACCTTAAAGGACTTTAAATTCGAGGTTTCCTACCATCCTAGTAAGGCCAATCTAGTGGCAGATGCCTTGAGCTGAAAGAAGACTATCGAATTTGCGGCTCCACTAATGGTAGAAGAGTGGAATATGGTAGAATTTGTGCAAGACTTCGAGCTGAAACTGAGAATAGATGAACAATATAAAGTCATTGCACATATCCACGCCCAACCTATGATTGACAGCCAGATCATTGAGGCTTAAAGGACAGATGAGTTACTATTGAAAATGAGAGAACTTACGGCCGTTCGAAGTGATTCTGAATGGAGAATCGGTACTGATGGAGGTTTACGCTTTCAAGGCCGTCTCTGTCTCCCAGATCATCTTAAGTTGAAGGAAACATTGCTAGCTGAGCCCCATAACTCCAAGCTAGCTATGCACCCTGGAAGCACCAGGATGTACCAGGACCTTAAGCGAAATTACTAGTGGGACAACATGAAAAGAGAGATAGCTGGCTTTCTATCTCGATGTCTTACATGTCAATAAGTCAAGGCAGAACATCGTCGACCGCTAGGTCTCTTATAGCCTATGCCACTTGCTGAATGGAAATGAGACTACATTTCCATGGATTTCATTGCTGGCCTACCCAGAACGAAGAAAGGGCATGATTCAATTTGGGTAATTGTGGACCGATTGACTACATCGGCTTACTTCCTACCTATTCGAACTCCGTACTCTGCAGACGACCTAGCCAGATTGTATATCAAGGAGATAGTCCGACTTCATGGTGTTCCTTTGGAAATTGTGTCGGACCGAGACACACAATTCACTTCAATGCTCTGGACCCAAATGCAAGACACCATGGGAGTCAAGTTGAATTTCAGCATCACTTTTCACCCTCAAACTGATGGACAGACGGAACGGGTAAATCGAATACTAGAAGATATTTTGAGAGCATGTACATTGGATTTCTTGGATAGTTGGGATGAATGTCTCCCTTATGCCGAATTTGGTTACAACAACATCTTCTAAGCTAGCATCGGCATGAAACCCTACGAAGCCTTATACGGGCACCCCTACCGAGCTCCACAATGTTGGGCTGAAGTTGGCGAGAAAAGTTTGTTGGGACCTGAAATAGTACATGCAACTACTGAAAGGATTGAAATTATTAGACGATGATTACTGACGACCCAGAGCAGACAAGAGTTATGCAGACACAAGGCGAAGGGATTTGAAATTCGAAGCTGGAGACCATGTATTTCTGAAGATCTCACCAATGAAGGGAGTTCTACGCTTTGGTAAAAAGGAAAAACTTACCCCACGATATATCAGCCCTTTTCAGATCTTGGATCAGATAGGACCGGTTGCGTATCCCTTGGCTTTGCCTACTCCCCTCACTAGCATGCATATTATATTCGACGTCTTCATGCTTAAGAAGTACGTTCCGGATCCTTCACACATCATCCAGTGGGAACACGTGGAACTTAAGGACAATGCCACGTATATCCTTAAACCTACCAAGATTTTGGACAAGAAAGAGAAAGTTTTGCGAAATAAGGTGATTCCGCTAATAAAGGTATTATGGACACACCATGGAGAAGAAGAAGCTACTTGGGAAACGGAAACTGAAGTTCGTAAACACTACCCCAACATTCTTAAGCAATTCAAGCAGGTAAAAATTTTGAAGATGAAAATTTTTTTTGTAAGGGGGGTAGATTGTAACGCCCCGTCCAAAAAGGGAACAATGTCCTGAGGCACTCACGTGTGAACTGACTCAGGACCGAACGATTCTATCGCACGTATGGGCTCAAAACGGGTTAATTAACTCCAAATCACCCTTTTGTACAATTTAAATTAATTAAGATCAGGCCGAGCATAGGCCGTAAAGCCAGTCGGCTGAGTCATACTTAGCGACTGTTTGTACGGGCTATGTATCACCCGAGGAAGGTCCAAAAATTCTAAAACTTTGTAAGATTCTTCGGCCCACTGGGCTTGTGGTCCCACGTGGATGTCAGGCCTTAATAATGCCCAGAAATAGTCGAATAGCGTTGCCCTACAGGCACTTGCAAACCGCAAGTCGCTAGGCCTTAAGAAAGGAAATCTTAGAATTTAACCAATTAGCCCTGCTGCTTGAGTCAACAAATCTGGGCGTTCCAGCCGTTGGATCTTTACTAAATTCACACCGAAGGTTGGAAATAATTCTCGGCCTTTGCCTATAAAATCTGGCCGTTGATCGTGGAACGGTGACCGTTGATCATGAATTGAGTCGCTGCGGCAAGACCCCTCGTCCTTTTGCGATCAAACTTCACCCAACCCTTCATCGGGTCATGAAGCACCTATCCCATATGTCAGATAGGTCAGGGGTCCATCAGAGTAGCTCTAATAACATAAAATGTGCCCCATATGGCTAATTGGGAAATTTCCTCAAACGTTAGGGTTAAAGGAAATAATTATGGGCATATATAAACTCAGCCCTCTCTCTCAAACCCATTTTTAGTAGCTGAGAGAGAGAGAGAGAGAGAGAGAGAGAGAGAGAGAGAGAGAGAGAGAGAGTATGTGTGTATGTGTGTGTGGGAAGAGAGAAGGCCCTACTTTGATGTGCATGTGAGCTTGGTGCTTGGATTTTGAAGATCTCAGCATCCTCACCTCTCCTCTACCGACAAATTCCATCGTTCTCCGCCGTTGGAAGAAGAAATTCCAACCCATCTAAAGTAATTTAGGAATTTTTCACCTTATTTCCCTGATTCTACAACATTCATATAATTCTTGTCCATCCAATGCCATGCAAGGCCCTAACACCTCGAGCTTGCGGACCCAGCGTTACTAGAATCATCTTAGCAACCTCCAACCAACTTTAGATGAGGACCATTACCTTTAGGTGGCCGGTCATCGCGCACAGAGTAGGTTTAATGAACGTGGTTGGCGTATTGTTAGTGCATGTGGCTGGATTTTCATTTGAACTGCATATATAGGTTAATGGACTAGGAATTACCAAAATATTGGGAAGGGATTTGGCCCTATTATCCCAAATTGTGACTTGTGCATTTGCATGCTCATGTAGGGTACAAGTATCTAAATTTTCCTAAATTTTCTACTAGTTGATTCTTGTTTTCTGGTTTGGTGTTAACTATGCTTAACATGATAACATGGATTGTTGTAGAATGGTAATTTGTGGTTGACTTCCTGATTTTATGAGTAATCCTACTTGGGTGAAAGCCTGAAACATTGTAAGTTGCTGATTAGATGAGTCACTTGTCTGAATTTTCAAGTTATGGCTGAATAATGTGATGTATGACTGGCCTATAAGAGATTTATCTCGGTATATAGTTGTATGACTGTCCATGTGATCGTATAAGCTGAAACATGTCATGTTGAATCTGTAAATTCGGGTGGAATATTGTATGTTGCTGTCCTTGTAATGATCACACTAAAATCTTGCCTTCCATACTTGAATTGCATTCAGGAAATGTATGTTTGTGGTACATTGTTGCATATTTTCCTTACGGATCAGCTGATTACCTGGAAGTTCTTGGACTGTCCTTTTTAGACCTGTCCCCTAAGTGAATCTGGCCCGACAATTGAACTGTAGGTCGTTAGCAGTAGTTGGACTACATGAGATCTTGTTCTCAGGCCATTAGTTATAATTCAGCCCGTCGGGGCACAATGAATATTAGTCGACCATCCTTGTATGTTAACCTTATTTGATCATGCCTGTATGAACCCAAAGTACCCTAAGACCATTGTGCCCATTTAAAAATATAATTTACGGCCCACAAAGTCTCATGAGCCAAGGATGGTGGTATGAGACACTATGCCTGTGCTGTCGGCCTACGCGGAGGTGATGAGCCTCCCCATAGTTTCCATTGAGCATTTAGACTCGTGGGCCGAGAACGGTAGTATGAGACACTGTACTTGCGCTGTCGGCCTGTGTTGGGGTGACGACCTCCCTATAGTGACCGCGAGTGGGACATCTAAGTTTCAATTTTGATTTCGTCCAAGTTATATTTTGTTCGGGATTGGCGACCCCAATTCAGGGCTAAGGATCACGAGAGCCACATGACCACGACCCTTGAGTCGCGCGATCGGGTTAGGGCAATAACTTCACTAAGGGTATTCTAGTTTCCCGAACCTACTGGACGAATGAACTTAACTAACCAACCAGGCTAACATGTTCTATGACATTGCATTTATATTGTTGGTGATTATGTAGTCGAGGTCACTTTTGAGGGAGTGTTGTTTCATTGCAAACGTAAGATGTCATCGCTTGAGGGAGTGCTGATTTTTTTTAGGAGGATGCATTATATCATAATCATGCATTTGTATTAACAACAATGTTTAGGAATCTATGCTGTTTGCTATTCATTAAATGTATTCTTTGTATGATAATTCGATGCCTATTGCTAATAGTTCCACTGAGTTGATTACTCACTCCCACTCTGGGACAGTGTTCTAAAACACCAACCAAAACCCGATATAGATGCAGGTACCCTAGAGCAGCACGTATTGGATGATGTTAGTGCTGACGACGACGAGGAGCGGGCGTACTACCAGGAGTTTGGCGATCCTTGTTAGCACAGTGGATGTCGGCGGGACTGGGCCAGAGCCTAGGTCATTTTGGAGATTGATGGTGTTTGAGTTTAGTCCATAGATTCCTGTTAAATTAAATTTATTAAGTTAACATGGTGGATGAAAACTTTTTATGAAACTAATTGCTTAGTAGCACTTGAATCTTAAGTACCTGATTAGAAATCAAATATGCTTAGATAAATTCATCATTGCTTATTAATACTTGCTAAATGTATGCATTTGTGACTCATTATTGCATACGTGGCACTCGAGAATTCGGGAGTCGAGTAGCTACTCGGCCCTCAAATTTTGGGGCACTACATCGGCCGAGTTCGAGTTCGAGTTCGAGTTCGAGTTTTCGAGCTGAGTTCTGAGTTCGGAGGAGGGAGAGAGTAAAGAGATTGGACGGCAACCATGCGGCGGTGCAGGTAAGGGAGCAGGAGGGAGAGAGACGAGTAGAGAGGGCCGTGCGGGTAAGGGAGGATGAGAGAGAGAGAGAGAGAGAGAGAGAGAGAGAGAGAGAGAGAGAGAGAGAGAGAGGTTAGCTTAGCCGACTGAGAGAGAGGGAGGAAGAGAGGGTTAGGGAGGAGATTCTAGGGTTCATGCGGGCTAGGATGGTTTTTGAAAATGGGTAGGGTTTTTTTTTTTTTTTTTGAAGGGTATATATACCCTGTACCTAGTCGAGCCAAGTCGAACCGAGTCGAGCCGAGTTCGAGCAATATTCGAGTCGAGTCGAGCTGGGGCAAGATTGAACTCGGCTCGAACTCGTTTCAAGCTCCAAAAATCAGCTCAGCTCGGTTCGAACTCAGCTTCAATTTGAGTAGAGTCGAGCTTTTTTGAGTCGAGTCAAGCGAGCTACGCACTGAGCTAACTCTGCTCATGTACAGCCCTAAACCTAATAGTACCATGCATTAACGTGGGCTCCCTGGTAAGGGCCGCACCTAATCCACCCCCAAGAAGTAAGGCTCTCCCACAGTACACACGGCACCACCTAAACCACCCATATGGCGGGACCAAGTGTAAACGGATTCTAAGTAATCTGAAAGTGTGATCATAATCGTGTGGCAACTAGCAATTCAGAACATGCTGTCATGGTTAGTTAATTATGTACTCATGGTTGCTGACTAATTAATTTCCAATGGTTAGTCAGTCATGTAATTATGGTTGCTGACTAATCATTCAGGAAATCATCTGTCCAATAGTCTAATTCATGAACGGGATAGGCTGTCTAATACGACTTGTCCAAGGGAAGTGGAAATCCTGGCGTGTTGACGTCACCGAGTTATGTTGTCCCCACTATAATGTATGTGTTATATCCAAACCGTTCATCTATTTGGTGAGATCATTTCATATTATAAGCCTAAAAATGAAGCAGATCCAAAATTCTAAGTGGACCACAATACAGAAAGCAGTGGGGCAATGATGCCTTCTAGTGAAACCTTCATAGGGCCCACTATGATATTTATTTTCCATTCAACCTATTGATAAGGTCACAAAGACATGGATGAAATCAAACATCAGCTTCATCCAAAACTTCTGTAGCCCCAAGATTTTTTCAATAACATGCGTTCAATCCAAGTGCTTTCCATCGTGTGATCCACTTAATCTTTATATCTACATCATTTTCGGGCTCATGACTTAAAATGATCTCACAAAATTTATAGACAATTTGGATATAAGACATATATCATGGTATACAGAACTTGATGATGTCAACACACCAAGCAATCCACCTTGGTCGAATTAAAAAATGAAAATTCCATTGATATGAGGTTAGGATTTTCGATTCTCTAATTTGGAGTGCATGCCATATGGCATAAAAAAGGCAATTCCTCCATAGAATGAAATACATGTGGGCCCCATGTTTTCAAATCCGGACTATTTGGCTGGTGGGCTGTTCTGTGGATGGGCCATCACAAAAATCTCACGTTGCATATGAACTGTTACAAGAGAATATGGTCGGGGGTCCAAATTTCGTGAATAAAAAGGTCCTTTGCTCTTTATATTGTGGCCCACCTGAGATGTGGATTAGGCTAGATTTTGAATCTAGGCATGACATTGAGGGGGCACATCTAATGGACGGGATGGATGGAACTTACACGAATTATTAAAACCCACACAATAACCATGCGTTCAAACGATGTAATCATTCCCCCTACTTTTACTAAAAGTGGATTTTGATCTTTTTGTTCCAATAACAAATAAGATGAAGCAGACTCAGGAACCCTAAGTCTCTTTAGGATAAACATATCGCAAGCAACAAAAAAGTCTTTAGGGCTAGATTCGAAGGATGACAAGCCAGCCTACTAACCCTTAAGAATAATTTCATTATTTTAACCAATTGAGTAAGAATTTGCAAATTGATGTAGCCAAGGTCGTCCGGCCTTATAGGGCAAGATTCAGGCCCCTAAACTCAGCCCAATGGCTGGGCCTAGGCTTGAAATTGCCTCGTATCTGGGCCCAGCCAGGATCAGGCTAGCAATGAATGCCCCGACCTGGCCCATTGGCTTGAGCGAAACATCATGTGGGCTACAATCGCGGAAAAGTATGTCTAATATGGAGATAATACCATCTTAATGTTGAAACAGTCTTTATACCAATGAGCCATGAATGAGGACCCAATTTTCAAATTTAGGTAATGTATAATGATCGAAATTATTTATTTAATCGATGAGACTAATGTTAGATGTGGCACGGACGCATTCTTAACATGGTGGGATCAAAACGAAAGTAGAGGTAGTCTGTATCGGAGCTCAAATCTATGTATGTGTGTCTAGTTTGAAAAAATTCATTCTAATTAAAAAGAATTTGTCATTCGAAGTGTGAATTATAAATTAATTGTAACTATTGATTCGGGTATTCATTCAGTACACGAGAAAGCATATGCTTTCAGCTCAAAATAAAAAAATTAAGAAAAATTTATTATTTCTAATAATTTGAAATTTTATTTTTATTTTTAGAGTTTTAGATTTTCAATTTTTTTATAGATTGATTGTGGTCACGTCATAAAACAAAGGTTAATTCAATGCCTTTTATTTTTGACAAAACTTGCTATTTGGATAAGTTCTGTTCCAGTTGACAATACTTTTATTATTTTTTATAATTACAAATTAAGATTTTATTTTATTTTTCTTTATTAAGTGTGTAATTGAGAAAAAAAACCATTATAGGCATTGCAATAAAGTATTTAAATTCTGTCTCTTATTTTATTTTTTTTAAGATTCAAAAACTACCTTATGCCTTTTTCGACTGGCCAGGCAATGGACCCTTTTGAGCTAATTTGAGCCTGGGCCGGAGAAAGGGTTTTGGGAGCTAGTGCAGAGCTGGGCCAACCTCGGTGTGGGCCATTATCAATCCTAATGAGCTGAACGGTCGGATTTTTGTTTCAGGTAAGCTGAGGATGGAGACTTTCATATGCATTGTAAGGATGTCCGGAACGATAGAGCTGCATGTCAATCTAGTATAAAACCAAGACCTGTAGGTGATCAGTTTTCCATTGACGGTTCGTTGGTGGAAATGGCTTGATTCTGGAAGTGTGCTTTTGCACACCTGTTAAATGGTGGTGGACAACTTGATATTGTTTCATACACTTAGACCAATCCTGGCCATCTAAATTATGGCCCGTGTTGTGGCTGGATCATGGCCCCGAAATTACAATGGTTGAATGGTGTTAACCGTTTAATTGGTGTCCATCAGATAGACGCTTAATGGTTAGCCTTCCAAAATCAAGGGTTGGTTCAAATTGCTGAGTTCATCTGATCAGTCTGACTTTCTGAATCAGTTCAATTCATTGCAGATCTTACGGACGGCTTGGATTGACGTGTAACATGGAACGAATCACCACCATTTAAGACAGAGTGACGAGCTCAATTCTCCCAACGAAAAACGAAGAGAGCGGATTGCCTCTGTGCCTGGGGATGTATGGGAGTATACAGATATGTCCGTGACAAATCCACTCCGTCCATCTGTTTTGAAAGACCGAAATAGAACAGGATTCTAAAAATCTGGCAATTCCAAAATCATGTGCGCCATACCACACGAAACAGTGGGGATTGAACACTTGTCAGGAAGATATTTGTTCCTGCAGTTTGTCTGAGCGGTGATAATTCTACGGAAGCTTTGGATGACATATAAACATCATGGTCAGCTGCAGGAAGGTTTCAACGTGGATGTTGCTGTTCCCACCGTTTTGTTGGTGTGCCTCACTTGATTATTGGATCTCTCTGATTTTTAGAATTCTGTTCTAAAGTTGTCTTTAAAAACAGATGGACGGAGTGGATTTGTCATGGAAATCCATGTGGACCCCACACAGACCCGGGCGTAGAGAGAGTTTTGCTGCGATGCATCCGGACGTACTGCTATTATTTCAAGTTCCGACAGTATTCATTGAATCTGGGATTGTAATTCAATGATCCAAACCATTAATTCGATGAATCTCACTGTGGATGCTGTAATGATGAAAATACTCAAGATTTTAACGTCATTTAAATGTCCCACAGGAGACAACAGTTAAGAGAAATGGTCCATTCAAAATAAAAGATTTAAATGATCCAAGGTTAAAATAATAAGATATGATGTTTTTAATTTTTAATTTTTAATTTTTTTCTCCTATCCACAGTGAGGCCCACCATATAAACGTCTTGGATCATTGAAACAAGATCCTAGATCCAACGCTACTGTCCCTATGTATAAAAAAAACCAATATGTAGGGATGCATTTCAGCAGATCACGGTAGAGAAATGGGATGCTACTCGCGACTTACACTGAATCCTACTCTTCCTTTGACCACCAACATAGTATGAGTACGACTGGCGAGATCCGGATCGTTCCCACGATGGGCCCCACCGTTTACATTCGTCCCCATAATCAGGCTGGTCCAGTGATCATGTGGGCCACATGTGTCAGATATAACGATGACGAAAGAATGTCCAACGGTCCGATTCACGCGGGTACGTGGCCTGCTCGGTGATTGGATTATCAGATTTCTACCTCGAAACACATACCAGGTGGGACCTGCATGATAAACGGCCGGATCTCCATTAGGTTATGTTGACCGAGCAGCCAAGCATTGGATACTCGCGGGAGTAGACATAGCACTACCCAACAACAGAAACGCCGCAGAGAGAGAGAGAGGCTACCATCTTCGGGAACCCATGAAAGATTTCGAAAGTTAGGCCCCTCTTTTTGGCAATGTCACTCCTCAATTCATTGTTCAACAGGGGCCTTCTTGGCGCAAAATGGTGAGTTTTTGACAATACCCCTCTCTGCTTTCATTTTCAAATTTCAATTCCAACCATGTCTTTTCATTCAAGATCTTGTACTAAGAAATGTAGATTCAATACCCCAATTGCTTAATTTCCAGACCCATTTCTTGGATTGATGAATTTGAACGATCCTAATCCTTTTTTTTTTTTTTTGGGTTAGAGCAGTACCACTTCTGATTTCAATCCCATAAGAACTGTTGAGGTTTTTTTTTTTTTTGTCAATTGATTAGTTTTTTTCTAATCGTTGTCTGGATTAATCTGTTAGAGTAGTATTTCTAATTCCATTCATGGAGTACGAAAATAGCCGATGAGTTTCAGGAGCGTTTGGATGCTCAGTTGGACTAATTTGCAATAATTGCAATTAAGGGGGATGATGAATGATCTTGTTCTACTAGCGCAAACTAGTTGTTTTGGTACTGGACTGTACAATTAATGATCTGGTCCATCCATCGGGTCCAATGTTCTTCACGGGGTCACTGGGCAAAAATGACAGTGATCGGACGGTCACAACCATTCAATCAATGGATTGAAAAACGAATGGAGCAGATTGGTTATTGCAGAATAGTTCACTTTGTCGAAATTGACAGTCCATCTAAGTGTCTCAGAAGTTACTATTATCCAATGTTAATTATAGTCTGATCAGTCTTAAAAATGATAGGGTGTGACAGAAAGGGCTTGGTTTGATTGTTAGGACCCTCAGATTGTGTGAAATTTTCATACCATGAGCCATGAAGGTGGGCCTGATAGGATGGCAGTTCAAATAAATATTCAGGATTGCCCAAGTATTCAAAATGACTACTCTGCACTGTATCATGTTGCAATCTGATAGCATAGGAATTAGGATTGTTCCCCTTACCAATATAGAGGAAATGACCAAAATGTTGGTGGGACTATTTTAATTCACTATCAATACCAATTCCTTCTGCAAATTCATGGCTTTCAAGTTGGAAGTGAAACGATTGGAATGGCTATTTGGGGGATCATGTCTTTGTTATCTATGGAGTGGGGTTTGGCCTACTTAGCTCGTTTCCACACTGGCAATATGAATTATTGAAATTCAATTTAATCCAATTGAGTATCCAAACTCAGCGTTAACTAATGGTTTCTCCCAAACCTAGTTCAAATTATCTAGTTTGGAGTCCTGATTTTAGTTGTAGAAGAAAATAATTGTAATTGTTGGACATGATACATGGTGGTTTTGTGGCTCTTGTGGAGTACTCCAACTGAAGGTAACAACAGCAAGAAACTTATATACTCCATTCCTATTGTCATTATAATAGGAACCATATGCTAATCTTATAATGCTTGAAATAGGAGAATAGGAAACAAAATTTTCTTACTCATCATATTATTCGAAGCCCCACAATCAAATTATTCAGGATGTGGATGGATGAGACTCAGAACCATGAGCTTGATTGGTAGTTGCAGAGATACCTGGCTGCTCCATAGAAGTATCCGAATGCTGAGATGAATGCAATGGCAGTTTGAGGGTAGCCAACTCTTGTTGTAAATCGCTATTTGCTTGATCTCTTGGCTTTGTTTTATTTTTGAAAGGTAACATATGGTCTTGAACCAAGATGATCATGGTGACTCATCCCCATTAGTATAGTTTCCATTTGCCCCTGACATACATCTTGGTAGATTGGGCCCACTCCAAGTAATTTCTTCTGTCAAGTTTGATGGCCGTAATCACTAAACCAAGATGATCATGGTGACTCATCCTAATTAGGATTTGTGCCTTTTGATTATCCCATGTGGTATCGTCTGCCATTAAAAAAATAATAATCCGTAATTTGTAATGAAAAAAAAATAAAATGCATCACTGGCTCTAACAGGAACATAAACTCAGTATATGCTGAAAAACTCTGGGCTCTTGTAGCAGCCTGGCAGTAAAAGCATCACAGTTTTCTCAGGGAGGATGATCTGGATAGGTGAGATATGCCCAATGATTTGGTCCGATGAAAAATCAGTTTGGTGAATGGAATCGGTGGGTTGCGAATGGTGAAATGGTGATTGACGGTTTCAATGAGCTTAGCAGACTCTCTGGTCGGCAGAAAATATACATGAAACTACAAGTTGATGCTTGAAACATTGGTTTAGCAACAAATTTGGTTGTCAGAAAACATGCTTGAATATGAGAAGATGTCGACTGGTCATGGCGAGGCATGCTGGTTGAGCTACTGACACTATTGGCCAGTGGGGCCAGGGGCCCGGCTGTTGGGCCGCTGGTCAAGCAGTGGCCGCTATGGAGCCTGTTGTTACCTGTGGGTGGGCAGATGCTTGCTGGCAGTGGGCACTACCTATGGATGGGACTGGCAGCTTGCTGAAAAAAAAAGGGGGGGAAGGAGGAGGAGGAAGAAAGAAGGGAAGAGGGAGGAGCTTATTAGATTACCTCTTGATCCTGATTTGATACCAAATCTTAGGAGCTTAATCAATGCAACAAAAGCCCTAGGAGTTATGGAGTGCGCCCATAAACCAATGGGAGCCCAACGCACCACCATGCTTGACAATCGATGTTTGCGGCGGTCCTTGCTTACAATCACCCTAGCCTAGTTTACATATCCTTTCCACCCTGTGTCGGATTTCACTTCAGCCAGATTAGCATTCAATAACCAGTCCCCTTGCTATCAAAACTATCCAACCCTGGGGAATGGCTCATATTTTGAAAGCATCCCCCGTTTCTTTCTTCCCAAACCGCCCAAAGGCCCCCCAGTAAGCATAGACACCATATGCCTTTCAGCTCCTTTCTAATCTCTACCTCATGCCAACTCGCAATAAATAAACCAATAGAGTTGAGTGAAGCCCAAGAGACCTTAAGCTTGGATAAGAAATTGTTCCACAAATTGCTAGCGATCGAGCAATAAAGGAAAAGGTGATCCACCGACTCAAACTTGGCTATGCACATTAAACTCATATTTAGAAGATCATTCCCTGTTTCTGGAGATTATCCATAATCAATATCCTTCTCCTTCCAACAAGCCAAGCGAATGCTGCAATATTTGGGGGAGTACCATAGGACCAAACATCCCTGCCATAAGTAGGAAAATAGCTTCAATAGTTAACCATTCATCTCCCTATATTTCTCCATCAAATAAATATTTGGAAGAATCATTCTCTCCCTATATTTCTCCATCAATTGTCTAATTAGGAACATAGCTTCAGTAGTTAACCTCCCTGGCATGGAGCCAAACCAATTTACTGATACATTTAACTATACCTTAGTCTTAGCTCGATCACTCTTTCCTAAAGTTTCCTAGTATGGCTCATAAGTTTAATCCTACGATAGGTAGTGCAGCTCTATATGTCTCCTTTATTTATAAATAGGTACACCACAGTACTTTTCCTCCATTTGTCTGGTATTTTTTTCAGTCTTGCAATATTGTTGAACAACTTTGTCAACCAAAATAACCTAGTCTCTCCCATACACTTCCAAACCTCTAGGTATACCATCTAAAGTCCAAGGGCTTTTCCTGTTTTCATCTTTCTCAAAGCTTCTTTCACTTCAAATATCCTTATCCTGTGAAAGTATCTATGGATTCTAACCTTATTTGAATTTATGGTTCCTTGTATCCTCATGCTCTTAGAGTGATTGTTGTTTAACAAGTTCAGAAAATAGCTTCTCAACCTGTCATCGATCCCATTGTCCTTGACTAGTACCCTCTAGTCATTGCTATCAATGCATCTAACATGATCTAAGTCCCTACTCTTCCTCTCTCATTTTGCAAGTTTGAAGACATCTTTCTCACCTTCTCTTGCCCCTAATCTATTGTAAAGATCACCATAAGCTGTAAGTTTAGCCTTGCTTACTTCTTTCTCAGCAGTTATATCTGTCCTGATTTTATATGTTACAGAAGAGCACGTATAACAGATAATACTTTTGTTTATTGCATTAAACATTTCTCATAGAATTTGCATTCCATCATATCATCAGCTGTGTAAGTTTACTAACAAACGTGTTTTTTTTTTTTTTTTGGTTGTTGGTATTTTTTAGCAAGACTTGCTTGAATCTGGCCATCTCAAGAATCAAGTTGCTTCGAAACAAGAGAGAGGTGCAGCTGAAAAAGATGCGCCAGGAGATTGCGCAATTTCTCCAGACTGGCCAAGAAGCCATTGCCCGAATACGGGTACGCTCATAATTCTTTGGATATCTGCTAATATTTTCTTATTAGGATTCTTGTCAGTTCCAGGTTGTTGTATTAATTTCTTGTGTTTATGCTAGGTGGAGCATATTATACGCGAACAGAACATTTTGGCTGCCTATGAGATCTTAGAGCTTTTCTGTGAATTCGTTCTCGCACGGGTTCCTATCCTTGAAAGCCAGAGGTGAATTATCATTACATGGTCTTCTTTATCTATTTGGCTTCAAATCATTCATACTCAATTTTTCATATACCCTGATATAGCGTCCGACACTAAATCCATGTTGTGTATCAATGCCTTCTCTCATTTATCCCAAATGGGGGAGTTGATGAGGCAAAATAAAGGAATTTAAAAAGACTAAGGTATGAGCTTATGGTACACTTGTCTTTGTCACTTACTTTCCAGGCCACTTTTTGGGTACTAACAACCTCCTAGTGGCGCTAAATGGGCCCTGTTTGAAATCTGGAGTTAATATTTAAACAAGCTAAAGATCGTGTGATTCCAATGTCAGTTGTACCCGAAATTTATGGAAGGGATAAATGATCGTGGTGAGATTTGGTTGTATTTTCTTTTTCATTATTACTATTCTATTAAATTAGGTGCTTGTGGTTAGAACTACTGCATGGTTGGGATTGGATTAGGGTATCTTTTACCTTGGGAAAAATACATCTACATGTAAAAGAGTCCTTTATGAATAGTTGAATGAAGAATTGAAGCTTTTTAATACTTTTTGATGCATGGTGTGATGCTGGGCTAAGGCATTTGATGCCCCTTATTTAACTTTAGTGTGATTCTAATTGAATTTGGGTGTCCTGTTGCTATCTGTACATGTGATATAAGATTTGAATATGCTAATCTGGTACTTTATTATCGAAATCGTTGCATTTATTTGTTTTCAATGCCTCAGCCTTATTTTATTTTCTTTGTTTATTATCAAAATCATTTCTCCTTTTATCTCTCTTTTCTATTGCCTTGGCCTTCTTTTCTTTTGCATCAATCTTGCTGATATCATGAGGTTGAGAATCATTGGAATACGAGTTGGATGCAAAATGGAATTACAATTTATTACTTTGTATTTATCTGCCATTTGTTGATATGCTATTTTTGGTTTTCAATCACATCATTTCATGTGTTATGGCCCTGGCAATGGGTTGGGCTAGCCAGCAGCTAGTTGGTCCAGCCTGCTTCTTAGATGGGTTTGAGGCACCCTTAGGGGTCTTTTGGATACCTGTAAAGTCCTTAAGTTGTAAAGGGATTACAAGGGTTGTTTGGATGCATGTATTTGCCTGTAAAGGCTTTATAGGCTGTAAACAGATTACAACTTTTAGCTGTAATCTGAAACCTGGTTAAAAGCCTTGTTTCAAATTACAGGTAAAGTCTTTACAGCTAAAAAGACATTATACATGTTAGAACACAATGGTTAATATACACTCATGATATGTGGGGCCCACCATAATGTGTATGGTGCATCTAATCTATCCATCATGTACTTCCCTTGATGCTCTCCTGTGGCTTCAAAAAAAAACAGCTCATCCATTATCAAATGGACCACACGAGGGAAGGATGGGACGTCCACCATTAAAAACTTGTAGATTGCATTTGCGGCCCACTGTGATGGGTGGAAGACATCCAATCCGCTTAGTGTGTGCATGCTTTAATGGCCTCTTAGGGCCCTAAAAAAAAAAAAAAAAAAATCTTTTTATGTGATTTTTGCAGATTTTGAAAGTTTCATTGCCCAAGCTCTTGGTACGAATACCTACTTTATTCATTGTAAACACTTTACATGCCAGCCAAACACATAATCTGTTTACCTATAAATAGGTTACTACTTAAAAGGCAAACGGAATAGCATGTAAACCGATTACAACTGAAACTCTTTTCAGGTGTAATGTGTTTACAACTAAAAAAATTACGGGCATCCAAATGACCCCTTAATGGGTCGTGAGGCAGGTTTGGGCCAGAAAATGTGGCCTGTTGGGTAAATGGGCTAGGCTCCAGCTGACCCCAACTTGACCAGGCCCAACCCAACTGCTTATAAGAAGTTAATAATAGTGATATAATGATATTAAGTGTTAATCTAAACGGTCCACGTGATGCGGCAGCCCTTGAAACTCTATGGGTCCAATTTTCAGCTTGATCCAAAACTCCAGTGGGCCATAGCAAAGAGAAATGCAAATCAATGGAGGAAATTGTTTCCTTTTGCTATGGCCCACCAGAGTTTTGTATCGGGTTGAAAGTTGGGTTTGCGAGGTTTCAAGGGGTGCCGCATCATGTTGACCGTTCACATTTTGTGCCCATGACACCTGTGCAAAGGTGCGCATGGGTGCTCACGTAAGAAGGTGCGTAGGTGAGCATTCCCCTCTCTCTCTCTCTCTCTCTCTCTCTCTCTCTCTATATATATATATATATATATATATATATATATATCATGGTGGCCCCGTAGAGTTTACTACTTATGTATATATATATATATAGGCTAATTGAAACTATTTTGTTGGTTGAATGAGGGATGATAAAGATTTGATGGTGTACACATGTATAAAATAAAAATTTGTACATTTGTGGCCCACTTATTCAATGGGAAGAGAATATTTTTTTCCTAGCCAAAGCATTTTTTAAAAATTATTATTAAAGGTCATTGAGTCAAAAGTATGTTGTAGGAGGGAGATGAATAATCTACTATTGTGCTTGTATGAGATGTCATGGTCCACAAGTCGAAAGGTTATGATTCTTCTATCAAGAAGAGTATAGCACATGGTCCATCAATTGAGGGGTCGTGATGCAGGACAAATAGCCACTTGCTCTAAAAGCTCGAACTGTTAGACCGAGCCCCGCATCTCATGGGTTAGGACCTCGGTATGAAAATGCCCCTGCATGAATTATCCCTAGTGAGGAATCTCGAACACGAGACCTCCTGCTCTGATACCAATTTGATGCAGGGCAATTAGCCACTTGCTCTAAAAGCTCGAACTGTTAGAGGATGGCGAATCAATCCCTTTATCTCATAGCCTAAGCCCCACATCTCATGGGTCAGGACCTCGGCCAAACACCCCATCGTGGGCCCCAAATCACATGGGTACCGCCACTATTTTAAATATCAACGATATCGGCCAATATATCCCACGATATATCTTGTATCCCACTAGTGCGATACGAAACTTACAAGTATCGCGATATATCCCACATGTTCGATCTAGTGAGCATTTTTGAATTTTGATGCTCTTATTTTCTGTAAATCATGTTAAATTTATGTCAGATTGTTACAAATTCATGTTCTGCATGTGGAGTGGGAGCTTTGATTTCGAGATTTGGAGGAGATGGGCCGAGCTGCGAAAAATTGAAAAACAAAATCAAAATTTCCCAATTTCTCGCAAATCGTTTGCAATCTTTGTGTTCAAACATCACATCAAACCTGTCTGTAACCTAACCTAGTGATTCTTCTTTTGCTTTTGAAAGTATTGCTTGTGTTTACACTCATCTTCTTACATTTATAAATTATATGAATAGACATTGAATATACTTGCATCAATTCAGTTAGACAACGCATAGATTAGGATCCCATACAAAGAAAACCTATTATGTGTACTTGTTTTTTGTAATGTTTTGATTTATAAGTGTGTATTGTTGTCTTTTGTAATAATCACTAAAGTAACATCGAAAAATTCAACCAATTTCCCAATGTTTCCCCATGTTTCCAACAACAACAATACATTACACAATACAACCGATATATCCCATGCGATAACCGATGCGTATCCGTATCCCGTAACGCGATACCGATATTTCGAACACTGGGTACCACCTCACACGAGCCACCCGCCTCACACGGGCCGCCCACCCCGAGTGTACCCCTGCATCCCACAGGCTACCCCACTCGAGCCCCGGTGTGAAAATGCCTCTGCATTAGGTCGTGTTTGAGAGACGTATGTGGGTGGAGCTTGGGTGTGCCAAATTTAATGGCAACGCAATAGGATGTTTTGCCTCATAATCTACAAAAGATAGAAATTGAGACACTAAGGGCAAATATGACAAATTGCCAATTTTCAGACATTTGTGGTTTTTTTTTACCAAACAAGTTTTTATGAAAACAGTACTTATTTTCGGATATCAAGACGTTTTGCGGACAAATTACCAAATGGATTTTTCAGTACTCCTAAGTACTGAAATTCAGCATTTTAAGTTTTCAGCAGCTAAATTAATTTCCAGACCTTATTTTTTAGTTTACCAAATGGCACCTAACTCAACATGCTGATACGAAACACCTAGGGAGTAATAAAATTGCCTGGCGTTGACAATATTTTCAATGATACCGTGCAATATATCGCATGATATCATCTAAAGCCCCTTTGTATTGATATTGTGATCACTGATCAAGTCTTACAAATTAACGTAGTAATTTAAAATTATGTAAATATATTACAAGTGAACATAATATTCGTAAAATTAATTTCAATTTAATAATAATAAAAAAAAAACGTTAAACATATACCCATGCTCCTGCACCCCAACGAGTCTGAGAAACTGCGGAGAAAAGTACGCTTGAACTTCTTTACAAGGTTCTTGGTGAGGAAGGCATTTTTACTCAAAGTGGGGCAATTCCCAACATTTACAGAAGCCACAGAAAGAAGCACTTCCTGGGTGTTTGCTTTGGCAACAACAGTGATAATCTCCTCGGCATCAATTTGATACTCATGTGCATGTTTTGTTGTAACTTTATAGGTTGTCTTGGAAAATATCATTCGTTTGCAAAAAAGTTGATGTTTCTTAAGATGAGGAAGTGATTATATGATGCTTGACCAAAAATCTTCAACTTTTCAATTTGTATTGGCAGGGGCCCAAGCTTTGTAATCCAAACTGTTGGTCTGATGGACCCCAATGGTTGAACCAGGCCTAAAATTCTCCTTGATAGCACAGTTCTAACCCTTAAGATTGGTAACCTGCGAATAGGTGGTTAAAAAATAAATGCAGCAACTGTCCACATTCAACTGAAAAAGGGCCAATGAGTGGCTTGGTAGTATCTTCCTATGTAGGAGCCTTCTAGCGCATGGAAAGGGCTCATCAGATCAATGATCTGAATCATTTGATTGTGGACCCCACTTGTACAAACTGAAAACTAGAGGATATATTCCTTTGAAAGATAATTCTTTTTAGGATGACCTCTTAGACATTCGGGTAACTTTTGGTAACTTTATGAACTCGGAGATTCGTTGTTTCTTAATTGAAAGGCCGATTGGGTTATTTTCCAACATCTGAATATGTTCCCCATGTAAAATTAGTTTTGTTGTATCTTTATCAGATGACTGATGTTGGGTGCTCACCATTGTGAGCCGTCTTTCCATATGACAGGGAGTGTCCCACAGAATTGCAGGAAGCTATTGCCAGCATAATCTTTGCTGCCCCCAGGTGTTCAGATTTGCCGGAGTTGGTGCAGATACGGAATTTATTCACTACAAAATATGGAAAGGAGTTCATTTTGGCTGCTTCTGAGCTTCGGCCAGATAGTAGTGTCAATCGTGCTGTAAGTTAATCTAATGGAAATTTATATCAACCACCACCTGATAGATTTTGCAGACACCAATTTTCCTTTTTGGGAATTGAATTTGTACAATTTTGTACTCCAGTACCCAAAATGGGACATGGGTTCCACAAATCAATCAGGTAGGGTCTAAACTGTGGCTCCCTTAATATGTTTAGCTTTTTGTTTTTTCTTCGTGATTCATATTTTTCTTTTCTTTTCTTTTCTTTTCTTTCCTTTTTTGTTGTTGTCCCGTTTATACAGGTAATTGAGAAACTTTCAGTTAAAGCTCCATTGGCAAATGAGAAGCTTAGACTTTTGAAGGAAATTGCTAATGAGTACAACCTGGAATGGGACTCTTCAAGCACTGAAGAAGAATTCAGTAAAAAGCATGAAGATTTGCTGGTATTCCCATTTGATGATTGATAGGGTTACGTATCAGTTTTCATTTGTGTGTGTGGGTTAGGCTGCATCTTGAAAGTGCTCAGCTGGCCCTCCACTCAATACTCACAGATCCCACCTGCGATTTGAAAGGTGCTGTTTGGAAAATGCAGAAGGTGCATTTTGCATTGGTTTCACATTGGATGGAAAGTGAGCTCATTAGAAACAAGTACAATGGCCATTCTATCACCAATGGAAATTTAGTACACCCAAAAGCAAGGTTGCTTGATGGCTAAATTTGCATTCTAAACTTTTCATCTTATGTGGCAGTTGATTTTCTAAATAGATTTATCTGATTCCCAAACAGCTCTAAACATGCACCACTACAAGCCATGCCTGCTAACCTGCCATCGTTGTAGGACATCTTAGCCATGCATCAGGTGGACCTGTGTAGATGACCTTGTCTGAAAAGCAGGCCTCTCAACTCATCAGGTGAGCCACACATATGAAACCAATAAAGCAATGAGACTGTTTGAGAGATTGGCACTGGTCCACATTCAGCATGCACATATGGCGTGCCTGGTGGGTGGACCAGCCTGAAATTTGGGTTGGGTAATTGTCACAGTGGGGCCGTCCTGATGCACAACTTTGATTCTTCACACAAAGCATGTATACTTTTGTGGGGTTTAGCAAACTTCCATCAGATAAAAAACCAACTGCATAAGATAACTGATAGTTAAAACTACTAAAGAGGATTCCCGTTACAATGAGGAAGATGTCAAAACTCTTAGCCTGGTGGGTGTTTGCTGCATGCATAAGAAGTGAGTTATGTAAGTGAAAGAAAATTACTATATTCTTGGTTTTTCTTTTAAGTAGTCGTGGTACTTTTCTCCTTTGCTTCATTGGTATAGATATGTATTGTAGGATGGATCACCAAAGGTATGCAGTAGAGCTTCAGATTCACAAGCACCTGCCACGGAGAACCCCGTTAGCATATCTCCAGTTATGGTGGGAAATCCCGTTAGACCCACAAACCAGAATGTAGGAATTCAACAAGTTCAGGGCCCCACCTCAGTGGCTCAAGCAGTTCCGCCCAGGAGCAACCCTTCTTCAGCAGGCCTTGATAGAACTGAATGTCCCATTACAGATCACAGGAGTGGACTACAGGGCGGTCAGAAAACGGAAATCAGCTCGAGCACGAGTGATGTCTTGGAGAGAGCTCGAGCTGCCATTGCCTCGGCAGAGCGTGCATCAGCTGCTGCCCGTGCAGCTGCTGAGCTTGTGAATGTTAGAGTGGGCCGTCAACCCCAGAACTGCAGTCTTTCCAGCTCGCAGGCAGATGGGAGCAGATCTTTTACAAATGGCAGGTGATGAAGTTATGGTCTTTGATATGGTGATTTGGCAATTTAAATGTATGGTGTGCATGGTATCTTGGACTTCATATGTATGGGGTATGAGCTTTGGAGAGAGTATGTGTTTGTGATTCAATGGTTGCGATGTTGAGTGTGGTCGCTGGCCCATGCATCATATGAAAAATAAAAGAAGATCATACAGTAATTACTTGTATTATTGTTGCGAGAAAGGGTGGATGTATTTTAAAGGTTTGATAATTCCACATGGCTGTAGTGCTCAGCAACATACATGCCACAACAGCTGCCAACATGGCACACTTATGGAGCATCTGAGATGTCCATCAACTAGACCCCATTGTGCGGATGCCCTACAATCAGACTGGCCCACTTGTCAGTGAAACTGGTGTATTAAACAATTAGAGGCAATTTTTGTTCAGTGCAGTCCATCTGATGAATGCAGCAGCCATTTCTTTGGTTAGGAAATCTACATGGTAGGGTCCACCTGATTGACAGCCTGGTTCACATGTTTTGCAGTTTGGCATATGTAGTGATCAGTATAGGGGTTGGGCCATACACACTGGTTGGGAGTTTCGAAATCACCTGAATATGTTACAATCTAACCTGAATATGTTATGACTAAAGGGCTGACTTACCCGGCCTGGTAAACGAGGCTGTTATTCAGGGCCCATTTGGATACCACCAAATAAGTTACTTTTTCTACTTACAGCAGTAGATAAGTAACTTATTTCAGATAAGTTTGGTTTATGATTAGTTAGAAGTAACGTTTTTATTTAAAAGGACTAAATCACTTCAGTTAATCTTTTTTTTTATAGCTTTTCTACTTTTCATAAGTTGCTGAAGAGAGGCATATGAGAGACAAGAGAGGAGAAGCTGATAAGCAGGTTGTTTACCAAACATACTTATCTTCTTAATAAGTAGAAACTAAGATAAGTTACTTGTGGCATAAGTAACTTATCTTAAGCAACTTACGATCCAAACGGGCCCTCAGTAACTTTATTATTCTTGCTATACATTTTTTTTTTAATTTTTGTAATATATCAGCATCATGACATTAGATGCTAGGCACTCTTTTGATGTTATATACCCATATCTTTGTAACAAGTAAAATATTAATACATAAAAATGTAATAGTGCTATTAATATTCTTTATTTTCAATTAGATGTTATTTTAACCCACTTAATTTACAAAGCAGTTTAATTAGCAATATAATGGCTGTTTTAACAGCATTATATCACCATTGTAAAAATGGGCCAGTGAGCCGGGCTCGGTTTTGGACCAAGCTTGGACACTGGCTCTGGCATGGTATGTTTGGCCCAATCAATCTTCAGGCTGGCTTGAGCTTAGGGTCATTTTAACTGAACTCGGGCCTCCCGCCTTAATGTGTAATGTCTTCCATCCTACATATATGTTGTTACCATCATTGGTTAGGAAACACATGTATCTTTCATGTAGACCTTGGTTTCATTTTACTAAATTTTTGTTTATTACCGCACCTGCAGCTCACTTAATGAAGAATATTCACCATGAAAATATGGGGATTTGATATTTCTCCATGTATGTTTCTTACAAGATATTTTGGTTAGACATTGTTTGTGAAAGTATTCCTGACTAGCAAAGTTATGTAACTGAAACAGAGGAAAACAAGGTATCATGTACTCAAAATATAATTCTTATCAAGGATAATCCATAATAGCTAAAAAGGTGTGATAAAAAGGTTTAAAAAATGATGTAAGAACATACTGTTTGATGCACTTGCATTGCATGTTCTGCATGTTGCAACATGCATCTTCAAGCAGCCACATGTACTACTATCAACTTTGGGCTTATTTATTTCACCAATTGCTACAGTAATATAAATGACGTGCAATGATTACAAATTACTTTCCCTATCTCCCGAGATTTCTGTGTTTGGTTTATTAACGGTGAAATCATAAGGATAGCATTTTTACATGATTTTAATGTTAAATTATCACTAAAATATATTAATGTTGCTGTTTGGATTTAGGATTCTGGCACTAATATCATGAAAAGTTGCAGTGATTACAAATTCTTTTACTTTTCTTAATACATCTGCATTTGACCAATGCTGCCCCTGTTCGTTTTGACTACGGTAAAATCATAATGATGACAGTTTTTCCTTACATTGTTAGGTTAAGTGACAAAACAAATGGGCCCAAGTGCTTTACATGTGTGGAATGTGTCAATGGACACGAGTGCCATATACAAAATGAAGAGAGAGTTATACCACTAATCTAGCATAACATAACACTACTTGGATGGCCTATTGAGGACGGCATGATCTAGAAAGCATGTATGAACACATCTTTGCTTGCATCCAAACAACCCGTAAATGTGATGATAACAGTAAAAGTATTTGTACAAATGATAAACTAAGTTTTTATAATACCTGCATTTTGGAACAACACGAATTAATGCCCACAAGTCTTAAACACAGTATTTAAATTCCCATAAAAAAAAAAAAAAATAATTTCCATAGAAGCTAACAATCTATTATAGTACCATATACAGTGCATAGAACTTTTTTTTTTTCATGACTTTTGCATTCCTAAGTATACTCCATTAAAAGGCAGTATCTCTCAAAATACCCTCATTAAAGAGGAATCCCCAAAATTTGGATCATCTGGTCTGATGTTCAGCTCTCGGTATGCACGATTCTTGGCTACTTTGGTGAAATTTTCAAGCCATACATTGCGTCGACCTGTCATCCTCATGGTGTAGATGCTACTGCCAAAAGATAAAGGTGGGTGTTCCATAATATTAGAAATGAGTGGACGGGTTATAAAATGTTAGCTGATTTTTTCACAATCGCACATTTGTCTAGTTAATTACGTCTCACTGACTAGCTGATTGACTTGATTCTTGAAGTGGTGAATGTATATAGTGGTATCCTTAAGATAGATGGCTTGGATATTGAACTTGTCTACCATGCTAGCATACATGGTGGTGTGTGTATTAGATGACTTGTACACATATATAGGCTTGGCAAAGCTCCATTTTAGGGTTGAGGTTTGGTTGTAGTTGAATTTGGGCTTTTTAAACGACACAAACCATTTATTTAATAAAGGTCGCAGTGTACTGCAGGTTAAGCTCCTTACCAATTTAGGAAGAAGATTTGCTTGAATACATTCCTGATGGATTATATTGCAATATGTTTGAGGATTAGCCTTTGAATTTGGGCCATCTTCTAATGATCCAAACTGTTTATATGATGAGTTTCAATTTGCATTGTGAAAGATTAGCAAATAAAAGTATTAATCCGTAAATGTATGCAAATGGTAGTAAATAAGTAATGATAACTTTAATATTAACTGATATAGGTTCTTTTTTTTTCCTAAATGTTTTTAAATTTTTAATATTTAAATGATAGTAATCCTCACATAAATTTTGTGGCCCATCATCATGTATGTGTTTCATCCATACTATCTATTTATTTGTCCGATCATTTTAGGGCAAGAGAGGAAAAATGAGGTAGATCCAAAACTTCTATAGTCCCCAGGAAGTTTTCAATGGTAAATGTTCAATCCTCATTATTTCGTGTCATGTGGTCCACTAAATCTCCGAATATGTCTCATATTTGGGCTCATGCCCTAAAATTTATGAAAAATAAAAAAATAACAAGGAATAGATGGTGTGGATTTAACATATACATCACATTACAAGATTGAGTTTTGCTCCATTTTGAGACAAAATTTCTGCTCTAAATTGAATAACCAGCCCTTGTCAGTGTTACTTACTATCCATTACATGCACATGGGTCCCACTGTTTTTCGTTTACAATTATGTAGGTCCGACTGTTTTAGCATGTAGGGCAAGGGCGGATCACCAAGGTGGATGGGATACCTGACTGTGGGGCCACTGTGATGTATTTGCCTTATATCCATGCCGTCCACTGGCTGAGATACCTGACTGTGGGACCACCTGATATATGGACCTGCTTCGTTCTTTCAGTCAGACTCTAAAATGAGTTTTCAATACGGATGGACGGACGGCGTGGATGTAAGGAAAGTATATCACAGTGGGCTCCACGGTCAGGGATCCTACCCACCTCACCGAAGCCGCGCCCGCGCGGCAGCGCCTCTGTCGTATCCAGGCTACACCTTTGGCAAACCTTTGGCATGGTCATACAAGACTCGATTTGGCAGGTGACAGCAATACCAGCCGGCTAGCTGATTGTCAGAGCTCTGTGGGACCACTAATGTATGTGTTTCATCCATACTGTCCATGCATTTCTCTATCTCAATTTAGGGCACAAGCTAAAAATTGAGGCACATTTAAAGCTCCAAGTGGACCACACCATAGGAAACATAGGAGATTGAATGCTCATCGTTGAAAGCTTTTTAGACCCACCACAACGCTTTTTGGATCCACCATAATGTTTATTTACCATCCATTCTGTTCCTAAAGTCGTATAACTCTGGATGATGGGAAAACATGAATATCAACTTGAACCAAAACTTCTACAGCCTTAGTGAATTTTTCAATGGTAGGCTAAACTATTACATATGGGGTGGCCCATTGAGCTTTGGATTTATCTATTTTTTGTTTCATACCTTAAAATAAGACGGAAAAATAAAGTATAAACCAATGTGAATAAAACACATACATTATGATAGGGCCACAAAAGTTTGACATCAGCTAACTTGTTTGTTACACAGCAGGATTTTAGCATTGGCCTTGGGTCATCTTTGAATGATTTGAACCATGTAAACGATGGGCCTTGCCGTAGACGCCCCACCTTAAATGCACTAAAATCTACTTAACAATTTCAATTATCCATACACTTGTACCTTTATTCTACATCCGTTCTTTTCATTTTATCCACTTAAGACCTCAAAAAGCCTGCATAGTATGAATTAACCCTACTCTCTCTTTGCTTTATTACTATCCTAAATATTTTTCAATTTCAATCAACTCAAGGACTAAAACACTTGCGAAGTATGGCTTGATTTTATTTATCTTTTTGGCTTTATATTGTATCGTGCACTTTTTCACTTTTGCATACCTGGTCCTCGATTGCCTCCTTTAGTGACATAATTACATAACATTGAAAGTTTCCTCCAAATTTTAAAATAATAACCATGTTATGCATTAATAAAGATGAATGCCTAACAACTTTCTCTATCAATAACCTAAGCTTGTACTCAAAATTTATGATCATAAATCAATTGTGAGAGTTATTTAAGTTGAATTCCCTTACTTGTAAAGTGATTTTATAATTTCCAGCCAGTAGCTTTTTTTGATTAGTTACGACTCAGTTTTACCTTTGAATTAATCCCATGTTTTAGGTCTAAAATCTAGAAATGAAAAAAAGACAAAATCTCATGAGCATGATTTCTCCGTGCTACTTCACGGGGAGGGCGTTCACACGCACCTTGAATACCAGGCATATCATTTAACTATTTTCCTTTGGATATGGTTGGTCTCCACTCATCAGGTGATCCCCATTGTCCATATTCCAAATGTGAAAAATCTGACCGACTGGATCATCAGATGGGCGAGCCGTTTACCTACAATTTGGACCGTTCGTCAATTTCTCTTAAACCATTGATCTCTTTTATACACGTGTGGCCCATCCAACAATCGTATCCGTCTACTTTTATCCATTTAATCTGCCAAGCGGAGATCGCGACTCACGCTTTTGTTCGCTCTTTCCACGTGCGAGGGCAAGTGCACTTACATGAGGATGATCATTGTCTAATATTTCTCACACGTGTGACTGCAAGTAAGTTTGCGAGTAGACTTCTGCCTTCTGCTTCAGCAAAAAAATATCCGACGCGCCACCCCTTATCCGCTGCTGCGCAATTCAATCCCCGGAGAGAGATGCTTCCCTCTTCTTCATATTTTGCTGAAAATTCCCATAATACCCCTCGCCGTTGGAACTAACCTTCCCAAAATACGAATGGCTCTTTCTTCCCATTCATACCCTTCTTCTTTCTCTCTCTTCCTTTCCTCTCCCAAGAAACCCCTCTCTCCTTTCAAACACCTCTTCTTCTCCTCTTCTTCCCTCCAAAACTACAATTCCCATAATACCCCTACCAAAAACCCAAAATATCCCTACCACCCCCCAACCCCTAAAAAAACCACTCCCCATTCTTCTCCCTGGCTCCAGAAATGGTCCCCCTCCAAACCAGACCCGAAAATTAATTCCCAAAATGCCCCTCCCGAGACCCGCTACTTCGACACTGACAAGGCCCGCTCTGCTATCGAACGGATCGTCCACCGACTCCGCAATCTTGGGTTGGAATCGGACGATGAAGATGAGGACGTGGTCGTCAATGGCAATGGCGATGGCAATTCAGATGGCTTGCCGTGGGCCGGCGAAGAGAAGTTGGGTGATTTGCTCCAGCGGAGCTGGGCCCGCCCTGATACGATTGTTTCAAGCGAGCGCGACGAGACCCTTTTGCCGTGGGAGAGAGGGGATGATGGGAGTAGGGAGGTGGATGACAGGGGTGTGAGGAAGAAGCGGGTGAAGGCGCCTACATTGGCGGAGCTGACGATCGAGGATTCGGAGCTGAGGCGGCTGCGGAGAGAAGGGATGGTGCTGAGGGAGCGGGTCAGTGTAGCAAAAGCTGGCGTGACGCAGGCAGTTCTTGAGAAGATACACCAGACATGGCGCAAGTCGGAGCTCGTGAGGCTTAAATTCCATGAATCGCTAGCCCATGACATGAGGACGGCACATGAGATTGTTGAGGTTTGTGGGTTTGGATGAATTTAATCCTGGCTTTCAGTTTGTTCGAGAGCGGCCCATGGTTCAGTGATCACAACCATTGATTTGATTGCCCTGCATTTCCATCCCTTTAATAGGTGGCCCGGTAAATAGATGGTTAGGAAAGAAAATGAAGTGAACTATTCACAATCTATCAAAGGAGGTGGAATTTTCTATTTGGTTAGGATCTTACAATCTGTGGTATTTTTGCTTTATGGGCCATCTAAGGTGTGGCCCAATCCTATCAATGGTTTGAATCACTGAACCATGGGTGATGGGCCCCACCCTACAAATGGAAAACCCGAATGTATTTTAGAAACTCCAGGTTTCAGGAATTGTATTATCCACTTATGGTTTGATTGTTAGTAATTAGGATCAAATTGTGAATATGAACTAGTTTGCTAGTGAGAGATTATTGCCTCAGATTTTGCACTTTCAGGGCCACTGTTTCAATGAGTACACTGTTACTCTGATGGGACCCACATGGATCGAGGATGGCTGAAATTCACATTGGAAGATCCTAACCCTTCGATCAATGGCCTATAAATGGACGGCTAAGGAAAAAAGGTAACAGCCCATGTTCAATGGAAAATGGGCCAAAGATCAAGGGGCTATCTTCCCATCCACTGTGGGGGTGCAATATGTTAACAATCTGGAGCATTACGCCATGGGCCCCACGTACATCTACTGGGGCTCAGTATGCATGGTTACTCTTTGCTAGTTCATGCAAGCTATATTTGTGTTGATTTTAGGTGGTGTTTGTTTTTGTCAAAAACAAAATGTCTATAAGAAATGCATCGTTTCCTGAAGCAATGGGAAGACTTATTGTTTTCAGTCCTTCTAGAGTCTTCTATAAAATTCAGAGTATCTTGTAGAATCCTTTCTATATGAGCTTCACCCAAATTCTCTTCCACATTTGCATTATTCATTGAGAGTTTCGTAGGTTCCTTGTTCTTTCATCAGTTTCTATGCAATGGTCTTATCATCTAATATTCTGAGTATTCCCTATGATGTTTGCTAATTCTACACCTTTGCATGTCCACCCTGGGTACATGTTGCCACATGTCCCAAGTTGGCTCGTCCTGAACATCCAAGGTGCCCATGATGTGGGCCTCTCCATGTGGATGCCTTGGCCAAAAATCAGGATGGTCCACTCATGAGGTGGGTGATGCAACCCAATTTCAGACCTTGTGTGTATCTGGCCCAGTTAACTTATCCCATGCAATGAAGAAAGAAAAAAAAGAAGAAGCATACGTGTTTATATATATGGGTTAGAGCCATAAGGAGGATTATTATGCTATTTTTTTTAATGGAAAAAAAATGCTGAGATATTATTCTTCTTCCTTATGCCTTGCATGTGAATCTCTTTATTCAGTTGTGGTTTTCTTTGGGGCTTCAAATTGGTATTTAAGTTTTCAATTTTCTAAAAAACTGATGTCTTTCCAGCCTAGTTCTGCATTACTGTGACACAATACGAAACAAATTGAGGGCT
The DNA here is from genome assembly GCF_029962835.1 of Magnolia sinica. Classification (NCBI taxonomy): domain Eukaryota; kingdom Viridiplantae; phylum Streptophyta; class Magnoliopsida; order Magnoliales; family Magnoliaceae; genus Magnolia; species Magnolia sinica. The sequence goes on along the minus strand of NC_080574.1, from coordinate 130,683,096 downwards.
GAAAAAAAAGGGCCCTGACCCAGAAAATGGACTGGCTCACTCATCAAGTTGGCAGTGTACGAAATGAGTGGACAGCTGAAAAAAACTCGGCCAAGTTTCTTTATGCTGTCAAATCTCTCCTACACTTGTCAATTCTCTACATGATGACACTTAGCTCCAGCTTGGCACATGTGGTTGCATGTAGAGTGGCTGCATTATAGATGTGCTGAGTTAGCAATCCTGCTTTATTTGTGATGCTTTATACTGTATAAGTGTTTCCAGATTTTGAGATGCCTTGTTTTCATGTCTTATCCTGGCCAGCGTCGAACAGGAGGCTTGGTTACATGGAGGTCTGGGAGTGTGATGGTTGTGTATCGGGGAAGTAACTATGAAGGACCTTCCTCAAGATCTCCATCTTCAGATACCCAAAGCACTCAGAATATCTTGCAGGGTAGGGATGCACCATTTGTTCCAGATGTTTCGTCTGCAGATGATTCAGCTACAGAGAATGGCAGTCATGCAATTTCTTCTACAGCAGAAAAGGTCAACCCATCTGTTACGAGTCCAATCCCTGCTGAAAGAATGACAGAGGAGGAAGCAGAATACAATAGCCTTCTAGATGGGTTGGGTCCTCGATTCGTTGATTGGTGGGGAACTGGGTTTTTACCTGTAGATGCAGATTTGCTGCCTCAGCATATTCCTGGTTACAAGACGCCTTTTAGACTTCTTCCTACAGGAATGCGACCACGTCTAACAAATGCCGAAATGACCAGCTTACGGAAGCTTGCTAGATCTCTTCCTTGTCATTTTGCCCTTGGTACTGTTCAGTCACGATACTTCATGGTTATAATTGAATGAAGCGGAATTACAATACATGATCCTCGACCGAGGGATATGTAGTATCTTGGGTTATTAGTTGTATTAGTGGGCCTATGGTTTGGCGGTCCATGCTCTTAATTCGATGAGCTCCACACTGGATGGAATATGACCCAAAAATCTCCTTCATCTGGCAGTTCTGTCCTTTCCCCTTCAAATGGTCATTTAAGGAGAAAACTTCAACGTCCCACATTCAACGAAAAAACATCCAAGATTGGAAAGGCTAGGATCTTCCAACACGGGGATTTTTTGGGGTGTGATCCATATATGGTAGGGACAATTGGATCCACGGTCTCCTTGTACATACTGAAAACCAGAGGGGATGCTATGCATATCCTTGGGAAGGGCCAGTGTCTGATCCTTTGCCTTGATGTTTTATCTTGGACTTATTATAACATTTACCCCCCTTGACTGCTCTATGAAGGGAGAAACAGGAATCATCAAGGCTTGGCAGCTGCTATTGTGAAACTTTGGGAGAAAAGCTTAGTTGTGAAGATTGCTGTCAAGCGAGGAATCCAGAACACGAACAATAAATTAATGGCTGAAGAGCTAAAGGTACATATTTTCTTTTCTTGGCTTGGTTATGTAACAAGATTTTTAACTTGGTAGCCTAAATTTCCAAGGGTGCATTTGTTGTGAAATCTTGTTTCATAAGCTACTGAGCCTCAGTTGTTAGATACATACATGCATTTTCTGGCGATGGGACCTTTTTTTTTTTGGCATGCATTGTATAAAACAATGTTGTTTTGCAACTTGTTGATGTGTTCCTCTCCTGTTATGCCTTTCATGTACATATTCTCACTTGGTTAAGTGAGACTGGATTTTTTTAATTCAATGTTATTTGGGTACTCTTGTAACTCAGGTGGGGCCCACCACACGTGCCCTTGCCCAGAAATCAGACTGATCTGATCATCCAGGTGGGTGACACATCTGTAAAAAATGATGATTAAAAAAGCTAAGAAATGATCCATGTTCAACATACAACTGTTGTCCGCTTGATGACAGATAGCCTTAATTCTTGGGTCAGGGATGCATACGCAGAGAAGCTCGCTTCATGAACAGATTGGATCTCACGCTCGTGTGCCTTGATGGCAACTCTGCCCATGAGTAGCCTTCAAATTCTACCTGCATTAGCAGATTCTTCCCATCCTACTTGTGCAAGTAGTCTTGCATTTCTATAATTATTAAAGAACTTTGGTCATAGTACATTCAACTGGTGCTTGAATGAGGTGGTGATGCATGTGTCATCCATCAGGGGTATCATGCATCTATATTCTAGTGGAATGGTCTCAGAAATCATTGCCAAGTTTTATATATGGTTATCCATGTCCTACAAATATGAATAAAAAAATAGCATTCCTTTAGGCATGACTTGTTACATCAGATTAATATGGGTTCTTTATGATGCCCTCCTGACTGCAAAAGGATAAACTCGTTCATGGCATGTTTGGAAATTTGAAATTTCTACTTTGGGCAGTGGATGTGATGTGGTCCACTAATTCAATACTGAGGTGACGAAAGCTCAGAGCTGTTCTTATCTCATTTTTGATTTGGGGCTTGAAAAGATGGAATACAGAAACCTGCCCGATATGGTTTTTGTTTCCTGAGCCACCCAAATGCACAATGCACTGGTTCTGCTGAGAAACTGGAACAATATCAATTCTTTTGTACATACAAATGTGATTTGTCAGCATGAACATTTTAGCCATATTGGTTCTGAATTATACTACTATCTTGCAGATGTTAACAGGAGGCATCTTACTGCTCCGTAACAAATATTACATTGTCATATACCGTGGAAAGGATTTTCTTCCGACGAGTGTGGCTGCTGCTCTGGCAGAAAGGCAGGAGTTGACAAAAGATATCCAAGATGTTGAAGAGAAAGCACGTACTGGAGTAGTTGGTCTCACAAGCGCAGTCGCTGCTTTATCAGAAAGATCAGAATGGACAGAAGATAATGTAGATGTTGAAGAGAGATCGCTTCGAGCAGAAGTTGGGACAGCTCATATGGGTTTAACTGAAGGACAGGCCGCTGCAGGTACCTTAGCTGAATTTCTTGAGGCTCAGGCCCGATGGGGAAGGGAAGTATCTACCGAAGAACATGAGAAAATGAAAGAAGAAGCTTCTAGAGCTAAGACTGCAAAGGTGGTCAAAAGGATTGAACATAAACTAGCTGTTGTAAGTCAGATCTCTCTCTCATTCAAATGCTCGATCATGCAAAGCAGTTTGTGCATTGCATATTAGGCATTGGTGTGTCCTGTTGCATTCATTATATAAAACTGTGGCCCACAGTTATCAAGTAGATTGATCTGACGGGATCCACCGTCGATGGTAACAAAACTTGCCCAGATTTGCAGGTCCTGCTGTCCAATCTTTGACTTTCTTTTTCCCATAATTCCATTCCATGTGGAAATTTGCCATACTTCGATCCAGACTTTTGATCAAAATGTTAGGATTGTCCCGTTGCTGCGTGGTCCATCCAAGATCAACAGGCTAGATCGTTGATGGGTCCCACTTGTAAGGACTTGCCGTCCGGACATTATACTTATTCTGAGGCTTGGAACCCTATAATTCCTTTTTGAAATATAGGATATGGGCTTCATAACTTGGTGTTTTTGAATTTTGTATTCACCTTTCCATTGATGTAATGTTAATAATTTAGTTTCCTGCTTACAAATCTCATCTTTTTTCTGCATTTAGAACTTTCACTAGAGCAAATTCTAGCATCCTTGCATTCTGGATGTTAATATCTTGAACCTAAGGTGAACTTAGGTGCCGAGAATGCTGCACTTGGAGGAGTTGATTTCCCCCAAACTAATAGATTAGCTGTTCCATGTTCCGTTAGGCCCTGTTTGGGATCAAGGAAATGAGACTGGATTTGATGAATCTATGAACTTGCCAAATTCATCGATTTCCATTGGATGTAGATTTGGCAAATCCCAAAGTCCACTGTTTGGGAATGAAGCTTTGCATTATTGGATTTGGGAGCATTTATAGCAATGCCAGAGCAAAACCCATCAGGCTGACTATCGATTTTTCACCTTTTCCACACAAATCAATACTCCGCTTGTGTAAGGCGCTCTTTGGGGTGAGAGATATGGTGATTTGGATTTGCCCCAAATCTGTGGCTTATGGGGACTTCTCAAATCCACAAAATGAGACTTGCAGATCCAAATGCCACCATATCCATGTAAATAAGGAGCTGGGCAGCAGCTACAAAATAGGAGTTAGATGGAATATGGAATAAAGGATATATAAACAAGAATCAATCCCAATGAAAAGGTAGGATAAATTGGATTGGTAAGTAATACCACCCCTAGGCCTCCTAATATAAGTCCTGATCCTAGAAATACTAAAAGAATATCATGTAGGTCCAGGTAAATTCATTATGATAAATAAGTTGAGATATTTCATTTTCATGACCTTACTGACTGGGCCAGGAAAAGGGGGATTTGAGGGTCATCAAACCCTCATGCTACCCTAAACGTGGTTGGAATGCACTTCTAAGCACAACCTAACTGTCTGTTCCATGTTGACTAACTTTGGGCATTCATTATATGGAACAGGCCCAAGCCAAGAAACTAAGAGCGGAGAAACTGCTATCAAAGATCGAGGCATCCATGGTTCCAGTTGGACCTTCTGACGATCAGGAAACAATAACTGATGAAGAACGGTTTATGTTCCGAAGAGTGGGTTTGAGAATGAAGGCATACTTACCCCTTGGTAGGTTTCTCCTCATGCTAATCGTCCAACTTGAATACCAACTCTAACAGCTCATGATCTTTCTGTGATCTATTTGTCAGGTATTCGTGGTGTCTTCGACGGTGTTATTGAGAACATGCACTTGCATTGGAAGCATCGAGAACTGGTGAAACTAATCTCCAAGCAGAAGACCCTTGCATTTGTTGAAGACACAGCAAGGTTATTGGAATATGAGAGCGGTGGAATATTGGTAGCAATTGAAAGAGTTCCTAAAGGTTACGCGCTTATCTATTACCGTGGGAAGAATTACCAGCGGCCAATTAGCATAAGGCCGAGAAACCTTCTAACGAAGGCAAAAGCATTGAAGCGGTCTGTTGCAATGCAACGGCATGAGGTAATTGCCCTTTCTTTGTTAGTTTGCAACTTAAATGATAAATAGAAGCCATTTTTTGTTCAGGCTTTCCACACTGCAGGTGAGATTAGTGTTCTAGTAACCTAAGGCATTCATCTGGTTGGGCCCATCGTGGGATGATTGATGCCCCAATATCTTCTCGATCAGATGATCCTAGCCACACTGTGGTGGTTTGAAAACAGACAATTATGGCCCACGTTCTACATTTATTAGGGGCCCAATTGGATAGGCAGGAGTATCCATTGCAGATGTTTTGGGGTATCCGATCTCCCTTTCACAAGTTGCCTGAGCCCACCAAATGAACAGTTTGGATCACCAAAAGATGGGACCCCAAAAATTACAGTTTGTTGTGCTGAGAAAATTTCTCTATCAAACGCTCTATATTTCCTCGAAAATGATAACATGAGTATATGTCTTGTGCCTTTATGTTTCCTGTGAACGTGCTCTCATTATGTTCACTCATGAATTTGAATTTTGAAACTCTTTCAGGCACTTAGTCAGCACATATCTGAGTTGGAGAGTACCATAGAGCAGATGAGATCAGAACTTGTAAGTGGAACCTTGTTATTCTTACAACATTCATTTTGTAAATTGAAAATCGTTGGATTCATTCTCTTGCCTAAATTTGTTGTCTTGACCATTTTCCTTTCCGGTGATGGATTTTGGGTTGTGATTTTCTGGATATGTTTTAAAGTCTTCTCATCTGTTTTGTGAATCTCTAAGGGTGTGTTTGGATCGTCTTGTACTGTTGTGAATGGAATCTTACATCACATCAATTGTTGGATGGGTTTAGGCAGTAATGAAGGGTGGAGGAGGTGTCTGTTTGGATCTGCAAGAAATGTCTGTTGATCCCATAAGAACCACGTAATCCCTCTGTTTGGATAGAACAATACCCATTTTGTTGTTGAGGTAAAATGTTGTTTCGATGGTCATCCAAAGGACCTGAAATGGACTTGGCTTTGTGGTGACCCGTCCAGTGCTAATGTTGGTAGAAGTTGCACTCACTTTGGAAACCATTTTACCTATTTTCTGCAGCTTCATTCATATTTCTCTGGACATGGACTATATGCAGTGAATTCCATGCATAGGTCACCAGCACGGGTGAGGACAGAGATGGAGGTGGGGAGGACATTCTCTCTAGCAATCATGGTCGGTGATTCCACTGACCATGTTTGGAATCTCCCTTTAACCTTCAGCGTATAGAAATAGGTCGACCCTTCTGCATCATTGAGTGGAAGTTTGGAGAGAAGTTACATGGGTGAGGAACGTCGACGAGTCCGTATTACATGGATATCGCCCGAAAGAAAAACCCATCCCTACTCACCATTCCATCATCAGCATCCGCGAGAGAACAACATCAGAGTACGGAGATGAATGTAATCAACTTGTGTTTTCTTTCTTTGGGCTTAAAATGGGTTTAGCTCCAGTACGGGCGTTCCTTTCTTTCTGGTTAGAAGACAACCCACCTCTATCTCTCTTGCCGACGGTAGCGCCCTGCCGAACCTGAAAATAGGTTTTTACACGAATAAATAGCACGTAATAAGATCGTCTGAAAAAATGGGTTTCTTCTATAGTTGGGCACGTAGAGGACACGATCGGAGCAGAGGTACATACTGATTCCAGTCGATGGAAGTAACTGATTCCGGCCACTGCGCGACATTACCCCCTTGGAAGTTTCAAGGGAATCTTTCTCACCGAGATAACAGGTGCATCTACCTTACACGGTGGGTGGTGTGGGAGGAAAGGAATGCTAGGTGTTTCAACAACACCAAGAAGTCCTGGGATATCATCTCCCTTAGAGCCAGATTGCTGATTTGTGAATGGGCTGTTTCCGCTCCCAAACTCAAGGGCTGTAATTTGGATTTTTTAGCTGTTTAGCTGGGTCACTGTCTCAGCGTCCTTTTCTCTCTTTCTTGCTTGCTGTATTTGAGCTTAGTGATTAATAAATTTCGTTATCTTTCAAAAAAAATAACAGGCACATCTACCGCTTATAACTACTGCCCCCTAATGCAAGAACATGATATACCATTCTCCCCTTTCCACAATAATACTTCAACAGTCATTTCCATGTCTGGGCAAATCCAGCCATATCATGCTCTGGATTCGCCAGAAGAATGGTGTAAACCCCTCAACATGACGTCTCAGTTTTTGAGGGCGGGAAACCATCCCAATCCTGGGCCCAAAAGAAACACCGCATTCCCCTCAATATGCATTTACCACCATACAATACTACCCAAACGGCATATCCAAACATGCCCAAACTGTTTTTGGATTGGCCCACTGTTAGGTTGTTGGGTGTTGTGGATAGTGTGGCAATTTTTGAGAACAGGAATTTCTATTGACACTCACCTTGATTATTAGAGGCACCCATTTCTCCTAATTATGTAAATAAGAAATACAACTTTGTCCTACCAAAAGTGGAAAGAATGGGTGCCACTGGTAGGGCTGTCAATGGGTACCAGGATCTGTGGATATCTGATGGAACCGGTCCTGTTTTAGCGGGTCTGGGTCCAATTTATTGGACAATTTGATGTAGGACATGAAAATTAAATATGATATGCGAGATTTCAGGCTTAAGATCACGTTAGTTCAGAAACAATTACACAAATTCCATATCCCACATGAAAGTCCAAACATTCAATTAAGAGGAATCTATGCGGATCCAGGCCTACACATGATAGAGTTGGATCAATAAAAATTATGAATCAAACGATACTCAAAGATAAGAAATAATCATCCACGCATACATAGTAATCAGTCTCTAATCCAAGGGATTCACTAATTTTAAATCAAGGAACCTTAGGGTAAGAAAAGTGGCATAAAATTGGAGATTTGAGTAATTTAGGGTTAGGTTTAGGGATTTTGGGTGAAAGCGGAGTGAAAGAGAGGAGAGAGACGAACCAAAAAAGTACAGCACGTGTGGACAACAACAATGGCCCAGACGCACATGCGTGTGATCTCGGCCCCACATGTGTGGGGCTCACTGTTCATAAAAAGGGCACCTTGGCCTTGGTCGGCCAGGGATGGACTTTAAAACCCCCAAATCTCAGCTCGATCCGATGTACGGTTTGTGCGTGGTGCTTCATTGAAGTTTTAGTCCTCTTATAGGGCTAGATTCTGAAATTCTGATGTGGGGAGGAGAATTGCTGCAATAGATGATTGATTCGAAGTGTAGATGATGGGGTGAGATGAGAAGAAGGGATGGTAGAAGATGGGTAGTAGAGATGGCGATGGATGGGGGCGAATTGGTATAGATGTGGCTTCGCACCACGGTAATTAACCTTTCAATGAAGGGAGGGCTTCGCACCCAATTAGGCTTCACAACTCATAGCGTAGAAAAAGCAGAATTTTTATTAATCTTCAATCAATGAAAAAAGCTACAAGGGGTGCCTATTTATAAGAAAACCCTATACTCCAAAGCTCGCGCCATGTGCGCAACCTATTACTTGGCGATGAAGTAAATCAAAATAAAAACTAATTAAAGAAAGCTAAAGCATCCATGATGTTCTAACTAATATTAATAAGCAAAACTTAAAATATGAAATCAATCCGACTAGTGGGCTACGATCATGAGATCCTATGATGGGCTTTTCTTGACTGACCGGCCCACTCTTTTGAATTAAAACTTCGTCTTCTACCTAGGAGGCTCTTCCTGGATGTTGTCATCGATCCAGATCGACGGTGGGGCCCTCCTAGTGTACATGCGTAGGGGGCGGCGTGAGTGCGCGTGATGTCCCCATCAATTCTCCCCGGCTATGAAGATTTCGCCACTGGCGAAATAAAATTCCTGAACCGCTCCAGGATGTCAGGATCAAGTCTCTGAAGTTCCTCCTCAGTGAACCACGTGCTGTCTGAAGCTGGGCGTGACTTCCATTTAACCAGGTACTTCTAACCCGCCGTCCGACGTTGAAACTATCTGATGGTCCAAAATATCCTTTATTTCCTTTTTGAGTGTATGAAGGTTAGATATGGGAGGTAGAGGCTGAGAAAATGGGTTGAGAAGGATAGGTATGGGAGGTAGAGGCTGGGAAGATGGTCGGGATGGGTAGGTATGAGAGGTAGAGGCTGGAAAAATGGGTTGGAAAGGGTAGGTATGGGACGTAGAGGCTGGAAAAATGGGTCGGGACGGGTAGGTATGGGAGGTAGATGCTGGGAAAATGGGTCGGGACGGGTAGGTATGAGACGTAAAGGCTGAAAAAATGGGTCGGGAAGGGTAGGTATGGGAGGCAGAGGCTGGGAAGAAAGGTCAGGAAGAGTGGGTATGAGAGGTAGAGGATGGAAAATGAGTCGGGAAGGGGTCATGGTTCAAGGGATAAATATAGGGAATGTGGACGGGTAGGCGAAGGGCCAGACCAAGTATCAGTGATCCCCTGAAAAGTAACTAGATTCTCCATGTTGAATATGGAACTAATTCTCATAGAAGGTGGAAGATCTACCTCATATGCATTGAGACCGTTTCGTTTTATAATTTTGAATGGTTCAGCGTTACGCGCATGTAACTTATGAACGGCTCCTGGAGGGTATCGCTCGGGCCAGATGCGGACTATCACAGAGTCTCCAATATTGAATTCTTTGAAACGTTTATATTGGCTTGTAGAAAATTTGTAATGTTCATTACTAGTAGTGATCTTCTGCCTGATTTCTTGACGCCATGAATGAATGTGATGCGCAAAAGACTCTGCAGGCTCTGACGGCCTATGTGACAGTGACATAGGGACAAGATCAATAGGTTTCTCAGGTTTATAACCAGTAACGGCTTCATAAGGACTGAGACTTGTGGACCTATCGACAGAACTATTAAACATAAACTCGGCTGTAGGTATTACGGTGTCCCATGTTCTGGTGTGCTCCATATCCCTCATAGGGGGAGACTCATCCGGTAGATCATTAGGAAAGACATCACGTAACTCATCCATTACTGGAATAACCTCAGTTGGTAAGTCTACACTAACCTCTGGTGCACTCTTTCCAGCCAAAAGGCCGCACATGTTGTACCCCGCAAAATATTGGTCTTGATATCTCTCATGGGGTGGGTGCACGGGTACACACCTATAATTGATTCCTTGACCAACTCCATTCATTTGTTTATCCTTTAGGTCACCTGCCTGAGATTGGACATCTACCCCAATGGTGGGGTTTGTCTTGACGATGGTCTTTAGTTGGGTAATGCGTGCATCAAGCTGTTCAAAGCATTGGTCTATTTCCAAGCGCTTAATCATAAACTCCAACTTTTGGAACAACTTGTTTAGTGACTCTTGCAATTGTTCCATGTTTAGTGTAGAGTGCCAACCAAAATTCAGCAATATAGTTGTCAATATATATATATATATATATATATATATATATATATATATATATATATATATATATATAAGAAACAACCTAGTTTTTAAAAATGATCAAGGAAAGTTTTTTAAAACAAGTTAGGAAAGTTTCTATAAAAAAAAAAACAAATTAGAAAAGTTTCTTAAAAAAAAACCAACTTAGTTTCTAAAGAAAAAGAAAAATGAAAGTTTCTAAAAATAAAAAGTAAGTTAGTTTCTAAAAAAGAAAAAAGGAAAGTAAACTAGTTTCTAAAAAAGAAAAAGGAAAGGAAATTAGTTTCTAAAAACAGATTAAGAAAGTTTCTAAAAAAACAGAACAGGAAAGTTTCTAAACCTAGAAATAGAAAACTAAGTTCTAAAATAATCCAAATAAGGGGATAGCAGAAAATTTCAGCAGCTTATGTCAGGGTTTATGGACCTCTAAACAGCCATATATGATGAGAATTGATGCGTAATGGACAAACAACCAAACCCTAAACATGTAATGAATTCCCCTACAAGAAACCTAGGCTCTGATACCAAATTTGACGCAGGACATGAAAATTAAATATGATATGCGAGATTTCAGGCTTAAGATCATGTTAGTTCAGAAACAATTACACAAATTCCGTATCCCACATGAAAGTCCAAACATTCAATTATGGGGAATCTATGCGGATCCAGGCCTACACATGATAGAGTTGGATCAATAAAAATTATGAACCAAACGATACTAAAAAATAAGAAATAATCATCCACACATGCATAGTAATCAGTCCCTAATCCAAGGGATTCACTAATTTCAAATCAAGGAACCTTAAGGTAAGAAAAGGGGCATAAAATTGAAGATTTGAGTAATTTAGGGTTAGGTTTAGGGATTTTGGGTAAAAGCAGAGTGAAAGAGAGGAGAGAGACGAACCAGAAAAGTACCGCTCGCATGGACAACAACAATGGCCCAGACGCACATGCGTGTGATCTCGGCCGCACGTGTGTGGGGCCCACTATTCAGAAAAAGGCCACCTTGGCCCTAGTTGGCCAGAGATGGATTTCAAAACCCCCAAATCTCAGCTCGATCCGATGTACGGTTTGTGCGTGGTGCTCCGCCGAAGTTTCAGCCCTCCTGTAGGGCCAGATTCTGAAATTCTGATGTGGGGAGGAGAATTGCTGCAATAGATGATTGATTCAAGGTGTAGATGATGGGGTGAGATGAGAAGAAGGGATGATAGAAGATGGGTAGTAGAGATGGCGATAGATGAGGGCGAATTGGGATAGATGTGGCTTCGCACCACGGTAGTTAACCCTTCGATGAAGGGAAGGCTTCACACACAATTAGGCTTCATAACTCAGAGAGTAGGAAAACGCAGAATTTTTATTAATCTTCAATCAATGAAAAAAGCTACAAGGGGTGCGTATTTATAAGAAAATCCTATACCCCAAAACTCGTGCCATGTGTGCAACCTATTACTTGGCGATGAAGTAAATCAAAATAAAAACTAATCAAAGAAATCTAAAGCGTCCATGATGTTCTAAATAACATTAATAAGCAAAACCTAAAATATAAAATCAATCTGACTAGTGGGCTACGATATGAGATCCCATGATGGGCTTTTCTTGACAGACGGGCCCACTTTTTCGAATCAAAACTTTGTCTTCTACCTAGGAGGCCCTCCCTGGATGTCGTCATCGATTCAGATCGACGGTGGGGCCCTCCTTCTGGCGTACGTGCGTAGGGGGGCGGCGTGAGTGTGCGTGTGTGCGTGATGTCCCCATCACCTGTTAAGAAATCAGGTTGGCTTTAGGTCTCACCTTTTGGATCTGGTTAAAAATTGGGTCTAGTTGGGTTTGGGTCAATTGCATGTCATTGACCTCGTTAAAAGTTGGGTCGGGTCGGGTTAGTCGGGTTCAGTTGGTTTTAATGGAAGGAAAACAAAACAGAGACGGGAAGATGAGAGTGCCTGCTGAGAGGGCAGACACCACTAAGCTCCAAGAAAACGAAAATCGTAATCTTTTAACAAGGGAACATTAACCACCCATTCTATGATAAAACCTTTAGCCTTAGCTGATATCGACTCCGCTGAATTTGAGGAATATGCAAAGCATCTCTCGTTTCTTTCAACGTAAACAGACCACCAGATTGCAAGGATGGACATTCTCCATATACACTTTCTCCTTTTTTCCAAACTGGCCCCGTGCCACGTTGGAAGTAGACTTTCCGCCGAGCCAGCAATACACCAAGAGATGCTGAAGCGCACACAGAATTATGCCCAGATTTTAGAAATAAATGGACAGTGAACAAGAAAGCCTGTTACATATATATATATATATATATATATATATTGATTAAAAGAAATTAGGTTTCCTAAGCCACACGTGTAAGAGAGCCTGTTTACACACCATGGACGTGTTAAAGTGGCTGTGTGATCTAATACTTTCATCAGGTGGACCCAACCGCATAAATGCTCATATTTGTCCTAAACCCAACTCGAAATCTAGATCCAAAGACCCGTTGGGTACCCAATGGGTAGATCCGGGTCTAGGTCTTCAAGAACTATATGCAGACCTGTACGAACCCGGATCTAGCAAGACTTGAATCTGGTTAGCCCAGGTATGGGTGCTATAGGACCTGACCCAAACCTGACTCATCGACAGCCCTAGCCACTAGCAATAAGGGTGGGGTTAGAAAGCTGGTATTACAAAGTGTTATGATTTTAAGCCAGAGAATGTTTTCTTTGTACTTTTCTAAGTTTCATGCACTCCTTTCCTTTTATTCCTTCTTTTTCAGTATTTTATATTTAGATATTACATATGGTCATGTCAAAGTCTCTTCCCATAAATATCCCTAGGGCAATTCTAAAGACAGTGAGGATGGAAATGCCTGGAGTTCAGGTGAGGAGATCCGAATTGATGGTGGCTCCCAGTTCACTCAGGTGAGATATCCTGTTTTTGAGACATGAATTCTTATTGCAAGTTCAAGGGAACAGTATATTACATCTCATGCTTATTACATGCAGAGTGAAGATGAAGATTCCTTTCTGTGCTCCGATGAAGAAGAAGAAGATGGTGAGGAGAACATTGGTTCTGTTGATGATGGAAGTTTGAAGTTTTGAGTCATCTAATGTGAAGAATGATCTCTGTCCCAGTCGGTGGAAAATTGTATCAATTTTGCAAACCGATTTTTTAGTTTTTCATTGGTGGCAGGAGTGCATTTCGACCAAATTGATCCATCTCCAAACAAGGTAGTCCTTGACCTGTTCAACACCATTTTATTTTTTCCCACTTTGAATGCTGTAGTGTCATGGGGGAAAGGTTAACTAATGGGAAATAATACATCCCTGATACGTTGTGGCCATGGCCTGAAATCAGACTTGTCATCTGCTCGGTGGCATGCATAAGAAAACAAAAAGACTGAAAAAGAATGGATGAATTATCTACTTTAAAATGTACACTGGAACTGATGAATGGTTCAGCCTGATTTTACTGCCCACAGCACATGAGTGATTGGGCCTTCCTAATGTCTGGCCTGGATCTCACCCATCTAAGCCACATGAGGAGAGTTGGATCTAGCTTTGGTGGTGCTCTTTGTTATTGTGATTGGACAGTCTCCAGTCGGTGCTCCTAACTTATGAAGTTACCTTCAAAACATGCACATCGGTACTAAATTTATACTTAAACATGAAGTGTCAGACATGAGTACCACTATGTTCTAGATATCATCAACTCAGTATCAATGCAGGAAAAAAGAAAAAAAGAAAAAAAAAGGGAAGCCACCAGGCAACTCAGTGCAGGGGCCAGACTGAATCAGAATGAATGATTCTGATGGAGTCGGAACAAGTTGGGGTGGGTCCTACTGGTTTTGGTCTGTGGGCTACTTGTACTGGTATGAGGTCTTACTTCTTAGGAGCAACTTATTCGGGCAAGAAGTTATAGCCATGAAGAATGCCTGAATAAAAACTTAGGCTGATCCCCTCATCATGTGAGCCACAATGTAGAAAACAATGGACAACCACTGACTTGATCCAAAGCAAATGTGTGGCCTGTATGACGAGTGGATCGGTCTGATTTTTGCCCAGTTGATCTTATGGTGGGACTAACCTTTTGGATGGCTTGTATATCATACCCACATGACATGTTGTTAATCTCATGTATTTCTAGTTGGTCCATCAGGTAGTGACCCAGCTAGTTGCTTGGGACTTTTCTTTGAGGTCTGACAGGCAAGTGGTTGGACTGCGAACTTCTCATCCAAACTAAGTCATGATTGCCAATGCGTCGTGCGCGTTTGACATCCAACCCCATTGAACAGGTTGCCTCCACCATGAAGACCACCTAGCTCAAAAGTCAGGCTGAATGGGTGGTCCACTCATTAGGCAGGTCAGACATGTACTTTGGATCAGATTGGCAACTGCCTATTTTGTCAATGGTGTGGCTCACATGATGAGTGGATGGACCTGATTTTTCATTAGGTATTCTTAATGGTGGGGCAAACGAACCTTTTGCACGGATTGGATGTTGTTACTAATGCGCTAGTGGGATGGTAACTCATCCTTCAATTGCATTGAAACCTCTGGCCCTCACACACAGACCTGTACTTACAAACGCATGCAGGCATACACACGCATGCATTTCAAACTGATGTGCTGCAACTCGATCAATTCGCTTGTGCTCCAAATGCCGTCTCAGTCTTTCCTGCCGTTTGAAATTTCAGAACTGAATCCAGTGATTGGTGTCTGCCTCTTTTTTCTTTGTAGTCAATTTTATCTTGTCGTTGACAAAATATCAGTATTTCGTTACATGGTTTAATCTTACATGTATTTTCTCTGCAGAAGGGAGAAATTTGGATCGGGTCCGGCAGTGAGGTTCTTCCATCAGAGTGTCTTGTAATCAAATTCCTTTATCCATGTCAAGCTGTCTGTTGGCTTTTAACTCAACCCTCTGTAAATTTGTTCTGAAGAAAAGGCCTAACAATTTCCTGCCCTCCTAAAACTTGGAAGCTGTACGTCTATAACTGATAATCGTCATTTGCATAATATTTTTGTCGAGGGCTAGTATCTGGTGACAAATTCCTACATGTGACCCAATTGAGCCCACCATCAATTGACATAAGACTGCGGGATTGGAGCCAGGAGCTATCATCGAATGCAAGCTTTACTGTCCATTTTGCAGGTGTGGCCACCATGGTTTGAAAACCCAAATACTTGACTCAACCAAACTTGACTGGGAGACTTGTCCCAACTCAACTCAACTTCAAGACAAAATGGCTTGTTTGGATGCACTTCCATAAGGTTTTTTTGTTTTGTTTTTTAGATAGTAGTAAATAAGTTAAATAAACGGTAGGTGCTGTTTGGTAAACAGAAAAATAAGGTCTGAAAATTAATTTGAGCGCTAAAATTTTAGTACTTGATCAGTATTGAAAATTTTGTTGGGTAATTTGTATGGAAAAAAGTCCTCGTATTTGAAAACAAACACATTTTTCACAAAAACTTGTTTCGTAAATGTAAACCACTTTGAAAGTTGGTAATTTGTCATATTTGCCCCTATTGTCATAATTTGTATCTTTGAAATCTATTACTATCACACAGTAAAATTTGGCACACCGATGGACCATGTACTACATTATTCTTGATAGAATAATCATAATCATATGATTGATGTTCTTGAACTGGATAGCTAGTATGAGAAAACATCTTACATTTAACTGATAAAGGCTGATTTGAGGGTTAGGCTTATTTTTGTTTTTTGTTTTTTATGTTTGCATGGTCCATTGTGAGGTGACTATTATTGATCATGAAACCTATGGTACGACAGTATTATTAATCATGAAACCAATGGGCCACCTGTACGAGGTGCACTATAACTTGTAGCCTTGGAGTACTTCTCTATAATATAATATATATTGGAAATATATAGTCACCAGCCCGATCAGCTGAGACGAGGATAGCCCAACTCATCTTATGGGCCTGAAAGGCATGCCCAACCCCATCCCAAATATCCACCTAATGCAAAAGCCTATAAGCACTTTTTAAGTACCCATCCTTTAAACTGTACATGTGACCCACTTTAACTCAAAGTAAACAGTCCCAAAATTATATTGGTTAATCTGTCATGACATTTTATTTGTGAACATCTATTTGTTCAAATAGGGACACCGAATAATTTACATGTTAAATCATCCAATATAGTGCGGTAATTAGATATTCAAATAAACTAAAATTTTGTTCATGATACATGTAAGTTGGACCCATGATATGCTTAATTTGATTTAATTGAATGTGACATATAATAGAATGGGCTGTACCATATTGAACATTGGGTCAGAGACAGTACTATAAGTTTGTGTGTGGGACCACCTTGTGTATGTTCACTAAACATGTCTACTGAAAATCAATTTTACAAAAGAAATTCAAAATAAATAAATCAATAAGTGTTTATTGGGAATTAATTTTGCCCAAACAGGCCGAAAGCCGGATACATAGGAGAATCCATCTAAAATTGAAGTGTCCCACCTTCAGGTACTACACCATTAAAAACTTCTTAATGGCTGTGAAAGTTACAAAAGTTTTGGATTAAGTTGTTTTACACACCTCACCTCAGGTCAATAAGCTGATTGGATCGGATCAACCACACCCAGTGGCTATAACCCTAACCCCAGTCCAAATCCCAATATAAATTCTATTCAAAACCCTAAGCTGAACCCTAACTTGAATCCTAAACCTTAACCCAAACCAAACTCCTGAAGCATAGGAATCCTATTCCTGAGCCTTGAAATCAACCGAGTCAAGGCTAAGCCAAAACCTAAGAAAAAATCAATCGCACTTTGAGCCAACTTGCTGTGTCAACTCACCTAGTCACCTGATCCAATCCATAAACCTAGTTAACTCACCTAATCAAGCCAAGAACCAGGCCTAAACCAAGCCGAAATCCAAGCCCATTCGGAATCCAGGGCACACAACAACTCCACACCGCTTGAGGCAGAGCCTCCACACAAATAGTGGAGCTCACCTGTCAAAGCAGGAGAGCCTGGATGGCACTGGCGGCTCCTAGGGAATCGCCGGTGATGTGGCAGCCCTCCCACCTTAGCAGGGTGAGCTCCACGCATGTGGAGTTGCTCCAAGGATGAGGTGAAATTGTGTGGCAATGTGCTTTGACTTCGATACCCCTTCCTTGACCTATATTTACCATTTCACCATCCCACCCATCCATGGAGATCTTGATATGTGTCAATCTCAAATCTAGCCATCAATCCTCTTTTTAACCATAGACTGACCTAAATTATTAGAAAATCAGGTTTGTGGGCTATTAATAGCCTCTTTCCCTTCTCATTTCAATCATACATTCTCATCCAGAGAATCTGGCAGATTCCCTTAGCCACCCCATCTCTTTACTAAGGAGAGTGAGAGTGGAAGGAGTCTAGTCCCAGACTTTAGATCCATGGTAGAATTTTGCGAATGTATACACGATACATGCCTAATGGACGTTGGATTCATAAGATCTAGGTTCACTTGGTACAACAACAAACAAGGCACAAGTCGCATATGGGTCCGCCTTGATAGTGCCATTATCAATTTGGAATGGCTGAGAGAGTTCCCTTGTTTCAAAGTCTCACATCTGACTTGCTTCATGTGCGATCGCTCCCCCCTCTACATGTATATCCAAGAAGATTAGGACGTGCCATCGTGTCAATTCAAACTCCAAAAGACGTGGGCTACTCATGATAGATTCCTAGAAGTGGTGAAGAAGAGATGGAGAGAAGAGGTAAATTCTTCTCCAGTGATGGCAAATTGGGATGGAAATTAATAGGCTGAAATTTGCTCTTCGAGACTGGAACAAGAAGGCTTTTGGGAATGCCTTCCAAAATGTTAAACATGTAGAAGACACAGTCACCTCAGCAGAACACGCCCATTCTCTCTTCAGGATAAGATCAACATCACCTCTTATTGAAAGACGCCAAAGCTCAGTTGGGAAAAGACCCTCCTACAGGAAGAGATTTATTGGAAGCAAAAAATCTTGCAACAAGTGGTTCCAGAAGGGTGATCGCAACACGGAATTTTTCCACCATTAAGTTATGGAAAGAAGACGACAAGTGACCATACACCAAATCAAGTCAGAGTCAGGTATCATCCTCTCATCTCCAAATGAAATCAAATCAGAAGTGATTCGCTATTTCAAAGATTTGTACTTGGCTGGTATTAGGCCTTGGTCATGAAAAATAGTGGAATCTATCCCACGATTAGTCACAAATGTAGACAAGAAGGAGCTTAAACGGATCTCGAATTTGGAGGAAGTTAAAGCAGCAACTTTCAGCATTCCAAGAGATAATGCTCCTAGTCTGGATGGTTACACGGACAATTTCTTTACCCTAAGCTGGGAAATAGTTGGAGCGGATGTTCATATGGTAGTCTATGATTTTTTTTACAGGAGGCTTAGTCCCCAGAAGCGTAGGCAACACTCTCATCTGCTTCATCCCAAAGATACCAAATTCTACCAAACTCTCGTAGTACGGACCAATAAGTCTATGCAATTGCCTATACAAAATCATATCCAAAGTCATAGCGATCAGGCTAGCTTTGATCCTCCCTAAATTAATATTAGAAGAGCCAGTTGCCTTTGTTCAAGGCCGAAGTATATAAGAAAATATTTCTCTAGCTAACGAATTACTAGTAGAGATAGACAGAAAGATAAGAGGAGGGAATACTATTATCAAGCTAGATATGGAGAAGGCATATGATAGAATAGAGTGGAATTTTATTAACTGCATTCTTCTCCAGTTTGGATTCACAAGCATTGGTTAGCCATGGTGGAAATGTGTTGGAAAGACACATGGCTATCAACATTAGTAAATGGAAAAATGGTAGGCTTCTTCTAACCTTCAAGAGGTCTCTAACAGGGAAACCCTCCTTCGACAATCTTCATCCTAGCGTCGGAGGTCCTTAGTAGGGGAATCCATCTTCTTTTCTAACAAGGTATTTGCTCGCTTTTCTATGTTTCTTGCTTGTGCCTCCCCTTGATTTCTCACCTTTTATTTGTAGACGACACCATGGTATTTATCAATGGAGGTAAAACATCTATTCAGAATCTCAAATGTTTTCTTTAGAAATACGAGGCCACCTCAGGCCAAAGGATTAAACCTAGGAAAACTTGCTTCATTGTCTCGGAAAAGGCCCCACAATCTCGAATTAATACAATCACCCATCTATACTGGCTTTAGGCAAGAGAAGCTCCCCATCACATACCTTGGAGTCCCCATTTTGAACAAAAGGCTAAAAGCTCTCAATTTCCATCATCTCAAACACAAAGCTTATAGGAAAATAGTAGGATGGAAATTAAGAATACTGACTTAGGTCAGGAGGATTGTGCTAATCAAACATGTGCTTTCAAGTCAACCCATCCACACTTTGGCAACAACCAACATTCCAGCCTCCATATGCAAAGAAATGAAAACTATGTCTGTGGACTTTATATGGGGAGAGATAGACAAAATAAATAAATAAATAAATAAGAAAAAAAAGAAGAAGAAATGACACTGGGTTAGCTGGGGCAGGATATGCCACCCAAAAAAAAAGTTGATTTGGGCATCAAGAGGCTTTGAGAGGTCATGCAAAGCTTTTGCATGAAAATGTGCTTCTCCACTCTCAAAGGATAGTCCTTGTGGGCAAAATTTATCCAAGCTAAATACTTCTCCCACTTCATTCAAAACCCTACCTTGGCCATGCACTCAGGATAAGTCTATTGCTAGGTACCTTCCCTTCACCATCCATAACTCCGGGTGGATGATTGGCAAAGGAGAGGTAAACCTCTGGAGGCAAAACTGGCTAGGAAATGGGCTATGTGTAGAAGCAGATGACGTTAGAGTTCCAGTTAAAATCATGTCCATGAAGGGTAAAAGACCTTCTCACTCCTAATGGATGGAATCTGGCCCCGTTCGTAGATCATTTGCGTTCCTGTCTTCTTGCTAGGATAGGAACGAGCAAGATAAGTATCTCAGATGATGGCATGGAATCTGGACAACATCTCCATCAAGAAAATTCACTATTAAATCGGCATGGAATGTCTTACGTAGTAGAAGCCATAACCAGTATTGGTCGAAATGGGTGTGGCACAAGCTTGTTCTGTCAAAAATATCCATGCTGGCATGGAAGGCGTTGAAAAGAGGGATCCCAATGGAAAAGGTGGTGCAACGCCTTGGTGTTCACACAATTTCAAAATGTGTATGCTGTGAATTGCACTATGGGCAGCCATATCAGGGAATCTAATCGTCCTCCTCTATAGCAGAAACAGAGGGGCATAGCAACTCTGATGTAGTTTGTGACATCCTCATTCCAACATGCAAAGTAGGCAACACCTCTGAAGGAGTCAGCGAAGAAACACAACCCATCTTGGATGCGCCTCATTTCCAGATCAATAGTTCATCCTCAGAGATTGATGAGGAATCCATTGATCCTCTTTTTTGCAAGGTAGACTAGCTAAAGAGGTGTGGTCTTTCTTCAGCAACATTTTTGATGTTCATGAAGGTCATATCCACTCTCTAGAGCAAAGGCTAAGTAGATGGACCAGCAGAGCCAGTGATAGCTCGAGATTTCTCATACTGTGAGGCCTAGCCCCAAGCATCATTTTGTGGAAATTTTGGTTGGCTAAAAATGCAAATACATTTGATAACAAACCCATCATTATATTAGAAGTTGTTGTTAGAATCAAAAGATGGCTTAGGGAGCTATCTCACCAAATGCCAAAGGAGGGTTTCTACCCTTTCCTTAAATAGGTGGGCCTAGGTGTCAGATAACACATTCACACAGGGAAGTCAAAGGAAACCTTGCCATCTCAGATGGACTTCGCTGGTAGAAGGATGAGTGAAGCTCAATGTAGATGGATCATCTAGGGGAAACCCAGAAGAGGAAGGAGGGGAAATTTGTAGGGATCATCAAGGTAACCTCATTTTCATAGTCCACCACTACTTTGATCGAGTTACAAACACGAAAGCAGAAGTGCAAGCATTTTTGAAGGGGATCAAGCTATGTAAATCCCAAGGCCTTTAGAGGATCATTATCGAGTCAGACTAAAAAATCATTGTCAGCAGCATTACAAATCCATGATTAGTGTCTCATTGGAAGATTTAGTACGATATGAAAGCAATCTGTCAGGTAATTAGAGGTATTAACTGCCAATCCAGTCATATTTTTAAAGAATCCAACTCGGTAGCGGATTGCTTAGCCCACTAAGGCAGCAGTGGAGCCCCGAATAGGCTGTTTAAGCTACTCTCATCCCTTTCAAGGGAGGCGAGAGGTATGTTTATGATGGACAAGGCAGGCCTAGGAACCTTTCAGTGGGGATAGTGATCCTAACCGTGGAGTCTTATTTCCTTGCCCTCTTCTTGCCTTGTACTACAGTTTTTCGAGGCTAAAAATAGGAATCATCCTCTAAGGCTGGGCTAGATGTTGTTTTATAGTGCCCATAATAGGCGTACTTTGGTAGTAAAATCAGTTAAGCTTCTTGCAGCTTGGCTCCATATTTTATTAATGAGTCAGGATAGTGGGCGGCTGCCATGGTTGGAGGCTATTCATAGTTTGTTTGGATGGCTTGTTGATTTGTATTTTGTTGTTGTTGTTTTGGGTTTATATAATATGTGAGGCTCGTTAGTTTTTCTATGGAGCTCACCTGAATCGTTTTGTACATCCTCTTATATCCATTTCAACAATTTACAGATGGTGCCCTTCCACCTTTATGAAAAAAAAAAAAGAAGAAAAGATGTGGAAGATGATGGTGGAAAAGTAAACAACAAAAGTTAAAAATATTAAGGACAGACAATGGTGAAGAATTCACTTTAAAGAAATTTAATTAATTTTGTAAAAATGAGGGGATTGTACAACATAATACAGTTATGCACAGAGCAGAATGGTGTGGCAGAATGTATGAATTAGACTCTCTTATAGAGAGCTCGAAGAATATTGAGCAACCTTGAATTAGGCAATGAATTATGGACTGAGGCTGTTAACACAACTTGCTACCTATTGAATCGGTCTCCATCTACCTCGTTCGGTTGTAAAATTTCAGAAGAAGTGTGTAGTGGTCATGATGTAGATTATTTAGGGATGCAAGTATTTGGTTGTGACGCTTACTCTCATGTACCATTAGTAGAGAGACATAGGCGAGACCAAAGGATGAAGAAGTGTACATTTTTTTGCTATGATGATGGTGTGAAGGGATACATGCTTAATGAGCAGGTCACACAGAAGATCACGATAAATTATGATGTCAGGTTTGATGAGAATTCCTTAGTCCACAAGGATGAGCATAAGAAAACATAAAAATCACAGTTATTGATGTCGAAGTCAAAAAAAGTGAGACATAGGAAGAAGCTAGGCCACAAGAAGAGGTATAGGAGAAGGTGGAGCAAATTACTTGAGAGGAGAAATCCACCAATCGCAAGTTACTGACGAGATACATACATGACTCGAATACTACATTCGCTCTCATTACGGATGAGGGGAATCCATCTACCTTTCAAGTGATGGGGATTTTCTCCTCATGGCTGGTTGAGTGCCTTGCTCGACTTGTTGAGGGTAGTGCTCAACCAGTTGAGTGGCGCTCGACTAAAGTCTAGTGAGTAAATTGTTTGGGACTCCGTGATACTCGACCGGTCGAGTGGGCCGCTCGATCGGTCGAGGACCCTGCTCGACTAGTCTAGGTTACGTAGATTCATGTTCGGATTTTGTGTGGATTGCATAAATTTGAGGTGATTTTCACAGAGGTGCGGAAATGAGTTTCCTAAACTATAAATAAGGGTCCCCAAGGCTGTTCTAGGGAATGCGAGAGAGTTTCCTAAAGCTTTACAAGGATTTGCTAAAGGGTTTAGGGCTATTAAAGGTGGGAGAGAGAGAGAGGAAGCTTGTGGAAGGGAGATTCTGCTCGTAGAGGTGATCTACTTCGCAGTCGACGTCTCAGCGCTTTTACGTCCTCGTGATCGGTGAGATCTCTCCATTTTTCTTTATTCTCTTATTGTTCATCCACTCCTGCATGAGTGAAGAAGGTTTGATCCAAGCAGTGTATGCTTATGATCAGTTGTAATATTATACTTCATAGTGAATTGTTGCTTTGGACGAGGTCCCGCTGTTTTTACCTCTTTGAGGGTTTTCTACATAAAAATTTCTTGTGTCATGTGGTTTATGCTTTGATTGATTTCATTGCTTTATTATATCCCATAATTCTGGTGTTTTTAGGAGGCTAGATCTTAAGGTTTTGTGCAACAGCCCCCAACAAAGTGGTATTAGAGCGTCCAGGTTTATTGAACGGAGTGGGATTAATTCTGAATTATGGAAGGTGGCTCATCAAGGATGATTAGTCTCAATGATTCTAAATGGACCATATGGAAGGCTAAGATGGAAGACTTACTTTATTGCAAGGACTTGTATGCTCTAGTTTTAAACATATCAGCAAAAATAAAGGATATGACAGATGATGATTGGAAGAAATTGGACCGGAAGGCGGTGGGGTTTATTAGACAATGGTTAGATGACTCCGTATTCCACCATGTGTTTACGGAGACCTCAGCCGCGAGCCTATGGCTGAAATTGCAAGGGTTGTATGAGAGAAAAACAACCAACAATAAGATTTTTCTGATGAGACGACTTGTGAATCTCAAGTTCAAAGATGGTGGTTCTGTGGCTGAGCACATGAATGAGGTCAGCAATATATTGAATCAACTCTCCGCTATGAAGATGGTCCTTGCCGATAAATTACAAGCTTTACTATTGCTTAGCTCATTGCCTGATAGTTGGGAGACATTGGTTGTGTCTCTAAGTAACTTCACGCCAGATGGAAAGGTGTTCATGGAACAAGTTGTTTTTTTAATGAGGAGACAAGGAGGAAGTCTCAGGGGTCTGCTCAGTAAGAGGCCTTTGTGACACAAGAACGGGGGAGAGGAAAGAACAGAAATGGCGGGAAGGCCCAGATAAATCAAGAGGCAAGTTGAGCGTCAGAAAGGATGTTAAATGCTGGAATTGTGGTAAGAGGAGCCACTAAATGTTGTAATAAGAAGAACGACGAGAAAGGAAAAGGAAAGAAGAAGGAAGATGAATAAGACTCCACTGCGGTCGCTTCAGATGACGACGTTATAGTTATTCTTTTAGCAGATTATGATGTTTGTCTCACGGCTACGAGTTAGGACACCGACTGGGTGATAGACTCGGGAGCCTCGTTTCATGCTACTCCACGCAGGGACTTCTTCACAAGCTATAAGTCAGACGACTATGGGATCATGAAGATGAAAAATTATGGCACATCGAATATCGTAGGGGTCGGTGACATTTATGTGAAGACTAATGTGGACTGCACATTGGTTCTCAAGGATGTGAGGCACATTCCAGACTTTCACCTCAACTTGATGTTGGATGATAATGGCTATGAAAGCCGATTTGTTGGTGGGCGCTGGAAGCTCATTAAGGGTTCGTTGATCGTAGTCAGAGGAAAGAAGTGTTGCACCATTTGTAAGGTAAGTGTCAGTGTGTGCAAGGGTGAGTTGAACGCAGTGGAAGATTCAGCTACTGACATGTGGCACATGCATCTAGGCTACATGAGTGAAAAATGGCTTCAACTACTAGCAAAGAAACAGTTCCTTTCAAACGTAACAGGTATATCTCTTAAAACCTATATTAATTGTTCATCAGGGAAACAACATAGAGTTTCATTCGTTAAATTTACTTCTCATGTTAATAAAGTGCATGCATTAGATTTGGTTTATTCTGATGTTTGTGGTCCTATGAGGACAAAAACAATGGGTGGGGCATTGTATTTTGTCACTTTTATAAATGATACATTTAGGAGGGTTTGGGTTTATGCTTTGAGATCAAAGGACGAGGTCTTTGATGTATTTAAATTATTTCATGCTATAGTCAAGAGAGAGACATGTAGATTATTGAAGTGCATCCGCACTAACAATGATAGTGAATACATTAGTGACTTTCATGAGTATTGTAAGTCCCTAGGTATATAACATGAACAGATAGCTCCCAAGACCCCCTAGCATAATAGTGTGGCTGAGCGAATGAATCAGACTATTATAGACAGAATCAGATGCATGTTATCCCATGCAAAGTTGCCCAAGATGTTCTGAGGAGAAGCAATGCACACAACAATGTACTTGATAAATAGGTCTTCATCAGCCCTGTTGAATGGAGAAGTACCTGAGAAGGTGTGGACCGGACATGATCTATCGTATAGTCATCTCAGGGTGTTTAGATGCAGGGCATCTGTTCACGTACCAAAGGACGAGAGGTCCAAGCTCAATATGAAGATCAGATAGTGTGTATTCTTAGGGTACGGTGTGAAAAGTTTGGTTACAGATTGTGGGATCTGACGAAGAAGAAGCTCGTCAGGAGTAGAGATATGGTTTTCTTTAAAGATCAATGTATAGAAGACATTTGTAAGATAGAGAAGACCTAGCGTAATTCAGGTGAGCTAGAGGACATGGATCTAGTTATTCATCCCGTGGTGCCTGATGACGGAGGAGTATAATAAAGTGCGGAGGACGAGGGAGTTCTTATAGAAGATGGACTGGGGGAGCAGCCCCCACTTAATCCACCCGTTGAGCCACATGTGAGGAGGTCATCTAGGGACAGATAGCCATCCAAGAGGTACTCGCTGCATGAGTATATTATGCTTACTGATGGGAGAGAGTCAGAAGATTATTCTGAGGCCTTAGCTGACGAGCATAAGGGGGAGTGGTTGAAAGCTATGTAAGAGAAGATGAAATCCTTACATAAGAACCACACTTATGATATGATGAAATTACCTAAGGGCAAGAAAACTTTGAGCAACAAGTGAGTGCTCAGAAAGAAGGTTGAGCAGAAGAATTCATAGACGAGGTTCAAGGCTAGACTTGTGGTAAAAGGGCTTGGTCAGAGGAAAGGCATAGACTTCGAGGAGATATTCTCACCAGTGGTGAAAATGACATCCATACGGGTGTCGCTTGGGTTGGCGGATAGCATGAGCAGTTAGATATTAAAACTGTCTTTCTCCTTGGAGACCTGAAAGAAGAGATCTACATGCATCAACCAGAGAGGTTCAAAGTCAAAGACAATGAGTATATGGTGTGTAGGCTGAGGAAAAGCTTGTATGGGTTAAAACAAGCTCTAAGGCAGTGTAAAAGAAGTTCGACTCGTTTATGTTAAAGCATAGGTATGACAGAATGGAGTCAAACCATTGTGTGTTCACGTGTAAGTTCTCAAATGGTGATTTCTTAGTTTTGCTGTCATACATTGATAACATGCTAATCATGAAAAAAGACATCAAGAAGATTGATAAGTTGAAATAGGAGTTGGGCAAGTCGTTCGTGATGAAAGACTTGCGCCCGGCTAAATAGATCCTAGGAATGGAGATAACTCGTGACAGAAGTAGCAAGAAGCTTTGGCTGTCACAAGAGCAGTTTATTGAGAAAGTCCTAGAGCGGTTTAATATGAATGCAGCAAAGCTGGTCAGTACTCCATTAGATGGTCACTTCAGATTGAGCGACAGACAGTGTCCCAAGATGAAGGCAGAGGTGAATGAGATGTAGAAGATACCCTACGCATCAACAATATAGAGTTTGATGTATGCTATGATGTGTATGTGCCTAGACATAGCATATGTGGTTGGTGTTGTCAGCCAGTATCTTGTCAATCCTGGCAAAGAACATTGGGTAACGGTGAAGTGGATACTGTAGTATCTAAGAGGCTCATCCAGGTTGAGCCTATGCTATGGTAATGGAAAACCTATGTTAGAAGGCTACACAGATGTAGATATGGCAGGTGACATAGACTCCAGGAAGTCTACATCGAGGTTCATGTTCACGTTTGCAGGGGGAGCGGTCTCTTGGTAGAGCAAGCTATAGAAGGTCATAGCATTATCGACGATAGAGGCCGAGTACATTGCAGTCACAGAGGCATGTAAAGAGATGCTTTGGATAAAGAGGTTCATACAGGAACTTATACTGAAGCATGAGCAGCACATGATCTATTGTGATAGTTAAAGTGCTATACACTTGAGTAAGAATCTAAGTCAGCACTCCAAGTCGAAGTACATAGAGATTCAGTATCACTGGATCATGGATACTTTGGAATAGAATGTGTTACAGCTTGAGAATGTCTACACGGATGATAACAGGTCAAACATGATGAGTAAGGCATTGCTCAAGGGCAAGTTGAGGTTTGTAGAAACCGAGCTAGCTTGAAGAAGGTGAATTCCTCCTGAGTCAAAAAAGGGGAGATTTGATGAGAATTTTCTCCTCATGGCTCGATTAGGCGAGTGCCTTACTCGACCGGTTAAGGGCGGTGCTCGACCAGTCGAGTGGCGCTCGACTCAAAGTCCAGCGAGCAAATTGGTTTGGCACTCCGTGATGCTCGACCAGTCGAGGGAGGTGCTCGACCGTTCGAGGACCCTGCTCGACCAGTCGAGGTTACGCAGATTCATGTCCTATTTTTGGGAACAACAATAGAGAATGGGCCACCTCAAAAGATTTAAGTTTTACCACTTACTCATTTCAAGTCCTGTTTCAAGCCCTGATCTAGACCCATTTAGATCTAAGAGCATTGTTCAAAATTTCAAGCTTGATGGTGAGATCGCCCACTACTAGTGATGAGCCAGGGCCTGACTTTCATACCCTAAAGTTGAAGATAATTCCCTATATCCAACTCATGTCCGAATTTTGTGCAGTCTGTGTAAATTTGATGTGGTTTTCACAGAGGTGCGGAAAGGAGTTTCTTAAACTATAAATATGGGTCCCTAGGGCTGTTCTAAGGAATGCAAGAGAGTTTTCTAAAGTTTTTCAAGGGTTTGCTAAAGGGTTTAAGGCTATCAAAGGTGTGAGAGCGAGAGAGAAAAGAGAGAGAGGAAGCTTGTAGAAGGGAGATTCTGCTCATAGAGGTGATTTACTTCGTAGTCGACGTCTCAGCGCTTCTACGTCCTTGTGATCAGTGAGATCTCTCTGTTTTTCTTTATTCTCTTATTGTTCATCTACTCTTGCGTGAGTGAAGAAGGTTTGATCCAAGCGGTGGGTGCTTGTGATCGGTTGCAACGTTCTACTTCATAGTGAATTGTTGCTCTAGACGAGGTACTGTAGTTTTTACCTCTTTGAGGGTTTTCTACGTAAAAATCTCCTGTGCCGTGTGGTTTATGCTTTGATTGATTTTATTACTTTATTATATTCCATAATTCTGGTGTTTTTGGGAGGCTAGATCTTAAAGTTTTATGCAAAGGCCCCCAACAACAAGAAGTACTGGATGACCTAAATGTTGAGCAGTGGATGACGATTATGAAAGATGAGATTGACTCTTTATACAAAAATGAGACATGAGAGTTGGTGGAACTCCATATTGGGGGCGAAGTGATTGGTCGTAAGTTGATTTATTGGAAGAAACATAATAGATACAAAGTATATTAGTTACGAAGGAGTATGCTTAGAAAGAAGGTGTCAACTTCAATGAGATAGTCACGGCTGTTGTCAAGTAGGTATCTATTAGATTTATATTGCTGTTGGTTGCCCAATATAATCTAGAATTAAAACAAATGGATATAAAGACCGCTTTCCTACATGGTGAGTTTGAAGAGCAGATCAACTTGAAGTAACCAGAGGGGTTCAAGGTGCAGGGGTCAGAGAATAATGTTTGCATGTTAAGGAGGTTATTGTACAACCTGAGATAGTCATTTAGGCAGTGATATAAGAAATTTAATACTTTCATGGTAAATCAACAATTTACCAGAAGTGAATATGATTATTGTGTATACTTCAAAGCATTGAGCAATGAAGAATTCATTGTGCTACTATTATATGTTGATGATATACTTATCGCCAACCATAACATGTTTAAGATCAATATATTAAAGACTTAGTTATCAACGACATTTGAAATAAAAGATCTGAGGCTGTAAGGAGGATTCTCGGCATTGATATACATAGAGATAGGGAGAGGAGCGAATTACAGTTGTCTCAGGCTAAATACCTAGAGAAGGTATTCATGAAGTTTGGGATGGACAAGGCTAAACCAGTTAATATGACTCGTACTGTCCACGTTCTACTTTCTTTAGAACAATGTTCCATTACAGATGAAGAAAATAAGTTTATGTCTTATGTGTCCTATTCGAGTGCAGTTGGCAGTTTGATATATGACAAAGTCTTTATAAGACTGAATATTTCACATGCAGCTAGTGCTGTAAACAAATATATGTCAAACTCCGGTAGGCAACATTGTAAGGTAATGACTATGAGGTACAATGGATAATGTTTTGACATTTAAAAAATAAGAGAAAAAATTTGTAGGTTATGTAAACTTTGATTACGTAAGGAATGTGGACAATAAAATGTCGACTTTCGGTTACTTGTTTGTACTAGCATGTAGAGCGATCAGTTAGATGTCGAAGCTTCAATTTGTAGTTACTTTTTTTACTAACAAGGATGAGTATATGACAGTGACGGAGGCTTTTAATGAATGTGTTTGGTTGTGTTGAATGATGAATGAGTTGTGTCTTCATCAGGAGGCCATGTCGATTAATTATGATAACGAAAGTGAGATCAACGCGGCAAGGAATTTAGTTTACCATTCTAAAACTAAACATATTAACATTCATCATCATTTTATTTGACAGGAGAGTTACTCTTGAGAAGATCCATACAAGTGTGAATTCAGCGGATATACTTACAAAGGTGGTTCCTACAGAGAAGTTCAAATTTTGTTCGACTTATCTAGGTCTAACAAATTTTTGTTGAAGACGGAGTTTGCACGAAAGGTGATAGCAATGAGGAAGCTATGATGGAGGCAATTAGAGATGGAGATTGAAGCCATAATAGATATTGTTGTTTGGATGTCTTCAATCTGTCATAAATAGGAGATCTTGATTAATCGAACAATCTAGTCGATCAATCAAGTGAACTTCGGATTAAACAAATTGGTTTTTGGATAGTTTCAGACAAGTTTGATCGATCAATCAGTTGGGCCAATTAATCGAGAAAACTCTGAATTAATCAATTAACTTTCTGTACACTTTTGGCCATGTTCAATTGATCAATCGAGGGTTACTCGATCGGTGTCGATTGATCGATTCATAAATCAACGGTGCACGCAATTTTGTGTAATTGCATAATTAGTTTCCTATTATGGTTGTAACACTATATATATGAGTGTAATTGCAAGATTATAGTAGAATAAGGAAAGCTAAGTCAATTCTAGGGTTTGTGAGTAAGAAAATGAAGATTTTTGTATATGTAAGTTCCTCAATCTCTTGTAATTCGTTTTTATAAAGGATTTGTTATCACTTTGTACTGTTATATTTTCTCGTAAGGATTTTCCACATAAAAATCGTGTCTTCCTGTGCATGCTTTGTTGTGTTTATCTTTCACTTATTTGATTTAAATTTGAATCCCATTATGTCTGATTTAAATTCAGTCATATGTGTGTGTTGTGCCAGGCATGTCAGAGCTGAATGTAGTTAGATTCGATCTTAATGCCTTTGATTCGCAAGCATTGAAATAGACTGTGAAGAGGGTTGCTGTCTATTCAGCCGATCGTCAATTGAAATCAGCCCATGTAAGGATGAAAGGGTGCACCTTTCTATGACTTTTTTTTAAAAACCTTTTGATTGAAAGGACTTCTTAGAACCAGTGGTCCTTCAACAGTATAACAACCAAAAAAAAAGAAAAAAGACGAAAACTAAAGTTCTATTAAAATGTTCACAAAGTAAAAAACTTACAAACGAGTACTGATTGTGGGTGACGACATTGACTAAACCGATACAGCCACGCCATTCACAGAAGATAACCGTATGAATCGGGCAACACGTACAGGTTTCAGATCAACATGTACGCTGAATGCCTGATCTTGTCTCATTTATTTTATTTTTCTGTACCTTGATGTGTGAACTTTCTAGGTATGGTTTTGAGCCGATGGTTGGCCTTAAGTGAAGTGAAGGATAGCCACGAAGCTGATTTGGTCTGATATAAACATTCTAATGGCCCAAACACTAATTGGAGAACTTAGCCGCTAATACATGCTTTTGTATGACCATTAATATCAGGGGCACAACAAACATCCAATTAAAAATAAATATAATATTTAAATTAGGTGAAGATCATCATACATAATGCCTGGGGTCCACACCATTATTTATGACTTTTTAATTGTAAATATTTGGCTTGCACAACATTAGAATGCTTATTCAAGACCATGGGATTCATAAGATTTTTCAACTGTAATGTTGAATGTATGTTTGTTGATGCGCGCACCGACTCTCGGTGTACACTGGGCGCACAAAATTTTCCTAATTTGAAGGCGAGATTTACGACTGTGGACCCTACCTTTATCTAGCGGTTTTTTTTGGAGCAATACAAACTTAGAATACGCACTTGGACCTCCTCGTACGGCCACCGAATTTGAGGACGAAAATACCCCTGCCTTCCTCTGGCTGGCGTGCAGAGACGAGCGCTGACGGACGGTCTGGGCGATGGGAACTCAGGTGGGGCCCACTGTGATGTTTGTGAGAAATCCTCCCCGTCTAAGTTCATTCATAGGGTCACAAAGACCTGGATGAAGAGGAAAAACAAATTTCATAATGATCCAAAACTTTTGTAACCCCTAAATGGGTTTCAATGGTAGACGTTCAATTACCCACTGCCATTTACAATGTGGTCCATTTGATAGCTAGATTTGTCTTATTTTTCATCTCAAGTATTAATACGAGTTCTCCAAATAGATGGACGGTTTGGATATAACACATACCTCATAATGGGACCCACAAAAATCGGTGGGGATTAAAATAGGGAAGAAAGAAAAAAAAAAGGAACCAGTGAGTTGGGGTCGATCGGGTCAGAGCTGGGCTATGGCTACGGATTATAACCGTAGCCATAACTGTAATGCTATGCACCTTTTTTCTTTTTTCTTTTTATTTTTATTTTTTTAATTTTTTACATGAAGAACTTTTTCTCCCTTACATTTTTCTCTAATACATAATTATGTAAATATGTATATATAAGTATATAAAAATGTTTTTCTATCTTTTAATTCATTTCTTTGTCTATTTATTTAACAAGCATATTTCCTAACCTAGAATGTTTTTTTGTTTTCTTTTTGTTTTTAACACATGCACACACACCCCCATGCACTCACACTAGTAGAATTTCACCACGTATGGATACTCGAATGCTTGACCGGGTATTGAAACTCATAAGAGTCTATCACCCGAGCAAGAGTAAGAATCCTAAACTAGAATGATTTACTTACAGGAAAATTTTGGAAAAAATTTAGTTCATGGTGCGACCTATTAGACGACTGGCCTGGATCACCAAACCATGCGTCACAATTGAATAAACTCAAAACCCAAGAGTACTATTCATATTATCTTGTCAACGATCATATCATTCCTCTCCAAGTTTTACCGTTGGCTTTGATTTTCATGTTTATTTGAATAGGTAGGAAACCATTATGAACTCACAATCATACGGTTAATTAAAAATGTGAAAGCAATGAAGAAAATTAAAGAACACAATTATTTATGTAGTTTGTCATGAAAGTGATTATGAGATTATCAAGTAGAGTTAACCATATGAAGATTACGAGTAAAAGCTGTGAATGCGTTATTTTTTGTGTAATCAAACCCTATTTCAATTGGGAGCAGAAAGAAAGATTCAAACCCCAAAAACTCCAAAACAAAAGTTTCATCCAAACAAGGAAACTATGTGGTTTATACATTACGAAATCACCTATAAAAATTAGCGGGGCAAGCATGAAAATGAGCGGGGCAAGCATGAAAATGAGCGGGGCAAACTAGAAAAACAGCGGGACAAACTAGAAAAACAGCAGGGCAAACTAGAAAAACAGCAGGGCAAACTGAAATATGAGCGGGACAAACTAGAAAAACAGCGGGGCAAACTGAAGTATGAGCGGGGAAAATTAGAAAATTAGCGGGGAAAAATGAAAATGAGCAGGGGAAACAAGAAAATCAGCGGGGGAAACATGAAAATGAGCGGGGCAAGCATGAAAATGAGCGGGGCAAACTAGAAAATGAGCGGGGCAAATTGAAATATGAGCGGGGCAAACTAGAAAATCAGCGCAGCAAACATGAAAATGAGTGGGTCAAGCATATGAATCGTCATTTTTGCAAACACAATTTTGCTATTTGCCTGTGTCATATAAAATTGCTACACCTATATATGAATCGCCATGCTGACAGTGTGTAACAATGAAGCCCATTTTCTCTTCTTTTTTAGTACAATACTGACTAAAATATGAAAATCTCACGATTTGTTACTGGACACTTTTGTTGTCCTGCTCAAAGCTATTAAAAGAGGTTCAATGCCATCGACGAACCATCGATGACATCAAAGTCCCATCGAGAAAATCCGAAAAATACATGTTTAGTCGCTAGAACATTTTGGTTAGTTTGATAACATCGAAGATGTTCGATGCCATCGAAGTATCATCGAGCATTTCATCGAACGATCGTGCGGGATTTATTTCCTATTTCGATTGTGATTCACCTAGATGCCATGTATATATATATGGGTGTAATCAAGAATATGGGGTATCAAGAGCTTTCTAATTCGTTTGTAGGGTTTCAAGCTTATAGCTTAGGTAATTCAAAACTTGTTCGAATCGGGTAATCTCTATCTCCTGTAATTTTATTCTTTTATAGTGAATATATGTCGCTTTATTCCTTGATACATCCTCAGTGGAAGTCAACCGACCAATGAATTGTTCTGCATCACCTAAAAATGTCTCCCACTTGTGAAAATTAAAAACTATGCATTCTGTACAAAGATGTGGACCACTGTAATCAAACCATTGTACAAGGACACCAACAAAGTGGATAGTCAAACACTATAGTTTGTACTCTTTTCACTACAGTACAACTCATACACATGATAAGGACACTACCTATTTCATGTGTATACCAACATTTAATATATAAGGAAATGACTACATCTCGAATACATGCATCATGAATTTCTCCATCTTCTCTTATTCTAAGGCCATCTATACATTGTCACCTCCAACTCTCCTCACCCCAATACCATCAGAGAGCAACAGCACAAACTCATCCATTCTACTAACAACTAGCCACCATAGGTGGGCCTCCCATACCCAAAATTCAACTCATGAAAGGGCAGCTTCCACCAAGCTGACACATAAAAATTCTCATCTAAAATGGAAGGGACCCCTCTATAAACCTCTAACCAATCCACTACTGATTTCATATACTCATCTATCACCATCTCTATTGCTTCTTTTACCTTCTCAACACAAAATCCCAAAGACTCCTTATTCAAATCCACCACCTTTGCACTTGCACAAGCTGTTACAACAGCATTCCTAACAAACCCCGCTCATATTTCAGTTTGCCCCGCTATTTTTCTAGTTTGCCCTGCTCATAATTCAATTTGCCCCGTTGTTTCTCTAGTTTGCCCCGCTGTTTTTCTAGTTTGATATATAGCATACTTTGTAATTTTGGTGGATAGCATACTTTGAAAATTATTTGCATATTCGTCAGAATTGTAAGTTATGATGTATAACATACTTTGTAATTTTTGTGGATTATGAAATGAACTTTATATTTTGTCCCACTATATTTTCCGTTTGCCTCGCTATGCTCGTCGATCAAATTCAATGTACATAAAATTCAATGCTTGAGATTGGCCTGCTGATTTTCTAGTTTGTCCCGCTGTTTTATATTTATACTTTTACAATTCAAACCGAGTATAGTGGTAGCCATCTCACAAACGAACCCCTCGATTTCTTGACACCCAGCACATGTCCCCATCAAAATCATTGTTCGTCATCTCATCTGCCAATGATTGCGGCCCTTTAGTTGGAAAGAAAATAACATATTAAGAATTTCCAATGACATTCTCTAGATATGTATGATTCATACCTAGTTACATGTCCCCATCAAAATCACTGTTTGCTTTGCTGATTTTCTAGTTTCCCCTGATGATTTTCCAGTTTCCCCCGCTGATTTTGTAGTTTGCCCCGCTGATTTTCTAGTTTCCCCCGTTGATTTTCTAGTTTGCCCTGCTGATTTTCATGTTTCCCTCGCTAATTTTCTAGTATCTCCCGCTGATATTCTAGTTTGCCCCGTTGATTTAGGTATAGGAACCTTGGGTTGGGTTGGGTCAAGGTTTAGGTATAGGAACCTTGGGTTGGGTTAAGGTTGAGCACCAACCCGAACTAACCCGCCCGACTTTCAGCCCTAATTTCATGTTTTCCTTGCTCAATTTCATGTTTGCCCCGTCGAATGTCTAGTTTGCCCTGCTCAATTTCATGTTTGCCTCGCTCAATTTCATGTTTGCCCCGCTAAATTTCCAGTTTAACCACGAAGTGATTGAAATTGACCACAAACTGAATGAAATGGATTTTCGACCATCGACCCGATGGAATCTTGGAAAATAACTAGGTTGGTTGGCTAAATTAGCTACTCCTACCCCCAAAATCTTATGTGGTAAGTTAAGTAAATCATTCTAATTTAGGAGATATGCTTGTTAAATAAATAGACAAAGAAATGAATTAAAAGATAGAAAAATATTTTTATATACTTATATATACATATTTATATAATTATGTATTATAGAAAAATGTAAGGGGGAAAATGTTCTCCATGTAAAAAATAAAAATAAAAAAGAGAAAAAGGTATATAGCACTATAGTTATGGCTACAGTTATAATCCGTAGCCACAGGCCAAGCTTTGACTCGGTCGACCAGGTCCTAACCCGGTCAACCCCAACTCGCTGGTTTTGTTTTTAAGTAAGGCAGCCTATGGCTACGGATTTAACGGCCTCTATGGCTACGGATTAAAACCGTAGCCATAGGTACTGCGAATCCGTAGCCATAGGTACCTTGGTCCAGGGACTTGATAAACTGGATCAGCTAGTTGGGGTCGACCGGGTTGGGACCTGGTCGACCGGGTCTGTTGTCTTGCCCACTTATTTTTTTAGATTTGTCTAATTTTTTGTCTTGTCCCATAATGAGAGTAGTCAATTCATTATTTTAAATTTGTCTCATTTTTTGTCTTATATCAGTTTTTATATTTATTTTTTTTATTTTTATTTTTTACATGGAGAACTTCTTCCCACTTACATTTTTCTCTAATACATAATTATGTAAATATGTATATACAAGTATATAAAAATATTTTTCTAACTTTTAATTCATTTCTTTGTCTATTTATTTAACAAGCATATCTCATAAATTAGAATGATTTACTTACCACATATGATTTTGGGGTAGGAGAAGCTAATTTAGCCAACCAACCTAGTTATTTTCCAATATTCCATCGGATTGGAAAATCTCTTTTGACTCTTCTTTTCAACTATAAATGATGGAATTCTCTATTGCGATATATAAAAAACGATTACTTTGAGAAAACATTGAGTGGGGCAAATTAGAAATTTGATCGAGGGAAACATGAGATTTAGTAGAGGAAACATGAACACATACCCCCACACACTCACACTAGTGGAATTTCACCACCTATGGATACTCGAACGCTTGACTGAGTGTTGAAACTCCTAAGAGTCTACCACCCGAGCGGGGCAAACTGAAATATAAGCCGGGCAAACTAGAAAAATAGCGGGCAAACTGAAGTATGAGCGAAACAAACTTAAAAAACAGCGGGGCAAACCGAAATATGAGCGAGGCAAACTAGAAAAATAGCGGGGCAAACTTAAGTATGAGCAGGGCAAACTGAATTATGAGCGAGGCAAACTAGAAAAACAACGGAGGAAACTGAATTATAAGCAGGGCAAATTAAAAAAACAGTGGAGAAAACTGAATTATGAGAGGGGCAAACTAGAAAAACAGCGGGGCAAACTGAATTATGAGCGGTGCAAATTAGAAAAGCAGCGGGGCAAACTTAAGTATGAGCGGGACAAACTAGAAAAACAGCGGGACAAACTGAATTATGAGCGGGGCAAGCATGAAAAAGAGCGGGGCAAGCATTAAAAAGTGCGGGGCAAACATGAAAAAGAGCGGGGCAAGCATGAAAATGAGTAGGGCAAACATGAAAATGAATGGGGCAAACATGAAAATGAGTGTGGTCCATTTGAACATTGGATACGTTTAGATTTATCGGCTCAAGCCATAAAATTATCTGTTAAGTTTGCCTCGCTGATTGTCTAGTTTGCCCCGCTGAATTTCATGTTTGCCCCGCCGATTTCCTAGTTTGCCCAGTTGATTTTTTAGTTTGCCTTGCTGATTTCTTAGTTTGCCCCACTGATATTCTAGTTTGCCCAGCCGATTTTCTAGTTTGCCCCGCTCAAATTCATGTTTGTCCCACTGATTTTCTAGTTTCTCCCGCTGATTTCCTAGTTTGCCCCGCTGATTTTCTAGTTTGCCCCGCTGATTTTCTAGTTTCCCTCGCTGATTTTCTAGTTTGCCCCACTGATTTTCTAGTTTGCCTAGCTAATTTTTTAGTTTGCCCCACTGATTTCCTAATTTGCCCCGTTGATTTTCTAGTTGCCACGCTGATTTTCTAATTTCCTCCGCTCAAGTTCATGTACAGCTAAAAGTTGGGCGGGTTCAACCCGACCGACCCGACATTGGGTTGGGCTCGGGCAGGATATATCGAGTCCGATCTCAAGCTTGGGCTATACAAACACCAACCCGATAAAACTTAGGTTGGGCTTGGGTTGAGGTCTCAAGTTGCTCGACCTAACTCGAACCCGATCAATATATTAGTTACTTATAAATTATAATTTAGTGTGGATTGTTTATGTAGAAGGTACACTAGTGATGTCGGGTCTCATTTGTTCACGTCATTTCCAAGGACTCACGCTAACAAGATATGCCAGATTTCTCTCTCCAAAATAGATTGCGTGCTATGCTACATGACTTTTTAAAAGAGTAGTCCCATATTTTAGCTTGGTTTTTAAAAGAAAAAAAATGAAATTCTTTATGATGAATAATCACGTATATAATTAATAAAATCATAGATACAAAAAATAAGTCCTATATTGTAATATAATAAACTAATGTAATAACGAAAATATTAGCACGTATACACCCGACCAACCCAATCAACCCGTTGAGCCCTCTTGGGTTGGGCTTGGGTTGAGAATTCCCAACCCAAGAATGGGTTGGGTTGGGTCAAGGTTTAGGTATAGGAAACTTGGGTTGGGTTAGGGTTGAGCACCAACCCGAACCAACCCACCCGACTTTCAACCCGAACCAACCCGACCGCGAAGTGATTGAAATTGACCACGAACTGAATGAAATAAGATTTTCGACCATCGACCGTATGGAATCTTGGAAAATAACTAGGTTGGTTGGCTAAATTAGCATCTCCTACCCCAAAATCATATATGGTAACTTAAGTAAATCATTCTAGTTTAGGAGATATGCTTGTTAAATAAATAGACAAAGAAATGAATTAAAAGATAGAAAAATATTTTTATATACTTATATATACATATTCACATAATTATGTATTATAGAAAAATGTAAGGGGGAAAATGTTCTCCATGTAAAAAATAAAAAAAAATAAAAAATAAAAGTAAAAAAGAGAAAAAAGTGCATAGCATTACAGTTATGGCTACGGTTATAATCCGTAGCGATAGGCCAAGCTTTGACCTCGTCGACCGGGCTAGGACCCGGTCGACCCCAACTCGCTGGCTGCATTTTTTTTTTTTTTTTTTTTTTGTTCTCTGACCCGGTCGACCGGGTCCTAAACCGGTCGACCCCAACTCGCTGGCTTCGTTTTTGTTTTTTTCTTTTTCTATTGTAATCCCCATCGATTTTTGTGGGTCCCATTATGAGGTATGTGTTATATCCAAACCATCCATCTATTTGGCAAACTCGTATTAAGGCTTGAGGTGAAAAATAAGACAGATCTAGCTATCAAGTGGACCACACTGTAAAAGGTAGTGGGGAATTGAACGTCTACCATTGAAACCCTTTTAGGGGTTACAAAAGTTTTGGATCATTATGAAATTTGTTTTTCCTCTTCATCCAGGTCTTTGTGAACCTATGAATGAACTTATACGGGGAGGATTTCTCACAAGCATCACAGTGGGCCCCAACTTAGATGGGGGAGGATTTCTAATGGTTGATGCTCATTCAACATTGTTTCCCGTAATGTGGTACACTGAAGATTTGGATATACCTCATTTTTTGTCTCATGCCATAAAATGATCCGGAAAAATATATGGACGACATGGATGAAAAGTATACATCATGGTGGGGCCCACAGGCCACCGACGATCCGCCATTGGCGGGTGGCAAGCGGAGTACCCAGTCCATTTATGTGAAAAGGAGGGGTATTTTCGTCCTGTAATTTGTCGTCCGTACGAGGAAGTCCAAATGCGTATGTTAAGTTTGTATTGCTTCAAGAATATCCAATGGATAAAAGGGGGATCGACAGTCGTAAATTTCTCTTTGAAGGCCAACAAAGGTTGTACGAGGGCTTACGCGTACAAGCAGTCCTCTTACTGGACGGCTCAAAATTTCCTGGCATGGAGCTTTTACCATATACACGTGGCTGAACATCGATAATCAGAACCATTCATCAATGGGGCCCACCATAATTGCCTGTTGGATCAGGATTAGCATCGGCAGCACAATCCTAACCTTTCAAGAGAACCACTGTCCTTATCCATCTGTGGGTGCCACCCAGAGACTAAGTTAGGACCGACCCGACTCGTTCCGGTTTTGAAATAGGCCTGACCGAGTCCAGCATAGTTGACCCGATCCAAGTAAGAGTCTGGCCCGGACTAATCCATACTGAGTCCGACCTATCACAGTTACTGAGTCGGGTCATGTTGGCACCGACTCAGAGTCGGGGTGCAACGGGCATCCACGGGCTGAAATCACAACTCAAAACTAGGTGCACATGTCAGAATTACAGCATGTCAAATTTAGTGTGTGTGTGTGTATTTCGGATTGTGTCGAGTCAGTACCGAGTTGAATTTTGAGTTGAGCCAGGTCTGAGTTATTGGGTGACCCAAATTTGAATTAGACGAAGTCTACCTGTTTCGGACCAACTCACCCACTCGGTTTAAATTGAGTCGGGTCCGAACAGTCATACAGGTCGAATTTGCGAGTTGAGTCTTCCATGCCTAGCTCTAGTGCCACCAGGTCATAGCCGAAAAATAACATTGATTGGACGATCCTAGTCCTTTAATCTCGGCCGTTCAAATTTTGACTGATTTGATTGTTTCCCTTTCTGACCGTCCAACTATTGGTCACCAATCACAACTTAATCAGTCTAATTTTGCTCCATCCCCCATTCAAGTGGGGCCCACCGATTTGTCCACTTGTACTTTTTTCACTGACTAACATGCAGCAGAATGTGTGTGGTGGATCCGTGAATGTGTACTGTTCACGGTACACTGGCTGTAGGTAGCATCTGCATCTGATAGTAACGCATCCATACTACATAGGACCCAAAGGACCATCAGCCCTTGAACATAGGTCTTGTAGCTCAAGGACGTCTCTCATGCCTTTCTCAATGTAAGTAACAAGGCAGCGTTTTCTGAGGGACGGCTCTTTTTTTTTGCCTGGTTGAGGTAAGTGTTTATACACTGTTCAGATACGCTTAAATGCCAATAGGCCAAAGGACATGGCTCGTTTGATGGTCATCTCGATGTGGGTTCAGTGGATCTGGGGAGCCACAGAGCTGGGTGGATCTGTCATTATTGGGCCCACCATGATGTATGTGTTTTATATCTATACTCGCTATCCATTTTGCCAACTCATTTTAATGCATGAGCCCCAAAAAAGAAGTAGATACAACCCTCAGGTGGACCACACCACAAGAAAAGTGGTGATTGAACACCAACTATTAAAAAACTTCTCAGGGGCCACAAAGGCCTTGGATTAAGCTGATATTTGTGT
This sequence comes from Magnolia sinica, assembly GCF_029962835.1. Taxonomy (NCBI): domain Eukaryota; kingdom Viridiplantae; phylum Streptophyta; class Magnoliopsida; order Magnoliales; family Magnoliaceae; genus Magnolia; species Magnolia sinica. Next base: position 130,641,991 of record NC_080574.1, on the reverse strand, counting down.
TTTTCTTTCATCCGGACCACTTATTTTATTAACAGGTTGGATGACAAATAAACATTACAATAAGCCTTAGGAAGTTTTTAATAGTAGGCATTCGATCACTAATATTTTTTGTGGTGTGGTCCACTTGAGATCTGGCTCTACTTTATTTTTTGCCTCATACCCTAAAATGACCGGCAAAACGGATTGATGGTGTGGATATAAAACATAGACATTACTATAGGCCCCACAATCATGAATTCACTGAGATTGGTGGTTCCTCGCATTTGGGTCCGTTTTCTAAGATCTTGAGCTCTAGCTTAAACGGAGAGGATTCAGCCAGGCTTGGGTAACATGGAGTTCTGCTGGCTATAACATGGTGTAACTTCAATTGTCTATCAAAGCTAGGCCACCAGGTTTCAAAAGGTTATCAGCTTGAGTAGGTGCTCAGTAGCATCTGTTATAGCCAATGAAATGGTACCACGTTAAAATCCTATAAAACTTAAATGTTGTGGGAGTCTGACCTAATCTTCTCTTCTTTTAATGGCAAGTGAAAATATGGTGTTCATAACCGTTCACAGTTGGTTCACGCGTCAAGATCCGTACTGGTCATCTGGTGGGCCCTACCATGGAATGTCCTGACCATGGGTCTCTGGGCCTTTGCCAGAGTGTGGACGTTCCCTCAACTGTCTATTTCTGTTCATTAAATCGAACGGTTAGGATTTTCATAGTGAATGTAGCACAATCCAAATCATACAAATCCTCTCCCCCGCTTTAGGTATGGCATTGTCTTTGCCCCGAAATCAGATCGATTTTCTATTGAATCTGGACCATTGGGTGGCCCTCGATCATTTATTTTGTTTTGTTTTGCCTCATACCCACCTGTGGTGAAATCCCACGGCGTGCGTGTGTGGGGTGTGTGCGCGTGTGATGTGTGGGGTGTGTGTGTGTGCGCGTGTTAATATATATATATATATATATATATATATATATATATATATATATATATATATATATATATATATATATATATATATATATTATCATGTCATATCCGCAATGTATCTGAAATATCAAGGTGCACATATGACACGTATGCAGCAGCATGCATGCGTAAGGATAATCATACACCGGCTCACACCAGATCCTTTGTCTTAATGCAATCATATAATTTATTAATGTGTGCTTTATTTATTTATTATTATTAATGGAGAAATCCTCCACGGTTCTCCTACTGTATGTTACAGTGCTCTTGGTTGCATTCGGACAAAGATCCTCCAATCCATTGAACCTGACTGTTCATTAGGTGGACCGCCACACAAACATCTCACTGGAATGAAAAATATTAACCATTTAAGCAATGACCATTAACATGGATATTTAATATTATTTAGACAAAATGGGTCCAGCCAACGATTCCATCCATCCATTTATCAGGTAGCGTTATAGATTGCTTATGATGCCGAAGAATCACTTGAGTCAAGCAATTCATCTGATATTGTTCGAATTAGGCTGGTTAGGTATAATTGCTTGCATGCGCGCAGGCAAGTAAACTGAAAGTAGAAGTGAGACTTGAGTTGTATAGACAATGTATATGTAAAGGGCAACAAGTCATTGCTTATGGGCGGAGACCCTTCGATACCTAAGTTAGGTAGGCTGATTGAAAGTAGAAGTAAGACTTGAGTCAAGATTTTTGGTACTTACCTTTCTCCAATTGCAATGTGTGTACTTATATAATGTTTAGGTGGCTTTAAGATTTAAATATTCTGTTGGGATGAGTTGGATTTACTGGAGGATCATTATTTGGATGAGGATATACTTCTGAAAGTATCGTTGAGCCCATCTTGATTGTTATGATCTTCGAATAAAATCGTACCAAATATTTAATTTCTTGATTTGAAGCGAAATTTTCTCCAAGTTTTTCATCTCTCTAGTCAGCTCGGAAGGTGATTCACATCGCTGAAATCTGTCATTAAATAGCTTTGCTCAAGGTCAGCCCATGACTCATCTTTCTGTCAGTCTTTAATCAAATTAACTTTAAGGCATTCCTACTATGATTTGTTTCATTTCCTGTACAGCATGTCAATTTGATTTTCTTCACAACAGCACCCATCTCATCTATTAAGGCTGAAAAAAAGAATGGCAGTAGAAAATGAGTTGGAATCATCCATCAGTGGGATCTTTCATTCATACCCCCACTTAACGTGTTCTAAGCTTAATGGACAGATCAACCAATTGAACTCTCCAAATTAAACGGAACTACCTAGGAGCCGTATGATGCAACTCTAGATTGGGTGCTGTACCTGCTTATATTAAGCTTCGTATAGGTAGGCCACAACAAGATTCAATGGTACTGTGGAGTACTAGACTGCTGGTGGGCCGCTGGATTACAAACATGCTTTTAGATATGCTTGCGATTATAATAAGCTTAAAATAGAAACAACATGACAAGATTTAGTTAAATGATAGGCCCGTTCCTAGAGATGAAGCCCACTTCAATACAGAACTTTTGGAACATATAGATTAGGTGGTGGTGTTGCTAATTATCTCTTATCAGAGATGGCTAAGCATGTACTCTGCTGAAATATCTTAAAAAACGCCTGAGCTCCTGGTCTCATCTCCAATGGAGTAGACTTCCACCACTCAAATCTCACCACGTTATTTTAATAGTTGGGAGGGGGGTGAGCTCCTCACCACTCACCACCTCAATACCAATCAATGTCTCTTTAAAATATGCTTTGTGATGAATGTGTTGTATATCCGTGTTGTTCATCCGTTTCTTCGTTTCATTTTAATATGTTGTTCCAAAACCTAAGCAGATTGAAATCTCCTGTGGACCATACCATTGGAGAAAGTGGTAAATTATAATTAAAAAGTTTTTGTACACTATAAAAGTTTTGGATCAAGCTAAGCTTTGTATTTTCCCTTCATCCAAGTTTTGTTGACCTTATCAAGGGGTTGGATGGCAAATAAACATTACAGATCTTCTTACAATGAGCGCTGGATAGTTTTTAATAGTTTTTAATGGTAAGTGTTCAATCACCACTGTTTTTTGTGGTGTCGTCTACCTGAGATTTGGATTTTCTTAATTTTTGGAACCACCTCTTAAAATGGGCTTACGAAACGGATGGACCGCATGGATATACAGCAGATCATCAAGGTGGGCCTCACAGTAAGGGTAACACCTAATGCACTACCCCAATCAAGTCTTGCCACATGGTAGTGTTAGCTTGATAAAGATCGGACCAGCTACCATTCTGGTCCGAATGATAGGGAGCAGATTAAGTGTTTACCGTGGTAACACCTCAGTGTGTTTTACACTTGCTGTGGGTGTCCCTTATGATGTGTTGTATATCAATGCCGTCCACCTGTTTTTTCAGCCAACTTTAGTATATGGTACAAAAAGCAGATTAAATCTCAGTTGGATCAGACCTGAGGAAACAGTGGTGATTGAACTCTCACCATTAAAAACTTCCAAGGTCCAGTGTAAGCAGATACCTAATGTTTTTGTTGCCATCCAACCCGTTGAAATGTCAAAAAGATGTGGATGAAGAGAAAAAAACAAATATCATATTGATCCGATACTTTTTATGGCCTACAACAAGTCTTTAATAGTCATTCACCACTATTTCCAGTGGTGTGGTCCACCAATATTTGGATCTGCTTAATTTTTGCGATATGTAATAAAATGAGCTGGAAAAATGGATGGACAGCGCAGATTTACAAAAAATTGATCAAGGTAGGCCCCACATGGTAAGGGTAACACCCTCTAATGTGTTACCCGGGTAACACATAATCCGCTCCGGAATTGATACCACACATAATGGTAGGGTAGGAAGGTTGTAGGCCCTTTTTTTACAGGAAGACTGAAGAGGAAGGTAGTGTCCCAATCAAAGCTTTGATACTCTGGCAGAGTGTGATCCATTGTATTCATGCATTCAGAAATTACACATGTGGCATAGATTAAATCAAATTAAATTTCTCAGATTGTGGGCCCACTTCAGATGGGTAAATTAACCAAAAAGTTTACACTGAATTGTCGTACGAACTGGCTTATCAGTCGACATCCATGAACGGTTGAAAATGAAAGGCAGTTAACGGACCCAATTCCACAGACAAACTTCCGACTAATCAAGGGTTAGGATGGTTCAATCAACACCCTGATACATATCTCAAGTGGTAGACTGAGTGAAAGTTGCCTCGTTTCAACACTGAGGTCTGGGTATCGATCCCTAGTGGGGGTGGCTAACACTGAAGTCATGTGAACTGACAGTGGGGTGTACTAAAAAAAAAAATTGAAAAGAAAAAAAAAGAAAAAGGAGAAGAAGAATGGTTCAATCAATCTGATGTTAGGATTGGACTGTTAGTATTAGTTACATGCTCGTCACATCCAACCGTGGATTCTCTCTCTCTCTATGTATATATAGTCATGCTCACCTAGGCACCCATGCAAATGCGCACCTTTGCACATGTGTTATGGGCGTCTGATCCGAGCAGTCCATATGATGTGGAATCTCATGAAATCCCAAGGAACAAATTTTCACCCTGGTCTAATATTCTGGTAGGCCATAGCAAAGATAAATGAAAATCAAAAGAGGAAACTATTTTCATTTTTCATGACCCACCAAAGTTTTGGATCAAAATAAAAATTGAGCCCGGAGGGTTTTAAGAGGTGATGCTTTACATGGACCGTTCAGATTTTGAAGTCAAATCACATATGATGAGTTCTCAAAAGAGTTGGCATGAGTTCTGTGTGAACCGATGTGCAGGTGAGCATTCAGCTGTATATATTTTTAATACCCTAGCAGCACGTGATGGATGATATCCACGTACATTGAAATTTTGGCATTACTAGTAAGGTACGGTCATGTTCCTAAAAACGAAGGAATGTTTCAAATATATTTAGACTAATCTAGTCATTGATAGGTCTTAAAAATATTTTTGTATCAAATTACCCTTGTCCTTTGATCAGCATGGCTACATAATTTAATCTCATTAAAATTATTCATCAATTGAGTCGTCGGCATAATCTAATAATAGTGTAACACTAGTGCACTTAAACAAATCTGTCATTTGATTTATTATTAATTGTGAATTGGCTGTTAATAATATGTTCCTTCACCTAATTCCAACAACATTTAATTTCCAAGCCAATCATCAAAACCTCGTAATCAGCTTGATTATTGGTGCTCTTAAATTTTAACTGGAACGCAAACTCTTGTACCTCTTTCCATATGGGGTGATTAAAATAATCCCTGCTCCTGATTATTTGTCGTTTCTCGAACCGTCTAAAATCAGTTTTCAAGGCGTTAAATATACCTAACACAAGTCAAATACTTCTAAAGGAATCTGATTCTCTATGTTAGATGGATGATCGGTCATAAAATTTATTATGGTCTGTCATTTTATTGCTATTTGGGGCACATATTTGAGATGAAACTTAGACAAATCTAATACCTATTTTCTAATTTAGCCATTTAAAATTGGTTAATATAATATATATTTCACTAAATCAGTAACTACAATTACATTAATTAACTCAACCAGTAAATAATGTCATAACTTAATGGCCACAAAATACAATGACAGACACAATTTTTCTAATACAAAATATCATTTCTTAGTATTTATCAACATCCGACTAAAGCAGTAGATTGCACTCTCTTTTCGATCATCATTGTCTTGTGCCAGTCGGGCTTCATTTGATTCTTCAGAAGCCACAACATACAGTTTAAGCAGTTAACCTTTGACTGATAGCATCAACATCGATGGCTTCATTAAGTATTCATTGATTTTATATATAAAAAAATTAACTAATATTATACTTCCCATCTAAACTCATCTTTTTGTTTCAACTTCACCAATAGAGAAAACATATTAGTTTTTCCTGCTCAATTAGAAATGAACATGCACATAAAGTCAGCTTGATTGAGAAAGCGTTGCATCTCTATTTTGTTCCTCAGTGGTTGAGCATTTATAATTTCTCATGCCTTGCTTTGATCTATCTTGATCCCTTTTGATGCACAAGGAATTCTAAGAAATTACCGGCCGAGCAAAAGTGCACTTAATGTGTTCATTTTCAACTTGTGGACACTCATTTGCTCAAATGATTGGCGTAAATGGGCAAAATGCTCTGAAAAATTGGTTGACTTGACCACTAAATCATTGATATATACTTAAATGAAGTGACCAAACATATTATGAAAGATAACATTCAATACCCTTTGCATTACTAGCCCCTATATTTGTTAGCCTAAATGACATAATTACCTAACAAAAGGTCCCCAAAGGTTTAAGGCATCTGAATGCCATTTTCGGCACATCATTAAGTGTTGTGCTTATTTGGTGGTATCCCAAATGGCCGTACATGAAGGAAATTATCTGATGCCCAGTTGCTCGGTCAATCAACTGATAGGCCATTGACATTGGATACTCATCCTTAGGCGTGGCTTAATTTTGGTTTCTGAAATTGATACATACTTGAAACTTACCATTTTTTATGATGACCGGAACCACATTGGAGATCCACTCAATATATATTTGATGGGCTTGATGAATCCTGCTTTCAACAATCATTTGATTACCTCTTTTATTTTTTAGGTAACCTCCAGTATCATCCGCTTAGGTAGCTATTTGTGCGGTCGATACCTCTCATTTATCGATAATATGTGCTTGACCAAGTTTTGGCTTAAATCGTGTATCTTGTAGTAATCTCATACGAAACAGTCAGTAAACTCTCTGAGCAAGTTAGTGAGCTCAGCCTAAACTTGTGGTTCTAACAACCTACCGATGAAGGTCGACTTAGGGATTTGTTCTATCCTTAAATTTACTTTGACCAATGAATCGGATTTCCGAATAATTTAGCTTTGTCACCTCTTTAGATCCTTTAGATCTATGCTGTCTTCGGATACCTCATCGGCCAGTATTATGGTTTTGACCATGTTTGCAAAGCAGTCATTACAATATTATCTCAAGCTCCCATCAAGCTTCTTTATTTTGGTTGTGAATTCGGCCATCCTCCTATAGACTGATGATGCACTTGTCATGGGATCTCTTCTATAGTGCAGTGCGGAACTGCCGAATGGGATACTATAGTTTTCGGTAGGTCATTATTTAGGTGTATCATCGCAGTAATGTCTTTGCATTATGCTGTCTGGATTAATTGAAGTAGATATTCCAATTAGGCGCCCATGTTTATTTCTCTTAGTGAAGCATATTGGCCCGAGTTAGTTTCCCTAGAAATAAGCCTTGACCATGTTAAATGTAGCTAAGAATGACTTATTATTGGCCAACACTAATTCAACCTTGTTTAATTAGGTTCCAAAAATTTATGAAATGGTGCAAGAATGATAAGTTATATGAGAAAGAGTTTATCCAATTTCTCCCTAACAAGGTATTGTAATTGGATGATTTGTTGACTTGACTGTATATGATCGAAATTTGAGAGGACTAGTCACCTATTCAGCCACTTGTATGCTGTTTAAGTTAATTAGGTGATTATCGGAGGATAAGGTTTGTCTTCTGAAAATGAGTTGCACATTGCTTTCCGTATAAAATGATTTTTTGATTCAAAGATGAACAAAAAGGAAACACTTACAGACTCTAGAGAGTAACTACAAAACACCTTTTTAAAAGAGGAATTACTTGTATTATAGTAGAAATTGTCCAAGGTAAGAGCGTACATAGACTTGGATTACCATTAAGGATTACAACTACTTGATTACTGCTACTCCTAATGTAAGATTATGCTAGCATAAAGGATAATTAATAAGATAGATTTAATTAATTTGATTGGTACGGGACAATTTTTTTTTTTTTTTTTTCTTGTTTAGCTCCTTTGCTATTTATATACTTCTTGCAGATAACCATCTGCATGCATCTTTTCATGTCTACAAGATTACAACAATTGCTTCAGCACCACTCAAGCCTTTTAAACTCTTATTTGACACCTGTCCTAATAACTGCTCCTCATTCAACCATGTTTCATCTTTTACTTCTTAGCCATATTTTATCTTTAAATGTGGCTTATTATCTATCTAGCTAGTGCTTGTTATTGCCCCAGCACACTATTTAAATATCCTCATATATTAAGCATGCTCTTTCAAATTAGATGGTAAAAAATAGAGTACAACAGATGCACTGTCTAATCCAGTTTATTTGAGATACAATATTCCACATGTACAGTTTCTGCTTGTGTATCAAGTGTCATGCGACACATGCAGTATCAATTCTCTTTGCCTCAGTACTTCCACATGCCTACAAACTCTTTCTTTAGTCAGTAGCAACTAGACGGTACTACGTGAGCCACACCGTGATGTATGTGTTTTATCCACACAATCCACCCATTTTTCTATACCATTTTAGGGTATGAGCCCCAAAATGAGGCAGATCCAAATTTCATGTGGACCACACCGCAGGAAATAATGGTGAATGAGCACCCACCATTAAAAACTTTTTAAGGGCCACGAAAGTTTTAAATGAAACCGATATTTTTATTTTCCGTTTGTCCATGTCTGTTTGACTTAATCAATCGGTCAGATGGAAAATAAACATTACAGTGGGTCCTACAAGGTTTTTAATGGTGGCATTCAATCACCACTATTTTATTTTTAATTTTTTGTGGCGTGGTCCACTTGAGATTTGGGTCTACTTTATTTTCGGTGTCATGCCAAAAAATGATTTAAAAAATAGAGGGATGAAGCGGATAAAATGCATCCATCGTTGTAAGGTCCATGGCTACTGGCAGTTTCAGTAGGCAATCCGGGTTCCCATATGCTACGTTGGACTGATGTGGCTGGCCCATTTCAGAAGATGGGAAGAAGATCAGGGAGCATAGAATGCCATAGGCATTCACACATCCAATGTCGTTCGAGACTCGGGATTTGGTAGTGATTCCTCCGGTACCGGAAAAGATATGTGGCCCCACCATGATGTACATGCTATTTTGCCAGCTCACTTGAAATCTCAGGTGGAGAAAACTTCCTAAAGCCCCTGTAATGTTACTTTCCATCCAACCTGTTGATCAGGTTACACATGACCTGACCTGTGAAGGTTAAAAAACAAATATCATCTTGATCCAAAACTTTCGTGGCATTCAAGTTTTTAACCGTGGGTGTTCAATCACCATATATATATATATATGAAGCATGCTCACCTATGCACCCACGCACGTGCGCACCGTTTCACATGTGTCATGGGTGTTGAATCCGAACGGTCCATAAGATACGGAATCCCATGAAACCTAAAAGGTTGAATTTTCACCTTGATCTAATATTCTAGTGGGCCATAGCAAAGAGAAATTCAAATCAAGAGAAGAAACTGTTTGCATTTTTCATGGCCCACTGAAGTTTTGGTTCAAAGTAAAAATTGGTACCAGGAGGTTTCATGAGGTTCTGCTTCATGTGGACCATTCAGATTTTCAAGACTCACCAGATATGATGAGTTCTCAAAAAAGTTGTTATGAAGTTTGTACGAACTGGTTTGTAGGTGAGCGTTCCGATATATATATATATATATATATATATATATATATATATATATATATATATATATATATATATATATATATATATATAGGGAAAAGGTACTATGCGCTCGACCTCACGATAAGCTCCCGTGAGGTCGAGTGTGTGGGCCCCACCGTGATGCGTGTCGACCATCAACACCGTGCATTTGATGGGTCCCCTCTAAATTATGGGATATCCCAAAAATCAGTCGTATACGGAACTCAGGTGGGCCATACCATCTAAAATCATGTGAAAACACCGTTAAAACACATAAAAGCACTTGGTGGGGCCCACCTGAGTTTTGAATGTTGTTGAAACTTGGTCTGAACCCTCATCCAAGTGGGACACACATAATGGATGGGCTGGATTTGCAAACCACATCTTGGTGGGCCCAAAAGATGATTATGAATGTTTTAATGGTGCACGGCCCCTCCCCACTTTTGTATGTGGTGTGGCCCACACAAGTCACGGATTAACTTGATTTTTGAGACCTAGGCCCACGATGGAATGGTGCATCTGACTGATGGGGTAGATGTTCGAAACGCATCACGGTGGGGCCCACATAGCTCGACCTCATGGGACGGACTTGTGAGATCGAGCGCATAGTACCTTATATATATAGTGATGTGGTCCACCTAAGACTCACGTCTATCTTATTTTTGAGCTCATGACCTAAAATGAAATGACAAAATGGACGGCCTGAATACAATACATACATCATGGCGGGACCCAATAGCTTTTCCAGCATGAGGTAGTATTAGAGGGATCACTACCGAATCAGAGTCCCGTGCATGGGGTTGAACATGTAGAAATCGTCAGAATAGTATAATAGGGCCTAGAGGTGGGCGTCGGTCCGGATCGGAATGGATTGGGTTTAACCCGATCAGATCCGAAATGGCAATAGTTTGACTCGAACTTGATCAGATCTGGAATCAAATCCGGGTCACTTGAACCAAACAGATCCGATACATGATTCGCCTTACCCGAACAGGATTTGACTCGGTCAGAGAAACCGAGTTGGATCGAGTTGGGTACGATTCAGATATGTGTGAATTTAATTTAACTTTTCATATAATGTGGTCCACTTCAATCTTTAATATATGCTATTTTTTTTTTATCAAGGCCTAAATTGATATGTCAAAATGAATGAATGGCTTAGATAAAACATATACATCAAGGTGAGCCTCATATGTCTCTGAAAGAGCTTTTCACCTTCATACTCATGTTTTTACTGGACATTAATTACTTTACGTGCATGGCAAGAAAGTTCAGGACTTGCTTTTCAAGTACATGCATTTTGTATACAGTGAGTTGTGTGGGTTTAATCATAGGGTATGTGTTATATCCAAACCGTCCATTCATTTGGTGACCTCGTATTAAGGCTTGAGACGAAAAATAAGACAGATCTAACTATCAAGTAGACCACACGAATTGTTTAATGGCGAAAATCATTCTATGTTGCTATTTGTGGTGTGGTCGAGATGATCTTTTGATATTATTCATTTTTTTGGATAATGTCTTTAATGATCTCTAAAAGTATATGAACAGTATAGATATATAAATACATCACTGTGGGGCCCATGTAACTTTGATATCCTTTGAACCGTTCATACGACTCAGAGCTCGAGGAGCGTCAGGCCGTTAGTGCTCGTCAGTCGTCTCCTCACGGAAATCGGATTGCGTACTGAGTTACTCAGTACGCTCTTATCGTACTGAGTAAAATCAGTTGGGCCCACCGCGAATGTATGTGGTTCATCCATGCCGTCCATTCGTTTTTACATATCATTTTATGGGTTCAACCCAAAATTGATTCATATATAAACCACAAGTGGACCATACCACTGGAAAAAGTGGAAGTATTGATTTCAATGGTTGAAAACTCTCTAAGGCCCCCAGTGATGTTTATTTGTCATCCAACCTGTTCATAATATCAGAAAGACATGGATGAAGGGAAAACAAAAATATCAGCTTGATCTAAAACTTCTTGTCCCCAAAAATATTTCAATGGCCGCTATTCAATTCACACTGTTTCCAGTGGTGTGGTCCATTTGAGGTTTGTATATACTCCATTTTTGGGATAAAGCCTTAAAATTAGTTTTAAAAGAGATGGACGGAGTGGATATAATGCATGAATGACATTGGGGCCCACGGAGTTTACTCAGTATGCTTACCGTACTGAGTTACTTGGTACGCAATCCGCTTCCCTTCTCACGACCCGTAACTACAGCAGCTCAGACATCAATGTATTATGTATACCGACGTCGTTTTGGGTCAGGTCTGTTCAGGTCGGGTCGAACCCATTTGGTCCGGGTAATCGGACCGGATCTGTCCGGATACAGTGTTATTTGAACCTGACTCAAAATAACATCAGATCTGGATGATCAGAATCGATCAGGCCCGATCAGACTGTCGGTTCTATTCGGAATGGTACCGAGTCGGGTCTGGTCGGGTCGGATCCACTGAATTGGGCCCAAGTTGCCCACCTCTAATAGGGCCTGCTTTGGATGGAAACGGATTAGCTACTCCCCCAGCCACCGGCCAATGGCTGGTGGTAGGCGCTCTGTGGGCCCCACCATGATGTAGGTATTTCATCCATGCTGTCCATTTATTTTTCTAGATCATTTTATGATATGATACCAATAATGAGTTATATCCCAATCTCAAGTGGACCACATTATAGGAAACAATGTTAAATGAACTTCGACCATTAAAAACTTTTCGGGGGGCCATAAAAGTTTTGGATCGAGCTGATCTTTTTTATTTCCCTTTATCTGGTCTGTATGACCTAATAAATAGATTGGATGTCAAATAAATAGTACAGTGGGCCTTAGGAGGAATTTAATGGTGGATATCCAATCACTATTACTTTCCTGTGGTGTGGTCCACCTAAGATTTATTTTCCTATAATTGTTGGAATCAAGCCTAAAATGATCTGTAAAAATGGATGAACGGAATGGATGAAGCACATACATCATGGTGGGGCCCACAGAGCACCAACCACCAGCCACGGGGCTGGTGGCAGGGGGAGTAGCCAATCCGTTCCCCCTTGGATGGGGGTAACGGTTTTTAACAGCTTGTCCTGTCTATTTTGGACGCAGTTTGCTAGGGATGTGGTTGATGCTTTGTGGGCCACCATGATGTGTGCGTTTTATCCACACTGCAAATCCATTTTCCAGATCATTTTAGGACTCAAAAGATGGGCAAATCTGAATCTCAAGTAGACCGGACCACATGAAAATATTAATGATTGAATGTCCAAAGTTAAAAACCTCCCAAGATCCACTGTAATGTTTGCTTGACATCCAGTCGGTTGATCCGGTCATACATATATGAACGAAGGAAAAAAATAAAAATTTTATATATATATATATATATATATATATATAAGGGAAAAGTTACTATGCGCTCGACCTCACGATAAGCTCTCATGAGGTCAAGTTGTGTGGGCCCCACCGTGATGCGTGTCGACCATCAACACCGTGCATTTGATGGGTCCCCTCTAAATTATGGGATATCCCAAAAATCAGCCGTATACGGAACTCAGGTGCGCCATACCATCTAAAATCATGTGAAGACACCATTAAAACATATAAAAGCACTTGGTGGGGCCCACCTGAGTTTTGAATGCTGCTGAAACTTGGTCTGAACCATCATCTAAGTGGGACACACATAATGGATGGGCTGGATTTGCAAACCACATCTGGGTTGGCCAAAAAAATGATTATGAATGTTTTAATGGTGCACGGCCCCTCCCCACTTCTGTATGTGGTGTGGCACACACAAGTCACGGATTGACTTGATTTTTGAGACCTAGGCCCACGATGGAATGGTGGGCACTTGGTGGGGCCCACTTGAGTCTGAAGACATGCTTTAAACATATAAAGGCACTTGGTGGGGCCCACTTGAGTTTTGGATGCAGCTGAAACTTTGCCTGACCCCTCATCTAACTGTGACACATATAATGGATGGGTTGGATTCGTGAAAAACATTTCAGTGGGCCTAATAAATGATTATGAATGTTTCAATGGGAGGTAACCCCTCTTAACTATTGTATGTGGTGTGGCCAACCCAAGTCATAGATTGTCTTGATTTTTAAGCCCGTGGCCCACCATGGAACGAAGCATCTGGCTGATGGTGTTGATGTTCAACACACATCACATGGGACCCACACTGCCCGACCTCATGGGAAGTTCCCATGAGGTCGAGCTGTGTGGCCCCATCGTGATGTGTCTAGAACACCAAAACACCTTGAATTTGATGGGTCCCTTTAAATTATGGGATATCCCAAAAACCAGCTGAATACGGAACTCAGGTGGGCCATGCCATCTAAAATCATGTGAAGACATGCCAAAAACAAATAAAAAAACTTGGTGGGCCCACCTGAAATTTAGATCCCCTTAATCTATTACTTTTGTAGACTCAAGAAGTTTTTAACTGTGGGCGTTCCATCAACACTATTTCCTGTGTGATGTGGTCCACGTGAGATTGATCTCCCTCATTTTTGGGCTCATGCCCTAAAATGACCTGGAAAAAATGGATGGACAGCGTGGAGCCCACAGAGCACCGACCAGTAGCCAAACCTCCTCCATCTATTTTGGTGGCCATCACATGAAAGGACGTTAAAAACACAAAAAGAATGATATAAAATCCAAATTAACAAGCACGTGTCTATTGAATGGACGATTGGGATCAACCCGCTCGATGTGACTTTTCGGCACAACCCATCCAATCAAGGCCTCATGATTTGGGAAGTTTTGATTAACCTACAATGATGTGGAAAGGAGAGTATGCAAAATGCTAGTCCCGCGAGTACGATTGTGCACACCGGTAGCTTAGATACGTACAATTGTAAATTTTAATATCCATATGCGTTCGTAGGGGGTGGACCACACCACGCATGTGCCATATAATTAGTATGGACGTCTCATCATCTAGGTCTTACATCCGTCCATTTCTTCTTACAACGAGGACCATCCATTACCAGTTGAAATTTGCTATATCATCTCGATGTGTTTCTAAAGGATACACTGTGACCTTGGCCTTTGGATCTGGAGTCATCTTTCAATGATCCAAACCGTTTATTTGATGAGTCTCACCTTGGATTTGGATTCCAATAACAAGAACTCCTAGATGGAAAATTTTTAAACTTTAATCATTTGACTCTTTTACATGAATATGAATGGTTTCCTAACCTATGAATGATCAAAGCTGAAATATTTCAATCTGACATTCTAGCAGACCTGTCACCAGTTCTAGGTAAAGGAACATGAACCTGATGAATGGTTTGGATATCTTACACACTTGCACATCTGGCACGTGCCAAAAGATGAAATTCCAATCCTACTCGAACCCCCACCCTTATCAGGACGTATATGAGAAACGGTCCATGATGGCCAGACAGATATCCCATCCGCGCGCAGTCTCCCTCCCTCTCTCTCTCTCAGACACCCACCAATACCCGCACTCCCATGCACACAAACACGCACTCCCATATATATCTCAGTCTTACAGTCTCCCAAACCTTTTGTAAACTCGTTTTCATCTCCATACATGTGAGTTTTTAGTCTATCTCATACTGTCTCTTATACACCAAAGCACCATGTATTCACCTTGCACCACCCTTGATTTTTATTTTTTTATTTTTTTTATTTTTTCTTCCTTTAGGTAATCCTTTCTCTCTATAACATGCTTTTTGCTTGCAGGAGGCCAGAGAAGAATCCAATAGACCTCAACAACTTGCCTGAAGAGTGCGGCCAGGATCAATCTCAAGCAGGCGAACAAGGGTTGGACGAGAGCTCGATGGTGGCTGTCAAAGCTACTAAGGATACAAGTAGTAAGAAATATGAGGAAAGAAAATGATTATAAAGGAAGATGAGATGCGAAATCATAACCAGACCTCGTTTTTTAATTTTTTTCAAAAAAAAAAAATCATTACTGAAGATGAAATCCTTTACAAAGCGCTGCACAAAAGGATTCGGGCCCCCAACCTAACATAAAAGAGAGAGGACCTATCGTAAGAGGACAGTAACGTCCACCTATTGACAGAAGGCCAGGAAAAAGGGGGAAAGAAAAACTAAGTGCACGATCTGATCGTCCCTAGCCCCACCCTGTCCAAAACTATCATCCCTCGGACATGCGCAGGAAGGGACCGAGAATTGAGGTGGATCGTAGTTTGCTGGAGGGTGCTACCTTGGCGAGCCAGAGCGTAACTAGACCTCGTTTGGATGCACCCGAAATTGCGAGTAGTTCAATTACTGGTTTGTAGAAATGGATATTTAGTGTGTTTTGGGCGGCGTGGAACCAAAAAATACATTCTGTGGGATATTGTTTTTACTCACTTTTCAACCCAAAATCGAAATTTGGAGAAACAGTATCCCACCCAATGTCATTTCCAATTTCTTTGGCCACTCCAAACGCATAACCTAATGGATAACAATCCATTTGGAAAAATATTCAAACCATTCACAATCCGAGGCACAGCCAAACATACTAACTGGCTGTAGTTTGCTATGATTACAGCTTTTAGTCGGCTCAGCCAACGGTGCAATCTCTTTCATTAGATCTCCTAATCTTATTTCGTGAGAAAAATGGAGGTTGTTTGAAGTGTATAGTGACTTTTGAGATATGGATTTTTGCACTAGTCTAATCCAAGTTGGTCTTTACATGGTTTTGTTGTTGAAGAATGTAGGAAGAAGAGAAATGATAGGAAGAAGGGAAAAGAGGAGTGTGGGAAGATTTATGAGTGTAGGTTTTGTTCTCTCAAGTTCTGCAAATCCCAAGCTATTGGTGGACACATGAATCGCCACCGCCAAGGCAAGCCAGCCATCTTACGATAATACCGACTTGAATACATCTTCTTCACCTAACAAAAGCAAATAAACTGTTGAGATCACCATAGTAACAATACAAACTTAGATGTTCGACATGTATTGATGAATTGATATAAATTTTCTATTTGCATACACCCATGTCCATTTGGGAATTGAAATAGTACACTATATACTTTCAGTTCCTGGAATTGAAATGGGTGTGTGCAAATCAATCAAGATGGGTGTAGATATTAATTCCCCTTTAGATACTGAACAACAATGTTCTTAGGGTGGAATGAATTTGGTTAAACAATTTTTTCTTTGAGAATTGAAATAGTACAATTTTGTACACTTTCAGCTCCCAAAATAGAGATGGGTGTTTGCAAATCAGTCAGGTGGGTTTGGAATATCAATTCCCTTTTAGACATTTGAACTTCCTGATGTGGTAATGTGGCAACCATTTCTAGTTTATTTATTTTTGTTCTCCTTTTGAAGCAAGTAGTTATCTATAATCTTCAATATATTTTTTTTGTTTGTAGAGAAAGAGATTGAGACTCTAAACCGGGCTCGTCAGCTGGTGTACTGTAGTGAAAACCTCATGGAATCAGGTCCCTATTTAGGGTACGTAACGGACGTGAAGAAACTTCCATCTCTCCCTTTCTTTCTCATTTCCTTCTCATTCCAATTCATTTAAAAATAATAATAATTTAGGAATGCTTTTTCCTTTTCTATTTTATGTTTTTGCGCCTATCTCAAAGATAATGATCTGAAAGGTTTCATTGAGAAAGTGATAAAGAGCTTACAAGTTAGAAACGTGAAAGGGTCATTTTGAAAGGTTTCATACATGTGTTACAACTCTCATTGTTTCTAAAAATTCAAGATAGACCATGTTTACATCTTTCCATCCTTTCATCAACATTTCATCATCATCTCATCATCATCTCTTTCCTCGTATGATCGTCATAATTTCTCCTCCCATCACCATTACAACTACATCCACATAATGGGTCCTTACTCTTACTCCAGTGGTAGACTCTCGGGAGTTTCAACACCGGGTTGAGGGTTCGAGTACCCATAGGTGGTGAAATCCCACCATGGCGTGAGTGTGTGGTGGTGTGTCTGCGCGTGAAAAAAAAAAAAACCTACATCTACATAATTTCTCCATGTTTATCTTGATTTCATGTTTGGTTTAAACAAACAGGTACCCCACAATCCTGCCAGGAAATTTCAACCAAGGCGGATTCGGGGACCCATCTCTACCCTTCCGATTAAGCTACACAACAGCATCTTCATCATCTTTGCCCTCCGGTTTATCGCGACCATCTTCTCAATCTAACTTCTACTCATCCTCTTCTCATGATGTCTTCGTTCACGCTCCATACCCTTCTCCCCCCTCAACCAACCACTTCATCGGCCATGTCCACCAGAATCAAAACCACTGAGCTGATTCGAATTATGCCTGCATCAGAGTTCCAGTTACCCACAGTTTCCTAGTGGAAGCAGCCCATGTCCCGGCGGCGACAGATGGGCCATATCAGGATTATGTGGATGGAATGAACTCCGAACTGTAACCACAATGATAGGCAATGTTTGGTTTCTTCTTTGGTCGATCCGTTTCAAAGTTGAATATTTAAATTCTGTGAGAGTGGGCAGTTGTGTCTGTCCTGGGGTATGGGCTTCGTTTTTCTTTTCTATCTATTCTGCTCGCTCTCCTTCGTTTGTATTTCTTTCTATCAAAAAAAAAAAAAGTTGTAGAAACTTCTGTGAGTAGCCATTTCAGCGGAGAAAGGAAACATCTGATAAAGTGATGCCGCTAAAAGAGTACAGATGTGTACGTACTACGCATATGTGGGTTCATATGCAAGCACACCATTAGCTTTCGCTTGGAGCTGCCTTGGAGGTGCACATGTATGTACTGTGAGAAATGCTAAGGGCATTTGCTAGAAGAGATATCGTCAGGTGGGGCCCACTGCTAACATGCACTGGCCCAAAATTTAAGTTGCCCAACTCATCAGATGGCCCGCAGGTGCACGTTGGATATATTATCATTAATCATCCTTTTTTTTTTCACGGATCCAAACCTTTTGTTTTGCCGGCGGCGACCTGTAACCCTGAGGTCCACCGTGATGTCCATGTTATATCCTCTCTGTCTATCCATTTCGCCAACTCATCTTAGAAAATTATGGAAAATGAGGTAGATCCAAAATTCAAGTGCGCCACACTACAGGAAATGGTGGGAATGGAAACAAAACTTTCCTGGGGTCGACCGTGATGTTTATATGTCATCCAATCCGGTCATTAAGTGAGTCCAGCCAGGATGAAGTGTAAATACAAATATTAGCTTGGTCCTAAACTTCTATGGCCCCAGGAATATTTCAACCGTAGGTATTCAATCCCCACTGTTTCCTATAGTGTGGCCCACTTGAGTCTTGGATCTGTCTCACTTTTTGGCCTAAAATGAGCTGGAAAAACAGATGGACTGAGTGGATATAACGCAGAGATCACGGTGGAACCCACAGAACTTAGGGTTGCAGGGCATTCCAGGAAAGTCACATCCTGTTTTGATTGATAGTGTGTGGCCCACCGATGTGTGGATAAGGGCATGTTAAGGGCAGGCCCACCTTATGAGTGCCCCGCATCTCACACATGCACCACTTTTACATGCGTGCCATTTTGAATTACCTCTTCACCTGTGAAAGAGAAACTATAGAGATCTGAAGGGAGACTGACGAGGAGTTAGATTTCAACTGGAAAAATGAGCAGAATTGCCCACAGACACTGCCAGCAGCGACTCGCTACTGGAAGGTGCTATGCGGGCCTCACCAAAATGCATTTTTTTAATCGATGCCGTCCATCCATTTTTCCAGCCCATTTTACGGCATGAGCCCAAAAATGAGAAGATAAAAATCTCAGATGGACCACGCCACAGGAAACCGTGTTGATTGAAAGCCCACCATTAAAAATATTTTAGGGGCACAAGTTTTGGATCAAACTGATATTTTTGTTTTCTTTTTATTTAAGTCTTTGCGATCTAATTAATAGGTTGGATGAAAAATAAACATTACAGCAGACCTGATGTAGAGTGGGTTGTGGATAATTTCATGGCCAAGGAGATGGAGATGATCTAGACCATCAAAGCTTAAAACGGACGTATCTCACCGACGAGAATGAGTTATTGGACCTAAAATATATGATTTTGAGGTAGGACGGGCTACTTTAACAACCCAACCCCGCTATGCTGGGTTGTACAAGCCTGATTTGCAAAATAACATTAGATTGACGGTCGTTTTCTGTTTTAATTCCGTTTTTACTATAAATAGTAGGTTTTAGTTTAATTATAACTCTTCATCCATTGGGCTTTAGGTGTCACGCCCCAAACACGGAAATCGGGCTCACAAAATTTTCGATCGCCGAATCTAGTGCTGACAGCATCCGTAATACTCCATTCTTGGCTCCCAGCGCCTATACGCCAGATTCAAATCTTGAGATTCTACAAGGAGGATTTTTTTTATACATTTATCTCGTAATAAGCATAACCACAAGTATACCCAAATCATAAAAGCAACATCATTATCACATATCCACTAATATAAACTTGAATACAATGCTAAAAGGAAAATACATTTGTTAAATAAAAATCAAAGCTCCAGAAGACAGCTGCACGCTCCAAGCTCAACGCCGCTGCAACCTAATGCCACCTGCACGCATCTATCGTGCATAAGCTTATAGAAAGCTTAGTGGGTAGTAAAAGTATGTGCACAAGGTAAGTGTCAAGTAAACAATATCAGAGAAATCAGAGTAAGTGGAAGTACTGACAAACCCATAAATAATGCACTATCAGAAATACTGGTAAGTTCATAAATCACACAATATCAGAGTAATGCGAAAACATACTGATAAGCCCATAAATACCATCAGCCTTATGCAAACTATGCGATGCAAAAATATAATAAACCATAATCATATACTGAGGAAGCAATGTAGATCAGCTATGCAATGCGGAGACATAGTAAGCCAAATATCAGATACCGAGTCCACGAATACCGTCAACTTTAATTAGGTTATGCAATACAGAATCACAATAAACCAAATACCATGTGCTGAGGATGTAATGTAATATGCGATGCGAATGAAATGGCCAAGCTGGAGTGTGAAGTCAGGATGATAGTACGTAGTATCGCAGGCTACGGGGTCCACCACAAGGACTTCTATCCAAACCAGTCTCATACCTAAATTTGGATAGTCAGACTCAATGTGGTAAACTCCTGATCTCATGTTAGTCGCGCGCCCTAACCCAAATCCTGGCCATTGCGAAGATACACGTAATAAATAGTTACGTACCACCAGCCCGAGTGGATAGTGAATGAACGAATGAATGAGTATACAAGTCCTGCTTAATAAATTCACATATCAGTACGGTTTCTCTTTGGAAAATCACCGGGGTCTATTACACTTCAAACCAGATTGTCGTCCCATCACGCGCAACAAGGTGACTGGAAGAGACCTCACTATCCGCTTGCCAATATCGGGCCCGGCTTGTCGATAACAGACCCATTCCTCGAGCTAGTCAGACTCAACCTAGCATTGCCCCCTCTTCTCGGGCAGGTAAGGTGGCACCCCCTTCCAACCAACCACGACACAGTGGGAGACGCGGCTTAACGGTATATAGCCCTCATGAGCTCATGCATCCACTCAGTCTAGATGTTGGAGTAACCTCTAGAACCAAGAGGGTTTAGGGACTTTCACCTAGGGATATCTATAGCACCCCATGTAGAATAGATTTTCAGTGTCCCATCTGGCCATCCGCGATATGCCTGTGGAGGCTACGGCCCTAATATCGCTAGGGCGTATAGTAATCACAGCACACAATGTAAGATACATGAGTCATACAATCCAGTCATGCATCAATCCTGCGTATACTGTGTACTCATGTGAGACAATCTCCGCCTATCAGGGAGTCTCATAAAAACATGCCCAATGACATATGCAATGGTCAACCACATCTCATAACAAACATGCAGATGATGCGTATGAAAATGTATTATAATGCTATACTGTCATATACTCATAATCAGTATCAATAACCAATACCGACATTCGGCCTCGATAATTTGGACATTTAACCAACATTGCCCCCAAGGAGTGGCCCACATAGATCCTAACATATAGTAGACTATGGCCTCACACAAGGGCAAAATATACAATACCATGGGCCACACTTAAGAGCTTAATATACATCATGATGGGCCGTTCACATGGGCCTAACATACATCACAATGAGCTCTATCGCCTGGCCCTCAAATGTATCACAGTAGGCCTCATCTTAAAGGCCTCATATACACCACATTGGGCCTCAACCACGGGCTGAATACACATCACAACGGGCCTCAAATACGGGCCACATATACATCATATAGGTCTCGACAATCGGCCTCGGCAATATAAATTGGCCTCAATAATCGGAATCGACACTCGGAATCGGCCTCGATACTCGGCATCGACAATCGAAATCGGCCTATACAATTGGCTTCGACAAATCATAAGTCTCGACAATCGGAATCAGCCTATATAATAAGCCTCGATTAAATGAAATCGGCCTCGATACTCTGCCTCAACAATCGGAATCAGCCTATACAATCGGCCTCGACAAATCAGAATTGGCTTTGATACTCGGTCTCAACAATCGGAATCGGCCTATACAATCGGCCTCGAAAAATCAGAGTTGACACTTGGAATCGGTCTCAATACTCGACCCCGACAATCGGAATTTGAATCGATAATAGGAATCAGCCCCGATAATCGACCTCGATAATCGACCGAATAAGGCCTAAGGAAAGGTCATAATGAGGACTTTCAAACACCATTGCCCATCCATGTGGACATCTAACCAACATTGCTCCCAAGGAGTGGCTCATACAAGTGATTCATACACAAC
Organism: Magnolia sinica; assembly: GCF_029962835.1. NCBI lineage: Eukaryota > Viridiplantae > Streptophyta > Magnoliopsida > Magnoliales > Magnoliaceae > Magnolia > Magnolia sinica. The sequence continues at coordinate 130,619,765 of NC_080574.1, read as the reverse complement.
GTAACAGGCCATACATACATCGCATTTGGCTTCAACCATAGGCCTCAATACATTACAATGGACCCCACCCATGGGCCTTAAATACACAAATAGGTGAGCCCTACACATGGGCCTAATATACATCAAGCGGGCTACATCAATGGGCCGCACTAATGGGCCTTATACAATCAAGTAGGCTACATCAATGGGCCGCACTAATGGGCCTTATACACATCAAGTGGGTTACGTCAATGGGCCGCACTAATGGGCCTTATACACATCAAGTGGGCTACATCAATGGGCCGCAGTAATGGGGCTTATACAATTAAGTGGGCTACATCAATGGACCGCACTAATGGGCCTTATACACATCAAGTGGGCTATGTCAATGGGCCACATTAATGGGCCTAATACACATCAAGTGGGCTACATCAATGGGCCGCACTAATGGGCCTTATACACATCAAGTGGGCTATGTCAATGGGCCGCACTAATGGGCCTTATACATATCAAGTGGGCTACATCAATGGGCCTTATACAATCAAGTGCGCTACATCAATGGGCTGCACTAATGGGCCTTATACAATCAAGTGGGCTACGTCAATGGGCCGCACTCATGGGCCTTATACACATTAAATGGGCCCTGCACACATAACAGGTACGCAACTAGTGTGAGGGTACTCCAGCCAATCCATTTCCCACACGTGCATCTAGGTAAGTCCCACCGTCCAAGGACTGGACGGTGGAGACACATACATCACGTGGATCCCACATCCCATGTGGACGGATGGACGGAGTGGATATAGAATAAATACATCAAGGTGCGCTACGTTGGATGGCATAGATAAGACACAAAATCTAGGTGGGGCCTCATTGGCACCGTCCAGATGTGGACGGTGGGGATACAAAATACATACAGCAAGGTGGGCCCCACCATAACGTTTATTTTCCATCCAATCTGTCCATATGGTCACAAAGACCTTGTTAAAGAGAAAAAACAAATATCATTGATCCAAAACCTTTGTACTCCCAAAAAGTTTCAATGGTGGATGATCAATCCCCACTGATTTCTGCAGTGTGGTCCACCTGATGGATGACTGGATCTAACACACATTTCACGGTGGGTCCCATCCAGATGGACGGCCAGGTTGAAGCAAATATCCCAGGCGGGACCCACAGAACTTGCTGATGCAAGTACAGCAGCTATGTGCTGCGGGTACCAGCCCACCGTCCACCAGATGAACGGTTTGGATGAAGAACAGATGGACGATGGGGGTATAGAACAGATACATCACAGCGTGGCCCACGGTGTGCACGCAGCTGCACGTACAGCAGCTGTTGCAGCGGCTACTGGCCACCGTCCATTAGACGGACGATTTGGATTCAAATAGATGGAGGGTGGGGATTTAACCCACTTGCTGACGTAAACACATCAGCTATATGCTGGTGTGGTGGTAGACCAGCCAATCCTCTCTCACGGTGGGTGGGTCCCACATGCTGGGCTCAGTACGGTGTGCTTCCACCTGAGATTTGCATCTGCTTCATCCCAGCCCAGGGTCTTGGATGAACGGCGTGAATGAAACACGTGCCTCGTGTGGGGCCACAGAATCTGCTGACGTCAACTCACAGCAGGCATTGCTGCGAGTGGTGCGCCATCCAATCCGCTCATCAGGTGGGTCCCAAGTACGTGGCCCACCTGCTGTATATACGCCATCCAATCAGTTCATCAGGTGAGTCCCACGAGATCGGTGGGCGGTGTGGATTTTATTCCACGCTTCAGCAGCCAAGCTGCTGCCACGTGGGGTGGGTCCCACGTACGTGGCGGACGCGGATTTCCTGCGAAAGCCTTTCTCAGGAAGTTCCTGCGCAAGGATTTTGGGAAGGGGCCCACTACACTGTTTGTGAGAAATCCAACCCGTCCATCCGTTTTTCAGTCACTTTTAGGATATGAAACAAAAAATTAGGAAGATCCAAAACTCAACTGTGCCATACAAGATGAAACAGTGGGAAAAGGAATTCCTACCGTTGAAACCTTCTTAGGCTCCACCTTAATGTTTATATGCCATACAAACCGTTTATTAGGTCATTTTTAGTGGGATGAATTGAAAAAACCAAAAACTTAGACCGATACAAACCTTTCGTGGCCATATAAATATTTCAACGGTGGTCACAAAATCCCTAATGTTTCATCTTATGTGGACCATTTTAGTTTTGGATCCACTTTATTTTTGGTAAAATATCCTAAAATGTGACTGAAAAACGGATGGACGGGTTGGATTTCTCACAAACAGCATAGTGGGCCCCACCTGGAATCCTTGCGCAGGAACTTCCTGCCTTTCGCAGGAAATCCGCGTCCGTACGTGGCCACCTCCATATGTGTGCGTGTGTGTGTGTGTATATATATATATATATATATATTATTTATATTATATTATATTATTGTTATTTTTCTTATTTCTTTTGAGCAGCAACCAGCGTCCAGCTATATGGACGCTGGATGAAACACATACAGCGGTGTGGCCCACTGTCCAAGCCATGGACGGTGAGGATTCACACGTGCATCATGGTGAGGTCCACCGTGATATGAAGGAGGTGAATGTAAACCGTACATCATGGGTCCGGGCGGTACAGCGTCATCCAAACAATCCAACACCGTCCAGATCATCTGGACGGTGTAGATGCAACGAATACATCATGGTGCAGCCCACAGCACCATGGATGGTGTGGATCAAATCATGCATCAAGGTGGGCTACCAGTCATCACATGAAGAGATAGAGAGAGAGAGAGAGAGAGCAGGATGGACGGTGATGGAGGGATACAAAACATACATCATGATTAAAATCTCACAAATCGAATCATAAAATGCACCCACCTCAAGATCTCTTCGTCCTTCTTCCGTCAACGCGTTCTATAGCTCCAAAGAACGTGATCCAACGGTTGAGATGAGGCTTTGATGGTGGAGATGGGAGGTAGGAAGGTGGGCCACACCAAGCTCTCTCATAGAGATTGGAGGAGCTTGGAAGTTGGGTTGCTTGAAAATGGGGAAGTGAGAGAGAGAGAGAGAAAGAGGATGGGATGTAAAGAGAGAGAGAGGGATGAGTGTGAGTGATAGGTGATGTGTACTTGACATGTAAGGGATGGGTTTGTTAGAGAGAGTTGACTTTAGAGGAGGGGTGGTTGTACTTGACATGATGTGATGATTGATTGGATTGATGGGATTGATTTGACATGTTCTCTCTTGGATTTTGCAGTTGCATGACATTTTTCTCGAACTGAACGTAGGCATACATCTCCTGGCCCGGGTATCACCTTGGTGCGCGAGACGTGGCGTCGGAACTGCGGCGACGGCGCGGTCGCACTGTTACAAGTCTCGAGTCAAGCTGACTCTGAAATACGGGATATGACTAGGGGTTGCGTGTAAATGCTATCTACCCATCGCGGGCCACCGGAATTCGACTGGGAGAACCGCGGAAGCGTACGGAACAGTACATGTTAAGATTCGGGTCTTGCATTAGGGGTTGTGCTCAACATGAAAAGTGCTTAGAATAGTTAGGTGAACAGTACGATCAAGCCAAATAGGAAACTTACTATTTTTGGCCGAAAACCTTAGCCACTAGTAGACATCACAACCGTCTATAAATAGTAAGTTTACTGTTTATAGTAAGTTGCAAATTCTAAGAGTTTTAGTTGTAGTTTGATTTCGAAATTTCTTCCATTGCTTAGTATCCTATTTAAAGGGCTGTAGACTCATTTATTTTATTCATCAATCAATTTCGAATTTTATAGAATTTATTTTCTATTTTTCTTGTTCTTTTCCTCGTGGATTCGAGAAGTATCTGTGAGGAGTCCAGAGAAGTTTCATGGATTCGGAACAGTTATCCCCTTAAGGAAGACAGTGCTCGACCTTACGTCCTTCCCCGCGTCAGTTTGGTATCAGAATGAGGTTTTCTTCTTAGATTGATGGCTTCAACGACGGGTCGAGTAACAATCACATGGACGGTGCTCAATGAAATTTACCTTTAACGGTGGCGACTTTCAAAGCAGCACAATGAGAGAATCGGTAAGTCGTGCAAGGGCTGCAGATTGCTATTAGTTGCATAACGGAGGCCCTAGGGAAGCTCCATTTTCCTGGCAGTGGTCCACCACCAGTAACTGCTGAAACTCATAATTGCCCTGATCGCAGGATGGTGCCGACAGTGCACTAAAGGACCATTCCTAAGGAAAGGGGATCCAACGACGAGGAGGTCGACGACACGGTCCTCCAATATCGCAGACAAGGGAGTGATCGAGTAGATCGGAAAGATCGAAAGTTCAAGATGAGGGTCGATATTCCTAGCTTCAATGAACAACTATAAATTGAAGATTTTCTCGATTGGCTTTCTGAAGTTGAGTGATTCTTTGATTTTATGGATATTCTTGAAGAAAAAAGGTTAAGCATGTGGCCTACAAGTTGAAGGGTGGAGCTCCATCTTAGTGGGAACAACTATACCTTGTATGGACGAGACAGACGAAAGCACCAATCCGCACATGGCATGCAGCGGATGAAGCAACTACTACGTGCACGATTCCTCCTTAGTGACTACGATCAGGTACTTTTCCAACAATACCAAAATTATCGGTAGGGTAGTTGGACAGTGAGAGATTACGCAAAAGAATTCTACCACTTGGCAGCGCGTAACGATTTGGCTGAAATTGAATCACAGTAAGTCATCCGGTTCAATGGTGGATTGCTTATGGCGATCCAGGATCGGGTCTAGATGTCGTCTGTTTTGACGATGAATGATGCAATCAAATTGGCTACCCTAGTGGAAGTGCAACTTGAACGTCCTAACACATGTACCTATCCTACCAATAGGGTTGCCGCGGCAGGTCCGCCCCAGTGAGCTCACAGCCCAGAGGTAAGGAGCTCATAGGAGCACACACTTAATCTCCTACACCCATGAATAAAGATCAGAGAAGCGGGCAATCTAGGTCCCTTAGGGGTGTATCGATTGCTGCTAGTCCAAGCATGATCTCAAACCTCTATGCTCAGCCAAGGCCCGACAATTGCTGTTGTTGTGGCTAATCGGGTCACATATCAAATACTTGTACCTAGCGACAAATGGTGAACCTTACCATCAATGATGGTAGTGTTAAAAGCGCCAATGATGATCCAGGTGTTGAGGAATCAGAGCACACCACAGAAGATGAGGCGGATGAGGCAGGTTGGGTTGAGCAAGATCATGACGCTCGTCGTGAGGCGACTATTATATACACCAAGGAAATATATCACCCACAGTGATATAACATCTTCCGAACTAGGTCACGGTGAACCAAAAAGTCTGCGATGTGATCATCAACAGTGGGAGCAACGAAAACATCATCTCCAAGGTAATGGCAGAAAAGTTGTAATTGAAAACGGAGCGTCATCCCTACTCATATATAATCGGTAACTGAATAGTGCACCATATCCTTTTCAATTGACAGACATTATAAAGACGAAGTAGTATGAGATGTGGTTGATATGGAGGTATGTTACATACTACTTGGTCGACCTTTTCAATCTGATCATGACGCCATTCATAAAGGGCGAAATAATGTGTATATTTTCGTCAATGACGGTCGAAAAACCATATTAGCCCCTATGGATTTAGATGGACCACTTGAAACTTCTAAAGTGTAGGACCATTTCCTCTTAACTATGCGGGACTTCATTTGGGAATCCAAAGAAACAGGACAAGCATATGCATTAATTGCAAGAGGGAAATAAATCGATCCCTGATGAACTAAAATCCTTATTGCATGATTTTAAAAAAATTTGACTAAATGACCTTCCCGATGGACTACCTCCCATGCGAGATATCTAACACCATATCGACCTTGTCCTTGGTCTGGCTTACCCAATCATCCTCACTATCGAATGAGTCTGAAGGAGTGCGAAATTCTACAGGGACAAGTGAAGAAACTAATCTGTAAGGGTCTCATCTGAGAAAAGGCTGAGCAGAATTGAGTAGAGGGCCTCAACGGAAACTGGATCTGGATGGAGGGCAACAAAGGATAGTGACGATGAATCCAGAGTTGAGTAGAGAAGTAGGGAAGGCAACAAAGGATAGTGGATGGCAAACTGTTCGAAATAAATGAACCAAGAATGGAGAATGGAGTCTCTTCTTAGGAAATCTGGCATTCGACATTACTGACGATGACCTAAGGAAGAGATTCAGCCAGTTTGGAGAGCTGTTCGATGTCTAAATTCCAACTGCAGCCCATTCAAGGAGAAAGAAGGGTTATGCTTTTGTTAGATTCGAAAGAAAAGGGGAAGCACAGACAGCAAAAGACAGGCTTAACGATCGATTCCCGGGAAGAAGAAGAATGGTTGTAAATGACGCCATCCAACGATCTATACCAACCAACATCAATGTGCAAGGCCAAAAACCCAGATCTGATGCAATCGACAAATCTCAGGAAAGCCATCCCGCTCAACCCATCGAGCATATAAGCAGAGAGAGAGAGAGAGAGAGATAGAGAGAGCAACTCTACCCGTTCAAGTCGCGTCTACCAAAGAATCTAAAGTCCCCATCACCGTAATCTAGATCCAAGCGTACGGTACAGATGTCTACGCACATGACTCATGAACGTCCAGTTTTCGAGCTTTTGAACTATGCTTATCCTTGGAAATTGTCATGACACAATCCAGACCGTCCAAATTGCGGGACAGTCCTGGATCGAACATAAACCTGAAAATATCCGGAGATACTGATCCTAGTCATCTAGTTGGTGTAGATGGTTAGTGTACGTCGATTGGAAAGCCAAAACACAAAAGTATAAATCCAAATCCATCAGGTGAAATCAAATGGTTTAGATCGTATCATCAGTGTAACTTTTGGGCTATATCTGTCCACAACGAGGCCATAACTTGGACAGTTGATCATAGTACATATGTGCCACGCTGATCATGACTGGCAGTGACGACCGGTCTTTGAGAAATTTACCACTGTACGACCCATTTATGGCCCATTTACACGTTGAAGCCCACCTCATTTTACCTTACCAGATTAAGCCCCGGCTGTACGGACGCCTTCCCAAAGGTCGAAAATGCCCCTGCTTTTTTCCTTCAAGCGGACCGGCTTGTGCTCGAAGACGATCGCTGACGCTCCTCAACTCCGAGTTGTACAACGGTTCAAAAGAGATCAACGTTACGTGGGCCCCACAGTTATGTATTTATTATATCCACAACGTTCATCCGTATTTCGAGATCATTTCGGAGCATTATAAAAAAAAAAAAAAATCATATCCAAAGATCAAGTGGACCACACCACAAAGAGCAGCAGAAAATTGATTTTCACCGTTGAAACTTTTGTAGGGCCCACCGTAACATTTATTTCCATCCAATCCATTAATAAGGTCACAAAGACCTGAACGAAGAGGACAAACAAATTTCATAATGATCCAAAACTTCTATTACCCCTAAAAGGGTTTCAACAGAAGACGTTCAAAGCAAAAGCATAATGGTAATGTTGATGTAGACAGTTTTATAACTGCGGATTATAACCGTAGCCATAGATACCATAATTAGTAGTCATGAAAGTTCCGTAATCATAGAGGTCTGTCCAGGGTGGGCTCGCCGAACTAGCGTCCCCCGCCCGCTAGTTACTGGCCTGTCCGGCGGAGCCACGCCCACCTGGTGGCCCCTATGGCTACAAATTATAACCGTAGCTATAGACGGACTGCTTTTACAATTTTTTTTTATTTTTTTATTTTTTTTTATTTTACATGGAGAACTTTATTCTACCTACAATTTTCTCTAACACATATTTATTTAACTATGTATATATAAGCACATAAAGCTTTTTTTTCTCTCTTTTTTTCATTTCTTTCTTTATTCATTTAACAAGAATGTCTTCTAAACTAAAATTAGTTATTTGACGTACCCTTTATGATTTTGGGGTAGGAGAAGCTACTTTAGCCAACCAACCTAGTTATTTTCTAAGATTCCATCAGGTCGATGGTTAAAAATTCATTTCATTCACTTCACGATCAATTTTAATCAATTTGTGGTCAATTTCATTCATTTCATTTACTTCGCGATCAATTCCATGCATTTCACGGTCAATCCCGGCGATTCTCCTTCACTTCACGGTCAATTCCATGCATTTCACAGTCAATTCCCTTCACTTCACAGTCATTTCCACGCATCTCGTGGTCAATTCACTTCACTTCACGGTCATTTTCATGCATTTCACGGTTAATTCCGACGATTCCGTTTAGATTCACGGTCATTTCCATGCATTTCACGGTCAATTTGCTTCACTTCACGGTCATTTCCATGCATTTCAAGGTCATTTCCGGTGATTCCATTTTGATTCACGGTCATTTCCATGCATTTCACGGTCAATTCCAGCGATTCCGTTTAGATTCAAGGTCATTTCCATGCACTTCACGGTTAATTCCCTTCACTTCATGGTCATTTCCATGCATTTTACGGTCAATTTGCTTCACTTCATGGTCATTTTCATACATTTCACGGTCATTTCAGGCAATTCCGTTTGGATTCACGGTCATTTTCATGCATTTCACGGTCAATTCACTTCACTTCATGGTCAATTCCCTTCACTTCATGGTCATTTCCATGCTTTTCACGGTCATTTTCGGCAATTCCATTTGGATTCACGGTCATTTCCATGCATTTCACGGTCAATTCACTTCACTTCACGGTCATTTCCATACATTTCACGGTTAATTCGCTTCACTTCATGTTCATTTCCATGCATGGGAATGACTGTGAAGCATTACCCGAACTCCCGAAGGAATGACCGTGAAGTGCATCGAAATGACCGTGAATCTAAACGGAATCGCTGGAAATGACCGTGAAATGCATGGAAATGACCGTGAAGTGAAGCGCATTGAACGTGAAATGTGTGGAATGGCTGTGAAGTGAAGGGAATTGATCGTGAAGCGCATGGAAATGACTGTGAATCTAAATGGAATCGCTGGAATTGACCGTGAAATGCATGGAAATGACCATGAAGTGACGCAAATTGACCGTGCAATGCGTGAAAATGGCCATGAAGTGAAGGGAATTGACTGTGAAATGCGTGGAAATGACCATGAATCTAAACGGAATCGCCGGAATTGAGTGTGAAATGCATGGAAATGACCGTGAAGTGAAGCGAATTGACCATAAAATGCATGGAAATGATTGTGAAGTGAATCGAATTGACCATGAAGTGCATGGAAATGACCGTGAATCCAAATGAAATTGCCAGAAATGACCATGAAATTTATAGAAATGACCGTGGAGTGAAGCGAATTGTCCGTGAAGCATGGCAAGGACCATGAAGTGAAGGGAAATGACCGTGAAGTGCTTGGAAATGACCGTGAATCTAAATGGAATCGCCAGAATTGACCATGAAATGAATGAAAATGACCGTGAATCTACACGGAATCGCTGAAAATGACCGTGAAATGCATGGAAATGACCGTGAAGTGAAGCGAATTGACCGCAAAATGCATGGAAATGACCGCGAAGTGAAGGGAATTGACCGTGAAGTGCATCGAAATGACCGTGAATCTAAACGGAATAGTTAGAAATGATCATGAAATGTATGGAAATGACCATGATGTGAAGCGAATTGACCGTGAAATGCATGGAAATGGTCGTGAAGTGAAGGGAATTGACCGTGAATCTAGACGGAATGCGTGGAAATGACCGTGAAATGCATGAAAATGACCGTGAAGTGAAGGGATTTGATTGTGAAGTCAATCATTTCCACGCATTTCACGGTCAATTCGCTTCAATTCACGGTCATTTTCATACATTTCACGGTCATTTCCGACAATTCCGTTTAGATTCACAGTCATTTCCATGCACTTCACGGTCAATTCGCTTCACTTCACGGCCATTTCCATGCATTTCACAGTCATTTCGCTTCACATCACGGTCGTTTACACAGTCATTTCCAGCGATTCCATTTATATTCACGATCATTTCGATGCACTTCACGGTCACTTCCCTTCACTTCACGATCATTTCCATGCATTTTGCGGTCAATTCACTTCACTTCACGGTCATTTCCATGCATTTCACGGTCATTTCTAGCGATTCCGTTTAGATTCACGGTCATTTTGATGCACTTCACGGTCAATTCCCCGCACTTCACGGTCATTTCCACGCATTTGACGGTCAATTCGCTTCACTTCACGTTCATTTCCATGCACTTCATGGTTATTTCCACACATTTCACGTTCAATTCACTTCACTTCACGGTCATTTCCATGCATTTCATGGTCATTTCCGACAATTCCGTTTTGATTCACAGTCATTTTGAAGCACTTCACGGTCAATTCCCTTCACTTCATGGTCATTTCCATGCATTTCACGGTCAATTCGCTTCACTTCACGGTCATTTTCATGCATTTTACAGTCAATTTCGGCGATTCCGTTTAGATTCACTGTCATTTCTATGCATTTCATGTTCAATTCGCTTCACTTCATGGTCATTTTCATGCATTTCACAGTCATTCCCAGCGATTCCGTGTTGATTCACGGTCATTTCCATGCATTTCATGGTCAATTCCCTTCACTTCACGGTCATTTCCACGCATTTCACGGTCAATTCTGTCACGCCCCGAAATTCGAGTACACAGTATGCACCCTCAGACCCGAGTTTCAGCCCATGACACGTACACTGAGTGTACCAAGTTCATTCAATTATACAATTATTCATTTACGTATTAGCTCTACCGTAGATTTACATTCCATTCATACTCAACAACATCTCAAAAATAAGAAACGATCATTTATTCCAATAATTAATCATAAACATAACTAAGGACCCTCTCAATTGGGATCTTATGAAATGAAATAAACATGTCCAACAACTTGAAAAAATTAATTTACAATCTAAGAAAATTAAATATAATTAAAGTAAAAATATCACGACTAGTCTAAGGCTGCAACTTCTTCTTTTGTCAAGTAGGGTTACGTGTCCCTTAAGTCGTTTTTGGCTTGACCACATATTCGTATTTTTGAGCCACCAGCCCACCCTCATTCACATCTGTACGGTTTTTTCATCAATAAAAAATATAAGTTGGCCAGGCTTAGTGATATAACCCAGTATGATTCATAATCATATCAATTAAAATAATATAAAAAAATACATGTACAATGATGTAAAATGGGGTATGAATGCATCAGATGGGGTGATCGTCCATCTACTTGGGTTGGAAGTCGTCAACTCGCATCCACCCGTTGGGTAGGCTTCTACCTTTCAGTAGGCTTGGGCATAGCCCGCACTGGTAACGCTCTACCAGGATCGACATTTCTTCTAGGGAGGGCCCCTAGGATCGACCATGCATTATGCAATGCAATTAATGAGGGATGGTATGTAAATGCATATTTTTCATATTTGGCATATTTGCCTCGATTAAAATATTCACATATAAATTTATCGTACAATTATCATATCAAAATATTCAAACCAGTAAATCAATCAAACAATCACAATGATTTATTTTAATTTTAATGAATTATGAGACAAGTTGGGTTACTCACCTGAGTCTGGTAGTGTAGAATCCACAGGGTAATTATGTTGGTTTGAATTCAGAAATCCTATTAGTTATATCAACAACATTATTATTCATATGTTTTTATTACATGGTGGGGCCCACCTCTGATTAACATCCTAGGTGGCCAAATCCAAAATAATCAAATAATTAAAATTTCTATTCTATTTTTTTATCCTTTTTAAGATTATAAAATTGAATGATAATTACTTAATCGGGGTTGTCCATCGGATGGTCAAATCATTTAGATTCTTGAGGTATTATCATGTTTTGCCGCTACACATTAGATGGATGGTGTGGATCTAACTGCATATACACCGATGGCCCATCTCAACCTTCTACGCAAAGTGATACCAACACTTGCGCAAAAATCTAAGATTACTTTATTAAACACTTTTAGATCTAACTAATGTGGCCTATCTGATTGTTAGATTAATCTAAAAATTATGGCCCTTGTATATTTTGGCCTTAAGGATCATATGATCCGTACAGATCTATCTTAGCACAATTAGATTCCATCCATTTAATTTATTCCTAAAATATTACTAATTAGACCAAAATCATAAAAACATCACTTTATTAAAATTGACTCTACACACCTCTACAATAATGGTGTGGATGATCCACGCCATCCATTGTATAGATCAAGAAGAAATTAACAACATAATAAAAAGTTAAAAAGATCAAACGATTAGAACTTACCTGATCGAGCCTTCTTAGAATTTCCTCTTCCTTTTACTTTAGGCTTCCTATCTCCTTTTTTTTTTTAATGCAAAAACCTTCCCTATCCCTTTTAAAAAAAATTCTCATAAGATAGGATGAGCACATCCTCCCTTATCCTGAATTTAAATTTTTTATGATATTTAATAAAAAAATTATTATTACCACTTCAAGAATCGATCTCTAAACCTCTCTCTTAACTAAAAATTTCGCTACCAACTCAACTATTGACTTGTTTTTATTTTTTATTTAAAAATAAAATCTTTAAATATTTAATTTAGTTTTTTAATAATGTACCAAAATTTAGGGTTGTTACAAATTCGCTTCTCTTCACGGTCATTTCCATGCATTTCACGGTCATTCCCGGTGATTCCGTGTTGATTCACGGTCAATTCCACGCATATCACAGTCAATTCCCTTCACTTCACGGTCATTTCCTCGTATTTCACGGTCAATTCGCTTCACTTCACAGTCATTTCCATGCATTTCACGGTCATTCCTGGCGATTCCGTGTTGATTCACGGTCATTTCCATGCATCTCACGGTCAATTCCCTTCACTTCATGGTCATTTCCATACATTTCACGGTCAATTCGCTTCACTTCATGGTCATTTCCATGCATTTCACGGTCATTCCCGATGATTTTGTGTTGATTCACAGTCATTTCCATGTATTTCATGGTCAATTCTCTTCACTTCACGGTTATTTCCATGCATTTCATGGTCAATTTGCTTTACTCCACGGTCATTTTCATGCATTTCACGGTCATTTCCACACACTTCATGGCCAATTCCCTTCACTTCATGGTCATTTCCACGCATTTCACGGTTATTCTCAGCGATTCCGTATTGATTCACGTTCATTTTCACGCATTTTATGGTCATTGACCGTGGAGTGAATTGTCCATGAAATGCGTGGAATTGACCGTGAAGTGAATTGGCCGTGAAATGCAGATTCGGTAGCAAAAATCAATATACAGGCTTGGATTGAAGAATCTGCATGCTACGGATCCAATGGTTATGTGCATGTGTATGAGTCTTTGTACTCCGTCGACATACCATGAAGATACTCAAGCCGCCGACTTTGACGAAAGATAAAAGAAATAATTCATCAAGCTACGTCTCAGAAGGATGGTGAATCTCCATCCTCAGCGTACACGTGGAACATTCAGAAGATGATCGTATACGATTTCTGGTGCACCAACAAGTAAATAAACCAAAAGCCAGAAAAAAATAAACCACCGGTGTAAAAAAATCAAAAGTTATTTAAACGTCCACATTTAACTAGAGAAAGTCTGTTCAAATGCATAGCAATAGTTTTCTGATGGATGAAATATTTTATGTGCAGACCATCAATATAGTGTCCCATCAAATGAACATTCCAGATCAGATTAGTGCCTTTTCATACTTTCTATGAGAAGATAGATGCACAGAACTTATGTAACGAGTTGCATATAAACATTTCTCTCGAGGTTTCCTTTGGGTGGCCGTTTGTCGCAGCAACGTGGCTACTGACAGTGCTCTGTGGGTCTCAAAATGATGTCTGTCTACTGTCCACGCCATCCACCCATTTTTCCAGACTATTTTACTTTATGATTCCAAAAATGATGTATATCCCATCTCATACGAACCACACCACATGAGAGAGTGGTAATCGAGCACTCACCATTAAAAACTTCCAGGGAGCCACAAAAGTTCCGAATTAAGCTGATAATTGTGTTTTCTTTTCGTGCAGGTGTGAGTGACCTAATCAACCGGTTGGATGATAAATAAACATTGCAGTGAGCCCAACGAAGCTTTTAATGGTGGGCATTCAATCTCAACTGTTTGCTTGTGGTGTGGTTCAATAGACAATTGGATCTCTCCCGTTTTTGGGTTTACCGTCTATAATTATTTTGAAAAATATATGGACGGTTTGGATAAAGCAAATATATATTATGCAGAGCCCACAGAGCATTGTCCAGTAACCACCTGGCCACCGACGCACTTATCGGATAAGAAGACATACCATACAAGTTGGGTGCATCTTAACATGGTGCACTTTCATCATATTATGCATAGGAAGGTGGCCTATCATCGTGATCTGAAACATCTTCCAAGGTTTATCAACTGTGAAATTTCCACATCTGGAGAAAATGGGTCCTTATCAGGCGATCCTAACCGACCAAAAAATGGACTGTTCCAACCCTTGAGTGCCTGTTTTTGAGATATAATTAAGTTTTTACCGGTCAACTTGCAGGCCGTTCGTTCAATCGAAGGCCGTTTGGGATTTACTTCTATTACGATGAAATGCGTTCCACTCGATCATATTTCGATTGACCACTGATCACCTACAGGCAAAATACCCGTATCATCATTTTTCATCAAAATACCATTTGCGTAGGGCATCAATACCATTGAAATGAAAGGCCCAAGCATGAAGATTTCCTGGTACAAAAAGTCATCTGGTCCGATCACTAGATGGGCCACGCTGTTGGAATCAGAAGGAAAACCAGTGTTCTAACTAACATACAGGTGGGGTCCACCTTTGAGCATATCAGCCTGATTTTGAGGAGGCTGATCATCATGGTGGGGCATTCCTTTTTCATGGGTCAACCCGGCCCAATCAAATGGACCCGTACTGAATCGTTCTATCTATGTTGAATGGTGGTTACTGTTGGGGGCAAAGTAGATTGAAGGACGAGTGAGAAAAACAAAAACTATACATTGAATGGCGGATAGAAAACATAGTACTTCGCATGTTTGGCTTGAAATCTTCACTATAAAATGAAAGAATAGAAGCTCATGATCTCAAAACACCAAGAAATTCGACCCAAAAGAGAAGAAAGAACAAGAAACAAAACATGGGTGGTGAAGAAACAAAAGGTGTAGCTGATGCAATCGACGTCCCACACCAAACGGAGGAGATGGGGAGTGCCGAAGCTGTCCGTTCGATGGGTGGGAACACATTAGTGAAAGTAGTAATCGGTGAGAAAGTGAAAGAAGCGGTCCCCACCAAAGAAGAGAAATGTGACACCCAAGTGGAGCCTCAGCCACAGGAAGGTGTGGCCCAGATTGAGAAAGAAGATAATGATCAGAGGTTCGGCAGCCAACCGACGGTTACGCTGAATTCTGGTAGGAAGATACCGTTATTGGGGACGGGAACAGCATCCTTCCCTATACCGCCAATCGAAGATCTAAAGAATGCGATTCTTGATGCTATGGAAGTTGGGTACCGCCACTTCGACTCTGCGGCCCTCTATCAGAGTGAAGAAGGGCTTGGAGTGGCCATAGCTGAGGCCCTTGAAAAGGGCCTCATCAAGAGCCGAGATGAGCTCTTCATCACCACTAAGCTCTGGTGTAACAACGCATGCCCAGAGCGTGTGCTGCCGGCTATCCGTGAATCGCTCAGGTAGTAGTCTTATAGCCTTTCAACATGATCATCGTTGTCATAGATTTGTATTAACATTCCATTTAACTATTTATATTGTATACCATTTCTCGAATGATCGTGATCTTCCAACTGCCCACGAGCCACACAAATCAGATTGTACCCGTGATCTGGTTGCCAAAATATTTGGAATGGCTGACGCAGGGATGGGCGTGATGAGGTCGAGCACCACCCATGGGATTGTTGTCGGACCTATCATTAGAAGCCATAAATTTGAGGAGAAAGATGAGTTCGAGCGCCGTCTTCCTTAGGGGATAATTACTTTGAATCCACGGAACTTGTCTGTACTCCTCACTGAGATTTCTCGAATCCACAAGGAAAGATAGAAAATGGAAATAATTCTTTAAAAAAAAAAAGAAGAAAGAATTTACAATCTCTTAAATAGTGATATTAACCCTAGAAAAAGTTTCCGAATCAAACTACAACTCAAACTCTCTAAAATCGTGACTTATTATAAATAGTAAACTTACTGAGGGTCATGATTTCCACTAGACATCATGGTTTTCGAACAAAAATAGTAAGTGTCCTATTTGGCTTAAAAGAGTGGATCAATAAAAGGTGGGCCCCACATGTACCATAAGAAGCACTGTGAAGGTGGGGCCCATATTTAATTGGAGTTCCTTGAACTGCACATGTGGGTGGCTAGGATTTGATCATTTCACTCATTCTGACCATGGGTATCATGTGATTGTGGTCTCCATTGCAGGAAGCTAAAGTTGGAGTACGTGGATTTGTACTTGATTCATTTCCCAGTGAGATTGAAGGAAGGGATATTGGACACGACATGTGAGAAGGATGATATCCTTCCCCTTGATATGAAATCCACATGGGAAGCCATGGAAGAGGTCCATAAGCTAGGCCTTGCAAAGTCCATTGGAGTCAGCAACTTCACTTGCAAGAAGCTTACAGATCTACTGGCCCACGCTAAGATCCCTCCTGCTGTCAATCAGGTGGGCCACTTTGTCAATTACGCCAGGTGTTCTCTTTTTTCATTTTTGTTATGATGCGTTTGTTGGAATTCATGTCCTACCAATCAAGAGGCATAAGTGTACTTGATGTCTCAACATATACAAGTAGACTGTTCGGCAATCCAGACCGTTGGCCAGATGGTCCTAAATGTAGTTGGGTATGATGGTAGTCATTAGTCTTTGGCTTACTTCCTAAAGCTGTTGCCATTTTTCTGTCTGAACTGTCTGTTGGTAGGTCAATGATAGAATGACCATGATCTACCAATCTGGGAGGTTGTTGGGGCATACCCAATCGACATTGGGGCCCACAGATCAAGTCTACATATATAGCTGAATTGTGGGCCCCTCCAGCATGGATGGTGCATCATGAGCTATAATTTCTCAACCACTATACCATGGGCCCGATGCCTTACACCAGTTGTTTTTCTTTCTTCTTTCCTCTATTAGGTGGGCCAACATGTGTATCGACATGTTGCGGCCATCTAATCAAGAACGGACGGTGATAAAACGCCCCCCATTTGCGTTCTGATGGTTTTTCTCATGATCATATATCAGGTGGAGATGCACCCAGTTTGGCAGCAGAAGAAACTGAGGGACTTCTGCTCCGACAAGGGCATCCATGTGAGTGCGTACTCACCTCTAGGAGCCAAAGAGTGGGGTTTTGATGTCGTTCTCGGCAATGCATTGATCAACGACATTGCTCATGCCAAAGGAAAAAGCGTCGCCCAGGTGCGTAATGCATCTTTCCTTTTACTGCACTCTCTTTAACAATATATACCACAGCTGCTATACTATTGAATTGGATTCCAATAACTAGTTCAATAAACTTCAAATGGCCAAATCACAATCAGCTATCTTAGTGTTACATTTGGAATAAATGTAACTACAATTTGAATGCTAACGAAGGTTAACACAATTGGATCATTTCCTATATTGTAATCCAATTCAATTGTTCAGCCAAACATGGCATAGCCACGACCAGTCTTTAAACCTGAATTGCCTATGCAGATTGCATTGAGATGGGGATTCGAGCAAGGTGTGAGCTTGATTCCGAAGAGCTTCAACAAGGGGAGGCTCAAACAGAACTTTGCGATATTGGACTGGCAGCTGACAGAGGAAGAGCTACAGAAAATTGGAACAATCCCACAGAAGAGGATCGCAACGATGCCAGAGTTCATATTTCCGGATGGTATGTTCAAGTCGCCTGAAGAGTTTTGGGATGGAGAGATGTGAGATCTTCACTTGGGTTTTCTATACAGACTTGGTGGCACAATAAACAGAAATAAGCAACCTTATTAAGGAAATGCAAGCCCAAATTCCTGAAGTGATTGTACTGTTTTAATGTGTTTTTTCCTTGAAGTGATTGTACTGTTTTAGTGTGTTTTAGTGGATTTATCTTCCACATCGTAATGCGTTTTTGTTGTATTGCATTTTCCATTGTTTGGCTGAGTTTTCAATCTTCTCACTGGGTTGCCTTCCATGTTGGTTTTTCTTCATCCTTTTCATAAATGTGGTTCCTTTGTCAACATCACAGCACATGTGTGTTTGGAACAACTGTGCTGGATCTGAGCCACTCATAAGTCGGGCCTCACCATAAAATCACCATCCTACTCAACTTAGGAGAGAATATAATCAACATTTTCAAATAAAAGAGAAATACATAATTCCACTCTTTTTTTTTTTTTTTCTTTTTTTGCTCAAAACCTTGGAAGTTTCATTGATCAAACAAATTTACAAGCATTTGGGTGGGCCCAACAAAAAAGATGGCGGCCGCACCTATCATATAGCGCAAGGCTAAATTGGACAGAAGGAAAACTCTACAAACAGGAAAACAGAAACACCGACACGGTCACTGACGTCTAAGCATACCAATCCTTGCATTATCTAACACTAACGCGCCTCTTACCAACCTCGGTAGCTGAGAGCGACGAGAGAAGATTTTGTCTGGACAACCCTCGCTAGCCATCCTAGCTAGCGCATTTGCCACCGCATTCCTGTTTCTAAAAGTGTGGCTGAACAACAGATTTAGGCTCCTAACCTTAGCTTTAATATTCCCTAGAATGTACCAAATATTCCATAGGTTGGACAAGCCTGAATCCCCCAGAGCATCCACAATGACCTTCGAATCAGTTTCAAGAATAACATTCGCAAGGCCTAGATTGGAACATATCTGGAGCCCATCCAACATTGCCCGAGCTTCCGCGATAGTGTTTGTAGAGACTTCATAAAATTTGTGATAAGCAAAGATGAGCCGACCTAGATGATCTCGGCAAACTCCTCCACCACTCGCACCTGGGTTTCCTCGCGAGGACCCATCTGTGTTTAGCTTCAACCAATGTTCGGGGGGTTTTATCCATTTGACAAGGATATGATTGGATATAGGGGAGTTGGTAGGGGAACCAAGACATAAGAGTTGGATGGTGATATTCTCAGCCAAGGAGTTTCCATCAGGAGCTTGGATCAGGGAGCCGATCTCATGCAGCCAATGACGGACATTGTAGATGATGCCTACAACAGACATGATTTGGCCCTCAAAATGGGCTGCATTTCGACTCTTCCACGGTTCCCAGTTGATGAAACAGGGGAGAAAACATGTCAGCATCTTCACCCTGGATCTTTCACTTACCGAAGAAGACCACTGCTGAATTCGTTTGAGTATGGGAGCATTGTGCAAGAAGGGAATGTCGAAGAGGGCGCTAAAGTGAGACCACACCAGCCGAGCAGATCTGCCGTGACTCAGTAGGTGGTCCAGCGTCTCCACATCACTCTGTATGTAACACCCTGAAATTCGGGGGTCAAGCATAACTCAGCTCCCGAGTTTCAAAACATCACTTATGCAACATAGTTAATGATGGATGTATGTTGTCTGTATGAGTGTATAAAACATGGAATAGATTAAGCCAAGCTGCAACATAATTCAGGGATAAGTGAAAGACGCAAGCGGAAGACTTAAAGAAATATATGTGTGTATGTGCAAGTCTCTGAAATATGTATACTCTGCCAGGTCATAATTACATTCGTATGTGTCTCAAAATGCAAGTATCAAGTAAAATAAACCATTACAAAATAAACCCTGTATCCCCGTAGATCAGGACGCGGCTCACATGAACCCGCCTGAGAACTGCATAACAGAAAACGCGTCCTCATCATCCTCGTACTCCTGCTCTGCCTCAGGGGTCGCGTCATCATCTGCATCTAAGATAGGGTCTGGTTGGTGTTGAAACACCGTCCCAGAATGTGGGAGTGAGTGATCAACTCAGTGGAACTATACAGTAAGAGTTAACATGATATCAAATTAGTCAAGTAGTAATGATAAGGCAATACAATCAACACGTCCTAAGTACTCTTGTTAATGCAAGGATGTATGAAGAAATGATGCATGCCCTAGCCTGCACTCCCTCAGCGTCTTCATCTTACGGTACGCATGACAACCTCTCGTAGTGCCAACAACTCCTACGCACATGCAATGCAGTGCATGAACATGATTACCAAGTTGTTATTAGTCCTTTTCATACAGCAGGATTGGGAAGCTAAGATACCTTCCTCATATCAATTTTCACACAGTGATCCATTCTAGGGTCGTCAGTCCTAGGCAGTCTCATACGATCATATAGTTCTAGGTCACTGCAAAGGGCTCGTCACCAATCAATGCATGCCTATCATACCTTAGTTACTATCCTAAGGCTCGTCGCCTTAATGCAGTATCAAGCTATGCTCGAGGTTACTATAAAGGGCTCGTCACCAATTAATGTAGGCCGACAGCACGAATATAGTGTCCCATACCGCCATAATCGGCTCACGAGTCTGGTGTGCTCACTGGTCACTACAGGGAGGCTCATCACCCCAGCGTAGGTCTACAGCTCTATCACTGTGTCCCATACCACCATGCCCGGCTCATGAGTTTTAGCGGATCAAGGTACAACGGTTAACGGGATTGCATCGGTAAGTTTGGTACCCTGGATTCAAACAATAGCGTCCATACATGGTATACATACATCAGGACAATTGGGTTACTTGACGAACTCGACTAGCACGAGCGCACGTTGAGTTGAACGACATAGAGTGCGCAAACACTCCGTGTGGCCAATCCACTGCCGATAACCCTAATACGACTCGGGTTCATCAAACACGTCTTACGTGGCGAAAACAACCTCGGCCACGAACTCAAGGTCTGTTACCGATTTCCTGGACTATTCGTAGTCCCAAACATATTCAACTATAACAGATATTCATATCAACAATTTAGAACAGTAATGGACAACAATTTAAATCATACAGTATGTGAGCATTTGAAGAATATCAACTTAACATGAATGTACATATAAGAAATGCTTGAATTTAACCAACAAGGAATGTGAATTGCATGTAGGAAATCATACATACCAATAGGAGAGTTGAGAATCTCTTCTCAACGCCCGTAAATAGGATAATATATTACACATTAAACTATTCAGACATTTCTACAAACACTTAAACTACATATTCCAACATACATGACGTATGTTGGTGATAACATACATTTGGACAATTCCTTTTGCCAAGGAGTTAACACATATACAACTAGCACAAGTACATGACAATTAATCATGGCAAACACATGTTCGTATTTCATACGTATACGATACTTTCTACATACACAAGGAATACACAAATCTCAATCTATCTCATATATATCAGGAACGCAATGTAAACATCGCATTTGGCATGTGAAATTGCACCCACAACAACCATAAACCATTAACCGACATTAAAAGCCTTGAAAACCATAACCTATACAAATATAGTCTGCACCTTAAACCAGAAAAAACGCACCGATCTGATTCAGGCGATAAGTCTTCGTTAACGGCGACTAGATAACCTAAGGCATGAATCGAAATGAGCTACATCAACACATAGACTATTTAAGCTCTAAAAAAAACTAGGGTTTGATTAACTTACCCAAGAATGAACTTAGAATCGCCGGAATAACGATTCAGAAGTGATGGTTTAGGGATGCAGAGCAACAAGAAAGAATCTCAAGATGATTCACCAACTTCTCTCTCACTTTCTCTCTCTTTTCCTCTCTCTCTTAGCTAGGGCTTTGAAAATTCGTATGGAATAGAGAGTGAGGGTTTTAAGGTCTATATATAGGCCTAACATTGATGAAAATAGCCCCAGGGCCAAGGTATACTTAGGTTATAACCAAATCGGGTCTCTTTCGATCCAACGGAGCACTTCCGGTGGTCCTTTTTCCACGTGCGGTCGGACTTAAGCTCACTGACCATGGATCTAGGTCAGACTGAGTTTTTGTACCGATCGAATTTATAGATCAGCCGTGGCGGACCAATTTCAATTCAACGGTCACCGAAACTCGATCAGGTCCACAAGCACTATGACATGCCCGGGCTATCTTCCCTGATCCGAGGGTGAAATTGGGTCAGAATCCAATGGTCAGAAAGCTTAGAATCGGTGCGCAAGCGATACGACTCAGATTTCATAATTTCATATTTAATTTCTTAGCTTTCTCATACTCTTCACTCCGGACTCAAGTAAATCGACCCAGGACATCATCTGAACTTGATTTCTGAGGTGATGGTCAAGCCCAACAAGGTGACCATAATTGTCTAAGATCATCGCTGTCGGACTTTCGACGCGCGGTCCAGGTCCAATACAAATATTCCAAATACTCCTGAGAGCAACTGGATTTAGCGTTGAATCCCAAATTTCAGAGTAATATAGCGCTAACGATTCTACAGGTTTTGAGTCCTGTAGATCAAATTTAAAGTGATTGATGCTAATTTCACAAGCAATCAAGGTTAGCGCTAAATAACCCACATCAAACTTCTAAGGAATTTGAGGTAGTATTCGGGTCTTTACACGAAATTTTTCGGGTCATTACACTGTAGGTGCAGCAGTTGTAGGCTGCTATGATGATCCGTGCTCAGCTGATGGAGAGAAGACTCAAGAAGGGCATTTGACGACAAGGAGCTGCTCATAGGAGGAGGACTACAACATTCACAATGGGATGCCAGAGAGACTCCACAGTTCTGAATAGCTGCGTCAACAGGAATAGCCGTATGGGCTGTTTTCCAGCAGAAAATCGCCAATTTTGCATGCAGGTATTTGTTCCAAAGCCACCTGGTCCACAGGGGTTTCAAGAGGTGTTGTCTGATACCATTCCAGGTAGATCTCAGAGAGAAGGACCTGTTTGAAGATAGATCCCAGATGAATTTGTCTTCCCTATTAGAAAGGCCAACTTCAGTAGCTAAAATGGTAAGCATAGTTGCGGGAGATATAATATCCTGAATATCAGCAAAGTTCCATCTGCCTGATGAGGGGTTGAAGTTGTAAACCTTGGCCTCAAGAAGATGGGGAGGAATCGGTCTCAGGACTGCACTTGCCAGAATTCCACCACCCGACTACATAATTCACTCTTAAGCGCCAAGATTCAGTTCAAATTTTCATCATTCTTTTAGCCTAAATAAAATCAATTGAATCAGAGGAATTAGAGGATCCTCAACATGGTTCTGAATGACGGTATCGGCTGCCATGTTGGACCCATGGAAAAATGATATGATGCGGTATCGCGTATTGGAATCGGGCCCATATCAGCCTGTATCAGCCCACACTAGTCATTTTTTTTTTTAGGCACACAAATATGAAAATTTATCAGAAAAATAAGATAAAATGAAATATTCACGAATCTATCACTCTTTTTTAAAATATATTTTGACCATGTATTTAATGGTTTATTGGGCCATGTTTTTTACGCAAGGAAAGACGTGAGGTCGAGCACCATCGTCCTCAAGGGGATAACTGCTTCGAATCCACGGAACTTCTCTAGACTCCTCACAGAGAAACCTCGAATAGGAGAAGAAAATAGAAATAATTCTAAGAAATTTGAAATAATTTGATTGATAATTGTCTAATGTATATGTGTCCCTATTACATCACTAGTATAGAAAAAAAAATCATAATTACCAAAACTAGCAAAATCCTAACTCTAATAAAAATCCTAATTCTAATAAAACTCTTCTAAAACCTAATTTCTAAAAATAAAAATTTCAAATAAACTTTTACTAGAAGAGTCTTAACATAATTAAAAGTTATTTCTAAAAAGGAAGAAAATCTAAAACTCTAAAAATAAAAAATATTAAAATTTTGAAATTATTAAAAATAGTAATTTTTCCTTAAAAATTCATTTTTGAGGTAAAAGCGGGTGTTTTTTGATGAAATAGACAGATGTGACCCACTCTGTAGGGTCATTTCACCTCGGATGGTCCATTTCAGTAAAGATTGATAGGTTGTGCGTCCCATAATGATACCCTGATCAAAAGTTATGATTAATTTATGGTCCACCTTCTTTTGGCCCAACCATGCTAAGAATGTATCTATCACACGTTCTACATCATACCCCTCCACTTGAAAAAACTAGTTCTCGAGTTACTCAAGAGACTTGGCTCATGATTCTCAGATAACTTCCGACGTTGATGTTTATTAGCCATTCTCTTGTACTTGGCATTAAACCCTCGAGTTGACGTAATGCATGTACTCATGCTCTTATTGACTTGACTATTATGGATCAGTTCTTTTGCTTGTCCCTGTAAGATCTCACATTCTTTCTGATAATGCGGGTAATTCGGCAGACTTCTCCCCGTGACAAGACATTGTGGTTTCGTATATCTTGTATGGGAGGCAATTTATTAGAGAGTTCATCGAGCACAATCGTCTTAAACTCCTGTAACACTAGTTTCAAATCCTCTAGGATGTTCACAGGCTCCATATATTTTTCTTTTTCAACTAATGTATATATATCTCTTATTTCCTTAGATTGTTTGACAAAATCACATGTTCTGTTATGAGAGACCGTTCCTTCACTTTAGAAGTCTTGGATTAGTTCTCCGTTCTTATAGAGGCGACATGTCTGCCATTGATGTATCCTATAGCTTGTCACAACTCCGTTTCAACACGATCATCTCTCGCCGACATATAATGGGATTTCTCTACATAACTCCTTACTGATCAGCTATCCTGCCAATAATTTTAGTTTTGTTAGAATAATATCTGATTGTAATCTCTATAAAGGAATCGCATGCGCAACGACTGCTTTATCCGCGACCACGTGTGAATTGACACATTTATCTATCTTATCCACTCGAGTTAAAGTTGTTCTCAGCAAGCTAAATCTCGTCCCTTCAACTTGTAGGTCAAAAGCTTGACCATCTTTACTTCAGGGATTTCCATATATTCAAATAATCGCTAAACTTCAGAAAGCGAATTAAGAAAATCTTCAATGTGAAGTTAGCCATTGAAGCTAGGAAGATCGAACCCCATATTGAATTCTCGATTTATCTGATCAATGTCTCGTTTAAGATGTTATGAAATCATGTTGTTGGATCTCACCTTCTCAGGAGTGATTCTGTGGTTCACTGCAGGCACCATCATGCGATCAAGGCGATTATGAGTTACAGCAATTGCTGGTGGCATATCACATCCAGGAACACGAAGCTATCCTAGGCCCACCATTATGCAATTTGTCATGCGATCAATGCTACCCTGCAACCCCTTACATGACTTGCCAATCCTCTCACTGCACCACTTCAAAAGCCATCACGATTAAAAAATTATTCCATAGAGCACCGTCCATGGGATTGTTGCCCGACCTATCGTTAGAAGATAGATCCGAGGAAAAGCCTTGCTCTGATACTAAATTGACGCAGGAAAGGACATGAGGTCAAACACTGTCTTCCTCAGGGGGATAACTGTTCTGAATCCATGAAACTTCGCTGAACTCCTCACAAAGACCTCAAATCCACGAGGAGAAGAAAATAAAAATAATTCTAAGAAATTCAAAATAATTTGATTGATAATTGTTTAACGTGTATATGTCCCTCTTACACCATTAGTATAGAAAAAAAAATCATAATTACCAAAAATAGCAAAATCCTAACTCTAATAAAAATCCTAATTCTAATCAAACTGTTCTAAAACCTAATTTCTAAAAATAAAAATTCCATATAAACTTTTACTAGAAAAGTCCAAACATAATTAAAAGTTATTTCTAAAAAGGAAGAAAATCTAAAACTCTAAAAATAAAAAAATATTAAAAAATCAGAATTATTAAAAACAGTAATTTTTCCTTAAAATTTCATTTTTGAGCTAAAAGCACATGTTTTTTGACAAAACAAACAAATGCAACCCACTTTTTGGGTCGGTTCACCTCGAATGGTCCATTGCAATAAAGATTAATAGGTTGTGTGTCTCGTACCGATACCCCGATCAAAAGTTATGATCAATTTACGGTCCACCTTCTTTTGGCCCAACCATGCAAGGGATGTACCTGTGACACGTTCTACATCAGCTTCTTTTGACCGACTGTAAGCTTTGGTAAACTTTGGTAAGAATGTTGTCCAAATTGGACCCTAAATATTAAATTAATAAAAATTCTCAATTTTTTAATTCGATTTATCAAAATGGATCGAATTTGGTGTCTGTTAATTCAATCAACAGAAACAAATTTTGTCCAGAGACTAGTTGCTCAAATTTTTATTTGTGTGGATTCGATCGACATGCTATCGATTCAATCGACAGACCATCGATTCCAATCGATTTGATTAACAGTGTTGTCGATCCGATCGATAAATGGTTTAACAGGTCTGTTTAATTTTGAACTTAAATATTTGGATTAATAAACCAAGTATACTTACAATTTCACATATGCTAGGTGTGTCTAGACAGCTTATATACCACTAGTTGGTGGTCAATCACTTTGATGTGATTAGTGGGTCCTACATTAGTTTCTGACGCTTACAAACCCTATGTTAAGGGTTAGGTCCGAAGAAAATTAGTTGGACTACATATAATCCTTTTGTATACACCCCATTATGAAAAATTGATCAATCAAAGGCGGGCCCCACCATGTGAATTATATGATCAACAAATGATTTCATTTATATGATTGTATTAGAGATTTCTAGCTTGATCTAATTCAGTATTATACAGAATCATTTATTAACGAATACAGTTGAGTGATTCCAACATGTTTCGTCTTCATTAGAATTAACGCAGCGGTTAATCACTTTGCTCATCAGTTTATGGCAGTCCCTTGTACTGATCGAAATTAGCTCCTAGAGTGCATCCCCTCCCTGATTTCTTAGCATCATAATGCCTCCCTCATGGCCACTCCGTCGGTCCGTGAGGTCCACCAAGCGGTTCTTTCAATCCCGAAGGATGGTGCAGCAGGGCCAGATGGTTTTTCAGGTGCTTTTTATGCGGGATGTTGGGACATCATAGCCAGGGATATTCACAAAGTAGTCTTGTTTGCATTCCAAGGAGGGGCCATTCCTCGTGCCTTTAACACATTGATGATTTGTCTTATTCCGAAAATGGCCTCTCCTAGAAGCTTCTCAGATTTTCGCCCTATAAGTCTTTGCAATTACATATATATTTATTATTATTTTTTAAAAAACCAACATATCTTTGTATTTTATTGATCAACCCAAAAAAAAACCTATACACCAAGGAGCTCCTTTTCATAAAATAAGAGACCCATCCTGTAAATAGAGGAAATAATTACAAAAAAACACCTATGTGAATCAACCCATCTTAATCGCACCCAAACCACTTTGTCAAGAAAAATGTTACCTCGCACCTGACGAGGAAGATCTGAGAGATTCTCGAAAGAAACCTGGGACTGAGAGGCACTATACCCAAACGAGCCAAAGAATCTGTCGGCAAGTTCCCTTCTCTTTGGACGTGCACCACATTTACTGCACCCTGCCACTTCAACTGACTAATTCTAATAGTCATGCCCTCCATTTCCAGCCTGGCAGTGCCAGCCCATTAATCAGATCAACTACCAGTCTCGAATCTGACTCAATGACGATATGATGAAAGCCCCTCCAAATACCACTAAGCAGGCCATCATGCACCGCCCGCAGCTCGGCAACCATGTTAGTCCCAAAATTATAACCATTTGCAAAGGCAAAAATGACATCCCCCCTCTCCCCTCTACATATTCCACCTCCACCAGAACTCCTAGGATTCCCCCTGGCAGATCCATTGACGTTAATTTTTACCCAACATGTCATTAGTCTTTTCCACCTTACCACCTCCAGTCTACAGGCAGGATTGACATTAGAAGTGAAGACAGGCGACGACAACCTTGGTGCACCTCCACCATTCTCAGTACTGATAATCAAGGCATACCACCATCTGATTTTTGCAACTACTCTATCAGGGGACACCGGTCGGCCCTCAAAAAATGCTGCATTGCGCTCTTTCCACACTTCCTAGATAATTAAGCATGGCATTAACATGACGCTTACCGATCCTCAATGTATGGCATTAGCAGCTGCCCACTATTGCACAAACCTCGCTTTAATCAAAGTTGCAGGCATAACACTGATACCAATCCAACTGCCAATGACCAGCCAAATAGTCTGCGCTAACTTGCTGTTAACGAAGAGGTGCAGCGGAGATTCGACATCAAAGGAATGGTTGTCGCAGCAGACACACTTCGACGCAAGTTGAACTCCCCGGGATTGCACCGCACTATCCACCGAAACGGCATTTTGAATCACCTTCCAGACGATGAGAGAGATTTTGGGGGAAAGTTTTGTATGCCACACCCATCTAGACCAGCTACGACTCGGACTTGATACCTTGGAGAATGACCAGGCAGATTTAATAGAAAAAATCCCTGATGGAGTTAATGGCCAAAATGGTCGATAAACATCGTTTGTAGTACAAAAGCCTACCTGAAAGACATGGTCAATGACTGGTTGGGGAAGAAGAAGAAGCACTACAGAGGGAGGAAGAGGACCAGTCGGTCCGATCACCTGACAAACTTGGGAATCCTGCAAACCAAGTGGCACTTCTGCTTCAGCCAGGAGGAGGAGAGGGCCCAGACTCGTCCAATTTACCGTCCAGAAGTTGCAACGCCCTGCACCTATATGCCATTGTACAAGGGAGTCAACAGCAGGAATCAGATCCCTGATACAATTCCACAAGGGAGAAGATTGTCGGCTTGCTGTACTGAAACCTCCTGCCGACCCATCTCGAAGATACTTCGCCATCATGAACACCTTTCAGACATTCTCATCTTTTCCAAATTTAATATTCTAAGCCATTTTTATACGGAACACCCTCAAAATGTCAGCCAGTTTCCTAAAACCAATGCCCCTCTCCTCTTTTGGTGAAGCCAACACCTTCCAAGACTTCCAATGGCACTTCCTAATCCCCTCGGGCCAGCCCTAAAAGAAATTAGCTATATGTTTTTCAATTGAATTAAGCACCTGAGCATGAATATGGACCGCCGTCATTAAATGGACTGGAATTCTAGAAAGAACGTTCTTAATGAGCACCACGCGCCCTGCCTGGGATAAGATACGACCCTTCCACCCATTGATACACCCCACGACTTTATCAATCAAGGGCTTAAACTCACTTGCTTTGAGCCTCCCTTCCAGGATAGGAACACCCAGATATTTTAAAGTGGACGGCGATTTCCGAAAACTGAGAACTCCTATTGATCTGAGACGAGAGCGCGTCAACTTTTTGGAACAATAAAAAGAACACTTTTGCTGATTCATTTTTTGGCCCGAGCAGGCTTGGTAGGAATCGAGAAATCTCTTAAGCTGCTGGAGAGAATGTTTGCTCCCATTCGTGAAAAGTAAAGTGTCATCGACATATAACAAATGGGAAATGATGGGGCATTGTCGACCGAGCGCAAATGGAAGGCTGATTTGATGAGTAATCAAGCTTTTAATGCCCCTACTAAGAACCTCGGCTGAGATGATGAACAGACTTGGAGAGATCGGGTCCCCCTGCCTCAGCCCCCTTGTGGATTTAAAAAAACCTGCCATTTCGCAGTTCATAAGGACTGAGAACCAACTGTTCGCCCAACATTTTTCGACCATCTCAATCCAAGCCGCACTAAACCCAAAGCGAGTTAAAACCTGGATTAGAAAGTCCCAACTAACCCTGTCATATGCTTTATCCATATCTAATTTGAGAACAATGTTTCCCCCACGGACTGGCCTGTTTAAGTCCCTAAACACTTCTTGCGCTAAGGCAATATTCTCAGTAATCAACCTCCCATGCACAAAAGCCCCCTGTTCTGGGAAAATAATCACCGAAAGAACCTGACTCAACCTTGCAGCCACCACCTTAGAGAAAATTTTATAGAAAACGTTGCACAAGCTAATAAGCCGATAATCAGAAAACTGCTTAGGAGTAGCTGATTTGGGGATTAAACAGATAATCGAAGACGTTACTGACCTTGAGAGCTTTCCTCCTTGGAAAAAGAAAGAGACTGCCTTATGAATATCCTGCGCAACCACCTCCTAGCAAGACTGGAAAAAGCTCGCTAAGAAACCATCTGGCCTTGCCGCACTATCGTTCGAAATGGAATGAACTGCAGCCTGGATTTCCAACATCGAAGGGGAAGCCATCAACATGTCATTTTGATCCTGAGTAACCATACGGGGAATGCATTGAAGAATGTTCTACTCAATGTGACATGGCTCAGTGGAGAAAATTTGCTGAAAATGAACAATCGCCGCGGCTTTAAGATCAGCCTGATTATCAGCGATATGTCCCGCCTCGAGCTCCACCTGACGGATAACAGCACGCCTCTGTTTATCTATGGCCGTGGCATGAAAAAATCTCATATTTTTGTCTCCCTCCGCTAACCAATCGACTCTTGATTTCTGCCTCTAGAATATTTCCTGCATTAGCTCCAAGGAGGAAAGTCTGTCTGAGCTAGAGTTTAGCTCTTGCTGCAAACTGAGAAGGTGGTCCAATGGTCCAGAAAAATCCTGCAACTGAGCCTCCAAATCGACCGCAATGCGCCCCACTGTCTTAATCTGCTCAAATATATTACCAAACACAACTTTGTTCCAGACTTTTAAATCATTTTTGACCTGCTTTAGTTTGGAAATAACGTTGTATATTGGATGATTTGAATCAACCTTCTTCCACGCTATGCTGACCACCTTGATGAAATCTTCATGTTTCATCCACTTACGTTGAAAACGGAAAGGCTTCGGACCACTGATTGGCTAATCTGGGAAACTGAGAAGAAGAGAAGCATGATCCGACTGAACTTGAGGCAAGTGAGAAACCTGGAATTGCGGGAAAGCCATAGACCAGCTGACATCAATGAAGACCCGATCCAGCCGCGCCCAAACACGAGAATTTTTGGCTTGGTTGTTACTCCAAGTGAATTTATTTCCTGAAAATCCCGCATCTAGAAGACCCGCTCTATTAATTGCATCAGCAAATTCCACTGAGGAGGCTCTATCCACAGACCTGCGGCTCCATCTTTCCGAGACGTCCACAATGGCATTGAAATCCCCACAGACTGCCTAGGGGCATTGCGTCGAAGACGAAAAGGAAATCAGATCCACCCAAAGACTTCTCCTCAACACCCGAGCACACCTGGCATAGACAAATGTTATATATATCAGAGCAGCAGAGGTCTGAATGGATGCCACAATCGTCAAACACTGATAGAATTTAAAAAGAATAGATACTGAAGCAATGGATTTATAAAAGATCCAGATCTTTCCTCCCTCCTCATAATTCGAAAGGGAAGAATGAAAACTCGAAGCTAACCCTGTCTGCACTCTTCTCTCATCACCAAGCATGGGTTCCAGAATCGCGACAATCCGAGGATCATGTTTACTGATAATCCGTTTAGCAGTCCTAATCGATCTTTTATTGTCAATGCCACGAATGTTCCACACAATGATCTTATCCATCCGTCACACATCCTGTAAATACGGCCCTTATTTTTAACATACGAAGCCTTGAACTCCAGTTCCCTTTAGTGTAGAGATTTCTGTGCCTCCTAAACTGTTTCCTAGACTGTTCCCCCTCAAGAAGTATCTGTCCCTCCTGTCTTCCTTGTTCCGCCAACTCCTGGTACCTAAAATGACAATCAAAATCTTGCCCCACCTCAATATCATGTTCCTGATTTTATCCCGAACACTGATTTTGAGATGGGCAGTCATAATCTTCTTCTCGAGTCCCATACGCTACAGTAATCGGTCTGATCTCAGAGGAGAAGTAGGATGAGAGGTCCACTTCAAGTGCAGATATCTCCTTCTGGTTTAGCCTACCTTCCATTCCAGAGAATGGGTACGAATGTCTCCCACATCTTGTCACAGCTCTGCTATTACACCTAACACCCACCTCAGTGCGCTTTCGCGAATAAACGTTCCATACCTCAGGTGGAAGATTCTCCTTTTCACCAGCCTGCACTGCTATCTGAGTCAGATCCTGGGTTTGGAAATGGTTACTAGTGTTCTTTGGAGAGATCCCAGCTGCTTCGGATTCAACATTCCTTACTACTAAACCCCCAGGCTGAATCATATCCAGATGACTGACCGCAAGACCCATGTTCTGTTGTGTCTAAACATAAGGCTGCATTCCACACAACATGTCTTCTTCCCCTTGAGAGACAGTAACCTGCTCTGAATGCTGATCAGCTTTATTAGTCAACAAGCAAACCTGTGATCTCGCCTGATGGCACTCCTGACGACTTGGAGAACTAATTGTGTTCTGGCCAGAACAGTTGGAGCGTCAGCTGGATCGATCAACAGAGTCTGAGAAGACACTCCATGGCCTCCACTAGTTCCCGGACTATTGAGAAGCTCTACCTCTCTTCCATCCTTATCACCTGACTAGCAAAGTTCACTTATGATGGCATTTCCACTGGCATGGACATTTCCACAAACACCTGTTGTGTGTACACCCCCCTGCTATCCTTTTCACCAACCGTCGTGCCTATCATAGCGCAATCCTCTGGAGTGGCAACTCCACCAATGTCTGAACGTGCCATGACACCCTCTCCCATACAAGCACTGTTAGTCATAGCAGATTGTATACCCAAAATGTCGCCGCAGTATCTTCAACTCTTACAGGGGCATTTCCACAAACAGTTTGTGGGGATCCGTTATTACCATGAAACCTTCGTAGAACCCACTCCTTGGTTCTTTCTACGGTAGCATGATTAATAGAAGAAGAAGAGCCGAAGCTGAACAGAGGTTCCAGCTCCGCGATTATAGGATAAACCTTCCTAAGAACTTGTAATCGCAACACGTGGTTGAAACTTACACCCGGACGGGGAATGACTTTAATTCTCGTAAATGCCTGGAAGTATCCAAATCGTGAGTTGGAGTCGATTTGGACGATCTTCCCGAAATAGCTCGCCAGATCTAGAATAACTGACTCGATCCAAGCATGAGTGGGAATACTAACAATCAGACCCAAACCCCATCGCCCCCAATTACCTCTTCAGGAGTCCACTTCACTATCGATTGAAGCCCCATTTCTTTTTGTAGATCCGCGTTTCCATTGAAATCCTCCATCGTTGCTACAGATTTAAACAGAATCAAGAATTTCATAGATGAAATCCTTATGATCTCTACCTCTGAAAACTTCAAATTCGGCTTCTTCAGAGCACCATATAACCGATCAATACGAACCTCCCAGTCCACCGCAGTTCCCAAC
Organism: Magnolia sinica; assembly: GCF_029962835.1. Taxonomy (NCBI): domain Eukaryota; kingdom Viridiplantae; phylum Streptophyta; class Magnoliopsida; order Magnoliales; family Magnoliaceae; genus Magnolia; species Magnolia sinica. The sequence continues at coordinate 130,586,630 of NC_080574.1, read as the reverse complement.
ATGGAGAGAGCCAACCATCTAAGCCGATTCTCAACTGCTCTAGAATCTGCTATGGTAGTGACCCCGGACTTTGCTTCCTTTATGTTATGAGAGGTAGATGTTGGTTTGATTACCGCATTGAGAAACGGCCGAGCCCCATTCGAAGTTCTCTGCCGATTTTTCGAGTACGATTTAGGTGGCTTTTCAACCCTACTACCCAGTTGACTTTTCGCCCAAGCAATATGTGCCACCCTCCCATCAATTCTTCATTCATGGAGGCAGTTGATGGCATTAAGAGCATCCTGTTCATAGTAGAACCAGATAAATGCAAAACCACGCAATCTATTTAGCTGTCGGTTCCAAGGAAGGAAGGCGTCCCTTATTTTCCCAAATTGGCCGAAAATACGGAGCAGATCGTCTTCGATGGTGTCAAAAGTGAGATTTGCTACAAAAAGAGAGAAGTAGGTTTTAGAAGATTTTCGAGAAGTAACATGCTCCCAAGGATCATCCCGATCCAGATCGCGAGTTCCCACCTGATCGCCCTCCCGCTCTTCCATTTCAGTCGCGAGTTCCCAAGCTATATATAAGATCATAGCCAAAACCATCTCTTCCAGGCTGAGCAACATTCTTCCCATCATCATCTCCCTAGAGCAAGGGACCTCCATCAAGGGTCGGGCTATTTCTGAGAATATAGCACTGGCCCAAGAGTTATTCAGAGATGTCAACAGGAAGACCCGTGGTGGGAATCTAGTGTTGAAAGTGGACATGGAAAAGGCGTATGATAAGGTGAATTGGGAGTTTCTTAAGCAAGTGTTGAGCAGATTCGATTTCAATGCAGTGTGGATTAATCTGGTAGAAAATTGCTGGTCTTCAGTTGGTTCTCGATTTTGATCAATGAGGAGGCATCTGGTTTCTTCAAATCTTCCAAGGGACTTCGGCAAGGTGACCCACTTTCCCCTTCTCTTTTCATCATTGCAGCAGAGGTCCTGAGTTGCAGCATCAAGGCCTTGTTCGCCCAAGAGAGAGCCCTTCCCTTCAATCTGCGTTGCGGGTGCCCTTAGGTCTCCCATCTGCTCTACACAAATGACACTCTTCTTTTCCTCAACGGCTCTCTCACTTCCATCAGAGCCACGAAGGAATTCCTCCTCTCTTACCAACAGACTTCTGGGCAGACCATAAATCAGCTCAAAAGCTCTTTCATTTGTGCCAACACTCTCTCCCCTTCCAGAATTAGAGCGATTGAAGCAACCATTAGTTTCCCTAAGGCGGTTTCTCCTTTAACATACCTCGGTGTCCCTCTTGCAACAGGGAGGCTGAAATCGGCTGCCTTCCAACCTCTGTTGGATAGAGTTGAGGCCCGTATCACTGGATGGCAGGCCAGGCTACTCTCCCAGGCAGGCAAATCGGTTCTTATTCATCATATGCTCAGTAGCATTCCGGTCCATTCCCTTGCTGCAACTCATCTTCCAACTCAGATTTTAGTTTCGCTCGAGAAAAGTTTTGCAAATTTCCTGTGGGCATGGTCTAAAGGAAAGCGCAAGCTCCACTGGCTCAGTTGGAAGTCTATTGCTAATCCCAAAGAGGAAGGGGGCCTGGGAATTAGGAAGCTTCCGAATCTAATGAAAGCCTTTCGTCTCAAGATGGCTTGGTATATTAAATTCAGGGATAACCATAGTCTTTGGAGTTGCTTCATGTCGGCGAAGTATGATCACATTCAGTCCCTGTAGCAGCAGAGCTCCCCTCTTGTGTTCGCTTCCCCGATCTGGAAAAGAATAGTCTCGCTGATCCCTCTGCTAGATTCCTCAACGCAGCTGCTAATTGGGTCCGGCGACTGCAATCTGTGGACCACAAATTGGACGAGAATGAGTCCCCTCAGCCAGATCGATAGAGTGCAAATCCCGCATCACCTAAGGCATATGACAGTAAACCAGCTGCTGGGCAACGTTGGTCCTCTCCCTCCCTCTGCGGCTCTCCTGTATCTCCCTCAAGATGTCATCAATTTTATTTTTGCAAGCAGGATTCTGCCTATCCCAAGGCCCTGACAAAGCTTTCTGGCCATTCACTCCGTCTGGCAATTTCTCAATTAAGTCGGCTTGGGGCCTTAGTAGATCAAGCCATTCCCGTAAGAGTTGGGCCAGATGGGTGTGGCACATCTCTCTCCCTCCAAAAATCTCTGTGCTGGTGTGGAAAATCCTGATCAAAGTCATACCTGTCGAAGCTCGTATTCAAGGCAGGGGTGTTCAACTAGCTTCGAGGTGTGTGTGTTGCATGGCTGATCCGGCCTTGGGGAGTCCCGATTATGATATTGAATCAATTGACCATCTTTTCCCTACTGGTAGTTTGGTGTCGGCGGCCTAGGAATTTCTAGGGAGGAAGTTCCAAATTCAGATTCAGCAGTCTGTTTCCTTGGAGTAGAGGCTTCTTCAGTGGTGGTCCGGGTTGGCAGCAGGTCACCCCAATTCTACTGCCAAAAATCTAGCCCCTTGTTTTCTTCTATAGGAAATTTGGATTGTGAGAAATGCAGTAATGTTTGACGGGTCAATGCCTTCGAAGCCCAAAATTAATGCTCAAATTGAGTGGTGGATCACCTTCTGCCTCTCCAGCCGAATGTGTTCTAAGTCTAGGCCAATGGCTTCGATGGGGCCTTTGCCAGGTCATTCTGATTCCAATGACCACTCAACTCCATCTCTCTACTCGGTGGTGAAATGGAATCGACCCCCTACTGGTTGGGTCAAGGTCAACGTTGACAGATCAGCCGTAGGGAACCCAGGTCCATCTGGTGGAAGGGGCATTTGCAGAGGAGATTCAGGAAATTTTATTTTCGCCTTCTCTGAAGGTTATGGGTTTGGGTCTAATATTCATGCGGAGCTTAGACCCATTCATGATGGTATTCAGAGGTGTCTTGACAAGGGGTTGAACAAGATTATTATTGAATCTGATTCTCAACTCGTTGTCAGTTTTTTGCAAGGTTATTCCGATCCTAGCTAGAAATGGAGTTATTGGCTAGCTAGGATTCGGCTAATGATCGGTTCTGGGCAAATGGTGTTCTCTCATATTCTCAGAGAGGGCAACGCCCCAACGGGTGGGATGGCTAGGATGGGGAGTGGAAATCAAGATTCAGCTATCTTTTCCAATTTCGGCGATCTGGCTCAATAAGTCAGGGGTCTTCTCTTTCTGGACAAGCTAGGATTAGGCTCCATCAGAAACTCTTCAAGACAGTATAGATAAGCCGATTGCTCTCCTCTTCTCGTTATTTTCTTTGGTTTTGGTCTACTTTTCAATAGTGGTTGAGAGTTCTTTTTTGTATTTTTGTTGGCTCTCAGTCTCAATCCCGGTTTTTTGTCCCCAAGGTTGGGTGTAAATTTTGGCAGATATATACAAAGATCAATCTTTTCAGTTATAAAAATAAAAAATAAAAAATAAAAAATAAAAATAAACGTAACTTGATTGATTTTGATAGATCTATTATGTTTAATATGATGTTCGCTATAATATTTGCTTGTTTTGGTTAAGTAAATCACTACTTAATTTTATGTCATGGAACTCATGCTTTGATTCATTTTGAGTATATAGTGCTGATTCACATGTAATTTATGTTGTTCCAAGTTGGAATATCAGTTTGATATGTGATCCATTGTTTACAATTGTATTACTACAAATGAACATGCATCTCTTGCATGCAAACTATGTGCTTGAATTTCCTGGAGATCTCCTTAGCCTATAACTGGTAGAATCATTATCAGATGCCTATCATACTAGTGGAAGCATACTCAATGGGTAGATGCGGGCTTTGTCCATGTCTACTAAATTGGTAAAAGTCTGCCAAGCGCAGATATATGTTTATGATTATCCCACTTGATGCATCCATGCATTTATGCATTATTACAATATTTATACATATGTTTATTCCCTACATTTACATTGTTGGATGATTGTTTGTGTATTGTTATGTGTTGTTCTAGGCCTACATTGTTGGATGGCTGTTTGAGAGAGAGATAGATCCATGGGACACATGGTCTTACTTGTCAGAAGAAGAATTCGTGGCTTTAGACCGATCTTAACTATTTATTTCAGTTAACTCCTTATAATTAATTTGATTTGTTATATATTGCTTGAGATAATGGCTTGGATTTTATAATTTTAAGCATTGGACACGGGATTACCATTATTTGATATAAGTATTAATTTTAGACATATAAATAAGACCCCAAATGAATGGGTCTTTAGCTATATATAAAATAGATGAGTTTAAATGTAGGTTTGATTTTTGAATGTATGATATGTGATTGTGATCATATGGAACTTGAATTCTAAGTTAATCATATCTAAAGTATTCCTGACTTAAGTAAAACGTAATGGACGATTCAAGTACACTTGAGCTCGGATCTCGGATCAGTACCCGAAATTCAGGTCGTGACAGATTTCCTACGCAAGCAGTATGTGATGGGAAGAGAGTACGGTACCACGGTGTTGCATCCTTGAGCTCGGCCCAAAAGTTGGGCTGTCTTCGACCCACTTGTACTGTTCTCATACCTATGCTTTCTAAGGGGCATGCCTCAACGGCCCAGATATATATTAAAGGTTGGGCCCATTACTTGGGTAGTGGCCTGTTTGGATTGGGAACTTTGGATTCAGCACCTTAGCAGCTTAGCTAGTAAGTGGGGAGTTAACGCGGCCCAACAAATGGGTCGCGTGTTGAGTCATTTCACATGGGTTGACTGGTAGTTATGGACAAAGTAGATTGAAGGACGAGTGAGAAAATGAATAAGTGTACATTGAATGACGGATAGAAAACATCGTACGTCGTGTGTTTGGCTCGAAATCTTCGCTATAAAAGGAAAGAACTGAAGCTCATGATCTCACAACACCAAGAAACCGACGAAAAAGAGAAGAAAGGAGAAGGGAAAAAAAACAAAAAACAAAGAAACAAAACATGGGTGGTCAAGAAACAAACGGTGTAGCTGATGCGATCGACTTCCCACCCCAAACGGAGGACATAGGGCTCGCCAAAGCAGTTCCTTCAACAGGTGGGCCCACATTACTGAAAGAAGTGATCGGTGAGAAAGTGAGAGATGCGATCCCCGACGAGAAAGAAAAATGTGACACCCAAGTGGAGCCTCAGCCACAGGAAGGTGTGGCCCAGATTGAGAAAGAAGATAATGATCAGAGGTTCGGCAGCCAACCGACGGTTACGCTGAATTCTGGTAGGAAGATACCGTTATTGGGGACGGGAACAGCATCCTTCCCTATACCGCCAATCGAAGATCTAAAGAATGCGATTCTTGATGCTATGGAAGTTGGGTACCGCCACTTCGACTCTGCGGCCCTCTATCAGAGTGAAGAAGGGCTTGGAGTGGCCATAGCTGAGGCCCTTGAAAAGGGCCTCATCAAGAGCCGAGATGAGCTCTTCATCACCACTAAGCTCTGGTGTAACAACGCATGCCCAGAGCGTGTGCTGCCGGCTATCCATGAATCTCTCAGGTAGTAGTCTTCCAGTCTTTCATCACGATCATCTGGTGTAACAAAGCATGCCCAGAGCTCTTCAAGGAACTCACAATTGCTACCTGGTTGCCGAAATATTTGGTATGGCCCATCCTATGTTGGGGTACACCAGATGAACGGAGTGGATCACTAAAAGATGGGATCCACGCCACACCGTCTTCCTCAAAGGGATAACTACTCTGAATTCACTCACATAGATCGATACCTCGAATCCACGAGGAAAAATAAGAAAAAAAAAATTCTAGAAATTCGAAATTTGATTGATAGGTGATAAAAATGAATTTACAACCTTTAAATATTGATACCAAACTTTGGAAGAAGTTTCAGAATCAAATTCCAACTCAAACTCTATATAAACTTATCATTTATAGACAGTCATGATTTCCACACTAGACCTCATGGTTTTCAGCCAAAAATAGTAAGTGTCCTGTTTGTCTTAACCATTTTATAATTCTTCTAATTTTTCTAAGAACTTTTCACGTTGGATAACTCTTAAAGCTCAAAGGATGAAGAGTTATAATCAACTTACTATAAATAGTAAAAACGAAAATAATATGGATTTTGGAATCTGGTTGGGTGGCTAAAGTAGCTTCTCTTACCCAAAATCATATATGTTACATCGAATATCTCATTCCGGTTTGCGCGAGATACACCTGTTTTAAGGTTCTAACAGTCCAAATCACTTCCATCTCTGATCGGGCCTTCTCTGGTCCATCTTGGACATGAAAGTGTCCACGACCTGCTCTACATCACCGAAATATTTGGTATATGACCCATCCTATGTTGGGGCACACCAGATGAACAGAGTGGATCACTAAAAGGTGGGCTCCACGCCTCATTTCGAGTTCCTTGAAGTGCACATGTGGGTGGCTAGGATTTGATCATTGCATTCATTCTGACCATTGTCCCACGTGATTTTGGTCTCCATTGCAGGAAGCTGAGGTTGGAGTATGTGGATTTGTACTTGATTCATTTCCCAGTGAGATTGAAGGAAGTGATATTGGACACGACATGTGAGAAGGATGATATCCTTCCCCTTGATATGAAATCCACATGGGAAGCCATGGAAGAGGTCCATAAGATAGGCCTTGCAAAGTCCATTGGAGTCAGCAACTTCACTTGCAAGAAGCTTACAGATCTACTGGCCCATGCTAAGATCCCTCCTGCCGTCAATCAGGTGGGTCACTTTGTCAATTACACCAAGTGTTCACGCATAAGTTCACATTCGTGTCCTAATAATCCATTAAGCGTCCTGATTGCTCAACACATACAGGCCGACCGTCAGCGATCCAGACTGTTGGATTGATGGGCCTCAATGTGGTTGGGTATGATGGTAGTCATTGGTCTTTGGCCTACTTCCTAAAGCTGTTGCTGTTTTTCTCCCTAAACTCTGTTGGAATATGGCCAATGATAGAATGACCATGATCTTCCAATCTGGGAGGTTTTTGGGGCATTCCTGATCGACATTGTGGCCCACAGATGGAGTCTATATTACTGAATTGTGGGCATCACCTGCATTGGGCATCATGAGCTATAATTCTCAACCACCATGACATGGGCTAGATCCCTTGGACATGAGTTGTTTTTCTTTCTTCCTTCCTCTATTAGGTGGGCCAACATGTGTATCTACACATCGCGACCATCTAATCAAGAATGTACAGCGGTGAAAATGCCCCGCATTCGCAATCTGATGGTTGTTCTCATGACCACATATCAGGTGGAGATGCACCCAGTTTGGCAGCAGCAGAAACTGAGGGACTTCTGCATCGAAAAGGGCATCCATGTAAGCGCCTACTCGCCTCTAGGAGCCAAAGAGTGGGGCTTTGATGTCGTTCTCGGCAATGCATTGATCAACGACATTGCCCGTGCCAAAGGAAAAAGTGTTGCCCAGGTGCGTAAACATCTTCTTGTTTTTGTTTTTTTCTTTATTTATTTATTTGCATTCTCTTCAAACAATAAACTTGAAATGTCCAAATCACAATCAGCAATATTAGTGTTACATTTGGAATAAATGTAACTACACTTTGAATGCTAAGGAAGGTAATCACAATTGGATCATTTCCTATATATATATATCTTAATCCAATTTAATTGTGCAACCAAACATGGCATACACAAGCTACGACCAATCTTTAAACCTGCAATATTGTCTAAGCAGATTGCATTGAGATGGGGATTTGAGCAAGGTGTGAGCTTGATTCCCAAGAGCTTCAACAAGGGGAGACTCAAACAGAACTTCGCGATATTGGACTGGCAGTTAACCGAGGAAGAGCTACAGCAGATCGGAACAATTCCGCAGAAGAGGGTTGCGACAATACCAGAGTTCATATTTCCGGATGGCATGTTCAAGTCTCCTGAAGAGTTTTGGGATGGAGAGATGTGAGATCTTCACTTGGGTTTTCTATAAAGACTACGTGGGTCAGAATAAACAGAAATAGGCAACCTTATTAAGGAAATGAAAGGCCAATTTCTTAAAATGATTGTACTGTTTTGGTTTGTTTTTGTGGATTTATCTTCCACACTGTAATGGGTTTTTGTTGTATTGCATTTTCCTGTTTTTTGGCAGAGTTTTCAATTTTCTCATTGTAGGAGAGAATGAAGTGTTGTATTAGTATTGGGTTGTTTTCCATGTTGGTTTTTCTTCAATCATCCTTTTCATAAATGTGGTTCATGTCAACTTCACAGCACGTGTGAATTTGGCACACTTGTGCTGGATCTTAGCCACACTTAAGGCAGATCCAGAAGAGAACCTGGGCTCGGCAGCTTTGGCTGGCGCTGGGCTGGGTGCGGTTAGAAAGAGAGCTGTCCCTCCCTAGTCTTGGCTGGAGCTCGGTGGGTGCTGGGCCCTTGTTTTAAGAGTGTTTTAAGCTCTCTATTTTTTAAAATAAGTTGATTCATCATTCTCTAATATCTATTTGTCCCTATTACACCATTAATAAAGAAAAAATTTGTATATTATTTGTAATGAGCTCATATATGATAGGTGATGCGGTGATGGACGTGATGAAGTCGAGCACGTTGATAATTATTTCAATTATGTGGAGTTCCTCTGGACTCTTCATGGAGATTCCTCAAATCTATGAGGGGAAATAGAATTAATTAAATTCTAATAAATTTGAAAATAAGTTGATTCATAATTGCCTAATATGTATGTCCCTGTTACACTATTAATAAATAAATAAATAAATAAATCAAAATTTGTAATTATATAAAATTCTATTTTTAATAAAAATCATAATTCTAATAAAACTCTTTTAAAGCTTAATTTCTAAGAGTAAAAAATTCCAAATAAACTTTTGATAGAAGAGTCGTAGCATGATTTCAAGTTATTTCTATAAAAGTAGAAATTTAAAATTTAAAAATAAGAAAATATTATAAATAATGGAATTACTAAAAATATTAATTTTTTTCTTAAATTTTCATTTTTGAGTTAAAAGCGTCTATTTTTTGGCAAAAACAACATATGCAGGTCGGTTCACCTTGGATGGCCCGTTACAGTAAAGATTAATAGGTTGTGTGCTCCGTAATAATACCGGATCAAAAGTTATGACTAATTTACCATTCACTTTCTTTTGTTCCAACTATACTAGGAATGTATGACCTTATCTTTTTTATTTGGCACCTGCCCTAAAATTATAAAGCCATGATTACTGAGAAAAAAGTTACATCATGGTATGCTCCCATCTTTTTCATTAAAATAAATAAATAAATAAATAAAACTGAATTAGAGGAATTAGAGGATCATCAACCTGGAGCTTTCGCACGTTGTACCCTGGTCCTCATTTCCGACAAGCAGGGTCCTTGTTTCACTAATTTGCCTATTTTGTCTTTCTATTGATGAACCATGCTTCAAAATTCTCCTGGACGGGCGCGGATTAGCCACTGAACGTTTCAGTAGTGACATCACTGATGAAGTGATGTGGTCATATTTCATTGGCCCAAAAGTTGAGACTCACTGGAAGCGTTTAATGCTCCTCCGTGGAAAAAGAAAACGCCATTTACAAGCAGCATTCGTACTCGGCCACGAAAACATCTTCGTTTATCTTCGAAAGCGGATTGCGTACTGACTCAGGACGTGGATTGCGCCATGCCCAGCTCGTCTCTAGCCCCGAACGGGCAGTTCTGTGGGCAGCCCACTGTAATGTATCTGTGTATCTAAGCCGTCCATCCCTTTTCTCATATTATTTTAACTATACATATGTATATATGAGATAGATTCAATGCTCAAATGGACCACACCACGTATGACTCTTGCATTCAATGCAACTGTCGTACGTTTAACGCAACCAAGCTTATTATTTGGTGTGGTCCACTCGAGCATTGGATCTACCTGATATTTTTGTTCAAATTTTAAAATGATTTGAAAAATGGGATAGACGACTTGGATAAACAAATACATCACGGTGGGCGACCGACAGATCTGCCCATTCAGGGCTAGAGACGGCGGGGGCAGGACGCAATCCGCGTCCACTGACTCTGAATGCCGAATACTAAGTAAATTCTCGGGGCAAGTAAATTCTTTGGGCCACGTCGTAATATATGTATTTTATCTACTCTGTCCATCCATTTTATAGACATTTTAATAAAATGAGATAAAAAATGAAGCATATACAAAGCTCAAGTGGACCACACCACCGTAAAAATTGTGAATTGAACCGTATACTGTTGAAAAATTCTTTTGGGGACAGAAGTTTTGGATCAAGATGATATTTATATTTCCTTTAATCCATGTCCGTGTGATCTTTTGAACAGGTTGGATGACAAATAAACATCAGTGTGGGCCCTAAAAAGGTTTCAACGGTGGAAATCATTATTCCCACTGTTTCTTATGGTATATATGGTCCACTTGAGTTTTGGATATTCTTCAATTTTGGGCTTAACCCTTCCAACTAGCTGTAAAAACGGATGGACGGCATGGATTAGGGTTATGATTTTCTAGTACTTCGAATTTATTCTGTTTGAGATTTGAATTTCAAGCGGATGTATGATTTAGAAGCTAGACCACTGGGAACAACGTGGCTAATCGGCCACATCGGTCCTCCGACTTGTAGGAAAAGAAATGCCGAAGCTCGAGATGTGTTAGGTGCAAAGAAAACAAAAAAAAGAGGAAGAAACAACATTATTGTAGAGGGAAAAGGAAAGAAAATAAGTGTTTTCTATGGTCGAGTGCAAATGCGGCCAGTAAACAGCATTTCTTTTTAGTGACGGAGGAGCGTTAAATGCTTCCAAGTGGCCCCCAACATCTGCGCCAATGAAATACGAAATACGACCATATTGCTGCATTAGATATGTCTCGAATGAAGCGTTCAGTAGCTAATCCGCGCCCCTCCTAGACTCAAAGATCTTGCACGAGCTGTTTACATGTGTATGTCTTTGTACTCCGTTCACATACTGAAAAACTTTTATAGCCAATCCACGAAGATGGTACCAAGTTTTGCAAGGATTTGGGATTTTCAATAGTCGAGGTGGAGAGCGACTCCCGGGCAGAGGTTGGCCTTTTCTCTACAGCAGGGAACATCCCATGGAATGTGTACAATTGGAAAAATCAGTTTGATTCCATCAGAGCCATGGGTACAATTTCAATCAAGCACATCCATAGAGAGGCCAATACCGTGCCAAATTGCCTAGCTCGCTGGGGCAGTTCTAATCAGAAGACCAAATTCTTCTGGATAGTCTTACACCTCCCTCTCCTCTCCCGAGGGGATTTGGTCCTAGATAGGACAGGTTGAGGTGCAGTTCAGTTTTCTTAGTCTTTATTTCTATTTTTCCCTCAATATAATAGGAGGGCCCATTGGAGTGGGCCTCCCGAATGTGAATGCCTTGAAAAGCTAAGAGTCTTGGGCCTTTATTTATGGCCTGAGCCTCATGCACAGATTGTTAAAAACTCTCTATATCAATGAAATTTTGAGGAGTCTTTTGAAAAAAAATAAAAATAAATTTGACAGGCCACTAAGGCCCCGTTTATTAAATCTGAAGTCTAAAGCTTGAATCTGAAAGCTGAAGCCTGAATCTGAAATCTAAAGCTTAAATCTGAAATCTGAAGTCAAAAAACATGTTTGGTAACTATGGCTGAAGTCTAAAAATTAAGTACTGAATTTGAAACAATCTGTTTGTTAACAAACATCTGAAATGTCTAAAATATGTTAATTTGACACATTTACCCCTATCTATCTCCTGTTCGAAAATGCTTTACATTATAAATAATTGATCATTGGACCTGCTTCTTTTATTGGATCACACCTTAAATTATCTGAAAAAGTTGATGGATTGTGTGGATCAAACACATAAATCATGGTGGGGCATAAAGAAGTTTCACAGGTTAAAGGTTGATTTTGTATTGCGCAAACAATTTAAAAGAAAAAATTGTCATATTAACTTAAAAAGGAGTACTTTTGTAAGTAAAATTTTTATTTAAAGAAAAATCATTGAGCACATTCCGTGTTCACCATTAAGCCAGACTCCTATCACGAAAAGAATTCAGTGAAAAACCACTTAGCACCTTCCGTCTTCCACGTTAACAACGCATTAACAAACACCACTAAACACGAAAATTTTTTCCAATTCTTCATTAAGTGTATAAATTCAGCGTTAACAAACACAGCCTAACTCAGAGAAAAAAAAAAAAGGGCAGACGAGAATTGCATGCGGCCCTTCTAACAGAATGGCAAATAGTCAACAGTAAAGTTCACATAGCCGGAGGCTATGTTGGGCCACTGTGATGCCTATGATAAATCTACTGTCTATCAGTGTCATATGCCCACGGTAGGACAGAAGCTAAAAAAATGAGGCAGATCAAAAACTCAAGTGGGCCACACGATAGAAAAGAGAGAGTGTGTGTGTGGAAATGCTATGTTGAAAGCTTCGTGTGCTAGAAAAGTTTTGGCCAAGCAAATATTTGTGTTTTCAGTTCATCCCAGTGGGAACAACCTTATGAACGGTTTGGATGAGATATTAAAAATCATAGTGAGCTCGAGGAAGGTTTAAAAGTTGGCCGTTTCTGTCCTCAATGTTTCCAGTCGCGTGCCAAACGGTTTTGCATCTGCCTCATTTTTATCCCCCTGTCCTATTGTGCGCCTGAGAAAATGATGGACGGAGTGGATTTCTTTCTCACGGACATCTCGGCGGGCCCCACATTACTTCCGTCTACAGGAAATACCAGGTGTGCGTCTCAAGCCGCCGCCTTTGACGAAAGAGAAATGCTAATATCTTGCTACCGTCTCAGAAGTTTCATGCCGCTCCATCCTGTATGCACACGTGGAAAACATAAAAGATGATCGTGTCCATTTATCTGGTGGACCAACATGTGAATAAGAAATATATGAGAAATTATTGGATTGTATCACGAAATCACTTCCCTACAAAATCAATTATTATTTAAACGTCCACATTTAACTAGAAAAACTTGCGGCAAATTTATAGCCGTAGTTCTTTTCATCGCTGCATTTTTCATATAAACAGCACATCAATGTAGTGTTCGATCACATGAACAGGCTAGATCAAATCAAAGTGTTTTCATACTTTCTGTAGGAAGAGAGATGCACAGAAATTCTGTGATGGGTTACGTATTATTAACATTTTTATGTTGAAGATTCGCCTTTGGTGATAGACCGATCATTTTCACGTGGGTATTTTTATATATTCGCTGGCATGGTTTTTTAGCTACTCTTAAATTCCCCCCGACATTTGCCGACTGGCGGACCTTCCATTTTATGCCGTTGTAATTAGGAAGTGAAAGTAAGAGGTTGTCTGGACCTCAGTGGGCCTTCTCACCATGGTTCTAAAACTCCATGGATCCTGGAAAGTTGGCCGAGTCAACTTGATTCAACCATATGATGTAGAGCCGGTAGTGGACACTTCCATGTCTAAGATGGATCAAAGAAGGCCTGTTGGAGGCAGAAGTAATCAGGATGGTCAAAACCTAAAACAACATATCTTGTAAATTGAAATGAGTTATTTTGACATATTATATATGATTTTGGATAGGAGAAGCTACTTTACCCACCCAATCCTCTAAGCAAGGTTGTCAATGCCGAATTTGTAAGATTCCATCATATCAATGGTCAAAAATCTTTTTTAATTTCATTTTTACTATTTATAGTAAGTTTTAGTTCAATCATAACTCTTCATCGTTTGAGTTTTAGGAGTTGTGCCCAACATGAAAACGGCTTAGTTAAAATTAAGAGAATAACGTAGTTAAGCCAAATACGACACTTACTAGTAGGAATCATGCCCATATATAAATAATAAGTTTACTATTTATAGTAAGTCATTAATTTTAGGGAGTTTGATTCTGGAAAATTTTCCTAGGTTTGGTATTAGTTAAAGAATTGTAAATTCGTTTTTATTAGTTATCAATTAATTTTTGATTTTCTTAGAATTTATTTCTATTTTCCTATTTTCCCTCGTGGATATGAGGAATCTCTATGATGAGTCCAAAAAAGCTATGTGGACTCAGAGTAATTATCCCCTTGAGGAAGATGGTGATCGACCTCATCACGCCCACCCCTGCATCACCATATTTCTTGTTGAGTTTCTTGGAAAATGGCTATAAGGCCGGACTTGATCAGGTCCGGCAGGACTTGCTGAGTCGACTCAATTCAACTCTGTGTCACTCGACCAAGGGTGATCTTCATGGTGGGTCTATCTCTGTCACCGTTCTGATTTCTTATACAAGTGGCATGTTGATGGAAAAGATGGTATGGTAACAAAAGTCGTGGTATTGCTGCCTTATATTGGGCACGGGAGTTGGGTTGTCTTAAACCCATTTATACTGGGCTCAGACCTATGCTAGCTTAAAGTGTTGGGGGGCCTTGCACAAAACCTTAGGATCTAGCCTCCCAAAACAAACCAAAATTATGGGATAATAAAGCAATGAAATAAATCAAAACATAAACTGTTGAGGGTCAAATATTGCATATCAGACCCCATTTATTACCTGGATTTATGAGCATGACTCTGTTTAACGGCTTGGTTTAACTGTGTATGTGATACAAGGTGTAATTACGAACTGAGACTAAGAAAGGGTGTTTAAAGCTGCGATTTAACGCTCTGATGATACCAAGGCAAGGGACGGACCCCAGGGGGCCAAGATCATCGAATTTACACACCGAAGATCAGCGAAAATCGAGAAACTGAAGTTCAAGTAGCCCAAAATTGGTTCATAATGAAAGATCACAGGGTTCCCACTATCCGTTCAGGTCGAAACTTCATACATGCCCTGAGGGCCATAAATTAACCGTACAATTCGAATTTCATCCGTTCGATCCCTGTGGAAGTGACCCAACGGATAGATCAGCCCATAAACCATTACTTTTGGGCCCACCTGCTATTTGGATATTCTTAAAAATTGGTCTCAACGGGTTAAATGAGCTGACAATATGAATGGATGGAGCGGATTTCTTACATACATCAAGTGGGACCCACATGTATACTGAGTGTACATAAGGTGCACGTGCACCAGCCGTGCACCCTTACAGCCAAAGTCGGTCAGCTCACGCTGACCGACTGCTTCTTCTCCAGATCCAAAAACGCAACAGCGTTTTCACTGGTCCTTCTCAGTGGGGCCCACTCGACACCTGGAGTGATGATCTGAACCGTCCATTGTATCAAGAGGGTGGGCGTGAACATCGCCTAGGTGGCGTAATCTTAGAAGATAACGGAGAGTGGATTTCAACTGTTAAAACGGATGATTAACGGTGGAGCGAAAGAATCAGTGGGCCACACGGAATTCAACATGAAACCAGTCAAATCTTACTGGTTTTTCGACGCGAATCGAATGGTCGGAGTGGATTTTACACACGGCACCAACCAGAGGTTCGCCGCCTTCACAGCGCCCGACCGCGCACGCTCTGCTGCGTAACAGAGGCTGCGGACGACCTTAGTGGGCCATCATCACGGACCAAATCATCAATCCGGTCCGTCCATCATGTAGAGGGACTCAATATTGTCAGAACCATGCTGACCGTTTTCAGCCATTCACGCATACGTGGCCGCTACAACGATCACAAAAGGACCGTTCGAATAGCGTTACAACAGGAATTCTTCCATGGGCAGCATCAACAAGGATCAAAACAGACCATGTTCGGTCGAAATTCTGAGGAGAAGCTGTTGGACGGCATGGATCTTTCAAATGATAGAAGAAATGGGCCCACCATCGTCCCAGCGCAGGCCATGTGTTCAAACAGAACCTGGGCGCTGCTGTTTTCGTGGCTGCGTAAATAAACTCGCAAGGAGTCTCCAGCTTCCGCTACCTAATCCTACCAGGACTCGACAGCAGTCCGGAAGAGAGATTCCTTTGGGGGACGATAGTTCTATAAGAGAAGGAGTTACGGTTTGGTTGAAAGGAGGAAGGAGAGTGTGGCTGCTGTGCGTACTGGAACGGCTGGAGCAGTTGCTACTGCTGTGTACGGTCAGGGAGAAAGACGGCAGGAGTGGACGAGCTAGGGAGAGAGAAAGAGGAGCAGAAGTTTGGTGGCTTGGGTTTGGGTTTTGAACGTGAGGAAGAAAAGGAAGAAGAAAAGTGGCTGAGTTGGTACTGTGCTATATTTATTTTCTTTCATTTTAAATTGTTTAAGAGATTCATCCACATCATGCCAATGTGTGGCTGGCTAGGGCTAAGAGGTGAAGCTTGTAGTTTGATGGGAGAAACTTTGCTGGTGCTTATTGTTTAAATGGACTGATATTGATTTTTTTTGTTCAGATTAAAAAGAGTACTTTCAGTTATTTTTAAGGGTTTGTTGTGACTGAAATTACAATGGATCTGCGATGATTTTTGAGTATTTCTTTCTTCCTTTTGATGCTCATGACGTCAGGAAACCCTGTTGTTCACCATAGTCCCCTGGGCATGGTAGGATGACAGTACCCTTCCTGATCTTCATACATTGTTGAATGGTTGGTAATTAGTTTAATCCTGTTGTTTACTTTGTCTCCTGGGCATGGTTAGATGATGGAATCCATTCTAATTCATGCACCTTTCATCTCTTGAAACCTATATCAATGGCAGTTCAGGAAATTTTCATAATTTGGGATCCTGGCATACGATCTCCCTGATCTCTACAAGTGGATCCTCTGAATCCCCAGTTCCCTTCCTTTGAATTACTTAAGTTTTAGATAATTATTCCACAAATTATTCCCTAAGTTTTATTTGATTTAGATCGCATCTTAGTCTAGTTCTAGTTCTGCTTGATTTCAGATAACGTACAGGTATCAGTCCCTGTGGATTCGACCTCGGTCTTACCGAGTTTATTACTACATCACAACCCTGCACTTGGGGTGTGAACAAGTTTTTGGCGCCGTTGCCGGGGACTGATAGTTACGATTTTCTGAAATTAATTGGTTTTAGGATTAGTTTAAGATTAGGATTTTATTAACCTTAGTTTTTATTTATTTATTTATTTTTATTTGAGTTCAAAACTAACTTGTTTCTTGTTTTATAGGATCTGGATATAAGTTTCTCAATTGGTAATCCCTTCCTAATCTCTCTACTTTTTCATATTTTTAGAATTTAGGTTATTTCTTTCCCTTCTTAGAAATTAACTTTCTATTTTTTTTTATTTTTATTTTTTTTTGTTTTATTTTAGTAACTTTCTAATTCTAACACTTTTAGAAACTAATTTTGTTTCCTAATTTATTTTTAGAATATTTGTTTAGGAACTAACCTTCCTATTTTGTAGGCCTTTAAGATAGAAATCTCTAATTCGGTACACTCCTTCCCTACTTTCTATTTTTCAATTCTCTTTTAGTAATCTACTTTCTAGTTTAGGACTCTCTTAACTTATTTTAGAAATTTTCACTTTCTTTTAGGAATACTTTCTTTTAGAAATTAGCTTACTACTACCTTTATTTTAAAGGATTGTTCCTCTTCTTTTTAGTATCTAACTTATTTTTGTTTTATTTTGCAGGTCCTTAACTTAAGAGCTTCAATTTGGTAATTCCTTTCCAACTCTCCCTCTCTTTCTTTCTAGATTTTCTTTTCCTTTCTTAGGATTAGGTTTTTAATTAAGGGTTGTGAGTGTTTCATGCCCAAGTGGGCCCGTGACAACACTCGACGTCTCTTGACTGAAGGAGGATTGGTGGAGGGGTTGACTATCCATCGCAGGACTAGACACCGCTCAAAATCCCCTGAGTTAACTGAGGTTATGGCTGAAGACCAACCTCCTCTACTTCCACCAAGGGTGGAGGATACCCAAGATGAAAATGAGGTGCAACAGGCACCCCCGCCTCGTACTTTACGAGATTTTCTACAACCGGCGGGAGTGAGTACGCCCTCATGCATGATTTTTCCTGAAAACACAGGACAAATGGACATCAAGCCAGGAGTTATCCAACTCCTTCCCAAATTCCATGGACTTGAATCTGAAAGTCCATATTTACATTGAAAGAGTTCGATGAGATAATAGCTACATTATGTTTTCCTAATGTATCTGAGGATACAATTAGCTGAAACTCTTTCCTTTTTCCTTAAAAGAGAAAGCTAAGACGTGGTTACATTCACTACGTCCTAGATCCATTGGCACATGGAACGACATGCAGAGGGAATTCATAAAAAATTCTTCCCACATCATAAAACAATTACCCTCAGAAAAGCAATCATGAACTTTGCCCAAAAAGAAGATGAAACATTCTTCCAATGTTGGGAAAGGTTCAAAGATTTGGTCAGTTCAAGCCCACAGCACGGATTTGAAACGTGGCGCATTACAAATTTTTTCTATGATGGACTGACATCTTCCATGCGCCAAATGGTCGAGACAATGTGTAATGGAGAGTTCATTAATAAAGATCTAGAAGAGGTTTGTGACTACCGCGATAGTTTGGCTGAAAAAACACAATCTTGGGACTATTACCCAAAGTCGAACACCACGTCTAGGCCGACTCAATTAAAGGAGAAAGGTGGATTATATCTCTTGAAAGAAGAGGATGATCTCAAGTGTAAAGTGACTACGCTCATAAGGAAAGTTGAGGCCATGGAAGGAAAGAAGGATAAGGTCAATGAAATTGTTTATGGCATCTATGATTGCAACATTCACACAACTGAAAACTGTCCTACAATACCGCCTTTCGAGGAGTGTTGAATGAACAAGCCAATGCCGTAAATAACTATCAAAGACCTTTTACTGGACCTAACTCCAACACATACAAACCTGGCTGGAAAAATCATCCAAACTTTAGTTGGAGGAATGTACAAACGGCGACTCCTCCCGGTTTCTTCAATCAAAATCCAAATCAAGTGAAACCTCCAGAGGAACCGGTTCAAAATCCCATACAAGAGCCGGCTCAGGCAATGCGTGGAATTACAGATTTTATGCAAAAGATAGATTCTCGTATGACTGTTATAGAAAAGGGAATGCTTCCTTCACAACCTCTCCCCAATCCTAAACCGCAGTACGAGAATAATGATCCCAGCTCTTCAAATCCGATAGGACATGCTATATCCATCACCTCTCTTAGGAGTGGGTAGATCATTGATAAAACTCTTCCGGTTAGGCCCGAAAAGCCTCAAGAACCAGAAGAGGACAACAATGATGGATCCAGTGATCCCCCACAAAAAGTAGAACCGGAACTTCTAGAGAAGCCAGTTGCTCCATTCCCCCAACGGTTGGTTTCACCAAAACCTCTCTCTAACTCTCAGGATATCTTAAAGGTGTTGAAACAAGTGAAAGTCAACATTCCTCTACTTGATGTCGTTAAACAGATACCTTCATATGCCAAATTCCTGAAAGACTTATGAACGACCAAACGACGGAAAATTATTCAAAAGAAAATCTTCTTGACTGAGAAAGTGAGTGCCATCCTGAAGCAAGACGTGCCACAGAAATTCAAGGATCCCGGTAGCCCAACCATATCATGTGTAATCGGGAACCATCGAATTGATCGCGCACTTCGTGTTAAGAGCGAGCTTCAATCTGATTCCCTACTCGATATACAAACAGTTAGGTTTGGGTGAATTAAAACCCACCCTAACCACACTACAACTTGCTGATCGCTCTGTTCGTATACCAAGAGGGATAATTGAGGATGTGTTGGTCCAAGTTGATAGATTTTACTACCCTGTAGATTTTATCATCCTGGACACCGAACCCATCAATAACATGAGCACTCAGATTCCCGTCATTCTTGGTCGCCCATTCCTTGCCACTTCAAACGCAATAATCAATTGCAGGAATAGTGTCATGACTATGTCTTTTGGGAATATGACATTGGAGTCAAACATCTTTTTCAATAACGGCAGAAACTTAGAGGATGATGACGATTTTCATGACATTAACATGATTGACTCTTTCGTGGAAGATACGACACCTTTGACCTTATCCTCTGATCCTCTAGAGACGTGCTTGGCCCACTCCCATGATTTTGATGATGATATGATTAGGGAGACGCGTGCCTTGCTTGATACTGCACAGGTACTTGAAGTTAACCGGTGAGGCCACAATTTGAAGAATTACCACAAACCGATATAGTGTCTCTACCGTCTAACCTCAAGCCACCGAAGCTTGACCTAAAACCTTTGCCCTCTGATTTAAAATACGCATATTTAGGTCAAGATGAGACATACCCGATGGTGATCTCTGCCCATCTGGAGAAAGAACAGGAGAGTATGCTCATATCTACTCTCATTGAGCATAAAGGAGCCCTTGGATGGACGATAGCGGACCTCAAGGGAATCGATCCTCGATTTGTACTCATCACATATACCTTGAGGATAATGCAAAAACCGCTCGCAACCACAACGTAGACTAAATCCCAAACATGAAGGAAGTGGTTAAGGCCGAGGTTCTTAAATTATTGGATGTGGGTATTATATACCCTATATCCGATAGTCAATGGGTGAGTCCAACTCAAGTGGTTCCTAAGAAGTCCGGAATCACCATCGTAGCCAATGCTAATAATGAACTCGTGCCAACTAGAGTCACTACTGGTTGGAGAATGTGCATTGACTACAGGAAGTTGAATACCGTCACAAGGAAAGACCACTTTCCTTTACCATTCATTGATCAGATCCTGGAAAGGTTAGCTGGTCATTCCTATTACAGTTTCCTTGACGGGTATTCGGGCTACAACCAGATAGAGATAGCCCCTGAAGACCAGGAAAAGACCACATTTACATGTCCCTACGGCACCTTTGCCTATCGAAGGATGCCATTCGGACTATGTAATGCCCCTGCCACCTTTCAGCGATGTATGCTTAGTATCTTTTCTGATATGGTGGGGCAATATCTAGAGGTCTTCATGGACGACTTCTCTGTTTATGGTCCATCTTTCAGCAAGTGCTTGGAAAGTCTTAAATGTGTGCTGAAAAGATGTGAAGAAAAGAACTTGGTACTTAATTGGGAGAAGTGTCATTTCATGGTTCAGAAGGGAATTGTCCTTGGGCATATCATCTCGTCCAAAGGAATCGAGGTAGATAAGGCAAAAATCGATCTTATCTCTAACCTACCTCCACCCAAGAACATCAGAGACGTGCGATCCTTCTTAGGACACGCAGGATTTTACAGGAGATTCATAAAGGACTTTAGTCTTCTCTCTCGCCCTTTATGTAATCTTCTTCAAAAGGATGCTCCGTACGAGTGGACTGAGCAGTGCCAGGAAGCTTTCACCAAGCTTAAGGGCACGTTAACCACTGCACCTATCATGCAGCCACCCGACTGGAGCCTTCCTTTTGAGCTTATGTGTGACGCTTCTGATTATGCTCTTGGGGCGGTCCTAGGCCAGAGAAAAGATAAGAAGCCCTACGTCATTCATTACGCGAGTAGGACTCTAAATCCTGCCCAGGTAAACTACTCGACTACGGAAAAGGAACTCTTAGCTGTAGTGTTCGCCTTGGACAAATTTAGGTCCTACTTGATCGGATCCAAGATCATTATCTACACAGATCATGCGGCACTTAAGTATCTTCTTTCTAAGAATGATTCTAAGCCCCGCTGATACGATGGATCCTCTACTTCAAGAATTTGATTTGGAAATTAAAGATAAAAAGGGAGTAGAGAACGTAGTGGCCGATCACCTTTCTCGCCTTAATACCTCGATTCCCTTGAGACAACCCATATCAATGACATGTTCCCTGAGGAACAATTGTTTAGAGTCTCCCATTCACCTTGGTTCGCTCATATTGCTAATTTTCTTATCACAGGTTCTATACTAACACATTGGACTGCGCAAGATAAGAAGAAATTCTTTACCAAGGTGTGCAACTTTTTTTGGGACGATCCATATTTATTTAAATATTGCCCAGATTAAATCTTAAGGAGATGTATGCCAGACGATGAGCATTAGAGTGTCATCTCCTTCTGTCACTCACAGGCCTGTGGTGGTCACTTTTCTGCTAAAAAGACCACGGCCATGATTCTGCAGTGTGGCTTTTATCGCCCACTATGTTTAGGGACACTCATGAGTTTTGCAAAGCTTGTGAGCGTTGTCGAAAGTTGGGAGCATTGTCCCGTCGAAATATGATGCCTTTGAATCCCATCCTTATCATTAAAGCATTTGATTGCTGGGGCATCGATTTCATGGGACCATTCCCCAATCGTTTGGAAATCTGATATTTTGCTCGCCGTGGATTATGTCACTAAATGGGTTGAAGCGATTCCGTGTCGAAAGAATGACCATCGCACGGTCATTAAATTCCTAAAAGAGAACATCCTTTCTCGATTCGAACGCCTCGAGCCATCATTAGTGATGGGGTTCACACTTTTGTAATAGACCATTCGAGAGCTTAATGAAGAAATACGGTATCTCTCATAAGGTGAGCACCCCATACCATCCACAGACAAGTGGACAAGCTGAGATTTCTAATAGGGAGATTAAACACATTTTGGAGAAAACGGTTAACCCTGATCGTAAGGATTGGTCAATCCGATTGATCGATGCCTTATGGGCATACCGTACTGCCTTTAAAACTCCTATTGGAATGTCTCCCTTTAGACTTGTCTATGGGAAAGCTTGTCACTTGCCTGTAGAGCTGGAACATAAAGCATACTGGGCGATCAAAAATCTTAATTTCAATCTGGACAACGCTGGCTCGCTACGCAAACTTCAATTCAATGAACTTGAGGAAATCCAGAATGATGCGTATGATAATTCGAGAATTTATAAGGACAAGATGAAAGCATTTCATGACCAACACATTTTGCGAAAATCATTCACGGCTGGTCAGAAGGTCCTTTTGTACAATTCTCGATTACATCTCTTCCCGGGTAAGCTTCGATCTCGTTGGACCGGCCCCTACATTGTTGTTACTGTTTTTCCTCATGGGGCCGTTAAGATAAGAGATCCCGACAATGGTAAGGAATTTAAAGTCAATGGTCATCGATTGAAACCATTTGTCGAGAAATTTGATTCGAGAGGACATGTCGCTGATACGTGATCCTGTTTACCAGGATCGATCTTTTATTTGGCGGACCCAGGTTATCAAGATTGATTAATTCATGGTCCATTCTTGTCTAGTTGAAGACGTTAAACTTAGCGCTCCTAGGACGCAACCCAAATTTTCATTCCATTTCACTTTTCTCATTCATTAGTTCAATGTTTGTGGGTAACATTACTGCAAACCCTCACGAGACTACAACTCGTCCACTAGGGGTAACCTAGGGGTTTAAAGGCTTGTTGCATACGCTAAATGTAATCGAGAGCACCTACGAAAGTGGTATAGGTAGGATTTTATTTTGTGTCATTTTTGTTGCCTTTTCTCTCGTGCTGATCGGTGCCCAGGCTGTGTTCTCTTGAAAAGTGTCTCTCTATGCATCATCCAGGTACTATCTTCTCATTACTTCTCATTTACTCATTTTGTCCTATGTGCATTGCATGCTTATTTCTTTTACATTGAGGACAATGTAGATTTTAGGTTGGGGGTGGGAGATTAGGCTTCCTAATCAGTATGTTCCTAGTCATGAGCAGAGATTGTGGAAATTTTTTTTAAAAAAAAAAAAAAAAATTTCTAGAATTTCATATGAATTCGAAGCGATTTTAACGGCCATCTTGGATTTAGAACTACAAGATGCGTGATGTTGGTACGTTATGACTCTTGGATTCAGTTATCTATTAAATTTCACAACTAAGATTGAATTATTAATCCATTATTAGAATTTTTAAACATTGATTGAGTCATGATCTCACAAGACACATCTTGCTTTCACATAAAGGTTTCAATTTGATATGGAAGGGTTAATTTGGTAATCACTAAGCTTGAAAGGAACCAACCTGAGAATTTGAAAAGATTGGGCGAATGGTTTACACCATAGGTTTACTCCCTATAGGTGTAGATTTAATTCCCTATGAGATATGTGAAAATTTTGGGTGTAATCTTCATCATAGGTTTGCTCCTGTAGGTGAGGATTTGATTCCTCTTCTTGCATTACTTTTAATGAAAAAAATCAAAAGTTGAGGAATGAAAAGATGATCTGTGAGGCAAGTATTGGTTATCATGAATCTTCTTATTAGTTACCAATGATATCCTTAAATATCAAGGTGAATCTTAATGTTGACAAATCGAGATTAGATTATGCATTCATAGATCTCAATGGTTAGAATTTTTCTAATTAATGGAATAATACTTTGAACTTGATTATGAAGTTTACCGTGCGCTTGAGTTTAGGAGAAAGTAATGCCACATTCATGAATCTTAAACTTCTAGTATCTGGATTGTTCCCCAATATCATTCGAGTTTTTAAAAAATTATGATATAATTCTCAATTTATTTTTCGCATACTTTGCTCGGGACTAGCAAAATGCTGGTTGGGGGTTGTTGTTGAGGGTCAAATATTGCATATCAGACCCCATTTATTACCTGGATTTATGAGCATGACTCTGTTTAACGGCTTGGTTTAACTGTGTATGTGATGCAAGGTGTAATTACGAACTGAGACTAAGAAAGGGTGTTTAAAGCTGGGATTTAACGCTCTGATGACACCAAGGCAAGGGACGGACCCCAGGGGACCAATATCATCGAATTTACACACTGGAGATCCGCGAAAATTGAGAAACTGAAGTTCAAGTGGCCCAAAATTGGTTCATAATGAAAGATCACAGGGTTCCCACTATCCGTTCAGGTCGAAACTTCATACATGCCCTGAGGGCCATAAATTAACCGTACAATTTGAATTTCATCCGTTCGATCCCTGTGGAAGTGACCCAACGGACAGATCAGCCCATAAACCATTACTTTTGGGCCCACCTGCTATTTGGATATTCTTAAAAATTGGTCTCAACGGGTTAAATGAGCTGACAATATGAATGGATGGAGCGGATTTCTTACATACATCAAGTGGGACCCACATGTATACTGAGTGTACATAAGGTGCACGTGCACCAGCCGTGCACCCTTACAGCCAAAGTCGGTCAGCTCACGCTGACCGACTGCTTCTTCTCTAAATCCAAAAACGCAACAGCGTTTTCGCTGTCGTCCGCCGGTCCTTCTCAGTGGGGCCCACTCGTCAACTGGAGTGATGATCTGAACCGTCCATTGTATCAAGAGGGTGGGCGTGAACATCGCCTAGGTGGCGTAATCTCAGAAAATAACGGGGAGTGGATTTCAACTGTTAAAACGGATGATTAACGGTGGAGCGAAAGAATCAATGGGCCACACGGAATTCAACATGAAACCAGTCAAATCTTACTGGTTTTTCGACGCGAATCGAATGGTCGGAGTGGATTTTACACACGGCACCAACCAGAGGTTCGCCGCCTTCACAGCGCCCGACCGCGCACGCTCTGCTGCGTAACAGAGGCTGCGGACGACCTTAGTGGGCCATCATCACGGACCAAATCATCAATCCGGTCCGTCCATCATGTAGAGGGACTCAATATTGTCAGAACCATGCTGATTTTCAGCCATTCACGCATACGTGGCCGCTACAACGATCACAAAAGGACCGTTCGAATAGCGTTACAACAGGAATTCTTCCATGGGCAGCATCAACAAGGATCAAAACAGACCATGTTCGGTCGAAATTCTGAGGAGAAGCTGTTGGACGGCATGGATCTTTCAAATGATAGAAGAAATGGGCCCACCATCGTCCCAGCGCAGGCTATGTGTTCAAACAGAACCTGGGCGCTGCTGTTTTCGTGGCTGCGTAAATAAACTCGCAAGGAGTCTCCAGCTTCCGCTACCTAATCCTACCAGGACTCGACAGCAGTCCGGAAGAGAGATTCCTTTGGGGGACGATAGTTCTATAAGAGAAGGAGTTACGGTTTGGTTGAAAGGAGGAAGGAGAGTGTGGCTGTTGTGCGTACTGGAACGGCTGGAGCAGTTGCTGCTGCTGTGTACGGTCAGGGAGAAAGACGGCAGGAGTGGACGAGCTAGGGAGAGAGAAAGAGGAGCAGAAGTTTGGTGGCTTGGGTTTGGGTTTTGAACGTGAGGAAGAAAAGGAAGAAGAAAAGTGGCTGAGTTGGTACTGTGCTATATTTATTTTCTTTCATTTTAAATTGTTTAAGAGATTCATCCACATCATGCCAATGTGTGGCTGAACCTCTTAGCTGGGGCTAAGAGGTGAAGCTTGTGGTCTGATGGGAGAAACTTTGCTGGTGCCTATTGTTTAGATGGACTGATATTGATTTTTGTTCAAATTAAAAAAGAGTACTTTCAGTTATTTTTAAGGGTTTGTTGTGACTGAAATTACAACGGATCTGCAATGATTTTGAGTATTTCTTTCTTCTTTTTGATGCTCATGACGTCAGGAATCCCTGTTGTTCACCATAGTCCCCTGGGCATGGTAGGATGCCAGTACCCTTCCTGATCTTCATACATTGTTGAATGGTTGGTAATTAGTTTAATCTTGTTGTTTACTTTGTCTCCTGGGCATGGTTAGATGATGGAATCCATTCTAATTCATACACCTTTCATCTCTTGAAACCTATATCAATGGCAGTTCAGGAAATTTTCATAATTTGGGATCCTGGCATACGATCTCCCTGATCTCTACAAGTGGATCCTCTGAATCCCCAGTTCCCTTCCTTTGAATTACTTAAGTTTTAGATAATTATTCCACAAATTATTCCCTAAGTTTTATTTGATTTAGATCGCATCTTAGTCTAGTTCTAGTTCTGCTTGATTTCAGATAACGTACAGGTATCAGTCCCTGTGGATTCGACCTCGGTCTTACCGAGTTTATTACTACATCACAACCCTGCACTTGGGGTGTGAACATAAACCGCACGACACTAGGGAATTTTACGTGGAAAACCGTCAAAGAGGTAAAAACCACAGAACCTCGTCCAGATCAACAATCCATTATAAAGCAGAACGTTAAAACCAATCACAAGCACACACCGCTTGGATCAAACCTTCTTCACTCACGCAGGAGTGGATGACCAATAAGAGAATAATGAAAAACATAGGGATCTCACCGATCACAAGGACGTAGAAGCGCTAAGACGTGGACTGCGAAGTAGATCACTTATACGAGCAGAATCTTCCTTCCACAAGCTTCCTCTCTCTTTCTCTCTCTCTCTCTCACCTTTGATAGCCCTAAGTCCTCCTAGAAAACCTTTAGGAAACCTTAGAATACCCTGAAATCAACCCCAATCCCGCATACACCCCTTTATATAAGAATAGAAAGAGGTAGAATCAAAATAGGAAACAAATTTCGCAAAATCTGCGTTTCTGCAATCGCATCTACGTAACTCTTCAATGATATCGAAGGTCCTTCGATGACAACTTTCGATATCATCTAAGGTCCTTCGATGATATCGAAACCGGACCAAACTATCTAGCGACCAGGGGTGAAAAATCCCGACAATTATCGATGATATCGAAGCTAGTTCGATTTCATCGAACCCAGCAATGAGGAAAAAATCTCCATCAAATCTCTCCCTTTTCGACTCAGGAGAAATTCACTTTCTTCAAGCCAGCCTAGTTTTTACAAACCTCAAACTTGCCCTTGAGCAAAGCCTTGATCATCATGTCTGACCCATTATCGTCCGTGTGGACCTTCTCAAGTTATAACACCTTCTGTTCCAAAGTATCCCTAATCTAGTGATACCGAATCTCTATGTACTTCAACTTGGAGTGTTGACTTGGATTCTTACTCAAGTGTATAGCATTTTAACTATCATAATAGACCATGTGCTGCTCCTGCTTCAGGCTAAGTTCCTGTAGGAACCTCTTTATCCAAAGCATCTCTTTACATGCCTCTGTACTGCAATGTACTGGGTTTCTGTCATCGACAATGTTACGACCTTCTGCAGCTTGCTCTGCCAAGAAATTGCTCTCCCTACAAACGTAAACATGAACTCCAATATAGACTTCGTAGAGTCTATGTCGCCTGCCATATATGTATCTGTGTAGCCCTCTAACATAGGTTGTCCGTCACCATGGCATAGGCTCAACCTGGATGAGCCTCTTAGACATCACAGTATCCACTTCACCGCTGCCCAATGTTCTTTGCCAGGATTGGCAAAATACCGGCTGACAACACCAATCGCATATGTTATGTCTGGGCATGTACGCACAATAGCATTCATCAAACTTCCTACTGTTAATATGTAAGGTATCTTCTACATCTCTTCCACCTCTGCCTTCATCTTGGGACACTGTCTGTCGCTTAATTTCAAGTGACCATCCAGTGGAGTACTGACTGGCTTCGTTGCATTCATATTGAACCGCTATAGGACTTTCTCAATATACCACTCTTATGACAGTCAAAGCTTTCTACTTCTTCTATCACGGGTTATCTCCATTCCTAGGATTTGTTTAGCTAGGCCCAAGTCTTTCATCGCAAACGACTTGCCCAACTCCTATTTCAACCTGTCGATCTTCTTGATGTCTTTTCCTATGATGAGCATGTCATCAACGTATAACAGCAGAACTAAGAATTCACTATCTGAGAACTTGCGCGTGAACACACAGTGGTCAGACTCTGTTCTGTCATACCCATGCTGTAACGTAAATGACTTCATCACCTACGGCTCAACAGGTGGATCAAGTGGGGGCTGCTCCCCTGGTCCATCTTCTAAAGGAACTCCCTCGTCCTCTTCACCTTACTGTACTCCCCCGTCATCAGGCACTACAGGAGGAATAATCGGATCCATGTCCTATAGTTCACCTGAACTAGGTTGGTTCTTCTCTGGCTTACCAATATTTTCTATACACTGATCTTCAAAGAAAATCATATCTCTGCTCTTGACGAGCGTCTTCTCGGTAGGATCCCACAATCTGTAACTGAACTTTTTATCACCGTACCCCAAGAACACACACTGCCTGATCTTCATATCGAGCTTGGACCTCTCGTCCTTTGGTACATGAATGGATGCCCTGCATCCAAACACCCTGAGATGACTGTATGATGGATCCTGTCCAGTCCACACCTTCTCAGGTACTTCTCCATTCAACGAGGCTGATGGAGACCTGTTTATCAAATACACTGCCGTGTGCATTGCTTCTCCCCAGAACGTCTTCGTCAACTTCTCATGAGATAACATGCATCTGATTCTCTCTACAATAGTGCGATTCATTCGCTCAACTACACCATTATGTTGGGGGGTCTTGAGAGCCGTCTGTTCATGTCGTATACCCAGGGACATGCAATACTCATGAAAGTTATCAATGTATTGACCACCATTGTCAGTGCGGATGTACTTTAATGATCGATCTGTCTCTCTCTCGACCATAGTATGAAACAATTTAAACACACCAAAGACCTCATCCTTAGATTTCAAAGCATACACCCAAACCCTCCTAGATGCATCATTTATAAAAGTAACAAAATACAATTCCCCACTCAAGGTTTTTGTCCTCATAAGACCATAAACATCAGAATAAACCAAATCTAATGCATGCACTTTATTAACATGAGAAGGAGATTTAACGAATGAAACTCTATGATGTTTTCCTGATAAACAATCAATATAGGTTTTGAGAAGTATACATGTCACGTCTGGAAGGAGCTGCTTTCTCGCTAACAGATGAAGCCCTTTTTTCATTCATGTGGCCTAAACGCCTGTGTTGCATGTCAATAGCTGAATCTTCCACTGCGTTCAACCCACCCTTGTACACACTGACACTTGCCTTGTAAAGGGTGCAACACTTCTTTCCTCTGGCTGCGATGAATGAACCCTTGATGAGCTTCCAGCACCCACCAGCAAACCGGCTTTCATATCCATCATCATCCAACCTTTCCATCGACATCAATTTAAGGCGAAGGTCTGGGATATGGCTCACATCCCTGAGAACCAATGTGCAACCCACATCGGTCTTCACACAAATATCACCGACCCCTACGATCTTCGATACGCCAGAATTTCTCATCTTCACGGTCCCATAGTCACCTGACTTGTAGCTTGTGAAGAAGTCCCTGCGTGGAGTCGCATGAAAAGAGGCTCCCGACTCTATCACCTAGTCAGTGTCCTGACTCGTAGCTGTGAGACAAACATCATGATCTGTAAAAATAATAACTACAACATCGCCATCTGAAGCGACCGCAGTGGAATCTGATTTATCTTCCTTCTCCTTTCATTTTCCTTTATTATCGTTCTTATTCTTATGACATTCATACTTATAGTGGCCCTTTTTGTCACAATTACAGCATTCAACATCCTTCCTAGTACTCGACTTGCCTCTTGATTTATCTCGAGCCTTCTCGCCCTTCCTGTTCTTTCCTCTCCCCCGTTCCTGTGTCACAAGGGCCTCTTACTGAGTAGACCCCTGAGACTTCCTCCTTGTCTCCTCATTGAAGAGACAACTGGTTACCTATTCCATGAATATATTTTCGTTTGGCGCGGAGTTACTTAGAGACACCACCAATGTCTCCCAACTGTCAGGCAAAGAACTAAGCAATAACAAAGCCTGCAATTCATCATCCAGGACTATCTTCATAACAGAGAGTTGGTTCACTATATTTCTAACCTCATTCATGTGCTCGGCCACAGAACCACCATCTTTGAACTTGAGATTCACAAGTCACCTTATCAGAAAAATCTTATTACCGGCTGTCTTCCTCTTATACAGCCCTTCCAATTTCAGCCATAGGCTTACGGCTGAGGTCTCCGTAGACACGTGGTGGAATACGGAATCGTCCAACCATTGTCTAATAAACCCCACCACCTTCCGGTCCATCTTCTTCCAATCATCATCAGACGTATCCTTTGACTTTGCTGATATGCCTTGAATTGGAGAATACAAGTCCTTACAATAAAGCAAGTCCCCCATCTTAGCATTCCATCTGCTCCAGTTAGAACCATTGAGGCTAATCATCCTTGATGAGCCACCTTCCATAATTCAAAATCGATCCCACTCCGTTCAATAAACTTAGCTTTGATACCACTTTGTTGGGGGGCTTGCACAAAACCTTGGGATCTAGCCTCCCAAAACAAACCAGAATTATAGGATAATAAAGCAATGAAATAAATCAAAGCATAAACCACATGACATCAGGGAATTTTACGTGAAAAACTCTCAAAGAGGTAAAAACCATGGGATCTCGTCTAGATCAACAATCCACTATAAAGCAGAACGTTACAACCGATCACAAGCACACACCGCTTGGATCAAACCTTTTTCACTCATGCAAAAGTGGATGAACAATAAGAGAATAATAAAAAACAGAGGGATCTCACTGATCACGAGGACGTAGAAGTGCTGAGACGTGGACTGCGAAGTAGATCACCTCTATGAGCAGAATCTCCCTTCCACAAGCTTCCTCTCTCTCTCTCTCTCTCTCACCTTTGATAGCCCTAAGTCCTCCTAGAAAACCTTTAGGAAACCTTAAAATACCCTGAAATCCACCCAAATCCTGCATACACCCCTTTATATAAGAATAGAAAGAGGTAGAATCAAAATAGGAAACAAATTCAGCAGAATCTGCATTTCCGCAATCGCATCTGTGTAACTCTTCGATGATATCAAAGGTCCTTCGATGACAACCTTCGATTTCATCTAAGGTCCTTCGATTATATCGAAATCGGACCAGAACTGTCCAGCGACCAGGGGTGAAAAATCCCAACAATTATCGATGATATCGAAGCTAGTTCGATTTCATTGAACCCAGCAATGAGGAGAAAATTCCCATCATAAAGGCAGAAAAAAGTCATCAACTGCCTGGATCTATATAAGAGGTTGGGCCCATTACTTGGCTAGTGAGCCTGTTTGAGTTTGGAACTTTTGATGCAGCTCCTTAGCTAGTAAGTGCGTCTGGCGCCCCAATCAGATGGGCCCTTATTGAGTCATTCCATATGTGTTGAATGGCAGCTAGGGGTGCAACTTGGGTTCGTGTTTGACTCTAAAGTTGTCCAGGTCTTTAGTTAGGTTTGAGTTGGAAAACACTAACTTGATTTGAAGTTAGGTTGGGTTCTAGTCGAGCAAATTCGAGTCAGGTTAAGGTGGATTGAGACTTTTATTATTATTATTATTATTATTATTATTATTATTACTTTAAAAAAGATAGAGATTGTATTGATGGAACTTGAGATGTGTAGCCATTCGGGTGGGGCCCTATAAACAAAAGACCGGGGCCGCACCTATCATATAGAAGACGAGCAAGCTAAACAAGAGAGACCAAAAAATTAGAAGACATAGAGGGCCTGGCAGTGAGCAGAGAACAAAAACAAAGAGACTACACTGCATTCCCAACAGAGGTAGAAACTAGAGAGGGCCCGAGCAAAGGGAGAGTAGCTGGGGCATAGCCGGAGGATAGGAGAGTTAGCCTATCCCTGTCTTGAGTTTGCTGAGCCGAATTTGACCAACGGAGGCAGAAACTAGAGAGGGCCCGAGCAAAGTTGGATTGGGACTAATTACATGTACTTGGGTCGGATCAACTGGAGAGGAAGTCTGAATGGGTTCGGGTTGAGCAGTCATGTTTTAATTTGAGCCAGGTCGGTTTGTGGGTTGGGTTCCCTTGAGTTCGGGTCAGACTCAGGTTAATAATCAACCTGACCGACTTGCACCGCTAGTGGCTGCTAAAGATAAGTGGATGGAATGACGAGCAAAAAAAAAGTCTATGTTGAATGACAGATGGAGGTGGCGGCTTGAATCTTCCCTATAAATTGGAAGAATTCAAACTCATGACACCAAGAAGTTAGAAAAAACAAAAAACAAAAAGAAAAAAAAAAGAAAAAAAAAAAGGAGAAGAAGAAGAAGAAGAAGAAAGAACAAGAAACAAAACATGGCTGGTAAAGAAACCAACGGTGTGGCCCTTGCAATCAACTTCCCACCACAAACTGAGAAGGAGACAGGGAGTATCAAAGCCGTCCAATCGCTGGGTGGACCCACTTTGGCGAAGGAAGTAGTGATTCATGAGAAAGTTGAAGCAGCGGTCCCTGCCAAGGAAGAAAAATGTGACACCCAACTCGAAGGCGTGGCTGTGCTGGTGAAAGAAGAGAAGGATGATAGGTTCGGCAACCAACCGACTGTTACACTGAATTCCGGTAGGAAGATGCCGTTACTGGGGACGGGAACAGCTTGCTTCCCTTTACCGCCTATCGAAGATCTAAAGAAGGCGATTCTTGATGCTATGGAAGTCGGGTACCGTCATTTCGACTCTGCGGCCTCCTATCAGAGTGAAGAAGGGCTGGGAGTGGCAATAGCTGAGGCCCTCGAGAAGGGACTCATCAAGAGCCGAGATGAGCTCTTCATCACCACTAAGCTATGGTGCAACAATGCATGCCCGGAGCGTGTGCTCCCGGCTATCCGTGAATCGCTCAGGTAGTAGTCTTATAGCCTTTCATCATGATCATCATCATAGATTTCAGCGGACGGCACACTTCATTTTAGCTTTCCCATTTAATTATTTATATTATGTACCATTTTTCCTCAAAGTTCCAAAATTTCGGTTCCCCGTGGGATGATCCTGGCCGTCTAAGTGGACCCCACAGTTTGCAATTCTCCATTTTAAAGTCACCGACCGAGTTGGTATGATGATCTGGTAGCCGAAATATTGTTGGAGAAGAGGAGAGGAAGAAAATATTTTTTGGATTGAAGAGTATTGCAGGTAGAATGCTTTTGTATATTTTGAATTATGAGATTATATTACAATACTTTGAATTGTGGTAAGGGATGATTTCTCTTCTTATTGCATCCCATATACATGAAGTACATTTTTATACTCTTGACGAAGAATCTCAATACAAGAGTAAATGCACTACAACCAAGTCGAGCTAATTTTTTTAGCTCGAAAAAATTTCAAGCCCAAGTCGAGCTGATTTTTTTAGCGTTTGAGCTTGCCTGAGCTCGACTCGATTCGGATCAAACCCCAACTCGAATCGAACTCGGATCGAACCAGTCTGGTGACTCGATTATTTTGATATTGATGTTGCTCAGCAAGTGTTTGATGAAATGACTCAACGAAGTGTCAGCTGGTGACGAGGAAGGTATGAATATGAAACAAATACCCTTGTATTTTGATTTGTATGTTATCTGCTGAGTGTTTGATGAAATACCTGTAAACTGGAGCTGCTTCTTTACATTCTGTGGGAAATTGAAGGTGCATTCTATGTGTTTGAGAAATGCCGTACAGGCTCGATCTTGGCTTGAACTCGGCTCAAATTGGCCCGAGCTGCTGACCGAACCGAGCTGAGCTGGCCTGTCAAGCTTGAAGACCGAGCCGAACCGAGATTGAGCTAGGGTCAGCTAGTGGCCAAGCCGAGTCGAGCTATACCAAGCTCGACTCTCAGTTCGAATCGTGTACTACTTTTGGGCCATTCCATTTTGGGGAACACCATATGAATAGGGTGGATCACTAAAAGGTAGACCCTACATGTACCATATATAGCATGGTGAAGGTGGTCCCCGCTTCATTGGACTTCCTTGAAATGCACATGATGGGTGGCTCGGATTCGATCATCTCACTCATACTGACCATGGGCCCCATGTGATTTTGGCCCTCATTGCAGGAAGCTAAGGTTGGAGTATGTGGACTTGTATTTGATTCATTTCCCAGCGAGATTTAAGGAAGAGATATTGGAAATGCCATGTGTGAAGGATGACATGCTCCCATTTGATATGAAATCCACATGGGAAGCCATGGAAGAGGTCAATAAGCTGGGCCTTGCAAAGTCCATTGGAGTCAGCAACCTCACTTGTAAGAAGCTTACAGATTTACTGGCCCATGCTAAGATCCCACCCGCCGTCAATCAGGTGGGCCACTGTCTATTATGCCACCTGCGCTCTCTCTCTCTCTCTCTCTCTCTCTCTCTCTCTCTCTCTCTCTCTCTCTCTCCTTTTCGTTTTTGTTACCATGCGCAAGTTGGAATTCATGTCCTAACCCTTGAGAGGTATTAAAGTGTATCTGATGGCTCAACACACATGCTAGAGGTTGACTGTTCAGTACTTCGGATCGTTGGTTTGATGGGCCCCAATTTGATTGCGTATGGCTCCAAAAATCTTCAGAGCATAGTTTAAAAACTCGATTCAACTCGATGTCTAGCCAGGTTGGGTTGACTCGAAGCACCTGCTCCAGCTCCACCACCACCACTTCCTCCACCTAGACCACCATCTCCCAGTCCACCACCACCAACTAATCCACTGCCGGCGCCACCAGCTCCGCCGGGCCCACCAGCAAAACCACCTCCCAAGTCACCACCGTTACCACACCTCCCGTGTCTAAACCCCCTCCTATAAATTCCATGACCCAGACCTCCTATCCCGACCCATGCCTACACCCGTTTAAACAAGCTCTTCTCATTGCCAACGGCACCACTCACTTCAGCAGCAATGCTGCTGGTAGAAAAACGAATGCTAGTACGACAGCGCAACAGCCGACACCTAACACTCTAACTAAAGCTTCTTCAAGGAATAACAACATTAGAAAAACAAAGGAGATGGTCGATTCTATCTGCATCATTAGACAACACTAACCGCAAGAGGAATTTACAAAAGTTAGTGGAAGTAACGAAGGCAAACACAAATTTCCAAAATGCAGGGAGAATCTGCAAATGTCGGAAAGAACATATAAATATTTTTAAATAGTTACATATTCATAGAGCCTAAAACATGGAAAGAAAAGGAGCTTTTTGGTTAAGAAAAACCCTTCTCAAGCAGCTTACTGCTTCGAGTCATCGAGTCGTGTTGAATCTAAGCTGACAGAGTTATTGAGTTGACTCAGCCTAGTTTCAAGTCAAGTACCGGGTTTTAGAACTACGCTTCCTGTTTTTCCTCCTTAACTTGCATGATCTTCCGATCTGTGAGGTTTTTGGGGCATCCGCAATCGACTTTGGGGCCTGCAGATCAAGTCAATATTGCTGAATTATGGGCCCCACCTGCATGGATGGTGCATCATGAGCTATAATTTCTCAACCACTGTACCAGAGGCCTGATGCCTCGGAAAGGAGTTGTTTTCCTTTCTTTCCCTCCTCTATTACGTTGGCCGCCAACATGTGTATCCACACGCTATGGCTGTTCTTGATTCTAATCAAGAACGGACGGCAGTAAAAACGCCCTTCATTCGCAATTTGATGGCTGTTCTCATGACCACATATCAGGTTGAGATGCACCCAGTTTGGCAGCAGAAGAAACTGAGGGACTTTTATGCAGAAAAGGGCATCCATGTAAGTGCCTACTCACCTCTAGGAGCCAAAGAGTGGGGCTTTGATGTCGTTCTTGGCAATGCATTGCTCATTGACATTGCCCGTGCCAAAGGAAAAAGTGTTGCCCAGGTGCGTAGACATCTGTATTCTTCTTTATTTATTTGCATTCTCTTTAAACAATAAACTTGAAATGACCAAATCACAATCAGCTATCTTAGTGTTACATTTGAAATAATTGTAACTATAATTTGAATGCTAAGGAAGGTGATCACAACTGGATCATTTTCTATATCGTAATCTAATTCAATTGTGAGGCCAAACATTGCATACACTAGCCATGACCAATCTTTAAATTTGCATTGCCTAAGCAGATTGCATTGAGATGGGGATTCCAGCAAGGTGTCAGTTTGATTCCCAAGAGCTTCAACAAGGGGAGACTCAAACAGAACTTCGCGATATTGGACTGGCAGCTAACTGAGGAAGAGCTACAGCAGATAGGAACAATCCCA
This sequence comes from Magnolia sinica, assembly GCF_029962835.1. Lineage (NCBI taxonomy): Eukaryota > Viridiplantae > Streptophyta > Magnoliopsida > Magnoliales > Magnoliaceae > Magnolia > Magnolia sinica. The sequence goes on along the minus strand of NC_080574.1, from coordinate 130,550,196 downwards.
CAGAAGAGGATTATGATTACACCGGAGTTCATATTCCCGGATGGCATATTCAAGTCACCTGAAGAGCTCTGGGATGGAGAGATGTGAGATCTTCACTTGGGTTCTCTACATAGTCTAGTTGGACCACAATAAACCGAAATAAGCAGCCTTATTAAGAAAATGCATGCCCAATTCCTGAAGTGGCTGTATAGTTTTAGTGTGTTTGTGCGGACTCGTCTTCCACACTTTAATGGGTCTTGCTTGTATTGCCTTTTTCATTGTATGGGTGAGTTCTTCAATCTCCTCATTGTAAGAGAGAATCAAGTGTTGTATTAGTAATGGGTGCCCACTCTTTCTTCCTTGTTTTTTCTTTTTCTTTTTCTTTTTCAGTAATCCTTTTCATAAATGTGGTTGCTTTGTTCATCTTAAATGCACAACTTTAGTGCATATGTATGATTTTGCATAGTGTTATGGAAAAACACATGCACATAATTGATATAAGCAAAGCTAACCTTAAAAAGAAAAGAACAAAAGAGTAACAAGAGCTAAAGGGCACTGAAACTTTTTATGGTTCAACAAATTGCCTACATTTATAGAAAACAACTCAACTTTCTTCTTCACTAAAATAGAAAAAAATAAAAAACACAAGATATGGTCACTCTTCCACTCTCTCATTATATACAAAGATCTCTCATAAAGGAATTGCCCACTCTTCATATGTGCTTTCTTTTACAGACAACATACAACCCAAAGAGAGGCCACTCATCCCAGAGCTACTAAAACTAGGTTTCAAACACTTTTAGAAATAATAGAGAGAGAAGTTTCAAATTAGAAAACATTCCCAACATATGTAGTTAGAACAGCTTCATGACATTCCCTCACTTGAAGATTAGTTTCTCTTACAATGTGAAAAACACTCCCAATGACAACTGCTAAAATGCCACCAATTATTAAGTAATAAGTTGAAAATAAATCCTACACTAAATAAACTTCTCTTTGGTAAGAGTCTTCATCAGCATATTTATGACGTTGTTATTAGTATGAATTTTCTACAATGAGATCTGCACATCTTCAAGACATCATAAACAAAGTGAAATTGTACTGCAATTTACTTCATCGAGCATATTGAAGCTAAGTGTAATGTGCTCTAACTACGATAATGAATCACAATTATTATCTACTTGATTTTCAATGAAATTCGTAGATCCTTCAGAGGTAGAGGTCATAAGGCCTTGAACCCAAATACGTTACCCACCATGGAAGTAAACATGTTAATAATAGAACTTTCTTTTGTTATTACTTCAACTGAATACCTCCCATACATGTGTAGTTGACATGTACTTTACTTCTATAGTAAACAAGACTACCATAGACTATAATATCAATATCTAAATCATGGCACCGCCTATCAAAGAGAAAATGTTAATACTAATCTTCTTTTATTTCAATCTCATGCATAAACTACATGAGAAAAAAAAAACCCACTCTAAATTTCAGAAGTACCCCTTAAGTGATTAATGATCCATTTACTACAATCCAATTATTTATATTTGAATTCATCATGCATTTAGTAAGTGTCCTCAGTACTTACTCAATCCCTCATTTGATACACATCATGACAAGCATAGGACTCTCTACAGTTGATGAATATAGTACTAAAGATATATTTGTCTTCTCTAGGAGATTGATATGAAGACAACTCGCAGCCTACAATAAGTGAAATATGTACGAAGGATTGAAATTCTACATATTGAAGTGACATAGAACTCTTTCAAGATAACCTTTCTGGATTATTTAGAATTTTCTATTTTTTGTCTATAAGAGTAGTTATAAAAGAAATTTGACTACAAATACATAAATCTTTCATATCAAATTCCCTAGTCAAACAAATTTTTACCAATTCAATACTATCTCTATTAGCACCATAGGCTATAACCAGCATGTCATCTACATACAATAACAAGATATTAAAGCCACATCTACGATAGCCATAAACATAGGCACAATGATCACACTCACATCTTTGAATCATAAACTTACAATTAAATAATCAAACTACTTGCACAATACCATGGCACTTGTTTTAAATCGTAAAAATTATTCAGCTAGCCAACAAAATTTTATTTTTTTCCTCATCAAAGCATTCGAGTTTAGCCATATAAAATTTCTCATCAAGATTAATGCGCAAAAGGGTAGTTTTAACATTTAACTGTTCAACTTACTGATCATCTAAGTCAACTTACTGATCATCTGAGTCATCTTCTGTAACTTCATGCTTAAAAATTCCTTGTCTTTTGTGTGGAAACTTCCTTTACAACATCATAGCTAATACTAACTTGTTAGCAACAAGGTCCTACAATCTATACTCCTTTATTCCATTTGTAGAGTTAAGAAAATTATACTTTTTAGACTTATGATTCAACTTAATCATTGACTACTTAGAAATCTAGGCATAAATATCAAAATTGAAAATTCAAAAGAATGAAAAATTAACAAGTTCTCTAAACTATACCTCTTTAAGAATCTTACAATCTAAAATAGTTATAGGAGAGATTCAACAAATAGTGAGCTGTATTAATACCTACCGCCTGAAAATATTGCTCGAGCTTAGACAAACTCAACATACTCCTAGCATGATTCATATATATATGCATGATTCAAGCATTCAACCATTATGTTTTATTATTGCTCAAGTTCCGATGACTATATAGGGCCTTTCAATGTCATGCTCATTATAAAAATCATGAAACTCTTTCAAGGTGTATATATTTCCTTCAACATCAGTTATCAAGCACTTAATCTTCTCTATTATGGTTTTCAACTAATGCTTAAAACTTCATGAAACAAGTAAACCATTGCTATTCTCTTTTAGCATTTAAATATATATCATCCTAAAGAAATATTCAATAAAAGAAATAAAATATTTCGAACCTCCCAAAAGTTTAATATGTGTCACTTAGGTATCAAAATGGATTAAATCTAATACATCTTATTTATAACAATCGAAGATGAGAACCAAGCTCTACGTAGCTAATTTTCAATTAAACAATCCTTACAAAAATTTAGATTAATAGATTTTTAAAACAAGAAGTAAATTTCAATGAAGAAGTGCTTTTAATCCTTGTTTGCTCATATAGCCAAACAACCAATGCTAAATAGTAGCATACACCCTCACAACAACAATAGTATCACTAACCCCAGTATTTCTAATCTACCGATATGAATCGTCTATCAACTCTCACTTCAAAATTTACATCACTTGTTTTATAATTTTTACCTGACCCTTTTAACTATAAAATTTATACTTATCTTTATCGAATTTTTCTATAAGAGAAGACTCTTTTATAAGTTTAGTACATACAACACACTCGAAAGTGTACAGATGATAACATCACACATTGATTCTGAGATCTTAAATCTCCATAAATTTATATGTGTTATCATCATTCATGTAAACTGTGCTGTCATTACACAACCGACGTGAATATAACTGGTCCTTATGTGGTGTCATATAAAATGAAAAGTGTCTGAATCCAAAATTCATTGATAGTTTAGATTCTCTGGGGAAATCATAGAAAATATTTCTCCACCCTCGTATGAATCTCTTTTTTCTCAACTCAGAATTCAATATTTGATCAAGTGAATTAAATTTAATATTTTCCTGATTTGTTTTTTTGAGTTTATAGTTTTTATCCAAATGACTATTTTTCCGCCCTTTGAATTTAATGCTTCATCATGTGAATCAAATTTAATATTTTCCTGATTTGTTTTTCTAAGTTTATAGTTTTTATCCAAATGACTATTTTTCCGCCCTTTGAATTTAATGCTTCATCATGTGAATCAGTTTTAGAATTTTGCTAATTTACGTTCTTGAATTTGTTATTTTTATACAAGTAATCATTCTTTACACAATTCTAATACTTTTATTATTTTGTGCCGTTTCGACTTGGATCTTATCTCATTCTCTCCCACTAATGCCTCTCAATAAATCTTCCTCTGACTATTACAGTATCTCCAAAAGATCCTTCAGATGTTTTTTTTTAGAGATTGTTTGGTACTAGACATGACTAACTACACATTGAGATCTAGACCATTAAGAAGATTCATATGCAAAACATCTTGCTAGTCAAGCATCTAATAAAATAGAAAGTAACTTCTTTTTTTTTATATCATTGTTAATTTTAACATTTGATCACTGTCAATATGTGAATTGGGTAGTAAACCCTTTCAAGTGATTTTGCAAATTAAAATTTAAAATTTTAAAAATAAAAAAATAAAAAAAACCCTTCATTTTCAAATTATATAGCTACTTTCAAAAAAATAGCTTGCTTGACAAAAAATTTTCTTTGTAAAGGTTTTGCAACTTGTCATATAAACCTTTGGTAGTAATTTTACAAATAATTTTAAACGACACTGAATCATATAATGTAAGAAAAAGATTTATCATAGAAAATTATTTTTTTCCTCAAAATCTCATCTTTCATCTCTACAAGCTTTAAAAAAAAAAAAAAAAAAAATTCTTCTATCGCAATTGCATAGTCTTTCTTCAACAATACTATGTTCATCTTTAACTTTCACTACACATAATTGCATTCATGAACTTCAATGCCTTGAATATAGTAAAACTCGATCCAATAATTTGAAGGGAAAAAAAAATGACACATGAACACCAATTCTGATATTGTGCTAAAGGCTTTTCAATTTTTAACTTTGATACCGATTATTATTGAAAGACACCCACATACAATTGATGTAAGAAAAGCAAAACTACAAAGAAAAGAGCAACCAAAATACAAGATATAAGAGGCACTTAGATTTTATATGGTTTGGCAATAGTGTAGCAATGCGGAGCTTCACTCGAACAAGAAAAATTAAGAATACAAGGCTTGGCTTCATCTCTATCCACTCTCACGCAACATTAAATTTTTTATTTTTTATTTTTTTGTTTATTTATTTATTTGCACTTGAAGGTGGCTTCTTGCCTTACCTATATTTTATTTTGACCGTCTAGTTGGAGAATAGCATGTTTCACCAATATGAATCAAAGGTGGGCAGCATAGATGAATTAAGGTGGGACCCATGTTGGAATCCAAAATATGGGGAAAGCACATCTACTTAGATTGTAAATTTGCACCCTTAGGGGTCATTCGGCAGTATGAATTTTGGGAAATTAGGATTTCAATCCTGTTTTTTAATCCAATTTGTGTTTACAACCTAGATTTTAGCAGGAAGATTGAAATTCCTCAAAACGGGCCCCTTTTATTCTTTTCTAAAAGGTGGGTTGTAAAATCCGAGGATTTTCAAAACCCTCCAACTGTCATAACTGATCTCTTCTCCTCTGTATGAAGTGGCCTTCTAGAAAATTCAGGTTTCCAAATACAGCTTTGAAAATCTAAGCTACCAGACATAGTTGCTGGATTCCATGGGATTGAAAATCTAAGCAACCAAACACAGCTGATGAAATGAAAATCTCGGGGATTGAAAATCCTAGGCTAAAATCCAAATCCAAGGCACCAAAGGACCACTTAGAAATTAAATTTCATTTGCTCACCTAATCCTTGACCTTTCTCTGCCCTGATTTACTGTGCCAAATCCGGTATTCACATCAAAATTAGTTTATATGATACAATAAATTCGCTTAGTTTCGCACACTTTTTCCATTCAGTTCTGTTTTTTTATGAAACCAAAATAAGCTCACGCAATGCAGGCCTGTGTGAAGGAGACTCGCCCAAGTCATGAATTTCTTTATTTTTGACAATCCAAGGGACTCCCCCAGATCATGAATTCCTTTATTTTTGACAATCCAGAAGTTCAACATCTAGTAAGAGTAGTCAGTGCAATGAATTTCTTTATTTTTCACCATCCACAATCCATAATTCAACAGCATACTCAGGTTTTCAGTTTGTATAAACAGCACACATGGTTCAGTGATCCAGATCATTAATCTTGTCAGGCCACACCATGACCCAAGAACCTCCTCAATAGGCGAATCCCAATAACGTTTCAACTGAATAATTACAAGAAGAGAAATACAACAACAATTCATGTCCAACAGAGAAAAGGCCCAAGATTGGTGGCTAGAATCTTCCAATCTGGGAGTTGATTGGGCTCAGCAGACCAACAATCTGGACCAATGAACGATGAGCCCCATTTCTACAAATTCAAAATCTAAGCAGACTGCCGACTCTCAGCTGGATGATCATGTAATTTCCTACCAAATCAAACCTACTGCTTTGGAAGATCACAACGAGAATCTAGCCAGGAGATTATATCATCAATGACTTTAAGAATCCGATCGTCAGGCTCCCCTTCTAATATAGAATGATAACCTTCTGGGTATAGCTTTAGAGTCTTGTCTTTGCTGCTAGCCTTCTCATGGAGGAACTTGCTTATTTGGGGATCAGTCACCTTGTCTGCGGCTCCATGAAGAACTAGCAATGGAGATGAAACCTGCAATGCAATGTCATGGGTTAAAGATACTCTACTAAGCATCATCGTCGTCATTCATCATCATAATCATAGCCTTGTCCCAGTTATGTGGGGTCCGCTTTATATTTTTGCTTCGCCTGGATAATCTACTAATGTCAAAGATAAACAGCCACGAAATTAATATGATGTGGTGTGTATCTTAACTATGATAGTTCATATTCATAAGCTTATCTTTGGCACAACATGATTGGTGAACGTGCTCATCAATCCAAGCCATCCAACTGACATGTCACCTCTTGGATCAGCCATATCCCAAAAACAGGATACGGTTGAAGTTCGCCCGTAAGATCCAAAATGTTTGATGTATCCTATAGGTAAGTTTTTGGACACTTAAGGTCATCTAATTAGTCCGAGTTTGCGGCTATGGTTGACAAGAACATGCACGATGATTGTATTGCATTAAAAGATGAACTCATTAACATGTGGCACCAAAATTAAGAACAAAAAACGTGTAATAAGGGAAGGTGATGATGGTTAGAATACACTGATCATGTCGTGTGTGTGTGTGTGTGTGTGTGTGTTGCAGCGTTTTCTTAGATTGTTCATAGATAAATAAATAAATGACACAGGTCGCTTGTTGAAGAGAAGCTGACCTTCTCCACCTGCGCTTCGATTTCATGTGTGGTCTTTAGAAGTTCGACTGCAGTTTTTAACCTTACTCGACCAGAGTATGCAATCACATTATAGTAGGCCTGAAAACGTCAACATCAGCAGAGATATAATTCTCAAAACTTCCTTTGGGTAGAAAAGGTACAAGAATAATGGATGTTCTGATAAAGGAAATGACTATTTAAGACACTGGTGATTTTCTAGATAAAAGCAAATAGCATAAACAGAAATTTGCTAAACTCAAGAATTTGAGGTTTTAAGGAAACAATACTACCAATCAAACATTCCTTTGAAATGAGGGGGGAAAAAGGGATTTGGATTCATCGAGTTCCATTGAATTCCAGAATCTCGCCCCATTTGGCAAATGCAATTTGATGGTGTGCTAGATTTTATAAATGTGAGGACCATGGCTCATTGATCCGATCGGCCCCAAGTTGAATGGGGGTGCCCCAAGAGACTCCCAAATTGGAATATCGTAACCTGTTGATCATGTCCTAAAAACAGATGGTTTAAGTAACAAAAGAAGGCAACTGTCCACTGTCAACAATCCACCAATCCATGTCGGGTAGACTTGTGGTGCACCCCATACCCATTTGGGCACCTTTAGATCAACAGTCTGAACAATGGCCCACATGAATAGAGTCCTGTACATCAGCAAACTGTATGTTTGCCAAGACACAAGACTTAAAGTAACTTCCATTTTTCATCCATGTAAGATAGTCAAAGAAAACACACCATTTTTCTTTTGATGGGGTCCCTAAATGCCAACTCTGCCAGATCTTTCTGTGGCACCAACTTAGCTTCTGGTAGAACCTTTGACAGGAGAGTCATCAACTTGATAGCTGCTGCTGGGGGTGTAACATCCTCTGCAATCTTGATTGGTTCCACATTGTCAGCAATTGTAGCAGTTTCATTTCTTATTAGGCAGCGTTTGGATGCACCGGTGCATTGGATTGCAACAACTAGTAACATAACTAGCTTCCAGAATATCCATAATGGAGAAGCAGCCTTGAGTTGCAGCCACATTCCTTTCATGTCTATCTTGGATATCATATAATTGCAATTTGGAGCATAGTCTCTCAATACAAATATTACTACTTATGACAATTTGATTGAATGGTGCATCCAAGCACAGCCGCAGTTATTCAGTAAAACATTGATTCAATGGCGACCGAATATATGATTTAGGAGCAAGAAGAACAGATCCGCGGAGCTCAAACAAACTAGCACCAGAATCAACGCCATTATCATCAAATCATCTATGACCATTCCAATAATAAACAGATATGTACCACTAAAAATAGAAAATAATGAAAATGTTATAATGGCTGTTATCACGGTATGGTCACGGAATTTTACTTCATGTAGCACCACAATGATATATTGGCCGTTAAAATGCTAGTACAGCCTCAAGTCAATCCCATTACTGGGTGTCATATCTAATGGAGGAAACTTCCCTCAAGAACAACATAACAAGAACTCTAATGAATTCAGTGACTCAAGAAGAAGCAGAAGCTAATATTACAACCTCTATTTCTTCAGCAAGGAAGCACAATCCATGCCAGAGTGGACTAAATGGAGGTGAATCTAACATGGTAGTGAAGATCATTGAGAAAGTCAAGCTTATGTACTTTTGCAAGTTGAAGATTCCAAGAAATTTCAAAGGCCGTTGAAGGTAAGACTCTCAATTGAGACAAGGTACCGCAACAAAAAGAAATGCAGATTTTTTAGACTACATAAAATGGATAGTGCATCTAAAAAAAGAACCATAAACTTTCAAAAAGCACATGTGATGTTCCATATCAGAAGACAAAATCTCCTCATGTAACTCCCCTGTAACAGAACTAGAAATGGATGTGTAATTAAGCCCAGGCGATTTACTGGTTTATTGCAATTCAATTCAATTGTGCATCCAAACATGGATTAAAAGAACCACAACATGATAATCCATTCTATGAGTTAAGAACAACAGATCATTGACATTGTCTCACGAAATATTTGATAGTAATGTTTATTTGAGTATGGCTAAGAGATCAATAGGCTTACTTTACACATAGGGGCGACAAGAATAACTCCATCCCATGCGCGTGGTTGTTTTAAGTGAACCTTGAGAGCAACGGCTCCGCCCATGGACTGCCCCAAGAGGAAGTGAGGCAACCCACTTCCTTCTGGACTTCCTACAGCTCACCAGAAAAAAAAAAAAAAAAAACCCATCATTCATGTAGCCTTTTCCAGCATGGTTTCTCTTATTGCTCATTCTTTAGGCTGCATTTGGATGCTTGGTTCAATTGAATTGTGCTCCTAAAGCACAGAGTTGAATTCGTGGTTCAATTCAATAAAGAGAACAACCAAAGTGAGACTAGCCCCACTCCACACTTGTTATCATTTCCAGTCCAGCTTGACATCCACAGAATTGCATTTGGAGGATTTTTTTCCCCCCCACATTAAAATGGTGCCAACCCATGTTGGTTATTTCCTCCATAACGAATAGATAAATTGCTATTCAGTTAAATTTAGCATCCAAACACCACCTTCAGTCGCATTGCAATTCAGAGACATATAGCCCAAATGATAATAGAAGGCCCGTGCACTGATAAGTCACACATGCATTTGTGTCTCCTTATGTGTTTATGCACTGCGAGAATTCAAACCGTTTAAAATTTTGAGGTCATACCGGTACGGCTCAAACAACTGAACCAGATGGCAACACTAGCAGAAGAATGACAAATATACCTTTGACCTTTGTATAGTGCTCGATAACATCATTAGCTAGTACATCAAAGCTCGGGATGTATCCATGTAGACCTTCGGAGAGGCCAAAACCCGGATAGTCGAGGGCGTAAACTCCATACCCGGCAGCAGCGAATCGTTTGGCTATTCCTGAAATTGTCACCATCCCAAATTCATTGGTTTCCAATCTACAATACCCAGATACTTCAAAGTAGGCAATGTTTCTGCATTACATACATGTCTGATAGTAAAAGATAATGCTGTAGTGAAGTTTGGATGTGCTATCAAATTGGATTGCAATAATCAGATCAGAAAAGTGGGAACAACCACATTGCAATTGCCTGCTTTTGGCTACAAATTGGGATCGCATTGCCTTTAAGTTTGCAACTAAAAGGAACCAAATTGCAAACTGAGGACCACTACCTTAGTATAAATTCTAGAAATTCTTCTATACAATCTGTTCATTCTTTTCCTTGACCGAAATAGATTGCAATTCACAATCCGATTCACTTGTGCATCGAAACATAGACTAAAAGCCATATTCATGATTTATCCACACCTTGTAGATTTTAATATCGAAAATGAGCAATGTAACAGATTAAACAGTTTTCAACATCACATCTTCTTCAACTATTTATATAGTTACTACAACGCCTTGATTTTCTTTTCTTTTTTCTCACCTTCGAAGAAGAAAGTGCACGTGTCGCCGTATCCATGACAAAAACAAAGAATACCCTTCATGGGAACACCTTCTGCTGGTAGCCATTTCTTGCAGAAAATCTCTAAACCCCTTGAGTTTATCTCATAGCTCTGTATATTGCAGACAGCATGCAACAAAACCAGGCGACATCAGTTCGTGATCTCTAAATGCAGTTGCATTTTTCATTGGAAGTGATTAAGATCTGGACCCTTAATGTCGATAGGCCACAGGCCAAAAGCCTTACTGTTGGACAATTTTAAGAATCTGCTAAGGAGCATGCAAGTGGACAGTCAAAACAGATGGTTGGGATTGTCTGATCAGTCTGATTTTTTGGTCCATTGCCCACCAGAAATAGAGCCCACCTCCTGAATGGTTCAGATCATAGTAAAATGGCTCTGGGTAGATAGATGTATGCAACCAAATCAGTTGCTCCAACAAGCCTGTCCTTCTCCTTCTACAAAATTAGTGGGTCCCTTATTCTCAGTGGTGGAAACAAAATGACACACAAAACCATTGCGTGGGTCCCAATTGAATACAAGTGGGTCCCATCATTTCCACAGAACCTATCATAAGGGACCTACTAATTCAGTGGCTGGCAAACCACCAAACTTCACTGATTTCAAATTGACTAAAAATAGACGGATTACCTCCTCTGTTCGGATTCCAGATGGGGCCATCTGCACCATCAGATCACATGTAAATAAATAAGTAGAAGTTCATATCATAATTTAAAGAATTATAATCTGCACATGGGGCACACATCTCACGGCACATGACAAATGTTAGAGTACATTAGATAGGATAGTTAGTATATTGTAGATAATGTATACAGCTGCATGGATAGTATAGTATTTTGTAGATAATGTATACAGCTGTATACATATACTCTAATCTACCCTAACAGCAGGCATGAGAAATATCTGGGTCAGTCATCAGGTAGGCCACAAATTTACGTTGAATATATACCATTCATCATTCTTTCCCATAAATGGGCGGCCCACCTGATGAACGGTCCGGGCTGATTGGATTACATGTATACTTCAACCTCTCCTTTCTAGATTTAAGGTTGCATATATATATAAGGGGGGAAAATGAAAATGTAAAAGATGTTTATTGTTCCCCGTTTGTCCATTTCAAACCCAACGGCTGAGATCGTTGACTGGACAATATGGCCCACTCACCCAGTGTTAGAACACAGCATACAACAACAGAGATGCGATTTGGTAGTCCTCGGGCCCCAAATGGCTGAAGTGACAAACAAGACTTCAGCGAATGGGTGTCCGCGGACTACCTTCATAAAATAGGCCGCGGACTACGACCCTTTCCCTTTTGAAAGCTGCAAAATTCTTCTACATGGCCCATCTAGGCGACAAAAAATTTTAAAAAAAATAAAATAAAATAAAATAAAAGCAAAGATTAGATCGAACCTTGAATAGCAAATGATCGAGATGCTGTTGGAAGTCGATGAAAGCGGACCGCACCTGCCTGCGTGCCGCTGCGAAATCCATGTTCTTGGAAGCAACGGCGTTCATCTCATCGTTGAGGCCGTCGATCGCCTTCCGGGCCGCGGAGATCGACAGATTCGGCTTCCTCCCATTCATTCCTCTCGAATTGGAAATGGGTATTAAACGGAATTTGGATTCGGCGTTCGGAACGTCGGATTTTCGGAAGAGCTCAAGTGGTTTTGCAGGTTGGTGTCTGAAAGAGAGCTCCATGACTAGAAAGCAGAACAAAGAAGAAGAATACAAAACAGAGGAGAATCAGATGGTCGAAGATGGATGCAGCTTTCCAGTGATTATAAAGGGTAGCAACTTTGACACCTTTAATGTAGACCTTTTTTGTGGGCCCCACGGATGGCTGGACGGCCAGCAATGGCTCGGGAAACACCGACTTTGATGAGGTCGTAACCGTGGGACCCACCTTGATGTATGTATTTTATATCAATTCCGTCCATCTGTTTTTCCAGCTCATTTTAGTGTATGGTCCCAAAAATGAAGCCGATCTAAATCTCAGGTGGACCACACTATAAGAAACAGTGCTATTGAACATCAACCGTTAAAATTTTCGTTTGGGCGAAAAAAGTTTTAGATCAAGCTGGCATATATGTTTTCTCTTTATTCAGGCCTGCATGATCTTAAACGTTACGGTGGGCCGTAGAAAGTTTTTAATGGTGGGCGTTCAATCACCACCGTTTCTTATGGTACAGCGTTCATCTTAATTTGTATCGGATTTTTTTTTCGAGCCCATGTCCTAAAACGAGCTTTCAAAACACGTGGACGGCGTGGATATACAAGAGATATATATTAAGATGGGTCCAACGGTCGCGGCCTCACCGAAGTCGGTATTTCCCGGGCCACACCGAAACCGCTTCCTAATTCAGCATGAGCTAAACATGGACGGTCTGGAAGTGCGTGACCGTCCACGTGCATCCACATGGTAACGATACCCGAAGAGTTTAACGATCCGAATAGTAAAATCGCGTGCTCTTCTTTGTGTGGGGCTCATCTTTAAAATTATATTGATAGGAGAATTTTAACCGTCGATTGGGAGAGTGGAGTTTTTGTTTGTTAAATTTGAATGGTCGATCTTTCTATTTTCGCTATCGGTTTGATGGTAACTAGATGGGGACCCACGTGTCAAGCCACAGTGGGGCCTACAATATGGACCGTCTTGATTGAGGTACGTTCTTGCCAGGTGTGCATTTGCAGTATGCGTGCGTGTGGTCGATCAATCTCCGCCAGTGTATCTAGGGCTGTAACGGGCCGGTCCTCTTGCAAATTCTGATTTTTCAGGTTTGAGCCCGCCCATTGACACCCCTATTTCGTGTAGCCTGTTTCAGCAAGCCTACAGTGAGGACTGCAGTGAAAGTCTTTGATAGACTTGTACGTGTCTCAATGGACCGGGCTCGACCTTGAAAATTTAAATTTTTGAATAGAAACATCCCGATGGCCAAGCCCAAAACAGTTAAAAATCCAGGACAAAATCTACCAGGCCCGGCTGTTGACATCCCAACTTGCCAGTAAACGGTACTAAATGGGAAAGAGCCGCACCACAGGGGTGCACACCGGCTTCGGTTCGGTTATGGGTGAAACCAGAATCAAACTGTTACTAGAACTGGAATCGGACCATTAGCACCCTAGATTCAGACCCTTAAAACCGATTTGGTTCCGGATTGGTTGCACAGTTTTTGGGAGAGAACAAGAGAGAGAGAGGACCAGCAAGAGAGAGAAGATCAATGAGAGAGAGAACACCAGCAAGAGAGAGAGGATTAGAGAGAGAGAGGACCAAGGAGTGAGAATGGAGGGGGACTGGGGTAAGGGCCGGTGTGAATAGGTGAAAGGTATTAGGTTTTTTTAAAAAAAAAATATATAAGTTCGGTTCCAAGTTCGGTTCATGGTTCAGTTCGATGCAGTTCTATATACTCCAAAACCAAGAACTGAATTGAACTAAATGGTTCTTTGATTTTTGAAACATGAATCAACTGGAGTTGGTTCCGATCCTGTTCTATTGTTCAACCAGTTAGATGTGCACCCTTGCTGACAACTTTTAGAGAATATTTTATGTATATCTTCATATTTCATTGTACATGGATGAATGCTACATATAGTAGTCTCTTATAGCCTATATTAGGCTACATGCATATATTACACCTAGACATGCTAAAGTTGACCCTCTAATTAGGGAATTATAATCTTTCTAATATTACAATCAAACAACTCACGCCACCATTTACTCCTAAAATCACTCTAACGTACAACTCACGCCAACACTCCCCCTCAAGTTGGTGCGTATAGATCTCTAATGCCCAACTTGTCAAGTGAGTTGTAGAAGTTCTTGCTACACACGGCTTTGGTAAGAATATCTGCCAATTGATCTTCAGACTTGACGAACGGGAATCGGATTATCTTGGCTTCAAGGTTCTCTTTGATAAAATGTCGATCTACCTCCACATGTTTGGTTCGATCATGTTGGACAGGATTATGAGAGATATCGATAACAGCTTTGTTGTCACAGAAGAGATCCATCTCATAGTTTGGAGTGAAGCCAATTTCTGTCAACAGCCTTCTTAGCCATAGGAGTTCGCAAAGACCCTTAGCCATCCCACGGAATTCTGCTTCTGCACTTGATAATGCTACTACCTTCTGTTTCTTACTTCTCCACGTCACCAAGTTCCCTCCAACAAATGTAAAATACCCCGAGGTAAACTTTCTATCGAAAATATTTTCTGCCCAATCTGCATCTATGTAGCCTTCAATCCTTAGATGATTGGTCTTTGAGAACATAAGTCCTCTTCCAGGGGAGGACTTTAGGTACCCGAGGATTTGGATCACTGCATTCATATGATCTTCACTCGGACAATACATAAACTGGCTCACTACACTCACTGCATAAGCAATATCAGGTCGTGTATGTGAGAGATAAATGAGCTTCCCAACTAATCTTTGGTACCTTCCTTTGTCTGTTGGCACTTGGTCGGGGTATTCTCCCAGTTTATGATTATGGACTATTGGTGTATCTGCAGGTTTACATTCTAGTAATCCAACTTTTGATAATAAGTCGAGGGTATATTTTCGCTGAGAAAGAAATATACCTTGCTTGGATCTAGCGACCTCAATCTCCAGAAAATACTTGAGCCCTCCCAAATTTTTCATTTCGAACTCGACTGCCAATTGTTCTTGAAGTTTCGAGATTTCCTCCTGATCATCCTCCGTAATAATCATGTCGTCTACGTACACTATTAAAGCTGTTATCTTGCTTCCTTGATGTTTCAGGAAGAGAGTATGGTCTGAATTACTCTGTCGAAAACCATACTTCCTCATAACCAAGCTAAGCCGTCCAAACCAGGCTCGAGGAGATTGTTTCAAGCCGTAACGTGTTCGTCGTAGTTTACACACAACTCGACCAGAGGTCGCCTTATATCCCGGGGGAACATCCATGTAGATCTCCTCCTCAAGATCTCCATGGAGGAAGGCATTCTTCACGTCGAATTGATGCAACGGCCAGTCCAGGTTTGCTGCAAGAGATAACAGAACTCTAATAGTATTAACTTGGCCACTGGTGAGAACGTCTCCTGATAATCTACCCCATATGTCTGAGTATAGCCTTTTGCTACTAGTCGTGCTTTGTAGCACTCGATTGTTCCATCAACTTTGTACTTTATAGAGAATACCCATTTGCACCCTACTGTCTTTTGTCCTTCAGGTAAAGGAACAAGGATCCATGTCTCGTTCTTTATTAGTGCCTCCATTTCTTCCTTCATTACTTGAACCTATCTTAGGTCCTTTAATGCCTCGTCAACACTTGTAGGAATATAGTGCGAAGATAGATCCTTCGCAAAGTTCTTAAGTGGTTCAGAAAGTCTCTCTGTAGAGACATAATTGGCAATGAGATATTTTGATTTCGGTGCCTCGATCTCAGGTGAGTATTTATTCGGTGGAATATCACGATTATGCCTGCAAGGTAGCTCATAACCACGATTAACCTCATTATTTGAGACATGAGATATGGTAGGAGAACTTACCTTGGTGATATTCTCAGGAGACGGGTCGTTAGGCACTGAGGAGTGGGGGGTACTATTGCAGCTTCAGGAGATATATGTGCAGCGTCAGGAGATATATCAGGAGACGGGTTGTTAACTGGTACAACTGTTTCTGTATTCTCAGTGCCACCAAACCAGTCAAACTTCAGCCAATTCAACTCTTCATCTTGTGTCTCCCCCTGAAGAGAAGAATGGGATGCAGGGGAGAAGAAAGTGTCGGTCTTAAGGAAAGAAACATCTATAGTCACATAGGTGCGTCGCGTAGTCGGGTCGTAACAGCGATAACCTTTCTGATGGACGGCATATCCTAAGAAGAGGCAACGACGAGCACACGGGTCAAGCTTCGTGCATTGATTTTTATGGAGGTGAACAAAGGCAACACACCCAAAGACGCGAGGTGGAAGCATCAATGTCGTGGGTAAGATGACATAGGTGGACAGAGTTTGCAGTGGGGTCTTAAACTCGAGTACTTTGGAGGGCATTCGATTGATTAGGTGCACCGCAGTAGCCACTGCATCAGACCAGTAGGAGCACGGAACGTGCGCCCCAAGTAGAAGTGCTCGAGCCGTTTCAAGAATGTGACGATTTTTTCGCTCGGCAATACCATTCTGCTGAGGTGTCTGAGGGCACGATGTCTCATGAATCAGTCTATGATGATTGAAATACTCACGGAACTGATGATTTAAATACTCACCATCATTATCAGACCTAAGAATCTGAAGTTTAGCGGAGAACTGAGTTTGAATCATATCATGAAAAGATCGAAACATAGTAAAGACGTCATCCTTATGTTGTAATAAATATAGCCAAGTCATTCGAGTGCAATCATCAACGAAAATCACAAACCAGCGAAAACCAGATAAAGTAGGCTTCGGGGAAGGTCCCCACACATCAGAGTGAACTAAAGCAAATGGAACTTCACTTTTATTCATACGTAAAGGATAAGGTACTCGATGACTTTTGGCTAAAATGCAAGTCTCACATTTAAAATCCGAAACCGACAACTCTGAAAATAAATCAGGAAACAAATGCTGCAAATAACCAAACGAAGGATGGCCTAACCGACGGTGCGAAAGCCAAATCTGCTCCGCCTTGCTATCACACGACGGACCAACATGATGTACTCGGCCCATGCTGAAATCATCCATATAATAGAGCCCCCCCTCTTAGTACCACGCCCAATGATCTCCTTCGAGAGAATATCCTGAATAAGACAACATGTTGGGTAAATCAGTACGGTGCAATTGAGCTCTTTTGTAATTTGACTCACAGATATTAGCTTGTGAGAAAGGGAAGGCACAAGTAGGGTATTAGATAATGATAAAGCTGGTGATAACATTACAGTGCCAGCCCCTTTTACCGCAGAGATAACCCCATTGGCATTGGTAATACTAGCCCGCCGAGGAGGAGTATGTTGACAGAAATCCCGTGCATCAAATGTCATATGGTCAGTTGCTCCAGAATCAAGAATCCATGTGTTGCAATCATCATTGCTTTTAAACCCAAGTAGAGTCATACCTGTATTAGAGGTGGAGAATTCGGTCGAAATTAGAGACAAGTGTGGTTTTGCTGCCGCCACTACAGCCTTACCAGTAATGACATCATTAGTGGCTCTATCACGCCTCTTCTTGGCTTGAAGATCATGCCACCAATCTGGATATCCATGCAATTTAAAGCATGTGTCACGGGTGTGCTTAGTGTTCTCACAATGAGAGCATTTGCCGCCTCAGTATTGGTCTTCTGCTTCTGATGTGGACTAACATTTGACCTGCTACTGGTTAGAGACAAAGATCCACCATTAGAGGCAGAACTTGAGACAGTCTTGACGCTTTTGGAAGTTAAGACCGCTCCAGGTGTGTCATCTGTGCCGCCAGTTGCTGTCATCACAGCCTGTCGGACGGCTTCGTGACGGACATGGGCATATGCTTGCTCTACCGTAGGGAAAGGTTGCATCTGTAATACTCCACTGCGGATATGGTCCAGGCGATCATCAAGACCATCCAAGAAAACATACACCCTATCTTCTTGAAGGATGGAGTTATAGTGTTGCACATCAATCGGGCATTCCATGGGATTTGGGCGACGAAAATCGATTTCTCGCCAAAGTCCCTGCAGTTCGTTGTAGAACTTTTCCAGTGAACCACCAGCTTGCTTCAATCTACTTACACGCCGCCGGAGTTCGTAGACTTGGGATGTATCACTTCCGTCAAAAAATGTGGTGGCAATAGCATCCCACACTCGTTTGGCGATTGGATATCGAATGAAAGTGCTGATAAGAGAGGCTTCCATAGAGTTGATTAACCATCCTTTGACTATTGTATTGTCGGTTCGCCACCGCCTGAACGTGGAATCCGTTGGAGATGGCTGAGGAAAGTCACCATTGATATATCCCAATTTATCTTTGGCTGCGATATACATCTCAACCACTTAGAACCAAAGAGCATAATTGGATCCATCCAATTTGATGCCAATCGGTGCAGCACCCACGTCTGTTGTCAGTGTCGAGATGGAGGCTTTATTCAAAGCTTCAGTCACCTTCGTGGTCAGTTCCATCAGGGTAGAAGATGATGGAGACTCACCATGGTTGGAATTAGTATTGGCCATGAGAGACTTTGGTTGGGAAGACTTTAGTTTAGGAGGCCACGGATAGCAAGGAGTAGAGGATCAAACCTTGCTTTGATACCATGACAACTTTTAGAGAATATTTTATGTATATCTTCATATTTCATTGTACATGGATGAATGCTACATATAGTAGTCTCTTATATCCTATATTAGGCTACATGCATATATTACACCTAGACATGCTAAAGTTAGCCCTCTAATTAGGGAATTACAATCTTTCTAATATTACAATCAAACAATTCACGCCACCATTTACTCTTAAAATCACTCTAACGTACAACTCATGCCAACACTTGCTACGTAGTACTATGAGACTGAGCCCTAATGGCTAGTCACTGGCATAGAATACATTTGCTCAAATAAACTGATTATATTTAGTATCCCATGGATTCCTAGTCACAATCCTAACCTCTGATTGGTGGAGAGTCCGTTATATATATATATATATATATATATATATATATATATATATATATATATAGTGTGTACCATAAACTGAGTGGTTTAATTTGTCTGCTTGCATGCCACCCATACAATTTTTAAGTGCCTGCGTTTCATCCATCACACTCGGCCGGAGTATCGAAGCTGTTCTCTTGAAGCACTAAACACGTGGCTCTAGCTTAGAACCTTTAGTGCATCTTTCCACGTGAGCTAATAGCCGTTTCTTCGTAAACATCAAGACAGGATGTGGACTGCCTACGACCCGCTAACCAGGAAGTTCCTGCTGTGTGAGGCCCACCGTGCTGCTCGTGAGAAATCCACACCGTTCATCGTTTCTAAATTCATGTTAGGACATGATCCCAAAAATGAGGTGGATCGAAAACTCAAGTGGACCACAAGACAGCTAAAAATGGAGGACTGAACGCCTACTGTTGATCAGCATAAGTTTAGGATCAGGTTAATACTTTTATATTTTTAGTTTATCCCAACGAAACCTTATAAATATTATGGATTGCATATAAATATCAGGGTGGACCGGGAAGGTTTGACAGTAGCTATTTCCTTACGGGCTTTTTACTATGGTGCAGGAATTTTGGATATACCTTAATTTTGAACTCATGTCTTAGAATGAACGGGAAAAGGGAGAAAATGACCACTGTAGACAAAACCTTTTATCCAGCGGATTTTATGAAGAAATACAAACTTAAGTTACCAACTTAGACTAGCACGTGCGGACAGTGACCTTGAGGACGAAACTACCCCTCTTTTTCACTGCGAAGACTAGCGCTGACGCTCCTCCAACTGAGAGTTGTACGAACGGCTTAGAAGAGATCAAAGTTACGTGGCCTCACAGCTATGTATTTATTATATCCACAACGTTCATCCATATTTCAAGATCATTTGGGAGCATGGTCAAATAAAAAAAAAATCATATCCAAAGATCAACTGGACCACACCACAGAGAGCTGCGGGGAAATTGAATTTCACCTTTAAAAATTTTGTAGGGCCCACCATAACATTTATTTTCCATCCAATCTAGTCATAAGGTCACAAAGGCCTGGATGAAGAGGAAAAACAAATTTCATAATGATCCAAAACTTCTGTAACCCCTAAAAGGGTTTCAATGGTAGATGTTCCATTCCCCACTACCTTTTACAGTGTGGTCCACTTGATAGCTAGATCTGTCTTATTTTTTATATCAAGCCTTAATACGAGTTCTCCAAATAGATGGACGGTTTGGATATAACACATACCTCATAATGGGACCCACAAAAATCGGTGGGGATTACATTTGGGGAAAAAAAAAATACAGCGTGTCGGGTCACGACCCAGTTGACCGAGTTAGAGCTGGGTCTATGGCTACGGATTATAACCGTAGCATAACTATAATCCTATGCACATTTTTATTTTTTACATGGAGAACTTTATTCTACTTACATTTTTCTCTAATATATATTTCTTTCTTTTTTTCCATTTCTTTCTTTATTCATTTAATAAGAATATCTTCTAAAATAAAATTAATTACTTGACATACCACATATGATTTTGGGTTAGGAGAAGCTACTTTAGCCAACTAACCTAGTTATTTTCCAAGATTCCATTAGGTTGATGGTCAAAAATACATTTCATTCACTTCGCGGTCAATTTCAATCACTTAGCGGTCAAACTAGAAATTGAGCGGGGCAAACATAAAATTGAGTGGGCAAATTAAAAATTAAGCGGGGTAAGCTAGGAATTGAGTAAGAGAACCTAGAAATTGAGCGAGGCAAGGTAGGAGTTCAGCGAGGGAATCTAAAAATTGAGTGAGGGAAGCTAAAAATTGAGCGAGGCAACCTAGAAATTGAGCGAGGTAACATAGAAAATGAGCGAGGGAACCTAGAAGATGAGCGAGGGAACCTACGATTTGAGCTAGCAACCTAGGAATTGAGCGAGGGAAGTTAGAAATTGAGCGAGGGAACCTAGAAATTCAACGAGACAACCTAGGATTTGAGCGAAGGAAGCTACAAATTATACGAGAGAACTTAGAAATTGAGCGAGGCAACCTAGGATTTGAGCGAGGCAACCTAAGAAATGAGCGAGGTAATGTAGAATTTCAGCAAGGAATCCTGGGAATTGAGCGAGGGAAGCTAGAAATTAAGCGAGGGAACTTAGAAATTCAGTGAGGCAACTTAGGATTTGAGCGAGGGAAGCTAGAAATTGAGCAAGGGAACCTAGAAATTGAGCGAGATAAGGTAGAAATTCAGTGAGAAAACCTAGGATTTGAGCGAGGCAACCTAGGAATTGAGCGAGGGAAGTTAGAATTTAGCGAGGGAAGCAAGAATTTGAACGAAGAAACCTAGAAATTCAGCGAGGCAACCTAGGATTTGAGTGAGGGAAGTTACAAATTGTGCGAGGGAACCTAGAAATTGAGCGAGGCAACCTAAGATTTGAGCGAGACAACGTAGGAATTGAGCGAGGGAACCTAGGAAATGAGCGAGGCAACGTAGAAATTCAGCGAGGAATCCTAGGAATTGAGCAAGGGAAGCTAGAAATTAAGCGAGGGAACCTAGAAATTCAGTAAGACAACCTAGGATTTGAGTGAGGGAAGCTAAAAATTGAGCGAATGAACCTACAAATTAAACAAGGCAACCTAGGAATTGAGCAAGGCAACGTAGGAATTGAGCAAGACAACGTAGGATTTGAGCGAGGCAACCGAGGGAACCTAGGAATTGAGCGAGGAAAGCTACAATTGAGCGAGGGAACCTAGAAATTGAGCGAGAGAACCTAGAAATGCAGTTAGGAAACCTAGGATTTGAGTGAGGCAACCTAGGAATTGAGCGAGGGAAGTTAGAAATTGAGCGAGGGAAGCTAGAATTTGAGCGAGAGAACTTAGAAATTCAGCGAGGCAACTTATAAATTGAGCGAGGCAATCTAGAAATTGAGCAAGGCAATGTGAAAATTCAGCGAGGAAACCTAGGAATTGAGCTAGAGAAGCTAGAGGAAGCTAGAAATTAAGCGAGGGAAGCTAGAAATTGAGAGAGGAAACCTAGAAATTCAGCGAGGCTATTTTTAAATTGAACGAGGCAACCTAGAAATTTAGCAAGGGAAGCTAGAAATTCAGCGAGGCAACCTAGAAATTGAGCGAGGCAACCTAGGAAATGAGCGAGGTAATGTAGAAATTCAGTGAGGCAACCTAAGAATTGAGCGAGGGAAGCTAGAAATTGAGCGAGGAAACCTTTAAATTCAGCGAGACAACGTAGAAATTCAGCGAGGCAACTAACAGATTGAGCGCTAGTTAAATCATCAACAAAGATGAGAACGACTTTTTTTGAGAGACTATCTATCCTCTCATAGATAGAGGAATAGATAGAACAGAGAAGATCTCTATATCTTTCCTCATAGATATAATATAGAAGAGAGATCTCTCTCATTTTTTATCAGGAGAGATCTTTCTTCTCCGAGGGCTTTGGATTCAATGATTTTTAAGAGCAAGACAGAAAAGAAGCGTTGAGATAATACCTTTCATCCTAATCTCATCTACAGGAAAAGGGGGTCATTTTGATCAACTGAAGAGATTTGTAGGCAGAATTAGCATAATTATGACCGCGAGGATTGAGCTGTCAAATGAGATTAACCTCATTCCTTGGCTGGGGTTCTGGAAGATAAGATTTATACAGTAAAAAAAAAAAAGAGAAGTCTTCTCAATTGCGTGAGGGAAGCTAGAAATTGAGCAAGGCAACCCAAAAATTGAGCGAGGGAACCTAAGAATTGAGTAAGGCAACGTTGAAATTTAGCAAGGAAACCTAGAAATTGAGCAAGGGAAACATAAATTTGAGCGAGGCAAGCTTGAAATTGGGTGAGGCTAACATGAATTGGAATAAACTTTAAATGTAATTGACTGTTCACTCTCCAAGTATAAGGTTGTGATGTAGTGATAAACTCAGTGAGATCGAGGTCGAATCCCAAGAGACTGATACCTGTACATAAAATTTTCTGTTGCATTACATGAATCCGTGGAAGTTCCCCATCATGTTTTTATGATATCTCCATCAAATTTATGAACTACTCCGTTACAATTCCTATGTTGCCTCGCTCAATTTATACATTGCCTTGCAGAATTTCTAAGTTCCCTCACTCAAATTCTAGCTTCCCTCGCTGAATTTCTAACTTCCCTCGCTTAATTCCTAGGTTGCCTTGCTCAAATCCTAGGTTTCCTTGCTGAATTTCTACCTTGCCTCGCTCAATTTCTATGTTCCCTCGCTTAATTTCTAGCTTCCCTTGCTCAAATCCTAAGTTGTCTCGCTGAATTTTTAGGTTCCCTCACCTAATTTCTAGCTTCTCTCGCTCAATTCTTAGGATTTCTCGCTGAATTTCTACGTTGCCTTGCTCATTTCCTAGGTTCCCTCGCTCAATTCCTACGTTGCCTCGCTCAAATTCTAGGTTGCATTACTCAATTTCTAAGTTCCCTTGCACAATTTGTAGCTTCCCTCGCTCAAATCCTAGGTTGCCTCGCTGAATTTCTAGGTTCCCTCGCTCAAATTCTAGCTTATCTCGCTCAATTTTTAACTTCCCTCGCTCAAATCCTAGGTTGCCTTGCTCAAATCCTAGGTTTCCTCGCTGAATTTTTAGGTTCCCTCGCTCAATTCCTAGGTTGTCTCGCTCATTTTCTAGGTTCTCTCGCTCAATTCATAAGTTCCCTCGCTCAATTTGTAGCTTCCCTTGCTTAATTTCTAGCTTCCCTCGCTGAATTCCTACCTTGCCTCGCTCAATTTTTAGGTTCCCTCGCTCAATTCATATCTTGCCCCGTTCAATTTTCAGTTTACCTGCTCAATTTCATGATTGCCCCGCTCGATTTCTAGTTTGACCGCAAAGTGAATGAAATGGATTTTCGACCATATATGGGGAAGTTATCATGGACTAACCCATATGCACAGCTGCTTCTGACCCGATTAACGAGCTTTTTCTTTTGTTTAGGTCCATTCGGTCACTGCAGGATGGACACGATTAACCAAGGCATAAGAAATTATATATATATATATATATATATATATATATATATATATATATATATATATATATATATACACACACACACACACATTAGAGAAAAATGTAGGTAGAATAAAGTCCTCCATGTAAAAAATAAAAATAAAAAGAGAAAAAAGTGCATAGCATTACAATTATGCTACAGTTATAATCTATAGCCATAGGCCCAGCTCTGACCCGGTTGACCACAACACGCTGGTTTCTTTTTTTTTCCTTTTTTTTATTTCCCTGATGTAATCCCTAGTGATTTTTGTAGGTCCTATTATGAGGTATGTGTTATATCCAAACTGTCCATCTATTTGGAGAACTCGTATTAAGGCTTGAGATGAAAAATAAGACAAATCTAGCTATCAAGTGGACCACACTATCAAAAGGTAGTGGAGAATCCAACATCTACCATTGAAACCCTTTTAGGGGTTACAGAAGTTTTGGATTATTATGAAATTTTTTTTCCTCTTCATCCAGGCCTTTGTGACTTATGAATAGATTGGATGGAAAATAAATGTTATGGTGGGCCCTACAAAATTTTTAACTGTGAAAATCAATTTCCCCGCTGCTCTGTGGTGTGGTCTAGTTGATCTTTGGATATGATTTTTTTTCTTTTTTATTTTATAATGCTCCGAAATGATCTCGAAATATGGATGAACGCTGTGGATATAATAAATGCATAGCTGTGGGGCCATGTAACTTTGATCTCTTTTAAGCCGTTCGTACAACTCTCTCAGTTGGAGGAGCGTCAGCGCTCGCCTTCACAGTGAGAAGGAGGGGTAGTTTCGTCCTCAAAGTCACTGTCCGCACGTGCTAGTCTAAGTTGGTAACTTAAGTTTGTATTCCTTCATAAAAACCGGTGGATAAAAGGTTTCGTCTACGGTGGTCATTTTCTCCGGAAAAGGAGAACGGATTGGCTACTCTCCCTGCCATCAGCCCGGTGGCTCGTGGTCGGTGCTCTGTGGGACCTACTATGATGGGTGTGTTTCATCCATTCTGTTCATCCAGTTTTACGGATCATTTTAGGTTTTAATACCAAAAATAAGAGGGATAAAAATCTCAGGTGGACCACAACACAGGAAAACAATAGTGATTGGAAATCCACCATTAAAATCCTCCAAAGGATCACTGTACTATTTATTTGACATCCAACCTGTTGATTAGGTCATAAAGACCCACATGAAGGGAAGAAACAAAGATCAGCTTGATCCAAAACTTTTATGGCCCCAAAAAGTTTTTAATAGTCAACATTCATTCAACATTTTTTCCTGTAATGTGGTCTACTTGAGATTGGGATATAACTCATTTTTGGTCTCGTGCCATAAAATGATCTATAGAAATACATGGACAGCATGAATAAAACACATACTTCATAGTGGGGTCCACAAAGCACTGAGGAGTAGCCAATCCATTTCCGGTAAGCAGATGGTTTGATGGTTTTCTCACAAAAATGGGTCCCACCTGGCAGTGACCGTATAGTACCAACGTCGGTATTATCGGAAGCGGATTGGCTGGTGTAGCACACCAGTTTTGGTGTATTGACATCAAGTTCGTGCATCTCATCACGAGGTATGTGTTACAACCAAACCACTCATCCATTGGGAGAGCTTGTCTTAATGCACGGAACATAAAGTAAGATAGATCTAACTATCAAGCGGATCACACTGCAAAAGGCAGTGGAGGATTGATAGTCTACCATTGAAATCCTTTTAGGGGTTACATTAGTTTTGGATCCATATAAATTTTTTTTTTCTTCTTCATCTGGGTCTTTATGAACAGATTGGATGGAAGATAAACGCTACGGCGAGCCCTAAGAATTTTTTAATAGTGAAAATTATTATCCCCACTGCTATTTGTGGTGTGGTCCAGTTGATCTTCATTTTTTGGATAATGCTCTAAAATAACCTCGAAAAATATATGAACCGTGTGGATATAATAAATACATCACTGTGGGCCCATGCAACTTTAATCTCCTTTGAACCGTTCGTACAAGTCGAAGCTCGAGGAGCGTCAGCGATCGTCTTCGCAAGACACGTACCTACGCCAGCTGTATAGCTGGTGTATACAGCTGGTGTGTAGTACACCAGCCAATCCGCTTCCGGTATTATCAGTACTCGGTGCACCCCACCAACATGCATGTGTTTTATTCAAGCTGTCCTTCAATCTCGCTAGATGATGTTATAACGTCAATCTCAAAAAAGAGGTAGATCCAAATCTCAGGTGAACCACACTACAAAAACAATGGTGATTGAATGCACACCATTAAAAACTTTCCAAAGATCACTGTAATTTCTATTTATCATCCAACCGATTGATTAGGTCATACAAACTTGGAGGATGGGAAAACACACGTATAGGTGCAGCTTCATCTAAAACTTTTTGTAGCCCTTCAGAAAATTTTAACGGTGGATGTTCAATCAATACTATTTCCTATGGTACGACTACGGTATACCTGAGATTTTAATCCGCTTTTTTTTTTTCACTCTGTGATAAAGGACACACATTGTGACGGAGCCCACGCAGCATTTCGAGCACCGACCAGCACTGACATCAGTACTGGAATAGGGACCACCGAATCTGAGCGCCTGCTGCTGGGTTGTGGTCAATCCGCGTCCGAGATTTACATCACATGAGCCATTAGTGCACATTGGCATTGAGATCCAATCTATTCACCCTGGAGTACCACTGTGTAGATTCTCTCTCATAAGAATAAGGTGGGCCACAGTTTGTGAAACAAATCAAATGCTGAGAAAAACCTGGATGAATTTTTCTTACCCATCAAACAGCTTTTCTAATATCGTGGCCCCCATACTGAATGGACTAGATATATTTTTGTTTGACAATGTCAATATTGTCAGATCCACCGGATGGACGGCTTGGATTTTGCACCTGTTGGCTACATTGGCACATGCAGTGGGGTGTACTTGCGAAGCCTTGTAAATGCGGTGGGCTTAGCAAAGTTCAAACAGAGTGTGTACTAGAGTTGGGCATCGGACCGAGTCAGATCGGATTGGGTCCAACTCGACTCGGTTCAAAATTTGTAGGGCCTGACCCGAACTCGATCTGATCCAGTACCGAGTTCGAGTCATGGGACTCAAACCGATTCGAAATCCTGCTGGCTTGAACCGATCCTGAGTCCGACTCAGTCAGGAAACCCGAGTGGATCGGATTGGGGAAGGTTCGGATTGTTCATTTTTTTTCAACAGTGTGGGAATAATTATTCTCATTGTTTCCTATGGTGCGATCTACTTGATTATTGGATATACTTAAAATTTAGTATCAACCCCTAAAATAATCTGGAAAAATTGATGGACGGTGTGGATAAACCAAAAAATTCAAGACGGGCCCCACATAGTTTACTCAATAGGAGAAAAATGTACTACTACTACTACTGCTTATAGCTACTGAAGAAGATTTAAATTATAGCTTCGTGAAGAAGCTTCAAGTACTGCTACTGCTGTCTATAGCTTAGCTGACACCGGCTATATAGCAGCTCTAGGTACGTGTCGTGCGAAGACGAGCACTGACACTCCTCGAGCTCCGAGTTGTACGAACGATTGAGATGCAGATTAGGCTACTGAAGTGACGTCACCAAGTTTTATGGGCCCCACTATGATGTATGTGTTTTATCCACACCGTCCATCCATTTTGAGATATCATTTTAGAATATGAACCAAAGAATGAAGCAAATAAAAATCTGTAGTGGACCCCACCACAAAAAACAATGGGGAGAGTGATTCTCACCGTTGAAACTATCCTACGGCCCACCATAATGTTTATTTGAAATCCAACTTGTTCCAAAGTTAAAAAAGACATGAAAGAAGGGAAAACACAAATATCTTTGGGGCATGCTCTATCCATGGGCCATATCATATGAACATATGGATCACCAAGACAAGGGCTCCACTGGTACAAAATAGATGGGTAGGATGCCTTCACTATTTGATGCAGACGGACCAAGAATTTTAGTGTCCGGATCAGATGTGGAAGTGTAGATTTAAGAAAGTGGGTCCATCATCCAAACCGTAGATCTTCTATGACCCACTGTAAATGTGCGATTCCCTTCAAGTTTTCTAGCTTGAATGATGTCAACCCTTTGATGTGTTGGCCTGAAAATAGACAGTTAGGTAAAACTCTTGTGGCTTTTAGAAGTTTTTAATGGTGGGCATCACTGCCCCATTGTTTTCTTTGCTAGGGTCCATTGGAGCTTTGGATTTAACTCATTCTTTGGATCTTGCCCTAAAATGATCTCTCCAAATGGATGGACGGCGTGGATACAAAACATACATCATGGTGGGGCCCACAAAACTTAGTGATGTCACTTCAGTAGCGCCTCTCGCTACTCAACCTGTCAGTAGCTAATCCGCGCCCGATTAGAGAGAGAGAGAAAGAGAGAGATATAGAGAGAGAGATTTACCCGGCTGGGTAGAGATCAGGATCGAGACAAGTTGGGGATTCCGGATCCGGCGCAACGAGCATTCTTCAGGTGCGGGTAGGGACAGGGTAGGGTAAAAAACAGGTTGCAAAGGAGGGTTCGAGATCTACGGGTACGGGTAGGGTAGATTAGAGAAGGAAGGATTTTGGAGATTTAGGGTTCAGAGCGGGGACGAGCGTTCTTCGGGTGCAGTTAGAGTAGGGTAAAAAAAGGGGTCGAGTAAAACTTAAAAGTAAAAAAATAAATAAATATATATATATATATAATAAATATATATATATATATATATATATATATATATATATATATATATAAATAAAGTATATATATAATACGGTCCGGATCAGTCTGAATCGGATCCAATTGGATCGGATTATGGATTGGGTTGGTTCAGAACAGGCGCTATCCGTACCCGACCCGAAAATGCTTTGGATCTGGATGGGGCTACCCGATCCTGACCGATCCAGACCATCGGTTCTGTTCGAATCGGGTCGGATCGGGTCTGATCGGGTCGGATCCACCGAATTGGATCTAAAATGCCCAACTCTAGTGTGCACTAACTCTTGGTGCACACGTATCTTCCGCCGTCCAAGAGATTGTGGGGAAATCTAGTGAATACTTCACCACCGTCCAATTTTGAGGTAGGGGTTGGATAGGACCACTTTGATATGCACGCTGGACAGTGGAGATAGGATGCGATTTGCCTGCCACCCCAATCGCACGAACTCCTGCAGTGGAAGATAGGTGGGGCCGACTGTGATGTTTGTGAAAAATCCACACCATTCATCTGTTTTGCTAGCTCATGTTACACTATGAACCCAAAAATGAAGTAGATCCAAAACTCAAGTGGGCCACAAGATAGAAGACGGTGGAGATTGAATGCTTGCCGTTGAAACATTAAAGGGCCACAGAAATTTTAGATCAACAAATATTTTTGTGTTTGCAATTCATCCAGGTGGGAATGACCTTATGACTACTTGGATGGCATATGAACGTTAAGTGGACCTGAGAAGATTTCAATGGACAGTGGGCATTTTCCACCCCACTCTTCGTTTTCTTTATTTCCTTCGGGTGACTACTTAGTCTTAGATTTGCCTTATTTCTGGGGCACATGTCTTCCTCGGTAAATACCACGGCCGTCATGATCCTAGTATCCATGGTTGTGGGGCCACTATTATGTATGTGTTTTATATATCTATATATATTGTCCATTCATTTTGACCTCACCCAAAAAAGTAGATCCAGATCTTAGGTGGATCACACCATAAGAAACAACATTGGTTGAATCTCATGCATGGTTAAAAACTTCCTAAAGCCCATCACAATATTTATTTTCCATTCGCCTATTGATAAGGTCATGCAGACACGAATAAAGGAAAAACACAATAATTTCAATGAAAACTTTCGTGGCCTTAAAGTTTTTTAATAGTAAATGTTCACACGGTGTTGATTCGTGTAGTGTGGTCCATTTGAAATTTGGATATGCTTCATTTTTAAGATCATGCCCTAAAATGAAATGGCAAAATAGATAAATAATGTAGATATAAAACATATACATCATGGTGGCCCCACGATCATGATCCATCCAATGGGGCTCCTCGTGTCATGGACTAGGATTGTATAGTACGTCCGAATTATATACTGTATGAAAAGGTTTATATGTTTATTCATTTTCCTAGCTCATTTTAGGGCATGAGCCAAAAATAAGGCAAATCCAAATATCAAGTGGACCATACAGAGAAAACAACGGTGATTGAACACACAATATTAAAAACTCTTTGGGGGCTACAAAAAGTTTTGGATCAAGATGGTATTGGTGTTTTGTTAGTGCACTGATTCGTGCACCTTTTTTGTCAATTATGTGAGTCGATTTGTATATTATACAGTTGGTTGAGCCCTTGAAAGCTGAATACCAAAGATATACGAAGACTTAAAGCATCAAGGAAGTGAAGAACAAATAAATGAGATAACTTAGTGATCCTAACTTTAAACCTAAAACAACTTTAACCTATAAATGATCCTAATCTTAATAGGTAAACATTGTTTGTTCATCCCTTAGCCTCAGGAGCCCAATTAGAACTTGATAAGTAATGTTAAAAGAGGAGTTAAGCTTCGTGAAATCATATGTGTAAAACAACAGTTTTAGAGTGAATCTCGATTCTATTGATAGGACTCGATGGAATTGAAATACTACTCGATGACATCGAGTAGGAAGCGTAAAAACTATCCAGCAACATTTCAGCTAGAAATTCATATTGCTCAATCCCAACGAGGACCATCTCGATCCTATCAATGGACCTTCGATCCTATCAAAGGGCTCTTTGATTCGATTGATAGAAACATTAACCAATTGTTTTATAGCTATTGGAACACGGTTTCTTATAAAAAGGTTTTCGGTTCTTAGGCTAAAAGATGACTTTTTAGTGCAAATAAAAATTAAGTGATTCTCTACTCATATCTCACATCATAATCCTCCACATCAATAAGATTTAATTAATATTATTAAGCTTTATGACTCTAATGAGGATTCCAACCTCCGTATTGAAGATGAACTTAATTTCCACATTCTTTACATATTAAACACTACTTTCATTAGTATAACATTGTCTATATCCTCTAGGAAGATCCACATAGGTGAATCCTCTAATATTTTAATTTTTTATTAGTTGTAGGAGATTTGTCATCCGCCCTTGCCTTGGTCACCTCATTGGTACATCAAATGCAAGATGAACGTTCGTAGGAATGGAGCAATTAAGGAGTAGATTCAAACAAGGGAGAGCTTTGAATAAGGAACTTAAGCAAGGGTATAACAGGGTCTTGATCTAACAAGTTGTCATTTGTAAGAGTCAACATACACTATTTCATTGTGTAGGATTGAATGTAAGAGTTTATGACCTAAACTCGATATGTTCTTGTGTAAGACCTAGACTCTTGTACATGGTCAAATTCACCGATACGGGTGTGTACGTAGTCTATTGAGCATGAGTGTATACGTGTTAGTCTCCATGTAAGCCTCCGGAGGGAGTGTACGTAGGTCCTTAGATTAGGACCACTAATGGTTGTTGGTTAGCCGATAGAAAATCAATTTAGTTTCCATAGGAGCCACCGACATCGGTGAGTACGTGGGTAAGTCATCGTGTAGGCTCGTGAAGAAGTGTACGCTTTTAAAGGTTAGAGGTAAACCTAATTTAAAACATTTGATAGTGAATACTGGTACACTCGAGGAGAGTGCGTCCGTTGGGAGTGGAGTAAGGAAACTGAATCACTATACATGCTTATGTTTATGATTGCGTTTTAGCACAATTGTATTATTTCTTATATGAATGATTAGTTAAATTATATGTATGCTTGAATTGAATTTTATGCTGGGCACTTAACTTGCAAAGCATACATAAGTTCACAATCACCCTATAGACTAGTTATTTAATTGTCATATCTTTGTAGTCTACATGATTGGACCCACTTTGGCTTGAAATCCTTAGTTTTAATTTGCCTTGATTAGTTTAATTGGTAAATTAGTTTAAGTAGGCAATTGTAATGTTAATTGTAGATTTTTTAAATGGGTCGTAATCACCCCCTTTAAGACTTGATCATAATTTTATAGCTTCGCTAAGCATTCACGTATGTCATTGTAGACATTTATCCCAGTATACAATTTTAATTGACATTAAAGAGGGTAACTCTTGAAGAGCGTAACTGGCTAGAGCTGATTCAAAGGGGCTTTAGAATTATGTTTACCCATGAGGGTTCATGAGGGCTTAATTTTTAAATCAGAGCATTTCAGTTTCATTGGGAAAATACGAGTATTAGAGCATTATTTTGTGCTTAATAGGTATATTTGAAGATTTTAGCCTATTTTCTTTTGATAATTTAAGTTTTAAAATTATTTGATTTTAATATCATATGTTTTTAGTTTAGACTATCATTGGTCGTTATTCTTGATATGAATATCTTTTGAGCGGTTATGCTTCATGCATTTAATGTTTATATGCACCCTATAATTATGCATTTAATGTTTACATGCACCCTATAATTCATTGTAAGTATGTGCTTATAGTAATATATATGACTTATAGAGTTTTCTCATATTATATATATTTTTATTAGTATATTCTTGAAATTAAATCTTTGTCAAATACTGATAAAAAGGGAGAGAAAGTCCCATAAAAAAGTAAAATTCTGTTTTATAGGATTTGTTTATTGTTGTAGGAAATTGATGAAGATAGTTAAGGAGAGTAATTATGAGGGAGCAATGCGGTCTTACATGTCTTATTATATTCAAGTTGTAAATTTTTATAATATTGGACATATAATATTTGAGTTGTTTTGGTTTGTCATTGGTATAGACCATGATAAGGTCTGGGCTAGGTTTTAGTCACATAATTGACAATGGGAGAGATTGTAAGCGTACTGATTTGTGCACTTTATTTATCAATCACATGAGTTTGTGTGTCATGCAGTTGGTTGAACCCTTTGAAGTTGAAGACCAAAGATACATGAAGACTTAAAGCACCAAGGAAGTAAAAAATAGGTAAACACGGTGCTTTGGTGACCCTAACCTTAGACTTAAAACAACCTTAGCCTTCAGATAATCTTAACTTTAATAAATAAATCTTGTTTGATCATCCTTTAAACTTAGGAAATCAATTAGAACATGATAAGTAAGGTTGAAAGAAGTGTTAGGTTGCTATGAAATCATATATAAAAAACAACAGTTTTCGAGTGAATCATGATCCTGTCGATAGATTGTCGATAAGACTCAATGGGATCGAAGTTCCACTCGATGCATGAAAACTATCTAGCAATATTTCAGCTGAAAATTCATATCCTGTCGATGACCATCTCGATCCTATCGAAGGACCTTTGATCTCATCAAAGGGCCATTCGATCCGATCGATATATTCGTTAATTTGACTGGGAAGTTTTAGTGTTAATTTGCCTTGATTGGTTTAATTAGTTTTAGAAGACAATTGTGATGGGAATGCATACGCCGCTCGCTACTCAACTGGTTTAATTAGTTTTCTCTCGGGATCGTTCATAAATTAGGATAAGTACATGGCCATTAATTGTACTGAGCAAAATTGTGAGAACTCTAACAAACACATAGCGAATATGTGTGCGGCTTCTCTGACTCTGTTATCTAGGAATAACTATTTCAACGCTACAACTACCAGTCATTTCGATAGAGTTTTGAGATACTTACACTAAGGGAAGATTAAAATCGAAAGATATATTTCTTTATGCATATAAGCTGATTATTCTAGCAGAAATGTTTAATTGAGGAAAAAAATATTTTAAAAATTAAGTAGGGGATTGTTGCGAAAATATTGATTTTAAATATATTTTAATATAATATATATATATATATATTATAAAAAGGTTTGAAAAATACCTTTTTTGTGGGTTTTGGGAATAGTCCCACATTGAAAAAAGAGGAGAAGAAAAAGTACTTTATATAAGAATGGTGGAGTATTATAATACTTACCCACATGATCCAAAGGAGAAAGGAACTTGTGGTGTTCCAATGCGTAGCACTGGAACACCCGCGCGGGCGCGTTCGCACTAGGGCTCGGTCTCGGGTTCGGTGAGAGGGTGTGGGCATGTGAGGCAGTGTGGCTGTAGAGGCGCTAGTGGCGCACTTTGCACTTAAGCAAACTGGAGCGAGACCTATGCGAGTCGTGGTGTGACTAAGTGGCTAAGGGGGATGGCTGACTAAAGGGGATATTAGAGGACTGAATGAGAGTCCTCTAGTATATATAGAGAGCTGAAAAAGAGCTGTTAAGCAGATCTATAACAGCTGTGCCATTAGTGCAGGGTCCAGCTATAATTGCTGCATTGCTAGGCCAACAACTAGAAAACAGCTAGCTGTTGTCTCACAACAGTCAGTATGCAGCAGCTTAATAGCCCATGCACAACAGTCAGAAAATGGTCATAAAATGGCTAGTTTTCTCCAACAGCTAGAAAACGGTCATGGGATTTATTTCCCTGGACCATAACCCCCAACCACCATCGCCTATAAAAGGATGATCTAGATGGGTTTCCATACCATCTCTCAACATACTCTAGTAGACTTATACCAACTGAGACAGCCCACCACTCCTCTCCTATACTCTAGTGATTCCAGTAAGACAGCAAAGGTTGAATCTTTGCTTGAAGAACAGACCAACGGTGCAGTCTAGAACGGTTCAACTAAACCAATGTGTAAGACCCGTATCCTAGTTTGTACCGTTCCGTTAGCTTCCGCGGTCCTTCCGGTCGAATTTCGGCAACCTTCACACCGTATCTGACGTTTGCACGCGATCTTAAACCGGGTCCTGCATACCTAAGTCGGTTTGAACTGAAACTTGTATTATAGCGACCGCATTATTGCCGCGGTTCTAACACCGTGACTTGCGCACCGAACCGATACCCAGGCCAGGAAATGTGGGCCTGCGTTCATTCCGAAGAAACGCCACGCGTTGTGATTATCGAGGGAATCTCTACGATATGGCCCATCAATCAATGTCAAGTACAAGCCTTACTCCAAGTACAACAACCCATCCCTACTTTTTTCAAAAGTTTACTCTCTCTCCACCTCACCATTCCCCTTTACACAATTTCAACTACAACCATACATTTTTTACCAATTTTCAACCCAACCCATACCTTTCCTTACATCACCCCATCCATATTATTCCCATCACCTCACTTCCTCTCTTATTTCTCAAATCTCTCAAGCAACCCAAAATTCCAACGTCCAAACACTCTCTCTCAACTCTAAGTGTGGCCTACTCTCTCATCTCCCATCTCAACCATTCATCTTTCATCAACCACCATCAAAAGGCAAGGCAAGAAGTATAGAAGGATAAGGGAGCAAGGAGGAGGCCTAGAGGTGGGTGATCCACCGTTAATTTCAAATTTTAGGGTCCACTTGTTGTGAGACCCACTTGATGTATGTGTTATATCAATGGAGGGCCCATAGTGGCGGGGTCCCTCCTCTCCATCACCGTCTCTCTTATTTCTCTCTCTCTCTCTCTCTCTCTCTCTCTCTCTCTCTCTCTCTCTCTCTCTCTTTCCATTGTGATGGTGTGGATCCCACCAAAATGTGTGATATCTATTCCGTTCATCAACATCAGACGGTGTGGCCCACCCTATTGTAGGTGAAGGTCTGCACCATCCACTGTTGAAATGGATCCAATGCCCTTCTTGTTATATGTTATATTTTATATAATATATATATATATGATATATAATATAATATATTATATATATAATATAAGATATATATATATATTATATATGTATATAGGCGTAGGTGGGCCACATGCATATGAAGCCCCACCATGATGCCTGTGTTTGCACCGTCCAGCGTCCCTGGACGCTAAACATGGGTTGGCTAACATGGAGCACTGACGTGGGTGTGTACTTCAAGCTAGCAAAAAAATATATATACATATATAAAGGTGCTTTTGGGGTGGGCTGTTCATGTAGGCCCCACCTTGATGTATATATATAATCCAAGCCCTCCATTCCATTCTCTAGCTCATTTTAGGCGTTGAGCCAAATTTTGGGACCAAACCGACTCTAAGGCGGGCCATACCATAGGAAATAGCAGTATTACCATTGAAACCCACTTTGATCCTTCTATTCGCCAAAAACACGTTGCATATTGGTCTCATTCCGTCAATCATGGGCCGTAGAATCCAATGGCTGGGTCGGATCGAACTAATGTGGGCCCTATCATGGAAAAACCGCAGAAAAACAGAATTTAAAAAAAAAAGAGAAGCAGCACTGACGCTGCTGCAGAGCGTCCGCAGGCAACGCCTGCGCCTGATGCACGGACTGATGAGCTAGGCCCACGACCCCAGCTGTGGGCCTCGCCGTGATGCGTTTCAAACATCAACGCCATGCATTGGGTGGGCCCCTAGGGCAGTGGCCCCCCCGCCAAAAATTGGCCGTACACGGAACTCAGGTGGGCCATACCATCTAAAATCATGTGAAGACATGCTTAAAACATATAAAATCACTTAGTGGGGTCTACCTGAAATTTGGATGTGGTTGAAACTTGGTCTGAACCCTCAACCAAGTGGGATGCACCTAATGAGTGGGCTGGATTTGTGAACCACATCACGGTGGGCTCCCTGTCCACGTGATAAAAAATAAAAAAAAAAAAATAAAAAATATCACGGTGGGCTCCCTAACCGTGTGACCCTATCAACAGGTTACATGACAAATAAACATTACGGTGGGCCCCAGTCCCACCCAGGTCCACGTGGCCTTGTGAATAGATTGGATGTAAATGAACGTTATGGTGGGCCCTGGTCCACGTGACCTTATGTACAGGTTGGATGTAAATAAACATTATGGTGGGCCCTGGTCCACGTGACCTTATGCACAGATTGGATGTAAATAAACATTACAGTGGGCCTAGGTTGGGTGGAAAATAAACATTACTGTGGGCCCCAGGTCTGAGCGACCTTATCAATGCGTTGGATGGAAAATAAACATTATGGTAGGCCCCACATGGGACCCACTTGTGTATGTATTGTAATCCACACCCTCTATTAGTGTGGGCTCCATCATGATGCATGTGTTTCATCCAAATCGTCTAACCATTTTGGATATAATTTAAGGCCCATTGTTGAGGCCCATCTTAATGTATTGGTAGTCCTTGTTGAGGCCCACCTTGATTTGTATAAGGCCCATATTATGAGGCCCATTGTGATGTATGCAAAGCCCATGTGACTAGGCCCATCTTAATGCATTTGTGGCTCGTCGTTGAGGCCCACCTTGATATATATATATATATATATATAGACGAGACCCATGTATGAGGCTCATCGGTCAAGGCCCAATAGAACGTATATAAGGCCCATTGTAGTGATTCCACCATGGTATATGTGTTAATTTTATAGCGGGCTATACCTTGGGAGCAATGATGGTTTGATGTCCACATTGTAAGGATGATGTTGGTTAGATGTCCGCATTGTCACTCTCTCCCTAGGACCCATTAATAGGCCCTTACCTATAGCATATAGGCCGTCTAGGCCCATCTTCGTTTTGATCAGAGCCCATCACCACATAACATGTATAGTATAGATGTATGATTCATGATCATACGCATCATATGTATGCCTGATATGAGAAGTGACCGATCATAGCATATGCCTTTGGGCAGATCATTTATGGGCTCCCTGACAGGCGGAGTTGCCCCACATGAGCACTCGGTACGCGCAGGATTGTTGCATGTCTGATAGCATGATTCATATATTTGCATTAATGTGATTGTGATTTCTGTATGCCTTAGTGACATGAGGGCCATAGTCTCCACAGACACATCGTGGGTGGCTGGATTGGATACCGAAAATATTGTTACTAAGCATCGGGGCACCACAGATGTCCTTGGGTGAAAATTTTTAAACCCGATGGTACCAAAGGATGACTCCAACGTCGAGACCGAGTGGATATATGAGCACACGAGGGCCGAATACCAGGAGGTCGCGTTTCTCACTGTGTCGCGGTCGGTTGGAAAGGGGTGTGGCCTTACTCGCCCGAGGGTAGGGGGCAATATTAGGCTGAGTTTGAATAGCTCATGAATGGGTCTGCTATCGACGTGCCGGATAGGTATTGACAGACTATTAGCCAGGCGGATAGTGAGGTTTCTTACGCTCACTTGGACTGTGCGGCTAGGAGAGCGGCAGTGCCACTTGGAGTGTACTAAACTCCGGTGATTATCCAAAATGAGAACTGTATTGATATATGATGAGGATTGGCATGCTTGAGTTGCATCTCGCATCGCATGGCCGTGTTATGGCCGATAGCATTCTTATCTTGCATCGCATAGCCTTGGTACGGCTGATTGCATTCATGTACTCATCAGCATGATTCTACATTACTCTGACCTTGTATTCTGAGCACGCTTATATTACGCACACACTTACACTACCCTCTAAGCTTTCTATAAGCTTATGCACGATTGATGCGTGCAGGTGACGCTAGGACGCAGTCGCAGCCATAGTCTCGCCGCAGTTGGAGCGTGCAGCCGAGCTTCTAAAGTTTTGTTACTTTCACTATATTGTATTTTCCCTTCATGCGCATTGTACTCAAAAGTTTTTGATCATTGTAGATTTTGTGATGGTGTTCTTGTGGTTATTGTTCGTGGGTTATGCTTATGGTTATGCTCATTATGAATCAGACTGATGATTATAAATCCTCCTTGTAGTATTCGAGGATCGGAACCTGGTGTATGAGTACCGGGAGCCGAGAATGGGGTACTACGGAGGTTGTTGGCGCTGGATTCAGCGATCGAGAATTTTGTGAGCCCGGTTTCCAAGTTCAGGGCGTGACACAATGGCTGAAGAATTGACCAATGTAGTGGTCTAAATCACATATTCTTCTTCTCTCTTTTTCTTCTGGGATTTTTCCTTTTTTATTTCTGTCAGACTGTGTAACAGAGTTCCATTAGTGAGCCTTCGTATTTCCTGAACACAGACCCACATCAGGCTTGTCGTATCCTAGAAGTGGTTTGCCTGTAACCTATCAGCATACTCAATTCACTTGAGTAGGGGCCAATAACGCTTTAAGGACAACGTCTCAGACGTGCTTCAGCCTGTCATTATTCAAGCTAATTTTTTTATTTTCGGTTTCCACATTATACAAAAATAATATTAATCTGTATAATTTCCAATAGAATGCATATGTTGCTCCCTACTCAACTACTTTCGCTACTCTTTTTTGTCTCCCTCATTGACTTGTGTCGCGAAGCTCTCCTTGTCTTGCCATCAATAAGTCCCTCGTTATAGGGTGAGTTTTGTACATAGCCCGTGCCCTTGCCCTTGTTAGTGAAGGATGGATCATTCCGTATATTTCACGAAGATAGAGTCGACATGTTAATTGAATAATTTTTAAACCGGTCCTAATTACCTCTCTTTAAGAGTTAAGTATAATCCTATCGCTTCATCGAGCTTCCATACATGTCATGGTGGACGTTTATCACCATGCAATTTCAAGTTTTCCCTTATCTAGATTTGTATGACCTAATCAACGTAACAATGAGCTTTGGAAGTTTTTAATGGTGCGCACGCAACCACCGTTGTTTGTTGTGGTGTGGTCCAATGAGATTTGGATCTTAGCCCATGCCATAGAATGAGCTGGCAAATGGATGGACGGCGTGGATAAAACACATACAACATTGTGGTGGTTGGCGTTATGTGGTACAATACTCCAACGGGGTCCTCATATCATAGCACGAGATGGAAAAATGGATGGACGGTGTACTTCCCACAAACATCTTCTGACCGTAGGAACTTCCTTCTAATGTACGCATCTCAGGTGAATTAGACCGTTGAATACTTGTCATTTGACCGTCCATTGGGGAAGTGGACACGTCTCTTGTGAATTCGACCGTTGAACACTTATCATTTGACCGTCCATTAGCTATCCGCCCATGAGAGGTGGCTGCTGAGATGTCGTCGTTTTGATTGGAGCCTCATTTTCTGCAATGTATACAGTTTGGGAATATATGTCCACAAATGCGCGAAAAGTACAAAAAACAGAAAAAAGCGCCTTGCTAGACGCTGCAACCCGCCTACGGTATACGTACATGGCTTACGTGCACGCCGACCCAGGTTGTCCATATCTTCGGTCCCACCGTGGATGGGCCCTAGACCGTGAACCAGAAAAATCAACACGTGCACTCGAAAATAGACAATTGACCTGTTGTTCCTAGCCGTCCATTTCTACAGTCAACATGTCGCCACCTGATAGGGGACTCACCTGATTTTTTCAGCCAGGGCCTGTTCAACGTGTATCCTGATTTTGCACACGTGTGCCGCTTCTTCAAACATCCGGATTGGGTACTACCCGCACCAAGACATAGCTAGAGACGGATAATCCTCAGAGGTTCTGTGGGGCTCACCGTGATGTATGTGTTTTATCTACGCCGTTCATACAGTTTTATAAATAATTTTAGGTGATAAACTAAAAAATGAGGCAAATCTAGTGCTCAAGTGGACCACACCACAGGAAATAGTGAGGATTGAATGTCTACCGCTGAAAACTACTTGGGGCCATAGAAGTTTTAGATCAAGCTTCATCATGGATTAATTGACCTTATGAACAGGTTCGATGGAAAATAAACATCACGATGGGCCCAAATAAGGTTTCAACGGTGGGGATCATTGTCACCATTGCTTCCCACGGTGTGGTCCACTCGAGCCTTCAATCTGCATCTTTTTGGGGCCATGCCCTGAAATGATCTAAAATGGCTGGACGGAGTGGATAAAACACATATATCATGGTGGGCCATGAGCCCTTGACAGGACCGTCCGTCTCAGGGCCTGGTGGGCCATGAGTTTCATTTAATTTGCAGTGTGTGAGAGCAACTAATTTGGTAGTTCAGTGAACTACCAAACCGAGCTCCTTTTTCCGTATCATTTTAGGGTAGGATATGATCCCGAAAATGAAAGAATATCCAAATCTCAGGTGGACCATACTATAGTAAACAGTGGTAATTGATCATTAATGGACCATGTAAGTTTTGGATCAAGCTGATATTTATTATTAGAACTTCATCCGGGTTTACTTGATCCTATCAAGAGGTTGGAGTGCAAATAAACATTACGGATTCATTACAGTGAGCCCTGAGAAGTTTTTAATGGTGGGGCGTGGTCCACATGAGATTTTGATCTTATTCGTTTTTGGGCTGATGCCCTAAAATAACCTTAAAAAGCGTATGAATTGGATATAGAATACATACTTCAAAGTAGGCCCCAAGGAAAGGGCCGCACCCTCTTGGGTGAGGCGTGGCTCACCTAATCCACTCCCTCAAAAATCAGGCAGATCCCGTGCTCAAGTTGGCCACACCACAGTTTTACTGTAGTGACACAGACACCTACCACTGAAACCTTCCTGGGACTATAGCCATGTTTATATTCCATCCAACCCGTTCATAAGGTGAGTCTCACCAGGATGAAGGTAAAACCAAAATATCAAGTTGGATCCAAAACTTTGGTAGGCACAAAGAATGTTTCAATTGTGGACCCCATCTCCACTGTTTCTGGTAGTGTGGCCCACTTGTGTTTCGGATCTACATGATTTTTTTTTATCTCGTACTAACATGATCCGTAGAACTTCATGGACGGACAAAATTTCATAAAAACATTCTGGTGGGCCCTAGATATCTTTTTATTTTACGGGCTTCCCACTGTTGCAGAATATTTCACGGGCTCCACATGCGAAGGAAATTCGCGTACCATTCCTCGTCGGTGGCTGCCGAGAAATTTACGACCGTTGGCCCTATCTTTTATCCAGCGGTTTTTTTGAAGCAATACAAACTTAGAATACGCACTTTGACCTGCTCGTACCGAGTCGGAATTTCAGGACGAAAATACCCCTCCCTTTGACGGAAACGGATTCGGTACTCCCCCTGCTACCAGCTAATGGCGGACGGTCGGTGGTCCGTGGGCCCCACCATGATGTATACTTTTCATCCATGCCGTCCATATATTTTTCCACATCATTTTATGATATGAGACGAAAAATGAGATATATCCAAATCTCAAGTGTACTACATTATAGGAAACAATGTTGAATGAGTGTCAACCATTAGAAACATTTAGGGGGCCCACTGTGATGTTTGTGAGAAATCCTCCCCGTCTAAGTTCATTCATAAGGTCACAAAGACCTGAATGAAGAGGAAAAACAAATTTCATAATGGTCCAAAACTTCTGTAACCCCTAAAAGGGTTTCAATGGTAGACGGTTCAATTCCCCACCACCTTTTACAGTGTGGTCCACTTGATAGTTAAATCTATCTTATTTTTCGTCTCAAGCCTTAATATGAGCTCGCCAAATAGATGGACGGTTTGGATATAACACAGACCTCATGATGGGACCCACAAAAGCAACATTACAAAAAAATAAAAATAAAAATTCACATACTGCCGCGGCACTGTTATTTATTTATTTTACATGGGGAACTTTTTCTCCCTTACATTTTTCTCTAATACATAATTATGTAAATATGTATATATAAGTATATAAAAATATTTTCCTATCTTTTTATTCATTTTTTTGTCTATATATTTAACAAGCATATCTCCTAAGTTAGAATGATTTTTTTTTTCACACACCCCCACACACTCACACTAGTGGAATTTCACCACCTATGGATACTTGAATGCTTGACCGGGTGTTGAAACTCCTAATAGTCTACCACCCGAGCGAGGCAAACCTGAAAATGAGCGGGGCAAACATGAAAATGAGCGGGGCAAAATGAAATATAAGCGGGGCAAACTAGAAAAATAGCGGGGCAAACTGAAATATGAGCGGGGCAAATAAGAAAAACAGCGGGGCAAATTAGAAAAACAGCGGGGCAAACTAAAATATGAGTGGGGCAAATAAGAAAAACAGCGGGGCAAACTGAAACATGAACGGGGCAAAATAGAAAAACAGCGGGGCAAACTGAAATATGAGTGGGGCAAACAAGAAAAACAGTGGGGCAAACTGAAATATGAGCGAGGCAAA
This sequence comes from Magnolia sinica, assembly GCF_029962835.1. Lineage (NCBI taxonomy): Eukaryota > Viridiplantae > Streptophyta > Magnoliopsida > Magnoliales > Magnoliaceae > Magnolia > Magnolia sinica. The sequence continues at coordinate 130,507,132 of NC_080574.1, read as the reverse complement.
CTAGAAAAACAGCCGGGCAAATTGAAATATGAGCGTATCACACATATAAGACATTTGAAAATGCACCGTATCATATTTGACACATGCAAAACATTTACATATTATAATTGTCCCAACCTTGGATAGATGGTTAAGTAACTGTGGTTGACTCTTTTACAACCATCTATTTTATTTCTGAAAAGTCCTCCAATTGAATTGTTGGAATTCTTGGATCTGTGTAACTTGTGGCTTATAAGCCATTAGTCGTAATTCAAAGTGTATGATAAGGGACGCGGATTGTGTGGAACTTGAATGCTTACCATTGAAAATTTCTAGAGGGCCACAAAAGTTTTGGATCAAAATGATATTTGTTTTTTTCGCTTCATCTAGGTTTGTGATCTTATGAACATATTTGGATGACTAATATGTGGACCCTAACAAAGTTTCAACGGTGGCTTTCTATAGTGTAGTCCACTTAATCTTTGGATGGCGTGGATAAAATGAGCTGGCAAAATAAATGGATGACATGGATAAACAGATACAGATATATATCACAGTTAGAGTTGTACACAAGCAGCCTAAGCTCAATAACTCGCTCGACTTGGCTCGAAAAAGCTTGACTCGACTCGGATCGAAACGCTGTTCGAACCGAGTCAAGCCATATTTTGGGTGCTCGGAAAATTTCGAGTCAAGTCCGAGCTGGACGTAGCTCGACTCGGTATTAAGCTCGACTCGACTCGACTCGACTTTAAGTTAGTATATAAAAGATTTTTAAAAAACCCTACCCAGTCACCCGACCCTACCCAGTATGCCTAAACTAGCAACCCCACCTGTTCTCCATCCTTTTCGCCGAAATCGCCCAAATCTCCATCCTTACGAGTTCCGCCCAATACTCTGTGCCCGGTGACATTCCCTTTTCCAGCGTCTGTCTGGACGAGCTTCTCTTCGAAAGTGAGTCCTATCCTCCACTCTCTCCATTTTTTCCGGTCGTCTGAGTAGCGGAACCCATCCGACCAGTGACCACTGGCCGGACTCGAACGCAGTTCAAACTCGACTGAGTTGAGCACGAGCTGCTGTTCCGAGCTCGAAAGCCGATCCGAGCCGAGCACGAGCTGAGACTCGAGCATGAGCTATGCACTTTTTTCTCTTTTTTATTTTTATTTTTTACGTGGAGAACATTTTCCCCCTTACATTTTTCTATAATACATAATTATGTAAATATGTATATATAATTATATAAAAATATTTTTCTATCTTTTAATTCATTTCTTTGTCTATTTATTTAATAAGCATATCTCCCAAACTAAAATGATTTACTTAACTTACCACATATGATTTTGGGGTAGGAGAAGCTAATTTAGCCAACCAACCTAGTTATTTTCCAAGATTCTACCGGGTCGGTGGTCGAAAATCCATTTCATTCAGTTCGTGGTCAATTTTAATCACTTCGCAGTCAAACTGAAAATTCAGCGGGGCAAACATGAAATTGAGTGAGGCAAACATGAAGTTGAGCGAGGCAAACATAGGTCTACGTTTAAAAGGACATGTATCGGCAATCCCATGGATCTTAAACACAATCCACTAACATCACCATTATTACCTTAAAATTGATCCCATCCCTTGGTTGGACAGATTGGAAGGTAAAATCCCGGGATATGCCGGGCGTGCCAAACAGACCCAGTGAACTTGTCCCGGGATATAGCAATCCCATGGATCTTTTTCCAATCCACTAACACCACCATCATTACCTTAAATCCATCCCATCCCTCCTAATCCCATGGGATTCGCCCGGCCAAACAGGCCCTTACTGGAACGGAGCGAAGAAAGGGGGTGAAAACGGCAACAGTGAAAGTAGAAAATCAACGGGCAAACATGAAATTGAGCAGGGAAAACTAGAAAATCAGCGAGGCAAACTAGAAAATCAGCTGGGCAAATATAAAATTGAGCAGGGGAAACTAGAAAATCAGCGGGGCAAACTAGGAAATCAGCGGGGCAACACATGAAATTGGGTGGGGAAACTAGAAAATCAGCGGGGCAAACTAGGAAATCAGCGGGGCAAACTAGGAAATCAGTGGGGTAAACATGAAATTGAGCGAGGGAAACTAGAAAATCAGTGGGGCAAACATGTTCAATACCCCTCCGATGAAAACGGAGGGGTATTAAACATGATGTATTACAAATAAAACATCATTGTGGGCGTAGCAAGCTTAATCGAATTGCGTACTGAGTTAGTCAGTACGTTCCTATGGTACTAAGTAAACTCAATTGGGCCCACATTGAATGTATGTAGTATATCCACGCAGTCCATCCGTTTTTCCATCTAATTTTAGCGGTTTAGCCCCAAATTGAAGCATATCAAAAGATCAAGTGGATCATACCATGAGAAAACAGTGGGCATAATGATTTCCACCATTGAAACCATAGTGGGCCCAACAGTGATGTTTGTTTGTTATCAAACTTATTCATAAGATCATACAGACATGGATTAATAGAAAACACAATTATAAGCTTGATCCAAAACTTCTGTGGCCCCTAAAAAATGATCAACATTAGAAGTTCAATTCAAAATTTCATTTAGTGTGGTCCATTTGAACATTAGATATGTTTAGATTTATTGGCTCAAGCCATTAATTTATCTGTTAAGTTTGCCCCGCTGATTGTCTAGTTTGCCCTGCTGAATTTCATGTTTGCCTCGCTGATTTCCTAGTTTGCCCCGCTGATTTTCTAGTTTCCCTCGCTCAATTTCATGTTTGCCCTGCTGATTTCCTAGTTTGCCCCGCTGATTTTCTAGTTTCCCCCTCTCAATTTCATGTTTGCCCCGTTGATTTTCTAGTTTCCCCCGCTCGATTTCATGTTTGCCCCGCTGATTTCCTAGTTTGCCCCGTTGATTTTCTAGTTTGCCTGCCCCGCTGATTTTCTTGTTTGCCCGCTAATTTTCTAGTTTCCCCCGCTGATTTCAGTCTCGTTTCTTTCACCCCTTTCCACTGCGTTGTTTTCACTGTTGCCGTTCTCACCCCCTTTCTTAACTTCGTTCCATTAAGGGCCTGTTTGGCCGGGCGAATCCCATGGGATTAAGAGGGATGAGATGGATTTTAAGGTAATGATGGTGGTGTTAGTGGATTGGAAAAAGATCCATGGGATTGCTATATCCCGGGATAAGTTCACTGGGTCTGTTTGGCACGCCCGGCACATCCCGGAATTTTACCTTCCAATCCGTCCAACCAAGGGATGGGATCAATTTTAAGGTAATAATGGTGATGTTAGTGGATTGTTTTAAGATCCATGGAATTGTTGATATATGTCCTTTTAAACGTAGACCTATATTTGTCTTGCTCAACTTCATATTTGCCTCGCTCAATTTCATGTTTGCCTCGCTAAATTTCCAGTTTGACCGTAAAGTGATTGAAATTGACCGCGAACTGAATGAAATGGATTTTCAACCATCGACCCGATGGAATCTTGGAAAATAACTAGGTTGGTTGGCTAAATTAGCTTCTCCTACCCCAAAATCATATGTGCTAAGTTAAGTAAATCATTCTAGTTTAGGGGATATGCTTGTCAAATAAATAGACAAAAAATGAATTAAAAGATAGAAAAATATTTTTATATACTTATATATACATATTTACATAATTATGTATTATAGAAAAATGTAAGGGAGAAAAAGTTATCCCTGTAATTAAAAAAAAAAAAAGCCAGACTGCCGCGGCACTACCACCGGTTTGGCGGCAGGTTCGGCGGCAGTATGTAGAGTTTTTTTTTTTTTTTTTTACTACGTTGCTTTTGTGGGTCCCATCATAAGGTCTGTGTTATATCCAAACCGTCCATCTATTTGGCAAGCTCATATTAAGGCTTGAGATGAAAAATAAGATAGATCTAACTATCAAGTGGACCACACTGTAAAAGGCAGTGGGGAATTGAATCGTCTACCATTGAAACCCTTTTAGGGGTTACAGAAGTTTTGGATCATTATGAAATTTGCTTTTCTTCTTCATCCGTGTCTTTGTGACCCTATGAAAGAACTTAAATGGAGAGGATTTCTCACAAACATTACAGTGGGCCCCACCTGAGTTCTGATCGCCGGACCGTCCGTCAGCGCTCGTCTCTGCACGCCAGCCAGAGGAAGGCAGGGGTATTTTCATCCTGAAATTCCGACTTCGTGCAAGGAGGTCCAAGTGCATATTCTGAGTTTGTTTTGCTTCAAAAAAACCGCTGGATAAAAGGTAGGGTCCACAGTCGTAAATTTCTCGTGGCTGCCAGTCTGGCAACGAAACAATTGGATTCCCTGTCGAGTTTCGTAGTCTGCGGGATACCGTATGAGGTGAGCTCTCGTCTTGTATAGTATGAAGCAATGGGCCACACCATCCCAATTGGGTCCCACATAATACTTACCTAGTGTCATATATATAAGATGATCTGAACCGTTTAAATTTCTTCTTCCATCGATGATGGATCTTATACAGTCCATTAGACCAATTGAATGTTTTCCTAATATCCAATCGGTAGCCATCAAACTGATGGTTGAAATGACGTCGTTAGCGATCCATATTTACAGGGCCATACGGATGGTTGAGATAGTCCAAACAATGGATATCTGGATCATGGGAGCCGCAGCTTAATCTCACCATACTGTGCCGTTTTTATTTGCACCAACGTATGACATGTGTAAGATGTTCCAGCCATTGAAAATGTAGGTCTCATTACAAGTATCAGTTGGTACAAAAATTGTTCCAATCCATTCATCAGGTGGGCCAAACTTATATGTGTTGACAGATGCCTTAAATATGTGCTACTCAACCGGTCGAGAGCCTGGCTCGACCGATCAAGTGGGCCACTCGACTAGTCAAGGGCTGTTCGACTCAAAGTCCAGCGATTTGGGTTTTCTAGTATCCGGGCTACTCGACCAATCGAGGGGATGGATCGACCTGTCGAGGGGGTCCCTCGACCAGTTGAGGCCTCGGCTCGACTAGTCGAGGTTACACAGATTCTGCGCGGACTGCATAAATTTGAAGCAGTTTCCAAACTTTTCCATACTAGGTGCGTAAGTGGAGTTTCTTAAACTATAAATAGGGGTCTCTAGTGCTATTTTAAAGTATTCTAAGGCTTTCTAAAGGTATTCTAAAGGGTTATAGGGTTATTATAGGGTATAACAAGGGTAAGTTTGAGGTTGTTCGAATCGGGTAAGTTATCTCTCTTTGTAATTGATGTTTTCATAGTGGAGATCTGTCGTTTTGTGACATGATTTTTTTCCGAAAGAATTTTCCACGTTAAATCTGTGTGTACTCTTATGTGTGCTTGGTGCTATTGTATTGCTAGCCTAGATCTAGATCTATGTGATTCCGCATGCCAAAATCCCAACAGTATGTTAGTTGGGATCGTCGGCTATCCATCATTTCTATATTGTACCCCACCTTATGAATAAATCAACCCTATTTTCACGACAGACAATCTTAATGATGGGGCTGGCCTTTTAACGGATAAGATTTTACCCACATGTCACACGATTGGCAAGAAAAATTTGCAGTTGGGTAAGCTTACGGTACATGAAGCAGTACCAGATTACATCTCTTCTTTAATTCGAGGGGCCTACAAAATGAGTGATGACCCAGTCCCCTTGCATTGTGGGGCACGTCTTGCCTCAATCGCCATGAACCTTTGCACCTGTAATGTAGGTTGGTAATCTAGACCGTCCATCTAATAGGGCGCAGCTTTGAATGTCCTGTGTTTGAAAAACACGCTAAGCAGACGATGCCGGTCATGACTTTCCATGTTGAATGTTGACTGTCAACCATTTTTAGTTTCTGACGGGCTGGGTTAGACGCAAGTCCTTAGCTCATGGGCTGGACTTATACATGCTGCAGTGCCACCGCCCTTTGACACCCTGTCTCAAATGATCTAATCCGTTTATATGACTGACTCACCTTGACGGTGTAGTTGGAATATTTTTCAATCCGTTAATCACCGTCTCTTTTACTTTAAATATGGACAGGACATGGTTTTCGGAGATTTTACCCAAAAATTCTTTTGAGTACAGGAAGATTTTTTGAGTTGGATATTTATCAAAACAGCCATTCGATGGTACGAACACATGGTGAAAAGTCATATGACATGGAGTCGGGATCCTCTGTTATCTGGTCAACAGGGATTTCCTGTTACCCTAATGGTATGGCGTCCGAAGCTTTTTTTTTTGTTTTTTAGTGAATGGTGACGTGGACCAATGAGGATTGGGGTATCAGGAAATCTCTGTTTGACCAGATAACAGAGGATCCGGACTCACATGATATTACAGTAAGATGCTTTGAGATAAAATATATTTTTTTTACTGTACGGATAGAGAGTGAAAAGTCTAATTTATACTTTTTTTTTTTTTTTTTTTATATAGAGAATCCATGAACAACGGTGGATCTGACACTTGGCGCCTGTTTGCTACGAAGCTATGAGGGTTCTACTGTGATGTGTTTCCGAAATTTACACCGACCTCCGATTCTGATTCAATTTTAGGTGTTAGGATAAAAAATCATTCCCATCTGTAATCCAAGTGAATCAAATGATTGGAAAAAAATATACAATTGGACACCCACCCTTTCTAACTATTTTTATTTAGTATAGCCCACCTAAATCAAGGATTGTTCTTATTTATAACCCTTGGTACTAAATTTTTATATAGTATCTAATAATTTGAGTGGTTTTCATGTGGTCATCACAGTAAGCCCTATAAAAGTTAATGGGGATGTCTCTCTCTCAAGTGGGGATTGAACGTCTACCATTGAAAATTTCCTGAGGTCCACATCAGTTTTCAACCAACCTGGTATACGTGTTCTCCCTTGGCCCGGTCACTACGACCTTATGAACATGTTGGTTGGCAGATAAACATCATGATAGGCCCTAGGGTGGTTGCAACCGTGGGCATCATTGTCTCCGTTGTTTTATGCGATGGTCCATTTGAATTTTGAATTTGCTTCATTTTCGGGGCCATGTCTTGAAATGATCTTGCAAATGCATGGTCCGTATGAATTTAGTATATATATATTATGATTGGCCCACATCACTCGGTGACATCAACAAACCACTGGAATCCACTCCAACAATTACATGTGTGTTTTCATCCTAGGTCCATGGTCGAAAATCAATCTAACCTATGATAAAGATGGACCACATTAAAAGAAACGGTTGGGAGGGAAGCCCACTGTTGATTTTTATTTATTTATTTATTTATTTATTTAAGGTTCATTATGATGATCAGGTGAAATCTACTCGAATTATTAAATGTCACATCAAAATATAGTGTGGGGCCCAAAAATTAAGACAATCTATGATTCAGGTGAGCCACATCCATGAAAATAGTTGGGAGGGTTAGTGTTGCCCAGTACATCTTTTCCAATCATTTGGTCCAATTAAATCATGGATGGTGATTGTTTTTAAGACCTACACCTAAAATTGGATCACACAACTAGTGGTTGGTGTGGATTTAGGAAACACAATCATTATGGGGTCCTGTAGACACCCACCCTAGGTCGATAAGCTGATTAAAGTTGGATTATTTAGATGGCTAAAATAATAATCTAAACCCTAATTTGAACTCCAAACCCTAATCCAAACCCTAATCCAAATTATAATCTTAAACCCTAACCCTAGAGGCCTAAACCCCAAGAACCCTAATCCAAACTTCGTTTAACCGTGCTTTAACATTGTGTAACATCCATTTCCTTCTCAACCCCCTGCTCATCTCATCCATCCACATTGCATAGCATTCAACATTAACACAACAAGGGTGTATGCTCTGTGGCTTGTGGATTAAATTGGACCCTACTGATTAGAAATCCTAGTTAGTACGCATCAGATACATATCACTCGAGCACTCTATCAGTACAAATGTACACTCTATAGCTTACCGATTTAATTGGATCTTGCCTAACAAAAATTCGTGTTGACTAACACTGGACATAACATTACATGCACAACACATCATCAACATGCAAGAATTAGAACTAATCCTCAGAAGTTTCGCTAATCCTGTGAAGTAGAGACCATACGTCTATACGAGTAGAGCAGGTGCCTAACACATTCCTCTCTGTAACTGTAGTCCTTATCTCGAATATTCGGAGAGAAGGTTTCTTTGTCTTTAGATAAGGATGATTTGTTTTGGTGAGATATTCAAGAAGAGGTTCCCTTGTCTTTAGAGCAATGATGATTTGTTTTGGTGGGATATTTAAAAGATGGTTTCCTTATCTCTACAAAAAGAATGATTTGTTTTGATGGGATATTCGAGATGGGGTTTCTTTGTACACGTGATATGGATGATTTGATATGGTGAGATATTTGAGCAGGGGTTCCCTTGACATCACCTCAAGGATTGTATGGTTTGTTTCGGTGAGATATTCGAGTGGGGGTTCCCTTGACCTACATGGCAGGGATGATTGCATATTTGCTGGAATATTCAAGTGGGGGTTCTCTGGAGGGTCATCTTCATAATGTCTTACATTGCATGCATTGGTGGAATATTCAAGTAGAGGTTTCCTTAACTATATGTCTCAGATAACTCATACATCATGACATTATACATATTTTATAAAACTTATATCATTATATCTCATCTTGTTATATGCTTTATTTGCGTATATTTTGTCTATTTTGAATTCGTGACATCTTAACATTTTATCTTAAATTGCGTTAAGTCCTGATTTACTTACCTCCATCATGTCTATTACAAACTTGTGGCGAATATGATTTCACTAGACTTCTAACTCACTCAAATTGATTATTCTTGCAAGTTTACATGATGAGAGAGGAGTTGGAGATCAATAATATCTATATGGTTACTTTGATTAGAATTTAGTTTTAGATGTTTTTAATTTATTTAAGAATTGTAATAGACTTAAAATGAGAAGTGACAGTTGTTAAGCAAAAGTTAATTTTGAACTTGAATTTAAATTCTAAGTTTAAATTATAATGGTTTAGATGATTTAATTATAGTTTAGTTTAAATGCATGATGAATTTAATGAGAATGTGATGAATAAATGCATAAAATATTCGTTCACACTTTATAACTCAGGATCAGGCTCACTATACTCGGGTTTTAAATTTTGGGACATGACATAAAGTCCTCGTACATCTATCTTATTGAAATACAGACATATTCTAGTAAGAGCTTTGATAAGCTCACTCGCGTGTGGAATAAAGCTCATGATCATTGCACATATTTTCCAGCATGGAACGATATGTTCGATTTCCAATTCATCCATTGGAACAACACCACTATATTGATTCCCTAGCATATAAGAATCAGGTTGCTTCACCGGTTCGATGGGTTATATTTTGTAAAACAAATATATGCCTTTGTAAAACTTGGATGAAGTTTTTAACCCATCTGCTTGTTTCCAATATAGGGGTGTTTACACATGATCCGACTATGTTAGATCTGGTGACATAGATGATGCCACGTGGTAGTGATATTTCAATAAGAGAAACATAATATCTTCTTGATTGCTCTGATGGCCGAATTTGGTTAGAGTCGTAAGTCCAATTGTCTGCTATCATAGGATGCATACTACATATCTTGTACTCACTTTGGCAGCCTCATGGATAATAACAGATGATGGTCAAAATACGGGCAGACTAGTGATTATTATGATTGAAATCGATCTGTAGAAAGATGCTATGAAATAATGTAACAACAACACTATGTTGGTTGATTTTCACAGCACACAATGTATGTTCAAGTGAAAGAGATGATAATGATGGTCTGCACATGACAACATATAGAGAGTTCTTACCCATGTATTGGATTGGACAAGTGAACATGACTAATGGCAAATCCACGACAAACGACGTATACAAATGGTAATGCATGATAAGCCACCACTGTTTATAGGCCCAAATAGGGCTGTACACGAACCGGGCTAGCCTGTTTAACTCGCTCGACTCAGCCCGACTCGAAACTGAGTTCAGGTCGGGATCGGCCATTTTCTTCAGCTCGAAACTGAGTTCGGGCTGAATTCGGATAGGTCCCAGTTCAGCCCGACTCGGCTCGAAACCCGACTCGGCCCGACTCGGTCAAGTGGTGTATTGAAAGAATTGTTGAATAAAAAAATGGTGAATAAAATCAATCAGGGTGGGTTAATCTATCAAATCTCTGGTGTAAAATGTCAATACAAGAGAGGTTTTCTTTGGATGAAGTGCATGTGAGGTGTTTGTCTTGAGGGCACGCTTCTGAACGATATCTGCTGTCATACTTACGTGAGCAATGCTCTAATTCCATTTTTGGTTTGGTTTTGAGAGAAGGAATCTCTCACTATTTCTCAAAAGAAAAAAAGGAGGGAGAGAGAAGAACAAAACATACAGAACCCACAGGATAGAAAAACCCTGCCATTGCTTTTCTGTCTCTGTTTTACAGATTTTGGAATATATGGCTGTTTGGGGACGTTAATGATAGTGTTTTCGATCTGGGTTTTTGGTTTTGGGATTTGGGAGTGAGGATTTTTCAAGGCTGGGGAAGGTTGGGTGGGTGGGTCTTTTATATATTATGCTTGCACTTCTCTCAGCTTTGCTTTCCATGGGTTTTTGTCTCTCTCCGTGAGTTTGGGACTGTTAAAGTAGTCGTGCTTTTTTCTTTCTGGTTATCTGGGTTTTGATTTTTGGATTTGGGAGCGGGGATTTTGTTGGTTTCAGAAGGTTGCTGTTGGATTTTCTAAGCTTTGGTCAGTTCGTTTGTTGTTGGGGTTGAACATGTGTAAGACCCGTATCCTAACCTGTATCGTTCCATATGCCTTTGCGGTCCTCCCGGTTGAATTCCGGCTACTCGCGATCTGTAAACGGCGTCTGCGTGCGATCCTGAGCCGGATCTTGTCGGTCTGAGTCAGCTCGACTCGAGACTTATATCATTGCAACCGCGCCGTCGCCGCGGTTTTGATGTCGTGTATTACGCGTCGAGCCGGTACCCAGGTCAGGAGATGTGGGCCCGCGTTCAGTTCGAGAAAAAATGCCGCGCGTTGCAATCCCTAAAAAATCCATCACATCAATCACTTCACTTGTCAAAGTACACCCATTAATCTATCCCATCCCTAAGTACAAAAATAACCCTTAAAAGTCAACTCTATCCTTTACCCAAGTACACCCTTACATCCCTCTCTCCCATCACTCCTCTCCCATCACCCCTCTCTCCCTCTCATTTTCTCTCTCCATTTTCAAACAACACCCCATGGAGTACTCAACGTCCATGGCTCCATGAGAGGAGCTAGTGTGGCCCACCTTTCTAACTCTCATCTCCACCCTCCGAAATCAATCTTGACCGTTGAATCGCACCCTTTGGATCTCTAGGATGCGTTGATGGAAGAAGAAAGTCCAAGAAGGCCAATTGATGGGTGCTTCTCTTTCTCTCTCTCTCTCTCTTTGAATGGTAATGATGATGAAGGGGTGAGTGTGGCCCACCATGAATCATATTTTTCATGTGGGACCCATTGGATGAATGTGTTAGATCTACGCCATCCAGCCCATTAGCGGACCAAGATGAAGGAAAAACACAAGTATCAGATTAATCCAAATCAGGTGGGTCACGTTTATGTGGGACTCACCTTGACTAAAATGTGGGCCACGTGCATGTGGGGCCCACCATGATGCTGTGTATGTCCATACCGTCCAGCGTCTCTGGACGTTAGATGTGAGGAAGAGGGTTGGCTAACTTGGAGTGTATGTACTGACATGGGTGTGTACTAATAAAGCTAACAAAAAAAAATTGCTTTTGGGATAGGTTCCCCATGTAGGCTCCACCTTGATGTATGGGGATGATCCACGCCATCCATTCCATTCTTCAGCTCATTTTAGGCGTTGAGCTGAAAAATGAAGCTAATCCCATTTTCTGGCGGGCCATACCATAGGAAATAGCGGTATTACCATTAAAATCCACATTGATCCTTCTATTCGCCAAAAACAAGCCGCATATTGGACTTTTTTGGTCGGTCTTGGACCATGGAATCCAATGGCTGGAGAGGATCCAGCTGATGTGGGCTCCACAGGGGAAAAACTATAGAATTTCTGCTTTTCCAAAAAAAAGAAGCCAAGAGGCAGTGCTGCTGCCACAGACACACCAGTAGGCAGCGCCTGCGGCGTCTGGGCGGACGGACAGGCTGGGCCTCATGGCCCCAGCTGTGGGCCCCACCGTGATGCGTTTCGAACATCAATGCCGTGCATTGGGTGGGCTCTTAGGGTAGTGAACCCCCTGCCAAAAATCAGTCGTATACGGAACTTAGGTGGGCCATACCATCTAAAATCATGTGAGGACATGCCTAAAACATATAAAATCACTCGGTGGGGCCTAACTGAAATTTGGATGCGGCTGAAACTTGGTTTGAACCCTCAGTCAAGTGGGACAACATAATGGGTGGACTGGATTTGTGAACCGCATTAGGGTGGACCCCGAAGGTCCGTGTGACCTTATAAACAGTTTGGGTAGCAAATAAATATTACAGTGGGCCCTACCTTGGTCCACGTGATCTTATGAACCGTTTAGATGGCAGATAAATATCACGGTGGGACGACCCCACGTGTGGGGCTGATGTGTGTACGGGCGTGTGTGTGTATATATATATATTATATTGAATATATTATATATATTATATATAGATTTTTATATTATATTATATAATATATACATGATGGTGGGGCTTCATAGGACCCACCATAATGCATGTGTTGCATCCAAACCGTCCAACCATTTGGCAAGCTTGTCTTAACAGGCTTGAGACTAAAAATAAGTCAGATCTAAAGTTCAAGTGGTCCCCACCATTTAAGGTAGTGGACAATGACGTCCACTGTTCAAAATTTCTAAGGGCCATGGGAGTTTCCTATTAAGCTGATATTTGTTCCATTTCATCTATCATTACGTTAATTTATGAACATGTTAGAGGGGAAACACATGTTATGGTGGGCCTTAGGAACTTAAATGGTGGAAATCATTATCACCACCTTTATTTGGGTGTGGCCCATTTGATGTACATATGACCATGTGAGGAGGCCCATCTTGATGTATTGTGGCCCGTCCAGTGGGGCCCACCTTAATGTATAGGAGGCCCATGTTATGAGGCCCACTTTGATGTATTTTGTGGCCCATTTGTCAGGCTCACTTTGATGTATTTTGTGGCCCATTTGTCGGGCCCACTTTGATGTATTTTGTGGTCCATTCGAGGTGCCCATCTTGATGCATGCACTCCTTATTCACATCGTCCAGCAGCTACTAGACGGTGGGGCCGTCCTTACTATATGTTATTATATGTGTTGAATAAGTATACCGTCCATATGCAGTGTGGGCCAGCATGATGTATTTATTTATCCTCACCACCCAATCTCTGGCCAAGGGATGTAGAACCCGTGTGACATATGTATTTTATTCCATGCAGTCCATTTGTGTGAGGCCCACCTTGATGCATCCGTTGTACACATGGATCCCACATGATATATATGTTTTTATATCCATACTGTCCAACTATTTGGATGGGATGCACCATGATGTATTTTTATTCACGCCATCCAGGGCAGGCACCCCATTATGATATATATCAGGGCCCATGAGTTGAGGCCCATTGAGATGTATTCAAAGCTCATTTGGTAAGGCCCATTGTAATGTATTTGGAACCCATGAGCAGAGCCCACCTCATATGATTCACCCTAACCGTCCAGGTCATATAGGGCCAGCCTCGATGAATGTTTTACTCACACCGTCCGTGGGATGTGTGACCCACTAGATGTATGCATTCTATATCCACACTAACCATCTGGTGGGGCCCATCTACTGCATGTGCAGGGCCTACCTATTGTGCATTTGTGCGGCCCATTAATGCAACCCACTTGATGTGCATGAGCCCCATTAGTGCGGCTCATTGATGCAAGGCCCGTTATGATATGTTAGAGGCTCATTAGGATGTGTTTATAACCCATTTAGTAAGGCCCACAGAGATGTATTTTTGGCCCATGGGTCGAGGCCCATTGCGACATATTTTTGGCCCGTATGTCGTGTCCCATTATGACATGTTTCTAGCCCAGTTATCGAGGCTCGAATTGATGTGTATAAGGTCTATTAGTGTGGTTCATTGATGTGGCCCACTTGTTGGATTGACGCCTATTGATGCGGCCCAATGATGCGACCCACCGTAATGTGCATATTAGGCTAATGATGCGGCCCAATGTATCGACCCACCATGATGTGTAGGCGCACGTGCTGCATGTGTAAGGCCCACCTGTGATGACTATTTGAGGCCACCTGTTGGATATTTAGGCCCACCTTATGTTTGACTTTACATGGGCCACTACTTGGGAGCAATGTTGGTTGAATATCCACATTGATGGGCAATGGCGGTTAGATGTCCTCATTGTAACCTTCCCTTAGGCCTTGTTAGGCCCATTCTCTTCGTGGGTTAACCTAAATAAGTGGGCCCCGTTCGCCATAGACAGATGGCTCCGTGCTATCGGATTGGCATAACCACGGCCGAGAGCCGATCTTTACATTATTGTTGATTAGTTGTCCATTTATGGACCCCACCTTGTTTATACTTGTTGATCATCTATACTGATTATCGAGGCCGATCCCGAGTGTCGATTTCGAGTATTGAGGCCGAATATCGAGGCCGATTGTTGAGGCCCAATGCGATGTATATGCGCCCGTATTAGAGGACTGTTGTGATGTGCATTCAGGCCGTGTTTAAGGCCTAATATGATGTATATGAGGCCTATGCAATGAGGCCCATTGGGATGCATTTGAGGACCAGGCTATGGAGCTCATTATGATGTATGTTAGGCCCATGAGAAAGGCCCATTGTGATGTATTCATGGCTCATGATGCATGGCCCATTCAATGTATTCGAGACCCATGTGTAGGGCCCACATGTCATGTATTTGAGGCCTATGAGCAAGGCCCGCCTGTTGTATATATGTGTCCCTTGAGTAAGGCCCATTGTGTTGTATATTAGGCCTTTGTGTGAGACTGTGGGCCCATTATATGTTTGGCTCTATGTGGGCCATTCCTTGGGAGCAATGTTGGTTAAATGTCCACATTGTCGAGGTCGATTGTCGATGCCGGTTGTTGATACCGGTTGTGAGTAGGTGACAACATAGTATCATGATACATGCCCATACGCATCATCTGCATATTTGTTATGAGATGTGGTTGATCATTGTATATGTCATTGAGCATGTTGTTATGAGACTCCCTGATAGGTGGAGGTAATCTCACATGAGCACGCGGTATGCGCAAGATTGATGCATGACTGGATTATATGACTCATGCATCTCGCATTATGATTACTGTATGCCCTAGCGACATCAGGGCCGTAGCCTCCACAAGCATATCGTGGATGACCAAATAGGACATCAGAAATGTTTGGGTCTAGCATACGGGTGCCATAGATGTCCTTGGGTGAAAATTCTTAAACCTCCATGGCTAGGAGACGCCCTAACGTCGAGACCGAGTAGATATATGAGCGCCCGAGTACCGAATACCAGGAGGCCGCGTCTCCCACTGTGTCGTGGTCGGTTGGGAGGGTGTGGCCTTACCCGCCCGAGGGTAGGGGGCAATACTAGGCTGAGTTTGACCAGCTCGTGAATAGGTCCGCTATCGACGTGCCGGATAGGTATTGACAGACTATAAGCTAGGCGAATAGTGAGGTTTTTTACGCTCACTTGGACTGTGCGGCTAGGAGAGCGGCAGTGCCATTTGGAGTGTACTAAACCACGGTGATGATCCTAAAGATGAACTGTACTGATACGTGAATTTAGTGAGTAGGAGTTACATACTCATTCATGCATTTATTCATTCACTATCCACTCGATTTGGTGGTGCGCAACTATTTGTTACGTGTGCCTTCGCAATGACCAGGATTTCGGTTGGGGTGTGCGACTAACCTGAGATCAGGAGTTTACCACATTGAGTCTGACTATCCAAATTTAGGGATGAGACTGGTTTGGATAGAAGTCCCTTGTGATGGACCCCATAGCTTGCGATATTACTTACTATCATCCCGACCTCATACTCCGGCATGGTCATTTCATTCACACCGCATATGGCATTTTGGGTTACTGCATTTCTGCATTTATATGGTCTAGATATGGCTGACGTTATTCATGAACTCATCAGGAATTGTATATTGCATCGCATCCTCCGCATCTGATATTTGGCTTTTTATGATTCCTTATTTGCATAACTGTTCTATATTGCTTACTCTGTTATCTTATGATTTATGATCTTGTCAGTATTTCTGCTTACTTTGATAATTCATGATCTTATCAATCTTTCTGCTTATTCCGATAATATACGATTTATGGATTACCAGTATTTTCGGCATTTCATATGATGGCATTGTATTGAATACTTGGCACTTACCCTGTGCACACACCTACACCACCCTCTAAGCTTTTTATAAGCTTATGCACGATTAATGCGTACAGATAATGATAGGTTGTAGCAATGTTGAGCTTGGAGCGTGCAGCGGTCTTCTGGAGCTTGACTTTCGATTGATGTATTTTCCTTTCAGTATTGTACTCAAATGATTATATTAGTGGATATATGATGATGATGTTGCCTTTATGATTTGGGTATACTTGTGGTTATGCTTATTACGAGTTAAATTTATACAAAAAAAATCCTCCTTTTAGGATCCCAGGATCAGAATCTGGCGTATGAACGCTAGGAGCCGAGAATGGGGTACTACGGAGGCTGTCGGCACCAGATTCGGCGATCAAGATTCCTGTGAATCCGATTTCCGGGTTTGGGGTGTGACAACATGTTGTTTTAGATGGGTTTTAGAGATTGAGTTGTTTTCTATGGGTGTTTTTTGTTTTCTCTCTTCGTCTTGTGCTCTGTTTTAGAATTTTTTCACCTTCATCTTGTGCTTTGTTTTGATATGCTTGTAGCCTTTGTACTGAGATTTTAGTGAAACTCAGGTGATTTCATGGTGTTTTCCAACTTGGTTTTCTGCCATTTCTTAGTTTTCTTAAACTTTGAATTGCAAAAGTTTTTGTTCTTTTGGTAGTTTGAAGTAAAAGTTAGTTTTCTTTTCTTCTTCTTCTTTTAGTCTGGGTTTCTTTCAATATTTCTCTCACTTGCTGATTACAAATGGAGAAAAACTCTAGAAAAGACCTGGCCCGACTCGGCCCTTCCCATGAACTTGCTATAAGGTCCGAAACTGGCCTGAACTCGCCGATTGCTGACCGGGCCGGGCCGAGTTCAGGCTAGGTTTGGCTAGTGACCAGGCAGGACCGGGTTGAGCCTAGTTCGACTCAGATCGACTTGTGTACACCCCTAGGCCCAAACAATTATTTACATGTCCGCGAGTGTGAGAAGCAAGTGCGCGGATCTCTCTATAGGAATCATTTATAAATTCTATAAATAAGAGAAAGATCAAAGAACCCTAGCTCTTTTCCAACCTAACACAATACAACTCTATGGTGAATGCTGTTAATATTGGTTTTAATTCTTAGTGTAATTTAGTCTGTCTACGCTATTATGCTGGACCAACTTTAATTTAATTTTAGTATAATCTAGTTCATCTAGATTGCTATGCTGGACCAACTTTAGCTTAGTTTTAGTATAATCCTATCCGTCTACGCTATTACGCTAGATTAGTATTTAGCGTAATTTCTTTCATCTATGCCCTAGTCGTTAGAGCAAGAAAGACTGTAGCTTTAAGACCTCGTTATCTGCATTATGGTTAATGGATCATCAAGAATTTTCTTTTTCAATTTGTAAATGTCTATCTTTGATAACATTTAAAATTACAATTTCTTTATATTTTGATTACTCTCATGTTGTATTGTTATTAATTGACTATTGCTATAATGGTGGGAAAAGTCCTTTCGACAATTTTTATTACAGGGAGCTCAATAGAAGATCAAATTACCAGGTTCTCGGTCTATCTCGACACTTGAGGTCAAATGCATTTGGTTTTAGATCATGCTGCATCGGACTTGGAACGCTGGGCACAACACATATCACGTGACAAAATTCCAACCAAACAAGGAGCCAAATAAGGGCCCATATAAGGGACCATATTTATTTTTGGGAAAATGTGTAAGGTAGACCAATCTGATGCATGAATTAAATGCTACGTGCCATGAAATGTTGGCACATGTGTGGTGTGTACATAAGCTCTTTTTGTTTTTTTACATGCGCATACGTACCCACACACACGCCGTAGTGGAATTTCGCCACCTATGGGCACTCGAACCCTGGCCAAGTGTTGAAACTCCCAAGAGTCTACCACCGGCGTGTACATAAGCTTTATTACACGTGCGTGTGCTCAGCAAAACTCTTTTAGAAAACCTAGAGGAAGAGGATGTGACATATCCCAAAAGTCAAGGGCATTTAATTAGTAGGATTCTAACAGTGGCCCACAAAAAGGCATGCTTTGCTCAAATTAAACCAACGGTCTAGATTTAATAAAGGACAAATTCACAACAAATGGATGGTCAGAATTTAGATCTGTCTAATCCCTAAAAACGTAACTTTCGGGTATTATTGTCCATCCAACCAACTGGTGGTCCAACGGATGAAGGGTCTTAATGACTCATCCACTCAGAGTCTAAGAGCCAAGTCCATGTCATAGAGTTTTTCAACAATGCTTTAGCCAGGTCAGGGAAAGTTCCAGCCCCTCCTGAACTGTGCTGACTCGAACCCTAAACGAGCGGAGATTGTTGAGCCCAACTCCAACCAATTAATAGGTTACTGAATCTGATCGCTTAGCCCGACTGACCCAACTGGATGGGCATATGAGCATGATCCGAGCGTAAACCAATTCAAGTTTCCAGGCCAGGTACGGGCAGAGCCTCAAGGGCTAGTCCCATGACAGTTGCAAGGGCCCCACCAGAGTTTGAAATAAAGGCCTCTTAAATCTTGGCCTGATGCAAGCCTTTTTTTTTTTGGACTTGATATGTTGAATGAGGCAAAGCCCTAGAACGTGGCGGGCCACTAGGCTGGCCCATTTGTAAACAGCATTGGTGGGGTGCATTGGTGGGTTTACTTAAAAAAAAAGGGAATGTTATGAAAACAGCCTAATTATATAGAATTTACATTCCAGTACTTTTTTTAAGAAAGTTTTCAATAAGCTGCCTTGTTAAATTAAATAATTGTCATCATGGTACCTTCTGTTAAATTTCTTAACAATGGCTCGGGGTGGCACTCGAGTTGGTCTTAGCTTGATGTTCATGTGAAATCACACCGACCACCGTGTGCTTTAATTTGTATTAGGCTTAGCAATGCAGTGACGTTTTCACATCGGACTCAAGTGGGGTGGCATGTGGGATGCAGGGCTATACTTAGGGTGGGCGACTCATGTGAGGCGGGTGACTCGTGTGAGGAGGGCCCCACCCGTGTGAGGCACGTGGCTTGTGTGAGGTGGAACCCATGTGATGTAGGGCCCACGAGGGGGGTTTGGCCGAGGACCTAACCTATGGGATGTGGGGCCCGGGCTAGGAGATAAAGAGATTGATTCGCCATGCCCTATCAGTTCAACCTTTTAAAGCAAATGATTAGTTGTCCAACATTAGCTAGGGCCCAAAACTTGGTTCCATCATCCTTGGTGTGGACCATGTCATTGCAAAGGGCAAAGGTCACCCCCCAATCATTTCCCTTGTTGAAGCCCACCTTAATCATGGATGGGCCTGATTTGTAAGCCCAGGCCTAAAATTTAGTGTGGCATTTAATGGTGAGAGTGCGTTTCATATAATATAATCGCAGTCCACCCTGTAAAACTCAAGGGTGGATTTCTCTCTCGCACATAGGTCAGCATTTTTTTTTCATGGTTTGGCCTACCTTATGATTGAACCCACCATTTTTTCTACTCGTTTGATAATCTTGGGTGGAGTGCATCTATTGGACATTTTGGATCTCCAAGAATACCACAAACGCCCACAATTCTGAAGTCTTTGACTTTTTAAAGAAAAATTAAACAATGGCATTTGGTTATTTCTCTTTAAAAAGCATCATCCTGGAGTTTTTGTTCTTCGAGGTACTATTTGGTAAAATCCGAATGAACTACTGAGGAATTTTGCCATAAAAATTCTAAGTCCTAAAACATAGAAGCAATTATTCAGTTTTCTTTTTAAATTTAGAGTTTAAATAAAGGGTGCAACACTTCTTTCCTTTTGCTGCGATTAACGAACCCTTGATGAGCTTCCAGCACCCACTAGCAAATTGGCTTTCATAGCCATCATCATCCAGCCTTCCTACTGACATCAAGTTGAGACGAAAGTCTGGGATATGCCTCACATCCCTGAGAACCAATGTGCAGCCCACATCGGTTTTCACACAAATATCACCGACCTTTATGATTTTCGATACGCCAGAATTTTTCATCTTCACGGTCCCATAGTCACCTGACTTGTAGCTTGTGAAGAAGTCCCTGCGTGGAGTCGCATAAAAAGAAGCTCCCAAGTCTATCACCCAGTTGGTGTCTTGACTCGTAGCCGTGAGACATACATCATGATTTGCAGAAAGAATAACTAAAACGTCGCCATCTAAAGCGACCACAGTGGAATCTGATTCATCTTCATTTTCCTTTCCTTTTCCTTTCTTGTCGTTCTTATTCTTACGACATTCATGCTTATAGTGAGCTTTCTGGCCACAATTCCAGTATTCAACATTCTTTCTGGTACTCGACTTGCCTCTTGATTTATCTCGGGCCTTCCCGCCTTTTCTGTTCTTTCTTCTCCCCTGTTCTTATGTCATAAGGGCCTCTTGCTGAGTGGACCCGCGAGACTTTCTCCTTGTCTCCTCATTGAAGACACAACTAGTAACCTATTCCATGGATATCTTTCCGTCTGGCGCAGAGTTACTTAGAAACATCACCAATGTCTCCCAACTGTCAGGCAACGAACTAAGCAATAGCAAAGCCTGCAATTCATCATCCACGACCATCTTCATAGTGGAGAGTTGGTTCACTATATTATTGACCTCATTCATGTACTCGGCTATAGAACCACCATCTTTAAACTTGAGATTCACAAGTCGCCTTATCAGAAAAATCTTATTACCAGCTGTCTTCCTCTCATATAGCTCTTCCAATTTCAGCCATAAGCTACATGCTGAGGTATCTGTAGACATATGGTGGAATACGAAATCGTCCAACCATTGTCTAATAAACCTCACCGCCTTCCGGTCCATCTTCTTCTAATCATTATCAGACATATCCTTGGATTTTGCTGATATGTTTAAAATTGAAGAATATAAGTCCTTACAATAAAGTAAGTCCTCCATCTTAGCCTTCCATATGGTCCAGTTAGAACTATTGAGGCTGATCATCCTTGATGAACCACTTTCCATAATTCAAAACTGATCTTACCCGTTCAATGAACTTATCTTTGATACCACTTTATTGGGGGCCTCGCACAAAACCTTAGGATCTAGTCTCCTAAAAAAAACCAGAATTATGGGATAATAAAGCAATGAAATAAATGAAAGCACAAACCACACCACATAAGAGATTTTTATGTGAAAAACACTCAAAGAGGTAAAAACCACGGGACCTCGTTTAGATCAACAATCCACTATGAAGTAGAACGTTACAACCTTCTTCACTCACACAGGAGTGGATAAATAATAAGAAAATAAAAGAAAAACGGATAAATCTCACCGATTACGAAGACGTGGAAGCGCTAAGATATAGTAGATCACCTCTACGAGCATAATCTAACAGATTACGAGGACGTGGAAGCGCTGAGATATAGTAGATTACCTCTATGAGCATAACCTCCATTCCACAAGCTTCTTCTCTCTCTCTCTCTCTCTTTCTCTCTCTCTCTCTCTCACACCTTTGATAGTCCTAAACCCTTTGACAAACCCTTGTAAAGCTTTAGGAAACCTTCTTGCATTACCTCTTGCTTACCCTAGAAAACTCTAGGGACCTCCTATTTATAGTTTAGGAAACTCTCTTTCGCACCCTTGCGAAAGTCGCTTTAAAATTTCGAATCCCGTATAAAATCAGACTCAAATCTGTGTAACTAGGACCGGTCGTGCAGGCTGCAGGACTGGACGAGTACTGTTCACTTGATTGGTCGAGCCGACCCTCGACTTGTCAAACACTGTTCATAGAGCTTGCTGGACTTTGAGTCGAGCGACCCAGGACTAGTCGAGCATGATTCACTCGACTGGTCAAGCGGGCTGCAGGACTGGTCGAGCAGCGCAGGGTTTCCACTGTTTATGGCATCCGAACTGCACCTCATCTCCTCTGACCTGAGGAGGAAAAACCCTATCATTGAGAACTTGTTTTATGAATGAAAATGTTATGGTTGAAATATTATTAAATTCAGTGGAAACAGTTGGGTCCGTGACTGTTAATGTGATGACGATATAATTAATTGAGTCTCTTAATAACCATATGATGGGTGAATTTATGTACACTTAGTGCACGTGTTATACTGTAATTCGGGTACAAACGTGCACACTCTATATCCGAAGTGCGAGGCATGACACTGACATTTCATATTGCCACACGCGGAGATGTTTTCTAGCAAACCTTTACTGAGAAACATTGTTAATTTTGTCATTCCTCTTGATGAACAGAACATCCAGACTTCAGTTCACTTCCGCATCCAAACGCAGCACTTTGAGAAAAATAATGTGGGACATTGACCAACATCCAACATGGCTTTGATATGGTCCACTGAAAAATTGTAGGCATCAGGTAACATTTCATGCACACAACTCATTTTCCTTCTCGTTTTGTACAGGCCTAATGAATGCTGTCCTGGCCTGTATATCTTTAGACCCTGTAAATCATTTTCAGGCCCAGACCATAAACCTGAGCGATGGCTCAGCTCCGGCCTAGCTAGGGAAGCTATGAAAACCGAAGCTCAAGCATGGCTAGTCTAATTAACAGTCAGGTCCGTTTAGATGGCCCTTATCTATAAGTAGGGCCTAAGGCATTCAGGCCCACACGGCCTATTTATAACCTCATATTTACTGGGAAAATGTAGGAACCAACAAAGGGTGTATGTGATCATATCATCAATAAGCTGTTGGGATCCCTCATACTAAGGAGGTTGGGTACACACATTGCTCGATGAGGATCAAATGGTTGCTAGGACATCCCGTAACGATGATTGCATCCCACCATACTATTGATTGTTTAACAATTATTCACCAAACCCAATAAACTAAAACTCAACTGCTCTAAACACACCACTCTAAGCAAGGTGTTAATCTTGGAGTCCTTAATTTGGTAACCAGAGAGCTAGGCCAGGGCTAGAAATCTAAGTTAGTATCTGGGCCAGGATGGGCCTAAGACAAAGATGAATGGTCGGGCGGCATGGGCACCATGACATGCGCCAAGTTGCATACAAGTGTGAGATCTAGTCTTTGTTGCAGACAAGTTTAAGATCAGTGCATCCATATAGATTCCATGGCCCAAAAGTCAGGTCTGACCACTCAAAAAGTGGGCCACACTGTCAATGATATGTGAACAGTTAAGAAAAACTTGGTGATTTTTTCTTGGCCATCTACTTATTCTGTAAATTGTGGCCCACCTAATTTCCGAATTGATGCGAATATTTTCCACCGGGCATCTAGACTATGGGACCCACCTGACGGTATTGCTACTGCCCTGCATCCATATGAGCCACCGGGCCAAGGCATTTTCATTTCAATCAGGGCAACGGCAGGACAGAATAGGCCAACCTTGGGCTGGCCCTTTAAATACGTTGGTGGTATGCCTTAGCAAGTCCTGGGCCTTCATAGAAATGTTCAGCACTTCAGTCCATGAACATGGCAGTTAGCCCAAACGCTCCTCCTTACTGATAATCAGGAGGGGCAATTTTTTGGGCCCATTGGGCTGGGCATATTAAAAACATGTATCTTTCTCTTACCGGCCCAGCCCATTTCTAACCCCATCAAGTATGTTCATTAATGCAAGCCCTGCATTAGTTTACCTAGAACTAGAGCTACACAAGTCGAGTTAGCTCGCTTGATTCGACTCGGAAAAGCTTGAATCACCTTGGCTCGAAACTGGATTTGGACCGAGTTGAGCTGGTTTTTGGAGCTTGAAAAAATTTCGAGCCAAGTTCGAGCTTGCCTGAGCTCAACTCGACTTGGATTGAATCGGCTGGGTGACTCGGTTATTTTGATATTGATGCTGCTCTTCGAGTGTTTGATGAAATGACTCAATGAAGCGTTGTTTTGGGTGCATACATTTTTTGCAGGATTAGTTGGTGGTGAGGAAGGAATGGTACGAAACAAATTACTACAAAAAAAAAAAAACATTATAAAACCGCTCTCAAATCTTGATTTTGATGTTGTCCGCTAAGTGTTTGATGACATACTTGTAAACTGCTGTTAATATTTTGCATTATGTGAGAAATTGAAGATGTACTTTGTCTTTGAGAAAATATTGCACATGCTCAAACTTGACTCGAATTGGGCAGAGCTGTTGACCAAACTGAGCCGAGCTGGCCAGTTAGACTCGGGGACCAAGCTAAGTTGAGTTCGAGCTAGGGTTAGCTACTGGCCAAGCCGAGCCAAGTTGTGCCAAGCTCGACTCGTGTACAACTCTACCTAGAGCACATAAGCCTACTTGTGCCACCATTTATTTAATGCAAAGGACCCATCCTCCCCAAGTTGCGTACACATATGTCAACAAAGACTGAAAAATTAAATCATTTGGATAGGACAATCTTAAACATGTAAGTCCATCCATAGAATTTAAGCCGCTAAGCATTTCCTTTTAACATCCATTCGACTTTTAGCTAGATTTCTATGATTAAGATTACCACACAAAATAACATGTTGGATGTCTTTTTAATCAAAATCAATTTAATATTAGCCTATTATTGATGCTTTGTTTATGTGCATACAGGTATGGTATGAATTTGTATGAAATACTTTTTCAAGATTTTTCTATTCTCAGGGAAATAAAGTAGGATAAATTTCATAGACTAAGAATATTATTATGGCTAGTGAATAAGTTGGGATCATATAACAATATTTCTTTGTTAAATCTCTCCATAATTAGAAAGGGTGAGAGTGGTACCTTTTTATAACATTTGTGTAATTTGTTATACTATTACAACAACTTGATACACAATTATAACAACTGTGTTTTAAATTCAAATATTCAAAGGAGAGGATCACAAAGAATTCTCTCATGTCCCCTCAAAATGAATGGTCCATTAGCAATAGTTAGGTTGGACGTGAGACGTTGAAAATGTGTGGCGTTCAAGTTTTTTGTGAATATGCCAGTCTTTTGATCTTTGGTTGAGATAAATTGAATGTCAAGATCTCTTTAGGCAACTTTTTCGTGAACAAAATGGTAATCCATTTCCACATGTTTAGCATGAGCATGAAACACAAGATTGGCAGAGGCATAGGTAGCTTTGAGATTATCAAATCACGATATTGGAGTAGAAAGATAAATACCTAATTCACATAATAATGGTAAGATCCAAGAAATTTTTAAGTAATCAGAGCAAGAGCACAGTATTTTGATTTCGAGTTGGAGAGAGGAATAATGGGTAATTTTTAAAAATTCCATGAAATAATGCTTGGACCAAAGAAAATGCAGAAACCGCTTGCAGAGCGCCTATTATCAGGAAATTGGTCCAATCAGTATTCGAGAATGCATATAAGAAGAAGAGTTCGAAGACATCATCGATGCTCAGTAAGTAAGAGTGTTTTTAATACCTCAGAATCCAATTGACGACAGTCCTGTGATCAGTGGTGGGAAGTTGCATGAATTAACAAACTTTATTAACAGAATTGTACCGCCAGGCTGGGTAAAGGACAAGTATTGCATGACAACAACAATACTTCTGCATAAAGTGTTGGTTGTAAAAACCAGATTTATTGGCTTTACAAAGCCTCAAAACAACTTGGAAAAACTGATCATGTAGATGGAAGGAAGAGAGAAGAAAAACAAAACAGAACTTTTAAAAAAAAAACTTTCAAACTATTTTTCTGCTGTTGCACTTTCTTCACTGTTGCTTTTTTCACTTGCACTAACCGGATACACAAGATGCCTATTTATAGGCCTTTGAATGAAATATGAAAAGTCAAAAATGGCCCTACTAGGAGCTTTCAACATTTAATGTTTCTAGAAATTACATAAACTTTTCATCTTCCGAAAGTATCTCCATGGGAAGTGTTGCTGTGCATTGGAAGATGAATAGTGACTAGCTGTTTGTTGAAAAATGGGTTTTGAGTTTGCAACTCTAACACTCCCCTTCAAACCAAAACAAGTTTCATTCTAAGCTTCGATCTAAGTTTCTTCAATGTATCGGTCGGTAATACTTTGGTGAAGATGTCTGCCACTTGTTCAGTGGTGTGACAGTACTCTAGCTTCACTGATTTCTGCTTTACTTGATTTCACAGGAAATGATACCTTGTATTAATGTGCTTGCTCCTCCCATGCTGCACTGGATTTTTGGCAAGCTCAATTGCCAATTTGTTCTCTATGTATATGACAATGCATTCTTCCCGCGGATGCTTCAGCTCCTTTAGCATATTCCTTAGCCATATCGCCTCACATACAGTGGACGAAGCTGCTATATACTCGGCTTCACATGTGGACAGTGCTACCATACTCTACTTCTTTGAGTTCCATGTGAATGTTATCTATCCAAGATAGAAAGCATAGCCTGTGGTACTCTTTCTTTTGTCTTAGTCACCACCCCAATCACTATCAGAGTATCTATACAGAATCATTTTATTATCGTATGGATAAAAGAGACCAAATTCAATAGTCCAGTTGATATATCTCAAAATTCTTTTCGCAGCTAGCCAGTGTGACTCTTTTGACGCTTCCATATATCGGCTTAGAAGCCCAATACTATAGACTATATCTGGCCTAGTGATTATGAGTTACCTTAGGCTTTCGATTAGGCTTTTGAATAAAGTTGAGTCAACATTTCTTCCTACGCTATCTTTTATAAGTTTTAAGCCTGTTGCAATGGGTGTATTCACGACTTTACAGTCGGTCATCCGTGTCATGCCCCAAACTCGGAAACTGGGCTCACAAAATTTTCGATCACTAAATCCAGTGTCAATAGCTTCCGTAATACCCCATTCTCAGCTCCCATTGCCCATTCACTAGGTTCCGATCCTGGGATGCTACGAGGAGGATTTTCAATATCAGTTTGATTCGTAATAAGCATAACCAAAGGCATAACCCACAAATAACAACCAAAAACTCCATTACATTTTCATTATGATAAAAAACTTACATGTACAATGAGCATAGAGGGAAATACAATGATAATGGACAAAAAACTCTAAGATGATTTGCTATGCGCCCCTGCCTCAGCGTTGCTGCGGTCCAACGTCACTTGCACGCAACGGTCATGCATAAGCTTATGGAAAGCTTAGAGGGTGGTGAAAGTATGTGTGCAAAGTAGTAACACAATTATGCAGTATCAGAGTAATGCGGAATATTTTGATGAATCCATGAATACTATTAACTGTTCCAAGGCTTGCGATGCAAGGCATGAATGATGTCGGCCATACCAAGGCCATGCGATGCGAGATGCAACTTAAGCATATGAATCCTCATCTAAGTCCACATATCAGTATAGCTCAACTCTAGGATATCACCAGGGTCTAGTACACTCCACACCAGATTGCTGCCCCATCGCGCGCAACAAGGTGAGTGGAAGAGACCTCACTATCTACCTGCCAATATTAGGCTCGGCTTGTCGATAGCGGACCCATTCCTCGAGCTGGTCAAACTTAGCCTAGCTTTGCCCCCTCCTCTCGGGCGATTAAGGCCACACCCCCTTCCAACCGACCACGACACAGTGGAAAGTGCGGCCTTCTGGTAATCGGTCTAGATATTGGAGCAACCTCCTAGTACCATAAGAGTTTAGGGACTTTCACCCAGGGATATCTATAGCACCCCATATAGAACAAGATTTCTAATAATCTTGCCAACCACGATACACCTGTGGAGGCTACGACTCTGATGTCGCTAGGGCGTACAGTAACCATGCCATACAATGCGAAATGCATGAATCACACTATCCAGTCATCCAGTAATCCTGCGCATATCGTGCGCTCTTATAGGGCAACACCGCCTATCTGGGAGCCCATAAATAATCTGCCCGAAGACATATGCTATGATCAGTCACTCCTCATATCAAGCATACATATGATGCGTATGAGCATGAAACATGTTATATGGTAATGGATTCTGTTCGTAATGAAGATGGGCCTAGACGGCCTATACACTACAAGTATGGGCCCAATAATGGGCCCTAGGGAGAGTTACAATGCGGATATTTAACCATCATTGCTCTTACAATGTGGACGTCAAACCATCATTGCTCCTAAGGCATGATCGCCAGAAAAACATAATCACATACATCATGGTGGATTCTCACATCGCAATGGGCCTCATATACATCAAATGGGCTGATCGAATGGGCCGATCACATGGGACGATTCAGATGGGCCGAATCGAATGGGCCGAATCAAATGGGCCGATTCAAATGGGCCGATCACATGGGCCAATTCAGATGGGCCGAATCAAATGGGCCGATCACATGGGCTGCACCAATGGGCTTCATGTATATCAATTGGGCCCACCCTTATGTATTTTTGAGACCCGACCTATTCATAAGTTAACATAGAGGTAAATGAAGTGAAAACAATATTAGTTTAATTGGAACTACCATGGCCTTTAGAAGTTTGAATGGTGGATGTCACGATCCACTATTTAAATGGTGGGGCCCACTTGAACTTTAGATCAGACTCACCCATTTCCCATGCTCTAAAATGATCTCACAAATGGTTGGATGGCATGGATACAACACATGCATCATGGTGGGTCCCACCATCCAAACAGTGGATGGTGTAGATAAAGCACATACATCATTGGGGCCCACACCACGGGGATGAAGCACATACATATGGAGTGGGCCCCACCGTCAGATGGAAGGCGTGGGATACAAAATATACATCAAAGGTGGGCCTGCGGGCTGCTGACGTCCAGTAACAGATGGCCCTTATTCAAAGGATGCAAAGGTGGGTTCCCACGTGGGGCCCACCATCACATAATATATATATATATATATATATATATATATATATATGATATATATATATATATATATATATATATAAAACATATAATATAATCATATATATATGTTACATGCAGCATTGCTGCCTTAAAAAGGGAGAGGTGGGTCCCACATAGGGCCCACCCTCATGTATATATATAATATATATAAAATATTATATCATAGCTACATTTAGTGCAGCTTTACTGCATTGAAAGGGCAATGGTGAGTCCCACGTAGGGCTCACCAGCACACACACATATATAAAAAATATATATAATATAATAATATATTTATTTAATAAAGTAATGTCCAGGCCCTGGACGACTTAGACAGTGCATTCATCAAGGAGAGCCCCACACGTGGGGTGTGTCCCACCATCTGAGGATGGTGGAATGTAGCATGCATCGTGGTGGGGCCCATCTAAATGGATGGACGTCGTGGATGGGCCTTACGGACCCCACGATCAAGTCACACTTCACTGTTAGCCACCGCACTAGGGAATCAATGCCAGGACCTCAGCGTTGAAATGAGGTATCTTTCACTCCACCTACCACTAGAGCTAGGGTCTGGGCCCCAGCGTTGAAACGAGGTGTCTTTCACTCAGCCTACCACTGGAGCTATGGATCTGGGTGTGGACAGACATATCAAGGAGGGCCCCACACGGATGTGGATCCCACCGTCCAGGGACAGTGGACAGTCTAGATAAAACCCACACACCATGGTGTGGCCCATAGAAAAGGCTGGAGGGTGTGGATGGGTCCCATAGACCCCACTGTCAGCCCACACTCCACTGTCAGTACACCCACTGTCAGTCCACACTCCACTGTTAGCCCCACGTCCAGCGTCCCTGGACGTTGGACAGTGTGGATAGCACACATGCATCATGGTGGGTCCCACATGGACGTGGCCCACCTAATTTTGGATCCATCTAATATTTGTGTTTCCCTTTCATCTGGGCCTGTGTGACCGTCCGGTCATGCAGGCCCCAAATAGGGGTTAAGGTGGCCCACCAGTTGGATGGCATGGGTAAAATACACACATCATAAGTGGGCCATGATCATGGAGAGAGAGAGAGAGAGAGAGAGAGAGAGAGAGAGAGAGATCGGGGATAACGGAGGGGCCCTGCCACTATGGGCCCCTCTTGGATACAAGCATACATCAAAGTGGGTCCCACATATATGGACCCTTAACTCAAAAGAAATGAATGAAAGACAAAAATCCAAGATCACCCACCACCTTCTTCTTGCTCCCTCGGCTTCCTTTACTCCTTAGCTTCGATCCTAACGGAAGAGATGGAGTTTAAATGGTTGAGATGGAAGATGAGCGGGTAGGAAGTGGGCCACATACAAAGCTCTCTTGGAGGTTGAAAGAGCTTGGACGATTGATTTTTTTTTTTTTTTGCTTGGAAAAGTGGTTTGAGAATGAGAGAGAGAGAGGGTTGTAAAGAGAGAGAGATGGGTGATGGATGTGGTGAGTGATGGGTGTGTAAGAACTTTTTGACTTTAGGGGTAGATGGTGTAAGAACTTTTTGACTTTAGGGGTTGCTTGGGGATGGGTGTGAGGTGATGGTGTACTTGACCCTTGATGGGATTGATTGATTGATTGAGGTGACATGTTGTAGAGATTCTCTTAGGTTTTGCAACACACAGTATTTTTCTCGAACTGAACGCGGGCCCACATTTCCTGGCCTGGGTATCACCTCAGCATGTGAGACGCGACATCGGAACCGTGGCGACGGCGTGGTCGCTAGGGTATAAATCTCGGGTTGAGCCGACTTTGGTTGACGGCGTGTGTCTCAGGGTCGTGCGCAAACGTTGGATACAAGTGGAGGGTTGTCGAAATTTGACAGGGAGGATCATGAGAATCTATGGAATGGTACGGACTATGGTACGGACTATGATATGGGTCTTACAATCTGAAACTTCTCAAGAAGTTCTTTTGTGTACTTCTTCTGTGATATATAGATGCCACCGACTTGTTGTTTCACTTCGATGCCCAAGAAGAAGGACATCAATCCACCGTCAGTCATCTCGAACTCTTTGAACATAGCCTGCTTAAATTCTTCAAACATTACCTGATTGTTTCTAGTGAACAACAGATCATCAACATATAAACAAGTTATAAGCATATCGCCATGGGCATTTTTTTATGTAGACAGCATGCTCATACGGACATTTGACGAAGCCATTCTCTTAAAGATAACCGTCGATCTTTACAATCCAAGCACGAGGAGCTTGTTTCAACCCATAGAGGGCTTTCTTCAGCCGATACACCTTGTCTTGCTCCCCTTGTATGACAAAGCCTTCAAGCTGGTCAACATAGACTTCTTCGAATACTTCATTTAAGAATGCAGATTTCACATCCAGTTGGTAGATCAGCTAACTATGATGAGCTGCAAGGGAGATAATCATTCTCACAGTGTCAAGGCGAGCAACTAGGGTGAAAACTTCTTCATAGTCTACCCCATATTTCTATTTGTAGCCTTTTTCCACTAGCCTTGCTTTATATCATTTGATCTTACCATCGGCATCCCGCTTGATTTTATACACCCATTTGAGACTAATGGTCCTCTGGCCTTTAGGGAGTGAGATCAGCTCTCATGTGTGATTCTTTTTTATGGCATGAATCTCTTTTTCCATATCCTTTCTCCAACATTCTTTATTCACGGCTTCCTCGAATGTGAGAGGCTCATGGTCCGCATACAAGCAGAGAAAATTTACTTCCTCAGTTTCTGCGTAGATGTCGTTGAGGCTTCTTATTTTGATAGGAGCCAAGGGTAAATGAGAATTGGATGAAGATGTGTTGGTTAAATTCTGATTTGATGAAGTACTTCTAGGAGAGATGGAATATACTCCTGGACTTCTGTGATCTGAAAGGGGTGATGTGGGTGTTTGTTTCTGATTTACATGCTTCTCTTCTTCATATTTTTCGGCTTCGTCTTGATTTTCTTTGGCTGATTCTTCCTGGTTCCACTTCTAAACTTTTTCCTCGCAAAACACCACATCTCTACTTACCATGACTTTATTAGTTAGTGGGTTTTAGAGCTTGTATGCCTTTGACTCTTCGCTGTAGCCGATGAAGATACACTTCTCGTCACGATCATCAAGTTTCTTCCTTCTTGCTTTTGGAACTTAAGCGTAGGAAACACACCCAAAGATTTTAAGGTGCACCACGCTCGGCTTATAGCCGCTCCATGCCTCATGTGGTGTTATGAACCTGATGCTCTTGGTGGGACAACGATTAAGCAGATATGCAGTACATGCAACTGCCTCTCCTTGGAAGCTCTTCAGTAGGCCTTTCTCCTTCAACATAGTCCTCGTCATGTCGATGATGGTACAATTTTTTTGTTTCACAATTCCATTCTCCTGTGGCATGTAGGTTGCAGTGTGCTGTTGCTTGATTCCTTGATCCCTGCCATACCCTCGAAGGGCATTTGAGGTGTACTCCCCACCTCTGTCAGATCTCTAAGAGTTTTAATTTTAAGACCACTTTTTTTTTTCAACAAGGGCCTTAAAATTTTTTAAAATAGTAAAAGCAGCAGACTTCTCTTTCATTACACACACCCACAATTTTATACTGAAATTGTCCATGAAGGTAATAAAGTATTTATTACCTCCAAGAGAGATTGGCTCCAATGGTCTACAGATATCAATGTGAACCAACTGCAACGGTTCTCTTGTTCTTCGAGATACTCATTTGGGAAAGGAATTCCTTTGCTGCTTGCCAAGTGTGCACGCCTTACACACATGCTCTGGAGCTTCAATAGTAGGCAAGCCATGCACCATGCTTGATGGGGATAGGAGCTTAAGGCCATTAAAGTTCAGATGACTAAAATGAAGATACCATTTCCATGATTCATTATTGGCACGTCCATGAAGACATTTTTCAAGGCTTGTGTTTATATGGAGTGGGAACATTCAATTTTTTGCCATCCAGACCCGTGCCATATGTCAACCGCATGCATCTATTAATGACATATCTGAGTTCTCCATGTGTATCACTTACCCCTTTTCAAGAAGTTGACCAATGCTGTGGATGTTACTTTTCATGTTGGGTACGTAATATACATTAGAGATGAATTGCGGCTCACCATTTTTCTAATAAATTTTGATATTATCTTCACCTTTCACCAGAGTTTTTGATGAGTCTCCAAATGTCACATCACCATGAACTCCTTCTGTGAGTTTCATAAAGAGCTTTTTGTCGCCGCACATGTGATTGCTTGCACCCGTATCAAGATACCACACATCTGATTGATCATAGCCTTTCTCTTGTGTAAGGAAGAGTGTGGTTCTTTACTCTTCATGATTTGATGCTTTGACATAGTAGGATTGTTCATCTTGATCCACTGGCTTGTTCCAACAATCTGATGTGTAATGGCCGAACTTGTTGCAATTTCGATACTGAATATTTTTCATATTTTCATAACGTCGTGTGGATCGACCTCTACCATTTCCTCTACCATGGAAATTGGTAAAATCTTGTTGATTTTGTAGATTGCTTGGATTATATCCACGCCCTCTTTTTCTTGCACGATTGTTAGTGCCACGACCGCCACGATGTGTATGGCCACCTCTTTGTTCATTTAGAGTCAACTTAGACTTTAAGGCATGTTCAAGTATCGTTCCTATATTCTTTTGCATTTGTTGCTCATGCACTTGCAACGTTCCCATCAACTCTTCATTGGACAATTTTTTTCAAGTCCTTTGATTCTTCGATCGCCACAACCACGTGCTCAAACTTGGTTGTGAGAGATCGAAGCACCTTTTCAACTACACGAATATCTTTGATCTTTTAATCATTTCTTTTCAAGTTATTCACGACTACAAGTAATCTTGAAAAATAGTCGTAAATGTTCTCACCTTCCTTCATGTATGCTGCTTCGAACTCGGATCTAAGAGATTTTAGGTGAACCCACTTCACTCGATCAACACCTTTGAAGATGGTGCTAAGGATATTCCAAACTTGCTTAGTTGATGTTGCTTCGGCAATCTTCTTAAAGGTTGATTCATCCAACCCTTGATAGAGGAGGAACAAAGCCTTGTTGTCTCTATTCCTTTGATTTTTGAGAGTGGTCTTTTCCTCATTGGTGAAGGCAGCTTCTTCCTCCATAGTGTGACGATATCCCATAGATCTTGCGACCCGAACATCGCCTTCATTTGGATGCACCAATTTTCATAGTTGTCCTTTTTCTTGACGTAGCAACGGCAATACCTTGATCACACGATCTGCACCTTCGAACTATTCCCGGTCCCGCAGGATTGTCTTGCTCTGATACCAGTTTGTTGGTTGTAAAAACCAGATTTATTGGCTTTACAAAGCCTTAAGACAACTTGAAAAAACTGATCGTGTAAAAGGAAGGAAGAGAGAAGAAAAACAAAACATAACTTTTTTAAAAAAAAACTTTCAGACTATTTTTCAGGCACTACACTTCTTCACTGTTGCTTTTTTTACTTACACAAACTGGATACATAAGATGCCTATTTATAGGCCTTTGAATGACATGTGAAAAGTCAAAAATGCCCCTACTAGGAGGTTCCAACATTTAATGTTTCTAGAAAATACACAAACTTTTCATCTTCCAAAAGCATCTCCATGGGAAGTGTTGCTGTGCATTGGAAGGTGAACAGTCACCAGCTGTTTGCTAGAAAATGGGTTTTGAGGTTGTAACTCTAACATAAAGGATGAGCATTGCACGGTGACAACAATACTTCTATGTGGTATTGGATCATCGAAAGGGTCACCAGTGTGTTTGTATAACTTAATGATGCTAAAAAGAGGGTTGCAACAGGGTTTCATACTTACCATTTTTTCCTTGGTTAATAGATCAAGAATCTATTTGCACTGACTAAGGAAGATGCCATTTTTATCTCAAAATGCTTCAATACCTAAAATGTAATTGAGCAGTCCAGGAGTTTTGGCAATAGTGTCTAATAAAGTTTGGATATGATGGAAAAAATGACATTAGCAATGGACCCAATGATGATAATATATCTACATAAACATGGATGTATACGGTAGTTGAGGACCCTTTCTTAAGAAAAAATGGCGTGTTTGCCTTGAAAATAGAGAACTTGATGTGGCAGAGGTAAGTACTTAAGCAGTGAATGATATAAATCTCGTGGTGCTTGCTTAAGACCACATAATAATTTATGAATGAGACAAACATAAGTTAAATGTTGCTAATCAACATACCAGGCCATTGTGCCATATAAATTTTCTTACATAAGTAGGCATGTAGAAAGTCATTCTGCACATTTGATTGATGAATGGGATGTAGGAACTATTAATGGAGAGAACAAGTCGAATGATACATGATATGATAATGGGATTTAATGTTTCACCGTAATCTATCCCGTATTTCTGATAAAATCGTTAAGCCACAAGCAGGCCTTGAGCCAATGAATGGACCTTTTAAAAAAAATATTATTATAGAATCAACATTTTATATCATAAGGAAGAAAATTTACAGGATATGGACATTCGGGCACCCCAGAAATGAAATAGATTACGGGGGCGCCTACCGTGGAAGCGGCCACAAGCAGCTATCAAAGCCGCCAAGCGGCACAGCAAGAAAGGAAAAAAGAAAGCTAAGAGATAGGGAGGAATGTCCTAATGGATCCATGCCCGACTTTATCAAGCACGAGCATGCCGCGAACCTGGATGGGAAGGTCCTTCATCTGATTGGCGAAAGTGGCTGATTGGCTTCTACTTCCTTCTTGGGCCTTACCATCTGCCAGGACATTTCTTTCTCTCTTAATAAGCTTGAAAATGAAGGAACCTCTTTGCACCATCCTTGAGATCCTATAGACCCGAGGTTTTCAACGCTAGGAGGAGTGAGATTTTCCTGTAAGGAGATCAATCACAAGCTTTGAATCTGATTCTATTTCAATCTTATTCAGCCCCATGTCCAGACATTTTGTGATCCCATCATGAACCGCTCGAAGTTCGGCTCCATTGTTAGAGCCCACACTGTAACCAATAGAGAAAGCGAAAATGAGGTCACCATTATCCTTCCTACAGATGCCTCCTCCTCTGGATAGTCCCGGATTCCCTCTCACAGAGCCGTCCACATTCAATATGACCTAATCCCTAGCCAGTTTAACCCACTTGATAACTTCATTTTGATAACTGAGAAGGGGCTGAACCGAGATCCCCACAGCTTCCTAGGTTAGAAACTGATGGGAAGAACTCGCGGTCTTGTTACCAATCAGGCTGGAAATGCTATTTCTGATGCAATCAATAGAGATCAATGTCTTCATAGGTTTGTTATCAAATATTGCTTCATTTTTGGCTTTCCAAATTTTCCAAAGGATTAGGATCGGGAGGAGCTTGCGAATACGAGATGGAGCGCAACCAAGGACCGAGGCACGATACCATTGGAGAATCTTACCTTCCACGGAGAGATGCGGTTGGAAAGGGATCCCCGACATGGAGCTGAAGTATCTCCAGATCGAGCTGCATGCTAGCCCTGGAGAAACAAATGCATCAGGGATTCGGTCTCAAGCCTACAGGATTAATTCCCAACATCACAATAGTTGCATCTTGAAACAATGTAGATCTCTTTGGACTGAATCCTCATGTCCACTGGTACCGCGCCCTGTAAGAGCCTCCAGGCGAAGAGAGAAATCTTGGGAGGTAACTCCTTTTGCCAAATCCATTTCGGCCAACTCAAGGGAGGTAGCCTCGGTCTACTCATGGACCAGGCCGATTTCGTAGAGAATACTCCGGAGCAGTCATGAGGCCAGAAACTAGTTGGATTGCTATCCGTTGTGGTGAAACCTCCTTGGAATATGGAGTTGATGACTTCTTGGGGTAAGAAGGAGAAAGCAGAGGATGGAGGTAGGGGCCCAGTAGGCCCTAGAAAGTTGTTGATCTTGACAGATTGCAGGGCCTCTAGGATTGGCCTGACTGCAAGGTCTGTGAAGTGGGCCTAGCCCTGTCCAATTTGAAGTCCACAAGTTCTGCTCTCCGTTGCCCACTTCCCATTGAGCATTATCTGTAATAACCAGCAAAACCTCATGGATTTTCTTCCATAAGTGAGAGGCATTGTTAGAGAACTTGCTCCCATCTGCCATTTCCAAATCAGCATGGTGCTTAACACGTATCAGATTCGGCCAAGGCCCAGCAGAAGCACTGAATTTAACTACCCACGCCAATTTCATCCTGAGGGCGATCATAACTCCCTTAAGGTTTCTGACTCCCAGACCCCCTTCCTCAATCGGAGCCGTGATGCATTGACAAGCGACCCAATGGAGCTTCCTCTTTCCATCATCCCTACCCCAAAAAAATTGAGCAAAACTGCGCTCTAAGCTATCAATTACCTGACCGGGAATGTGAACAACAACCAAAATGTGAATGGGAATGCTCCCAAGAACATGCTTGATCAGCGTCAACCTGCCTGCTAGGGAGATGAATCTTGCGCTCCAACTGTTGATTCTATTCTCAACTTTGTCAACGAGAAAGTGGAAATCAGCTTGCTTGATTGTACCCTTAGATAAAGGCACGCCTAGATAATGAACTCCTGTGTTCGATTTGGCAATCCCCAAAATCCGTTCCATAGTTCTGGTTCTGCCCATGGGCAGCTTGTCTAAACATATGAAGCAACTCTTGTTATAGTTAATTTTCTGCCCTGACATCTAAGTGAAGGAATTTCTTGATTGTAAGAAGCAAATTCTGATTGCCATTTAGGAAAAGAAGAGTATCGTCCGTGAATAGAAAATGGGATAATAACGGACATCCTTGTTGACGCTTGAAGGGTTGGCACCAGCCCGTAGAAACTAGATTCTTGAAACTACAAGAGAATGCTTCAGTTGCTATGAGAAAGAGCCGCGGAGATAATGGATCATCTTGACGGATACCTTTGGACGACTTGAAAAAACCGGTTGCCTCTCCATTGATGAGCATGGAGAACCAATTATTGCCCCAATAAGTTTCCATCAGTCCAACCTATCTATTACAGAAACCAAACTTAATCAGCACCTGTTTGGGGAATTTCCAATTGATTCGGTCGTAGGCTTTTTCTAAAACCAGCTTCAGTATGATGTTACTACCTCGGGCCTTTCTATTCAACTCCCGCATCGCCTCGTAGGCCAGCGCAATGTTCTCGGTTATTGCTCAACCTTTCAAAAATGCACCTTATTCAATGGAGATCAATTTGGGGAGAATAACGCCAAGTCTTGTAACCAGAATCTTAGAAAAAATCTTGTAGATGATGTTGCACAGGCTGATGGGGTGAAAGTCTGAAAAACTGGAGGCTGAAGGGGATTTGGGGATTAAGCAGATAAGGGCAGAGGAGAATGCTCTAGGGAGAGTGCCCCCTTGAAATAGGAAAGTGGCAGCAGCATGGATATCTTTCCCAACTATCTGCTAGCATTCCGAGAAGAATGCCCCTAAAAAATCGTCTGGGCCCGGAGCCCCATCCTTGGGAATAGTGCAGACAACAATGTGGACTTCTTCAAGGGAGGGGGGAACGTTAGGATGTCGTTGTCTTGCTGGGAGAGCAATGAGGGGATAGCCAAAATGAGATCATTAGCTGGGGAAGTGGGATCTTCCTTCAAAAGTTCCTCAAAGTAAGAGATAGCTGCTGATTTAATCTCTTCTTGGACCTGTCAGGTAAGCATTTAATGTGAAACACCCACTTACAACCAATAAGAGTTTGCCGTTGTGTGGAAGGAATAGAAGTCCAAGTGCCATTTTAGAAGAGCATTAGCTTGATACCAATGAATACCATACTAGGTTGAGTAAAGCATGTAGGTTCTGTAACATTATTAAAAGAAGAAAGATAATGTTTGGTAGCATGAAACACTTTAGGCTTAAAAATCCCATTGAGTAACCATACAATGACCAGAAGGCGCATGTGGGGATGACGAAGATGGAGATAGGGCTATAGGAGATGAGGGATATGGAGGAGGGAGGAGATTGGTGGGTGGTGATCAAGTTGAGAGAGGAGAAGATAGACATGTAGGAGAGAGATCATGCAGATTGGAAATAAAGGGGTAGAACATGGAGGTGATGAAGAAGAAGTTACAAGATGTGGAGGACCAAGGATATTGAGTTGGGAAGAGGTTGAGAAAATGGGGTTGGGTTGTAACATAGTAATGAAAACTTGTGTTCATTGAAAGTCACATGTTGGGAGATATAGAGACAACCCATTGAAAGATGCAAACACCAATAGCCTTTATGAGAGCATTATAGCTCAAGAATAGACATTGAAAATACTGATATGTTAATTTATTAGTATTATAGGGATAACTTAACTTATGGGCCACTATGTATGTTGTGTCTCTTGGGTGTATGATGGATCTCTACTATTAGAAATCTCCATGATTCCTTATTATTGTATTTCCATTTTTCCTTTTTTTTTTTGTCATAAATTAACAATTGTATTATCTTTTTTTACTTCTCCAATTTAGGGCTTTGATTGAGTCCCTTTTTCTATAATTTCAATTGTATGATAATACAAATGATATATAAGCCATTTTTTTCGAAAAATTCTTCTCTATTAAAAAAAAAGATTTTTCATGATATCAAAGAATCTGATTTGGAGCTCTTGATCGCCTGATGCTTTTATAGCAATCTTCTTCTGTTGCCTAATCCATATTCGTCAACTCAGGCTCGCTTCAATCCTAAAACCCATCTTGATCCGACCATTGCACCAATCCCAACATCATCCCAACCTGCCTTCAAACCCAATCCCAACATGTTGGTATCGTATTTTGACCACACCGTGTTTCCACATGATTTGGCACCCATCAACCCTAATGACCCCATCATTAACTCCAAACCCATCTTTACGCGTCCACACTCTTAAGTCGTTCCCACCAGATCACCATTAAATCCCTAAATCCCATCCTGCCATAGCCGCAATTCTTAAAACTCACCTGCACAGCCTCACAGAAACCCCATCCTACCATAGCCAGCATCCATCAACCCGTGTGCATAGTTTACCACCACTGGCCCTGTCATTGTCACAACGCCTACCCAAACCCTAGACCCCTGTTGTCATTGCCTCTACCATTATCACAGTTGCGACCATCTGCAACCCTTGTCATCCAGCTGTAGATCTTTATAATTGTCACTGCATCATCATTTGCATTATTACTGTAACGCCCCGACTTTTCAGAACCCGAGTATATGACCCGTTTCCCAAAAACCCAAGTGTTAACCTTAAAGGACAGTCAAATTCAAGTATACATTTTTTTTTTCATTCAAAGTAAGCATATGAGCATAGTATGGACAAATCGAACATAAATGAAAGCTTGTATTATCATTTAAATATACAAGAGCTGCCCACAATGACTTATACAAACCTATATCCCCATTCTTACAAATACAAAATGAAATAACATTATATGTGAAACAAGGTAGACTACAACAATCTTGAATTGTGAAATCCTGTAGTGACCCTTAGCAAATAGAATCATGCACCCTTGTCAACTATAGGCTGCTCCTCACCAACATGAATGTGAATATCATCTGAGCCACCTGTACTACTTGTACGGTTGTATATTTGTGGATAAGTGGCCAGCTCAGTGTGAATTCTCCTCAAGATTACACATCGCCACATTAGGTAAGTATAGTTATAAAATAAAATACACAAAACAATATATGATGCAGGTCTTATTAGATACATGGATGCGTGAATACAATCATCGCCTCAGGGATGCTCATCCGTGCGGACAGTGGGCTCGCCACCCATGCAAATCATTGACCTGGGAAAATCATCTAGTCGGAACAATAGATTGATAGTCGGTGGTCTGAGAGCTAGCAAAACGATACCCCAAAGATCCTAAGGGCACGTGCTACAACATCCAGAAGTAGCCACCCGTTATCGCCAATATGTTATGGATGCATGATTAGCCAAATAATTATTAGTCCAATTACAATCAGCCATTTTAAATAAGCTCAAGGTCATTACGGGGGCTCGTCACCAGCGTAGGCTAATAGCTTGGGCATAGGTCCCATACCACCAACCCCGGTTCATGAGACTATCATCTTAGGATGTTTAATGGAAACTTGTCGACTAGTGGCCAATCATATTACAGTATATGGGGCTTACTATCACATAGTTGCATGGTATAAAACATTGAACCCATATAGAAAAAATACTAGAACAAAGCTACATAGGGAGATATCAAAACAAGCCAGATATCAAAACAAGCCATATATGGGGCAATTATTAAAATAGGCTACAAAGGGCGAGTATCAAAATCATGCGATAAAAGACCATTCTTGAAAACCACTTACATAATACAACCTTGGATGGTAGGCCCACATCAATGATCTATCTAGACCACCACTCAATAACTACTACATCGAAGGTCCATTATAACCACCATCAATCAAGTTACATCCCAAGTATGGGCGTATATTTATAAGTGGGGGTTTCCCACTAACGTACCAGTTTAAGTTCTATAAGCAATCCATAAATAATTCACAAGCATGAACAAATATACAGGATGAACATTAGCATGTAATATAGCTGTTTAATTTTCACCAGCTAACACATGTGATTATAAAAGGGAGATATAAATTAAAATACAAACTATAACTTAAGCCAATGAGAATATGAAAAGCTCAAGGGAAAAAATCATCACCTTATTTGTCGACTCGCCTTCTAATGTTATTAGGAAGTGCGCACGCCCTTAGGCTTGGATCCTATCATGAGTTATGAAATTGTAACATTAGATTAACTTCACCATTCGTGTTCAAAATATTGTCTTAGGGTTTCGATTTCTTAGGTTTTTAATGTAGAATTAGGGTTTTCATCCTTGGGTTTAGTTTTAAACTTAGATTCTGGGATTTGGATACTAATTTATTATTAATATTATTATTGTACAATGGGCCAAATAATATTGCTAATAGGGGTATTATTCCATCCATATAATAATGACGGTCCATAATGTTCATATTTAAACGTATTGACATCATCTAATATTTGTATAATTACTGATAATCCCTTAAATAATTCAAGTAATAATAATAGAATATTTACTAATGATAATATAATAAGGATTAACACTAATAATTATATAAACAAGTATTATAATAATCCCGTAAGGAGAAAAATGATAATATAGTCATAATAATGGATCTAGTAATGATAATAGGTACTATGGTCTCATCACTTTTGTTTAAAGTATAGACCTAGAGTTTAGGTTACTTAGGCTTATGATTTTATCCTAGAGTTTAGGTCTAGGTTAGGTTTTAGGGTTTAAACCCTAGTTAGGGTGCAATTAATTTCAGTATTAATTGAATAATATTTATTAACATCAAGGTTATAATTACTATTAGCTAATGTAGCAAAAATAGTCATTATGATGGTAATGAATAAGGTGGTTTATTATAAATGATAATATCTAAGGATGGTAGATAAATACTAATATCTAACATCTAATTGTTGTAGTTTACTTATAATAACTAATATTAGCATACATGCCCTGCTAATAGCTAAACATAATTAATAATCGCAATAACTTTAGTAACACCAATTATAAAAATAAATTAACGATTTACTTTGGGAGAGAAAGCTGACTTACATTAGATGACTCGGTTCGACCCAAAAGCATGAGTTGTCCCCAATTCGAACAAAATAAAACCAAAATGTGATATTAGGCCATATATGAATTTAGAAAATCAATTAGCTAACCAAAGTCCTAATTAGAGGTCTAATGCAGAGTTTGAGAGAGAACGCACCTAGTTGATTCAACTCAAATCAACTCGGCTCGGTATCCAAGTTGACCTTGCTCAACTCCTCTTCTTTCCTCGTCTTCTACTTCTTCCCTTCTTACTAGGATGTCTAGTAAAAATCTGGGCTGAACCAGATCTGATGGCTCAGCCGAGTCGAGCCTAGTTGACTCGGCAGTGTGTAGTCCGGCCCACTCTCACCCACTCTCTCTTTCTTTTCCTCTTCTCTATCACTCTCTCCTTCCCGTTTTCTTTCTTCCTTTCTTCTTTATTGCTGGTGGGTCCAGCCAGCTCAGCCATGATTCAACTGGGTTCGAGTAACCGCAGGCGAGTCAGCGACTCGCCCCGAGTCTGTGAGATGACTCGGCAGCGGGTTGAGCTCCTAAGCTCGCCCCGACCATCCCTGCTTCTCCTCTCCTTCCATCCTTCCTTCTGTTGGAGGTTCAGCAGCAGTAGCTGGATGCCCAGCCCGACCCGATCCAATCTCTACTCGGTCCGAGTCAGCAAGGAGGCAGCGAGGCAGCCGCACGCCCCATCTTCTTCTTCTTCCTTTCCCCTTCTCCCTATCTCTCTCCCTTTTTCTTTCTCTTTTCTTCCTTTATTTTCTTCTTCCATCTCCGGCCAAGGGGAGCTCCAAATCTGACCGAAAATCGCCCCGAACCAGTGCGACTCAGCGGCTTGAACGGAGGAGGAGACAGCTCCAATGGCGGATTTCATCCTGATGCTTCTTTCTCCATTCCGACGGCATGGGAGAATTCCTAGGGGCATATTGGAACTTGTAGGTGAGGAGTTTCGAAGCTCCACCATCATTTGAGTGGTGGGTTCAAAGGACGAAGGAGACGGCTGGTTGACGAGCTGCGGCAAGGGCGTGGGAGAGAGACCTATTGCAACTCCATATTCTCGACTTAAATCGAGCCCTAAGCTTTCTCAGAGCCGTTGGATAAGGACTGGATGGCCCGGATTGAATACTGCCGTTCGGTTTTCTCAAAACCATGGGAAGGAATGAAAACCGGTCGTGGTTTTCTCTTTACCGTGGGTAGAAATTTCGAAGGAATGAACAGCTAGGATAGCACCACACGGATGGCTTAGATTGAGGGATTCCAGCTCACTCGGATCGCCCTCCTGGCAAACCGAAGGAGAAACGGAAAATCTCCATTTTTGGAAAAAAAACCTTCAGCACATAGTCAGCTTGCGCCCAAGTTTGTGCCCATGTGTACACTTATCATCGTATGAAATAGGGGGGTTTTGTCCAGGCGTGGACGCTCCATCAGATGAGTGGTTTAGATTGTATAATTGGGATGAGATGGTGGGCCATATCTCAATCACACGGAGGGAGAAGAAAAACACCAATATGCCGTTTTTGAATGGCAGCAGGTGGGAATTCCTTCCCTCTTTGGCAATTGTCGGGTCAACACGGTTTGACCGTGTTGACGGATTTAGTGCACATTGGGTGCACACCTTCTGTGTGTGCATGCTACCCCGGGGTCCACCATGATAATCTCACAGATCCACGCCGTCCATCAAGTTCTGTTGGCCCTATCAACGCATTCACTCAATGGTGAGACCGATCTAAGGCTTAGGTGGGCAATAAAACTTGATTTTTGAGTTATCCTATCGATATTTATCAATCCAATAGTCGGATTGATTTTAATCCACATTTCAACGGCCAAAAGGGTCCTATGAATATATTTAGGTGGTTAGAACGTTTGTTTTATGGGCTTTCCTTATTAGTTCCTTTATTATAGCCTCTCTGTTATTATCTCAACTTAAAATTGTAGTGCCTACTTCTAAATAGGATTGTCTTTGTGGTAGATCAACCCTTATGAGCCATGTACCTAACCTTTAACTAACTTTAAGTGTTAGGTGGCATCCACTACATGGACGTCTAATTATAATATCCAACATCCCGACCATTCAACCAATTCAATGGTTGGATTGATTCATGTCTAGTTATCAATATCCATGGGATTTT
Source organism: Magnolia sinica (assembly GCF_029962835.1). NCBI lineage: Eukaryota > Viridiplantae > Streptophyta > Magnoliopsida > Magnoliales > Magnoliaceae > Magnolia > Magnolia sinica. The sequence goes on along the minus strand of NC_080574.1, from coordinate 130,462,466 downwards.
AAGGAGTGCTTGGTTGTAATCTAGGGGTTGATTATGAGACCAAATAATCCGATTTAGGGCCTGTTTGGGTGGTGGGATTAGAAGGGATTAGGTGGGATGGGATTCATCTGGTTCCGTGCCAATTCCACTCCATGTTTGGGAAGAAATGAAAAAGCTTGGAATTAAATTAAATGGGATTGCATTGGGTCCCGTGTGAATTTCACTCAATGTTAGCAAGTTGTGTAGGTCTCACCATAATGTGTGGGCTATATCCACACTGTCCACCCATTTATCGAGATTATTTTAGAGCATGGACCAAAAAATAAGATAAATCTAAAGCTCAAGTGGACCCCACCATAGAAAGCAACAGGGAGTGAATACTTACCATTGAAAACTTCTTTGGGGCCACATAAGTTTTGGATCTACCTCATTTTTAGGCCCATGCCATAAAATGAGGTTACAAAACAAATGAACAGTTTAGATATAACACATGTGTGTTATTCTCATTAATTTTAAATGATGATGGGTATATCCTTTCAATGTACCACCGTATTATCAACCAAGCATGGCATTAATCTTATCCCATGGCAACGGGGGACAATCCTTGCCATGGGTAATAATTATGTTTTTTTGAATCCCATCCAACCTAATCCCTTCTAATCCCACCGCCCAAACAGGCCCTTATGTTTCCAAGGGATGGGTCACCCAACACGACGTTGTAAACCTAGTGATGATGGATCTTGTGATCCATAGCTTTAAATTTATAATAGTCGGCTAGATTTGTCTTTCGATGAAATTAGAATCCTAAGGGTAGGTTTTTCTAACGACGTAATGGTCTGTCCATCTTAAAGAATAATAGATGGATACCTTGATACATAGGTGTGGACTACTCTCGACGGTCGGATTTAAACCGTAATGAACGCGAACATCTAAGTAGGTTAAGTTTGTGTTTATGCTAAATTAGGTTACATGGTAACACTCGAGTACTAAATAGTATGGGGTGTTACAATTACTAGCAAAAATTCGATGTCCAATGCCATTCTTCGGTCCAAACACTATAACACCCCAAAAATTTCTGCACACAAGTAGGTACACGAATCCACATTTATACTTGTAATCTTGACAATAGAATTTTTTTCTTTCTTTATTTATATTAATACACACGTATCTACACACACTTATACTCACTTATATATAGAATTAAACTTGGAACCTTTGTGTGCCCTATAATACTCTCACTCATATATCAAATCAACCGTTAAAATGATTCATAATCACTAGATTAAGATATCTAATTGTCCACTTCGATTTTGGGCCACCTGATCATACTAAATTGACCACGAGATGTTCATATTCACTCATACACACATCCAATCTAAAATACGGTATGTTCATTTTGTTTGTCACCTATGTACATACTTAAACGACCGTTGAAATCTGAATTTAAAGACCTCACACATGTGTATAAGCTACATGAGAATCTAATGGTGGACAGGCTTTAAAATAATAAAAATTAAAAAAAACGGTGGACAAGCTTGTTGTTAGTAGATGTCTTAAATTTGAGGAAATTCCACTAGCTCAAGAAAGTTCGGCTAAAAGTCCGGCAACAATGTATTTTGGAACTTTCGAGAAATTCGACCAGTCGAAGGACAAGTTCAACTAGTCAAAGGGCACCCTTCAACTAGTCTAAGCTCTGGTTCGACTAGTCAAAGGTTACACAGATTATATGCAGATTACGTAAATTTGAGGTGGTTTCAGGACTATTCCAAATCGGTGTAAAAGTAGGGTTTCCTAATCCATAGATAAGAGTTTTTAGGGCCATTCTAAAATATTCTAAGGCTTCTTAAAAGTATCCCTAGGATTTCTAGAAGGGGTTCTAGGGTTTCAAAGGGTGTAACAAGGGTAAGATTCAAGGTTGTTCGAATCGGGTAAGTCTTTTTTCTTTGTAATTTATGCTTTCATAGTGAATTTCTGTTACTTTATGCCGTGGTTTTTTCTTCAAAGGGTTTTTGTAATGCCCTGAAAATCAGGGGTCGAGCATAAACTCAACCCACTAGTTCCAACGCATCATTTATGCAACATAGATAATGATGATTAAATGTTATCTGTGTCAGTGCATTAATCATGAGTGAGATTATACCAAAATAATAATTCATACTCCAGATCAATTCATATAACGCAAGCGAAAGACTGAAAAATGTATATAGACGTGTATAAACCAAAAGGATCACGATCGGTCTCCAGAGTATGAATACATCACTAAGTCACCATATACATGTAATAGTTCAAAATAGTTCAACTACAATAATAAACCCTATAGCCCCGTCGATCCGGATGGCCTAAGCAAAACCACCGGAGAATTGCATATATGAGAACTCATCCTGATCGTCATAGTAATCGGGCTCGGCCTCCTGAGTCGCATCGTCATCTGCAACTAAGACAAAATCTGGTAGGTGTTCAGAACACCGTCCCAGAACGTGGGAGTGAGTAATCAACTCAGTGGGATCATAGAGCAAAGGTTAACATATTATCAATTCAGTTAAGCAGTAATGATAAAGCAAACATATCAGACATTCCTAGATACTCTTATTAAAGTAAGGATGAAATGTAAGCATGATGCATGCCCTCGCCTACACTCCCTCGTGCGACACCATCTTACGGTTGCGGCATGCTTTCTTCCCTCTGTGCTCTTCAACTCGGGGCACATGTAGTGCGATGAAATGAGCGTGATTACCGAGTTATTATTAGTCCCTTTCATACAACAAGATTGGGAAGCTAAGGTACCTCTCTTATATTAATTCTCAAATAATGATCCATTCTAGGGTCGTCAGTCCTAGTAAATTTTATACGATGATACGGTTCTAGGTCGCTGTAAAGGGCTCGTCACCTTATCAGTGCAGGCCTAGTGTACTCTTGTTGCTACATAAGGGCTCGTCGCCTCTACGCAGTCTTAGTGTATGCTCGAGGTCACTGCAAAGGGCTCGCCACCTTATCAGTGTAGGCCGACAGCTCGAATATAATGTCCCATACCACCGTATTCGGCTCACGAGTTTGGGTTGCTCACTGGTCACTACAGGGAGGCTCGTCACCCCAGCGTAAGCCGACAGCTCGACCACGGTCTCCCATACCACCATGCCCAGCTCATGAGTCTTAGCGGATCGAGGTACCAAGGTTTAAAAGGATTTTCACTGGTGAGTTTGGTACCTTAGATTCAAGCAGTAGCGTCCATACATGGTGAATATACATCGGGTCAATCGGGTTACTTGACGAGATTAATTAGTATGAGCGCACGTTGAGTTGATCGACATGAAGTGCATAAGCACTCTGTGTAGCCTAACCACTGCCGACATCCCAAGTACGGCTCGGATTCATTGATCATGTCCTATGTGGCGAAACAACCTTAGTCACCTATTCAAAGCCTGTTACCGATTACCTGGATTATTCCGTAGTCCCAAACACATTCAATTATAACAGATAATCATACAAGCTAATCAGAACAGTAATGGATCAACAATTCCAATCATACAAGCATGTGAGCATTTGATGGATTTCAACTTAAACATGAATTCACATATATGCAGTCCCTAAGTAAAACAGACAAAGAATGTAAGTTATATGGAGGAAATCATACACATAGTTAAGATAGTTGAAAATCTCTTCTCAATGCCCATATATCGTATAATTTATTACACAATCATTCAGACATTTCTACAAACACTTGGACTACACATTCCAACATACATGACGTATGTTGGTAATAGCACATCTTAGGGCAAATCCTTTCGCCAAGGAGTTGTTACACATACAACTAGCATAAACATATGAAAATTAATCATGACAAATACACGTTCAAATTCCATATGTATACGATACTTTCTACATATACATGGAATACACTAAACTCAATATAGTTCATATATATCAGAAACATGAAACAAACGACACATTTGGCATGTGAAATAACACCCACATCAGTAATAAACCATTAACCGACATTGAAAGCCTTTAAAACCATAACCTATACGTTTATAGTCCGCACTTTTCGCCGGTAAACGCGTAACGGATTCGTTTTAGACACTTAGCCTTTATCAATGGTGAATTGGCAACCTATAGCATGAATTAGGTTAGATATTTCATAACTTACACTATCTGAAGCCCTAAAACAGATTAGGATTAGGTTTTCTTACCTAAGAATGGAATCGGAATCGCCTGTATAACGATACAGGAGTGGCGGTTGAGTGCGTGGAGTAGCGGGATCGAATCCCAGGAAGAATCTCCAACTCTCACTCTCACTTTCTCTATTTTCCCTTCTCTTTTCTCTTCTCTCTCTCCTAGGGTTTTATCAAATTCTTATGGGGTGAGAGGGAGAGGGTTTAAGGTCTTTATATAGGCCTAGGTTTGATGGGAATCGCCCCAGGGCCTAGGTATACTTAGGTTATATCCAAATACGGACCGTTCTAGTCCAATGGAGCACTTCTGGTGGCCCCTTTTCCACGTGCGATCGGATTTAAGCTCCCTGACCATGGATTTAGGTCAGGCTGAGTTTTTGTTCCGATCAGATTTACAAATCAGCCGTGGCGGACCAGTTTCAGTTCAATGGTCACGGTCACTCAATGAGGGCCACAAGTACATCGACATGGGTAGGACATTTCTCCTGATCCGAGGGTATATTTGGGTCAGATTCTAATGGTCTGAATCTTTATATTTGGCCCGCAAGCGACACGACTCAGATTACTTAAATTTGAATTTTTATTTCTAAATATTTTCACGTTTCTCACACTCTTCACTCCGGGCTCAAGTTGTGTGGTTCTAAACACAATTAAGACTTGATTTCTGAGGAGGTTGTCAAGTCCAGTAATGCGGTCATAACTGTATAGTTTCGGGGTAAACGAAATTTCGACGTGCGGTCCAAGTCCGATACGGAGTTTTGGTGTGCTCCCGAGAGCAACTGGGTTTTGAGATGGATTCTAAGTTTCAAGATAATATAACATTAATGATTCTCCATATTTTGAGTCTTTTAGTTCGTATTTAAAGTAGTTCGAGCTAATTCTATTGATTGTTCAGTTTATCACTTAACTAAATCGTGCCCTAATTACGATAGAATAAAGTCCTAGGGCAGTTCTACGTCCCTTTCTAGTACTTTTAGTTGGTATATTATTTTAATTATTTTTTTAATAGTTTATCATCAAGTCCACTTCATCCCTACTAAATTTCATTAAATTTTGTATTGTAGAAAAATTCTAAAAATTTCAAAAGCAGCAGCTGTCCAAACTAATGATTTCGGATAGTTGTCACAACGACCTATATTTAACTATATTAAGTATTTTATTATATTTTTTATATGAAACTAAACTTATCAAGCTTCAATATAGCTTTTGAATCACCTAAATTGGAGTTATAAAGAGGGAGATATGACTTTTCAAAGTTGGACGAAAGTCATAGAAATTTGCGAAAAGTGGACTGCCCGGCCCGATGCGGCTGGACCGGGCCCGCTGTACGGACGAGGCCTCGCTAGTTGCTGGACTCTAGGGCGATGGCTCACCCCAGGGGAGATGTCCTCCCCCCCCACTCCCCTCCATGGGGGTGCCGGATACATGCGGGACCCACCTCGGGTCCCCCCGAATTGTGTTGTTTGGGCCCCCGAGTCCGTCGAGGCATTATTGGGTCTCATTTGTAAATCAGAATGAGTTATTTGACATACAATATATGATTTTGGGGTAGGAGAAGCTAATATATCTAAATAATCTACTTATTTCATAAGATTCCAAAAGGTTAATAGTCAAAAGCCCACTTTATGTACGTATTTACCATTTACAGTAAGTTTTAGTTTAAGTATTGTTCTTCATCATTTAAACTTTAGGATTAGTATCTAATATGAAAGTACTTAGAAATATTTGAAGAATAAGGTGGTGAAAGGTGAGATTTTTGAAGGAAATGGGAGATTTTGAAGGAAATGGGTTGAAAGAGAATTTGAGACTTTGGGATTGAGTTTTTGAGAAGTAATTAAGGTGTTAGGATTGACCTATTGCCTAAGTACATCTAACTCCAAGTTGGCAAAAATTCGGGGTGTTACAGTTTTCCACATTAAATCTTTGTGATCTCTTGTGTTTGCTTGGTGCTCTTGGATTGCTATCTTAGATCCATCTTTGTGTGATTCCGTAGCCCAATCCCCAACAAGTGGTATCAGAACAATCGTTGGGACACAAATTTAAATCTGCAGGATTAACATCAATGAAAAGCACTAGGTATAATATTGAGAAGTACTCAGGGAAAAATAACTTTGAGTTATGGAAGATCAAGCTGATCAGTTCCTTAACCAAGCAAGGTGAGGATGGTGCTCTTGAGGAGTGAAAGTCTACTATGACTGATGATGATTGGAATACTCTTGATAAGAAGGCCTTATCCTCGATCCGTTTGTATGTCACGAATGAGGTCCTTTATAATATTTTAAGGGAGAAAATTGCAGCTGGTTTATGGGTGAAGTTAGAGGATATTTATGCTAAAAAATCCACTAAGAATCACCTACACTTGAAGCTATAATTGTTCACCTTAAGATTGGCAGAGGGTGGAGATGTGAAGGCCCACATCAGTAATTTTAATAAATTGATTTGTAAATTGCTAGACATAGAGGAAGTGATCAAATATGAAGATCAAGCATATATATTGTTGAATACTTCACCGCCATCATATGAGTCATTCAATGACTCATTGTGCACCGAAAATAAACCCTAAGTGTGGACACTGTTATCTCATCCCTTCAAGGGAAGGTCATAAGAAAGATGAAAGGTGGCTTGGGGTCATCTTCTGATGCACTGTTTACAAGGGGAAGAAATATTGAGCGAGGTACACGATCCTCAAGACTTAGATCCAAATCTAAGGGCAATGGTAAAGGAAAACTAAAGTGCTGGAACTGTGGGATGAATGGACACATGAAGAATGATTGCACAAATCCTAAAGCGAAGAAAAAAAACTCAGAGGCTTCTTCCAAGGAGGCTAATGTTGTCATATCTGATGAAGAAACAAGTAGAGGTGATGTTCTGTCTCTTTCTATGGTCGGACACTTGCATGACAAGCATAGAGATGAGTGGATCCTTGATACAAGAGCATCATATCACATGACTTCTCATCAGAGTTGGTTCACCAGTTACAAGGAATGTGATGGTGGATAGGTCCTTATGGGCAATGATAATGTTTGTAATGTTGTGGCTATTAGTATGACGAGCATCAAGATGTTTAATGGGATAGAGCGTACCTTGATTAATGTCAAGCACGTTCCTAATATGAAGAAAATTTTGATTTCTCTCAGTGCACTCGAGGCTCTAGGGTGTAAGTTCACTGGTATTGATGATGTCCTTAAAGTTTTAAAAGGGGCACTCGTGGTTATGAGGGCGCAAAGATATGGAAACCTTTACAGGTTGATCGGGAGCACTTCAGCAGGTGGAGCGGCTGCAGCTGTTGTAGATTCCACGATTGCACGTATGTGGCATGCTCGTCTGGGCCACATGAGCGAGTGAGGAATGAAGGTAATATCTGATCTTTATTTGATTCCAGCTTTTAAAAATACTGATTTAGATATATGCGAGTATTATATATATGGTAAACAATCTAGATTACTTTTTAAATATGGAAAACATGTAAGTGAGTACTTGATTATGTGCACTCTGACGTATGGGGGCCATCGCCAGAGGTTTCCATTGGGTGTCGTCATGGTTTGTTTAATTCATTAACGACTACTCCAGGAAACTTTGGTTTACTTTATGAAATGTAAATCTGAAGTTTTCACCATATTCAAACAATGGAAGGCAATTGTGAAAAAACAGTCAGAGAGAAAAATAAAGGTTTTAAGGACTAACAATGGTGGAGAATTCACTTCCACCGAGTTTAATGAATATTGCAAGGATGAAGGGATCATCAGGCACAATATGGTGCGCCACAAGCTTGAACAAAATGGTGTGGCTGAGCGGATGAATCAGGCTCTCTTAGAGATGGCTCGATGCATATTAAGTAATGCTGCGTTGGGCAATGACTTATGGACTGAGGCCGTTAACACGGCTTGCTATTTGGTGAACCGATTCCCGTTTATGACAATTAAATGTAAAATCTCCGAGGAAGTATGGAGTGGTCATAAGCTGGACTACTTAGATTTGCACATATTTGGTTGTGAGGCTTACTCTCATGTACCATAAGTTGAGAGAGATTAGCTAGACCATAAAGCTAAAAAGTATATTTTTGTTGGCTATGGTATTAGTGTGAAAGGTTACAGGTCATTCGACAAGGTCACACACAAGGTCATCACTAGCCATAACGTCAGATTCGATGAAAGCTCCCTATTCCGCAAGAATGATCAAGAGGAGAAAGAGGAACCAGAAAGGTTGATCGTAGACGTCTAGATTGACACAGATGATACTCAGGCAGAAACAAATGTGCAAACAGAGGTACATGAGCAGGTGGAGCAACTGCCTGTGAGAAGGAACCAATCACGTGATCGTAATTTACCAACAAGATACAAGGACGACTCTAATATCGCATATGCCCTCATTATAGATGATGGGGACCCGTCTACTCTTAAGGAAGCTCTTAATGAGCCTGATGCAGAAAAGTGAAAGGTGGCTATGGATGATGAGATGGACTCGTTGCACAAAAACCACACATGGGAGCTGATAGAGCTTCTAGTGGGCTGAAAAGCGATCAGATGCAAGTCGTTATTCAAAAAAAATAGGATAGATACAAAGCAAGGCTGGTAGCGAAGGGGTATGTTCAGAGAGAAGGAATCAACTTCATAGAGATATTTATGCCGGTGGTCTGTGGTTAAGCAAGTATCCATCAAATTCGTGTTAGGACTGGTTGCCCAATACGATCTCGAGCTAGAACAAATGGATGTCAAGATTGCATTCTTGCACAGAAAATTAGAAGAGCAGATCTACATGAAGCAACCAGAGGGCTACAAAGTTAAAGGGACAGAAAAGGTTTGTAGGTTAATGAGGTCGTTGTACGGCCTGAAACAGTCGCCTTGGCAGTGGTATGAGAAATTTGATTCTTTCGTATTGAGTCAGAAGTTTACTTGGAATGAATACGATCATTGTGTCTATTACAAGACAATGAGGGATGAAAAGTTTATCATACTAGTATTGTATATTGATGATATGTTGATTGCCAGTCATGATATGTTTGAAATCAACGTACTGAAGGCTCGGTTATCAGGAACATTCGAGATGAAAGATCTGGGGGATGCAAAGAGGGTTCTTGGCATAAATATTCATAGAGACAGGAAGAGGAGCAAGCTTTGGTTATCATAGGTAGAATACCTTGAAAAGGTGCTGATCAAGTATGAGAAGGACTAGGCAAAGGCAGTGAGCATTTCCCACCCGGCTCACTTCAAGCTTTCCTCAAAAAAATATTCTAAATCAAATGAGGAAAAAAAGGTTGTCTCATGTGCCTTTTTTGAATGCGGTTGGCAGTTTAATCTATGCCATGGTCTGTATGAGACCAGATATTTCACAGGTAGTCGGTGTTGTGAGAAGATACATGTCAAACTCTGGCAAGTAACATTTGAAAGCGGTGAAATGATTACTTTGATACATTCGATGTACAAAAGACTACGTCTTAACTTTTAAGAAGACAGGAGCAAAGTTGGTAGGGTATGTGGATTCAAACTACGCAGGAGTATGGATTTCAGAAAGTCGACTTCAGGTTACTCGTTTGTACTAGTGTTGAGGGTCAAATATTACATATTAGACCCCAGTTATTACCTGATTTTACGTACATGATAATATTTAACGCTCTATTTTAATCGTGTTTGTGCAGCAAGGTGAGTTTAGGAGTTTGGATTGAAAAGGGTGTTAAATGCATGGATTTGCTGCTCCAGAATCACCAAGGCAAGGGATGGACCCCAGGAGACCAAGATCGAAGAATTTATACGCTAAAGATTTGAGAAAATCAAGCAATTGAAGTCCAAGAGGCCTGAAAGTCGTCGTGAATACAAGATCACACAGTTCCCACCATCCGTTTGACTTGAAACTATATATCTAGCTTGAGGACCGTAAATTAATCGCACACGTCGAATTTCAACCATTGGATTCTTATCAGCCCACAAATCTCTGATTTTAGGGCCCACCTGATATCTGGATATGCTTTAATTTTTGTCTCAATCCCTTAAATGAGGTGGTAAAATGGATGGACGGAGCGGATTTCCCACACACATCACAATGGACCCCACTGGAAGTGCCAGTGCAGGTGTGTACAAGTGCACTTGACGTGCACTGGACCAAGACGATCAGTCAAAGATGGTGGACCCATCTCCTTATGCACAGGAGACCCAGCGGCCGGGTTTACTTTGTGGGCCCCACCCATCATCTGGATTACTGATATGGATCGTCAATCTGCTCTGGAGGGTGGCCAAGACCCTAGCCATGCTTTCCTTTTGGTCCCTTGCGCACGCACACATGTGGATCACCAGAAAACGTAGGATAAACGACACATTGATTTGATACAGTAGACTGCACCAAGAATCGACCAAAACCACTCCCTTTCGACTGAAACTTTTCCAGGAATCTGATGAACGGGGTGGATTTCTCTGAAAACATCACTGTGGGCTCCACCGATCAACGCAGCACAGGCAAATTTGCACCTTACGCGTGTCCGATTTTCTCGGGCGTTGCGGGGCATTGTACGACCTATGTGATGGTCAGATCTTTGATTCGAACCGTCCAAAAGCTTTGGCAGGGGGTCTGTACCCCAACCATGAAGTCCAAATTGGTTTTTTGGACGTCTTTCGGCCGAAAAGTCTTTCCTAACTCAAGTGGAGTTGTGTTTTCTACCGCTGCGCACGTGAAACTCCACTAACTGACTTCACCAACCGCCCTAGCTTCTCTCTATAAAAGAGAGAGAGAGAGATCTGGACGTGAAAGATCATCCTTTGATAGGGGAAGCCAAGAAGAAAGAGACAGATTACGTGGAAAGGGCGGCTTTGGAGGAGTTTTCTTCTCCATCTTCTTCCTTTTTTCAGTTTTTCTGTTCCTGATTTGCTTTGTTGTTGTCTTTCCTTTAAGAGCTTAACATGATCATGTCTATGATGAGCTAAACCTCTTAGCTAGGGCTAAGAGGTGAAGCTTGTGGTTAGATGGGAGACATTTTTTTATGCCTTTTGATTCATGTTTAACTAGAATTGATTTTGATTCTAGTTTGATTATAAGGAATGGCTTTAGTTTTTAATGGTTTCTTGTGAGTTAAATTACAATGGATCTGCGATAGCTTAGAGCATGTTCTTTGCTTTATTATGATTATGAAATTAGGAACCCTGTTGTTTACCAACCCCCCTTAGACATGGTTGGATGTCGGAACCCTTCCTAATGTTCATAACTCTCTCAGATGGATGTGGATTAGTTAGATTCTGTTATTTGCTTTGTCTCATGGGCATGGCCTTGTAATGGAATTAAGTCTAATTCTCATACCTCTTATCCATTGATGACTAGATCAAAGGATGTTCATAATTGTTTTTAATTTAGTATCTTTCATCTAGATGAGGATAGGACTGTAAATCTAGTTGTGTTTGCGAATCAAGCATAGATCTTCCTGATTGTTACAAGTGGATCCTTGGCACCCTAGTTTCCCACCTTTGAATTCTACAAGTTTTAGTTAATTAAATTCACAATTATTCCCTTAATTCTCCCTGATTTAGATTACATCTTTGCCTAGTTCTAGATCAAGTTACTTTCAAATTACGAACAAGGTTCAGTCTTGTGGATTCTGTCACGCCCTAAACTTGGAGACCATACTCACAAAATTTTCAATCACCGAATCCGACGCCGACAGCCTCCATAGTACCCCATTCTCGGCTCCCGGCACCCATACACCAGGTTCCGATCCTGGGATCCTATAAGGAGGATTTCAAGCATGATTTTGATTTAGTATAAGCATAACCATAAGCATAACCCACGAACAATAACAACAAGAACATCATCACAAAATTCACTATGATAAAAAACTTTGAGTACAATGCATATAAAAGAGAAATACAAGATGATGATAATAACATAAACTCCAAAAGCTCGACTGCACCTCCAACTCTGACGAGGTTACGGCTGCGTCCTGGCGTCACCTGCACGCATCGATCGTGCATAAGCTTATAGAAAGCTTAAAGGGTGGTGTAAGTGTGTGCGCAATATAAGTGTGCTCAGAATGTAAGGTCAGAGTAATGCGGAATTATGGTGATGAGTACATGAATGCAATCAGCCATACCAAGGCTATGCGGTGTAAGATATGAATGCTATTGGCCATAACACGGCTATGCGATGCGAGATGCAACTCAAGCATGCCAATTCTCATCATATATCAGTACAGTTCTCATTCTGGATAATCACTGGGGTTCAATGCACTCCAAATGGCACTGCCGCTCTTCCATCTGCATAGTCCAAGTGAGCACAAGAAACCTCACTATCCGCCTGGCCAATAGTCTGCCAATACCTATCCGGCACGTCGATAGCGGACCCATTCACGAGCTAGTCACCGGGGTTTAGTGTACTCCAAATGGCACTGCCGCTCTTCCAGCCGCACAGTCTAAGTGAGCGTAAGAAACCTCACTATCTGCCTGGCTAATAGTCTGTCAATACCTATCTGACACGTCGATAGTAGACCCATTCACGAGCTGGTCAAACTCATCCTAGTATTGCCCCCTACTCTAGGACGAGTAAGGCCACACCCCTTTTCAACCGACCATGACACAGTGGGAGACGCGGCCTCCTGGTATTCGGCCTTCGTGCACTCATATATCCACTCGGTCTCGACATTGGAGTCATCTTCTGGTACCATCGGGTTTAGAAATTTTCACCCAGGGACATCTATGGCGCCCCGATGCTTACTAACAATATTTTCGGTATCCAATCCAGCCACCCACGATGTGTCTATGGAGGTTATGGCCCTGATATCGCTAGGGCATACAATAATCATAAGCACATAAATACAAGTGCATGAATCATACCATCAGACATGCAACAATCTTGCGCGTACCGAGCGCTCATGGGGGGTAACTCTACCTATCAGGGAGCCCATAAACAATCGGCCCGGAAGCATATGCTATAATTTGTCACTCCTCATATCAAGCATACATATGATGCATATGATCATGAATCATGGATCTATACTAAACAAGTTATGTGGTGATGGGCTCTGTTATAATGAAGATGGGCCTAGACGGCCTACGTGCTACAAGTATGGGCCTATCAATGGGCCCTAGGGAGAGTCATAATGTGGACATTTAACCAACATTATCCTTACAATGTGGACGTCAAACCATCATTGCTCCCAAGGCATAGCCCGTTATAAAGGTCAACACATACACCATGGTGGAATCACACTACAATGGGCCTTACGTACGCCCTATTGGGCCTTGACCCATGGGCCTCCAGTACATCAAATGGGCCTCATACATGGGTCTCGTATATATATCAAGGTGGGCCTCAACGACGGGCCACAAATGCATCAAGATGGGCCTAGTCACATGGGCCTTGCATACATCACAATGGGCCTCATAATATGGGTTTCATATATATCAAGGTGGGCCTCAATAACGGGCCACAAATACATCAAGATGGGCCTAATCACATGGGCCTCATATGTATATATATCAAAGGATCAACTGGACCACACTCCAAATAACAGTGGTGACCATGATTTCCACCATGAAAATTCTTAAGGCCCACCATAACATTTATTTTCTATCCAATCTAGTCGTGAGGTCACACAGACTTCGATTAAGAGGAAAATAAATTTTCTAATGATCCAAACTCTTGTGACAACAAGGAGTTTCAATGGCAGAAGCTCCATCCCCACTGCCTTTTGCTGGGTGGTCCACTTGATCCTAGATCCATCTCAGTCTTTAGCTCATGCCATAAAATGAGCTTTTAAAATGGTTGGACAGCTTGGATGCAACCCATGCATCATGGTGGGGTCCACTGACTATCCAGCAGCCCAGTTAAATGGCTGGACGGTAGTGATAAAATACATACATTTTTTTAATTATTTTTTTTTGGGTTTCACCGTCCACAATCAGTGGACAGTGTGAATAAAACACATACATCACTATGGGTCCCACGTGGGGCCCACCATAATGCTTAATTGCAATCCAACCTATTGGTAAGGTCACACGGTCCTAGATGAAAAAGAGAAACAATTTTCACATGATCCAAAACTTCTGCCCACCCAAAAAAAAAGGTTTCAATGGCAGTCGTTCCATGACCACTATTTCCTATGATATGGGCTACTTGAGCTTCAGATAGGGCTGATTTTTGGGGGGCCCACTGTCCCAAAAGGGACCTACCAAATGCACGTAGTGGATGTTCCACACACATCATGGTGGGGCCCATGGCTGGGACCGTGGGTCCCTGCCAGTTCGTCTGCACTTCAGCACGCAGGTGCTGCCTGCGTGCGTTCTGACAGCACAGTGTCAACTGCTGCACATGCATTTTTTAAATTTTCCTGTGGTTTTTCATAGGTGGGGCCCGCATCAGACGAATCTGCTTCATCTATTAGATCGTACGGCTTAAAACTGACCCAATTAGTCCAATATGCAGCCTGTTTTTGGTGAGTAAAAAGATCCATGCGGTTTTCAATGGTAAACACCACTATTTCCTATGGTATGGCCCTCCAAAAAATGAGATCAGCTTCATTTTTCGGCTTAACGCCTAAAATGATCTGGGAAATAGGATGGATGACTTGGATTATAAACATTCATCAAGGTGGGGCCTGTAGGAGCGGCCCACTCAAAAAAAAGCTAAATATTTTTTTTGTTAGCCGTTAGTACACACCCATGTTAGTACATGCACTCCATGCTTGCCACTACCTACGTCCAGCGTCCAGGGATGCTGGACGACATGGGTAGTCATAGACATCATGGTGGGTCCCACATGGACGAGGCCCACCTATCGGATCAACATGATATTTGTGATTTCTCATCATCCAAGCCCATTGGATGGCATGGATAAGGCAGATGGATGGCGTCGATAAAATACATCCATCATGGTGGGTCCATGATTGGTGTGGATCTAGTGGACGACACCTATAGCAAAGAAGAGAGAGAGAGAGAGAGAGAGAGAGAGAGAGAGAGAGAGAGAGACGGTGATGGTGGGGCCCCGCCACTATGGGCCCCACATGATACAACTCATACATAAAAAATGGGTCCCACCAACAAGTGGTCCCATGCTCCTTAGCTTGCCACACCTCTAGGCCTCTTCCTTGCTCTCTTAGGATCCCATGCTCCTTAGCTTGCCTTTGATGAAGGTTGATGGGGTTTTAATGGTGGTAGATGATGATTGAAAGGTTGAGATGGAAGATGAGAAGGTAAGAAGAGTGGGCCACACTTGGCTTTGGAGAAGAGCTTGGACGTATGGAACTTGGGTTGCTTGGGAGATTTGAGAAATGAGAGAGAGAGTAAGGTGATAGAGTGATAGGTTTGTTTGAAAATTTGTAAAAGAGGTATGGTTGTAGTTGAAATTTTGTAAAGGAAAATGGTGAGGGGAGAGAGAGAGTTGACTTATAGGAAAGGAGGGATGGGTTGTTGTACTTGAGGTATGGTTGTACTTGACATTGATTGATTGATTGATTGATGGGATATGTTCTAGAGATTCCCTCAAAATTTGTAACGCGCGACGTTTCTTCGGAATGAACGGTGGCCCACATCTTCTGACCTGGGTATCGGTTCGGTACGCAAGTCACGGCGTTAGAACCGCGGCGACAGCGCGGTCGCTAAGATACAATTTCAAATCGAGCCGACATTAGTATGCAGGACTCGGCTTAAGATTCCGCGCAAACGTCGGATACGGGTCGAGGGTTGCCGGAATTCGACCGGGAGGACTGCGGAAGCCTACGGAACAGTACAGACTAGGATACGGGTCTTAAAGATTCGATCTCGGTCTTACCGAGATTATTACTACATCGCAACCCTATACTTGAGGTGTGAACAAGTTTTTGGCACCGTTGCTCGAGACTGACGGTTACATTATTATGAGATTAACTAGTTTTAAAATTAGGTTAAGATTAGGGTTTTTCTAATTTTTAATTCTAGGATTAGGTTTTTCTATTTGATTTCTAGAAACTAACCAATTTTCCTGTTTTGTAGGATCTTGACATAGACTTTCTAAATTTGTAATCTCTTTCTAATTTTTCTATTTTTCTATTTTTAGGATTTGGTTTTGTTTTGTTTTGTTTTTTCTAATATTTTTTTTCTATTTTTAGAAAAGTTCTAATTCTAGGATTTCTTTTATTTTTAGAAACTTTCTTATTTTCTAATTTAGGTTTAGAATTTTCTTAATTTGTTTTAGAAATTTTCTATTTCCTTTTAGAAAATTTTTCCTTTTTAGAAACTAGTTTACTTTCTATTTTAGGATCTCTTTTTATTTCTAGACTTTCTATCTTTAGAAACTAACTTGGTTTGTTTTATTTTGCAGGATCTAACTTAGGAACTTCGAATTTGGTAACTTCCTTCCAACTCTTTTGTCTTTATTCCTAGATTTCTATTTCCTTTCTTTTAGGTTAGGTTTAGAATCTGAATTGAGGGTTACGAGTGTTTCATGCCCAAGTGGGTTCGTGACAACACTCGACGTCTCTTGACTGTAGGAAGATTAGATGATGGGTTGACTATCCATCGCAGGACTAGATACTGCTCGAGATGCCCAGAGTTAATTGAAGTAATGGTTGCAAACTAACCTCTTCTACCCCAACCTAGGGTGGAGGACATCCAGGATGAGAATGAGGTGCATCAAATACCCTCACCTCGTACTTTACGAGATTATTTACAACCGGTGGGGGTGAGCACGCCCTCATGCATGGTTTTTCTTGAGAATAAGGGACACATGGATATCAAGTCAGGGGTGATCCAACTCCTTCCTAAATTTCATGGGTTTGAGTTAGAAAATCCATATTTACACCTGAAAGAGTTTGATGAGATCATAGCCACTCTATATTTTTCAAACGTATCTGAGGACACAGTCAAGCTGAAACTCTTTCCCTTATCTTTGAAAGAGAAAGCTAAGACGTAGTGGCATTCACTACGTCTTAGATCTATTGGCACATGGAATGATATGCAAAGGGAGTTCATAAAGAAATTTCTTCCACATCATAAAATGAACACCCTAAGAAAATCAATCATGAACTTTGCCTAAAAGGAGGATGAAACATTCTTCCAATATTAGGAAAGGTTCAAGGATCTTGTCAGTTCATGCCCACAACACGATTTTGAAACGTGGTGCATTACACACTTTTCTATAATAGACTGACATCTTCCATGCGCCAATTGGTTGAGACGATGTGCAATGGGAAATTCAAGAATAAAAATGTCGATAATGTGTGGGACTACTTGGATAGACTGGCTGAAAATGCACAATCATGGGACACACACCCAAAATCAAGTACCATGTCTAGGCCGACTCAATCTAAGGAGAAGGGTGGAATGTATCTCCTAAAAGAGGACGATGATATCAATTCTAAAGTGACTAATCTCATAAGAAAATTTGTGGCCATGGAATTAAAGAAGGATAAGGTTAATGAAACTATTTGCGGTATTTGTGATGACAACATTCACACAACTGAAAATTGTCTAACAATACCTGCTTTTCGAGGGTTACTGAATGTAGAATCCAATGCCGTAAACAATTATCAAAGACCTGTCAATGGACCTACCTCTAATACATACAATCCTAGTTGGAGAAATCATGTAAATTTCAGTTGGAGGAATGGACAAACTGCTACCCCTCAAGGTTTATTTAATCAAATTCCACAACAAAAGAAACCTCAAGAGGACTCGGTTCTAAAACATTTTCAAAAGCAAGAACTTTTCAATCAGGGTATGCTACAAGCCTTTCAAGACTTTACAAAAGTGATACAAAGACTTAAGGCTAAAAATACAATTGGGAATAAGGGGAACCTCCCGGCTCAATCTATTTCCAATCCAAAACTGCAATATGAAGTTAGCGACCTAAGCTCTTCACATCAGATGGAGCAAGTTAAATCTATCACCACTCTCAGGAGTGAGAAGATCATTGACAAAACTATTCCGGTTAGGGCTAACAAGCCTAAGGACTCGGAAGTAGACAAACATGATGGATCTAGCCATGCTCTACAAGAATTAGAACTGAAACCTTAAGAGAAGCCGGTTGTTCCATTTTCCCCATGGTTGGTTGCACCAAAACCTCTCTTTAACTCTCAGGACATTCTAGAGGTGTTGAAACAAGTGAAGGTCAATATTCCTCTACTTGATATCATAAAACAAATATCTTCATATGCCAAATTCATGAAAGACTTATGTACGACCAAAAGACAGCAAAATATTCAAAAGAAAATTTTTTTGACTGAGAAAGTGAGTGCCATCCTAAAGCAAGATGTGCCAAAGAAATTTAAAGATCCTGGTAACCCAACAATATCATGTGTAATCGGAAACTATCGAATTGAGCACGCACTTTTTAACTTAGGAGCGACGTCAATCTGATTCCTTACTCAGTATATAAATAGTTAGAATTGGGTGAATTAAAACCCCCCTTAACCACATTACAACTTATTGATCGCTCTGTTCATGCACCGACATGGATAATTGAGGATGTGTTGGTCCAAGTTGACAGATTCTACTACCCTGTAGATTTTATCATCCTAGATACCAAACCCATCAAATTCTTGTCATTCTTGGTCGCCCATTCCTTACCACTTCAAACACAATTATCAATTGCAGGAATGGTGTCATGAGCATGTCTTTCAGAAATATGACTTTGGAGTTAAACATATTTTTCAATACAGGTAGACGGTTAGATGATGATGATGATTTTTAGGACATTAAGATGATTGACTCTTTCGTAGAAGATAGAATGCCTCTGACCTTATCCTTTGACCCTCTAGAGACGTGCCTGGCCCAGTCCCATGATTTTGATGATGACATGATTAGGGAGATGGTTGCCATGGTTGATATTATGTTGGTACTTGTAGTTAACCGGTGGATGTCACAATTTGAAGAATTACCCCAAACCAAAGAAGTGCCTCTGCTGTCTAACCTCAAAGCATTGAAGCTTGACCTAAAACCTTTGCCCTCTAATTTGAAATATATCTATTTAGGTCAAGATGAGATATACTCTCATTGAGTGGTGATCTCTGCCCACCTAAAAAAAGAATAGGAGAGTATGCTCATATCTACTCTCATTGAGCATAAGGGAACCCTTGGATGGACGATTGCGGACCTCAAGAGAATTGACCATTCGATTTGTACTCATCGCATATATCTTTGTAACGCCCTAAAAATTAGGGTCGTGCATACGCTCTATTCCCAAGTTTCCGAGTATCACTTATATCCAATTTTACTAATTTATGTTTAATCGGGGTAATGTGCAATATGAAATTACGTGAAATATGAATCACAATTCACAACTAGTCTACAGAAGTGGGAATGAGTAAAGATATGCAGGTCCAAAAATATAACTATGGGTCGCATAAGGCATTGCCCAACAAAATTATAAAAAATAACATGTCTAAAAAGAATGATGTGCTGAGTCCCCTACTTAGCGATCCAAATCTGTCTACTGGGTTGATATAGAGCCACCCATCAGCTGAAAGTAGGATAGCTTGTCCTCCTTATCAAGAATCGCACCACCAGGCTCCTCGTACTTTACATCACTTGCAACTACTAGAGAGATTGGTTGGTGTTTTAAAACACCGTCCCAGAGTGGGAGTGAGTAATCAACTCAATGGGTGCTATTAGTCTTAAGTTGTAACAAACATCAATTATATTATGAATTTAATGAAAGGTAAACATTCATAAACACCTAACTAATCTTGTTAATGTAGGTGCATGATAAATGATATGATGCATGCCATCGCAACAACACTCTCTCGAGTGACTCTATCTAACGATCGAGTATGACCAACCACCTTCATTGCGACCTCAACTGTCGATTTGCTAACCTAACTAGTGTAATGCGGTCATGATCGTGTTAGCCCTGTTTTTTTAATTAAGTCCATTCAAACAACAGATTTGGAAAACTAGTACACCCTACGATGTCAATGCCCTAAACTAGTTGCGAGGCCAAGGTCCCCCAACGTGTGAGGCCAGACCCCTCGATCCTTGATCCCATTAGTTTCCTCATCCCTGACTTTAAGCACATAGGGAGTGCTGAGTAGAGGGATCGCTCGCAGTCACTACAGGGAGGTTCATCACCCCAGTGTAGGCTGGCAGCTCGGACACACTGTTCCATTCCACCATACCCGGCTCTCGAGACAGTGGATCAGTTTTCAATGGTTATTAATGGGCTTCAGTGGGTGAAGAGTGCCCCAGGTTCCATTCAGGTGTGAGTAGACATGGTTAACAAACATGGTTAGTTAGTGCGTGGACTAGACCTTGCGAGTCCAGGCGAGTACGTGACGGACGACATTGGGTACAAGCAACCCATGTAGTCCAACTACTGTCGCCCATTTGCATCTGCCTAAATCTACCAGTCTAACCTCAGAAAAGTCCTACCAATAGGACCACCTTCTCTCACCTCAGTTTCCTGACTAACTTAGGGGTTTGAGGGTAATCAATGACACTTCAACAATTCAGAATTTAACGTCTAACACAAGTGATGTCATGCATTTATACTTCAAAACATGAAAATTCAGATTTTTCTATACATGCAAATACTAACCATATTACGAGGTAAACGTGCATGTGTGTTGTGAGGGTTAGCGAGGAGATCAAGAGTCATAAATCATTCATAGCACAAATGTGCAACAAGGATTAATGCTAGCATAACATACATTGAGGACTTATGCAAGCACAAATATCAACAAGGATTAATGTAACATACAAGCTATAAGGGATCATCACACGAGAATCAAGCAACAATGAACATGCATTCACCAAATTCATGCCCAATCACGTTGAGGATCAACAAACATACCATAACCAATCCATGTTGGTTGAGAGGATCTAAAATGTTAAGTGTTGCTTAGGTTTTCTCTAGGTCATTCAAATACATCATCCAAGCAATCAAAATTATTAGACTCATACTAAAATTGGTGCTAGGCCACCTAAGAATAATAGTCCATACCTATGAATCCGTAAGATCTTGGGAATGACCTAGGAGTGTGGATTTTGGGGTTGATTGGCCGGTATCCCTGAGGCAACGCTTTTGCATGTTAGAATTCCATGCAAATCCCCTCTTAACACAAGGTTTTTTTTTTTAAAAAAAGGGATAAGATTACCTACACAATCAGCGGGAGTGGTTCTTGCGGTTGTGATGGAGGGTTTTCTTGAAGAAGAGGTAGGGAGTTGCAAGATTGAACTCTCTTGAGCCCTACTTGAGCTATGGTCCACCTTCACTCTCTCCTTCACCCTCTTTCTTCTCTCTTTACTCTCCTTGCTCTCTCTTTACTCTCTTTGGTTGTTGGAGTAATGGTGGGAGTTATGGGAGAAGGAGCCTTAAGGCTTTATTTCCTAGGTTTGGGCCCATTGGCCTTAAGTTTCAACAATTGCCCTCAATGGCCCTGTGGGGGCCCCTTTTTACCTTTGGGGTAGCTCTGTCAGCCCTTAGGTCACCAAATTCGGTGTGTAGTTGTCTCATGGCTTGATGAGGGGCTGTACAAAGTTTGGGAGCGATCGGATGTGGGGTTTGATCGTATGGTTCCAATCTATAAATGGCCGTGGGGTCCATTCTGGTGGTTGGGGAAATTCTGATGGCTCCCTGGCTATAAAATTTATAGGATAGGTGATCCATGGCCTGATAAAGGGCTGTGCAAAATTTAAAGGCAAATGGTTGCAGGGTTTTATCGTACGGGTCGAATTTGTGATCAACGGTCACTGTTCCACGATTGGGTCCCAGATTTTATAGATGGGCATAGAAAAATACTCTAGGCTCTCACCGTAAATGTTGAAGAGATCCGACGATTGTAAAGCCTGATATCTCAATTTTATTTAAAAGGTGCCAAATTTTAATTCTGGCCATTGGGTGAGTTGCGTTTGGCAAATGCCGTTGGGATGGCGTGGATAATTAAGTTCTGGGTGTCTACTGAGTCTGTGGTCCATGATGGACCACAAGTCTAGCGAGATCTGAGGTTTCACTAAATTTTAGATTTTTCTGACCTTCCTCGGCTGTTGTACGGCCCGTACAGGCTGTTGCCAAGCATAAACAGCTTATCTGGCTTGACGGCTCACACATGGTCTGATTATAACCAGACTAGTCCACCTTAATGGGCTAATCCTGGGTTAATTTACTTGTGGTACCCACACACGAGTGGTTTAAGCGAACGGCTTTGCGGCAAATCTTACGTGAATGCCTCAGGACACTGTTCTGGTTGGACAGGACGTTACAATCTTGAGGATAATATGTAGATCGGTAACCACAACGTAGATTAAATCCAAATATAAAGGAAGTTGTTAAAGCCGAGGTTCTTAAACTATTGGATGTGGGTATCATATACCCTATATTCGATAGTCAATGGGTGATTCCAACTCAAGTGGTTCCTAAGAAGTCCGGAATCACCATCGTAGCTAATGCTAATAATGAACTCGTGCCAACTAGAGTTACTACTGGTTGGAGAATGT
This sequence comes from Magnolia sinica, assembly GCF_029962835.1. NCBI lineage: Eukaryota > Viridiplantae > Streptophyta > Magnoliopsida > Magnoliales > Magnoliaceae > Magnolia > Magnolia sinica. The sequence continues at coordinate 130,439,938 of NC_080574.1, read as the reverse complement.
GCATTGACTACAGGAAGTTGAATACCATCACGAGGAAGGACCACTTTCCTTTGCCCTTCATTGATCAAATTTTGGAAAGGTTAGCTGGTCATTCCTATTACTGTTTCCTTGACGGGTATTCGGGCTACAATCAAATAGAGATAGCCCCTGAAGATTAGGAAAAGACTACATTTACATGTCCCTACGACACTTTTGCTTACTAAAGGATGTTATTCGGACTATGTAATGCCCCCGCCACCTTTCAACGATATATGATGAGTATCTTTTTTGATATGGTGGGGCAATATCTAGAGGTCTTCATGGACGATTTCTCTGTCTTCAGTCCATCTTTCAGTGAGTGCTTAGAGAGTCTTAAATGTGTGTTGAAAAGATGTGAAGAAAAGAACTTGGTACTTAATTGGGAGAAGTGTCATTTCATGGTTCGTAAGGGAATTATCCTTGGACATATCATCTCGTCCAAAGGAATCGAGGTAGATAAGGCTAAAATCGATCTTATCTCTAACCTACCTTCACCCAAGAACATACGAGACGTGCGATCCTTCTTAGGACATGCTGGGTTTCACAGATGATTCATAAAGGACTTTAGTCTTATCTCTCGTCCTCTATATAATCTACTTCAAAAGGATGCACCATACGAGTGGACTGAACAATGCCAGGAAGCTTTCACTAAGCTTAAGAGCATGTTAACTACTGCACATATCATATAGCCACCCAACTGGAGTCTTCCTTTCGAACTTATGTGTAACGCGTCTGACTATACTCTTGGGGTGGTTTTAGGCCAGAGAAAAGAAAAGAATCCCTACGTTATTCATTACACAAGTAAGGCTCTAAATCTTGCCCAAGTGAACTACTCGACTATGGAAAGGAACTCTTAGCTGTAGTGTTCGCTTTGGAGAAATTTAGGTCCTACTTGATTGGATCCAAGATCATCATTTACATAGATAATGTGATGCTCAAGTATGTTCTTACTAAGAATGATACTAAGCCCCGCCTGATAAGATGCATCATTTTACTCCGAGAATTTGATTTAAAAATTAAAGATGAAAATGGAGTAGAGAATGTAGTGGCTAACCATCTTTCCCGCCTTAATTTCGCTGATTCCCTTAAGATGGCACATATCAATGACATGTTCCTTGCCGAACAATTGTTTAGAGTCTCCCATTTACCTTGGTTCGTAGATATTGCTAATTATCTTATCACAGGTTTCATACCGACACATTGGACTGCGCAAGATAAGATTTTTTTTTCACTGAGGTGCATAACGTTTTTTAGGACGATCCATATTTGTTTAAATATTCACAAACCAAATCCTAAGGAGATGTGTGCCAGACGATGAGCATCATAGTATAATCTCTTTCTGTCACTCACAGGCATACGGTGGTCACTTTTCTGCTAAAAAGACCACGGCCAAGATTCTGTAGTGTGGATTTTACTAGCCGACTATGTTCAGGGACACTCATGAGTTTTGCAAAGCTTGTGAGCATTGTCAGAAATTAGGAGCATTATCCCGTCGAAATATGATGCCCTTGAACCCCATTCTTATTATAGAGGCATTTAATTGCTGGGGCATCATTTTCATGGGACCATTCCCCCAATCTTTTAAAAATCTATACATTTTGCTTGCCATAGACTTTGCACTAAATGGGTTGAAGCAATTCCGTGTCGGAACAATAACCATCGCACCATCATTAAATTATTAAAAGAGAATATCTTTTCCCAGTTTGAAATGTCTCGAGCTATCATTAGTGATGGGGGGCTCACACTTTTGTAATAGACCATTTGAGAGTTTAATGAAGAAGTACGGTATCTCTCATAAGGTGAGCACCCCATACCACCGACAGACAAGTGGGCAAGCTGAGATTTTCAATAGGGAGATCAAGCACATCTTGAAAAAGAAGGTTAACCCTTACCGTAAGGATTGGTCAATCCGATTGACCGATGCCTTATGGGCATACCGTACCGCTTTTAAAATCCCTATTGGAATGTCCCCCTTTAGACTAGTTTATGGGAAGGCTTGTCACTTGCCTGTGGAGTTGGAACATAGAGCCTACTGGGTGATCAAAAATCTGAATTTCAATTTGGACAACGCTGGCTCGCCACGCAAACTTCAATTGAATGAACTTGAAGAAATCCGGAACGATGCATACAAGAACTCGAGAATTTACAAGGACAGGATGAAGGCATTTCATGACCAATATATTCATCGAAAATCATTCACCCTTGGTGAGAAAGTCCTTTTATATGATTCTTGATTACATCTCTTTTTGGGTAAGCTCTGATCTCCTTGAACCGGCCCTTTCATTGTTGTCAATGTTTATCCTCATGGGGCTATCGAGATTCAGAATCCAGACAATGGTGACGAGTTTAAAGTAAATGGACATCGATTAAAGCCATTAGTTGAGAAATTTGATTCAAAGGATATGTCCATGCCTCTGAATGATCCTGTTTACCAGGATTGATCTCTTAATTTGATGGAGGTATAAGTAGGTTTATTGCTTTCATAGGACTACAATAGTTTATTTTTTTTTATCATTCTAGGTTAGTCAACTTTATGTCGTTAGGTTAGTTTGCATCCCAGTTGTTTTAAGATAGTTTGCTTTTGTTGGATTAACTCTCGTGCCGAGCTGCCTTCACGTTGAAATCTCTTTGAGAAAAAACCGCTTAACTCCGTCATTAGGTATTATCTTTCCATTACTTCTCCTTTACTTTCGTTGTCTTACGTGCATTGCATGCATATCTCTTTTACATTGAGGACAATGTAAATTTTAGGTTGGGGATGGGAGATTAGGTTACCTATTCAGTGTTTTCTCAGTCTTGAGCAAAAATTGTGAAATTTTTTAAACTTTTGTTGAAAATTTTTGTGAATTTGAAGTGATTTTGACAACTATCTTTGATTTAGAAGTATAAGATACGTAATGTTGGATTCAGCTATTTTTTGATTTCACAGTTCAGAATTACTAATTCATGATTAGAAGTTTTAAACATTGATTGAGTCATGATTTCACATGTCACATCTAGCTTACAGATTAAGGTTTCAGTTTGATATTGAATTATTAACCTGGTAATCATTAAGCATGGAAGGAACCAACCTGGGGAATTTATCCATCATGTTCAAAGAAAAAATAATAATACCTAGCTAAAAAAATAGTTGTCTTCGGAAAGGGTTGGGCGAATGATCTTCACCATGGGTTTGCTCCCTACAGGCGAGGGTTCGATTCCCCTCCTTGGCTTTACCTCTAAAAGGTTGACATAGCATGAAAGCCATCAATGGAAAAATCAAAAGCTGAAAGAATGAAAAGTTGAACTTTAAGGGAAGTTTTGTTTAGGTTATGGTTATCCTGAATGCTCTTATGATTATTAATGTTATCATGAAAATAAAGAATTAAGGCTCTAATTTTGATAAGTTTAGGTTTCACTATACACTCATGGAACTCAATATTTAGAATTTTTCTAAATGATGGATTAATACTTTGAACTTGACTATGAAGTTTATAGTGCGCTTAAGTCTAGGAGAAAGTAATGCCCAACATTCATGAATTTTAGATTATAGTATCTGAATTGTTTTTCAAAAATCACTCGAGTTTATAGAATTTTTCCTGTAATTCTTAAAATATTTTTCGTATACTTTGCTCGGGACTAGCAAAATGCTGGTTTAGGATTGTGTTGAGGGTCAAATATTGCATATTAAACCCCAGTTATTACTTAATTTTACGTACATGATAATGTTTAACGCTCTATTTTAATCATGTTTGTGCTACAAGGTGAATTTAAGAGCTTGGACTGAAAAAGGGTACTAAATGCATGGATTTGACGCTCTGGAATCACCAAGGCAAGGGACGGACTCCAAGGGACTGAGATCAAAGAATTTACACGCCAAAGATTTGAGAAAATTAAGCAATTGAAGTCCAAGAGGCCTAAAAGTTGTCCTGAATGCAAGATCACATGGTTCCCACCATCCGTTCAGCACGAAACTATATATCTGGCCTGAGGACCATAAATTAACCAAACATGTCAAATTTCAGCCATTGGATTCTTGTGAAAGTAGCCCAACAGATAGATCATCCCATAAATCTCTAATTTTGGGGCCCACCTGATATCTGGATATGCTTCAATTTTTATCTCAATCCCTTAAATGAGCTACTAAAATAGATGGACGGAGCGGATTTCCCACACACATCACAATGGACCCCATTGGAAGTGCCAGTGCACAAGTGCACTCAATGTGCATTGGACTAAGACGGTCAGTCAAAGACGGTTGACCCGTCTCCTGCGCAGGAGACCCAGTGATCAGACACTGTCCAGCCGGGTTTGCTTAGTGGACCCCACCCATCATCTGGATCGCTGATCTGGACCATCCATCTGCTCTAGAGGGTGGCCAAGACCCTTTCCATGCGTTCCTTTTGGTCACTTGCGCACGTACATAAGTGAATCGTTAGAAAACGTAGGATGGACGGTGAGGTGATTTGATATAGTAGACCGCACCAAGAATTGACCAAAACCACTCCTTTTCGACTAAAATTTCACCAGGAATCCGATTAATGGGGTAGATTTCTCCGAAAACATCATTGTGGGGCCCACCGAGCATCGCAGCGTAGGCAGATTTGCACTTTACACACGTCCGATTTTTCTGGATGTTGCGGGGTTGTTGTATGGCCTATGTGATGGTTGGATCTCTGATCCGAACCGTCCAAAATCTCTGGTAGGGGGTCTTTACCCCAACCATGGAGTCCAAATTGATTTCTTGGACATCTTTCGGCCGGAAAGTCTTTCCCAACACAAGTGGAGTTGCGTTTTCCACCGACCAACTTCACCGACCGCCCTAGCTTCTCTCTATAAAAGAGAGAGAGATCTGGATGTGAAAGATCATCCTTTGACAGGGGAGGCCAAGGCGAAAGAGAGAGATCACGTGGAGAGGGCAGCTTTTGGAGGAGTTTTCTTCTCCATCTTCTTCCTTTTTTCAGTCTTTCTATTCTTAATTAGCTTTGTTGATGTCTTTCCTTTAAGAGTTTAGCATGATCATGTCTATGATGAGCTAAACCTCTTAGTTAGGGCTAAGAGGTGAAGCATGTTGTGAGATGGGAGACTTTTTTTTATGCCTTTTGATTCATGTTTAACCAGAACTGATTTTGATTCTAGTTTGATTAAAAGGAATGCCTTTAGTTTTAATGGTTTGTTGTGAGTTAAATTATAATGGATCTGTGATAGCTTAGAGCATGTTCTTTGCTTTATTATGATTATGAAATTAGGAACCCTGCTGTTTACCATTGCCCCTTGGACATGGTTGGATGAAGGAACCCTTCCTAATGTTCATAACTCTCTCAGATGGATGTGAATTGGTTAGATTCTATTGTTTGCTTTGTCTCATGGGCATGGCCTTGTGATGGAATCAAATTCAATTCTCATACCTCTTATCCATTGATGACTAGATCAAAGGACATTCATAATTGTTTTTAATGAAGTATCTTCCATCTGGATGAGGATAGGACTCTGAATCCAGTTATGTTTGTGAATCAAGCATGGATCTCCCTGATTGCTACAAGTGGATCCTTGGCACCCTAGTTTCCCATCTTCGAATTCTATAAGTTTTAGTTAATTAAATTCACAATTATTCCCTTAATTCTCCCTGATTTAGATTACATCTTTGCCTAGTTCTAGTTCAAGTTACTTTCAAATTACGTATAAGGTTCAGTCCCTGTGGATTTGACCTCGGTCTTACAGAGATTATTACTACATCGCAACCGTATACTTGGGGTGTGAATAGCTAGCTAGTGGGGCAATTCGTTGGATGACGAAGCTTCAGTCTGTGGTGGCTCTTTCCACGAATGAAGCAGAATATATGGCAGTGATAAAAGCGTTTAAAGAAGATGTTTAGTTAAGAGGCATGATAAATCAGTTGGGAATTCAACAGGAGGCCGTGCCGATTAATTGTGATAGCCAGAGCACTATCAATTTGGCTAAAAATTCTTTTTTATCACTCATGTACTAAATACATTAATGTTCGTCACCACTTTATCCGACAGGTGCTTGAGGAAGGAGATGTAACACCGGAGAATATTAACACTAGCATGAATCCAGCAGACATGCTCACCAAGGTCATTCCTATAGAGAAGTTCAAGTTTTTTGTAACTTCTCTGGGCTTGGTGATGGCGTAAAAGAAGGACGAAGTGTGCACGAGAAGCATTGATTGAAGTTATGATGTGATGTAGATATAAGAGAAGAGGGCAAGAAGCTACACTTTGAAGATTAAAGACATGGTGGAGATTGTTGTTAACAGATGTCTTAAATCTGAGGAAATTCAACTAGCTCGAGAAAGTTCGGCTAAAAGTCTAGCAATAATATATTTTGAAACTTTCAAGAAATTCAACTAGTCGAAGGATAGGTTCGACCAGTCCTTCGACTATCCTAAGCTCTGGTTCGACTAGTCGAAGGTTACACAGATTGTGGGCGGACTACGTAAATTTGAGGCAGTTTCCAAACTATTTCAAGTCGGTGCGAAAGTACGGTTGTGTAATCTGTAAATAGGAGTTCCTAAGGCCATTCTAAAATATTCTAAGGCTTCTTAAAAGTATCTAAAGGGTTTCTAAAAGGGGTTCTAGGGTTTCGCAGGGTGTAACAAGGGTAAGATTCAAGGTTGTTCGAATCGGGTAAGTCTTTTCTCTTTGTAATTTATGCTTTCATAGTAAATTTCTATCGCTTTGTGCCATGCTTTTTTCTCGAAAGGGTTTTTCACGCTAAATCTTTGTGCTCTCTTTTGTTTGCTTGGTGCTCTTGGATTACTATCCTAGATCCATCTCTGTGTGATTCCGTAGCCCAATCCCCAACAAAGCTTACCCTAGACACTTTTAAAACCCATTTTGTGCTTATCTATTAACGAAAATGACTCTACAATAATATACATGATTGGACTCATAACCATCCAAAGCTTTGATTTTAAACCATCATCTAACTATCCATCATATTTGTATTTGCCAAACAAGCCATCCAAATATCGAGATAAACTGATTATTTTAAAGATCATAGGATATAAGTTACAACTAACGGTTGAGTTTTTTAAGTCAAAACTATACGACTTCATGGTCTAAAACAACGCTTGTACAAGTCTAATAAAAAACTCAACAACTAGTTTTGACTTATATCTTATGATCTTTAAAATGATCAATTTATTTTGATATTTAGATGACTCGTTTTGAAGATACAAATATGATGGACAGTTAGATGATGGGTTAAAAATCAAAGTAATTGGATGGTTACGATCTTAATTATGTATTTGTATTATTATACGATCGGTTTCATTAACAAATAAGCACAAAGTGGGTTTTTTAAGTGTTCAGGGTAAGCTTGTCCATGATTATATGAAAATGTAACTTGTACACATATGTGAGGTCTTTAGTTCCCAATTTCAATGGTAATTTAAGCATGTACTTAGGTGACAAATAAGATACATGTACGACCAGATATAAAGATCTTTTAGTCGATTTAGTATGATTTGGGTGGCCAAAATCGAAGTGGATGATTGGATATCTTAATTAATCTAGTGATTATGAATTATTTCAACAGTTGATTTGATGGATGGGCAAGAGGTAGGGTACACGAAGGTTTGGAGTTTAATACTATGTGTAAGTAAGCACAAGTGTGTAAATACATGTGTATTAACATACGGAAAGAAAAAAGACTTTTTTATTATTATTATTATTGTTGAGATTACACACATAAAAGTGCACTTGTGTACCTTCTCATATGCAGAAATTTTCGGGGTGTTACAAACGCTGCTTAGATACCCATCTCGAACTCATTCTTTGTCGCTGGTTTCTACTCCAACACCACCATTTTCTAGATTGGTTTTATTGCATCATCCATTGTGGTGTTATTCAAGATTGAGTCGTTACTGGATACCTATATTCATTATGGCCGAGTTTTGCAATTGAACAAACCCACATTGCACTCCAGCATCACACATGGTATTTTTCTTGACTATCATTACTTTTCCAGTGCTCTGCTTGTACACCAGTTCCTATGGCATTCCATCTAAAAGGTGATTTTACTCTATTTTTTTCATAACTGCGTCATCTATCATGTCCAATCCAATCAATAATGTGGCATCTCCATACTTCTTACACTCCTTTGATTACCCCGGGGCATCCTCGTCTCTTCTTTGCTCATCAAAGAAAATTGTTCCACATGGAGAAGAGCTATGAAGTTAATGGCACACTAAAAATATCACATCCCAAAATCCAGTACCTGAGTAAGATTACTACTCAATACCCAAATCCCAAGCCCGTGAGATTAATTTAATAAAATTTAAATATAAATCACATAATTCCAACCATTCTAATAACTAGCCAATAAAAGAAAAAAATACTGAAATAATTCTCATTAATAATATCCACTAATCAACCATTCATCCTTTAATAATCTCCAATATTACATTAATATTCAAATTCAAACTAGCCCAATAAACAAAATAAAACTTGAAATCCAAACTAAATCTATGATCTTATACCCTTGATTGATGACCGCCTTAAGCCAATTCCGTCCTTTTGGTGCGATAAGTGAAATTTCATATTTAGGCATTTTTAACCATTGTTCAACTACCAAATTTTATGCAATCGTTTGCCTATCTTGACTACACATTTTCTCGAACTTGGGCTCTGATCATCAAGCATGGACCGTTAATTGAGATCAAGTCTATTTTGACACCTGCTGGGAGAATTTTTAAAATAGGCCAATATAAATTTCGGAACATCACGAAAATAGTGTATCTTGTCCCTATTTGACAACCCCAACACTGAATGAATTGATTGAAAGAAAGATTGCAAGAAAAGACAAATTTGATAAACTCAATTCAAGTGGAATGTGACACACCCCCTCCCACGCCCACTCCTTTACAAAAGGTGGTGTGCGCCCCTTCTCCACTTACAAACCCACGCATGCCTACTTTCCCAAGCTTATAAGGAAGAGAGAGAGGGATAGAGAGAGAGAGAGAGAGAGAGAGAGACATCCAAACCTAGACGCTCATCCCTTCTCTTCCTTCTCCATACGTGTGGTGTCTCTATGTTGTTCGAGTGATGTCGTGGTTCATGTAAAAATTTTTTTACGTTAATATCTACCTAGGGTTTAAATTTAAGGCTTTGGTGTAGCACACTAAAATTTTCAATACCAGAGTATTGAGAGTTCTCGAGTGTCACCATGAAATTTAACTTAGTATGAACATGTGTACGATACCAATTTAGTTATCCTAACTTTACATCTATTCTCCAACATGAATCTGACCATTGAGAATGATCTTCATCCATAGAACAAGCCATCCAATCATTAATTTTAAGATAAGATCATTATATATCCAAGTATTTCCCCTTGTCCATCATAACCAACCATTCAGTCAACTATCCACTGTTAGGTAAAGATATCTGACTGTCCACTTTGAGTTTGGACCACTTGATCATGGTAAACTAACTACTTGGTCTCTACATCCGCTTTTACATGTATCAAATCGAGATGCAGATCCGTTCATCTTGTTCACCACCTATGAATATGCTTAACCCACCATCAGGATTACAATTTGAGGAACTTACACATGTGAACAAGTCACTTGAATCTAACGGAATACATGTTCTACCTCTTAATCACTCCAAAAACCTACTTGTGTTCATCTGTTTACAAAACCGACCGTATACCCACCAACGTACATGATCAGAGTACTAACCATTAAAATTTTCTATTTTTAACATGTCATTTGACCGTCTATCATATTTGGATCCGCCAAATGGGCCGCCTAAATATCAGAATGAACTCCTTAGTTTGAAGATCGTAAGATATATGCTACAACTACTAGTTGACTTCTTTATTAGATATATAAAAATATTGATTTAGACCTCGGGATGACATATCCCATTAAAAGGGCATCTTAGTTATCTGTAAGCGATTAAGGCCCAAAATGGGCCGATGGAAAGAGAATGAAAAATAAAGAATGTCTTTTAAATTTTAATGCATTTGGATGGTGTAGTCCGATATTACAGACGATGGAAGTTGGAGAAATAAAATATGGCAAAATCATAAATACTTAATGCCATTAACTTATACCATTGAATTCTAAATCACATAGTTCTCATGATCCGTTTCATGTAAAATTTTATGTCATGCTTATTTATCATAAATTAACTATACATGTTGAATTTCAACCCTTAGATCATAGTAAAAATGTCCCTATTGACAAATCAGTCCCTTAACCGTTGATTTTGGTGTCCATCGAGTGAAGAAAACTCATGGGTAGTCATAGTAAAATATTTTCCTTCGTATGAATGACTTGAATTTTCTATCATATAAACTAAGTGTGAAATATGAGAACCCCACCTTAGTAGGCTTTCCCTTAGCTGCGAAGTTATCTGTTTTAGGCTTACTAACTCTTTCTAAATCTTGAACTTCCGATTGACCCACTTTACACCATCAATCACAACTCAAATTTGGACCACACTTTGGCTTTATATGATTATGATATTATACAAAATTTAAACCCCGATTTATGATCCTACACGGTTGAATGATGGTTGCCTTGACTCCAATTCCTTTCTTTTGGTGTAAAAGGTGAAATTTTAAATTTAGAGCTTTTCCACCATTGATCAACCACCAACTTTTATCTGACCATTTTCCTATCCTGACTACAAAGTTCTCCCAAAATCGGACCTTGATCATTAAGCATGCACCGTTAATTGAGATCAAGTTTGTTTTAACACCCGTTAGGAGAATTTTCAAGATAGGCCAATCTAAATTTCGGATCACCAAGAAAATCATATACCCCAGCTCTATTTGATGACCCCGACACACTGGATGAATTAGATTTAAAAAAAGATTGCCAAAAAAGGTTAAATTGGAGAAACTTAATCCAAGTGGGATGTGAAACACACCCCTCTCACACGCCTACTCCTTTTATAAAAAGGATATATATCTCATTCTCCACTCACAACCCACACCCTTTCCAATTGTCCAAGGAAGAGAGAGAGAGAGAGAGAGAGAGACGTCGGCCTAGAAGTCCATCCCTCTTCCTTCCCTACACATGTGTGGTGTCTTTCTCTTACTCAAGTGATGTCATGATTTATATAGAAGCTTTCCCACATTGAGATCTACCTAGGGTTTAAATTTAAGGCTAAGGTGAGGGATTCTTTTAAGCTTACACTAATTTGAGTTGATATGATTTATCTTATTTTTTATTATTGTGATTTTTCATGTAATTAATTGATGGGCCATTATCAATTATTAATCCTTTTGAAAATTATAGTTAATATATGATTTTAATTATGCATGATTTTTATGAATTTTTGTGGGGTGATGGATACAAGCCCTGCCCTTTGCCAATTTTAAGAGCGACACGTGCTTCTAATTTATATTGAGTTGGCCTTTTGCTCATCTCCCATTATTTTTGTTGAGTTAGCCTATTTACTACTATTCTCTCTTATTGAGTTAGCTTATTACTGTTCTTCTATTTTATTAGGTTAGTCGTGTGCTACCTCCCTTTATGGCTTGAGCATATGTCTTGAAATTCTAAAACCCTCATGGTTCGACTTATTTTTCTATTAATACAAGTGATGTGTTATATGCCTCATATATAGTCATTCATATATATTATCATGGATGTAATGTGTTTCAGGTAGCGGCCCTCTTGGTTGGCACATAATCCCATGGATTGGGTAGTGGTGCACAATCGATATAAGTAAATTGCCATGCCTGTTACATCACTTCTCAGAATTGAATGTCGTAGATAGTCGCTTTATAAATAAATCGTGTCACGTAAATCTTCCAATCGTGTTGTTGTGTTGCCTTGAGATGTTTGCATAAATTCACTTTAGTGTTGGACACGTCGACGAATCTCCGTAGTGTGAGAATGTGGGGCGAGTCAAATTTTCTATGAATTATATTCCACATTATGATGATCACTATGTAGATGGACCGCACACACTTTGCTAGGCATGTATTCATATATATATTGGTTGCGTATACTGATACCACTCGTAGTGATGGAGTATATTCTTATGAATCTCTTGAATTATTGTTAATCTTAAAGGATAGCTATCACTATGAGTAGGGCATTAACCCTCTCCAACCATACAAATGTTGCAGGTGAATTACAGGTTAACATAACGGACGACAACCATTCTATGAAAAACGGGTTTGAATAGAGAAGAAGAATAGTGAAGAATAGTGTACGATTAGTTTTATTTATTTTTCACTACAAACTTTGATAATGTAATAAGCTCTCATTGAAAGGGCATTTGATGATTTGTTGAACTATTTTTACTCTAATGGAATAATAAATATAATTGATTTTACTCTTGTGAATGGTTACCTTCATGAATGTAACTGGATGTGATCTAAAAGAAAAAAACAAGGTACAATTTTGAAGTATCCAAAATTTTACATTATTAATACTCAAAATTCTCGGGCATGATTATGTACTTAAGCTACAAAAATTCAGGGCGTTACATTTGGTGAGGGATTCCTTTAAGCTTACACTAATTCAAATTGAATTTATACGTAGTTCTCTTACTTTTACGTTAAAGTTGTGTATAATTTGATTTTTAATGTCATTTTCATGTTAATAAGTTGTTGAATAATTATGAATTATTTATACATGTTGGAATTATATTTGATATATGATTGTAATTATGTTGGACATATTTTGTGGGTCGGATCACAAATCTATTCCTTAAATCGTGAAACTATGCGTGTTTGGGTCCTAAATGGTGTATAGTTTGTGCATCCAATGGAATAGATAGTTATGTCAACAAATATTATGAATTCAAGGATATTAATCTGACCTAAAATTAATATTTCAAATATTAGGGCAGCGAGACTCACTTTTAGAGTAATTTAGACTTATTGGGTGACCCGTCTGACCTGAACTCGCAATGTTATATATGCCTATGGATTCACTTTGAAGTGTATGGATTATGTTCTACCCTATTGAAATTTATTTTATTATAATTCCAAATTAATATTAGTACATGAAAACACCTATGAACTTTTTATGAATTCATGAGGAGTGATGGATATAAGCTTTGCTCTTCGCCGATTTTGAGAGCGATGTGTGTTTCTATTTTGTATTGAGTTGTCTTTCTTCATCTCTCTTATTTTGTTGAGTTAGTATATTTTTTACTTTTCTCTTTTATTGAGTTAGTTTCTTGCTACTTTTCTTCTTTATTAGGTTAGCCTTGTACTACCTAATTTATTTTATGGTTTGGGCATGTCTTCCATTTTCAAAACTCTCATGGTTCGACTTATTTACCTATTAATGCAAGTGATGTATTGAAGGTCTTACAACTAGTGACTTATGTGTATTTATCGTGGATATAATGCACTCTGGGTAGTGACCCTCTTAATCGATGCGTAAATCCTTAGATTTGGGTAGTGGTGCACACATCGATGTAAGTAATTCACAATGCGTGTTGTATCACCTTTTTGGTATTGGATGTCACAATTAGTCGTTCTATGAATAAATCGTGTTACTTAATTCATCCAATCCATGTCTTGTGTTGTCTCGAGGTATTCACGTAAATCTACGGTAGTGTTGGACACGCCGACGAATCTTTATATTTATGGGATGTAAAGTGAGATAGATTTTTATGAATTATATTCCACAATGTGTGGTCACTATATATGATGAACCGCACACACTATGTTAGGCATGCATTCATATAGGTTGGTTACGCATACTGATACCCTTCGTAGTGGTAGAGTACGGAAAGTATCAGAACCTTTATATTGTCTTACTTTGATAAATTACTTGAATTTTATTAATCTTGAATGAAAACCATTACAATGAGTAGAGCGTTGACCCTTTCCAATCATACAAATGATGTAGGTGATGTACGGATCGAAGATACGAATGATGATCTCCCTACAAAATATTATTTCAAGTGATGAAGAATAATAGTGTTGATGTTTGAATTATTGTTTAGTTTTATTTACGTTTCATGCTGTAAATTTGGATATTTGTAATAAGCTCCCACCTGAGTGAGCATTAAATGATTAGTTGAACTTTTATGTTTTAATGTAATAAGTCGCATAGTTGGTTTTATTCTCATGAATGAGTACCTTCATTAATTTGATCTGAAAAAGAAAAAAAAATGCAATTATGAAGTATTCATTTATTCATTTCACTAACACCCGTAATTCTTGGGCACGAGTATGTAATCAGGTTGCGAAAACTCATGCCATTATAATAAGTTAGAAGCATACTCCTAACTAAAGAACTTTTGAAATGATTTGAACTCAATTCCAATGTCAAGTTATACAAATTCGTATTGACAATAAAATCGGGTTTCTTTCTTATAAAATGTAAACTTTCTTTCAAGAAAATAACATCATCCATCAGCATACATATGTGAAAACCCTTTAAGAAAATGAAACAGTTGAATGTAAACATAGTAACCTTCTTGAAGTGGCCCAAGCGTTACATTTCCAAGCAAACCTACCCTTATTTTTTAAAAAAGAATTAATGTATTTTGATTGCCACTGACTTCATAAACCAAATTTCCACCCCTAATTTAGACAGTAAAACTCTATGTGAAATACTATTCAAATGTTAACCATCATATGAACATCTTTGAGTTTTTAGATGTTTGTGCTATAGTCATACACTTAGTACCTACTGTCACAAATTTTTTCCTCGTGCTTCTAAATCTATTTTTGCCAGATATCCTTTTAATTAACATGGTTACATGTCACATTTGAGAAGCAATGCATTTTTACTTCTCAAGATGTCACATTTGATGAAACCATGATCCCATCTAAGCATTGAAGGACACTCCTTCGACATTCGGCCCTCCCCTCGTTATTACCATACCAATTCTTAAATCACATCCTGATGATCATCAGTCTATTTAAAATCTTGATTCACATCCATCTTCAACCCTTTTACTTCCTAATGCTTCCTCAGGCCTTTGTTGTGGGGATTTGTGCTGTGGAATCACATAGATCTATATCTAGGATAACAATCTAATGACACTAAGCAAACACAAGAGAACACACAGATTTAACATAGAAAACCCTTTTGGGAAAAAACCACGGCACAAAGCAACAAAATTCCACTATGAAAATAGAAATCACAAAGAGAAATGACTTACTCGATTCGAACAACCTCAAATCTCACTCTTGCTACACCCTTTAAAAACCCTAAAACCCTTTTAGGAACCCTTGGAACCTTTTTAGAAAGCCTTTGCATACCTAAGAATGGCCCTAGGGACTCCTATTTATAGATGGAGAAACCCCACTTAAGCACCTCCCTAAAAACCACTTCAAATTTACGCAGTCTGCACACAAACCGCGTACCATCTGCGTAACCCTCGACTAGTCAAGCCTGATCTTCGACT
This sequence comes from Magnolia sinica, assembly GCF_029962835.1. Taxonomy (NCBI): domain Eukaryota; kingdom Viridiplantae; phylum Streptophyta; class Magnoliopsida; order Magnoliales; family Magnoliaceae; genus Magnolia; species Magnolia sinica. The sequence goes on along the minus strand of NC_080574.1, from coordinate 130,424,576 downwards.
GGTCGAGCCTGACCCTCGACAAGTCAAGCGTCCTGGAATTCCTAAATACATTGTAGCGGGACTTCGAGTTGAGCGGGCTTTTACCAGTCGAAGGACCCCTTCGACTAGTCGAGCCAGTCCATCGAATGGTCGAGCAGCACCGTGAATAAGATTTAAGACATCTGTTTTACAATAATCTCCATCATGTCTTCAATCTTTAACCGTGTAGCTTCTTGACCTCTTTTCTTATCTCTGCATCACATCATATCTTCTCGTGCACACTCCATCCTCATTTTTACGCTATCGCCACGCCCAGAGAAGTTGCACAAAACTTGAACTTCTCTGTAGGAACGACCTTGGTGATCATGTCTTCCGGATTCACACTGGTGTGAATCTTCTCCAGAGTTAGCCTCCTTCCCCAAGCACCTATCAAATAACATGGACATCCAACTAATTGCTCCACCCACTAGTACAAACGAGTAACTTGAAATCGATCCTCTAGAATCCACACTGCCTGCGTAATCTGAATTCACATACATAACCAACTCTGTCCCCGTCTTCCCAAAAATAAGACGTAGTTTTCTGTACCATCTCACAGCTACCCAATATTGCTTGCTGGGGTATTTACTCACAACACTGATAGCCTGTGAAATAACCGGTCTAATACAGATTATGGCATGCACTGCTAACCTGTAACACCCTGGTTTTCAGGACCCGAGTATACGACTCGCACCCCAAAAACCCAAGAGTTAACAGAATATTAATGACAATCAATAAAGATCAAAGTACAAATAGTGGGAATCAAGTGTAGCATAAATATACCTAAGATGGGAATAATATCTTGGGCCACTCAGTTGGGGCCCAAATACAAAAGTCAAGTCCCAAAATATACTGAAATAGACATAAGCGGCCAATCTACTGATTTAGCCCAAAGTAAGTAGCAGCTTCCTGGTACGGCTCATCCTTGAATGGCTTCTCCTCTACTGTAACGGTAGCAGTCTCGAAGTCCGTCACGTAGTCGTCCATCCCTGCACCTATATCCTCTGTACGTTTGAACATTGATGAATGAGTGGCCAACTCAGTGTGATTTTTCCTCAAGATTACACACTATCACCCTAGAAAGAAGTAGCATAAAAACAACATGGAATACAAAACAGGGCAAGATGCAATCTTAATTAATGCATCGATGTACACTTCAACTGGGGATGCTCATCCAGTTGGCTTTTGGGTAAATCCCATATAATGTGACCGGTCACCAGCGAAAGTACATAGTACATGTGCAGTGCCAAACTCACCGATGTGGCCGGTCACTAGCGAAAGTACATAGTACATGTGTAGTGTCAAACTTGCTAATGTGGCCGAATGTTATATATGCATGATTAGCCAGATGATTATTAATCCGTTTACGATTAGCAGGTTTAATGAGGCCTAAGGTCACTACAGGGAGCTCATATCCCAACGTAGGCCGACGGCTCAGTCATAGTGTCCTATGACCACCATCGTCTATTGTCTTAGGGTGTGTGTAATGACCTCGAAAATTTCGTGCCAAGACCCGAGTACTGCCTCTATTTTTCCTTAGAAGTTATATGTGGGTTAATTAGCGTTAAACTCAATTGTTTGTGAAATTTGCACCAATCACTTTAAATTTGATCTGCAGGACTCAAAACCTGTAGAATCGTTAATCCTATGTTACCCTGAAATCTAGGATTCAACGCTAAAGCTAGTTGCTCTCGGGAGTACTGGGAAACTTTGTATCGGACTTGGACCACGCGTCGAAAGTTCGATAGCGTCGATCTTAGACAATTTTGGTCATCTTATTGGGCTTGACCATCACCTCAAAAATTAAGTCTAGATGATGTCCTGGGTCGATTTGCTTGTGTCCGAAGGAAAGAGTGTGAGAAAGCCGAGAAATTAAATATAATTTATGAAATCTGAATCGTGTCGTTTGCGCGCCGATTCTAAGCACTCTGACCGTTAGATTTTGACCCAATTTCACCCTCGGATCAGAGAAGATGGCCCAGGCATGTCCAAGTGCCGGTGGACCTGATCGAGTTTCGGTGACCGTTGAATTAAGAGTGGTCCGCCATGGCTGATCTGTAAATCTGATCAGCACGAAAACTCAGCCTGACCTAGATCCATGGTCAGTGAGCTTAAGTCCAACCGCACACGGAGAAAGAACCACCAGAAGTGTTCCGTTGGATCGGAATAGGCCTAATTTGGTTATAACCTAAGTATACCTTGGCCCTGGGGCTGTTTTCATCAATGTTAGGCCTCTATAAAGACCTTAAAACTCTCACTCTCTTTTCCATACGAATTTCCTAACCCTAGTTAAGAAAGAGAGAGGAAAAGAGAGAGAAAGTGAGAGACAAGCTGGTGAATCATCTTGAGATTCTTTTCTATTACTCTGTATCCCTATACCATCACTTGTGAATCGTTATTCCGGCGATTCTAAGTTCATTCTTGAGTAAGTTAATCAAACCCTAGCCTGTGTTAGAGCTTAGACTTGTCTTAGTGTTGATGTAGCTCATTTCTATTCTTGCCTTAGGTTTTCTAGTCGTCGTTGACGAAGACTTATCGTTTGAATCAGATCTTTTGTACTTTTCTGGTTTAAGGTGCGGACTATATTCGTATAGGTTATGGTTTTCAAGGCTTTCAATGTTGGGTAATGGTTTATTATTGTTGTGGATGTAATTTCACATGCCAATTGTGATGTTTATTTTGCATTCCTGATATATATGCGATATTTTGAGATTTGTGTATTCTATGTATAGGTAGAAAGTATCGTATACGAATGAAATACGAACATGTGATTGCCATGATTAATTGTTGTGTAGTTGTGCTAGTTGTATGTGTGTCAATTCCTTGGCAAAAGGAATTGTCCAAATGTGTGTTATCACCAACATACATCATATATGTTGGACTGTGTAGTCTAAGTGTTTATAAAAATGTCTAAATAGTTAAGTGTGTATTACATTAACCTATTTATGGACGTTGAGAAGAGATTCTCAACTATCCTCTTGGTGTGTATGATTTCCTATATGCAATTTACATTCCTTGTTGTTTAACTTCAGGTACTACTTATGTGTACATCTATGTTAAGTTGATATTCATCACATGCTTCCATATTGTATGATTAGAATTGTTGTTCCATTACTGTGATATGAATGTCTGTTATAATTGAATGTGTTTGGGACTGTGGAATAGTCCAGGAAATTGGTAACAATCTTTGAGTTCGTGGCCAAGGTTGACTTCACCACGTAGGACGTGTTTGACGAAACCGAGTCGTATTAGGGTTGTCGGCAGTGGTTTGACCACACGGAGTGTTTGCGCACTCTATGTCGTTCAACTTAACGTGCGCTCGTGTTAGTCGAGTTCGTCAAATAACCCGATTGTCCGGTGGATGTACACCATGTATGAACGCTATTGCTTGAATCTAGGGTACCAAACTTACCAATGTAATTTCGCAACCGTTGTACCTTGATCCGCTAAGACTCATGAGCCGGGCATGGTGGTATGGGACACCGTGGTCGAGCTATTAACCTATGCTAAGGTGACGAGCCTCCCCGTAATAACCAATGAGCACACCAAACTCGTGAGCCGATTATGGAGGTATGGGACACTATATTCGTGTTGTCGGCCTATATTGATTGGTGACGAGCCCTTTGTAGTGACCTCAAGCATACCTTGCTACTGCATTGAGGCGATGAGCCTTAGGGTAGTAATTAAGGTACGATAGGCATGCATTGATTGGTGATGAGCCCTTTGCAGTGACCTAAAACCATATGATCGTATGAGATTGTCTAGGACTAACGACCCTAGAATGGATCACTGTTTGGAAAGTGATATGAGGAAGGTACCTTAGCTTCCCAATCCTACTGTATGAAAAGGACTAATAACAACTGGGTAATCATGTTCATGCACCGCATTGCATGTGCGTAGGAGTTGTTGGCACTGCGGGAGGTTGTCATGCGTACCGTAAGATGAAGATGTTAAGGGAGTGCAGGCGAGGGCATGCATCATTCTTACATACATCCTTGCATTAACAAGAGTAATTAGGACATGTTTAATTGTATTGCCTTATCATTACTGCTTGATTGATTTGATAACATGTTAACTTTTACTGTATAGTTCCACTGAGTTGATCACTCACTCCCACCTTTTGGGACGGTGTTTCAACACCAACCAGACCCTGTTTTAGATGCAGATGTTGATGCGACCCCTGAGGCAGAGCCGGATTACGAGGATGATGAGGACGCGTTTTCTTTTATGCAGTTCTCAGGAGGGTTCATGTGAGCCATGTCTTGATATGCGGGGATTCTGGGTTTTCTTTGTAATTGTAAATTTTGATACTTATATTTTGAAAACAACACTTGTAATTATGACCTGGCAGGTATACGTATTTCAGACTCTCTTTAAATAGGTGGTAAATCCCATGAACAAAACCACCGCTAACCATAACCTCCATGTTAAGGGTCTAATCTCATCACAATCCGTTCCGTTACACCCTAAGTACAGACTCTCTTTAAATAGGAGTTTCCATAGAGAGATTCCAAAAGAGATGTGTCTTGCAACCAATACAATCATATGAGGGTGAGACATGAAGATTCAAGCATGATTCAATTCTTAGAGTAAAACTCCTGTATACATATAATTCAAGAGTCATGTATTTATAACCTATCAGTTTCTAAAGCATGTATCTCAAGGAAGCTAAACATATAGTTCATATATTGAGTGACTAGTCAAGTAGCTTAGACAAATCTAACACACACATTCAAGCAAGCTAATCAAGTATTTTAATACATGTATCATACCAGCCCATTGTTCTAATCAATTCTTATCAATTCTAAGGCCTAAGTTAAGTTATTCAAGTATTCATAAATTTTAGAACATAAGCTTAAGTAAACAATCCAAGTATCAAACCATCTATAAAGAATAAGTTCAAGTAACTAGTCAAATAATTTATCATTCTAGGTTATCATTCGTAGTTACCATAAACACTACCCTTAGCCTAGCTTGGGGATGGAAAGCCCAAGGGGAAGAAAATCATCACTTGAGTTGTTGTAGTCCTGCCCTTAATCCGAATTCCTGCATGTAGCTAGTGGCCTAAAGTCACGCAAACGACCTCCTAAGGTTATAGCCAAATATTCTCAAGGTTAATGTATTGAAGTTGTCTGAGTTTGAAGGGTCTCATAAATAGGGCTATTTGGGCTTGCACTAGGGTGACCGGGCCCAATAGACTTATATCCAACAAGTGCCCAAATTGGGGCTTAAAATTACTCTTTACCAAGGGCCGAACTGGGCCTGCTTCGGCCCAGTTATTGGGTCCAATGTAAACTTAACAATTTGGACTGGACTAGGTCATTTTTGGCCCAGTTGTGTGACCCAATGTCATGCCCAAAACTTAGAAACTGAGCTCACAAAATTTTTGATCGCTGAATCCGGCGCCGACAGGCCCCGTAGTACCTCATTCTCGGCTCCCGGCATTCATACACCAGGTTCCAATCCTGAGATTCTACAAGGAGGATTTTTATCATGATTTTGATTCGTAATGGGCATAACTATAAACATAACCCATGAACAATAACCACAAGAAAACCATCACAAAATCCACTATGATCAAAAATTTTAAGTTACAATGTGTATAAAGAAAAATACAAAATAATGATAATAATAGGAACTCCTGAAGCCCAACTGCATGCTCCTACTGCGGTGAAGCTACGGCTGCGACCTGGCGTCACCTGCACGCATCAATCGTGCATAAGCTTATAGAAAGCTTAGAGGGTGGTGTAAGTGTGTGCGTAGTATGAACGTGCTCAGAATGCAATGCTAGAGTAATGCGGAATCATGCTGATGGGTACATAAATGCAATCAGCTGTACCAAAGCTATGCGGTGCAAGATATGAATGCTATCGGCTATATCATGACCATGTGATGCGAGATGCAACTCAAGCATGCCAATCCTCATCCAAATCCACATATCAATGTAGCTCATCACTAGAGCATCAAATATCAATACAGTTCTCATTCTGGATAATTACTGGGGTTTAGTACACTCCAAATGGCACCGCCTCTTTCTCAGACGTGCAGTTTAAGTGGGCGTAAGAAACCTCACTATCCTCCTGACCAATAATCTACCAATACCTATCTGACATGTCGATAGCGGACCCATTCACGAGTTAGTCAAACTCAGCCTAACAATGCCCCCTACGCTCAGGCGGGTAAGGCCACATCCCTTTCTAACTGACCACGATACAGTGGGAGACGCGACCTCCTGGTATTCGGCCTTCATGCGCTCATGTATTCACTCGGTCTCGACATTGGAGTCATCTTTTTAGAATTTTCACCCAGGGACATCTATAGCGCCCCGATGCTAGAAACAGTATTTTTAGTATCCAATCCGGTCACCCACGATGTGTCTGTGGAGGCCACAGCCCTGATGTTACTAGGGCGCATAGTAATCATAATCACACAAATGTAAATGTGCATGAGTCACGTGGTCCAATCATGCATCAATCCTATGCATACCGTGTGCTCATGTGGGGTAACTCTGCCTATCAGGGAGTCCCATAAACCACCTGCACTGAGGCATATGCAATGACCAACCATATCTCATAACAAACATATAGATGATGCGTATGGACATGTATCACAATGCTATGCTGTCACAAACTCATAATCGGCGACGGTAGTCGATATCGGCAATCGACACCGATAATTGGCATTGATAATCAACCCCGGCGCAAGGTAGGGTCCATAGATGGACCGCCGATGATGGACCAATTAAAATCAATGGGGCCTAAGCGTTTAGGTTAACCCAAGAGAGAATGATGAGGAAAGGCTTAACAAGGCCTAAGGGAAGGTCACAATGTGGGCATTCATCCATTATTGCCCATCAATGTGGTCATTTAACTAACATTACTCCCAAGGAATGACGCTCATAGGGCCAATCAGATAAGGGCCCATGGCTTAGAATAAGGGCCTAATATACATCATCATGGGCCTCGCTTATGAGGCATATACGCATCACATTGGGCATCACTCATGAGTATATATATATATATATATATATAACATTGGACCGAGTTGAATGGGCCAATCAATTGGGCCGAGTCAAATGGGTTAAATCAAATAGGCCAAGTCAAATGGGCCGAGTTGAATGGGCGAATTAAATGGGTCGAGTCAAATGAGCCGATTCAATTGGGCCGAGTCAATGGGCCGAATCAAATAGGCCGAGTCAATGGGCCAAATCAAATGGGCCGATTCAAATGGGCTAAATCAAATGGGCCAAATCAATGGGCTAAGTCAAATGGGGCCAAGTTGAATGGACTGATCAAATGGGCTGATTTCAACACACCATTCATCCATTGTTAGAGATCATTTTAGAGCAAAAAATGAATCATATGCAAAAGATCATCAGGACCATAACACAAATGGCAGTAGTGATAATGATTCCCATAGTTAAATTCTAATGGGCCCCACATAGTATTTATTTCCCATCCAGTCTGTTCATAAAATCACAAAGGCCTGAACAGGAAGGAGAAACAAATATTATATTGATTCAAAACTTCTGTAACCCAAAGGAGTTTCAATGGTAGGCGTTCAACTCCACCGTCCTCTGTAGTGTCGTCCACTTGATACTAGATTTGTCTTATTTTTCTTCCCAAGCCCGAGGATGAGCTCACCAAATGGATGGATGGTTTGGATGAGAACGGCCATCATAGTGGGCGCTGACCATTCAACAAATGGACGGTCAGATGTTACCAAGTAAATGGACAGTTTGGATGAAAAACATCCATCAAGGGGGTGTGTACGTGGCACATACATCACGCACTACAAGAAAACTGGCCTTTATCGGTGGTCAAAACCGCTGGTAAAGGCCCAGAAAATCGCTGGCAAATCCATTGCCTGCAGTCAGCTAACAGCGGGTAAAGCCTCGGTCAATAAAGGCTTTACCTGCAGTCAAGACCTTTACTGACAGTTGTATTAGCTGTACATGTTTCAAGAAATGTACTGCCAAATGTCCTAATTATCAGTATGGTATCATGTATCACTGAGCTCTGAAACTAATTTATAATCACCAGACATGTATAACATACTACCCCATCAGTGTCCCTTTTCTTTTTGTTAAAAAATCCCTGATGTATCTAGTAATTTCAGAGGAACAAGGAACATTATTTTTAGAATGAATTTATCACAGATGACATTATTGAAAAAATGTTGGAAAAGGAAATATCAGAAGTTTCGAATCTACACTACATTAGGCAAAGCATATAAAAGGACATGTCCATGATGGATCACCTTATCTGAAGCATAGTTCTTTCCAATTGCCGTATCTTGTAATATTCGAGCAGCCACCTGAAAATTAAATGTGGCAGTCGTTGCAGATATAAACATACTAGATGATGGGTAAAAGAATAATTGTGAAGGCCTACATGACAGGAAATGTGGGTCCGGGTCTCCCAGTTCAATGGTGATGCAGGGGAGGACGTGAGGTTGAGCACCGTCTTCCTCAAGAGGATAACTATTCCAAATCCACGGAACTTCTCTGGACTCCTCACAGAGACTTCTCGAATTCACGAGGAAAGAAAGCAGGAAATAGAAATAAATTCTAATAAATTTGAATTTGATTAATGAATGAATTAAAATGTGTTCACAACCCTTTAAATAGGGGTACCAAGCAATGGGAAAGAAATCAGAATCAAACTATAACTAAAACTCTTAGAATTCGCAACTTACTATAAATAGTAAACTTACTATTTATAAATGGTCGTGATGTCTACTAGTGCGTAAGGTTTTCGGCCAAAAATAGTAAGTGTTCTATTTGGCTTCATCAAACCGTTCTCCTAATTATTTTAAGCTCTTTTCACGTTGGGCGCAACTCCTAAAGCCCGACGGATGAAGAGTTATAATCAAACTAAAACTTACTATTTATAGTAAAAACGAAATTAAAACAGGGAAATGACCATCGATCTAGGGGTTTTTCATCATTCTGGGCCGCATAACCTGGCGTAGCAGAGTTAGTTGGCTAAAGTAGCTTGTTCTACCCCAAAATCATATATTTACGTCAGATAACTCATTCCGGATTGCGAGATACGCTCGATCTAAGGTCCGATGGGCCGGATCACTTATGTCGTCAACTGGGCCTTTTTTGATCCATCTTGGCCATGAAACTGTCTGCAACCCGCTCTACATCAGTCCCCTCCACTTCAAAAGAACTCATCCTCGAGTTCTCATCCTACACTAGTTCATGATAGTTGGTCAGGTCCGCGACGTTGAAAGTCCATGAGATCGTCATGTCATCTGGAAGATCAACAACATAAGTGTTCTCATTGATCTTTCGAATGATTGGTACTTGTTCAATATTTTTATTCTTTAACTTGTTGTACATTCCGGTCGAAAATCGTTCTTTGCGCAGATGCACCATTACTTGGTCGCCTACCTCGAATACTTTTTGTCACCGATGCTTGTCCGCTTGCTCCTTGTACTTTTTGTTCGAGGCATGTAACTTGGTTTATGCCTCTGCATGAATGCCCATGATCTTGTCAGCCATATGTTCTATTGCAATGCTCATGCCTGGGAGCTTGGGCAGAGGGACCAAGTCTAGTGTGTGGCGAGGTATTTGTCTGTAAATAACCTGGAATGGGGATTTTCCTGTCGAGCGGTTCACCATGTTGTTAAATGCAAACTCCGCTTGAGATAAAGCCAAATTCCACTGCTTCAGTTTTTCTCCTGAAATACATTAAAGGAGGTTTCCCAATGTGCGATTCACAACCTCAGTTTGACCGTCAGTCTATGGGTAATAGGCGCTGCTGAACTGAAGTCGTGTATCAAATCGTGTCCATAAAGTCCACCAAAAGTGGCTTATGAACTTCATATCACGATCAAAAGTAGTAGTCTTGGGAACCCCGTGTGGCCGCACAATTTCTTTAAAGAATAGATTCACCACGTGTGTTACATCAAGAGTCTTCTTGCATGGAATAAAGTGCGCTATCTTTGAGAAACAATCTACTATCACGAACATCGAATCCATGCCGCGTTGTGTTGTGGGAGACCAAGCACAAAGTTCATAGATAAATCCTCCCAAGGACCGTCAGGCATGAGTAACGGGGTGTAGAGGCCCGTATTATGAGATTGCCCCTTGGAGGTCTAATAAATATAACAACGTTGGACTGCCTTTCCTACATCACGTACTAATTACGGCCAGTAATTCCGTTCTTCCACAAGAGCTCGCGTCTTGTCTCGCCCAATGTGTCCACTGAGGCCACCTCCATGTATCTCTTGGATTATCTCTTCCCTTAGCGAATTGTTCGGGATGCACAGTTGATTTTCCTTGAAAAGGAACCCGTCTTGCATATGTAAGTCGCCGGGGTGACCTTCTTGGCATCTAACCCATGCGTCCTTGAAGTTGTCATCATCAGTATATATGTCTTTGCGACTTTCTAACTCGACAATCTCATTGCTTATAATGACTAGCAAAGTTGCACAGTGACTTAGTGCATCAGATACTTTGTTCTATTGCCCTGACTTGTGTTTTAATACAAACGTGAATTCTTGCAAAAACGAGATCCATCTAGTATGCACACGGTTAATGTTAGCTTGAATATTAATGAATTTGAGAGCTTGATGGTCCGTGTAAAGTATGAATTCCCTTTAAATCAAATAATGTCGCCAGTGTCACAGTGCCTGGACCACCGCGTATAACTCGATCTCATATGTAGACTACTTCTTGCGTGCATCGCTAAGTTTCTCTTTGTAGAAGGCTACCGGCCTACCTTCTTGAGACAAAACTCCCCTAATTCTGACATATGAGGCATCACATTCGACTTCAAATAGTTTGCCGAAGTTGGGAAGTACAAGAACCAGGGTCGTGGATAATCTGCGCTTGATTTCAGCAAAGCTCCTGTCGTCTTCGTCAGTCTACTGAAACTGCCCTTTCTTCATGCAATCTGTGATTGGTGACACAATGGTACTAAAATTTTTCACGAACCGACGATAAAATGTCGTCAGTCCATGAAAACTTCGCACTTCATGAATATTTGTGGGAACCGGCCATTCTCTAATTGCCTTCACGTTTTTCTCATCCACTCAAATGCCCGTGGATATTACGACAAAACCCAGAAACAATAAGCTATCAGTCATGAAGCTGCACTTTTTTAAATTGAGATACAGTTTATTTTTAGTGAGCACTTGAAAGACCTTCTTAAGGTGTTCCATATGGGTAGTTTCATCTTGACTGTATATCAAAATATCATTAAAATAAGCCACAACGAATCGCCCAATGAAAGGTTTTAGAACTTGGTTCATCAATCTCATAAATGTGCTAGGCGCATTTAAAAGACCAAAGGGCATGACCATCCATTCGTATAATTCTTCCTTGGTCTTAAAGGCCGTTTTTCACTCATCACCCGGCCGTATTCGAATCTGATGGTAGCCTCTCCTTAGGTCTAATTTAGAGAATATTTTTACACCCTCTAGCATGTCCAGCATATCGTCCAACCGTGGTATAGGAACCTGTATTTTATGGTGATTTTGTTGATGGCTCGGCTGTCGACAAACATGTGCCAACTCCCATCTTTCTTTGGAGTTAATAAAGCTGGTACAGCACATGGACTCATGCTTTCTTGAATAAGACCCTTACAGATCAACTCCTCTACTCGTCCTTACAGAATCTCGCACTCATTCAGACTCATTCGATAATGGGGACGATTAGGTAAACTGGACCCAGGGATAAAGTCGATATGGTGTTGGATATCCCACATGGGGGGTAACCCATTGGGAAGGTCATCGGGCCAGATTTCTTTGAATTCATGTAGCAGGAGCCTTAGTCTTTTAGGGATGTTGGTAGGCTCGAGTTCTTCCCCTTTTACAATTAATGCATAAGTCTGTCCTGTTTCCTTGGATTCTTCCATGAAGTCCCGTATGGTTAAGAGAAAATGACCCTCCACTTTAGAAGTTTCAGGTGGTCCCTCTAAATTCATAGGGGCTAATCTGGTCTTCTAGCCGTCCTTGACGAAGATATATATATTATCTCGCCCTTTATGAGTGGCGTCACGGTCAGATTGCTAGGGCCGACCGAGTAGTATGTGATATGCTTCCATGTCAACCACATCGCATACTACTTTATCCTTATAATGTTTGCAAATTGAAAAGGATATGGTACACCGTTCAGTTACCTTTGTTTCACTGACCTTCTTAATCCAACCGATTGTATATGGATAGGGATGACGCTCCATTTTTAATTATAATTTTTTCACCATGACCTTGGAGATGATATTCTCGCTGCTCCCACTGTCAATGATCACATCACAAACCTTTCGATTCATCATACACGTAGTAAGGAGGATGTTATGCCACTGTGGATGCACTTCTTTTCTTGGTGCATATAATAGTCGCCTCATGATGAGCGACTCGCCGTGATCTTGCTGAACCCAACATGAATCATCTGCCTCGTCCTCGGTGGTATGCTCATGTTCTTCAATGTCTGGATCTTCATAAGCGTTATCAGCACTACCATCATTGATGGCGAGGTTTGCCATTTTTCGCTGGGGACAAGTATTTGATAAGTGGCTCGGTTGGCCACAAAGATAGCAGTTATCGGGCCTTCACCGAGCATATGGGTTTGGGATTCTACTTGGATCAGCAGCAGTTGATACGCCCCTTTAGGGTCTAGCTTGCCCGCTTCCCTGATCTCGGTTCTCAAACATAGGTGGTTGAGTGCATGCTCCTACGGGCTCCTTCCCCTTGGGCTGCACAATTCCCTAGGGCAGACCTGCCACAGGGATCCTTGCAGTAGGATAGGTCCGTGTGTTAGGACGTTCAAGTTGCACTTCTGCCCGAGTAGCAAACTTAATCGTATCATTCATTGTCCAGACGGACTACATCTGGACCTAATCCTGGATAGCCATATGTAATCCACCGTTGAATCGGGCGACTTGCTACGATTTAGTCTCAACCAAATCGTTACGCGCCGCCAGGCGGTAAAATTCTTCTGCGTATTCTCTCACTGACCGACTACCCTGTCGACAATTTTGGTATTATTGGAATAATACCTGATCGTAATCACTAGGGAGGAATCGGGCACATAATAGTTGCTTCATCCGCTGCCAGGTGCGGATTAGTGCTTTCGTTTGCCTGGTTCACGTGAGTTGCAGTTGTTCCCACCAGGCTGAAGCTCCTCCTTTCAACTTGTAGGCCACAAGCTTGACCTTCTTTGCTTCAGGGATATCCATATAGTCAAAAAATTGCTCAACTTTAGAAAGTCAATCGAGGAAATCCTCAATGTGTAGTTAGCCATTGAAGCTAGGAATATCAACCCGCATCTTAAATTCTCGATTCGTTCGATCTACTCGATTGTTGCCATGTCTAGGGTGTCATCGATTTCCTCCTCACTGGAGCCTCCTTCCTCAGGAATGACCCTTGGATGCACTGCCGGCACTATCCTGTGATCAGGGTAATTACGAGTTTCAGCAATTGGTGGTGGAGGATTACTACCAGGAACGCGGAGTTGCCTTAGATTTTTTACCAAGAGATCTACTATGCGGTCGATGGAAGCCTGCAGCCCTTGCATGGCTTGTTGATTCTCTCGTTACGCTACTTCAAAAGCTGCTGCTGTTAAAGGTAAATTCCTTGGAGCACTGTCCATCCATTTGGAGTGATCATTCCATAGAATGGGCTAAAGAATGAAGTAGATCAAGTGACGCAGGAGAGGACGTGAGGTCGAGCACCGTCTTGCTCAAGAGGATAACTATTCTGAATCCACGGAACTTCTCTGGACTCCTCATAGAGACTTCTCGAATCCACGAGGAAAGAAAGTAGGAAATAGAAATAAATTCTAATAAATTTGAATTTGATTAATGAATGAATAAAAATGAGTTCACAACACTTTAAATAAGGGTACCAAGTAATGGGAAAGAAATCAGAATCAAACTACAATTAAAACTCCTAGAATTTGTGACTTACTATAAATAGTAAACTTACTATTTATAGACGGTCGTGATGTCTACTAGTGCGCAAGGTTTTTGGCCAAAAATAGTAAGTGTCATATTTGGCTTCTCCAAACCATTCTCCTAATTATTCTAAGCTCTTTTCATGTTGGGCGCAACTCCTAAAGCCCGACGGATGAAGAGTTATAATCAAAATAAAACTTACTATTTATAGTAAAAACAAAATTAAAACAGGGAAACAACCGTCGATCCAGGGGTTTTTTGTGATTTCAGGCTGCGCAACCTGGCGTAGCAAGGTTGGTTGGCTAAAGTAGCTCGTTCTACCACAAAATTATATATTTTACGTCAGATAACTCATTCTGGATTGCGAGAAACGCCCGATCTAAGGTCCGATGGCCTGGATCACTTCTGTAGTCGACTGGGCCTTTTCTAATCCATCTTGGCCATGAAACTGTCTGTGATCCGCTCTACATCAAATGGTGTCCTTCCTGCACCTCTATTGCCTGTAACAAGAAAGAGAAGACAATCAGAAAAATGCTCATGTTTTCCTTCCCATGTTGAAGGATAGTCATTCCCATAGCTTTTCCATTTTTTAGAACTGAGAGGAGAGCAAAATGCCAGTGTTTCATTGGCCTTTCAGATGTAAGGTTGTTAGGCAGAAGCTTGGGACAACATGGGTAACAGAAGCGGTACTAAGAAAGCTCCTTGTCTACCTGTTTCTGCCCCAAATCAATATTCACGCCACTTCAGCAACATAAATGTAAATGGGCTTTATGTCTCAAGAACAACCATGAGCGCGTGGATAAACCAAAATTATTTACTTAAACCAATCTAACCATCACATAGGAACAAAATTCCTATGATCTAGACTATCCTAACCATTCATCGCCTGCCCAAAGAAGTTACAGGAAGCAATAAAAAAAAACAAACAAACAAACAAAGCATTGTAGATTTTTTAAGCCCCTGGCCCGTCACCATCATCAATAGGAGTCCATATCAATAGCATCACTCACAAACCACAAAATGAGATGATATAGATGGCTTATTAACTTGAAAGTACACAGGATGGTTCCTATTTATGTAAGATGGAAATAATAAATCTGTTTTCAGATAGAACTGTAGCCGAGTCCAGCTCATGGTTAAAGAATCCAAACCATTGATATGATGGGCCTTGCTGTGGATGACCCCTGAGCTGAAAATCACTCACTTGGGGAATTCTTTCCAACAAATAGATGGTTTTAGGAAAGAAAATCAGAAATGATTCACATTCAACCGAAAGAACAGCTAGGATCTTCCAATTCGAGGAATCATTGGTGGATGGACCATCCGTAGTGAGACCTATCCCATTAACCATAGTACCACTCAACCGTAGCACAGATCAAGAGACAGATCCCTGCGATGACGTGCCAGAGCCCTGTCCTATATAGTAATGCCTATTAATCTTGATTTTCAACTAAAAAACAGTGCTAGATCCAGTGCAGAAAACAGAAAAATTAGGGCAGAGATGGGAAAATCACCTGCTTATGATGGAATCAAAGGAAGATCAAGATCTCACAGAAAGCGAGCGTATTGAGCTAGGGTTTTTGTTTTTTGTTTTTGTTTTTTACCAACTTCTCCGATCTCTGCTGTGGAGATGAAGGAACGATAATGGAGAGAGGATTCGCGTGAGAGAGGAAGGCCACTAGGGAGAATATTTATGTGAGAGAGGATTTGTCTATATTCGTTTATATAGCAACACTTGAAACTTCAAAGAGTGAGAGGAGAGCGAGCGAAGAGGGAGAGGGAGAGGCAGAGGGAGAGGGAGAGGGAGAGCGCGCAAGAGGGAGAGGGCTAGAGAGGCAGAGAGAGGAAGGGAGAGGGAGAGCATGCGAGAGTGAGAGGGAGAGGGAGAGGGAAGGAAAGTGAGAGGGAGTGGAGAGGGAGAGACGGTGCAAATGGCTAGGGTTTTTTTTTCTGAATATAAAGGGACCTTTTACCTGCGGCCGTTAAAACTGGCCACGGGCAAAGGGTAAGCCCATCGGTTGGCTAAGCCCTATTTTGTTGTAGTGACGGCTATGTCCCATACATCAAGGTTGTGTCCCACCGTCCTGCCATCTGGACGGTTGGGATGAAAGCATACATCATGGTGGAGACCAATAGGTGGGTCCCACCATTTGGACGGTGGGGATGAATGCATCAGGTGTGGCAGACCGTTTGCACAGTGGATCAATATAGAGAAGTGGGTCCCACATACAGTGTCCTTGTCTGGGCCTGGACGGATGGCTAGATGTGGCTGGATGTGCACACATATCATGGTGGGCCCCACACGCTGTCATGGTGGGATCCACGTCCAAAGAATGGAAGATGTGGGTATAAACTCATACATTACAGTTGGACCTAAAAACTTACTGATGTATGTTAGCAGCTATATAGCTGTGTGGTACACCAGCCAATTTGCATCCAGCGTCCATGGATTGGACGGACGGCTGGATGTACCTTACATCACGGTGGGCCACACACACACCAGGTGGGCCACACACCTCTACAACATATAAGAGAGAGAGAGAGAAAAAGAGACGTGAAGGGGAGGGACCCGCCACTAATGGGCCCTCAATACAATACATGCATCAATGGGTCCCACATCAAGTGGGCCCTAAAATTTGAAATTAACGGTGGACCACCCACCTATTGGCCTTCTTCTTTAGCTCCTTGGACTCGTAGGCTCCTTATCTTCAATCTTGATGGAGGTTGATGAAGATTAGAAGGTTGAGATGGGAAATGAGAGGGTGAAAAGGTGGGCCACACATAATTTTGGGAGAGTGAGCTTGGACGTTGGAAGCTCTCATGGGAGTTGGGAGATTGCTTAGAGAATGAGAGAGAAAGAGAGGTGATGGATTGATATGGGTGGGTGGAATGGGTCTTATAAGGAAGGGGATCGAGAGGTATGGGTTTGTTTGAAATTTTGGTAAAAGAGGGATGGGTTTGGAGAGAGAGAGTTGACTTGTGGAAAAGAGGGAGTGGGTGTTTGTACTTGGGATAGGGTAAGGTGTCATTGAGGTATGGTAGTGTACTTGACTTGATTTGATGTGACGGGTCGTAGAGATTCTCTTACAATTCGCAACACGCGGCGTTTCTTCGAAATGAATGCGGGCCCACATATCCTGGCCCGGGTATTGGATCGCTGTGTGAGTTGCAGCGTTGCAACCGCGATGACGGCGTGGTCGCTAGGGTACAAGTTTAGGTCGAGCCAACTTTGGTATGCAGGACTCGGCTTAGGATTCCGCACAAATGTCGGATACAGGTCGAGAGTTGCCGAAATTTGACCGGGAGGACCGCAGAAGCCTATGGAACGGTACAGACTATCATACTGGCCTTACACCTAATCGCGGCTCAAATTTGGGCCTGGTTCGTCCATAGGGATCTAAGGTGAGGCCCTTCGTGATTCAAGGTGAGGCCCACCATTTGTGGTGTGGCCTATCTGAAATGCACAGGGCCTCATAGCCTTAATGGGGTGCGGCCCACCTGTGATTTAATGTGGTGCGGCCCACTTGTCTTACAAGGTGCGGCCCACCAAAATTTTTTTGGACTAAGGTGTGGTCCACCGGGCTGCACTCGGCAGGCCCATTGATATCTGTGGTGTATAGTGCGGCCCACCGAGTTTCCTGGCATGTATTTGGGCCGATCTTGGCCTATTTCTGGGTCTGGTTTTGGCCCAGATTCAGGGCTGATATCAGCCCATCATGCAGCGTGTTTTTGTGGCCCACTTGAGATCCGTTTTGAGCCCACCTCATGGCCCCTTAAAACGCCCGTTCCGACTCATTCTCTGGACCGGTTTCAGCCCATTTTTTAGGGGCTGATTGGTGACTATACCCAACCAATGGATGGCCTAGCTGAAGGCATTATTCAGCCTCAAATCCTGGCCATTTACATGCTATTTTTTGCTCAGTTTTCGGCCCAATTAAAAGCCCATTTCCAACTTCATTCATGGCCTAGCTGGGGCCATGTTCAGCTCATTGCAGGGCCTAGTTAAGGGTTTGTTTTTAGCCCTTTGCATGGCCTTATAAAGCCCTATTTTCAGTCCACTTTCGGCCCACTATCCAACCCATTTTATGGCCTGACCTCGGCCTATTTTTCAGATTGATTCAAGGCCCTGCTGGTGAAACATTTGCAGCTCAGATCGAGGCCCATTTGAGGGCTATTCTTAGCTCCTTTACAAGGCCTGATGAAGGCTTGTTTCGATCTTACGATATAGGCGTAGGGCGTGGCCCACTGAGACTGAAACTCAGACATGGCCCATGGTTGTGGCTGGGTCGTCGATTTGGTCCAGCTGTTGTGACCCTCTGAGTCTAACTCAGATGTGGCCTAGTTGCAATCCATTGGTGTGGCCCACCACCAAGTTCCGTCTTGGACTCAGCATTTGCTACCATGGCCTGGAGAATGATAATGTCCCTAGCTGTGGTGGCCTTAGCTGAATGAAAATGGGACTGTAAGGTGGTGGGGATTTACCTGTGTTTGACTCGAATGCGACCTGGGTTTTGTGAACTCAGTCGAGCTTGACTCGGACTTGGAAGGGAATGCACGCACAAGCCCTCACTTTCACACCAATCTCTCTCTCTCTCTCTCTCTCTCTCTCTCTCTCTCTCCTTTCTCCCTTTCTTTTTTCTTTCTCTCTCTGGTGCGAATCCTGAGAGCAGCAGCAGTGCCCCTTTATAGGCGTGGGAGAGAGAGCTCCAACGGCTAGGAAGAAAATGACAATTGCATGGGCCATCTTTGAAAAATGACAATGCATGGGGTCCATCTGATCTTGGGGATGGATTCCCACTATAATGGCCTACCAGGAAAGTAAAATTTTAGTCCTGGTGGGACCCATCTCGTGATCACGGATTTAGTGGTTTAATGGGGAAGATGAGTGGCCATTAATGTCAGATTACTCTCTAATGTATTTCCTTATGATCTGGTCCATTTGAGCAGACCAGTTGGGACTGCTGATCACTTTTTGGACCTCAAATGTGAGTTTCAGAATATCTCATGAGATATTCTGATTTTTGTCATTTTCTCAAGAGATGGAGCATTTCTCTCCATTATCTCGTACCACCTTGTAGAGAAGGGCTAGGATTTCTCCACATGGCCCAGGGGACGATTGGAATCGTGCTAGCACCTGTTTCCTAGAAAGGAAAGACTCCTTTTGTACTTTTCTTGGTGCAGCCGTTGCTTGGCCATTCTCGAAAATGGGAGAGCATGGCTCTCAGCTAGAAGATGGATGGTTGGGATAGCTTGATCAGAATGATTGTGGGTTGCCCATACGGTCACAGATTGACCCACCATTCTGGATCCCAGCCGCACGTGAGAATTGGATCGGCTCCAGCCCAAAACTGTTATTCCTTTGCATGGGCTCAAGAGTCTATCAGTGTAACACCCCGTACTTTCCAATACTTAAGTGTCACCGTATAATCAAATTTAGAATAAATGCAAGCCTAGCTTAAGCAAATGATCACGTGCATTTCAATCAAAATCCAACCATTGAAAGTAATCCCTATCCACATATTAAACCATCCATTTAATTGATTCTCAAAATGGTCCATCACGACTTTAGAGACATCTATTTTAGGATCTCAATCGCTGTGGTAGACCAATTAAACCGTTGATCATCGATTTCAAGACATAAACTAAAGATCCACCATTCATTAGATTCACAATGTCCTGTCAATCGCTACAATACTTGATTTCCCTAATCCAACCATTGGATTATAAAATAAATCTCTAGGTTGTAAATAGACATCCCTAGAAACCAATTAAAACAATTTAATGTGGACAATAGAAGGCCCTGACCTTAGATCATCTTAAATCGAGACCCGAATAGTAAGATTCACCATTCATCAGGGCCTACAACACTTGGGACACATTACTCGTTTATCGAGACAATAGACCTATCCTGGGATTTCACTTAAAACACGCCCTAGGTACTTTTGTCAACAATGATTCAACATGGAAACATCCAACCGTTGAATTATTTGAATCATTAGGATGTCGAGATTCGTTAAGTGGACATTCACTTGGTATGACTCACTTACCAATCTAAAATGAACTGATCTTCATTACCAGAGCCCTATAGGTGACTGATTGAGTAAATAAATGGCGTTGATCAAGGTGCAAATCACTAGAAACAACTTAGAAAGTAATAATAACAATAATGATAACAATAATAATAATAATCTATAATAAAGTAATAACAATCTTTATATTAAAACTATTAATTGGTTACTAACGTATTTTGGAGGCCTTGGGCATACACAATGGCTCATCAGTACCTTTTAATCGTTGATAATTAGTTTGGAATTAATCCAACCATCGGATTGCCATAATAGACACTTGAAAATCGTAGTTCAGTTGGTAGGACCCACCTAATCTTTGGATCTGACCGATCTTCAGTCAGAGGCCCTTAGTGGGGCCTCTAAAGCTAATGGACGGTGTAGATCTGTTAAAAGCGTCATGGTGGACCCCACCTTCAGGTGTGTTTGCACAACGTACACATGCACTCGCTGTGCATGGATCCGGAGAGATCGGTCAAAGCGGGTTGACCCGCACATTCCTTAAATAGAGAGGATTCTCTCTCTCCTTCCTGCCAGTGTCCATTTCAAACGGACGTCCGTGTGTGATGTTGATGGCCCACGTGACCACCCCTTGGGATGATCGGAATCGTCCATCTTATGCGCAGCGTGACTCTACCAAAACCCAATTGTTGCATCTGGTTTCCCTGTACGTGTGGTCACACGATCCTTGGTGCGAACAAGCCATACAAACACACCATTTTCAAATATGGAAACCGTCCTGCCGCTGCCACACTGGTGATCAGCGTGGGGGGTGTTTGGCATGATCTAGAACGTCCATTTGGTGAAATCTCGGCCGTTTGACAACCCTCCGCGTGGTTTAGAGTTCCTCTCTATACCAGGAAAACGAAAACGACCGATTTTAGCCCAGACCGCTGTTTTGATGGTGGTTTCCACTAGATTAAATCTGGGGTACTCATTGGCAGTCTTTCGGTTTAGGATAGCTAGAGAGACCCCATATATAGCTACAGATCGAGCGTATTAGGGATCCTCACGGCCGGAAAGAGAAAAGCAGTCGTTTCCTTCCGTTAGCAAACCCACCGACCAAAGCTTCTCCAAGATTTGAAAGAGCTTATCTGAAAGCTTTCTAGGACCCATAGGAATCATTTGTAGGGAGTGGATTGGAGGTGGAAGCAACGTTCCCAAATCTGCCATTGACGCTCCATCTCCTTCCTCGTCGACAGACAACTACCGTCCAAGTTGCGCGGAGTAGTCTGAGTCCAAACTCCTATGGCCTGGTCGTGCGGAGAGTGAAAATGGGAAAGAGAGAAACGCACGTGAAGAAAGAAGGTAAGAAGGGAGAAGAGGAGGGCTGGTGTGGCTGCACCATGGCGGTACTCCACTGACCGAGTTGCTGCCCGACTCGGTTGGGTCGCAACTGGGCCGAGCCCAGTGTTGTTGCTGGACTTCAAGAGAGAGTAGGAGAAAGAGAAGATAGAAAATGGAAGAAAGAAGAAGAAGGAGAGGGAGAGGCGCTGCTGTTGCATTGCGCCTAACCGAGTTGATGTGTTTGAGTCGGGACAGATCGGTCATCCAGTGGTTCTGCTGGACCTGTAGCAACTGAAAGAAAGGGAGAAACAAGAAGTGAAAGAAGAAGTAGAGAGAGAAGGAGAGAAAGAAAGGGAGAAAGGAGGAAGAGAAGAAAAACTAGAGAAGGAGAGAGCTTAGGATTGAGAGAGGGAGAGCTGACTTGCTGCCGAGTCAGCTGGCTCAAGTTAGATGAGTTGACTCGGCTGTGTGCAGAGGGGCTGACACTCGGCTTCATGCCGCACTGGGTTGACACGACTCGGATCGATTTGAACCCGGTCCTCCAGGGGTATTGCTGGACCGAGTCCAGGCTTTTCAAGATGAAGAGGAAGGAAGAGAGAAGAAAGAGTGATGCAGCCACACCACATTGTTGATCAGTCCACCGAGCTGCTGACTCGAACTGAGTCGAGTTGAGGTGTAATCCAACTCGGGCGAGTTTTGTTCGTGTCCAGATGTTGCTAGACTAGGATTGTGAGAAGAAGAGAGAGAGAGAGAGAGAGAGAGAGAGAGAGAGAGAGAGAGAGAGAGAGAGAGAGAGAGAGAGAGGTAAATGTGGAAAAGAGAGGGAGAAAGAGGAAGGGAGAGTTTTGGCTTGAGTTATGGGCTCACTCGCTGAGTCAGTTGGGTCGAGTTGGCCATGGGGCTAGCCTGGGTCTAGCTGGAGTTCCAGCATATGAAAAAAAAGAGAGGGAAAGGAAAAGGGAGGAAGTGGAGGTTGAGACTTTGGTGGTTGCTGAGTTGACTCGGCTGAAACCGAGTCTAGCCAAGTCGTGTCGGATTGAGCCAAGCAATTTAGGTGAATTGATTTCAAGTCATCATTAAAACATTTGTAGAATCGTATGACCATCATCATCATTATGAATATTGTCATCATAACTAGATACATTGCAAATAGCTATTATAATTATCTTCACTATGGATTAGTAAAAATTCTTGTTAATGTGACTGTTAGTATTTGCCCTTATTACTTTTAGGAAAGATTTTATTATTACTACTTGTACTATTTAAGGATCTACTAGTCATTATAAGGATATTAGACGATGTTGGTATATTTAAATACGAACTTGCGAGTCATCATTTTTAGTGCTAACTGATTAATACTTCTACTATGAACATTGGATATTAATAATCATTAGTAAATTATTTATACTAATATCGGTTATGGTAGACAAAAGTAAAATAAAATGAAATAAAATAAGAATATTATTAAATACTAGTGTTTTGTTTTGCCCCTCTTAAATATTATCATACAGAGTGGATCATAACATTAAATACCATCATAATGATCATTTTTAAAATGTTAGCTAATATACACGCTAATAGTTATCTTGTAATTATTAAGATTTAATTTTAACAAATACACCAAGTGAAATTCAAATCCTAGAATCTAGATTTAAGACTAAACCCTAAGGTGGATCCTAATTTTACATTAAAAACCCTAAGATAAATGATTCAAACCCTAGGCCATGATCTTAAATCTAGATAGTGAGCAGAACTTGGACCTAATTGTATGAGTTCATGATTTGTGGTAGGATACAATTCTAAGGGCGCAAGCACTTAGCGACATTAGAAGACGATTCAAAGTATAAAGTGATAATTCTTTCTCTTGAGCTTTCCATTTTTTTCATTAGCTTAAGTTATAGTTTTATTTTAATTTATAAATGATATATCCATTCCATAACCATATGTGTTAATTGTTGGAATTGATTTGCTACATTACATGCTTAATGTTTATCTTGTATATTTAATTCATGCTAGTGGATTACTGGTGGATTGCTTCTGAAACTTAAACTGGTACATTAGTGGGAAACCCCTACCTATCACTACCAAAAAATCAAGTAATGGCTATGGAAGTTGAAAGCTTTTAGCTACGGATTTAATCTGTAGCAAAATAGCTACGGATTTAATCCGTAGCTATAGCCTAAGTGCTCTGTAGCTAAAGCGTACCTCTCAACCTAAAGCATATTTAATATAGATGGTGCTTAGGGGGATCCATGAGGTCCATTGGAATATATGTGTTTGATCTAAGCCGTCCAAAAATTCGGATATATAATTTTATTGCATGAGCCCAAAAATTATGTGAATTGAATATCTAAGTGGACCACACCATAAGAAATAATATAAATTAAATGTTTACTGTTAATTTGTTGTGTGGTCACCTTAAAGATTTGATCTAAATAAATTTTTTATCATACTTAAAATAATAATTTAAATTTATTGGATGAAGTGGATATATGAAATACATCACAGTGGGCCCCACGTAACTAAAATTTTAAAACAACTCAGGGCCGTCCGTCACGCGCCTATCCAAAACCGCATCTCCCTCCAAAACTGAAACCCATCCCCATTTTCTCCCGCCCTCCAAAACCGAAACCCGTTCTCCATCTCTGTCTCCATCTCTCTCTCTCTCTCTCTCTCTCTCTCTCTCTCTCTCTCTCTCTCGCACTCAGTCTCTCTCGTTCCCTTGCCCTCTCTTCATCTCCCGATCTCCTTCACCCTCTCTCCCTGTCTCAAGGCCGCATTCCGCATCTCTTGAAACCCATTTCCCTGCATGAAGTAGAAGAAGAAGAAGCATCGTACGATTAGTTTATTTCATTTTCCCTCTTTATCTCTTTCTCAAATCTTTCAGAGGTTCAATCCACATTCCCCTCTCTCTGTTTCTGAAATGTGAGGGCCGTTTGGCCAGTCGGATTGGAAGGGATTGGATGTTATTGGAAGGGATTGGAAGGATTTGCCCCTCTCTCTATTTCTGAAATCTAAGGGCCGTTTGGCCGGTCGGATTGGAAGGGATTGGATGTTATTGGAAGGGATTGGAAGTTAAATCCTAGGATTGGTCGGGCGTGCCAAACAGAGTCGGTGATCAGATCCCAATGCCTGAGACGCGTTTGGCTCAAGGGATTGGAAGGGATGGGAAGGTTTAATCCCAGTATTGGCCGGGTGTGCCAAACAGACTGGATATATCAATCCAGGGATATATCAATCCCATGTATCTGAAGACAATCCACTGACAACACCATCAATACCTAGAAATCCAGGCCATCCACCATAATACCATTCAATCCCTTTTAATCCACCCAGCCAAACGGGGGAACGGACTGGCTACTCCCCCTGACACCACCCAATGGCCGGTGGTCTGTGCTCTGTGGGCCCCACCATGATGTATGTGTTTCATCCATGCCGTCCATCTATTTTTTACAGATAATTGTAAAATATGAGACCAAAAATGTGATATATCCAAATCTCAAGTGGACCACATTACAGGAAACAGTGTTGAATGAGCGTCGACCATTAAAAAAATTTTGGTGGCCATAAAAGTTTTGGATCAAGCTGATTTTTGTTTTTTCCCTTCATCTAAGTCTGTCTGACCAAATCAACAGATTAGATGTCAAATAAACAGTATAGTGGGCCTTAGGAGGATTTTAATGGTGGATATCCAATCAGTATTGTTTTCATGTGGTGTGGACCACCTGAGATTTATATCCTTCTAATTTTTTGGATAATACCATAGAATGATCTTTAAAAATGGATAAACGGAATGGATGAAAAACATACATCATGGTAGGGCCCACAGAGCACCGACCGCCAGCCACGGGGCTAGTGGCAGGGGGAGTAGCCAATCCGTTCCCGCCAAACGGGCCCTAAAAATGCTTTGTGGGCTCCACCATAATATGTGTATGCAGGCCATTCATTTTTCCAACTTCATTTTAGGGCCAAATCTCAGGTGGACCACACCATAGGAAACTGTGGTGATTGAATGCCCACCATTAGGGCCTGTTTAGCCGGGCAGATTGGATGGATTTGGATGGTATTAGAGTAGATTGTACAGATTTCAAGGTAATGATAGTTGCGTCAATGGATTGGTGCAAGATCTATGGGATTGCTATATCCCGGGATTGCTATTTCTGGTCTGTTTGGGATGCCTGGCCAATCCCGGGATTAAACCTTTCAATCCCTTTTAATCCCTTGAACCAAACACGTCCCAAGCAATTTTAAAGGGATTAGGGTGGATTGGATGGGATTTAAAGGTAATGATGGTGATGTCAGTGGATTGTCTTAAGATCCATGGGATTGCTATATCCCATATCAGGATCCCGATTGTGACAGCAATTTGAATTTCTATGTTTTTTTTTGTTTTTTTTTTTTACAATGTCTTTTATGTTACTGGCATAGGCATTCATATATATATTGAGAAATATGATTGAAGTGCTAGATTAGCATGTGCATTTACACCCTTTTTTTAAATGTTGGTGACTCATCCACCACACGTGTCATAAAACATGTTAATCCACTGCATTGCATTTATCAGGAATCAAGTTTGGGGGTAAACATTTTTGGCTTTTATTCGAAAAATCAGGCTATTTCAACTCCTAGTCTGGCCACTTATAAAATTATACCTAAAAATTGTAAATATACATCGTATGGTCCACTTCAGTCTCGGAATAATACAATTTTTGGGTAGTTTTTTTCATCATGATGAGCCAATACTATATGAATGGATTGGATGCACAGGAAACAGTGGTAATTCACCATTAAAACTTAATGTGGGTTGAAGAAATTTTGGATAGAGCTGATATTTATGTGGTTTCTTCATCCTAGGTCTTTGTAAGCATTCTATTGCCCTTGTGTGGTGAAGTCTTTGACTGGTACGATCCATCATTTAGCTTGATATATTAGAATTGCATGCGAGACTTTTCATCTATGCAAGTGGTTTAATATTTTACTTATTAATTACATTATTAATTTATTGTAAAAATACAATGATTGCAAACTCCTTAATACATTGTATTTAGTAGATAATATCTGTATGGGTCCAATCATCTGATAACACTTCCTTCATTTTCAACTTTTGAGGAGGATGGTGCATGAGGTTAATTTCCAACTTTAATTTTTGGTAAGGTGCCGGTTGAAAATGGACCCATTGGTTAATCAAGATTTGGCTGTAATGAATAGGGAGTGGATGACACTAAGTTTCCCTGACCCACGTTTTCTTTCTGGAATCAGAAGTTTTTCAAAGTTTGCACAAGAAAACCTTCCTGGTAGAGAATTTGTTCCTTGTCCATGCACCACTTGCAGATGTGCACGTTTTCCGGTTTCTTATGATGATATGGAAATACATCTAATGAAAAATGGATTCGACCCAAGCTATAGGGTTTGGAACATGCATGGGGAACATGTATCACCTAAGTATATTGTACGTGAATCAAGTTCCCAACAATACTATAGTATCTCGAACTTAAATGAGGTTCACAACGCGATCGTTCAAGAACTTGGTGGTAATAACCTAGATGAAGTTGTACAGGATGAGCCCAACGTGACCCCTATAGTTGAAGGCGTCTTCGAAGAAAATGAAACTAATGAGTTTAAAGCAAATCTACGAGATGCAATGGCTGAGCTATACCCTGGGGCCCAAGATTTCACCGTGCTGACTTTCATTATACAGCTTTTCAAATTAAAGGTGAATCATGGATGGAGTGAAAAAAGCTTTACAGAGCTCCTTCAACTACTAAAGAAAGTGTTACCTTCCAGTAACAAGGCCCCAACTAATACTTACCAAGTGAAGAAGATCATTACAAAGTTGGGTCTTGATTATGTAAAAATCCATGCTTGTCCAAATGACTGCATCTTATACTGGAGAGAGAACGAGATGAAAACCATTTGTCCAAATTGTAAAACTTCTAGGTATAAGACTGAAATAGGTTCTGAGAAAAAAGGATTTACAATACCTAGGAAGGTGTTAAGGTATTTTTCATTAACACCAAGGCTACAAAGAATGTTCAGTGTGCCATGGTTGGTGAAAGAAATGTCTTGGCACTCAATTAGAAAATTTCAATATGAAAAGATGGAGCATCCGGCTAATTCTATTGCATGGAAGAATCTTGATGACAAGTATACAGATTTTTCAGCTGAGCCTCGCAATGTTCGATTGGGTTTGGCTACAGATGGGTTTAACCTATTCGGCACTTTCAGTATGTCGCATAGTTCATGGCCCGTTATGTGTGTGACGTACAACCTTCCACCAAAGCTTTGCATGAAACCTCAGTTTACTATGTTGACTTTGCTCATTGAGGGACCGCGACAACCGGGAAAGGATATTGATGTTTATTTATAGTCATTGATTGATGAACTGCAAAAGTTATGGCGAGAAGGGGTCATGACGTTCGATGCATACCATGAAAACAAATTCAACATGCGTGTCGTTCTGCTTTGGACAATTCATGACTTTCCAGCATATGGTAACGTTTCTGGTTGTAGGACAAAGGGTAAGTATGGTTGTCCTTTATGTGGTCCTAACACAGATTCTTTGCGACTCCAATATGGAAAGAAACATGTTTATATGGGCCACAGACGATGGTTGCCAATGTCAGAACAGGCTAGGAAGGACACAAGTGCTGGCACGTTCAACAAGAAGGTGGAGATACGATGTCAACCGATCCATCTGGATGGGATTGAGGTTAAAAGACAAACTGCAAACTTGAATATGCAGTGGGGGAAGACTAGGAAGAGTAATATAAGGGGTATTGATGAAGGCCGACAAGAGCTAGCGGATGATGTTGAATCACCGTGGTTCTTCAAACAATCTATATTATTTGATCTGGAGTATTAGAAAGATATTCCTGTGCGTCACAACCTTTATGTCATGCATATTGAGAAAAATATATGTGAAATCCTTGTTGCCTTGATGTTGAACACGCCTGGCAAAACCAAGGATGATGCTAATGCATGCAGGGACCTGAAACAATTAGGAATTAAGAAGCATCTATGGTTGAAAAAGAACAATGGCAAGGTGATTCAGAAACAAAGTCTTTTCTGTGTAAGAAAAGAAGAGAAAAAACTTTTCATCAGACTTTGCATGAGCTACGTGTTCCGATCGGTTTTAGTGCGAATTGGAGGACCATCATAAAGGAAGATTGCGTGGATTTAAAGGGAATGAAGTCTCATTCTTACCATGTGTTGATGCAACATCTGCTCCCAGTTCTCATCTAGCATGCATTCAGGGATAGAAAGGTCATTCGTCCTATAATTACAAGCTTTTGCACCTTCTTTAATGCCTTGTACTCGACAACCGTAGACCTTCAAACACTCCTTACTCTCGAGAGAGGCATGGCTAGGACGTTATGTCAGCTTGAGACTATATGCCCGCCATCGATATTTATCATTATGATGCATTTGTCGATCCATTTGGCTTACGAGGATCGCATATGTGGTCCTGTATACTATCAATGGATGTATCCATTTGAAAGGTACGTTGTGAGTTTAATAAGAATAAATCGGCTTAACATCTACATTTGCATTATATATAATGTATCATTAACTTTGTCAGGTTCATGAAGATATTCAAGGCCTATGTCCATAACAAGACACGACCTGAGGGTTGTATTGCAGAGCAGTACATCCAAGAGGAGACAGTTATATTCTGCAACCAATATAAAGGAAAACAGAAAACAAGCCTACTGGAAAAGCTGAAAAAACGGTTTAACAGAGTTATTCCAGGACTATGTAAGTTGGAAGATATCGTTGATGATGACCCTAATGATGACGATGTTGGTCCAGTAGGTTCGGGTCAAAGTGTTATCCTCGCAGGTATCGAATACGAACAAGCTCGTAGATGGGTACTGAAGAGTCATCCCAGCTACGACGAGTGGGAATGGTATGTATAATAAGCTCATATATATATATATATATGTGTATATATATATATATCTTCCTTACTTTATGTGATTTCAATATAACAATGTTATCGAATATCGCGCAGGAAGCATAAAGATTTCTTGCAGCGATGCTATAAGAGGATCAACAGGGTGCCTAGCGAGGACGAATTCATATCTTGGTTGAAGAGGCAACCAGAGTTCATTGAATCTGACGATAATGAATTTAAAGATGTTGTGAGAGGACCTCTAGCTTTTTCTATGCAATACAATAAATATTGTATTAATGGTTTCCTCTTTGTCACTAAGGACTATGAGGAGAATAAAACGAACCAAAACAGTGGGGTTAGGACAGAGGGTATGACAACCTTTCGATCAAGTGCTAAGGATATCAATACAGTGGATGAAAATCAACCTTACTACGGAGTCCTTCGTAGAATTATCCAATTGGAGTACCGAACAGGGTACAAGCCCGTCCTATTTAAGTGTGATTGGGTGAAAGTGACACATCATGGTGTTTCTTTTGATGCAGAAGCGAATTTGAGATTAGTAAATTTGGCTAGTCTTTACAGTTCAGACAAAGTCGGTGACGAGCCCTTCATTCTTGCAGAGCATGCCATGCAAGCTTTCTACTCCAGAGATCTAAAAAATCCTGACTGGTATGTGGTCTTGGAGGTTCCCCAAAAAAATTTTGTCGAAGAAGAGACGTGTGTTCTATCGGAACGATTAAAGGCTGTAAGTAATGCCAATGCAGGACCTGATCTCACCTCATTAGCAATGGTTGATGAGTTGATATTCAATGAATCTGAAGATGTCAGTGTTGTGGTCGAGAAAACAAAGAAAAGAAAACGATCGAAGAGAATCTACTGATTTGTTTATATTTTCTAAGCATGTAACAGAATGATATTTATTGGAGGAAGTCTAAACAAGGTTTGGATAATATAGTGAATTTCTTGTACTTTATCTATGATTTAAATTATTTATTAACTATTAGCTTTAAAAAAAAAAAAATCTTTTCTTATCTTTTCATATTAGGGAAGAAATAGGCACATGGATTCACAACCAGAGGTATTGGGTGCGCAAGTGCTTGAGAGTACAGATTCAAGCAATACCAAAGGTAATAAGATACTTCTCCTTAATTATATATGTAAATTTTCTTTTCCTTATATATTGACAGTAATCAATGATGTGTATATATAACAGTTATTCTTTTTCTGTAATTGTGTCAGCTTCTTCTTCATCTAAAAAAAGAGGCATTACTGGAGGGGTCTCTTTACTTGTGCCACCTGATAGGAAAAAAGTCCTAAAGACGAATGAATTCGGGCAACCGAATGAGGACTGTTCCGATCACAGAAACTTTGCATCGCATGTTGGTGTCCTCACCCGTTCTCATATCCCGATCATATACCCGGACTTTCGCCAAGTGCCTCATGAACAAATTCATATGGTCACAGAAAGATTGTCACAGTTTTATGAGTTTGAGGGTCAAAGTTGGGCTGCAAGTCTTGATTACGTTACAAAACGCATCAATGAAGCGTGGAGGAATTACAAGAGAAGATTGACTGCAAAATATATTACAAACAAGGATCCTATTGTTGTAAGAGATGGTCCTGCCCCCCCTCCCTAGGTATCCCTATGGAGGATTGGAAGGCCTTCGTGGATCAACGTACCACCGAGGAATTCAAGAGGGTAAGTGCAAGGAATAAAGTCAATCGGGCCAAGCTAAAAGGACCTGCGTGTCTTGGGAGGCACAGTATGGCTGTTACTCACCATAAGATGGTATGTATTTAAAAATAGATATTATAGTTTAAAATTGAATTTAAATTTGAATTATCATTCATCTAAATCTATTAATGATGTGTATTTGAATGATATATGTAAGTGCTATAGTTTATATCCCTGTCTGTTGTCAAATTTGAGGTGTCAAAATCATTGTTATGTTATATATAACTTGCATAAGTGAAGCTCTCTCAAGGATCAACATTCATGAACAAGCTAAGCTCACAACAAGCAAAGCTCACAAAACAAGACTCAAGCTGCATGATTTCAAGAAGAGTACAAGGCAGAACTCAAGACCCTTTCAAGATTGAGCTTCATCAAGATTTCAACTACATCAAGACTTCAAGGCTCATACTTCAAGGTCACTTGTTCCTAATGTTTCAATGTCCATACTTCATGATTGAGGTTTGACTGACCATAGGTTGACCTTAGAAGTAGGTCATTTCGGATACATAAACTGAATGTTTATTTTACATGTGTTTGACCTGTTCTTCAACTAGTCCTAGGCCTTCTTCGACTAGTCCTAGAGTTGCTTCGACCAGTTTAAGAAATTCCTCGATCAGTCGTGAGTTTGTTACAAATTCTGGATGAAATCTGTTAGGCTTCGACTAGTCTAGGAATTTGTTTGACCAATCGTAGGAACAGTGTCGACTGCATCTTCGACCAGTCGTAAATCTTCGACTCGAAATACAGCGATGTGTTATAGGTTCTTCGATTAGTCAAAGGAAACCTACGACCAGTCGTAGGTGACCTACGACCAGTCGAAGGTGACCTTCGACCAATCGTAGAACGGTCAAAGCATATCCCGCCGAATTTTTCAAATATCTGTTGTTGCTTCGACTAGTCGAAGAGCTCCCTAGACCAGTCGAAGACACGATCTTTTCACTTATAAATAGTGCACGAATCTCAGAAGAAATCATCGATTTAATTAATCTGTTCAAGCCAATCTTCGTCGAACTTCTGAGAGATAATTCTGTGCTCCATCTAAGCTAAGTGTGCTTATTTAATATTCTCTTTCCTTAGCTTTATTTTAATTGATTTTGTTTCTGCTATTCCAATCTGATTTGATAAGAGGAATTGTTATTCCCTTTCTTTGGAATCAAAATCAATTAAGGCAAGCCCTATTTGGTTTAATTTAAAATCTATTAGAATTAGAACCATTGTAATCGAGTACTGGACATTGAACTTGGACATTCAATCATCTACTCTAATTTGGTTCTACCGGGCTGCTACAACGAAGGAGATATTCAGGTATTTTACATTTAATTGTAAATTCCTTTCAATTTTGGTTTCTTTCAAGATTTGCTAGAAAAATCTTGTTGTATTGGTTTTCTGAGGAGAGCCAGGAAAACTCAAAAGTGGGGTTTTTTAATTGTGTAAGCCCACAGACAAAGACACAATTGTAAAGGTTTTGGGTGAACCTGGGAAAACCTATTTTTAGTGAACGCTAATATCCCCTGTGTGAGGATATTAGGAGTGGAGTAGCATTTTGTGTGGCTGTTGTATAACAGTTGGTGAACACACAGGCGAACCACTATAAACCCTTGTGTTGTGGTTGATTGATTTATTCTTTTAATCTTTAATTAATTTTTGTGGGATGTATGTATGGTGGTGAATATTGTAATCATTTAATTCAAGCATTGTGAGAATGTTGTAATAGTTTAGAATTTATTTTCTGCTATTCCTTTATCGCTTGATATTCCATTTCTTTTGAAAGTTGTTCCAGCAAGGTTGCCCTGCCATTTTTATGGTGTATGGCTGTCCCTAGAACAATACAATTTATTTCAATTCAGTTTGTATTTATTTTCGTATTCCTCTTCGATTTGAGATTTGATACAAAGATCTTTCTAGAAATAAGGTTGTCCTACCATAAACTCTGGTTTTTGGTGTAAGGTTGTCCTTAGAACAACGTTTGTATCAACCTCTCAAGATCTGAATTTTGAGGTTATTTTAATTTACTGCTTTGTGATTTACTTTGGCTATCATTTTCTTTTTATTTCAGCTGTTATAAGTTTTATTTGGCATTGTCCTATTCACCCCCCCTCTAGGACATATAGCTTGGCCTTTTCAAGTGGTATCAAAGCCTAATAGCTCTTTTTTTTGGATTTAATTCCTGAGCTAATGATTTAAGCTATTTAAGATGTCAAATTTTGATAGCCTTTCAGTCACTAGGCCTCCACCCTTTGATGGCTCCAACTATGCCTATTGGAAAGCCAGAATGAGGATCTTCCTCAAATCAATGGATGAAAATGTGTGGCAAGCCACAGTGACTGAATTGAATCCTCCTATCATGGAAGTTACTGGGGTTGATGGTTCAAAATCTATGAAAGTCACACCATATTACCAATGGACCACTCTTCAGAAAAGTAAGAGTAGTGCAAATGCTAAAGCACTAAATGCAATTACTTGCCCACTATCACCGGATGAGTTCAAAAGAATCATTTCCCGTGATACTGCAAAGCAAGCTTGGGATATATTAAAAATGACACACGAGGGTACTACAATTGTAAAAAAATCTAAAGTCCAACTCCTCACAACCAGATTTGAAGAAATTCATATGGAGGAAAATGAAATGTTTATGGACTTTTACACTAGATTGAATGACATTGTAAACTCAATGTGGGGTCTTGGCGATAAAATCTCAGAAAGTAAAGTGTGTGCAAAAATACTACGCTCACTTCCTAAACGGTTCAATTTTAAAGTAACCGCGATCCAGGAACTTCGTGATACGGATAATATGAGGGTAGAAGAACTAGTTGGTTCTCTACAAACCTATGAGTTAAACTTTAAAGCTCCTAAAGGTAAATCTATCGCACTAAAATCTTCTAAATGTAATTCAGAAGAAAATTCTGATTCAGAAGATGATATGACTCTTTTAGCTAAAAAATTTTACAAAATTTTCAAAAGCAAGAAAAGGGTTGATTTTTAAAAATTAAATAAGTTTAGACCCAAATCTCAAAAATCTTTGAAAGATAGTCAATGTTACAACTGTCAAGAATATAGGCACTTAGCAAATAGATGTCCTAAAAGGGACAAACCCAAGAAGAAGGGTATGTTGGCTACATGGGATGAATCATCTGATTCTGAAGGTTCTTTTAAATCAGAAGATTCTGAAATTGAGTCGGGCAATGAGGTTAAAGCTCTTATGACTCTAGCCAAATTCACATTTTCAGATAATGACTCTGTAAGTAAAGAAAATCTGAATAGTGAATGTAAAAATGAAGATGATCTTCAAGACGCTTATAATGCCCTATATAAGGAAAGTTGTAAAATTGCTGTCAAACTTAAACTTTAAAAAAAAAAGTTTTCTAAACTCAAAAATTGTTTTGAATCACTTGTCTTAGAAAAATCACAAATTTCAGATTGTTTTGAAAAATCAAAGTGCGATTTGGAATTCAAAAACTCCCTAATTATTGATTTAAAATCTGAAATTGAGAAACTTAAAACTGAAGTATCTTCTCTTCTGAGTTTAAAGGACACATGGAAATATGCCCAAGGTGATCTAAAGTTAGAGAAACTTTTATCCGGATCAAGAAAATGTGGCGATCGATCCGGGTTGGGCTATGATAAAAATTTACCTCCTAAACAAAAGTATACTCCTCCTATGTTTGTTAAAGAAGAGTCCTCAAATTCAAAAGGAAAAAATACTTATCAAAATTTTTCTAGAAATTCAAAAACTTTTCAAAAACCTAGAAGCAGCCATGTCAACTTTAATCAGAAACGAAATCCACTAGCTGAAAAGATAGTTGATTTACTCAAGGAGCTCTTAAAATCTAACTCTATAGGTCATTCCTACAAATGTATACAAAAGAAGACCAACTATGTTCCTAAACCCAAAACAGTTATGAAATGGGTTCCTAAAGTTACCTACTTGGTTGCTCACACTGCTTTCAAAGCAACAAGTCATTCAAAGTGGTACCTAGACAGTGGATGCTCCAGGCATATGACAGGTGACAAAGCTTTATTCACCGATCTGAAAGATATGACTGATGGTTCAGTCACATTTGGTGATGGTAGCAACTGCAGGATTATAGGCCAAGGTATGGTTCAACTTTTTAATCTTCCGGTGTTTAAAAATGTTTTATACGTTGAAGGCTTAAAACATAACTTGCTTAGTATATCACAAATATGTGATAATAACCATAATGTTCGGTTTTCTAATCAAAGCTGTGAGATAATAAACAATAAGGGTTCTGTAATATTAACTGGATGTAGAATGTCTGAAAATTGCTATATTATTAGCGAATCCAGCTCATCTAATCAAACATGTTACATGGTCCATACAGACGAGACGGATTTACGGCACAAACGTCTTGGACATGTATATTATCGAAATTTATATCGATTAAGCAAACAAGAACTTGTAAGAGGTTTACCCAAACTTCAAAAATTAGATAAAATATGTGGTGAGTGCCAGATAGGCAAACAAACAAGGAATTCACACAAAAAGGTGAATTCAAATACCACATCAAGACCACTCAAACTTCTCCACATGGATCGCATTGAATACCAGAAAGGAAAGTCGTGGTGGTAAAAGTATATCTGGTAATAGTTGATGACTTTACCAGATTTACTTGGGTAGTCTTCTTAAGGGATAAATCTGAAACCCTTGAAGAAGTAAGAAAAGTTCTCAAAAGGATTCAAACTGAAAAATCTTCTCAAATCAGTAAAATTCGTAGTGATCATGGATCTGAATTTGAGAATAGCAATTTTGAGAAGTTCTGTACCGACCAAGGAATATTACATGAATTCTCTGCTCCCAAAACTCCACAACAAAATGGAATTGTAGAAAGAAAGAATAGGGTGCTTCAAGAAATGGCTAATGTCATGAAGCTCTCTAAAAATCTTTGGGCTGAAGCAGTTAACACAGCTTGCTATATTATTAACCGAGTATACACTAGCAAAGATAATAATAAAACGGCTTACGAAGTATGGTTCAATAAAAAGCCTACTGTTAAATACTTTCAAGTTTTTGGCAGCAAGTGCTATATTTTACGTGATTGTGAAAATTTGGAAAAATTCGATACGAAGAGTGATGAAGGTATTTTTCTAGGATATTCTTTAAACAGTCGAGCTTATAGAGTTCTGAACAAAAGGACTGGTGTGATTCAAGAATCCATTAATGTTGTCATTGATGATCACTTAAACACACCAATTTCTAATTCATATAATGATGAAGTACTAATCATTGATAAACCCGATATTTCATCGAATCAGACTGATTCTGAGTTGAGGACTGTTAAAGATCATCCAACCACACAAATTCTTGGAAACCCTCTCATCGGTGTTCGCACCCGTAGACAACTTGAGGATATATGTAATTATGTATGTTTTACATCCCAAATTGAACCATCTAACATAAAAGAAGCTCTAGCTGATGAGAACTGGATTGTTGCGATGCAAGATGAACTCAACCAATTCGTAAGAAATGATGTTTGGTATCTCGTACCAAGACCTAAAGATAAACACATCATTGGAACAAAATGGATTTTCAAAAATAAGTCTGATGAATGTGGAAATATAATTAGAAACAAGGCTAGACTGGTGGTACAAGGTTATACTCAAATTGAAGGGATTGATTTCGATGAAACATTTGCACCAGTAGCATGTCTTGAATCTATCAGACTATTTATATCCATTGCATGTTTTAGAAAGATAAAGATCTATCAGATGGATATAAAAAGTGCTTTTCTAAATGGCGATTTACATGAAGAAGTCTATGTTAAACAGCCAATGGGTTTTGAAGATTTTAAAAATACTGATCATGTATATCGGCTTAAAAAGGCACTTTATGGATTAAAACAAGCACCTAGGGTATGGTATGAGAAACTAACAAAATTTCTTTTAAGTCATAATTTTCAAATGGGATCTGTTGATAAAACTCTGTTTGTTAAGAAACATAATGATCATATCTTAATGGTGCAGATTTATGTTGATGATATCATTTATGGATCAACTTGTACTGACTTGACTACTGAGTTTGCAGATTTGATGAAATCACAATTCGAAATGAGCATGGTTGGGGAATTGACTTATTTCTTTGGATTGCAAGTAAAGCAACAACCTGAAGGAATATTCATTTCTCAATCTAAGTATGCCTTGAATCTAATCAAGAGATTTGGATTTGAAAATGGTAAGAATTTCGATACTCCTATGAGTACTACCCTGAAACTATCAAAAGACTCTAATGGTAAAAATGTTGACTCAAAACTTTATCGGAGTATGATTGGTAGTTTGTTATATTTAACTGCTAGTAGATCTGATATTTCTCTAAGTGTTGGTATTTGCGCAAGATATCAATCTGATCCAAAAGAATCTCACTTGATTGCTGTCAAGCGAATTATTAGATATGTCGCAAGTACTGTAAATCTCGGTCTCTGGTATCCTCATGAGAATGTCCAATTAGCTGGGTACTCGGATGCTGACTGGGCTGGTAATCTAGATGATAGAAAATCAACCGGTGGTGGTTGTTTTTACATTGAAAATTGTCTAGTT
This sequence comes from Magnolia sinica, assembly GCF_029962835.1. Lineage (NCBI taxonomy): Eukaryota > Viridiplantae > Streptophyta > Magnoliopsida > Magnoliales > Magnoliaceae > Magnolia > Magnolia sinica. The sequence continues at coordinate 130,387,121 of NC_080574.1, read as the reverse complement.
TTATGGTTTAGTAAGAAACAAAATTCTATATCACTTTCACAGCTGAGTATATCGTAGCTGGTAATGCATGTACACAGCTTGTTTGGATGCAACGAATGCTAAGTGATTATGGAATTAAACAGGATTCTATGTTATTACATTGTGATAATTCCAGTGCGATAAATATTTTAAAAAATCCTATTCAGCATTCTTGTACTAAGCACATTGACATTAGATTTCATTATATAAGGGAATTAGTAGAAGAAAAAGTTATATCTCTAGAATATATTCCTACTGAAGATCAACGAGCTGACATTTTCACAAAACCTCTCGATAAAAGCAGGTTCAAAAAGATGAAATTTGATCTTGGCATGTGCATTTTAAATTGATTATTTATGCCTACTTGTATCATAGTGTATATATTTGCTAGATTGAATTCCAATTTTTGTTTAAATTGCAAGTAATTTGAATTTTTGGGGTTTCTTCGACCAGTCGTGAGTATACATGACCAGTCATCCTACGACCGGTCGTAGATACTCACGACCAGTCGTGGAACACAGGTTTCACTTCAAATTGGAGATTTTCACTTTCTTCCTCATTTCTTCTTTCTTCTCCTTGGAGCTGAACTTCGACTTGTCGAACCCATCTTTCTTGTTCTTCAAGGTTAGTGTTCCAAATCACTTTTTTTTGCAGATTTGTGTCTAGATTGTTTCCTTTTCTCTCTTGAAGCTTTCTATTTTGAAAGTCATTGAGATTTTGGGTTTAGATTGTGAAAAATCTGTTTTGATTAAACCCACTTCTCAATCCTTTGCAACTTCCTATTTTCTTGAAATCCTTGTTGCAAATGGTTTCTAGAGATAGAAAAATTACTTCCCATGGTCCTTCTTCTTCCTTCAGATTGACCGCTATCTCTAAACGTCATCTTCTTGTTTCCAATGATGATCCATCATATGTTAGGGACATTAGATCACGTAATGTTATTGTTGAACATCCTGTTGATGTTAATCATATTGCATCTTTTGACATCTTTCCTATGCTTGAAGCTGTAGGTTGGGTTAACTTATTACATTGCGGTGGGCCTGCATACCGGTCCATTGCCCAATCCATGTTTACATGTATTAGTGCTTTCTCACAGGATAATTTAACTTTTCAAATTTCTACTAGAGAAGGCCCTTTTGACATTGATCGTCATTTAATTTCAGCCCTTATGGATATTCCTGTGAATGATGAGGGTATTCCTATCCATAACTTAACTGATAAACCCTCAATGTCTGAAAAACGCATGCTCACTAGAGACTTGTGCAACATAGATGTTCAATGGACTCAAAAAAGGAATGCGCTCCCCGCAAGGTATTTGTTACCCAAGTACAGAATTCTCCACAGAATCTTTGTGTCTAATCTGTATCCTCGTTCGGGTAATAAATCTGATTTGACTTCATTTATGGTTCGTGTTATCCATGCTATTTCCAATGGTACTCAGATTTGTTTACCATCCTTAATCTGTCATTTCATTCTTGAGTTTCGACTCCATCCTGGTCATAGTGACATTCCTTTTGCCTATTTTATGACTGTATTGGCTACACATATGTTAGTCGATATGCCTGTTGATGAGGCACCAATCCATCATCTGATCTTCAACAATACTAATATCAATAAGATGAAGTTGGATCTGCTTCCTGAACAAGGTGGTGGTGGTGGTGGTGGTCCTGAAGAAGCTGGTGTTGACATTAATATGGATGACATTTTTGAGGAACTGGATTCTGACTCAGCAAATGATCCAGATTTTGTACCATCTGATGTTGATGTACGTCTGAGTGTATTAGAGGGTAAAGTTGAGAATATAAATGTAAAGTTGGAAAACATGTCTGTTGCTTATGATTTACAATTCAAGTACATGCGCAAATATCTTAGGCGCTTGAACAAAGGCATGCACCAACTTGATCCCTCTATTCCTGCTCTGTCATCAAGTTCTAGTTCTGAGTAGTTTATATGAGACTTCTGGTCTGTAATAACTTTATAACTTTGCACTTGGCTGATTTAGAGTTGGATTCTATTTATATTTTATGCTGGATATTTATTCTATGTGATGCTATCACTCTTTTGCTATACTCATGTTTTATGCTTACCTCCTCATGTTTACTCTCATGAATTCCTTTATTTAGTTCTCCTTTGTCATATTGTGACAAAAAGGGAGAGAATGGTTTGTTCTTAATGTGATTATGAGAGGAGTAGCATTGGTTATGTTACTCAGGGGGAGTCAGGGGGAGTATATGTTTGATCTTGTTGAATGAAACTGGTTGAATGTTGAAACTGGTTGAATGTTGAATATTGAATATTGAATATTGATTTGCAGGTATTAACCAGTTGTTTTACTTTTGTTTATCTTGGTTATGTGTTTTGTCACTAATTTGACAAAGGGGGAGATTGTAAGTGCTATAGTTTATATCCCTGTCTGTTGTCAAATTTGAGGTGTCAAAATCACTGTTATGTTATATATAACTTGCATAAGTGAAGCTCTCTCAAGGATCAACATTCATGAACAAGCTAAGCTCACAACAAGCAAAGCTCACAAGACAAGACTCAAGCTGCATGACTTCAAGAAGAGTACAAGGCAGAACTCAAGACCCTTTCAAGATTGAGCTTCATCAAGATTTCAACTACATCAAGACTTCAAGGCTCATACTTCAAGGTCACTTGTTCCTAATGTTTCAATGTCCATACTTCATGATTGAGGTTTGACTGACCATAGGTTGACCTTAGAAGTAGGTCATTTCGGATACATAAACCGAATGTTTATTTTACATGTGTTTGGCCTGTTCTTCGACTAGTCCTAGGCCTTCTTCGACTAGTCCTAGAGTTGCTTCGACCAGTCTAAAAAATTCCTCGATCAGTCGTGAGTTTGTTACAAATTCCGGATGAAATCTGTTAGGCTTCGACTAGTCTAGGAATTTGTTCGACCAGTCGTAGGAACAGTGTCGACTGCATCTTCGACCAGTCGTAAATCTTCGACTCGAAATACAACGATGTGTTATAGGTTCTTCGACCAGTCGAAGGAAACCTACGATCAGTCGTAGGTGACCTACGACCAGTCGAAGGTGACCTTCGATCAGTCGTAGAACGGTTAGAGCATATCCCGCCGGATTTTTTAAATATCTGTTGTTGCTTCAACTAGTCGAAGAGCTCCCTAGACCAGTCGAAGACACGATCTGCTCACTTATAAATAATGCACGAATCTCAGAAGAAATCATCGATTTAATTAATCTGTTCAAGCCAATCGTCGTCGAACTTCTGAGAGATAATTATGTGCTCCATCTAAGCTAAGTGTGCTTATTTAATATTCTCTTTCCTTAGCTTTATTTTAATTGATTTTGTTTCTGCTATTCCAATCTGATTTGATAAGAGGAATTGTTATTCCCTTTCTTTGGAATCAAAATCAATTAAGGCAAGCCCTATTTGGTTTAATTTAAAATCTATTAGAATTAGAACCATTGTAATCGAGTACTAGACATTGAACTTGGACATTCAATCATCTACTCTAATTTGGTTCTACCGGGCTGCTACAACGAAGGAGATATTCAGGTATTTTTCATTTAATTGTAAATTCCTTTCTATTTTAGTTTCTTTCAAGATTTGCCAGAAAAATCTTGTTGTATTGGTTTTCTGAGGAGAGCCAGGAAAACTCAGAAGTGGGGTTTTTTAATTGTGTAAGCCCACAGACAAAGACACAGTTATAAAGGTTTTGGGTGAACCTGGGAAAACATATTTTTAGTGAACGCTAATATCCCCTGTGTGAGGATATTAGGAGTGGAGTAGCATTTTGTGTGGCTGTTGTATAACAGTTGGTGAACACACAGGCGAACCACTATAAACCTTTGTGTTGTGGTTGATTGATTTATTCTTCTAATCTTTAATTAATTTTTGTGGGATGTATGTATGGTGGTGAATGTTGTAATCATTTAATTCAAACATTGTGAGAATGTTGTAATAGTTTAGAATTTATTTTCTGCTATTCCTTTATCGCTTAATATTCTATTTCTTTTGAAAGTTGTTCCAACAAGGTTGCCCTGCCATTTTTATGGTGTATGGCTGTCCCTAGAACAATACATTTTTAATTACAATTTATTCAGTTTGTATTTAATTCTGTATTCCTCTTCGATTTGAGATTTGATACAAAGATCTTTCTAGAAATAAGGTTGTCCTACCATAAACTCTGGTTTTTGGTGTAAGGTTGTCCTTAGAACAACGTTTGCATCAACCTCTCAAGATCTGAATTTTGAGGTTATTTTAATTTACTGCTTTGTGATTTACTTTGGCTATCATTTTCTTTTTATTTCCGCTGTTATAAGTTTTATTTGGCATTGTCCTATTCACCCCCCCTCTAGGACATATAGCTTGGCCTTTTCAATATATAATGTGCCAAATGCGATGGAGAAGAATCTTACCTCTGATGTCGAGATAGGTAGATGTGAAGTCTTCTTAAGAGCCCATACAAGAAAGGACAAAGTTGTCCAATATCCTAAACTTGCTGTAAGTGTATCCCTCATACCACTAACTAGTACCCTTATGAAAAGCCTAAGCATAACTTTGAATTATATGCATTCATTTGTATTTTTTCACAGGAAAAACTAGATGAGCTCTATAGTAGCAATCCTTCTTCTAGGATGACCGGCATGGATGATGCCCTTAAGGAGATACTAATAAAATTTAAAAATTAGTAGAGTTTTATGGTAATTATGAATATCCTAATAACTTAATTTACAATGTTTTACAGTTGGTTGGGTCTGACAATAGAGGGCAAATGCGGGGTCTAGGTTGCTCAATAAGCAAGGTCGGACTGAAGAAGTCAGCCCCTGCTCGTTCAAAGGTAGAGAATGTGACAAAAGAAAAAGAGAGCGTAACTTAAGAGTTATCTCAGGTGAAGAAAAAATTGGATGGTATGACCCAAGATATAGTTGAGATGAAGAAAACATTGGTTGATATGCAGAAAGATAGACAGTATACTCAAAATCTCTCATCACCAACAGTCGCTAAATCTACTCAGGCGTCGTCGGTATGCAAGTATAAATTTTTTACTATAATGAGCTTACAATTATATTATAAACGCTAACAATACCAATGCCATTTTATGTGTAAATGTAGCCGGATATTATATATATTGGTAAGAGATGCGACTTGCTTGGTTTTGGAAAACGTGGTGTAGTTGCTCGTGGTGAAGTACACGAAGTTAATCCAAATGCAATTGTCCATTGTGAGCCGTTGGAGGATGGAGCTTTTGTTGTTGTCCTGACTGAGGTTATACAACCTCATGCTCCTTTGTGGAAAAAAGACGGGTTCGCATCTACACTTGGAGAGGCCGGTCCAGGATCATTTGTGCAATAGGGGAAAGAGGCTTTGAGAATTCAATAATTTGAACAAATTTGGTACTGTATAATTGAACATGTGTTGTGTGCATTTTGAACTAATTTTGAACTTGTTGTGTGCATTTTGAACTAATTTTGAACTAATTTGGCACTTGTTTTTTTTATTTCTTTTAATATTGAATGAATTTTGTACTCTATATTTGAACGTATTTATAGTCTTAGGCTCCATTTGGTCATCACATTAGTATTTATAAAAACATTTTTTTTAAAAACCAAATGGAGCCTAAGCTCTTTTTTAACTCCGCCAATGTAACTCCTTGCATTGCCGGTCTCAAGCCCGGGTAAAGGAGGAGGGAGAAGGGCTTTAGAATGAATCGTCAACTATGGAGGAGATCTTGAAAATGCAGTGAGTATCTCTGGTTTTATAGTTTTACTTATACATTCCTATATTGATTACTCAAGCATGACGGTTATGCGCATTCTTTCAGGTGGATGTTGCATGTGGGAGGGTTGAAGCTGCATATTTCAGATTCAAGCATCTGGTACGTCTCTTGTCAAGAATGCACATGTGTAGTTCATTAAATAATACATTATGTGATATCGTGTGCATGATATCTATGTTGTAATTTTCCTCATGTATTTTGCTTAAAATCCATGTTTATGCATGATTCTCATGCATTGACATGGATTTGAGCTAAAAAAAGATCGGAATGGAAAATTTGAGAAAATAGGAGAGATTTTGTTTTATAAAGTAAGTATTTGGGACCAAGTGGTTACGTATTTGCTCCATTAAATTTGCTCGAAATTAATGGAGCAGACCTGGATGTGCGTCGGAGCTATCCGGATGAGCGGGAGTCCATGGAAGGTGGGAACCGCTGTTATGACCATGATGAAGCTGTCCATTTCCTATAGACAGCATTGGAGGGGCCTGGCCATTTGGACTGGCCATGTTTATGTATTTGATCGAAATTAATGGAGCAGACCTGGATGTGCGTCGGAGCTATTCGGAAGAGCGGGGTTCCCTGGAAAGAGGGAACCGCTATTATGACCATGATAAAGCTGTCCATTGTTTATGGACAACATTGGAAGGGCCTGACATTTGTGTCGGATGGCCGTGTTTATATCTGTATTTGCAGGGACCATACCCTTAACCTAAACCAAAACCTATGACCTAAAACCTTAACCTATAACCTAAACCTCAACCTTAACCTAAACCTAAACCTTAACTTAAAACCTAAAACCTAAACCTAAACCCAAAACCTAAACATAAACCTTAACCTATTCTCAATTCCTTAAACCTATATCTTATAACCTAAACGTAAACGTAAACCTAAACCTTAACCTATACCAAAACCTATGACCTAAAATCTTAACCTATAACCTATAACCTCAATATTAACTTAAACCTAAACCTCAACCTAAACATATAACCTTAACCTAAAACCTAAACCTAAACCTATAACCTAAATGTATTCTCAAATCCCTAAACCTAAACCTACACCTAATCCTAATCTTAACTCCCTAACCTAAACCTATACCTAAACTTGAAAACTCAAACATAAACCCGATCCCGAACCTAAACCTGACTTCCTAAACCTAAACTTTAACCTATTCTCAATTCCTTAAACCTATATCTTATAACCTAAACTTAAACCTTAACCTATACCTATAACCTTAACCTAAACCAAAACCTATGACCTAAAACCCTAACCTATAACCTAAACCTAAACCTTAACTTAAACCTAAACATATAACCTTAACTTAAAACCTATAACCTAAACCTAAACCTATAACCTAAATGTATTCTCAAATCCCTAAACCAAAACCTACACCTAATCCTAATCTTAACTCCCTAACCTAAACCTATACCTAAACTTGAAAACCCAAACATAAACCCAACCCGAACCCAAACCCGATATCCTAAACCTAAACCTTAACCTATTCTCAATTCCCTAAACCTATATCTTATAACCTAAACTTAATCAAATCCCAAAACCTAAACCTTAATATATACCTATAACCTATAACCTAAACCAAAACCCATGACCTAAAATCTTAACCTATAACCTAAACCTCAACCTTAACTTAAACCTAAACCTTAACCTAAACATATAACCTTAACCTAAAACCTAAAACCTAAACCTAAACCTATAACCTAAATGTATTCTCAAATCCCTAAACTTAAACCTACACCTAATCCTAATCTTAACTCCCTAACCTAAACTTGAAAACCCAAACATAAACCCGATCCCGAACCCAAACCCGATTTCCTAAACCTAAACTTTAACCTATTCTCAATTCCCTAAACCTATATTTTATAACCTAAACCTAAACCTTAACTTATACCTATAACCTTAACCTAAACCAAAACCTATGACCTAAAACCCTAACCTATAACCTAAACCTCAACCTAAACCTTAACCTAAACATATAACCTTAACCTAAAACCTATAACCTAAACCTAAACCTATAACCTAAATGTATTCTTAAATCCCTAAACCCAAACCTATACCTAATCCTAATCTTAACTCCCTAACCTAAACCTATACCTAAACTTGAAAACCCAAACATAAACCCGATCCCGAACCCAAACCCGATATCCTAAACCTAAACCTTAACCTATTCTCAATTCCCTAAACCTATATTTTATAACCTAAACGTAATCAAATCCCAAAACCTAAACCTTAACTTATACCTATAACCTATAACCTAAACCAAAACCCATGACCTAAAACCTTTACGTATAACCTAAGCCTCAACCTTAACTTAAACCTAAACCTTAACCTAAACATATAACCTTAACCTAAAACCTAAAACCTAAACCTAAACCTATAACCTAAATGTATTCTCAAATCCCTAAACTTAAACCTACACCTAATCCTAATCTTAACTCCCTAACCTAAACTTGAAAACCCAAACATAAACCCGATCCCGAACCCAAACCCGATTTCCTAAACCTAAACTTTAACCTATTCTCAATTTCCTAAACCTATATTTTATAACCTAAACCTAAACCTTAACCTATACCTATAACCTTAACCTAAACCAAAACCTATGACCTAAAACCCTAACCTATAACCTAAACCTCAACCTTAACTTAAACCTAAACCTTAACCTAAACATATAACCTTAACCTAAAACCTATAACCTAAACCTAAACCTATAACCTAAATGTATTCTCAAATCCCTAAACCCAAACCTACACCTAATCCTAATCTTAACTCCCTAACCTAAACTTGAAAACCCAAACATAAACCCAATCCCGAACCCAAACCCGATATCCTAAACCTAAACCTTAACCTATTCACAATTCCCTAAACCTATATCTTATAACCTAAACTTAATCAAATTCCAAAACCTAAACCTTAACTTATACCTATAACCTATAACCTAAACCAAAACCCATGACCTAAAACCTTAACCTATAACCTAAACCTCAACCTTAACTTAAACCTAAACCTTAACCTAAACATATAACCTTAACATAAAACCTATAACCTAAACCTAAACCTATAACCTAAATGTATTCTCAAATCCCTAAACTTAAACCTACACCTAATCCTATTCTTAACTCCCTAACCTAAACTTATACCTAAACTTGAAAACCCAAACATAAACCCGATCCCGAACCCAAACCCGATTTCCTAAACATAAACTTTAACCTATTCTCAATTCCCTAAACCTATATCTTATAACCTAAACCTAAACATAAACCTAAACCTTAACTTATACCTATAACCTATAACTTAAATCAAAACCCATGACCTAAAACCTTAACCTATAACCTAAACCTCAACCTTAACTTAAACCTATAACCTAAACCTAACCTTTCCCTAAACCTATAACCTAAACTCAATTCCCTAAACCTAAACCTACACCTAATCCTAATCTTAACTCCCTAACCTAAACCTAAACCTAAACTTGAAAACCCAAACTTAAACACAATCCCGAACCTGAACCCGATTTCCTAAATCTAAACCATAACCCATTCTCAAATCCAAACCTATAACCTAAACCAAAGCCAAAACCTATAGCCTAAACCCGAACCCATTCTCAAATCCCAAAACCCAAACCGAAACCTAAACCTAAACCTAAACTTAAACCTAAACCTATAACCTAAACTCAATTCCCTAAACCTCAACCTAGACCTAAACCTAAACTTATAGCCTAAACTCAAATCCCTAAACCTTAACCTATAACCTAACCTAAACTTATGCTTATAACCTAAAACTATTCCCAAATCCCAAAACCTATTACCTAAACCTAACCTCTCCCTAAACCTATAACCTAAACTCAATTCCCTAAACCTAAACCTACACCTAATCCTAATCTCAACTCCCTAACCTAAACCTAAACCTAAACTTGAAAACTTAAACCTAAACCCAATCCCGAACCAGAACCCAATTTCCAAAACCTAAACCATAACCCATTCTTAACCTATAACCTAAACCTTAACATAAACTTATAACCTATAACCAAAACATATAACCTAAACCCGAACCCATTCTTAAATCCCTAAACCTATAACCTAAACCTAAACCTTAACCTAAACCTATAACCTATAACCTATAACCTAAATCAAAACCTATAACCTAAACCAAAACCAAAACCTATAACCTAAGCCCGAACCCATTCTCAAATCCCAAAACCTATAACCTAAACCAAAACCTATAACCTAAACCAAAACCAAAACTTATAACCTAAATGTGAACTCATTCTCAAATCCCAAAACCTTTAACCTAAACCTTAACATAAACCTATAACCTATAACCTAAACCAAAACCATAACCTATAACCTAAACTCGAACCCATTCTCAAATTCAAAAACCTATAACCTAAACCAAAACCTATAACCAAAACCAAAACCAAAACCAAAATCTATAACCTAAACCTGAACCCATTCTCAAATCCCAAAACCTATAACCTAAACCTAAACCGTAACCTAATCCTATAACCTAAACTCAAATCCCTAAACCTTAACTTATAACCTAACCTAAACCTATACTTATAACCTAAAACTATTTCCAAATCCCAAAACCTATGACCTAAACCTAACCTCTCCCTAAACCTATAACCTAAACTCAATTCCCTAAACCTAAACCTACACCTAATCCTAATCTCAACTCCCTAACCTAAACCTAAACCTAAACTTGAAAACCTAAACCTAAACCCAATCCCTAACTTGAACCCAATTTCCAAAACCTAAACCATAACCCATTCTCAAATCTAAAAACCTATAACCTAAACCTATAACCTATAACCTAAACCTTAACATAAACCTATAACCTATAACCAAAACATATAACCTAAACTCGAACCCATTCTCAAATCCCTAAACCTATAACCTTAACCTAAACCTATAACCTATAACCTAAATCAAAACCTATAACCTAAACCAAAACCAAAACCTATAACCTAAGCCCGAACCCATTCTCAAATCCCAAAACCTATAACCTAAATCAAAACCAAAACCTATAACCTAAACGTGAACTCATTCTCAAATCCCAAAACCTTTAACCTAAACCTAAACCTTAACATAAACCTATAACTTATAACCTAAATCAAAACCTATAACCTAGACCAAGACCATAACCTATAACCTAAACTCGAACCCATTCTCAAATTCAAAAACCTATAACCTAAACCAAAACCTATAACCAAAACCAAAACCTATAACCTAAACCCGAACCCATTCTCAAATCCCAAAACCTATAACCTAAACCTAAACCGTAACCTAGTCCTATAACCTAAACTCAAATCCCTAAACCTTAACTTATAACCTAACCTAAACCTATACTTATAACTTAAAATTATTCCCAAATTCCAAAACTTATTACCTAAACCTAACCTCTCCCTAAACCTATAACCTAAACTCAATTCTCTAAACCTAAACCTATACCTAATCCTAATCTCAACTCCCTAACCTAAACCTAAACCTAAATTTGAAAACCTAAACCTAAACCCAATCCCGAACTTGAACCCAATTTCCTAAACCTAAACCATAACCCATTCTCAAATTCAAAAACCTATAACCTAAACCTATAACCTATAACCTAAACCTTAACATAAACCTATAACCTATAACCAAAACATATAACCTAAACCCGAACCCATTCTCAAATCCCTAAACCTATAACCTAAACCTAAACCTAAACCTAAACCTTAACCTATAAGCAAAACCTATAACCTAAACCCGAACCCATTCTCAAATTCCAAAACCTATAACCTAAACCAAAACCTATAACCTAAACCTAAACCTAAACATAAAACCCAAACCTAAAACTATTCTCAAATCCGAAAACCTATAACCTAAACCTAACCTTTTCCTAAACCTATAACCTAAACTCAATTCCCTAAACCTAAACCTAAACCTAATCCTAAACCTGTAATCTAAACTCAAATCCCTAAACCTTAACCTATAACCTAACATAAACCTATACTTATAACCTAAAACTATTCCCAAATCTCAAAACCTATTACCTAAACCTAACCTTTCCCTAAACCTATAACCTAAACTCAATTCCCTAAAGCAAAACCTACACCTAATCCTAATCTCAACTCCCTAACCTAAACCTAAACCTAAACTTGAAAACCCAAACTTAAACCCAATCCCGAACCTGAACCCGATTTCCAAAACCTAAACCATAACCCATTCTCAAATCCAAAAACCTATAACCTAAACCTAAACCAAAACCAAAACTTATAACCTAAACCCGAACCCATTCTCAAATCCCAAAACCTATAACCTAAACCGAAACCAAAACCTATAACCTAAACCCGAACCCATTCTCAAATCCCAAAACCCAAACATAAACCTAAACCTAAATATAAAACCTAAGCCTAAACCTATAACTTAAACTCAAATCCCTAAACCTAAACCTAAACCTAATCCTATAACCTAAACTCAAATCCCTAAACCTTAACCTATAACCTAACCAAAACCTATACTTATAACCTAAAACTATTCCTAAATCCCAAAACCTATTACCTAAACCTATAACCTAAACTCAATTCCGTAAACCTAAACCTAGACCTAAACCTAAACCTATAGCCTAAACTCAAATCCCTAAACCTTAACCTATAACTTAACCTAAACCTATACTTATAACCTAAAACTATTCCCAAATCCCAAAACCTATTACCTAAACCTAACCTTTCCCTAAACCATAACCCATTCTCAATTCCCTAAAGCTTTAACCTATAACCTAAACCTAAACCTAAACATAAACCTAACCTAAACTTATAACCTTTCCTAAAACCTTTAACTTAAACTTAAACTTAAAATCTAAATGTATTCTCAAATCCTTAAACCCAAATCCTAATCTCAACTCCCTAACCTAAACCTAAACTTGAAAACCCAAACCTAAACCCGATCCCGAACCCGAACCCGATTTCCTAAACCTAAACCTTAACCTGTAATCAAGTTCCTAAAAGCTATAACTTATAACCTAAACCTTAACCTAAACCTAAACCAAAACCTATAACCAACCTTAACCTATAACCTAAACTTAATTATAACCTATAGCCTAACCTTAACCTAAACCTAAACCAAACCTAAATCTATAATCATATGGTGAGACCATTTCTTTTGTGTCAATTTCATTCCTCTTTGAGTTTTTTTTTTTTTAATTCATTAAGAAAAAAAAGTGGTTATACGTGATGCACTTCTTTCACTGTCTTTCTTTTCTCCAATGGGCATTTTAATTTATGAATGACATGACTGTTTGTAGGATGATGGAATATACAAAGCTGTTGAAATTTCAGGGTGAAGTCGAGCACATTTCTCTAATGAAGCCAAAGATTTGTATTTTCAGCATTATTGTAATTGTAACTGTAATTGATTGTAATTGTAATTAATTGAATGAAGGATTGTAATTGTAATTGAATGAATAAAGGATTGTAATTGTAATTGAATGAATGAATGAATGATTGTACAGGTGGTAATTGAATGAACAGGTGGTAATTGAATGAACAGGTGATTTAATTTTTCAATGTACAAAATAGCTACGGATATTGACCGTAGCCACTAGTCAGACAGGTGTAGCCTTTTTAATTTTGGCATATTGCTACGGACTTTCAACTACAAATAATATCCGTATCTGTTTGAAGTTTTTGCTACAGATATAATTGCTATGGATTATATCTGTAGCTATTTTACATATAGCTACGGATTAAATCCGTAGCCAATAATCAGACAGGTGTAGCCTTTTAAATTTTAGCCTATTACTATGGACTTTCAGCTACAAATAATATCCATAGCTGTTTAAGTTTTTTGCTACAGCTATAATTGCTACGGATTTAATCCGTAGCCATTGACCTATAGCTACGGATTTAATCCGTAGCTATAGGTTCCAGACCTATCGTTATGGCACCTACGACGACGGTCGTGTTACGGACTGAATCCGTAGCCATAGGTCTATAGCTAGTGTATAAATGTACACCTATACTTGGGATGTAACCTGACTGGTTGTGATTGTAATGGACCTTCGGCTTAGTGGTTATTGAGTGGTGGTTTAGATGAATCATTAATGTGGGCCTACCATCCAGGGTTGTTGTGTCTAAGTGGTTTTTCAAGGACGGTCTTTTATCGCATGGTCTTAATACTCGCCCTATGTGGCTTATTTCGATATTTGCCCTAAGTGGCTTGTTTTGATATCACCCTAGGTGGCTTTGTTTGGTATTTTTCCTATATGGGTTCGTTATATTATTTGCGCAACCATGCAATGGTAAGCCCCATATACTGGATTATGATTGGCCACTAGTCGATAGGCTTCCATTAAACATCCTAAGATGGTAGTCTCATGAGCCGGGGATGGTGGTATGGGACCTATGCCCGAGCTATCGGCCTACACTAGGCTCTGAGCTCCCTATAGTAACCTTTAAGCTTATTAAACCTACTAGTTGTAAACAAATTAATAATGGTTAGGCTAATTATGCATTCATAGCATTCGGGCGATGACGGGTGGCTAATTCTAGATGATGTAGCATATGCCTAATAGAATTTAGTTAGGGTCTCATTTCGCTAGCTCACAGACCATCGACTATCGACCCACTTTTGGTGAGTTTGGCACTATGCATGTACTATGTACTTTCACTAGTGACCGGCCACATTGTATGGGTTTTACCCAAAAGTCAACTGGATGAGCATCCCCAGTTGATGTGCACTTATACATCCATGCATTTAATAAGACTGCATCATATATTGTTTTGTATGCCTTGTATGTTTTTCATAACAATGCTTACCTAATGCGGTGGTGTGTAATCTTGAGGAAAATTCACACTAAGTTGGCCACTTATCCATCAAATATAAAACCGTACAGTTAGCATAGGTGGCTTAACTGATATGAAGGTTCAGACTGACGAGGAGCCGTTATGATGGTCAAGGATGTGTGGTTGTACTTGTCAAGGAAGCTACGCGATCTTGCGGTTTTTGTTTATATATTTCCTTTAATATTTCTCATGTATGTAAATCTTGTAATTGTTAACGTTGGGACATTGGTTTGTATAAGCCATTATGGGCAACCTCTTGTATAATGTTGATTTGTCCATTCTACGCTCATCTGCTTACTCTGATAGTTGAAATATATATATATATATATATATATATATATATATACTCGAACTTGACCATCCTTTAAGGTTAACACGGTTTTTTAGGAAATGAGTCATATACTCGGGTCCTAAAAAGTTGGGGCATTACAATAGGGTTATGGTCAGACGAGCCCCATGAGTCTGATGAATGGCTCGAATCATTCGGAAAGTGCCTAGGGTGGGCCACTTTGGAAGCTACTGTCCGTTGATTTTTAAAACACGTTTTCGGCGGGAGAAATCCGCTTTCTGTGGTTTGGCTCGGTTAAAGCCAGTTTGACCCAACTAGTTCATCCAGTGCACATCATGCATGGGTGCACGGGGTGCACAAGCACTTCGTATGGGGTCCACTGTGATGTTTATGATAAAATCCGCTCTGTCCAATGGTCTTGGGCTCCCCACTTAGGGGTCTTGGCGTAGTTTGGGGCAGGACTGAGGCCTAGGTGGGCCGTATCACACGTCCCAGGCCTTTTTATGGCCAATACAGTCGATTCAATGGCTGGATTAATTTGATACATGATTTCAACAGCTAAATATGAATTTGAGAGGTAGTGAGTGATTGGTTGGGCATGAACTACCCCTCGAAGGTCGATCACAAGAGCATCGTTTCATTTCTTTATCATTAACTAATCTAAAAACTGCTTCAACTTAAGATGTTTAATCAAGGTTACCTTTTTGACTAATGTGGGGTGCATTTCAGCTCTTGGGGCCTCTGATGGATGGTTTTAACGATACCTGGGAGCCCCATTCTGCATACGTTGAGTTTAAGTTGTTTGGCTAGTTGATCCTGGATTCCATTGATGTAGGTTTAAGTGGTAACACCTGCGTCTCAGAGGTGCGGGGTGTTACACAACTACATTCGAATAAGGCTCATGAGATATATCCCGATTTTCCTCATCTGTTTTGGGACGTGTCCTAAGGAAAACTTGAGGAGAGACGCTTAGGGAACACTCTCTGGCTTTGCCTGGTCCATCACATCCTTGATCAATACTTACACAAGGTATTCTACCTGTGATTACCAAAATTTTCTCCTCTTTCAGTCTCAATGCCGAGAACCATCTTTATAGCCCCCCCGATCCTTTATCCTGAATGTCCCACTTAACCAAGTCTTCAGTACATTGATTTCAAACACGTCATAATTGATGATTTACATGTCATCAGCATACAATTCCTAACTCACCATGATGAAATCAAACCACTGCCTAGGTGACAGGTCGTACCACTACCTCCTGCAAACTTTTTTCTCAGCCTCATTAATTTGAACCGATCTGGTTGCTTTATGTAGATCTGCTCTTCCAATTTCCCTTATAGAAGTGTAGACTCCACATCCATCCTTTCTAGCTCAAGATCGCATTGGCCAACCAGTGCCAATCACGAATCTAATAGACACCTGCTATACCGTTGACGCGAATATCTCTGAGAAGCCGATCCCTTCTCTCTGAACATAATCCTTCGCTACTAACCTCTCTCTGTATCTATATTGTATCCTCCTGAAGATCCACGTGCATCCAACTGCTTCTCGGCCCACTGGAAGCTCTACCAACTCCCATGTGTCGATCTGGTACAACGAGTCCATCACATCACCTATAGTCACCTTCCACTTCTCAGCACCAGGCTCACCTAGAGCCATCTGAATAGAGGATGGATCCCCTGCGATATCGCAGTCGTCCATGTACCTCACAGATATCCTGTGATTATGCTGTGTGATTCTTCTCACAGGTGGCTGCTTCACTTGCTCTGTATCTCTGTCTGTGGGTCTCAGCCTTCATGCCCTGCCCACTCATATGGCCGTGCCCAACATGCCACACATGTGCAGAGGTGGAATCCGCTATAGTCGTTGCAGCTCTACCTTTTGAAGTACTCCCGATCAACCTATAAATATTATCGAGTCGTTGCACTTTCATGATTACCCGTGCCCTCTTAGATACTTTAAGGATACCATCAATACTTATGAACCTACACCATATAGCCTCGAGTGCATCGAGAGAAATCAAATTCTTCTTTAAATCAGGAACGTGCCTGACATTGGTCAAGGTATGCTTCACCCCATTAAACATCTTGATGGGCATCGTACCAACAACCACAATATTACAGGCATTGTCATTGCCCATAAATACCTGTCCACCATCTCACTCCCTATAATTGGTGAACCAACTCCGATGAGGAGTCATGTGAAAGGATGCCCCTGTGTCTAGGGTTCTACATGAGTTGAGCTAGCTCGAAAAGCTCGCTCGACTCAGCTTGAGTCAGCTCGGATTGACTCGGCTTGAATGACCGATTCAAGTCGAGTCAAGCTAATTTTGTGAAGCTTGAGTTGAGTTCGAGCATGGTGCGTTTCAACTCGACTCGAAGCTCGAACTGGAGCTTGACTCGGCTCAATTAATAAATTTAAAATTTTTAATATTATATATATTATATTTATATTAAATATATTATATAATACACACACACACACACACACACTTAAGTTACTTAAAGTTTTTTTTAAAAAAAAAAAACAAAAGGAAAGAAACCCTAAACCCTACCCACATGACCGGCCTCCTTTTCCCTTTCTTCTTTATCTCTCTACTACCCCACCCAGCCGATGCCTGCCCGGCCAGCACTCCATCACTTCCAAGCTCAGCACGCTGCTTGCACGCCCGCATGACCAGCACTACACCGGACCACTAGTCTCTATCTCTCTTTCTCTCACTCTCCCGATCTCTCCGAGCGAACCCATGCCCAATTCCGACTCAGCCCGATCACTCTCTCTCCCAATCTCTCTGAGGTAGGTGTTTAATTTATTTTTCATTTATTTAACTTGTAGATTTATATCAATGTAGATTTAATGTAGATTGGGGGCTGGGTTAGGTCGGGTTGGGGTTTGGGTCGGGTTAAGGGGGCTTGGTTGGGGTTTAGGACGGGTTAGGGGGGTTAGGTTGGGTCGGGTTGGGGTTTGGGACGTATGAACAAGCTCGAGCTTGACTCGACTCGAACCACTAGCTCGACTCGAACTCGACTCGACAGCTTTGGCAAACAAGCCAAGCTTTAATGTTGAGCTCGAGAGCGAGCTCGAACTCAAGTACAGCATGGACGAGTCGAGCTGAGCTTGACCCACCTTGACTCGACTTGGCTCGATATACAACCCTACCTGTGTTTAGAATCCACTCGTCCTTACGATCATCGTAAAAGTGTTTGATCGTAGACACAGACAAAACATCACCATCACATCCACTAGATCCATCTGACGTGATAGCATTGGTCTCCATGTATGAAGCCTCAGATTCTTCTTTCTTAGATTTATAATTTGTACAATCTTTCTTCACATGTCCTCCCATCCTATAATTCCAGCACTTTAACTTACTTTTGCCTTTGCCCATGGACCTAGATCTTGACCCTAAAGATTTTGTACCTTGCTTAGAATTCTTATCTCTCGTAATCAGTGCATCGGAAGCCGTCCTCATGTCATCGTTAAGCTTTCTCATGGCCTTCCCTTGAAGGGCTAAGATAACTGTGTCGACACTCAGGATTTTATTCGTGTTACACATTGTGTCATTGAATGACTCATACGATGCCGAAAGATAATTCAACAACATACATGCTGATTCTTCATCTTTCATCACTTCCTCTATATTTAACAATTTTCAAACCAATTTATTAAAGTTGCTGATGTGAGTCTCCAGATCTCCACCCTCTGCCATCTTGAAGTTATACCACTATCGCTTCAAGTGTAGGCGATTTTCAGAGGATTTTTTCATATAGACATCATCTAACTTCGCCCAAAACTTAGCTACAGTTTTCTCCCTCATGACATTGTAGAGAACCTCATCCATGAGACATAAATGGATTGATGATAAGGCTTTTTGTTCACACCCCAAGTATAATGTTGTGATGTAGTAATAATCTCGGTAAGACTGAGGTCGAATCCATAGAGACTGAACCTTGTACGTAATCTGAAAGTAACTTGAACTAGAACTAGGCGAAGACGTAATCTAAATCAGGGAAAAGTAAGAGAATAACGGTGAATAAATTTAACTAAAACTTGTAATATTTAAAGGTGGGATACTAGGGTTTCCAAGGATCCACTTGTAAAGATCAGAGAGATCTACGCTTGATTCAAGAACACAACTGGAATCAGAGTCCTATCTTCATCCAGTAGGAAGATATTTCATTAAAACCAACTATGAGCTTCCTTTGATCTAGTTTTCAAGAAATGAGAGGTATGAGAGTTAGAATTGATTCCATCACAAAATCATGCCCATGAGACAAAACAAACAACAGAATTTAACCAATCCACAACCAATCTGAGGAATGTATGAATGTTATGAAGAATTTCATCATCCAACCATGCCCAGGAGACGATGGTAAACAATAGGGACTCCTAAATTCACAATCCCTATAATGCTACGAACATGCTCAAAGCTATCACAGATCCATTGTAATTTAAGTCACAACAAACCATTAAAAACTGAAAGCATTCCTTAATATCAAACAATAATAAAAGAGAATCCATAAAATATGAATCAAAGCCATAGAAACTTACCCATCATGCTACAAGCTTCACCTCTTAGCCCTAGCTAAGAGGCTTAGCCTAACATGATCATAATCAAGCTAAATCTCAAATAAACGTCAAGGAAAATAAGGAAGAAAGGAAGGAGGAAAGAAGAAAAACCGCCCAACCATTCACCCTCTCTCACTCTCTCTTTCTTTCTTTCTTCCTTCACTCCACTGCTCAAAGATCTACCTCCACGGCTGCACACGTCCAAGATGCCTTCCCATGTTCTTCTCCATCTCTTTTATAGGCTAAGGTGGTCGGTGGAGTGGCTGTTTACATACAGTAGCGTGCGCAGCCATGAAAACGCAAGCCAAGTTGTGTTCTGACAGAATTTTCAGACGATTGGTGGTCCAAGAATTAATTTTGCCTCCATGTTTGGGGTAAAGACCCCCCTCTGAAGATTCTGAACGGTTCAAATCATCCAACCGACCACATACGGTGGCCCACAACGTCCGAAAAAATCAGATGTGCGTACTATGCAAAATTTCCTACATTGAGATGCTCGGTGGGACCCACAGTGATATTTTCTGTGAAATCCACCCCGTTCATTGGATTCCTGACGAAATTTCATTTGAAAAGGAGTGGTTTTGGTTGAGTTTTGGTGCGGTACACTTTATCAAATCAACTCGCCGTTTATCCTGTATTTTTTGAGAATCCACATGTGTATGTGTGCATGAGGCCAAAAAGAAAGCATGGCTGAGGTCATGCCCCCTCTCTGGGGCATATGGACGGTTTAGATCGTGCAATGGGGCCGTGATGGAGACCCACTATGGATCTCAGTGCCAGACAGCGTTGGACGCTGTTTGCTTTTTACGGAAGAAGATGGGTTAACCCGGTTGACCGTCCGGTGTACAGCCAGTTAATGTGTATAATGTACATGCATGTGTACATGTGGGGTCCAATGTGATGTATATGTAACATCTGCTCCATTCATACGTTTTATCACATCATTTAAGGGGTTGAGACTAAAATTGAAGCATATCCAGATATCAGGTGATCCCCAGATAAGTGTTTTAGGGACTAATCTGTCCGTTGGGACACTTCCACAAGGATCCAATGGTTGAAATTCGACGTGTACGGTAATTTATAGTCCTCAGGCCAAATATAAAGTTTCGAGATGAGTGGATGGTGGGAACCCTATGATCTTGCAATCTGGATGATTTTTAGGCCTCTTTAACGTGAATGACTTGATTTTCTCGGATCTCTAGCGTGTAAATTCTTTGATCTTAATCCCCTAAGGTCCATCCCTTGCCTTGGTGATTTTAGAGTGTTAAATCCATGCTTTTAATACCCTTTTCAGTCCAAGCTCTTTGAATTCACCTTGCAACAAAAACACGATTACAATTGGACATTTAAGCATTATCATGTCCATAAAATCAGGTAATAACTGAGGTCTAATGTTGAGGGTCAAATATTGCATATCAGACCCTAGTTATTGCCAGGATTTACAATCATAGTACTGTTCATCGGCCTGATTTAATCATGTTTGTGATGCAGGGCGTATTTATGAGCTTGAATGGGAAATGATGCTAAAAGCACAGATTTAACATTCAGAATGCACCAAGGCAAGGAACGGACCCTAGGAGACTAAGATCAAAAGATTTGCACGCTAGGGATCCAAGAAAATCGAGAAATTGAAGCTTAAGGGGCCTGAAAAGTGTCTAGAATGCAAGATCATAGGGTTTCCACCATCTGATCAGTTCGAAACTCCATACGTGGCCTGAGGACCATAAATGAACCGTACACGTAAAATTTCATCCATTGGATCGCTGTGGAAGTGGCCCAACGGACATTTCAGCCCACAATTTACTGATCTGGGGCCCACCTGAACTCTGGATACGCCTCATCTTCAGTCTCGAAGCCGTAAATCATGTGAAGAACCAGATGGACGGAGGAGATTTTGTACATACACCAGGATGGACCCCATGTGCATTGCATGTGTACAGTCTGCAAGTGCACCAGCCGTGCACCCGTGCACTCAAAGTCGGTCAGCAGGCGCTGACCGACATAATTCAAATTTTCCAAGAAAATGCAAACAGCGTTAACACTGTTCGTCCGTCGGTTCTACTTGTGGGACCCACTAGATGCCCGGAGTGATGATCAGATCCGTCCATTCGTTCCAAGGGTTAGCCAAAACCGACGCCTAGGTTTCCTTTCTCCTTCATGCAAGCATACGGGTGAAGATCTTAACCGCACACAGGTATGGACGGTGGGAACAAAGATTGCATGGGCCACACCGAATCCAACATGAAGCCAGCCATTTCTTACTATTTTTTCGATGTGATTACAATGGACGGAGTGGATTTCGGAGAAACTGAAAGGATTTGGGTCCCACCAACAGCCAGCGCGAGAAGCACTAGCTCTGTTTCGCAGACCGCAAAAACCGGACGCCGTGGGCCCCTGTGTTCTTCTGATCACCGTCGGATTGATGATCCAGACCATCTACATGCTTCAACAGATGGCCATAGCCCTAGCCAAGGTGTCAGAATCAAGAAATATGTTGATTTCGCGCCGCAAAATCAAACCAAACGGAGGCTGTTTTGCTGTGAAAAACAGAGATTGCGCGTCTGGTTTCTGCAGCGTAAAATTTTCACATGGAGTGCGGAAACTCCAGCCACCGCCTCTAGCACTCCAGCAGGGTCTTTGCTGCCTATAAAGAGAGAGAAAAGGGCTCGGTTTGAGGGGGCTTGTCAGTGCTGGAAGGACGGGTGGATTGAGAGCTACCGTGGAGGAAATCCGAAAAACATTTGCAAAGGAAAGAGGAAAACAGTGAAAGGAGAGCGCTGGAGCAGGAGGGCTGAATGTGGAACAGTTTTGGCTGGAATGAGAGGGAGAGACTTGGCTGAGTACAGGGCAGCCGTGGGAATGGAGGTTGGCTGCTGGACGTAAGGCTGCTCTTCTTTTCTCTCCTTCTTATTATTTTCTTTCTCTTTTTATTTCTATTTTCATTTGATCTGTTCAGGCCACTCATGTGTGGCTAAACCTCTTAGCTAGGGCTAAGAGGTGAAGCCTGTAGCGAGATGGGAGAGTCTATTCTATGCTTTCAATGTAAATTCATGGACTAGATTTGATTTTAAGTTGATTATTAAAGGAATATTTTCTCAGTCTTTAATGGTCTGTTGTGACTGAAATTACAATGGGTTTGCAATGGCTTTGAGTATTTCTTTCCCCTTTTTTTATGTTTATGAAGTCAGGAAGCCCTGTTGTTCATCATTGTTCCATGGGCATGGTAGGATGACAGTACCCTTCCTGATCTTCATACATTGTTGGTTGGTTGGTAATTAGTTTAATTCTGTTGTTTACTTTGTCTACTGGGCATGATTTGGTGATGGAATCCATTCTAATTCATATACTTTTCATCTCTTGAAAATCAGATCAAGTAAATTCAGTTTGAATTCCATAATCCTTGATGCAGGCATAAAATCTCCCTGATCTCTACAAGTGGATCCTCTGAATCCCTAATTTTCCTTCCTCTGAATTACTTAAGTTTTAGATAATTATTCCACAATTATTCCCTAAATTCTATTTAATTTAGATCGCATCTTAGACTAGTTCTATTTCTACCTAGTTTCGGGAAACGTACAAGTTTCAGTCCCTGTGGATTCGACCTCGGTCTTACCGAGTTTATTACTACATCACAACCCTATACTTGGGGAGTGAACATCTAATATGCAATATTTGACCCTCAATACTTTCTTATCAAGAGTATTCCAATCATCATCAATCAAGTAGACTTTTGATCCTCAAGAGCACCATCTTCGCCTTGCTTGATTAAGGAACTGATCATCTTGATCTTCCATAACTCAAAGTTATTTTTTCCTGAGTACTTCTCAATATCATACCTAGTGTTAACCATTATTTCTAATCCTAAAGATTCAGATTTGTGCCCCAACGATTGCTCTGATACCACTTGTTGGGGATTTGTGCTGCGAAATCACATAGATCTAGATCTAGGATAACAATCCAATGAGACCAAGCAAACACAAGAGAACACACAGATTTAACGTGGAAAACCCTTTTAGGGAAAAACCACGGCACAAAGTGACAAAATTCCACTATGAAAATGGAAATTACAAAGAGAAAGAACTTACTCGATTCGAACAACCTCGAATCTCACCCTTACTACACCCTTTAGAAAGCCTTAGCATACCTGAGAATGGCCTTAGAGACTCCTATTTATAGATGGGGAAACCCCATTTACGCACCTCCCTAGAAACCGCCTTAAATTTACGTAGTCCGCTCATAAACTGCGCACTGTCTGCGTAACCCTCGACTAGTCGAGCCTAGTCTTCGACTGGTCAAATGATCCCTTCGACTGGTCGAGCCTGACCCTCGACTGGCCAAGCATCCCAGAATTTCCAAATACATTGTCGTTGGACTTCAAGTTGAGTGGGCTTCGACCAGTCGAAGGACCCCTTCGACTAGTCGAGCCAGTCCCTCTACTAGTTGAGCAGCACGATGAACAAGATTTAAGACATCTGTTTTATAACATGTTGTTCCCATTGTTCCATCAGACTAGCCACTCATTTTAAAGACTATATCTGTTAAACCCTTTCACACACTCCATCTCCTACTATACCATCTCCTTGGCCCTCTACAGGTATTCTCTACCCTCTTTATAATTACCTTTCCTATAATTGCTTTTCTTCTAATCATCTAGCTCTTCTTTTTGCCTTATCTTTTCATGCGGAGTTAACATCTTTTTCCCAAGCCATTAGATTTTCACATTAGCATGAAGTAATGACAACAGAAATCCAAGCATTGGAGCAGAATGAGACACATACTTTATAACATTTACCATTAGGAAAACAACCTATTACCTGCACGGATATATAAAGTTAAACTTTACGTAGATGGTACCATTGGACACGATAAGGCACGCTTAATAGCAAAAGGTTAGCTACAATCAAATTGAGGGTTTAGATTACCATGAGACACTTGTACATGCAACTAAACTTGACATTGTTCATTGTCTATTAGTTATGGCTGTTATTTGTCACTGGACATTACATCAACTAGATGACACAACGATTTTCTTCATGGGAACCTAGATGAAGAGGTTTATATGACAATTCCTCCTAGTTTTTCGAAACTGGGGGAGTACTACGTTCGTCGTCTTCACAAGTGACTCAATGACCTTAAACAAGTTTTAAGAAACTAGTTTGAGAAGTTTTTCTCTATAATCAAAGAATCTGACTATCACCAATCCTTAGCATAGCATTCTCTTTCACTCACTCAAATGGATTTACCTTTACTATGGTTGTTTATGTTGATAACATTATCCTGACAGGTAATGATCCATTTTATATCAAAGCTTTGAAGAAATTTCCCCATTCTAAGTTTCAGATAAAAGATCCTGGTCGTTTAAAATATTTTCCAAGCATTGAGCTAGGTGGGTATGTCACCCACGAGCATTTTCTATACCAACACAAATATGCTCTTGACATCCTCAAAGACAATGGCCATTTAGGCGTTCCACCTGCCAAATTTTCCATGGAACAGAACCTGTGATTGACTATGTGTAAGGAGATCTCCTTCAAGATCCCACTACATACCATCGGCTTGTTGGGTGCCTCATCTACCTAACCATTACATGGCAGTTCATGCATAAGGCTTATTAACCCCACAATGATGTTGTTATTCAAGTGCTGTAATATCTCAAATCCTCTCTCAACAAAGTTTTATTTTTGTCATCCAGTAGTTCTTTTCAACTTTTAACTTACTTTGACTATGATTGGGCCAGTTGTCTCCAAACGTGGCAATCTACTACATGCTATTTTATGATGCTTGACCAGAGTCATCTTTCTTGAAAAAATAGACTACTATTTTAAACAATTCATCTTTCTTGGTGATCTACCACTAAGGTTAAATATCATGCCATGGCCAACACCACTTGTGAATTTGTTTGGCTTAAAGTCCTCTACAATCTTGGGGTTACGCGTTCCTAACCTATGCATAGGGGTGTACATCAAGTGGAACTGAGTCGAGCTGGCCTCAGCTCGACTCAGCTCAGTCACTAGCTGACCTCAGCTCGAACTCGGCTTGGCTTGGTCCTCGAGCCTAACTGGCAGGCTCGGTCCTCGAGCCTGACTGGTCAGCTCGGGCCGAGTTTGAGCCAAGATCAAGTCGAGTTCGCCATTGAGGCATTTTCACAAACACCTGAACTGCAACTTCAAAATCCCACTGTTTTACAAACAGAGGCAATAGATCCCTTCCTTTTTTATTCCTATGGATCCCTTTGTCATAGAAAAAAGAACAGAGAAGAAAGAAAAGAGAGAAGAGAAAAGGGAAAGAAAACAGAGAAAAGAAAGAAGTAGAAAATGGGGCTTGCTTATGATTGATTAAGACCTTGTCTACTGGCTTATCATCATTGACCTTAGATAATGAGCTAAGGAGGCTCATTTGACTTGTGGTTGATTTAAGCTGATCACTGTGTTTTGGTGTTTTAGCTCGTAATTCAGTCCCAACGTGCAGTTGAATCAATCAATCTACACATCTATCAAATAGTAATCCACTTCCAACCAACACTGACGCACAATAGTCAACAAGGTGTGGCTACAGGTAGAGCAACTGCAGGTTTGTTTCTGCATGTCTCCCTCATATATTTTGGATTTTTAAGGCATTTATGCCAATTTGTGTTGTTGTGAAACTCTCAACTCAACTTTGGATTTTTAAGGCCTGTAACAGTGTGAAACTCTTAAGAAGTGTGGTGTGCATGTTACATTTGGATGTTAAGGCATGTGCCATTTTGTTTTGCCACCAGCCACATTTTGTTGAGTCATTTTATAAAACAGTCGGTGAGCAACATCAATGGCAAAGTAACCGATTCACTGAACTGGTTCGATCCAAGTTCAATTCGAGCTAGATTTGAGCTGAGTCGAGTCGAGCTGGGGCCTGCTCGAACTCGGCTCGAACTCATTTTCGAGCTCAAAAAATCAGCTCGACTCGGCTCGAACTCAGCTTCTAACTGAGTCGAATCAAGCGAGCTAACCGAGCTAGCTCGGTTCGTGTACACCCCTGCCTATGCATCTTTATTGTGATTATCAAAATTGCACTTCATATTGCTAATAATCCTATTTTACATGAGTGTACAAAATATATGGAGATTGATTGTCACATTAATTATTAGGGAAAAATTATCCTCCGGCATACTTC
This sequence comes from Magnolia sinica, assembly GCF_029962835.1. Lineage (NCBI taxonomy): Eukaryota > Viridiplantae > Streptophyta > Magnoliopsida > Magnoliales > Magnoliaceae > Magnolia > Magnolia sinica. The sequence goes on along the minus strand of NC_080574.1, from coordinate 130,360,505 downwards.
ACAACTCTGATGTGCCTACTCAACATCAACTTGTGGACATTCTCACTAAGGCACTTGGTCAAGGCCATTTCCATTCTCTACTAGCCAAGTTGGGTCTTCTAAATATAGAAACAACAACTTGAGGGAGAGTATTAGAAATCTCCTTTATTTCTCATTACTATATTTGCATTTTTCTTTCTTTTTTACATATCAACAATTGTATTTTCCTTTTCCTTTTCCTTTTTCTTTTTCTTTTTCTTTTTTTAATTATTTTTTTAAAATGCAGGGATCTAGTTGAGTTCCTTTGTCTATAAATTCAATGTATGATCATACAAAAGATATACAGTCCATTTATTTCCAAAAAAATCTTCTCAAATTTCTGCAGATTTTTCATCTACTATTGGACATTATCCCCACTTGTGTAGGTATGTGTCAAATGAGACTTTACTGTCTAAACATCAGCTTTACTTCCTATGCTTGTTACACTTTTCCGCATACTTTGAGAGGACTTACATTCCCAGTGGGGACATGATTAGTTACTTTGAATCATATGTGAGACTTTAGTTAGTTAGTGGTGGATGATGTTTCTTGTGGAGACTAAAATTCTCAATAAATGATCTATATGGCCTTCATGGGTTCAGCCTTATATCAAGAGTAGGGATGATAAACCAAACAGTTAGACAAACTTGATTTCATAAATTGTTTAGATTACATTTTGACTTCAACATATGCACTATTTCGTACAATTAAAAAGGTTTGATTTTATTTTTTTTTATTTTTTATTTTTTAATTAAACAATCATAATTGTAGAATATGATGAACTCTAAGGGCCTGTTTGATTTTTGGGCTCAAGTGTAATTACCATGTAAATGGGTAATAATTATTTACCCAGGTAATTACTACATCTTTCTTAATACAGAGGTGACAACTTACTTTTTCAACACTTAAATCGAGAAATTTATAACATCAATGTAGAGCTATCGAGATGTATGTTACTTATCCACACCGCTTATTTGTTATGCCAGCCGAATTTATGGCATAAGCAAAAAAATGAGGCAGATCCAAAGCTCAAGTGGACCACACCACGGGAAACAATGGGAATAGAACGTCTACCATTAAAAACTTCTTGAGGCCCTTTAAAATTTTGGATCAAGCTAATATTTGTGTCTTCCCCTTATCCATGTCCGTGTGACCTTATAAATAGGTTAGATGATGAAAAAACCTTAATGTGGGCCTAGTGAAGAAATTAACTTTCAATGGTGGATGAATTAAGGCCAATGTTTCCTTTCGTGTGGGCCATTTAAGTGTTGGATCTGCTTCATTTTCAGTTCATGCTCCAAAATGTTCTAATAAAATAGATGGACAGGGCAAATATATCTTATATATTACGGTGGGGTCCACATATTTAAGTCAACACTTTTGTTTCAATTTTCCAAGTAGAATTACTCTCATGTTTTCAAACAAGGTGAAAAAGTAATAATTACTTATTTACCATGATTTACATGTATCATAGAAAATCAAACAGACGCTAAGACAATGAACTTTAAGGTAGTACATAAAGAATATATGGATAATGCCAGGACACTGGATGATTGCATACAACCTTATGCTTTATATATAAAAAAATTATTAAAACTTGAATGGTGTTAACTTAGTCAAAAATTTTATAGGACAAGGTGTTATCTTTGGATGATATAACCTAAGGTGATGGTCTTGGAGAGATCCCTATGTAGTAATGAAAGATACAAAATATGTTATAATTTTATAAACAGGTGACTAGGCTAGAAATCTACACAGAGTTCCACGCCCAAAAAAAAAAAAAAAAAAAAGTAAAAACTTCCTTAACGCATAGAGTAAAATCTATAGGCGGCCCACCTGCAGTGTTCATAAGGAGAAGAAGAAACGAAGGCGTCATCGATTGTCTTCTTTAAATGTGCATTTTTACGTTATTGTTGATTTATATATTCCTAGAAGTAGATCCCATAATTCTAAAACTCTTTCATGACATGTGTGCATGCGGTGGAGGATTGGTCGCCACCATTTAATATTTTTTTTTAAAAAAATGACAAGTGCACACCAAGGTCAGCCCTAAAAACGACAATAATACACGTATGATCTACAATGATACTCTTTCACAGTTCATATATGCTTTCATGTAGCTTCCTACCTAATCAAAACATCCCGCTTATTATATAGCTCTTACGAAAGATACAAAGTGGCAGTTTGGTTATTCAATCCCAGTTTCTCTTAAAAACCATTTCATTACTAGGAAGATTCATATACTGCCCTTGTCTCTACATACTATGCAATTTTCTGCCAACGTATCATATGTGTAGAACATCTGAGCCATTCAGTGTCATCATGAAGATCACCATAGCGAAGACTGAGGTGATGTTGTCATCAGGTGACCATAAAAATGAAAATATTAGAGGGCTGACTAACTGACCAAGCATAAATGTGTGGATAACCCGATGAATGAATGTTCCTGATTTTCATACCTGATGGTCTTCATGATGGAGCGAACCTCTTTCACGGGTTAGATTTCCTAAGCATATGAAACATTATTCGAAAACAAGGTGTGGTACGTTAAGCTTACACTACTTGAGGTGTATATGATAACTCCTTTAAAATAACCAGAAAGATAAGAAATAAAATAGAGTGGAATGATTATGGGTGAAGGTGATGGTGCAAATATTTATATTAGCTAAAACCCATGTTTGACCAAAGTCTTAAATTAACTATAATAACTACTAGTCAGTTAAGATAAGAAGCACTAATTTTTCTTATATTTGAATGGTGACAAAAGGGTGGGCCCCTAAAATGGGTGATAGACAAGGACATTAGACTTGTGAGAACTGAGAAGAAATTGCAAAATAAATAAATAAATAAAATATGATAAAATAAAAAATAAAAAATAAAAAAACCATTTGTGACACTTGTATTAAAGATCAGGGCCATTCATCAGCTGGGGGAGCTGAAGCCTAGTGAATATTGACATCATTGCCATCATCATCTAAGCCTTATCCTAATTAATTAGAGTTGGCTACATTAGTTATGTTAGGCCATTTCACTCTATTAAGGAGCATATCATCATACATAGAATACAGACCATTGCCATTTTTTTCTTAACCGTTCATTTTCCTTGTGCCCTTGTGGGTCCTCTAATAAGTGGATCAGTATCATTCCTCATTGGCACCACCTGATAAATAACTTGGATTTCATCGCCATGTGTCAAGTTGGTCTATGCTCCCAATGGCCTCATCAACCAATGCTCCACAAATGCTATTAGCATTTCTCAACTATACTTAACTAGCCCAACATTGGAGTATTATAGAAGAGAAATAATTACTAAGTGCATGAAACCCTTCGATGTACTTAGTTGATGTAGATATGTTGACGATCCTTATCACCAATCTGGACTGTCCATTTGGTCTACTTGGAAATAACTGTTGGATTATCCAAACCGTCTAGTCAGTGGCATGGAGAAAATCGTTGGACAAGATTGCTCACAGAAGAGTGTTTAGGAGCATCTAACCGCACCTCAGTGGAAGAAGATCAGACTGAACTCAATGGACGGTCCAGATATGTAATGTGGATGCTATGCCATTATAGAATTAGCTCAAAAGAAGAGATCTATGTCACTATCAAATGCAACGGTTGCCAATACTTATATAAATAAGGGTCTGCTGTCTATCCTAAGTAAGCTTAGGATGTCTTCCTCCCAATAAACAACAGATCAATGAATTTTTATTTTGTACCTTTCACCATAATTTTACACGTTGAGTTATTCATTACTAACCATGAGTAGAATTGGGATGTATTGTTATAAGGTGGTTAATGATACTCCATACACATGTTATGTGTGCATGTTAATCCAAGCCTGTTCTCGATTGTGGATGGACAGTTATACCTGAAATCTGGACATTTTCTATATCAACCATCCATTTTATACCCACAATTAGAAATCTATAAGAATTCAATCTGTCGATTTTGAGTATGCTTTGACACTCATGCACGTGATTTCAACCGTATGGGATGTAGTTGTATGCCAAGTGTAAGATGATTGGCTGCTGTCGCTGGTTAAATGGTGGCAAACACACACCAGAGAAACCCTCCAAAATATAGTATAATCGTATGGTTCACAAGACCCAAGAAGTGCATGCGTTCGTAAGAGATAAAATAGAAGCATTTGAAACTATATATTTTTCTTCCGAGGCTGATCACCTTCAGGCCCACCATAACCTGTGGACCTTACCATCTTTCCTGCCAACATACCACTGGTGTAGAACATCTGTACCATAGAAGTGGAAGGCAGTGTAATCAAGATTACCCACCACAAAAATCAGGCTGTTAGGCTTATCAGGTGGGCCTTAACTGTTGGAATCAATGGCAACACTATCTGACTCAAAAGACAGATGGGCCCACCTAATGATGGAATCAGCCTGATTTTAGTGATGGTCATCTTCATGGTGGGGTTTATACTTTTCATGGTACTGATTTCCTGCACAGGTGACATGTTGACAGGAAAGATGGTACGGTACCACAAGTTGTGGTACGATTGTCCAGTGCTGTTTTTTTCTAAGGTAGGTAAGCATGAGGGGAGACAGAGATGATGAAGAGCAAACACCCTCCTTTAAAAAAAAAAAAAAAATTTCTACTTGCTTGGTAGGTAGTCATGTACACTGTTTACGGCATGATGAGAAACTATAGAAAATAATAACAATAATAATTAATTATTATTATCAAAAGAAAATAATAGAATTCCCACTGAAAAACAGTCACAGAGAATTATGCCTCAATTTTTTACTCATGATATGAATTTAACTAGAATAATGGATGAACGGCGTGGATAAGAGAAATGCATCACAGTGGGACTTACAGATATTTTGTAATATTCTTGATTTTCGGGTGAAAAAGTAAGCAATCAAATTAGGTATGTTGTAAATGTATGGGGGAAATAATTATAACTTTTTTACACGGTATTTACTGGTTCACGGGACAATCAAACACGCCCTTAGGTATCTAAACTTACTCTTTGTACATTCTTTCTTGCTCAGTGGGGCCCTATATTTTTATTTTTATGTATATCCTCTTATTTATTTATTTATTTATTTATTTATTTATTTTCATTAGCTTGTTACTGCACCATACTGTCAGTTCAGACTTCACTGTTAGCCACCCCCGCTAGTGATCGATACTAAGACCTCATTGTACGTATGCCCTCTTATTTGAAAAGGGGTGGCTCCCGTGATAGTTCATCTTCATTTTAAATATAGAGATTGATCTTCAACCATACACATGGGACAGTTGTACGATATTCTGCAACCCCAAATCGCTGACCCAATTCCATCTGATTTTGGACCAGCCATTGGTTTAATTTTAGCCATCCATTTGATGGGCATTAATTGGATGGGTAAGATAGCTTGATCAGTGTGATTCTAGAGATGTGTTCCATCTGCATTAGGATCTAAGATTTGGATGCACATCAATACCACATTTGAAGGGTGGGTTACCACCATTTTATTTTATTTTTATATTTTTATATTTTTATATTTTATTTATTATTATTTTTTTTAATGGCCTAAAGCTAACATTAGAGTCTGGCCGACGATGGTTCACCACATTTGATGTATGTGACTGATCCACGCCGTCCATCCTTTTTTCCAGCTCAATTTTGGAAAACAGGTCAAATTTTGGTAGATCCAGATGTAAGGTGGACCACACTACAGGAAAACAGTGGTGATTGAACTTCCACCGTTAAAAACTTCCTAGGGTCAACTGTAATGCCTATTTTCTATCCAACTTGGTAATAAGGTTACATAGACGTGGATGAAGGGAAAGCCAGTTATCAGCTTGATCCAAAACTTTTGTGGCCCCAACAAGTTTTTAATAGTGGTCATTCAATCATCAGTGTTTCCTTTGGTGTGGTCCACCTGAGATTTGGATATGCTTCATTTTTTGGATCAAGCCCTAAAATGATCTTGTAAAATGGATCGGCGGTGTGGATAAAACAAATCCACCATTATGGAGCCCACAGAGAACCGTTCAGTAGCCACTAGCTAGTGGCGGTGTCAGTAGGCAACGTACGTTCGTCGTCCATGGCCCAATGATAGCTATGAACTTACCGCGGCGTGTCTACATGCGATGGATACAGCATGTACTTTTATGTGCTTGTTTCGGTTGTTGGAGTACAACCAACGTTTCATGATTTTGCTGGCCAAATGATTTAGGCCCACGTTTAGTTCCTTGATGACCGTGCCTATTAATCCAACGGCTAGAACTTCTCTTTTACTGGGGTCAAGCGCAAAAATCTACTGTAGTATGCTACCAAAACGAAAAAAAAAAAAAAAAAAAACATCTCTCTCTCTCTCTCTCTCTCTCTCTCTCTCTCTCTCTCTCTCACGCCCATGTCATGCGACACGTGTAGGCAAGTGGGCCATTATTTTTTTACTAAGGTTTTGATAATTAACAGACAACATCATCTTGTTCTAAACCTACACAACATATTACTAGGTCTATTATTATTTAATCACCTAACTTAATAAAGGTATAAATTAAGGCTATGTGAAGCGACAACTCTCTTATGTGTGGGCCCACTTCAACACATGTGTCCAAAAAATTATTAACCTACCTCTTAAACTAGAGGAATTATAGGGTCCTGATCATCAGGACATGGTTAGTTTCCCTGTGTCGCCATTCCATGTTTTAAACAAACTCTCCGGATTGGAGTATCCTAGCCATCCAATCTTCTAGTTTACATTTTCGAAATCATTTTTTTCTGATGTTAATTGTGGCAACTGAGTATATTGTTAGATTGAATGGTCGAATAAAGGACTGTTTATGCATCAATTATGAAATTACACAAACGTTAATTTTAAAAACATACCTGAATGGGAAATCATTTCTTTAACTTTTGATGTTGATGAAGGTTGAAGAATCTTTGATTTATACCCTTCTAAAGACCCTTTAATGGGACTTGGGTTTTCAGTAGCTATGGATGATGGGATCAAGACATGTACTCGTAGAAGAAGGGCTTCTTCATAAGGAGTTTTCACGTTAAAGAAAATTTGTATCTAGCTGAAGTACCTTGGATATATAATTTAATGCAAGCACAACACCCCATTATATATTTGGACCGATTGATTGTAAGTCCATTGGTATGATCAAACCAAATATCCAACGGTCAGATCATTCAAACCATTGATCACATTAGTCAATTAATCGAAGTCTAACATATCCGAGAACTTTTTTTTTTTTTGTGGCATCAACCATTGTACTATGGGTGGGCCTACCAGATAGACGATCCCGATTTGGGACAATCAACCCATCCCCGGCCCCACTTGTACGGACTGTTGAATCATGACACTATTCATGTCAACTAGCACCTACGTTAACACTAGTTTTATATACCTAAATACAACATTCAAACCCTTTCCTCAAACTAATTGACAGGAGACATGACACATCAAGATTACGTGTTAAGAGGCGACATCCAAAGAGAAAATAGTGGGTTTAATACCCCGTCATTTGTAGTATTTTATATCTTAAGCTCTTATTCAAAACAAGTATTATTTCCATTTCCTTATTGTTTGTTGGATAAGCAGGATGGAATCTATGACCATGAATTCTGTGGCTGCTGTGCATGAATGTTCGCACGTGCCAATGTGAGCCACACATGCCAAAAATTGCTCACACGAGCACGCTAGCAGGACTATTCATGCTTGATACTTGTTTGAGTAGAAATTAATATGCTCACATGTCAATGTAACATGTCTGTGTAAGATCTGGTCCTTTTATTTGTTGGGCCCCATTTGATTTCTTCCATGGCCCAAAACTCAGATCAATTCAATTATGAGATGGGCCACACATGTAAATGTGGCCCGTCGGTTCTTTTTTTTCTTTTTTTCTTTTTTGGCTTTTCCCTCTTAACTGTCCATATATTTTAATCATTCACTGTTGACATGACTGGCCTGATTTTCTGGGCCGTGGAACAAACATCGTCTGACCTGCTAGACGAATGGCACAGATCTTGCCGACGTTTGCTGCGCATCGGTGAGAACAAAAAGCACAAATCTCAAAGGGGCGGCAAGATGATAATCTCCACTGGCCCATGAATTGAAATCCAAATCCTTTTGAAAATGCTGATCATGATATATGAGGTAAAGCATGTAGTAGAGATCGAAATCTACACATCTTCAATAAACAAGATCTTTGATTGGGCATTGTCTCTATCCAACGATCTAGATTCCATGTATTTTTCCACAAATGGATGCTGTTCCATATGATTTCCATATCACTAATTCCATATCCCATTTACTTTCTTACATCACATTCCATGTTCTTTCTGCTTCAGAATCAACAGTGTTCGCAAAAGTAAAAGAACGCTCTTGGCGGACTTGAACTCCAGTGCCCGTTTGGCCGTACCAAAATGAAATTGTTAGATTGTGGTTGACGACTCCGTTTCCCCCTGTCTCTCTCTTCTCTCTCGTGGTTTCCTTTGTGAAGCCTTAGTTAAGGTAGGACTGCTAATTGCTCTCACATTTGGTGTAGTATATATAAGGAAGAAAAGTAGTAGAGAGTGGCATCATTGTTTTGAATATTTTTTAGAATTTTTTATATAGAGAATCAATGAAAAAGCAGTAAGTCTTGTATTTTTTTTTCTCTTATTTTAGTGGAAAAAAAAAATAAAATCTTTATATTATTGCCCATGGACGTATGCATATTGTCGACCTACATAAATATGTCTCTTGTATCTTTTTTTTGGTGAAGTGTTTTTTTTTTTTCATTGATAAAAGGGGGCAGATTACAAAATTTGGGCGGCCTTGGACAATAAAAAGAAAACACACGGCACCTATCATATCCATATACAAAAAACCACCCGCAAAGATCCGCCTAAACGGATTCTCTAATAACACCTAGACCTACCTTATCTAACAAGAATAATCCCCTAGTATTGATGGAAAGATCCTTCACCTGGTTAAAGAGGCTCCTGGATTGATTTTTCAAACTCAATCTAGCAAACCCGTCTACTGGCCCATTCCCTTCTCTCAGAATGAGGGAGATGATAAAATTACACTTCTTCTTAATTCCCTCGATCCTCACTATCCAATACCTCCACTTCTAAGCCTGAATGGAGGAGCCCCTAAAGGCATCCACAACAAATTTGGAATCGGATTCGAGAATAACATGATTGAGACCATAGGAGATGATGAGGACTATAGCGTCATAGATAGCTCTCAGCTCGGCCCTATTATTCGAACCTTAACCAAATCCTGAAGAGAAGGCGAAAATAAAATTGTCGGATGAGTTTCTGCATGTGCCACCCCCTTCAGCTGGCCTAGGATTGCCAGATGTTGCACCATCGATGTTAATTTGAACCCAGCCCGAGCCAGATTTGGCCCATTTGACAATTTTGAAGGATTTTACAGGGGACGACTGGACAGGGATCCCCAGATTTTGGAAAATCAGTATCTGAATCATTTTCTTTGGATTTGGGCTGGGAAGATCGCCGCTGATTCTCGCCAGATGCCACTTAATTTTGCTAACAACAGTACTAACTGATGGCCTAATGCCATCGAACTTAGCACATTATGGGCTTTCTAGATTTCCCAGATAATCACGCACGGGGTTATAAGCCTTATTTTTGAAGTGCAGCCTCCCGGAAGATAGGATTGCCACCACATTAGCAGCCTGCCTATAATCGAGGAAGAAGTGAAGCAGGAAATAGAGAAAATACCTGAAAAGATTTTCCAAACAAAGGTGGCCAGTGCCCTAGAGATGAATGAGTGAATAGGTGGGACAGAGATTCTGATTTTGGCAAAAAATTTTGTTGATTAACATAACAAACACATCTGGAAGCAAGGCTGATAGATGACTTAAATCGGTAAAGTCAATAGTTTTTCGATGACAGTTTCGATGCCATCGAGTATTTCTAAATTTTCTCTGTTGGTTGCTGGATATATCGGTGTCATTTTCTGATGACATCGATGAGTGTTCAATGACATTAAAGGTATATATGTTTGATGCCATCAAATCTGAGCCGAACAATCGAAGATTGTCGGAAAATCCATATTTTATCTCTCAGCTATTTTGACAATTGTTCAATGCCATTGAAGGCTAATTGTCTAAGAACTGATAATAGGAATTAATACACTTAATAAAAATCAGGGATTTTCATAGCGAGCATAACATCGAGAGGCATTATATGGTCTTTAGTACTTTGCAACAGAGTGGAGTTGTTAAACGCATGAATCATACGCTGACAGACGTGCTAAGGCTTGATCATATTTTTAGACAGAAGTCATTAATAAAGGTTATTTCTTGGTGAATCGTTCTTCTACAATTGCATTAGATTGCAAAATCTTTGAAGAGATAGAGTCTAAAAAACATATTGTTTATTCATTTTTTTCATAGTTTTAGTTATAATAATTATGTGTGAATTCTCAAAAAATAAAGGACTAAGTTATATGTGATGTGCAAAAAGTGTGTTTTTTTTTACTATATAGATAGAATAAAGGAGTATAAATTGTAAGACTTTACTATACATAAATTAATAGTTGGCCGATATATGATTTTTAATTAAAATTTGTTGTAGAAAGACATAAAATTGTTGAGCTCGTATTTACGAGAAATAATTAAATTGAAATTTTTAGGCGATGTTTAAAATTAACCTATTAATTTTATTTTTTAAATAACAAGTTGATGATATCATTATTGATGAAGCTAATAAAGAGCATGCGGATGATGTACCAATACTAAAACTCAAGGTGATCAAGATCGACCGAAGAGAGTTACAACTCCTTTTGTTTGGCTTAATGATTATTTAGGACTTACACTTGCATGATAGAAGAACATGAGCTTTGTTTATATCAAAACGTATGTGAATCCATAAATATTAGTTAATGTAAAGTATTTATGGTGGAGATGAAACTTCTATTTAAAAGTAGGACTTCAAAATTGATTAAATTATATAAAAGGAAAAAGGTTATTGGTTACATATATGTTTATGAAAAAAAAAAAAAAAAAACTAATAAAATATTGAAAAATACAAAGCCTGATTAGTAGTAAAAGGGAATATTAAAAATTAGGTATTGACTTCAGTAAAATTTTCTCTCTACTTGTTCGATTAAATATTATTCATACTGTATTGAGTACGATAATAGTATTAACGTGAAGCTTAAGCAATTGGAAGTAAAAACTACATTTTTTGCATGAGAATCTTAAAAAATAAATTTTTATGACTCAAACTTGACGGTTTTATTAAAGATAATAAGAATAATTTCGTTTGTCGGTTGAACAGATTACGTTATGATTTAAAGTAGGTGCCAAAGTATTAGTATAAGTGGTTTGATTAATTCATCGTGAGCTTGGGATTTGATACATATGAAGCATATTATTGTGCTTATGTTTGTAGCTATGGTAATGGTGAATTTATTATCTTATTATTATATATGAATGATATGCTACTTGCATATACCAGTAAAGATACTATTGTAGCATTAAAGACTCATTTGATTAGAGAACTTGATATGAAGGATTTGACTGACATTAATTAGATTTGTATGATAACATTTTAGAGATAGGAAGAACATAAAAGTCTAAATAATTCAAAAGGATTAGGTCGAAAGAGTTTTGCATTGCTTCAATACACAAAACTCAAATACAGTTAGTAATCTATTTTCTACTAGTTGTAAGTTGTTTTCATGCTTGTGTCCTAGTGTATAAATGAAAAAGGTTGATATGTCTCATGTACGGTATTCATCGACTGCAATGAGTCTTATGTTTTCCATAATCTACATTATACCAAACATTATGCAAGCAGTGATAGAAACTGATAAGTACATAGTGAACTTGAGTAAGATCATTAAACTATTATGAAGTAGATCTTTTGTTACTTAAAAGGTACTTATGATGTGCCTATTTGTTATAGGGGCCAAAATTTAGAGTTGGTTAAGTTTGTGAATGTAAAATGTACAGAGATTATGATAAAAGAAGATCTATCAAAAGTTACATTTTCTCTTTGGCCGGTGGTGCGGTAGTTAGATCTTAAGACTGTAGTCAATACTGGCCTTGTCTACTATAGAAATAGAGTACATGACAACTATACAAGTATGCAAAGAATGTAATTGGTTAAAGAGTTTAATAGAATAATTGAAATTCAAGCAGAAAGTAGTAATGATTTATTGTGATTGTTAGAGCACATTATATTTAACTAAGAATCCAATATTTCATATTCGAACCAAGCACATTAATGTTCAATATTAATTCGTCCATGATGTAGTGAAAAATTGATATATCTCATTGTAGAATATTAACATTGACAATAATGTAACATATATGCTAATGTAATTTTTTACAAGGGAGAAGTTTGTTATGTGTAAGTCTTCTCTCGAGTTTGCTATTACCTATTGTCTGGTAATGTTTGGGCAACTATTATTTGTAGTGTTTTTTGTATTATTAGAGAAACTAATTTTTAAATAAAAAAATATTAAATTATGGTTGACATCTCCATATGGGAGATGTCTCTCTTTATATATTTTTATGATTTCTCTCTCTCTCTCTCATACTTTCTTTTGTAAAGCCTAGTTAATGTAAGGCTTTGCTATCTTATCTCTCACATCTATTATGGTTTATATAAAAATATGCACATTAAAAAAGTTTCATTCTTCTAATGTATTCCTTGTTAGGAAGTTTTTGTATAAAGAAAGAGAGAGGTAAGTCTTGTATTTATGTTTTTTATCGAAGAAGAAAACTTTGTAATACTACCACAAGTGGTATACAAACATTGTAATAATCATAAGTTTAATAGCCATACATACATCACATAATCACTAAATTAAGAGCCCCACATATATCGCAATTTCACATAATTTAGTGGTTGTCTACGCATTATGTGATTATATGATTAAGGGCTGCACATGCATCACATGTTCACATATTTTAGTGGTTGTCTGTGCATAACATGATCACCTTATTAGGGCTACACATACATCATATATAAGTCCAGGATATTTTGGTAGTGGTTCACGCATCACATGATTGCATTTTAGGGCCATACATACATTACAATTTACACATGTTTTAGGGGTCATTCATACATCACATGATTAAGTGGAACACAAAAATAAAAAATTCACTTAGCTAGGTGGGCCATACAACATTATAACTTACACAATTAATAAGTGGGTTATGCAATATCATAGGTTTACAGGGTGGGTCCTATTGTTCAGTAAGCAACACGGATAGAGCAAAAACATCACAGTGGACCAGGTTGTCCAGTGGACAACATCCCCAAACATATACATCATTGAGAGGCATGTTATCCAATATACAACATGTGACACGAACGGTGTTCCCCTGAATAGATCGAATGCCAAATAAATATTGTAGTGGACCCCATGGACTAGGAGCCCCACAATACTTTGGACATTAAATAAATATTATAATGGGTCTAGGAATTTTTTTTTCAATAGTGTGATCCATCCAAGAGTTGGATCTGCTTTATTTTTTGGATCATGTCCTCAGTGTTGAAAATGAGTGGGCATTATGGAGATAAGACACATTCGATATGGTGGGCCCTAGGGTCTATAACGGTAGGCATTTAATCATTTATTATTTCTATGGTAGGGCCTTTCTAAGTTTTGAATCTACTTGGCAGATGCCCATGTGCCCATATTTGAATTGGATAGGAATGGACAATGTAAATGTAAAATGTACATCAATGTGGATCTCAGGAGTTTCAACGGTGGGGCCCATAGCTGTCACCCTAGCTACATGGTCCATATGAGAATTAGATATACTTCATGTAACACTCCAGATTTTCAAGAGCCGTGTAAGAACTCGGCTCCCAAATTCCCAGGTGTCATGGGTGCCCTAATGAGCTTCATATTTTAATTACATTTGAATTATCTCATAAACATTAGATGATTAAACAAGGCATGAAGCATAAGTACGTCATAAAGTAGTATCAATTACTACTAAATATAAAAATATCCAAACCACGAATCCAAAATCATCTAAATAGGGAACTAGTCCCACCCATACATGACCCAAAGAGACTAGGGCCCTGGTCTATACCCCGCGGTAGCCCGAACTCAAACTAAAAGGATCTGCCGAAAGTCTGGAAGCAGGGAAGCTCCTCCTCCCTATCCATGCTCACCTCACTCGGCTCGTCGAGATCTACCTCACCTATATCTAGTAAAAGGGCTGGTTGATGTTTTAAAACACCGTCCTAGAGTAGGAGTGAGTAGCTCACTCAGTGGTTACTATTAGCCTTAAGTTACAACAAGCATTTAATTATACAATGAATTTAATGAAAGACATACATTCATAGATCCGTAACTAATCTTGTTAATGCATATGCATATATTATGATATGATATATGCCCTCATAACAATACTCCCTCTAGCAACTTAGTCTAATGATTGCACATGACCAACCACCCTCATTGCGACCTCAACTGCCGAGTCACCAAATCCTAACTAATGTGATGCATGAATAATGTTAGCCGAGTATTTAGTTAATTCCGTTCATTTAGTAAATTGAAAAAACTAGTATAAACCCACGTATCATTGCCCTCAACTGCTTGCGAGGCCAAGACCCCTCAACGTGCGAGGCAAGGACCCTACAATTTTTTATCCCATCGGGTTCCCCATCCCCGATTTCAAGCACATGAGGAGTGCTGAGAAGAGGGATCGCTCACGGTCACTATGGGGAGGTGTTGAGGGTTAAATATTGCATATCAGACCCTATTATTGCCTGGATTTTCAAACATGATACTGTTTAACGGCTCAATTTAATCGTGTTTGTGATGCAAGGTGTATTTACGAGCTTGGACTGAAAAAGGGTGCTAAATACATGGATCTGACGCTCCAGAATCACCAAGGCAAGAGATGAACCCCAGGGGACCAAGATCGACGGAATTATACGCCAGGGATCCGCGAAAATCGAGAAAATAAAGCCGTTCACATTAAAGAAGCCCGAAACTGGCACAGAATGCAAGACCACAGGGTTCTCGCCATCCGATT
The DNA here is from genome assembly GCF_029962835.1 of Magnolia sinica. Lineage (NCBI taxonomy): Eukaryota > Viridiplantae > Streptophyta > Magnoliopsida > Magnoliales > Magnoliaceae > Magnolia > Magnolia sinica. The sequence continues at coordinate 130,345,499 of NC_080574.1, read as the reverse complement.
GGCTCGAAACTTCATATATGGCCTGAAGACCCTAAATAAACCGTACACGTCAAATTTCAGTAGTTGGATCCTTATGGAAGTGGTCCAATGGTCAGATCAGCCCATAAATTACTGATCTGAGGCCCACCTGATATTCATATATGCTTCAAACGTGGGCCTTATCCATTAAATGAGATGAGAAAAGGGACGAACGGATCCGATTTCCCGCAAACATCAAGGTAGACCCCACTTCACGTGGCGGCTGTACACAACGAGTGTACACGCGCTGTGCACCGGACCAACCGAAGGGTCAAAGTCGGCTTTGACCGACTTATTTCTTAAAAAAAAATGGAACTCCGTCTCTCTGTTCGCAACAGGGAGTTGTGGGTGATTTCAGGTGGGCCATCATCATCGCAGATAAGCCTCATCCGGACCGTTCATTTGTTTCAGAAGGTCAAACCGACCGTACACATGAGGCTTTTCCAAATCGATGCTTGCATACACAGGATAATACCGTTCAAACGCAGGTTGAACGGTGATATGGAAAATCAGGTGGGCCGCTTCAGCGTCGATCCAAAACCGACTATATCCGAACGGTTTTGTGAGTAGAATACAGTGGACGTCGTGGATTCCTCGAACCAGCAGTGAAGTGGGCCCCACCAGCAGTACAGCTCTCGGACATGCGTGCCTCTGTTCACGCGATCCGGAAAATCCGGGACGATGTGGTCCACCCCTGTTGATCAGATGGTTGATCTGATCCGTCTAGTAGGAGCACAGGTCAGCCATGATCCTAGCTATGTCGCCGGAATTTCGACTGAAGGAATCAGCAATCCAAAAAGTTCAGACGCAGCTTGGTATGTTGCGTAAGGAATCCCGAAACCTGCAAACTGGTTGCGAAACGATTTCGCGGCAACCATTCCGCATCGTCTCATGCACTCCCAGCCGAGGAAGGTTGAGACCACCATATAAGCAAGAGAGAAAGAGAGAAACAGGGGGGCTGGAGGCTGAAACGTGAAGGAGAACGAGGAAAAGTGAGGCAGGGAACGTGAGCAAAAAGAGAGTTTTGGCTGGAATGTGAAGCTGGTTTCTCTCTTTCCTTCTTGTTCTTTTTTTTCCCTTTTTATTTTTATTTTGTTGTTTTATTCAGCCCATTCATGTGTGGCTAAACCTCTTAGCTAGGGCTAAGAGGTGAAGCCTGTAGCGAGATGGGAGAGTCTATTCTATACGTTTAATTTAAATTTTTGAACTGAATTTGATTTAAGTTGATTATTAAAGGAATATTTTCTTAGTCTTTAATGGTCTGTTGTGACTGAAATTACAATGGGTTTGCAATGGCTTTGAATATTTCTTTTTCCCTTATGATGTTTATGACATCAGGAAGCCCTGTTGTTCACCATCGTCTCCTGGGCATGGTAGGATGATAGTACCCTTCCTAACCTTCATAGCATGTTGATTGGTTGGTGATTAGTTTAATTCTGTTGTTAACTTTGTCTCCTGGGTATGGTTTGGTGATGGAATCCATTCTAATTCATAGACCATTCATCTCGTGAAGACTAAATCAAGTAAGTTCAGTTTGATTTTCATGATTCCTGATGCAGGCATAAGATCTCCCTGATCTCTACAAGTGGATCCTCTGAATCCCTAGTTTCCCTTCCCTGAATTGTTTAAAGTTTTAGATAATTATTCCACAATTATTCCTTAAATTCTATTTGATTGAGATTACATCTTTTGTTAGTTCTAGATCTAGTTAGTTTCAGATCACGTACAAGTTTCAGTCCCTGTGGATTCGACCTCGGTCTTACCGAGTTTATTACTACATCACAACCCTATACTTGGGGAGTGAACAGGAGGCTCATCACCCAAGCGTAGGCCGACAGCTCGAACATAATGTCCCATTTCACCATGCCCGGCTCTCGAGTCAGTGGATCAGTTTTCAAATGGTTATCAATGGGCTTCAATGGTTGAAGGGTGTTCCAGGTTCTATACAGGCATGAGCAGACAGGGTTAACAAACATGGTTGGTCAGTAAGCGAACTAGACCGTGTGAGTTCAGGTGAGTACGTGATGGACGACATCGAGTACAAGCGGCCCATGTAATCCAACTACTGTCGCCCATTCGCATTTTCCCAAATCTGCTGGTTTAGCCGCAGGATGGTCCTACCAAGGGGACCACCTTTTCCCACTTCAGTTCCCTAACCAACCTAGGGATTTATGACATTCAATAATATTCCAACAATTTAGGATTCATCTTCTACACGAGTGAAGTCATGCTCTCATACATTAAACATAAAATCTAAATTTTTCTACAATACAACTACTAACAAAATATAAAATTAATGTGCATATGTATTATGATGGGTTATTGAAAAGATCAAGAGTTATACATCATTCATAGCACAAACATACAACAAGGATTATTGCAAGCACCAACATACAATAAGGATTTTATGCAATCAAACATGCCACAAGGAAGGTTATACTAAAATCATATATAGAATGAACATGCCACACGAAAATTAAACCTAATCATGTTGAGGAACAAATAAACAACATTCAATCATTTCATGGAATTTAGGGGGACCTATCATTTATGGTCTTGGCTAGGTTCTCTCTATAGATTTCTCAAGCACATCATTCTAACATTCATAATCATTAAACTCATAGTAGAATTGGTGCTAGGCCACCTAAGGATAATAGTCCGCATGTAATTACTATCGGAGAGTGAAGAGGCGATCCTAACGGCGCCGAGTCTGTAGGCTTGAAGTGTCGGGGCCCTACATTGTGTAGAATGCACAAGGATCAAAGATAAAACTGAAATTCATAGAAATTAAAGAGAGAATCACCACATTACCTTAATTGGGGTGAGATCCCTCTTCTAACAACAAGAAATTTTGAGATTTTGAGGGAGAAAGAGAGAAAGAGGTCGGAATAGACGAGATCCGGCCGCTGGGGGTTCATGTAAGGCGGTGGCTCCCACTTTCTCTCTCACACACACACTCTCTCTTTTTCTTCTCTTTCTCTCTTTCTCTCTTTCTTTTTTTAGGGCAAATTCGTATGGGGAGATGAGATGCCCAAATGAGGCCCTTTTATAATGTCAGATTTGGTGTAAATGGCCCCAAGGGCTAAGTTTTTACTATATTAGCCCTATGGGAGGGTCTTTCTAACATCTAGGGCCCACTATGGGGTATACATATTGATATACACCGTAGGATAGTTAGTCATAATGATGATTTACGTATTGACATGATCGGCCCACCATTTGGATGCGCTGATCGACAGATATAATTAGAAGTCTTTTCAACGGTCACCAATAGTCGATCGGAGCCGCGGCTATATGGATATGAGTAGAGAAATATCCTTACTCCACGTGTGAAGTTTGGTCGTAAACTGATGGTCCGAAATCCTCAACTTTGTATAAGAGTGGACGACCCAATTCACTTAAGTTTCAATCTCTTCCTTTAGGGTATTTACACTTCTCATGCACTCGTCCTTTGGCTCAAGTTGAGCGGTTCGGAACAGTATCCAGGTCCAACTCCCGCGATGGACATCAAGCCCAGTAAGACGAACATTATCCTATTATTTTGGAACTAGTGGCCCACCAAAGAGCAGTCTAGATCTTGTTCGGAAAATCGGGGCATTTCTGAAATCAATTAGGTATTGAGATTTCTTGTGGGCAATGATTAGGGTTAGGATTAACTATGTTCATAGTGTGGCCTAAGTAGTGAAAGTGGATATTTGGTCATGTTTACTCTAAACTGTCGGTTTTAGGGTAAAAGAGTAACGGGGTTGATTTGATCTATTAGTCATGATCCGGGCCTTATTTGACTCGACTTCGATTAGATCTTTAATTTAGTTATGATTGTCTTGATTAGGCCCTATGTGAGTAAATCATGGGGCTAAACTTAATGTTCAAGTGACCGAGCAGATTCGTTGGCTTCCTATGGTTGATTAATCGGACTTGTGTGGTTCTTTACTGGTATCACCCGTGTATAAAATAACATTAAGTGTCAATGGTCAGTAAGTGATAATATAAGTTAATTACATTAAAAAAATTTAAAAAAATTTAGAAATCCAAAACAGTGAAAATTCAGGATGCTACACTTCAAGTCTAGGCTCACTCCTTAAATGATTTGGGGTAACAAATGGATTGGATTGATTTCTCACAGGCATTACAGTGGGTCCCACTGTCCCATGTGGTGGGACCCACTTCTACAACAACCGTGCAATGGGTAGAAGGTGTTGGTATAATACATACATCATTGTAGAAGTGGTGGGACCCACTTCTACAACTATGTTCATAGCCCCATTATAGGGCTAAGACCCTAAATGGTCTAGAAAAAATGGGTGGACAACATGGATTATTGCATGTATATCATAGTGGGCCTTAGAAAGGTTTCAATGGGAGGCATTCAATCTCAACTGTTCCTGCTGGTGGGGTCCACTTGAGGCATAGATCGACCTAATTCCTAGACTCATGATTAGAGATAGTAAAAATAGATTGATGGTGTGTGAACTCATACATCCCAAAAATCAAAACTTGAGTATGATGAACCCGATCTTGAGTTTTAGGGTGTGGACTAATTTTTTCATGCATTTATTCATCACATTAGCATTCAAATCATTAATTCTTACAACCAAACCATAATTAATTCATCTAAATTATGATGAAACCACTTAAGTTTTTACTTGATAAAACTCAAAATTTCAAATACACTATCTTTATTACATTCATCACTTCACTCTTTGCTTTAAATTTATTACAACTTCTCAAATAAAAAGATAACTAAGATCTACAACTAATGAAAGTAGCCATAAGTGGGTAAATAAATCTCTTAATGAGCTTGGTTGATTAGATGGTTTACATGGATGACCCTGATCGATGTGTAAATGAACATTTTCAATTAATTATGGGCCAGACGAGTGGACCCCACATTGCAAGTTTAGAGGGACCCTTATACAAGTTCATATCCACTTGTACAGATATCAAATCAAGATTCTGATCCATTCATTTTGCTCCTCACTCTTATATATGGTTAACTTACCATCAAAATTATGATATAAATTATGATATAATAATCTTGCATGTGTATACAAGTTACCTAAGATTATGATAGTATGCATGCCTTACCCATGGGCCCCTCTAAACTTGTAATTATGTGGAGTCCACTCGTTCGGCCCACATGTTGATTGAAACCATCCATTTACATGTTGATCAGGACCATCCATCTAAATTGTATGATTAGCCAAGCTCATTCCAAGATTTATTTGTCCACCTATTTTAATGGTTGTCCAAGATCCCAATGTTCATCATGTCCATTCAAAATAATCTTACCCATCCACTCAGATGTCCTTTTATAAGCTTGTATTTGAAATAAATAATTAAATATAATAAAGAAAATAAAGGAGAAAACGATGATAGGAATGAAGGTTGCAATGGTAGGCATCTTACTGCCACTCATGAGGTGTGACCCACTAAGATTTGGATCTGCCTCCTCACAGGGTCCATAACCCAACTTGATCAAGAAAAATAGATGGATGGAGTGGATTCTTACACACATTACTATAGGCCCCATTTGTTTAAAAAAGAAAGAGGAAATTAAAACATTCAACCACAACAGCTGTTCTTCACAATCTCTTAGCAGTTGCGAAGGAAAGTCCTAGAAATTGAAGATTTAAACTAATCCAAACAATCCAATCTAGATTATAATCACCTAAAAATCCTACTCATGATTGAACAACGCTAAGAACATTAATTTCTTCTGTGTTTATTGCAACTGTGAGTGGCTTTCGCCCAATCGAATCCTTACAAACCCGCTGGATGAAAGGCTTTCGATCTTTAATTTGTCTCGTCTGCAAGCATCCTTAGACGAATCTAAGTACCTTCGATTTTTCTCATCTGCAAGCATCCTTACACGAATCTAAGCCATCCATAAGCATTGGAATCTTGAAAATGTATTGAACAAATATATTTCATTATAGACCTCATTCTTTCCTACCAAGAAATTGTTATCCTAGTTTTTTTCATCATTGCCTTCGATCCTTTCTCAATCCCCTTACTCTTCTAAGTTTCTTTTGAGTGTATACTCTATGACTTGCTAAAATTTTAGATCCTGTCACATTAGAAACTCGTTGTTGCCTAGTCCCTCTTTATTATTATTATTTTTTTTCCCTTCTATTCTTCTTAGATACCGTTTTTGGTGGGGCACTCTTACACTCTTTTGCAACTATCTCTAAGTTGAGCTCTAATGGTTGTGGAGTGCTTGTTTGTGGTCGACTAGTACATAATCACCCCCTTTTCAAATTACCATTCACATCTTTGCATCCTCTCTCAATCCCTTTGCATCTCTAAGTATTCTCTAAGCGTATGTTCTGTGACTTGTTGGAATCCTAGATCCTATCACATCAGAAACTCGAGGCTGTCTAGTACTACTTTCAGTATTTGTTACATTTTAGCATGAAATAATCAAATCTTATAAAAATTAAGTAATCACACAAAGTGGAGACCACTGTCTGTGTGGGCAGTAATGGTGCATAACACCTTCCTTATCTAAAAGAGACTATTCCTTATTCAAAATCTCAGATGGCAGACTAGGAGTCATTTTAAAGCAAGAGAATCATCAAATTCTTTGATTTTTATGGATTCTGCAGGGTCTAGCAAACGGTGTGATTTTAAGCTAATTGGCTAGTGATGCCTTCAAGTCAACTATATCACACACATGAGTTATCTCGCACACGCGAATAAAAACTATAGGCGATGAAACCCAGCATTCACAGGAGGTTGCCACACATGATAGATATAACACTGAAGGTGGGCCCCATATGATGGATGATCCACATCAAGGTGGGCCCCACATAATGGACACCCACATCAAAGGTAGGCCCCTAGTGATGAATGGCCTACATCCAAGTTGGGCCCCACATGATGGACAACCCATATTGAAGGTGGGGCCCACATGATGGACAATTGTCATTACAAGTTAGTTCCACATGATGGGTGATAGACATTGAAGGTTGGCCCCACGTGATGAATAATTTATTTTGATGGTGGGCCCCACATAACAGAAGGTCCACATCAAAGGTGCCGATGATAAATAACCCACATTTAAGTTAGGTCCAGCATGATGAATGACCCAATTGAAGGTGGGGCCCATATGCTGGATGATCCACATCAAAGGTGGGCTCCACACGATAGTCAATAGATATTAAAGGTGGGACCCACATGACAAACAATAACATTGATGGTGGGCCCCATATGATATCAATTTGGGCCCCACATGAAGACAGTTCATATCGAAAGTTGGCCCTAATGTTCAATGACCTACATCCAAGGCAAGTTGCTTGATAGATGGCCCACTTCAAAGTTGGGCCATGCAGGATAGATGATCAACATTAAAGCTAGGCCTGCATGATGAATGACCCACATCCGAGGTGGGCCCTCCATAATGAATAACCCATATTAAAGGTGGGCCTCACAGGTGGATGGTCCACACATTGAAGGATGGCCTAAGGGGATGGATGGTTCACATTAAAGATAAGGCCAAGGTGAGCCCAACATAAGGAAGGGTCCACATAAAAGATTGGGCCCACACGATAGATGTTAGATATTAAGAGTGAACCCAACAAACTTAAGTGACAAGTACTTAAGTAACTTTCTACATCTACTTTTTTGGCTGATAAGTATGTTGTTAACCAACTAATTCAAACAGTGCCTTAACATAAACATTCTTTCCATTCAATCTCTCTTGTTAGCTCCTAATCTGCTAGGATTGATAACACTTGGGTGGCAGGATGACTAGCCCACAAAGGCGCCGTGACTTGTGACTCAGTGGTGTAATGTCAATGCTTGAAAAAGCATATGATCTGTAGCATCTCGTGTGATTCATGGTGGGTCCATTGAATAGACCACGCCTTATCGAGCACAAGGGTGTTGAGAACTACCGTGCTCTGGAAAGAAACACAATATCGGAACTGATAGCATTCGGATCCGATATCTTCTAATGGTACGGGTATCAAACTCGTATCCGATATTTTGGACCTGGGCGGTGCACCTGTATTGAACCAAAAGCTTCATTGTATGAGCGATCGCAAGCCCTCGATCCATCTATTTAGATGGGGATTGTATAGTATCTAATCGCAGTATACAACTCTCCATTGTACCGCGCTCTCATATCATCTCAGGTCTATGAAATAAGGAAGAAAAAGAATAGTGAACAGCACCGACGTTGGCACCGTCTGCTACTGAAAAAGATTTCTAGGCCTCACCATGACGTATGTGTTTTATCCAATCCATCCACTCATTTTTCCAGCTAATTTTAGAGAATGAGACAAAAAATTAGGTAGATCCAGGTCTTAGGTGGACCACACTACAGTAAACAGTGATGATTGAATAACCACCATTAAAGTTTTTTTGGGTTTGGAAAAGTTACGGATCAAGTTGATACGTGCGTTTTAAATTCGTATAGCTATGTACGAAATGAACGGGAGCGGTTTAGATGAGAACCCGGATCCACCGACGCGGGTGGGACCCTTGACTGTGGAGCTTAGAGTGATGTATGTGTCTTAAATCCAAACTGAAATCCAAACCGTCCAACCATTTTGAAATCTCATTTTAGTGCATGATACCAAAATTGAAGCCGGCTCAAATTTTATGTGGACCACAATACGGAAACAGTTTTGCTTGAATCTCCACCATTAAAAACATCGTGGATTCCACCAGAATGTTTATTTGCCATCCAACCTGTTGATAAGGTCACAACACCTAGATGAAGAGACCATATAAAAATAATCTAGATCCAAACGTTATGTAGCCCACATGAAATTTTTAATGGTTAATCACCACCGTTTCCTGTACCATGGCTCATCTAGGATTTGGAACCGCTTCATTTTCAGGATCGTGCTCTAAAATGAGCTTTCAAATACGGATGGACAGCGTGATGTAGTCACATACATCACAGTGGGCCCCACAGTCGGCAGTCCTACCCACCTCTGTGGATCCGGGGTCTCACGTAATCTGCTCCGCTAATCAACTGGTTGGATGGCAAATAAACATTTAAGGCCAGTGTTCTGACGAAGTTTTTAATAGTGCGCGTTCAAGCAACACCGTTGGCATCATCTACCTGAGATTTGGATCTGCTAGATTTTCAGGCTGATGTCTTAAAATAGCTGGAAAATGGATGGCCAGTGCGGATAAAACACATTATAGTACCACGGAGATTTTTCGGCATTAGAGAGCACCGACGTCGGTGCTGGTGCTGTGGGCTGCACCGCATTACAAGTCTCATTCAGAGCGCCTCCCCGCTGTGCTGACGTCAACAAGTTCTATACTCCCACCAACGATAACTGTGTTATATGTACTCCGTCCATCCATTTTTAATATCATTTTAGGGCATCATGCCAAAAAAATGAGACAGATCCAAAGATCAAGCGGACCCCACCATGGAGAGCAATGATGATTGGACGCCTATTCTTGAAAATTTTTAGAGGCCACATAAGTTTTTGATCCAGCCGATATTTGAGTTTACCATTCATCACTGTCGGTGTGACCTTTATTACAAAAAAAAAAAAAAAAATTTTTTTTTTTCCTGTTAGCACTTTGTTCACGCTTCTCTGTAAGCCACCCCACGAGTGGTCGATACCAAGGCCTCGGTGTTGAAACGAAGTATCTTTCTCTGTCCACCACTTAACTAATGAATAAGTTGGATGGAAAATAAACACCATGCTAGGCCATAGAATGGTTTCAACTGTGGGTGTTACTGTCCCACTGTGGGCCACTTGGGCTTTGTATCTACCTAATCTTTAGGCCATTCTTAAAATGTTCTCTCCCTTGAAAGGTTTGGATATAACACATATATTTTAGTGGGGCGCACATAACTTAGTGACGTCAACACAGCACCGAGTTCAGTGGTACGTGGCACGCCACGGAATCGGCTTCCCATTCATTCATCAGTACAAAGGTCATTCAATTATATATACGGAGCGGTTAGCTGTTACTCGGGAACGCCTTAGAGGGTGTTACCTTAACTATGTGGGCCCTTCCTTGATGTATTTTTTGTATATCCACGCCGTACATATGTTTTTCCATTTAATTTTAGATGCAATATCCAAAATTAAGAAGATAAAAATCAGAGGTAGACCAACATCACTAGAAATGGTGATGGATGACTGTTATATACTTTTTATGGGCTACAAAAATTTTAGATCAAGATTATATTTATTTCTTTCTCTTCATTCATGCTTCTTGAAATTATCAACACGTTGGATGGAAAATAAATATTATGAAGACATTACGATGGGTCCTTCGAATTTTTAATGGTAAGGCATTGAATCACCACTGTTTACTGTGGTGTGGTCCACTAATATTTGGATATGTTAAATATTTTTAGCAACATCCTAAAATAGGCTGTTTAAACGGATGAACGGATTGGATATAAAAAAAGTGTAATCAAGGTGGGCCCCACGGTAAGGGGAACACTCAGTAAGATGTTATTATCCGGGTAACACCTGATCCGCTAGATATACGGATACCAAATCCGATCCTCTGCTTGCCACAACCACTAAAACAGGGCAAATAGAGGATCCGGATTCTATATATAGACATCACAGCTCCACTGGGTCGTGGATGAAATCCATCTTTACTCCCTGATAGAGAGAAGGCTCTTGTAAGCATCGAGGAAATGAATGATCATATCTTCTCAAATCAACACTAAGAGAGATGGCAATGTCATTCCCCATCTCTTCTCACTCCTTCAGCTGCTTCTCTTTGCTGAGAATCTGACCCTTCAAACTGACCAAACCACCACACAAAACGCGCATTTCTGTCCAACATCACTCCACCTCTCTCTTCTATGAAACTTTCCTTCTCCACCATTTATAACTACCGTTATAAAATCTTTCATCACACCAGGTGGGCCACAATGGACAGATACCACCATCACCACCGTCCAAAGCAAAGGATCGTAGTCCTCATGGGCGCCACCGGCACCGGAAAGTCCCGACTCTCGATCGACATCGCGTCCCGTTTCCCCTCCGAAATCATCAACGCCGATAAGATTCAGCTCTACTCTGGCCTCGACATCACAACTAACAAGATCCCAATGCCAGATCGCCGCGGCGTGCCTCACCACCTCCTCGGAGAGTTCGACCCCGACGACGGCGAGATCTTGCCTGCCGATTACCGCTCGATTGCATCCGATCGGATAAGCCAGATAATTACCCGACGCCGATTGCCTGTCATCGCTGGCGGGTCCAATTCCTTCATCCACGCTTTGCTTTCCGAACATTACGATCCAGAGAAGGATTGTATCGGTCGTAACAGTTTCGGATCGGGGGTATTGCGTTATAACTGCTGCTTCATCTGGGTGCACGTGGCGCGGCACGTGCTAGAAGAGTACTTATCTCGCCGGGTCGACGACATGCTCGATTCTGGCATGTTTGAAGAGCTGGCCGGTTTTTTCAGCTCGAGCGTTACGGTCGGTTCTGAGCCGACAGGGTTATTGAAGGCTATCGGCGTGCCAGAATTCGAACGGTACTTCCAGCGCTACGGAGGGAGTGCGCACAGCGAGGGGGATTTGGGTAGGACCGAGGCTTATGAGGAAGCAGTAGAGGCCATTAAAGAAAACACGTATCAGCTGGCGGAGAGGCAGATACAGAAGATCCAATGGCTGAGATCGACCGGGTGGGATTTGAAGGTCATGGACGCGACGAACGCGTTTCGGGCGGTGCTGGAATCGGATGACGTCAGGTATAGGGAGGCGTGGGAGAAGGATGTGATGAGCCCGAGCATGAAGGTTGTAAAGCAGTTCTTGGATGGTGCGGTGTGCTAACGTGCGCCGTGCTTTTTGGTTTTTTACGGGGTTATCGGTATCGTATCGGTTTCGGCCGGCACCCGCGCTTGGCAGAGGAGGCCTCCGATTTTTCAGAAGCAGGACGCCTTGAGAGAAACGAGAGGTGTTTGGGGAACAGGAGCGGATTAGGTGCGGCCCTTATCGTTGGGCCCACCTTGATATATTATTCGATATCCACGCCGTCCATCCGTTTTTACATATCATTTTAGAATATAAGCTAAAAAATGAAGCAGATCTAATTCTCAGGTGGACCATACCATAGGAAAGAGTGGTGATATATCATTGATGGGCCAAAAAAGTTTTCTATCAATATGATATTTGAATTTTTTTTTTTTTCCTTTTTTCCTTTATCCAGGTTTTATGTGACTTATTGACCATTAAAGGCCAAAAAAGACTTTTTCAATCAATCTGATATTTGATTTTTTATTTTTCTTTTTTTCTTCATGTGAGTTTATCAACATAGCAAATAAAGCCCTTTAATGGTAGAGCGTTGAATCACTACTCTTTCCTTAAATATGGTCCACTCGACATTTGAATTTCTTCTTTTTAAAGCTCATGTCCTTAAAATGATCTGAAAAAACAGATGTACGGTATAGATATAAATTAAATATATCAAGGTGGCCCCACGGAAGGGCCGCACCCAATCCGCTCCGCCCGGCAATTCAATAAATTTAAAAAAAAAAAGAAAAAAAAGAAAAAAAAAAAAAGAGAAAATGTAGAATTTGGGAGTGTTTGGTTTCGCTGTATTTGGTTTTATTTTTTATTTTTTAAAATTTTGGGTAGAGAGTTGTATGCAGGAATAGCTAAATAGTAGTCTGCTGGATGTACATTGGTATCCAACTGAAAACTTTTTGTGTAGTGGGTCCCCTGAAACAATGTTCAAAAGTCGCACTAATTGGCCAATCCAATCCAATCGATGGATTTTTGGTGGTTGAATTTTAACCTTGGTGTATTACTACTGGGCCCCACATGCTCATCCAACCATCCTCATTGTTGCAAAACGGCCCAAAGCCGAGATGGGCACGAAATGCAGGTTATACCTCCCGCGGAGTACGAAACTGGGGAGTTGGCGAGTTATTTGATACTCTAGCAAAGTGCGGTGGTTGATGCGCAGGCCCTCACAATCTGTACTCCTGGCATATGATAAATCAATTTAAACCATTGAAGCAATGGGACCAACCATGGGTAAGTCATTTCCTCAGGGCAGTTGGAATGAAGGACCGTAACCTTGAATAGTTGACAGGAGTTTGTTAAATTCAAACCGTTGACTTTTCGTTATAGACGTCCTCTAATTTAGATAAACCGAATTATTTCAGGTTTTGGTTTATGATCCATCTAAATCAGGGCCCACTATTTAGATGGTTTAAATTCAGTTACTTATATGATACATGTGAAATTTATTCTAAATGGCGTATCAACCATTAAATTCTATCAGAGTATCAGTTTTTATTTTTATTTTCCTGAATCACACTTTGGTGTGAGATTCGAGTTCTTCCGCGTTAGAAATGTGTTTTCGTTGGAAACGGATTGCCTACTGGAAGTGGATTGCGTACTGAGTAACTCAGTACGCTAATCGTACTGAGTAAACTCTGCGGGACCTACCGTCATTCATACATTGTATCAAATCCTTCCATCCGTTTTATCATATAATTGTGGAGCTTTAAACCAAAAATTAATCATATCCAAAGCTTAAGTGGACCGCACCACCTGAAACAGCCTGAATTGAATTCTACCGTTGAGAGGTTCTTGGCCCCCCCAAGAAGTCTTGGATCAGGTTGACATTTGTTTTTTCCCTTCATCCATGTCTATGTCTGTGTGATCTTATGAACAATTTGGATGACAAAAAAATTACAGGGGGGCTTAGAAAAGTTTCAACGGTGGAAATCAATGCTTCCACCGTTTCCTTTGGTATGGTGTACTTGAGATTTTGATATACTTCAATTTTGGGTTCAACATTTAAAATGATCTGCAAAAACGGATGGACGGTGTGGATAAACCACATGAGTTCACAGTGGGCCCAACAGAGTTTACTCAGTACGATAAGAGTGTACCGACTAACTCAGTACGCAATCCGATTTCTTGGCTACTCCCCTGCCACCTGCCAGTGGCTGGTGGTCGGTGCTCTGTGGACCCCACCATGATTTATTTGTTTCATCCATTATGTCCATGTATTTTTCTAGATCCTTTTAGGTTATTAGACAAAAAATGAGGTATATACCAATCTCGAGTGGACCACATTACAGGAAACAGTGTTGAATGAACGTCGACCATGAAAAACAAATTGGGGGCCATAAAAGTTTTGGATCAAGCCTATATTTATTTTTTCCCTTCATCTAGGTATCTATGACTTAATCAAAATATTGGATGTCAAAAAAAAAGTACAGTGGGCCTTAGGATGATTTTAATGGTGGATATCCAATCACTATTGTTTTCCTGTGGTGAGGTCCACCTGAGATTTATATCCCTCTCATTTTTGGTATCAAGCCCTAAAATGATCTGTAAAAATGGATGAACGTCATGGATGAAACCCATGCATCATTGTGGGGCCCACAGAGCGCCGACCACCAGCCACCGGGCTGGTGTCAGGGGAATAGCCAATCCGTTTCCGTTTTCGTTTTAATTTCTAAATTCCTGTTCGCTAAAATGTGCGTTCATCACAACTCAATAGAAGATGGTAACTCATCAACTGGCCCTGACTATAGAAATTGTGGGCCCTGTTTTTGAAAGGAAAAAATGGTCCAACTGCACTGATTACGGATTAGACTTTTATAACCGTCCGTTTGTGTCGGTAAAATGAGTTTCTAGCAAAAAGGTCAATACATGGTCGGAATTCAACCACCAAAATCAGAGTGGAAGTCTCTCCATCAGTTTGATTTTTCCATCAATGTGATGCATGGAGAAATGGGGCCATGGTTTAGTCGAATCTTGATTGACTATCCTGGCTGTTCAATATTGGTGGCCATGACACGGACTGCTGGAAAAAAATTGGTCAATAGTTGGAATTTCACAGACCAAAGTATAATCTAGATGGTCCAATCAGTTGATTTTTCCACGTCGGGCCCATGATTTAGACTGTTTTTTTTTTTTTATCAGAATATCCTGGCTGTTCAATTGGTGGCGATAAAATGGGTTGCTAGAAAAATGATCACTGGTCCAAATTCAAGCGTCGAGATCAACCCATCATTTAGATTTTCCCACCTATTGGAGGCTATGACTCAGACGGTGTTGATTGAGTTGCAAGTTTGTGTCACGTGTATGGTGGATGATGAGCCGCTAAAATTCTATTAGTTGTAACAAATAGAGGTTGTAGGCTTGTAGCGATTAAATACATCAATTATAGCTTTTTATTTTTATTTACAAAACCGTATTGGGATGGTGCAGTAGAATGCACGCCAAATGTGGGGAGCATGCATGCGTGAGTGCATGCGTAGGAATTGTAGCAAAAGATAAATGATCCCACGGTGTCTGTCTTTTCTCGTAGTCCCCCCAAATGGCTGCTACTATGCCAGAGTCCAGATGTACATTTGTCTTCAACTCAGCTCCTAATCATGCACCCACGTCTATATATATATATATGCCCTACCGTGATGTGTCTCGAGCATCCAAAATTCAGGTGGGTCCACCAAGTACTTTTATATGTTTTAAATGCATCTTCACATGGTTTTAGATGGTATGGCCCACCTGAGTTAAGTATACAGCTGAATCTTGGAATATCCCAAACTTAAAGGGGACCGATCAAATACATGGTGTTGATTTTCGACACACATCATGGTAGGGCCCACACATACCCCTTGGAGAGAGAGAGAGAGAGAGAGAGAGAGAGAGAGAGCCCGTGTGCAACCATAGGGCCCGAAATTCGTGGTTTTAGAACAATTGTAAACATCGTATCTGTGGATGCATGGGTTTTTTCTTTTAGGCCCGAAATTAGTGGTTTTAGAACAATTGTAAACATCGTATCTGTGGATGCATGGGTTTTTTCTTTTCTCTTGAAAATTTCAGTCGTATTACATATTCAAAAAGTATGAATAACCATACATAAAGAAAGGTGATGATAAAAGAGTGCTTAAAAAGTCAGTGAATGAATAAATAAATGAGATTTAAAATCAACTGCAATTGATCGACCAGCTTAAACAGATGATATTCCTCCATCCGAATGTTTGCTTACGGTTTGGTAATGATGGTGGGACATTTTTTTCCCTTTTGATTTGTCTCCGCGACATTGATTAAGAGAGGGTAAATTCATCTAAAAAACAAGACTGAATTCATTATAAAAATATACTTACTTTCTTTCATTTTTTAAAGTTCTTGTAGCCTGCACCAACCTGTCTTTTTTTCTGCGTGTAGCGTGCACAAAACACCGTGCCGCAGAGACTCTATCAAGCCACCCTGATTATTGCATGACATTCTCCTAGTGCATCGGGATGGCTATCTCATGCTTGCACGTTGTTCGGGTCTATGCACATTGTATTTGTGATCCTTTACCCATCGTCCCAATTTTTATTTTATAAACAAGGAAAAGGCATTTTGAAGCCTAATTTTTTAACTTTACATGGTACCAGAGTAGAGTTTTCAAAACTCTCTGTCTAGTGTCTACTACACTAGCGACAACTATCATTACTGGAGGCAGGAATCACCACAGGTAGTGATAGTGAATGCTGTCGAGGGTAAGACCATCTTCTTCAACCTCTGCCTTCGCTGCTAGTATCGCCCCCTTCCACCTCTACCATTATTGTCCCTCTTCCACCATTGCCATTAACAACAACTGCAGCCACCGCCACTACATCTAGGGGTAGTAGCCACCATCACCACCACCAATGGCAACATCTGTTACTGTGATGAGGTTACTCAGATTTTATAAAAGAGAATCTAAAGAAAAAGTTGTGGCTTTTGGTGATTGTTGGTGATCATTCATTTGTGAATGGTGGTGCCTCTTGGTAAAGGAAGCATTATTTGAATTTAAAATGGTGGAGGGATGCCATTGTTGAAAAGACACCACCATTGTTGAAAAGATACCATGGAAGAAGATGTCTTTTCATGAAAATTAAGGGTCTTAAAGCATCTCTTGTGATTTTATATAAACCCATCTTCGGGTCAATACGAAAATCACAATTCCAACAATCTCCTCTCCATCTTTTTCTTCTTCTCCATTTTCGATTTTAGATGGTTTTTGAAAAGTTACATTTTTCAAGCGCTAAATTACAAACAGTTTTTTAGGTAGTAAATTGCAAACAGTTTTCAGGGGGTAAATTGTAACAGCACAGAAGTAAGGGGTGTACGTTGTAAAAGTGTGTTTGGTGTGTGGTTTTTCGATTTTGCAGGCCGAAACCCATATTTCTCTGGTCTTAGAGAAGATGCTTATTATATCTTGGAGGTGGATTTGCTGTAACCCTTTTGGAAATTGGTTTAATCACTAGTAGGGTGTGAATATCGCCTTAAAGATAATGACATCACAACTCCCCTTAAGTTTATCTTTACGTAATTAATTTTCTATCTTTCCACCTCAACTATAATAATTTTAAGGCGATATTATGACATCTTCTATGGGACATCCTGACTTTGTTTGAATTACACCGTTCGATGGCAATCGAGGGTGCATCTCTTCCTCACATCACTCGAGTTGGATCATGTGCTCACTCAAGATCCTCTTTCACCACCATCTAACGATGATACTGCAAAATAAATTCTAAAGTGATGAGATTGGGAGCGTAATAATTACCTATGCAAATGAGAATTCAAAATGTTGGAAGAAAAACCTGTACTTGATCCAGTACATAAGTGACAGGTCATCATACAAAAGATTATTACCGATAGCACTAATATTGATGAATCCTTCTAAGTATCTACCATTATGGCTAAACTTCCGCCTAAATGGAAGGATAGTGGAAAACCATTGAAACGGAAAAAAGATAAAATGTCTATAGAGGACCTCCTAATGTTTCTTTGAATAGAAGAAGAATCTATACTCCATGACAAAAAGGAAGAACAACAGGAGACCCTATGTAATGCTAACATAGTCGAGAATAGTGTGAATCAAGAATTAGAGAAGCCACCTTTCAAGAAAGATAATAGACTTAAACCTAATAATTAAGGGTTAAAAAATAATACATCCAAGAAGGGACCATGCTTCTTTTTCAAAATTCTTGGTCACTTTAAGAAAGGCTATCGAAAATATAAAAAGAAAATGCAATAAAAGAAACAACAAGTCAATATGACGAAAGACATGAGTCTGATAATTATAGTTTCTAAAGTTAATATGGTAAATGAAGATGTTGAATGGTAGGTAGATTCTGGTGTTACTAGAGATGTTCGTAGAAATTACAACATGTTCAATTCCTACGAAATAGTCTGGGATAATCAAGAACTATATATGGGGAATGTCTCTACATCCAAGGTTGTAGGAAAATGGATGGTATGTCTTAATCAAACTTTTGAAAAAGTCTTTACTCTTAACGATGTCCTGCATGTACCGGATATTAAGAAGAATCTGATATCAACTAGTATACTGACTAAGTTTGAATTCATACTCCTATTTGAAATCGATTAACTGATTGCGTTTAAAAATGGGATATATGTATGGAAGGGTTATGTATCCAATGAAAATGTTTGAATTAAGACTTATAAATGAAAAATTTTCTTCCGTTTATATTATTTGATTCACACGATGTTAACATAATATGTTTAATCTTAATTTAATTCATAAGTATACAAAACCTAATGACAAATGTAGTATTTATGTAAATCTAAAATAACTAGAAAACTATTTCCTAGGGTTGAAAGAGAATCACAACTCATATACTTAGTTCATAGTGATGTATGCGACATGAGTGGCTAAATAACAAGAGGGAGAAAGAGGTATTTCATAACTTTTATAGATGATTTCTCCAATTATACCCTAGTATACATATTGAAGAATAAAGATGAAGCATTATAATAATTTAAGATATATAAAGTAGAAGTAGAAAACTATTTAAACCGAAAGATTAAAATCCTAAAGTCGAACAGGGGAGGAGAATGTATATCCTTAGAATTCTCATACTTTTGCAAAATTCATTGTATAATTCACCAAATTACATATCCATATTCACCCAAAAAAAAATGAGATAGTAAAATGGAAAAACATATCTCTCATAGATATGGTAAATTTTATGCTCAATAATGCATGTTTAAGTTCAGGATTCTGGGGAGAAGCCCTTTTGACTTCCTATTATATCTTTAATTGGATACTTCACTCTAAGACTTATAGACTTCATATGAACTATGGAAGAATAGGATTCCTAACATCTTGTACTTCAAGATATGATGTTATAGAGCCTTAGTTCGACTTACTAAGTTTTAAAAACCCAAGATATGGTTGAGATCTCTTAAGTGCATTTTCATTAGAGATGCACAAAATAGTAAGGCTTATATAAGTTTCTAGTTGTAGAATCTAATCATGCAATCTCGGTAAACACTATAATAGAATCTAGAGATGATGAGTTTTATGAAAACTCATTCTCTTCTATAACTAGAAAAGAGACAAGATCTCAAGATCCTAGTACAAACAGTTCTCTAATACCTCAAGATATCAACAATCTTAATAAAAAAGACATAGAACCTAGAAGGACTAAGATGATTAGAACAGGTACATCTTTTGGAACCGATTTCTACCTTTTTTTAATAGAAGGAGATAAATAAAACATAACAGAGGAAACTATGTTGGTTTGTAACATAGAAAATGATCCAATAACAATAAATGATGCCCTTAGATCTTAGGATGCTTCTTTTTGGAAGGAATATATAAACGATGAGATGTATTATATATTAGAAAATAGAACATGGAAACTTATGGATCTGTCCCCAGGATCAAAACCAATAAGCTATAAATGGATTTTCAAAAGAAAACTAAGATCAGATGGAATTACAAAAAAGTTTAAGGCCAGATTAGTAGCTGGAGGATTTACACAAAAAGAATATATTGATTTTTTCGATACCTTTGCTCCAATAGTAAGGATATCAACCATCCGAATTTTAGTTGTTCTAGCATCCATCTGTAAGTTAGAAATCCATCAGATGGATGTGAAAACAGCTTTTCTAAATGGTGACCTCGATGAAGAGGTTTATATGGAGCAACCAGAAGATTTTATAGTTCCAGGATAGGAAAATAAAGTGTGTAAATTGATCAAGTCGTTATATGGACTTAAACAAGCACCTAAGCAATGACATAAAAATTTTGATAAAGTAATCACCTCGTATGGCTTTAAGATTAATGAATCTGATAAATTTATATATTCGAAATTCTCTAATAACAAATGAGTAATTTTATGTCTTTACGTAGATGATATGTTAATCTTTGGTACATATTTAGAAGTTATAAATAACACTAAAAGATTCTTATCATCTAGTTTTGACATGAAGGATATAAGCGAAGCTAATGTGATTTTTGGTACTAAGTTATTAAGAAACAATGATGGTATACCTCTATCTTAATTACATTATATTGAAAGGATACTTATAAAGTTTTATCACTATGATAAGAATCCAATTTCTACTTATTTTGATTCTAATATCAAGTTAATTAAAAATGAAGGTTGTAGTGTATATCAGTTAAAGTATTTCAAGGTGATTACACTACCAAAAAATCGAGCAAAGGGCATGGACTTTGAAAGTTTTTGGCTACAGATTAAATTTGTAGCAATTTAGCTACAGATTTAATCCGTAGCTAAAGCCTAATTGACTGTAGCTAAAACGTACCTCTTCACAATAACCTTGATGGTGCTTAAGGGGCTCCATGGGGCCCATTAGAATATATGTGTTTAATCTAAGCTGCCCATCAATTCTAATATATAATTTCAGTGGATGTGCCCAAAAATTATATAGATTAAAGGTCAAAGTGGACCACACCATAAGAAATAATAAAAATTAAATTTTTATTATTAATATGTTGTGTGGTATTCTTACAGCTTCGATTTGACTGATTTTTACATCAACACTTAAAATAATGTTTTAAAATTAATGGACGGAGTGGATAAATAAAATACATCACGGTGGGCCCCATGGTCATAATACCTAAAGTCCAAATGGGTAGTCCGTTAGCGCCCCTGCCAAAATGAAATGCGCCCTCCCAAAATGAAACGCGCCCCTCCCAAATCTTCTGCCCTTTTCTCCCGTCCCTCGCCCTCTCTCGATCTCCTGCTCTCCCTCACCCTCTCCCTGTCTCTTGGCCGCATTCCCCTTTCTCTGTTTCCCAACCTCTCTCTCTCTCTCTCTCTCTCTCTCTCTCTCTTACTAGGGTTTTCAAAACCCACTTTCACTGCAAGAAGGAGAAGAAGGAGAAGGAGAAATCTGTTTCTGAAATCTGAAATCCCCTTTCATCGCAAACAGTTAATCTCTCTCTCTCTCTGTTTTTGAAATCTGTTGCCTTGAGAAGGAGAAATCTCTATCCATCATATCCTTTCGACGACTCCACATGTTTTCACAACAGGTATACTAGTGGCTGCTAAGTTGAGTTCCGCCCTTTCTTCTAAAAATCACCCGTGGTTTCTTTGCCAAACATTTAAATTGATAAAACATGTTGGTGTGGATGTTAAAGTTCTAGGTTGGCAGAATACTCGTGAAAGTGTAGATGACATATCGGTAACATTGGCAACCATTACCACTGAGTTGGATGTTGGGGTCCTATATCGTGGCCTAGACCAGGGAAATAAACATTGCCTAGTTTCAGTGGTATGTTCAGATGAAACTTATAATTTACTTCCGTTTAAGTATTGATTTTGTATTTTGCAATTTTTTGCTACAATTAACAAAGATTTTTTTGTTTGTTTGTTGTTAATTTGTATTTGGGTAATAATTATCGGCCCCATGCTAAGTTGAACTGAAATGTGTTTCTCTTCGTCAATCCTATTCTCAGCAATCTTATGCAGAACACCTACCTTAGGATGGCTAGCATCACCTCTTTTGCTCCTTGGGTGAATGCTAATTATGCTAAACGCTGGTGCCCTACATGTAACAGTGTGGCATGTCTGAGAGATGTTGTACATTCATAAGGGTTGACTCCTGCTTGAGTGTAATTCTAGCCTAAAAGCAGGTTGGTGATGAATTGATCTAGTGATCAAGTGTGCTTGATGTCAGTGAATGTGGACTTAGACGTCTATTTCTTAGATGTCTGACCTACTGAATGAGAGTGACTAGACTCATTTTTGGGCCAAGGATCCTACCTAATGAACATAGTAGTTCTTAACATATTATAATTCATCATCTTCACCATTGTCATCATCAGATCTTGTCCCAATCCTTCATTCCCTATGAGTATTATAATTTGTCATAATGCTTCTTTGACTATTATAATGTGCAATCCTTCAATCCCTATGAATGGCAACTGATCATGTTGCCTTCAATCCTTCAATCCCTATGCATTCTTTCAATCCTTCAATTCGCATTCCCCTTTCTCTGTTTCTAAAATCTAAAAGTTTGGACTCATATTTGATAGTTATGTCTTGGTTGGTGCTGAAAATGCTTTGTGGGCTCTACCATAATGTACGAGTATGTGGGCCATTCATTTTTCCAGCTCATTTTAGGGCATGAGCTCAAAAGTCAGGAAGAGCCAAATCTCAGGTGGACCACACCATAGGAAACTGTGGTGATTGAATGACCACCATTAAATACTTCCTAAGGTCCAGTGTAATGTTTATTTGCTATCCAACATGTTGATTTATGTTATACTGATCTGGATGAAGGGAAAACATAAATATCATCTTAATCCAAAATTTTATTGCCCTAATAAGTTCTTAACAGTGGGTGTTCAATTACCATCTTTCCTTTGGTGTGGTCTACTTGAGATTTGAATTTACCTCATTTTTTGACAATTAGCTCAAAAAATGGATCGACAGTATGAATAAAACACATATTGTGGTGGGGCCATAGAGCACTAACCAGTATCGATAATGGCAAGTTCACTACAAAATCTAGATGGTTGATGCGAATGTTAATAGGTTCAAATCTAACCATGTGTCGCATGGAAAGGTTCCCTTGCATTTATCCAGTTAAATCCGAGTTAATTACATCACATGTATAATTTACAAGTGCATGCTTGAGTTAAATATATGGTACTAGTAAAAGGGGATTGATTTTGGTGCCCACAGTAACATTTGTGTAGCACCCAAATAAAAAATCCACTGAAGCCCATGAAGATGGAACGTGCTGATCCAAAACTCACATGGGCCACTCCATATGCAACAATGTGAAAGTATGTTCCAACCTTTAAATTCTAGTGGTTCGGCCCACTTATGTTTTGATAGGCGTTATTTATGGATATTCCTTTATATCAGTTAGGAACATTTTACTGATGGGTTGGATGTCCTACACACACTATATTGGGTCACTATTAAGAACCTAGCCAATACACCAAAAGCCTTTGGAATGATGAAACGCATAAGCTAGTCTATTAAATCAAGGACCCTTTCTTCATAATAAAATCAGGTGGAATGTAGCTGTCAGCAAGATTTCTTTGTAACAACATTGAGTGAGAGCACACCACTTATAACTTTGTTGCTATAAAAAACTCACATATAAACTTCATTAATTCATTAAAGGAGGTATTTGAATCTATATATTCTTTTCCATGAACTTGTTTTTTTCCTAAGTCTTGTTTCATCTGTAATTGTTTGATGCTCTTCAAAAAAAAGAAAAAAGAAAAAAAAAAGTCTGTGTCATAGAAATCAAGTGATGTTCTATCTGTCTATTTTATATTCCTTAAAGTTAGATTTTTGAACATTGTTATAGAAATCAAGTGATGTTCTATCTGTCTATTTTTGTAAAATAAGATTTTTCTTTTTCTTTTTTTCTTTCTTTCTTGAATTTATTAAGAGAGTGCCGAACAAGGGCATGTTTGTCTGTTTGGATGTATAGGGGCTGAAAAAAGCACCGGGAGGGTGAAAAGAGTAGGGGCTTGTGTTTTTTTTTTTCTTTTTTAAATATTGAATGAATTTTGTACTCTATATTTGAACTTATTATAGTCTTAGGCTCCATTTGGTCATCACACTAGTATTTATGAATACATTTTTTTTTCTTCAAACAAAATGGAGCCTAAGCCCTTTTTTCACTCCACCAATGTAACTCCTTGCATTGCCGATCCCAAGCCCGGGTAAAGGAAGAGGGAGAATGGCTTTAGAATGAGATTGTTAATTATGGAGGAGATCCTGAAAGTGCAGTGAGTATCTCTTGTTTTATGATTTTACTTGTACATTTCCGTATTGATTGCTCATGCATGACGGGTATGCGCATTCTTTCAGGTGGATGTTGTATGTGGGAGGATTGGAGCTATATATTTCAGATTCAAGCATATGTTGTTGTCATACATTTAGATCAATTCTTCTATGTTCGGGTGCATGGCGATTGGATCTGAAAATTTGAGATTTTCATTCATTTATTTCATGGCTTTCGGTAAGATCTTCTTTAATTGTTAATTTATTTAATTTGAATAGAAGAAGAAACTTTCCTTTCAACATTGGGGTCTTGGGTTTGAGCCCAACTTCAGTTTACCCTCCTAAAAAAAGAAAAAAAGAATTACTATGAAATGTCGAGTCAAAATTATTTACATTTGGGTAGATTTCTTTAATTGATCCAAACCAGTGATGCTATGGCTCCATTGTGGCTGATCTATGCACCAAAACCTCCCAGGTAGGGAAATCCTAAACCTACAATTGGTATTTTTGGCTAGAAAAATATACAACTAGTAAAGAAAATACAACAAAGATCCACATTCAGGATACATGGATCTTCCAACATGGTGGGTTTTTAGTGCATGTGTAACCCATGGTTGAGACCATCATGTCAATGGTTTGGATTGCTGAACCATCAGTCTTACTTGTATTGATAGGGGTAAGATCACTTCATATAAATGCTCCATGCGGGATCTTAATACAAAACATTCACATTACAACTATAGACAACACTAAACCATCCATGTAGTTGCATCTTTAATATCAATCACCATGGGACACCATATATTGATTTTTCTGTATTGCTTGTCAAAACCAGTTTTGAAATAATCATTGTAATTCATAAGGAGGTGGCATCGTAGGACAATCTGAAATAACACATGGAAGCTCTAGAGAAGGTGAGTCTTTCTTGCACGGCTATCTGATTTTCCTGTTATTGGTGCATATATATATATATATATATATATATATATATATATATATATATATATATATTTCAATTTCCACTCTATATTTGAAGATATATTGTTGGTAAAACTGTTTTTTTGTTTATGTTTCTCTATTTCTTTCAATCCCATGCCATTGTATTGTCTAGATTAGACGTCTATTTGGAATTTCTTGATTTGTAGTTGACTGGATGCACTCCTCCATAATTGCAGGTGGAATAATAATAGCTTTCAGTGTTGTTCCTATCCCACTTGCTGTATGAAGTAGAAAAATGGGTAAATAGGATCCTGCTTGATGCAGTTCTTGCTTCACACTCTCCCCCCAATTGCAAGGCAGATTGGTTCTTCATTCTGAGTATCTTGGACTCAGGGAACCAAATTGCAATATATTACTTTCAAGTTGGACTTGTGTGAAACTTAACCGCAACTTGATGGATACTCATGCATCATGAGTCATGACTATTAGGAAACATCTTAAAACTTTTTATATTCTCTTGATTAAACTGAACTTGTCAATATTCTCTTTTGTAATGATCTCCTATTAACCAGTTTGTAAATAACTTCCGTGAGAAATCATCCCACGTATTGTGTGCATGACATCCAGCCCATTCATCAGATGTGTTACCTCATGAAACCTCTAGGCCTAAAAATTAGCTTGATTCAAAATTTAGGTGAGCCACAACAAAGGGAACCAGAGCGAGAGGGCACCCTGCCCTTGATTTTCACTGGGGCCCAAATAAGTTGTAAAACAGCCTGATTTTTTACATGACCCTTCATCCAAGCCAGATGAAAGGTACACATGTGATTAGTTCTTGAAGGGTTCTCACATGTTCTCATGAAAACTGGTTTGTAGGAGAAAATTTTCCTCTAAACATAGTTTAAAATATGAACTATCATCTTTTTACGTCTTCCCCCACCCTAACTTCTACTGTAGAACTAAGTGCTATTTGTTGATGAAAATTTGATTTTCATACCTGGAATCATGAAACTTAGAATACTTTAAATAATTCAGGTCTCTTCCTTGTACCTGTAAGGCCACATTCTTCTGGGTTCCTATAGGTAGCTAGTAGCCAATCATGGTTTACTTCCAATCCTGGACAGATTCTGTCATGACTGTTTTTAGCATTTTCATTTTCTAATTTTCCTATGGTTGAATAATGCAACTAAGCAATTTCTACGTTATGGAAGCTGAAGTTTTGATCAAGTTGTCAAACTTGCTAGAATACTTGGTTTCTTAGAGGAATGCCAAGAAGACAGGAAGATGTATTCATTTTAGAAGATTGTAATGTGTTTCATTGAGAAGCTTGAAACACATTGTAAAAACCCATTTTGTGGAATAGTGAAAAGGAAAAAAGAAAATTGGTTGGTAATTATGACTAATTTGCTTGATGCAATTAGGTGGTTTAACAATGGATCCTATGCTTGGAGATTAACCAGTCTGTTTGACGAGAGGTTTGATATTCATGCTAGAGTTTGGGTTAGAATGTTGTCGGATATATAATTAAAGGCTATCATTGGGTTAGAATGTTGTCGGATAGACAACACTAAACAGCAATTTAATGCCTTGTAGCCATGTCAGGGCTGTCCCATGTGACGATTTATCCCATGAGACCGCAGGTTGGTTTCCCTTTACATTTGTAAACTCAACGACATGAATTCCCCTATGTGCATTTTTTTAGACGGTTTATGATAGTCGATGCCTTTTTATGTCAGCTGATTGCAAAAGCTTCTTATGTAATACATATTTGAAAAACTCTTTTGCAGGTACTACAGGCTATATCAAAGGCTCTCGATGATCCAAAGAGGCCCGTTCACCAGGAAGTTGCTAGATGCCATCAAGCATGGTTTGATTTCATTTATAAGCACATCAATCATCTAATATTTCTTTCTTCAAGTCAGTGGGTATGACACTTTATGATCTTTCACAACAAGGCATCAACTGCATTAAGAAGCCTTCATTTTTAAGGGGCACAACGTCGTTACTTGTTTGTTTAAGAAAAAAAAGGCCAGTTCTACTGGAAGAAATATAGAAGACTAACCCATATGTGCCTTTGTCAAACTACAAATGAGTGGGTAAGCTTTTGTATTCTCAGAAGACATCCATCATATATGGGATATCCCAATATTGGAGATGATCAATATTATCTTACCAATGGCAGCTATGTGAAACCTCTGACAAGTAAAACACCAAAAGGTATGTGAATTTGAGAGCCTAAAATGCCCTATTTTTCCTCTAGAATTTGCTAGACTTTTTATGGGCTTGTTGAGCATGAGAGAAACAAATCATGTTATTTATTATTATTATTATTATTTTTTTATAAATTTTATCGTGGGTAGTTGCAAATGAAACTACAATTTCAAATGGGTAGTTGCCTATTCATGAAGAAAAGGCCTTTACAAGTTAGATGCAACTCTCAGAATGTTGGTATGTTTGGTATCTTCTTCTATTTTAGCATTTTTTTGTAGAGTTATAGATAATACAAGTTTTTCCACCTTCAATTGCAGAAAAGAAGCTGTAAATCTATGGATAATGGGATGGGTGTTTGGATGAGATGATTGGCATTTTGTTTCTAGATCTCTTGAAGATTCAAAAAGGCTGCAAATTTTAACGTTTTCATTAGAGCTGTTGGAGGTACTCATTTTCTTACATGCATATCTGACTTCCCTCCTATTTTCTTGCGGTTAACATGAAATTCTTGTTGAAACTTCATTTGAAATTTGGTAAACAGAATTTCAGTTTGCTATTTTGGTTTACCCCAAGAATTAAAACATAACAGTAGAAGTGATGTGAGAGAGTAAGGAAGCTAAGTTGCCAATTCTATTCATATAGGTGAGTCATGACTCGACTCAGGGCGAACGAGTTGATCCTAGCCAGATCTTCTAACAATGTTTCGGGCATTCCACGTCAGAGCTTTTCTAAGCTGACATGCATGTGCAAGTCAGCTAGTGCATGCACCTCCATATATGCTAGCTTGGCACACAGGTAAAATATCCAAGCCCCACTCATCATGTGGATCTCACTACATAGATGCTACTGGTGAAAGATAAAGGCGGTTTGCTCAGTAGTTGTGCCATGATATTAGAAATAAGTGGATGTGTTAAAAAACTTCAGATATGTCTTTTATAGCTATAGATTCGCTCAGTTGATTGTGGCCCGACTAGAGGATTGACCTGATTCTTGGGATACGGAATCTATAGTTTACCCTTCTGATGGATGGCTTGGATATTACACCTATCTGCCATGCCGGCATGTGGTAGTGTGTACATTAGCTCACTTGTACATGCATGTGAGCTTAGCAAACCTCTTTCCCTTCCTCAGGTGGGCTCTACCAAGAAGGCGCACATTTCTAGCAGGTGGTGAACTTGCTTCTGAACATCATTAGATTATTTTCTAATGGTGATCTTTTCTCTATACAACGTGATACACTGTATACCCTAGAAACTATCTAGAACTCGAGGCATTGCCACTAATCACCGACATGTCCTACTTGTAATTGACAAGTAAATGGAGATTTTCTTTTTATGATGGTTAGCTCTGCTTGCACATTTTTTAGGTCATAGATACTCATGTTCAGTATCTATTCCACTTGGGAAGTGGGTACTTGTGGCTAC
Source organism: Magnolia sinica (assembly GCF_029962835.1). NCBI lineage: Eukaryota > Viridiplantae > Streptophyta > Magnoliopsida > Magnoliales > Magnoliaceae > Magnolia > Magnolia sinica. The sequence continues at coordinate 130,316,925 of NC_080574.1, read as the reverse complement.
CAATGGTCCTTACGAAAATCGTCAAGACGTTTATTTTGGCCCTACAAACCATATGGTGAGACCATTCCTTTTGTGTCAATTTCATTCCTCTTTGAGTTTTTATTAATTCATTAAGCGAAAAAAGAAAATGGTCATACATGATGTACTTCTTTCACTTTGTCTTTTTTCAGGGTGAAGTCGAGTAAATTTCTCTAATGAAGCCAAAGGCCAGGATGAAGGATGTACCTGGCCATATACGAGTGCACACAGACTCACCAAGATTTGTATTTTCAGCATTATTTAAATGAAGGATTATAATTGAATGAATGAATGAATGATTGTAATTGATTGTAATTGATTGAATGAAGGATTATAATTGAATGAATGAATGATTGTAATTAAATGAATGAATGATTATGCGTGTGGTAATTGAATGAACAAATGATTGTAATTGAATGAATGAATGATTATATAGGTAGTAATTGAATGAATGAACGAGTGATTATAATTTTTTTTTGTTAATGTAGCCAATAGCTATAGATATTAACTGTAGCTGTTATAAAATTCGGTATATTGCTACGGATCCAACACTACTTTTAGCTACCAATAATATCCGTAGCTGTACGTGCTTTTGGCTATAGAAATATTTGCTATAGATTATATTCGTAGCTATTTTAAGATATGGCTATGGATTAAATCTATAGCTATAGGTTTTAGACCTACTGGCTCGGCACCTACGACGACGGTTGTGCTACGGATTTAATCCGTAGCCATAGGTCTATGGCTACGGATTAAATCCGTAGCCTTTTTCCATTTTTCTAGTAGTGTTGGCAATCTTATTTATGTTATGATTTCTACTCGACCTGATATTACTTTTGCAGTAGATAAATTGAGTAAGTTTATAAGTAATACAAGTTTAAATAATTAGAATGTTGTCTCTAGAGTATTCATATACTTGAGAAAAATAATTAAATATGGTTTACATTTTTCTGATTACCCTAGCTTTCTTGAAGGGTATAGTGATCAAGTTGGGTAACTGATTCTAATGAATCCAAGTCTACTAGTGGATAGATTTTTACACTTGGAGGAACTACCATTTCTTGGGGATCCAAGAAGTAAACTTGTATATCTTACTCTACCATGGAATTTGAATTAATAGCTTTGGCAGCTAGTAGTAAAGAGACATAATGGTTAAGAAACCTTTTATTAGAAATGTCATTATTGGTAAGGCCTTTGCCACCAATCTCTATCTACTGTGATAGTAAAGTGACACTGTTAAAGGCATATAATAAGATTTATAATGGAGAATCTAGACATATCAGTCTAAGGCATATTTTTGTGCGGTAACTACTTGGTGATGGTGTTATAACAATACAGTATGTATGATCTATTCAGAATCTAGTGGACCCTTTCACCAAATGACTGGCAAGGGATCTTGTCAGACACCAGATGAGGGAAACCCAACCTAAGTTAATAGGTTCAATAGGCAAAGTACCTTGCGGGAAGTATCTGAAGCATTACTGTACAATTTCTATATGTCTCATTCCTATATGTATGTATAGTGCTGGGTACCTATAATGATGAAAATGAGGACGAGCAACTGTTATTAATGAATCATTTCAAGGTGTTATTATTACAGGGGCATTCATAAGGACTTACCCATATGAGTATTGGAAGTGGGGTCATTTCTTGATGTTCAAGAGTTTTAGGTACTCTCATGAACTTATGAATATAAGACAAAGCATAAGGCCATTAATGTGCTATAATTTTAGAACACATGGCAATTGAAATATATGTGTGTATGACATGTCCGGTTATGTCATATAGAATACTTAGTTCAAGCCACAGTCACTAAGGATTCTGATACAACTTTGATTTGTTTACACTAAGTGAAGGTTTAAATTTATAAGACACCTTCTCCTATGCACATATTTTCCTTACATACCCTGACCTCTGTATTTTGAAAAATAGTAAGGGATTGTTGGGTTTTTTCAAAATATTTTTGTTTTATAAAAGAGAATTTAGAGAAAGAGTTGTAGCTTTTAGTTATTGTTAGTGACCATTCATTTATAAATGGTGGTGCCTCTTGGTAAATGAAGCATCATTTAAATTTGAAATGGTAGAGGGATACCATTGTTGAAAAAACATCATGGAAGAAGATGTCTTTTCATTAAAAGGGTCTTAAAGCATGTCTTGTGATTCTATATAAACCCATCTTTGGGTCAATTCGAAAATCACAATTCCAACAATCTCCTCTCCATCTTCTTCTTTTTCTCCATTTTCAGTTTTCGATGTTTTTTTAAATGTTACAGTTTTCAGGCACTAAACTGCAAATAAATTTTCAAGCAGTAAATTACAAATAGTTTTCAGGGGTAAATTATAACAACACAGAAAGTTAGGGTGTACGCTGTAAAATTGTGTTCGAGGTGTGATTTTTTATTTTTTTAAAAAAAGTTTTGCAGGTCGAAACCTACATTTCTCTGGTCTTGGAGAAGAAACTTATTGAATCCTGAAGGCGGATTTGTTGTAACCTTCTTGCAAATTAGTTTAATCACCAATAAGCTACGAATATTGCCTTAAAGATAGTAACATCATAACGTGCCTTGAGCCTATATTTAAGTGATTAATTTTCTATCTTTCCGCCTCAACCCTAACAGTTTATGATGGTTTAGTTTTTTAAAGTTGTAAGTATATTATCATTCCTTCTCATTCCATCATGCATAGTTAGAAGGATAGCTTCATTGAGTCATTAGATGGTCACAATTATCATATTTGGTCACAATATATGAAAATTTATGTTCAAAGAAAATAGAAGCTTCATGTTATCTCTAAAAGTAAAATGGCTCTATTAGTTGGAGACTCATCTCATAAGGCCGAATAGCAATGTGATAATTTCATTATCATGGGCTAATTGTTTTATTCTATATAGCTTGATATTAATGGGTAATTAATTATGTGTTTGACATCCCAACAAATTTGGGACATTATTGTGGAGATGTTCATCGATCGATCTTGCTCAAGTATATCAACTGCATAGAGAAATCATGAACATGTGCCAAGGAGAATTTATAGTAGATGAGTATCACATTTCACTTTGTTATCAATTATAAGAACTTAATCACTCCATGCCACAATCCATCCTTGCTAGAGACACACCAGTGACATGAAAATTTATATATTTTTGAGTTCCCGGGTAGACTCAATGATGACTTTGAACCTCGGAGAGTTTAGGTTTTAGGAAAAGAGTCACTTCGCTCTCTAGAGGCCATTTATATTTTATATTTGGAGTGAAGCAGATAGATGTGCTTCCTTGATATATAGTATTTATTGTGAGAGATTTGCCTTTATAGTTGGCTATAAGTCGAGTGGGGGAGGATACACAGTTAAAGGCCGAACTAGTACACATAGAAATTGTTGATCTGGTGCCTTTAATTTGTTGCTAAAATAGGGTTTTCGATTCAATCAACAGCTTGGTCGATTTGATTGAAAAAATTCAGAAAAAACAAGTTTACTCTATGGACACTTTTTGACAGTTTCGATTCGATCGACGGAGGGTATCAATTCGATCATTTATTTATTTATCTTATAAAGGCACTAGCCAGAGGGATTTCATTTTTTTATTTTTTTTAATTTTAAAAAGGTAGGAGCACACCACCTGGGATTCATTGATCAGAAAGATGCTTTATAAAGTATGGAAGGGCACCACAAAATGACCGGGCCTCACCAAAATGTGAACCTCATTCATGCGGCAACAAAATATACAGCCATTCGGGTGGGCCCAACAAAAAGGATGGCAGCCTCACCTATCATGTGACACAAACTGGACAAGAAGGTTAAAATATAACCTTTAAAGAAGAGAAAAACTCTACAAAAACTAAATTGACAGAAAGGAAAATAGCACACCAATCACTGACGTCTTAGAGCATCAATCCCTGCGTTATCTAGATGTAAAGCTCCTTTGACTAACCTCGGAATCTGGGAACAGCGCGTGTAGATCATATCGGGGCAGCCCTCACTAAGCATACTTGCTAGCGCATTTGCCACTGAGTTCCCCTCTCTAAAAATGTGGTTGATCACCAGATTAAGGCTCTGAATTTTATCCTTAATGATTCCTAAGGTGTACCATAATTTCCATGAGTTCCCCCCTCTAAAAATGTGTCGATTCGATTGTTGCGTCCTCAATTGCAGTAGATTTGATTGACGGTTTATGCAACTTCTGCATAAGTGCACGGTTTTGTTTCTAATTCTGTATGGGGGTTATATAAATTATGTTTATATGGGATTAGGGTTAAGGTGATGAATGAGATTGTGAGAGCTTGAGAGCCAATGGTTTTAAGAGGGAGAAAGCTAAGGTTTTCACATCTGTAAGTTGTTCCATCTCTTGTAAATTTTTTTTCCCAAAAGAAAACTTTAAATGACTAGCTAAATATCTGATAAGAAGCTCAAATATAGCATATGGTTTAACCATGTAGAAAAAATAATCAGTGCAGGTCGATAGACTCACCAAGATCTGAAACAAACAAAGACTACCAACTAGTGAAAAGAAAACTTTCTAGATAACACAAAACTAGCTCATGGCGACATTAAGAAAGGCTGGAGCTTGCTGGCCCAGCACCAAAACCACCACCTCTACGGCCAAAGCCTGGTCTTCCACCAGGACCCCTAAAAGAAGGCTAGTATTCTAGTGGAGCTCCTCCCTTGTCCCCAAACTCCCTTGGAGGCTCACGTGGCCCTCCACGATACCCATTGCCGTCCCCACCAAACTGTGGATGGCCACCTTCAAACCGAGGCGGGCCTCGGGGGCGATCGCTTGGCAGGCCACCATCAAGGGGGCCGACCACGGGGCTTCATGGATTTCTTTAGAGTGGCAGGGATGATCTCTAATGGAAGGTTGAGGTAGGTGCAGAGGAACTCGATACCGTCATTGGTTAAATACCAATAATAGTGCATCCACGCAAAGGTCTCCCGAACATACTCCTTCGACTTGAAGCTCTGCATGAGCTTGATGACCTGCAGATTAGGGACATCTATATCTGGATGCTTTGCAAGATTGTAGTCTTTCTTTGCGTAGCAGACGCCCTCTTGAAAGAGGTATTTGGAGATTTCCTTGCGGTTTTTCTCTGTAATGATCATTTTTACAATGCAAAAAGGATAGATCGCTGTCGCTGGCCTCTCTCTCTCTCTCGGTCTCTCTCGAGCAGTGGGGTCTCTTGTAAATTTTTTATTATAATGGGTTGTTTGTTGCTTGGTGCTGTGATTTTTTCCTAAAAGGATTTTTCCATGTAAAATTCATGTGTTCCCTATTGTGTTGTGTGATTCTATTTGACATTGCTTCCGTGCCGGACAATTTGTGTTAGGGTTTATTGCATCTCCAACAAGTGGTATTAAAGCGAATGTTTTGTTTTCATATAGAATCTAAGACATGACATCAAGGGGATCGAATACGAAATTTGATACAAAGAAATTCATGAATAAAAAAATTTGAATTATGGAGGTTGAAGATAAAAGCCCTCCTAATTCAACAAGGGCTGCAAAAAGCACTCCTTAGCAAAGTGAATGGCCATAAATTGATTGAAAAAGAAGATTGTGATCAACTTGATCAAAGTGTGATTACCACAATCCAATTGTACTTGGTTGACGGAGTCCTTTATAATGCCGTTAATGAGATGGCTAACACGAGAGCATTTATATGATGAAATCACTCTCTAATTATTTATATATGAAGAGACAGTTATATAATCTGAAGATGATGGAAGTGTTAGATTTTTCTAAGTACATTAAAGACTTCAACAAACTAATTTGTAAACTGACAAGTGTGGAAGTGAAAATCGATGAAGAAGATAAATCTCTAATTTTGTTGATGTCTCTTTTAGAGTCTTATGAGTATCTGATGGATACTTTATGTCATAGTAGGGATACCTTAGACATCGATACCATTATCTCAACTCTTCAATTGAAGTGGTTGAGAATGAATAACATAAACGAACGTACCTCTACTGGTGCGTAAGTTGCTCTGGGAAGATCGTTTGAGTGAGAGAAGGGGAAATTATATGATTGTGGTCCAAATAGAAGGGAAAAGAAAAGTTAAAGTGTTAGAATTGTGGTAGGATGAGACATATGAAAGACTATGTAAATGCCAAAACCCAAAAGGAAGAGAAATCAGATGATTTGCTGAAGGAGGGCTATTCAGCGAAATCCAGTGAAGGAACGAGTGGTTGTGAGGTATTGTATGTTTCTAAGGTTGGACGCTTATATAATGAGTGAATTTTGGATACAGGGGCATTGTACCACATGTGTCTTCATGGGAGTTAGTTCACCACATACAGTAAGTATGATATTGGCTTGGTTCTTATTGGCAATGATCATACCTCTAAGATGATAGGAATTGGTCCAGTTCATATCAAAATGTATGATGGGGTGGAGCGTACTTTGATTGATGTGAGGAATGTTCTGGACTTAAAGGAGAATCTGATATCTTTGAGGGCTCTTGAGGCACTCAAATGCAAATTCTCCAGTTATGAAGGTGTCTTGAAATTTTCTAAAGGGGTACTCATTGTTATAAAGGCATGACAGAGCGAAAACTTTTATAAGGTTGATTGGCAATATCATATTGGGTGGAGCTGCAACATCTATAACAAAGTTCACGTTGGCATGTTTGTGACATGCGTGCCTAAGCCACATGAGCAAGCGCAGTATGAAGGTACTTATTGATCGTGGTTTGACTCCTAGTTTTAAAATTTTTGATTAGATATATGTGAGCACTGCATATATGAAAAATAATCAATGTTGAGTTTTACAACTGGAAAACATGTTAGTAAATGATAAGTTGATTATGTGCACTCAGATGTGTGGAGTTGTCACCCATTGTTTATGGAGGAGGGCTATCATTCTTTGTCACATTCATTGATGACTTATGTAGAAAAGTTCAGATTTATTTCATGAAGCATAAATCCGATATTTTTGCCACTTTAAAGGCATGTAAGGTAATGGTTGAAAAGCAAAAATGAAGAAAGTCAAAAATTTTGAGAACAAACAACAAAAAAAAGTTCACTTCTAAGAAATTTAATCAATATTGTAAGAATAAAGGGATCGTGAGGTATAATATACTGAGGCACATATCAGAGCAGAATGGTATAACTGAACATATGAATTAGACTCTTTTGGAGAGAGGCCGAAGTATATTAAGTAATGCTGGATTGGGTAAGGAGCTATGAGCTAAGATCGTTAACACAACTTGCTATTTAGTGAATTAATCTCCATCAACACCAATTGATTGTAAAATTCTAGAGAAAGTATGGAGTTGTTATTAAGGTGATTACTCAGGGATACGCATATTTGGTTGTGATGCTTACTCTTATGTATCACCAGTTGAGAGAGATAAGTTAGACCAAATGGCTAAAAATTATACTGTTGTCTGTTATAGTGCAGTCATGAAATGATATGGATTATATGACTAGGTTTCACGTATGATCATATTTAGGCGGGACGTAAAGTTCGATAAGGGTTCCTTGTTTTGAAAGGATGAGCACAAGAAAATAGAAAAATCAATAATTGACGTTGAAACATATAAAATTAAAACACTTGAAGAAACTGAGCCGTAGGAAGAGGTGGAGTCGCCACCTATTTAAAAAAAATCAATCAAGAAATCACATAGTACCATTGAAATACATTGATAACTTAAATGTTGTGCTTGCCCTCATTACAAATAAGAGGGATCCATCTGATTTCCAAGAAGCATTAGATGACATAGATGTTGAAAAGTAGATGACGGATATGCATGATGACATTGATTCTTTATATAAAATGAAACATGCGAATTGGTTTAGCTACTCATTGAGCGGAAAGCGATAGATTGCAAGTCGATTTACTGGAAGAAACTAGATAGGTATAAGACGAAACTGGATGCAAAGGTATATGCTCAGAAAGAAGGTGTTGACTTCGGTAAGATATTCATACTTATGGTCAAGAAAGTATCTATCAGATTTGTATTAGATTTGGTTGCCTAATACAATTTGAAATTAGAATAGTTAGATGTGAGGACTGTATTTCTACATGAAAAACTAGAAGAGAAAATCTAAATGAAGCAACATAAGGGGTTCGAAGTACAGGGAGTAGAGAATAAATTTTGCAAGTTAAAGAGGTAATTGTATGACTTGAAATAGTCACCTAAGAAGGGTACAAAACGTTTGATTATTTCACATTGAGCTAACAATTTATCAGAAGTGAGTTCGATCATTATATCTATTTCAGATCACTGGGTGATTGAGAATTCATTATTATGGTATTGTATGTTGATGGTATGCTTATCGCCAACCATAGTATGTCTAAAACCAACATATTGAAGGCTTAATTATCCAGGACATTCGAAATAAAAAATATGAGAGACTAGTTGCAAAACAGATTTTCGGCATCGACTTACATAGAGATAGGGAAAGGAGCATGCTACAATTATCTCAAGAAGAGTATCTTAAGAATGTCTTGGTTAAGTTTGAAATTGATAAGGTTAAATCGGTTGACACACCTTATGATTCTTACTTTCGGTTTTTTTTTTTTTTTTTTTTTTTTTTTTTTTATATATAGTGATGTCCTACTTTAAATAAAGAAAATTAGTATGTGTCTTGTGTGCCCTCCTGGAACGTGTTTGGCAGTCTTATGCACGACATGGTCTGTACAAACTAGATATTTCACATGCAATGGGTGTTATAAGTAGATACATGTTAAACCTCGACAAGCAACACTAGTAAGCAGTGAAATAACTACTTCATTACATATAGGTACAACCTATTACATCTTGACATTCAAAAAATTTGAGGAGAGACTAGTAGGTTATATGGATGCGGATTATGCTCGTAATGTAGACAATAGAAGGTCCACTTTTAGCTATTCGTTTGTATTAGCAGGTGAAGCGATTAGTTAGATGTCAAAGCTTTAGTCTGTGATTGATCTTTTCTAAAGTGGAATATATAGTAGTAATGGAAGCATTCAAGAAAGCAGTTTGTTTGAAAGGAATGATGAATGAGTTAGGGCTTCAACAGGAACTGTGTATGTGCATTGTGACAGTGAAAACACAATTAATTTGGTGAAGAACTCAATATACCATTCTCGGACTAAACATATTAATGCTCGTTATCATTTTATCTGACAGTTGCTAGAGGAAGGCGGTGTTACTCTTGATAAGATTCACACCAATAAAAATCTCATGGATATGTTTGCAAAGGTGATTCATGAAGAGAAGTTAAGGTTTTTCTCTACTTCTTTGGGCTTAAAAAAGAAGGAATGAAGACGGAGTGTGCACGAGAAGCGACGATGATAAATCTACTATGAAAAAGTTTTAGAAATGGTGATAGTAGCTTAGAATGGTGAAGATCTAAGAATAAAGCCACGTTGGAGATTGTTGATCGGATGCCTTCAATCTATTGTTGAAACATAGTTTTTGATTCGATTGATAGCTTGGTCAATTCGATTGAGAAAATCTAAAAAATACAAGTTTATTTTCTAGACGCTTTTAGACACTTAATTTGATCGACAGAGAGTGTCAATTTAATTGACGGGTCATCAATTGTTGTTGATTCGATCGACGGTTTAATCAATGGTTCACATAACTTCTGCGTAAGTGAGCGGTTTTGTTTCTAATTTTGTACGGGGGTTATATAAACCATGTTAATATGGGATTAGGGTTAAGGTGATGAATGAGATTGTGAGAGCTTGAGAGCTAGCTAAGGATTTTGAGAGGAAGAAAGCTAGGGTTTTTACGTCTATACGTTGTTCAATCTCTTCTAATTTTATGATCATAGTGGATTGTTTATCACTTGGTGCCGTGGTTTTTTCTCGCAATAGTTTTCCATGTAAAATTCACGTGTTCTCCGTGATTGCTTGAATTTTCTTTCACTATTGCGTTGTGTCATTCTATTTGAGGTTGTTTTCGTGCCGGACAAGTCGTGTTAGAGCTTGTTGCATACCCAACAAAAATTACCCACCTTCACGTACTATTGATTTGGATAGTTTGGTTTGCAGTTACTATGGTCGACACCACCATACCAAAGATCGTTGCTATGTTTTGCATTTACACCTTTAATCCAAGTATAGACAAGGGGCTAATATTGCTATGGTTGAGGGAGAGACCCATTCTAATGAGGCTGGTCATGTTCTTGAGCCTGGCCATGGTGTTGAGGACTATCATGCATTTACATTTTCCGGTACATTAAGAGGATCATTCAAGTATCTTTATTCATCATATCTCTTGTCCTACGTCCCATTCAAGTATATCTTAGGTCATTGATTTTGTTGCTGCAAAGTAAGGAAGGTAACTTTCTTACATAATCTTCATTTTCTGACTAGACTAAGTTGGGTTTTTTTTTTTTTTTTTTTTTAAGGTGGGATGGGGCCACCAAAATATATTCATAGGAGAAAATGTACATCCATTCAAGCTGGCCCCGACAAAAAGAATCAGGTTGCGCTTATCGTATAACAACACAAACAAAAGGCTAAACACAATCTACACCAACAATCACTAAGTTTGAAGGTTACCAATCCCTGCGTTGTCTAGGGCCAAATAACCTTTGATGTTCCTTGGGAGCATAGCACGGGATGTGAAGAATTTGTTGGCACAACCTTCACTAGCCACTTTGGCTAGGATGTCAGTGACTGAGTTGCCCTTACGAAAAAACATGCCTGAAAGCTAGATTAAGCGGACGACTGAGATGATGGATAATACCCATCCTGTACCATAGATTTCATGGGCAATGCGCCGATGGGCCAGATACAGCTTCGATCACAACTGAGGAATCTAATTCGACTACAATGTTGGGGAAGCTTGAGTCTCCGTAGTAGAGTTTGTAGCTTGGTTGTAGTATCTATGGAAGGCAAAAATCATCTGTCCCTGCGAGTCCCTACAAACACCTCCTCCGCCACTCTCTGCTTGATTCTATTTAAGAATCTCTGGAAAATGCTCTTGTCAACTTAACTCATCTCTCACTCCGTCATTTGTTCTTCATGTTCTATCTTTTCAATCTAATCTTCTTTTTAGCAATGCTTTAACTAAACAATTGCATTGTTATGTCACTTTGGTTTTGAATTCGTGTTGTTCACTTTCTCCTCTTCCTATTGTAGACGATATCGTTTTGGATGTAACCACACACATTAAGCATGATCATGATTTTGAGACTCATAGTTTTTGACCATTTGACACTTATGTTGTAGAACTCTATCGCACTCCATTGTCTATTGATCTTCTCATTACTGTTCAAGTAGTTAAGCAGAAAATTATCCCACCACATCAATATCATATTAATTGTAGCATGACATGCTGAATTGGTAATCACGTTTTTTTTTTATACACACGCACACACACCCCACACACTCACACTTTAGTGGGATTTCACCACCTATGGATACTCGAACCCTTGACCGAGTGTTGAAACTCCTAAGAGTCTACCACTGGAGCAAGAGTAAGGATCCTGGTAATCACATTTCTTATATATATATTTATCACTCTTTTAAAGCTTTTTTGTTTGCCATCTCATTTGTCTCTATTCCTTTTACAACTATAAATGACTTAAAAGGATTCACAATGGAAGATAATGATGCTAGATGAGATCGTTGCACTTGACAAACAAGGGACACAAGAGTTAGTCACACCCCCTAAAGGGCATCATCTTGCTGAGAGTGAGTTGGTCACGCACTTTGAAGGGTGTCACATTGTTTGGAGTTAGTATTTAATCATACTCCTTGAAGGGTTTCGCATTGTTAGGTGTAAATACTTTTATACCTTCAAATATAATTTATATGGCTCCATTATTCAGTATAACACTGGCCTTGTTACTACATGGTTTAAGGTGAAACAAGGAAAAAAAATTAAGAGTTAACTACTGACACATTCTTTTTTTTTTTTTCAAAAAAGGTGGACTCATGCCACAATTCCATTAATCACGGATAATTACAGCTCTTCGGGAGGGATCCTACAAAAAGGAGAGGACCCCACCTATCATGAAACATCTACAAAGAAAGATACAGAGAGCAAAACGGGAAAAGGAAAGGGAGGCTAACTAAGAAGCATTACCCTGACCGAGCCAGCTGCCCTATGGACCAGAAGAGGGGAACAAACAACCTCAAGGAAGGACACGAGACAAACCCTGTCCTCATACCCTAAAATGAGCCGACAAAACATACAATGGACCCCATAGAACTTGGCCTCCAGACCATCCCAATCCTCTTTTTGATAACTGAAGAGAAAAGTTATAAAAGATAGGCTGCAAAAACAGATTTCGGGGATCCTCGGGAGAAAAAGGACCCGGGGAAGCCTATCATATGAGAACCAAAAAAGAAGACGAAAGAAATAGTAAATGACTGGCTACACACATAATCGCTCTCTAATCTCCCCCAGCCCCAGTTTGTCTATGAATAAGAGACCACGGATCCTGGGTGAGAGATTCGCCAAGTGCTCAAAGATGGAGGAACACTAGGCGTCACTACCCTGCCTTGCCAAGTCGTCTGCAGGAGCATTTCCTTCCCTGAAGATATGTGAGAATTTGATACAGCCTTTTCTCTTCAACCTATTGATCCTATTTATCCAATAGCTCCATCTCTAACTCGGCTTTGATACCCCATTGAGTACTTTCACCAAATACAGAGAATCTGATTCAAGAATGATCTGATTGAGGCCTTTGGATAGACATAGATTCAGCCCGTCATACACTGCACAAAGCTCAACGTAGGTGTTGGAGCCGACACCGTACCCGAAGGAGAAGGCAAGTAGGAATTGGCTCCTGCCACCTCTGCAAATGCCGCCACCTCCTACTGCACAAGGGTTGGATCTGGAGGAGCCATCTACATTAACGTTAACCTAGTTGCAGCAAGGCCTTACCCATTTCACCACCTCAATAAAACTGGTAGGAGAGGGCTTGGTAGAAGAGATCAGCGGACTACCCCTACCTCTGGTTTGCGGCCTTCCCTGCTGATCATAAATCGCCACTAGTGGCAGCCTCTGAGGAGCATTTGGAAGGGGCGCAACGGTAATGGAAAGCCACCATTGCACACAGTGGATGGCCGAGCCTGCGCTGGGGGAATTACCTTCAAACCGAGTAGCATTCCTCGCCTACCATAATTCCCACAGTAGGAAGGTCGGAGCAAGATAACAGCTGTAATTTGAAGTTCTCCTCCCTTGTCCTGTTCCACACCACTTCAACAACCTCTCCTCAACCGAAGAAGCCGGACAGATATTGATGCCGAACTGGACACCAAGCCAAGTCCACGTCTGACTCGCAACTACACTATTCAGCAAAAGAAGAGGAAGAGACTCTGCAGCAGGGACTTCAACTGAACCGGACTTGCAACACTCGCATTTTGAAACAAGGTGAACATCACGGTGTTGGACCGCCACATCCGCTAGGATTGCCGAATTCAAGACCTTCCAAAGGAATACCGAAATCCAGGGAGGCAATTTAACATGCCACACCCATTGCACCCACCCAATATGATCACGAGAAATTCTACTCGTCGCCCAGGCAGACTTAACCGAGAAGGACCCTGACGGGGTAAAAGGCCATATCCACACATCTGCACCCTCAAAAGTACAGAAACCCTGTTGGAACAGGTGATTAATAACATCTTGTGGAAGAAAGTGGAACACCGTGGAGGGAGCCAGAGGGCCAGCCCTGTCCAGGAAGAGATTCGCCTGAAGCAAAGAAAGCGGGGCCGGGATCGAGGTAGAGATCAGATTCTGGAGAGGGTCGTGGCCCGTCCAATTCACGGTCCACATATTATAGTCACCTTGGCCAAGAATCCATTGCACGTTGGCTTCTAAAAATGGAAGCGTTGAACGGATTGCCTTTGAAAAAGGTGATGCCATGGAGACCGTCCGCTGGGAGGGGATATCTGACAGACCTGCCGCGTACTTTGCGGCTATAAACGAACCCTAGAGGCTTTTCCTGTCGCTGAACCGAAGAATTCAAGCCATCTTGATACGGAACGCCTTTAAAGTTTCTGATAATTTCCGAATACCCAGTCCTCCCCCTGGCTTGGAAAGGGTCACAACATTCCAGTTGCACAAATTAAGCTACTTCTTACCGTTAGTCCAACCCCAAAAGAAATCGGCAAAACATTTTTCTAGAGAGGAGATAACCTGCGCCGGGATGTGCGTGGCTGCCAGTGTGTGGACCAGGATACTCCCCAAAACGTGCTTCAGAAGAACCAATCTGCGGGCTTGAGAAAGACATCTAGCTTGCCACCCACTTATGTGGCCCTCAATCTTATGTAGGAGGGGTTGAAAAGATGATATTTTAACTTTTCCATCCGCCATCGGAACCCCCAGGTGCATAAACTGCGCTGACGACTTGGAGATGCCAAGCAACTTTTCAACCATGCTCACTCTTGAAGATGAAAGGTTTCTGGATGCGAAGAAGGAACTCTTCTAAGATTTATGGCCTGGCGAAGAAGGAACTCCGTCCATGTTACTCTCACCATGGCTACGAAAGTAAATGAACTCTTCTTCAGCTTAACTTTGGGAACACATTCCTACATTGAGATCCTCTTAAGTGAGTGAGTGAGTGTGTGTGCGTGCGCGCGTGCAACTTCCTTTGAATTTCATCCTAGTGGTTCAAAAGGGAGAGTGTGATAATTGCGAAAAGCCCATATGATTTCAAACAGTCTCCATGTGCTTAGTTTGATCATTTTGGTTCTACAATTCTTCATATTGTATTCTAGATGTCCATCTCTAACAACTGCATCTTCGTTAAGCGGTGGTGACCTTCTATCATCATTTTGTCTATTTATATGGATGACATTGTGGTGACCAGTAATAGTTAAGAGGGAATTTCCTTAGGTAAAAGTTTTTTACCTCATTACTTTGAGATTCACAATATTTTCTAAGGGATAAAAATTGATCACTCCATAAAGGGCATCGTCTCTCAACAAAATTAAAGGGTATATTATCTCAACAAAAATTTTCCATAGGTCTCTCGCACTATTGGCATGCCTAGCACACCCCCTCTCCCATTGAGGTGAATCGTCAATTGTTTTCTACGAAGTCAAATCCTCTTAGGGTCCTTACTCTTTCCCGGGTGGTAGATTCCCAGGAGTTTCAATACCGAGTCAAGGGTTCGAGTACCCATCAGTGGTGAAATCCCACAGTGTGTGTGCGTGGGGTGTGTGTGCGTGTGTAAGCGTGTGTGTAAAAATAATAATAATAGAAAAAAAAAATCCTCTTAATGACCCTTAGTATTAATGGCGAGTTGTGAAACTTTTTATTACTCAACTAGAAATTGCCTGTACGGTAAACATGGTGAATCAATTTATACAAACTAAGTGCTCATGATCTCGAAGTCGTCAACCATATTCCCCCCGATGTCAAGTTTACCATGTGCAAAGGTATGCTCTATGTAGATCACGACCATCTCAATATTCATACTGATTACGATGCTAATTGGGCTGGGTCCATAACTGATCAATGCTTTACTAGTAGTTTTTGCACATTTGTTGGTGGCAAGACATCATGGTGGGCCCCACAGAACGTGGTGACATCATTTCATGAAGAAGACTCGCTACGGTCGAGATCAGTAGCTAATTCCCGTCCGATATGAACCGTTTGGGTGGCTCTGCAACGCCCGCAATTTTTCTTTCTTTTTTTGGGCCATGATCTCGTCAAAGTTGAATGTATTTATGTTGCGCGTGGGATCATAGCTCATAATATAATAAAAGGTGACGATGATCCAATGTTTATCTCGCACCCCTCGCCATTTGTCCGTGATCATAGGTAATTAAAGGTGGGCCCCACGTCATTCCTACTCTTAAAATTTGACCTAGTGATGGGATATGCTGGGCCCCACACAATGAGTCATCGACACGGATTGTGTCTTACCCCGCCCATACAGTAATCCGTTGGGGCAGGGCTCTGTGGGGCCCAACGTGATGTAAATGTTTTATCAATGCCGTTCATCTCTTTTATCAGATCATTTTAAGTTGTTATCCTAAAAATTAAGAATTTCCACATCTCCAGTGGACCACACAAAAGGAAGCTGCATTGATAATGATACCCACAGTTGAAACCTTTCTAAGGGCCACCGTGATGTTTTCTTACCATCCAATCTATTCATAAGGTCATGTAGACTTGGATGAAGTGAAAAAACAAATATCAGCTTGATCCGAAACTTCTCCAGCTCCCAAGAAGTTTTTAACGGTGGAAATTCAATACCCACTTTGTGGTCCAATTAATTCCTTGACCTTCCTCATATTTTGGCTCATACCTTAAAATTATCTGAGAAAAAATATGAACGGCGTGGATAAAACACTTACATCACGGCGGGCTCCACAGATACCTGCCCGGACGGAATACCGGGGGTAGGACGCAATCCGCGTCCCATTCATCCATGGATGATTTGGTGTAGGAGTCAAAGGGTGTGCGTACGTATTGAGAACGAATCTTTCGCAGATGTATGTAAAACGTCCAAATGGACAGAGACAAGTTTCATTTTTAACACATTAGAAACTTCTCTACGTATACCGCTACATTAATTTATTACATGCAACACGACGGCCGCAGCCCATCCCATTCCTACTCTCCTTACATATACGTGCAATTGTTTAAGATACGGTCTGGTAGGCCCACCTTGCACGTGCCATAGCCAAGATGTAAGGCTTCTAGGATAATCCAGTGGACCGCACGTGTATGGAAACATATATACTCGGTTGCAAAAACGGACTAGCGGTCCATATTTATGTCCCTGTGGGCCCATCTGATGATTTTATACCGGCTCGATTGCTAGTTCATGGCACATGCATGGGAACCAATCTGATGGATGGCCCCCCTTTTGCACGTGTGTCGCTTTGTCTACTAACAGTTGTCTATCATTATAGTCAACTTGTACAAACGCCAGCCGATGAATGACTTATAATAGCTACTTTGTCCACACGATTCCAAACCTCCATATCCAAACCGTTTGCCGTTAGGTCCTACCACGTGGAAGTTGAATTTTCAGAAATCGGATTACGTTAACTCAGCACGCTTGATCGTACTGAGTAAATTCTGCTGGGCTCACCGTGTATGTACGTGGTTTATCCACGCCGTTCATATGTTTATCCAGCTCATTTTAGTGGTTGAGCCCAAAATTAAAGCATATCCAAAGTTTGAGGTGGACTAAACCATAGAAACAGTGGAATAATGATTTCCACCGTTGAAACCTTTATAGGGCCCACAGTGATGTTTATTTGTAATCTAACCTGTTCATTATCTGGATCAACCTGTAAAATTATCTGGTAAAACGGATAGACGGAGTGGATAAAATACATAGATCACGGTGGGCCCCACAGAGTTTACTCAGTACGCAATCGGCTTCGGAATTTCCAACGGTGAAGGAACTGGGATTCGGTGGTGACCCCTCCAGCACCAAGGTTGGCACTGGTCGGTGCTCCAGCCCTATCACGAGGAATTTGTTTGATCCATGCTATCCATTCATTTTTTTCAGCTCATTTCAAGGAATGAGACAAAAAATAAGATAGATCCAAGTCTCACATGGACCACGCCACAGGAAATAGTGTGATTGACCGTCCACTGTTAAAAACTTGTTGGGTGTTACAAAAGTTTTGGATCAAGCTAATATTGTTACTTACCTACATCCATGTCATTGTGATCTAATCAATATATTGAATGGCAAATAAATATTACATTGGACCGTATAAAGTTTACAATAGTGGTCATTCAATTACAACTATTTCTTGTGCTGTGGTCCACCTGATAATTGGATCTGCCTCAATTTTGGGATTATGCCTGAAAATGAGATGGAAAATTGGATGGATGGTGCAGATAAAATACATGCATCATGATGGAGCCCATAGATCACCGACAAGCACTGAGATATGTACAAGGAGGGTCACCACTGAATCTGAGTGGTGGGGGATCCCATTAGGACGGCAGCCTGGAAAATTCCATAACTCAATTGAGTGAAAAGACAGAGACAATTGCCTTCGGAATCTTCTTCGCCCACCTAAGTTTTGAAATGGGCTGATATTCGTCTTGTTGGTCTTCATCCATGTGAGACACCTTCGTGTAAACATCACGTTGGGGTACAGGGAGAATTCAATGGTGGCACTTCCATTTCCCATTATGCCGTGTGATGTGTACCATTGGAGTTTTTGATTGGCTTGGCTTTTTTGGGGTTCTCGTCCTAAAATAGGTGGCGGAAATTATGGATGCATAGGATGTCACAAACATCATGGTGGGCCCATATATCTTTTTATCCTAGGAAATTCAAGTTCTGACTCGTGGGTGCCATCACAAAAAGTCAGGCCTGCCTGATTATCAGGTGGGGGGAGCTGATTAGGTGCGCCCTGTCCTCACCCAGGACGGTGCAGCCCTAATCGTGAGGGAGACCTTGATGCATGTATTCTACATCCACACCGTCCATTCATTTTGTCATATCATTTCAGGGTACATGAGCCCAGACGTGAAGAAGATTCAAATCTCAGGTGGACCATACTATAGGAATATTGATTGAATGCCCCACCATTAAAAACTTCCTAAGACCCATTATAATGTTTATTTTCCATCTGTTGATAAAGTCACACAAATCTGGATTAAGGTGAAAAACAAATGTCAGCTTGATCCAAGACTTTTGTGGCTAATAAGAAGTTTTTAATGCTAAATCATCATTGTTTTCTATGGTATGGTCCACTTGAGAATTGGATCCGCTTCATATCTGGGATCATGTCATAGAATGATCCGATGGAGCTGACGGACGGCACGAATGTAGGATATTTACATCAAGGTGGACCCCACAGTAAGGGCCGCACCATCTTGAATGAGGCGGGTTTCACACATAGTCCGCTCCCGCGACACACATGTATGGAAAAAATTAAAAAGGGTGGTTACCACAGATTGATTAACAACCTCCTACGTCTTCAACGTACATGTGTGGCTCACCTGGCGATTAGACCAGCCTCATTGTCAGCTGATTTAAAATGGTTGGTGAGACCCAACCCAACATATGGGCTCTAATATTTAAACGTGTATAGCTCGATATTTAAATATATAGCCCGGATATTTAAACATGTTTGGCACGGTTGGCTTTTCGTAGGAATGGAGCTGTGAACGGCTCAGGTCCGGGAATTTCCTAGACCTGAGCTGATCGGGCGTAGGTCTTACCCAGCCCAGGTCCTTTCTAGTTCAGGTCTTGTATTTAGGATATGAGCCTGATTCGCGTCAAGTTCAGTTTCAGTCTACTTCAAACAATGAAAATTATTTTCCCACTGTACGCTTCACTTTTAATTTGTGATCCTTTCGCTGCCTCTCAAAACTTACTTTACCAAGATATGACCCTGCTATATGGGGTGCCTTCTCACCGACCGAAATGCCCCTACTTTATAACTTGCATTCCTTTCACATGATACTACCGCCCAGAGTATCCAGTGGGCGGCGGCACTTGGGGGCCTCACGTGACGTGTGCATCAGTTCCAGTCCGTCCATTGGTGCCTTTCAAGATTAATCCATGGGACCAGGAATCAGCCTAATCTTGATATTAGGGGGGACACACCACGTGGGACAGTAGGAAGGGGATACACGAACAACAAATATTTCGGACTGCTCGTGGGGTCCACCGTGTGCTATATATACAATCCAATAATCCATTCAACTAGCGTGCCCCACTAGGATGAAGGTACGCACCTATTCAAAAACTTCGGTGGGCCACACCACGTGAATCTAGAGGTTTTAAGCATGATTTCATCTTGTTCTAAATAGTGGCCCAGCTAAGTCTTGGATCTGCCTGTTTTTGGAGTTATTGTGAACATAATGGAACATCTATGGGTCGGTACCACCATTAAGTTGTAATGTATGAACGGTGTGGATATAATAAATATGTTATTTTGGAGTACATTTAACTATGTGAAATTGACCGATAACTTAGTGAAATTGGCCGCGAACTAGGCCATGATCGAGGTGGACCAGAAAAAGGCCCGATCAAAAGTGAAGATCATTCAGATAGTCAGTACTTTAAACGGATGTATTTCGCAAACCGAAATGAGTTGTCGGACATACCATACATGATTTTGGGTAGGACAAGTTACTCTACTAACCCAACCCCACTACACTGGGTTGCGCTCTCCGAAGCTCTCGCTTGATTGTAGGCTGAAACACGTTTTAATTGTGAAGTGAGTGAAATTGACTGCAAAGTAAGTGAAATTGATCGAGAAGTTAGGAAATTGACTGATACCATAGTGAAATGCACCGATAACTGAGTGAAATTCACCGATAACTGAGTGAAATTGGCCGTGAACTGACTGATATTGACCGCGAAGTGATTGAAATTAACTGAATGATTTTTTTCGACATATCATATATGATTTTGGAGTAAGAGAAGTTTGTTTAGCCAACCAACCTAACAAATTTGCGAGATTCCATCAGATCGATGGTCGAAAGTCCATTTTATTTTTGTTTTTACTATAAATATTAAGTTTTAGTTCGATTAAGCTGCCCCGACATCTTCTTAACTCAAAGTTGAAAACTTTAAACTCACATAGCTAATCACTATAGAAGATATTAATATTGTGAATTTCATGTTCAGTTCAGTGAATGTCACGTTAGGCTCGTTGAATTTGATCGCGAAGTGATTGAAATTGACCGCGAAGTGAGTGAAATTCACCATGAAGTGAGTGAAATTGACCATAGAGTGATTGAAATTCACCGTGAAGTGAGTGAAATTCACCGCAAAGTGAGTGAAATTGATCGTGAGGTGAGTGAAGTTGACCAAGAAGTAATTCAAATTGATCGCGAAGTAAGTGAACTTGAACGAGAAGTGAGTACAATTGACCGCGAAGTGAGTGAAATTGGCCGCGAAGTGAGTGAACTTGGTGTCGACCCCATCTTACTGCCTGACCACTTGACAAATTTGCGAGATTCCAAATGGTTGGATGGTGCAGATACAAAACATACATCGATCATGACGGGACCCACACACTACAAGAAATTTCACTTTTACCTACGAAAAATTCCGTAAGTAAATGATATTATTTCGTAGGCAAAGAGTTTTACTTGCGAAATATTTCGTGGTCAAGCAGCAAGATAGGGTCGACCCCGTTGACCGAGTCCAGACGGGTTTGACCCCGACTTGCTGTCCGTCCAACCTTAAAACAGTCGTATGTTGCAAACCGAAGTGAGTTTTTCAAAAGGGTTATATTTGAAACGAAATGGTGAAGTTTTGTCGAGACTAATTAGTGTTAATGACTCTATCTAAGCAGAGCAGTCAACTAAAAATCATGGTATCCACATCATTCCATCGAACTAGAAAGGGCCATGATTCCAATTAATTGGGATAAGGCTTTAATGATGATGATGATGAGGCTTAGATGATGATGATGAAATTCATTGCGAATGAAGTGAAATTGACCACAAAGGGAGTGAAATTGGCCGCGAAGAAATTGAAATTGACCGCGAAGTGAGTTAACTAGACCGAGAAGTTAGGAAAATTGACCGTGAAGTGAGTGAAATGGGCCACCAAGTGAGTGAATTTGACTGTGAAGTGATTGAAATTGATTGTAAAGTGAGTGATATTATCCGCAAAGTGATTGAAATTCACCATGATGTGAGTGAATTGATCGCGAAGTGAGTGAAATTGACCACGAAGTGAGTGAAATTGACTATGAAGTGATTAAAAGTGATTGTGAAGTAACTGAAATTGACCACGAAGGGATTGAAATTGATTGTGAAGTGAGTGAACATGACCGCGAAGTGAGTGAAGTGAAATTGGCTGTGAAGTGAGTGAGATTGACCGCGAAGTGAGTGAAATTGACCGTGAACTGGGTGAAGTGAGTGAAATTGGCCGCGAAGTGAGTGAAATTGATCGTGAAGTGATTGAAACTGACCACCAAGTGAAGAAAACTGCACGCGAAGTGAGTGAAATTGATTGTGAAGTGAGTGAAATTTACCACGAAGTGAGTGAAGTAAGTGAAATTGACCACGAAGTGAGTGAAGTAAGTTAAATTAGCCACGAAGTGACTGAAATTCACCGTGAATTGAGTGAAATTGACCGCGAAGTGAGTGAACTTGAACGCAAAGTGGGCGAAATTGACTGCGAAGTGAGTGAAGTGAGTGAAATTAACCACGAAGTGAGTGAAATTCACCGCGAAGTGACTAAACTTAACCGCAAAGTGAGTGAACTTGACTGCGAAGTAAGTGAAATTGACCTCGAAGTAAGTGAAATTGACTAAGAAGTTAGAAAAATTTACCGAGAAGTTAGTGAAATTGACTGCGAAGTGAGTAAAATTTACCACGAAGTGACTGAAATTCATTACGAAGTGAGTGAACTTGACCACAAAGTGAGTGAACTTGACTAAAAAGTTAGAAAAATTAACCGAAAAGTTAAGAAAATTGACCGAGAAGTGAGTGAAATTGACCGCGAAGTAAGTGAAATTGACCGAGAACTTGCTTAAGTTATTGAAATTGACCGATAATTAAGTGAAATTTACGATGAACTTAGTGAAATTAATCGATAACTAAGTGAAATTGACTGCAAACTGAGTGAAATTGGCCGATAAGTGAATGAAATTGACCGAGAACTCACTTAAGCAGTTATCAGTCAATTTCTACAAGGTCTCGGTTAACACGATGTCAATTTTAAGCAGTTATCGGTCAATTTAACTCATTTCTCAATCAATTTTATAGAGTTCTCGGTCAAGATGTCAATTTCAAGTAGTCATCGGTCAATTTCTCTTAGTCCTCGGTCAATATAACTCAGTTCGCGGTCAATTTAACTCACTTCACAGTGATTTTAACTTAGTTCGCGGTCAATTTAACTCACTTCACAGTGATTTTAACTTAGTTCGCGGTCAATTTAACTCAGTTCACAGTCAATTTCAATCTGTCCTCGGTCTTCGTTCAATTTCACTTCGGTCTTCGTTCTTTGATTTAAAAAAAACCTCAATGTGGGCCATTTGAGCATTGAATTTGCCTCATTTTTCGGGTCATGCCTTAAAATGTTTAAATAAAATAACTGGATTGTGGATGGTGTGGATATATCATATAAAATATTGTGAGGTCCACATAATGAAGTCAAGACTTTAAAATATACATGCCATTCGTAGCTTCTTTGATGGGAGCACCATTTTCGTCTTATCTCGGGTTGGGAAAACTCAAAAATGATGTATGTAACAAGTGTATTATCGACTAAAAGAAGAAATAAATCAGAAAATGAAGGTTTTACTGCTAAGATGGACAATCACAAAGAGAAGAAAAGAAATCCGAAAATAGAAGTTTTACTGATAGGGTAGACAATCATAAAGTGGAGGGAAGAAATCAGAAAATAGAGGTTTTACTGATAGGGTAGACAATTACAAAGAGGAGAGAAGAAATCAGAAAATAGAGATTTTACTACTAGGGTGGACAATCACAAAGAGGAGAGAAGAAATCAGAACAAGGGGTTTTACTACTAGGGTTAAACCGTGTGAGAGAACAACAACTTTCAGAAATTACATTTTTAATAAAGCAGGGGCATTTTGGTCCAATAAAAAGTCATCTGTACAGCAGGATCACAGTTTAGTAAAGTAAGTTTGAACAGGCAGATAAATGTCGATGGCTTAAAAGTGAGGCATACAGTTGAAAAATACTCAATAATGAATCTACATGGCCAGATTTACATGAATGGATGGATTGGATCACACACGTGCGGTTGTAATATATGAATAATTATTTTTAATACGTGAGTAGCTTAGCAAACCTTATTTAGTCGTTAGAATAATATATATATATATATATATATATATATATATATCCCATTTAAACCATGTCCAAGGTGGCAACCTGAATCCAATGACACGAGAAATCAGTTCCAGCCCAGTTAACGATGGGTGCCTATCGGGTACCTGCAGCCCGGTTACACTTTTGACCATGGTTTCAACATTTGGACGAGTCTGGTGTGACTCATCCGAGTTGAATTGGATTCGGTTAGACCTTATCCAACTCAATATCACAAATCAGCCTGATTCGGGCAAAACCAACTCCACTAGGGGTCAGTCCAAGCCCCTGAGTCTTTTAACCACGCCTTTAAGAGCCCAGCGCAGGGAAGTGGCAGTCCCCATCCCATCTGTTCTCCCAGCAAACAGTACAATGGTTGGCTCTTAAATGACTACAAAAGCTACCTTATTAGGCTAGAATTGTGGATTGAATTTTCTCTAAAGTGTTCTTTTGATCTTGGCTTCCAAGTTTTAAGAAAGAGAAGTGATCTACTGACCTAAATGCATTTGCATGAAAACCTTTGTTGAGACAGTTGAAAATATACTTCACGCGGATGTTCTTATTTGGAAATGTCCTCTCTCCTTTTTACGTACATATGATGCCCATTATTTTAGGCTTTAAACAAGCTCTCTATACAGTAGAATGTTTATATAAGGGAAAAACATTTAGAGAGAAGGTGATCTCCTAAATAGTGATTCATTGGTGAGAAATTTTAAGGTGAGCAAGTGGGAGATACTAGTAAACTTAGTACTGTTAATTTTTCTTATTTTAGTGAAGAAGAAAACTGTGTTGCTAGCTCATACAAGTAAGCATGTAGCTGAACTACGTACAATTTTGTGCCTCGTCTTTTTTTTTTTTTAAATTTCTTTTATTTATTTATTTTTCTTTAGTCATTAGGTTTTGATTTGGTCATTTTATTTTGTAGTTTTGCTTCACTTGTATTGATTATGTGTTGGTATTTTTCCACAACAATCGATGTCAAATCCAAAGGTTGAGAAGCATGTTAGCAACCGATGTTGTTGGTGTTTCCAATTGTTTCATATGATTGGATTGAGTTATAGCAAATTCAAGGTGCTGAAGTTCAACGAATCTAATTATATGTCATGGAAAATGAAGATGAACTCATATTAGTGAAGAAAGGTTGCATAGTTGCAATAGAAGGAAAAGAAAATAAGTCTACAAATATGATTTGAATGATAGATCTTATTCATGCATTAGATAATTAGATTTTATTTAGCATGTCTAATCAAACCACTATCAAAGATTTGTAGGACAATTTGCATAACTATATTGCAAGACATGGCACATATATATTCTCGACATGGCTAGACCAAAAGAAGACTAAATGAAAGAAAAATTAGTCCATCAAATTCATCATAGTCCCTCATAGGGCATGATGTAGTTGTGCCCCTAGCACGTCGATTCAAAGAAATTCAATTCAGATAAGGACAAATTGTCAATTGAAGTGTGAATTGTAAGTCGGCCATAACTTTTGATTCGTGTATTGTTAGCAGACACAACGCCTATCAATCTTTACGTAACAGGCCATCCAGGGTCAACTGACCCACATTTTAGGTAGCATCAGTCCGTTTTGTGAGAAAATGCACACTTACATTTCAAAAATGAGATTTTAGGAAGAATTTACTATTTTTAGTAATTTTGATTTCGATTTATATTGTATTTTCTTATTTTTATATTTTTATATTTTCATTTTTTTAAATTACTTGTAATTTACTTTTTATTTTTGGTAAATGAGGCTTTAGATGAGTTTTACTATTTGGGTAGCTTTCAATTAGGATTAGAATTTTTCTATTTTGGGTAGTTTCAAATTAGGGGTTTTTTTTTTCTTTATTAGTGGTGTAATCGAGAAATCATACATATTATAGATATTATTGATCAATAAAATATTTGAACTTTCTCTTATTATTTCTTATGGATTTAAGAAACTACCTTGTGCATTCAATATTTTAATTACTTGAGGAAGATTGTGATCTTTCTTAGTATTTCTTCATGCTCTTCCCTGCATCATATAGGAAGGTAAATCAATGTCTAACCAGTTTTTTTTTTTTTTTTTCGATATCATACAACTTGAAGATGAAGGAATAATTCTCTTTTTAAGAACACTTAAATAGTTTTTTGAAGTACAATCGAATGAGTTTGGTACTCTAACTAGCATAACAATGTTAATTACTCAATGCAAATATTGACAATGAAGAAAATGTTACACTTTAGCATTACTTGATGACAACTTATGGGACGATTTCATTATAAATCATGACAATGGTTAAGATATATATTAATATTGAGTCAATTACGACCACATTGTTTACTGAAGAATCCTACAAAAAACACTTAGAGATCTTTAGTGATGCCATGATGGTTATATATATATATATATATATATATATATATGGAAAAGATCAAAAGATTAAACGAGACTAAGTCGAAAAGGTAGAAAATATTAAATTGTGAAAAGAATCGTCATTTTCATAAAAATTATAAACTTGAGAAGACAAATCAATAAAAATTTAAACTTGATTTGCGTGATTAAACATCATATTTAAAGGGTTTCCAAGGAAACCTATTTGAGAAAGATGATTCATCCGATAACAGGAAAATGTTATTATATCTAGTTCCATAAGAGAATCCGAACCATGAATAGATACTGGATTCAGATGCTTTGTTTCATATGATACTATACATGGATCATTTTATACATATCAATTATGTAATGACAACACAATTTATATAGGTGATGATATAATAAATGTAAAATTGTAGATATTGAAAATATCACAATCACTATGTTAATAGTGTCACATGGATAGTTTTGAATGTGTGGCACATACTGGACCTACAAAAAAGTCTTCTATTGTGAGAAAGTTTAATGAAGATGGCTAAAAAATTACTAAAGAAAAATGTCAGTTGAAAGTAAAAAGGGAAAGATGAAGTATGTGAGAAACAATAATGAAGGATAGTACACTTTGAAAGAATTCAAGAATGTTTTTTACAATGGGCATTGCATTGAAAAGCATTTTACGATCTCTGGTACTTCATGTATAATAGAATGTTGTATATATAAACCGTATACTTATAGGTTGTGTTGGGAGTATACTTAGTTCGGCTGTGCTTGAGTATTACTTTTTGGCAAAAGCTAATATGACTTACTATTTGGTGAATCGGTCTCCTATAAATGCATTAGATTATAAAAATAAAAAATTCAAAAAATTAAAAAAATTAAAAATTAAAAAATTAAAAAAAAAATTAAAAAAAAAAGAAAAAGAAAAAAAGACTTCATAACCGCCTTAAAAAGTTATGGTTTGAAAAAACTATTATTGTGGCTTCAAACTTTTTGCACACTGCTTGTATATAGATTCTTAAAGAGCAAAGGATGAAGCATGATTCAAGGTACATAAAGTGTATTTTTCTTCTCTATATAGATAAAACAAAGGGGTAGAAATTGTTGAACCCTATTACTCACAAGTCGGTAATTAGAGGTTATCTTTAATGAAAATTCGATACAAAAGGAAAAAGAATAAAAAAACCTTAAAGTTGCGAGAGATGATTGAGTTAGAATCTACAAGAAATGTTCAAAATCAACCTACTGGCTCGTAAGATTAACAAAGACATCGCTAAAGATGAAGCTAATTAAGAGCATGCAGATGGGATATTGGATGCTAAAACTCAAAGCTGTTAAGGCTAACTAAAGAGAACTATAAAAACTTTTATTTGACTCAAGGATTATATTATGGCTATCTTTTTTTTTTTTTTTTTTCCTAGAAAGTGGACGCATGCCACAAGAATTTCATTGATCTGCGAAATATAAAGATATTCGGGTGCATCCCAACAAAAAGACTATGGACCACACCTATCATATGTCTACAAGAAAACTAGACACAACGAAAAAGAGAATCCCCAAGAGATCCTCATCTCAACCACTTCTATCATATTATGGCTATGCTTGAATGATAAAAGAGTATGATTCTTGTCCACGCCAAAAGGCATGTGAATTTGTAAATGCTAGTCAGTGGTGAGCATTTATGGGAGTAGAGATAGATGCTCTGTATAAAATAAGACCTAAAAATTAAATAAATTGTCAAAATTTTAGAAAACTATTGGTTAAAGATAGATTTACAATTTGAAAAGGACACTAATGAGAATATTAAAAGATATAAAGTCGAGTTGGTTGTGAAAGAAAATGCTCATAAATTAATTATTGACTTTAATAAAGACATTTGGGTGGAGAAAGTGGACGGATGCCACAAGAATTTCATTGATTTGCGAAATATAAAGACATTCGGGTGGGTCCCAACAAAAAGACTATGGACCACACCTATCATATCTCCAGAAGAAAACTAGAGACAAAGATAGAAGTGAATCCCCTAGAGATCCTCATCTCAACCACACCTATCATATTATGGCTATGCTTGTATGATAAAAGAGTATGATTCTTGTCCACACCAAAAGGCATGTGAATTTGTAAATGCTAATTAGTGGTGAGCATTTATGGGAGTAGAGATAGAAGCTCTGCATAAAATAAGACCTGAAAATTAAATAAATTGTCAAAATTTCAGAAAACTATTGGTTAAAGATAGATTTACAATTTGAAAAGGACACTAATGAGAATATTAAAAGATATAAAGTTGAGTTGGTTGTGAAAGAAAATGCTCATAAATTAATTATTGACTTTAATAAAAAATTCTCTTTGGTTTTTTGATTGAGTTTTATTCTGTGTTAGACATGACAATGACGCTTGATTGGAGCTTAAGTAATTGAATGTGAAAGTTGTATTTTAAGATGGAATTCTGGATGAAAAATTTATATGGCTTAACTCAAAGGCTTTATAAAAAATGATTATTTTATTTCGTCAGTTGAACATATTTCTATACAATTTAAAGCAGGTGTCAATGTGTTGGTATAAGAGGTTTGATTCTTTCATTTTGAGCTTAGGATTTGAGATATGTACGGCATATTATTTTGTCTATATTTGTACGTAGCTAGAACAATGATGTTTCATTATCTTGTTATTGTATATCGATGATATGCTAACTACAGGTAGTAATAAAAATAACATTACAGCACTGGAAGCTTTTTTTGTTAGAAAATTGATATGAAACATTTACGTGTTATTAATAAGATTCTTGATATTAATAAGTTCTTGAGATGATCATACTTAGAGATAAGAAGAACAAAAAAGTTCAGATAACTCAAAGGGGTTATGTTGAATCGTGCCACTTCAATATGTAGAATTCCAATCCAATTAGTACTTAATTTCCTATTGGTTATAAGATGTCTTTGGATTAGTGTGCTAATATCGAAGTAGAGAAGTTGAATATATCTCAATTACCATATTCATTGGTAGTAGACAGCGTTATGTTTTCCATGGTATGCATCAAACTAAATGTTGTACTAGGAATAAGTGTAGTTAGTATAGACATGGTAAACCTTATTAGAAATCATTAGACTGGTAAAATTCATTATTCGTTACAGAAAGGGTACTTCTGAGACACTTATTTGTTATAGAGACCAAAACTTAGAGTGAGCTAGGGTTATAGATGTAGATTATACATGAGCTTATGATAAAATAAAATCTACCATAGGTTACTAATAACACATGTATACTATAGATTTTGGAGAATTCTCTTTTAGTATTGTATATTGATTTACCCTAATAAAGTTTATTTATAGAGATGTACAACCTATGAATCTTGCTACACATGAAAGATAACTAAATTACAATATATATTTATGGATCCCCTCCCTCAAACTGATGTAGTGAATCAATTAACAACAACTTGTATATTAGAAAAGAATGTTACGCTATTATGAGGCTCTTTGTAAGAATATCTGCAAGTTGATCCTAGGAGGCAATATGTGGAAGAGAAAGAATTCTACACTAAAACTTTTCAGGAATAAATTGACGATCCAACTCAATTGTTTTGTCCATTTGGTTCTGCCTGCTTTTCTTCTGGCATTGCATGATAATCATAGTGGTAAGATGTTTCTAACCATCCTTGACTAGACCTGTCTTCTACTAATGTAACACCCCGTCCAATATGAATAGTGTCCTGAGGCGCCCACGTGCGAACTGACATAGGACCATATATATTAATTGCACGTGTGAATGGATTTCCAGTAAAATAATCCGGATCAATCCACTAATAAGATGTTAATCCAACTACGTTCGGGCCGTAGAACCAGTTAGCCCAATAGCCTTGGCGATTGCCTATGCGAGCCGTGCAATGCCCAGGGTAGGATTGAAATCCCTAAAATTCATAGAGGCCTGGGGCCTCACTGGACTTGAGGTCCATAGCAGACGTCAAGCTTAGATGATGCCTAAAAATGGTAAATTTGTGCCATCCAGTCAGCACCTGCAATCCGCAAGTCGTCCCATTCAAAACACAAGTACTTGAATTTTTAAAACAATTGACCCTTGGACTTAAGCCAGCGATTATGGCCATTTCAGCCGTCGGATCACTTCTAAATTTACACTAAAGGCCAGAAATAATTCCCTGCACTCGCTTACAAAATATGATCGTTGATCGAGGGACGGTGACCGTTGATCGCAAATCGGGCCATTGCGGCAAAACCCTGCATCCATTTGCGAATAAACTTTCCTCAGCCCTTCATCGGGTTATGGAGCACATGTTCCATGAATCAGATGGGCCAGGGGTCCATCAGGACAGCCCCAATAATAAAAAAAAATGGGCCCACAGGGCCATTGAAGGAAGTTCACCAAACTTTAAGGCGAGCTAAAATAAATCTGGACCTATAAATCTCCAGCCCTCTCTCTCACTCCCATAAACTCCAGCAGCTGAGGAGAAAGGGGATTTTGGGGGTGTAATTGGTTGTGGTGCTTGGGATTTGGGAATCCCCACACCTACACATCCCTATTGCTGGAAAACGTCAACTCAAATCACCGTTGGAGCAAAATTTTGCTCAATCTAAGGTAAGATAGGGCTCCAAATCATGTTTTCCTTGATTCTAGCTACATGTATGTGATTTACCCTCTACCTCATGCAATGTTGGGCCCCAGCACATCGAGCTTGCGGACCCGGCAGCGCTAGGACGATCTCAGCAACTTCCAGTTAACAATAGGTGCGGACCATTACCTTTAGGTGACCGATTATCGTACCTAGCATAAGTTTAGTGAATGTGTGTGGTGCATTGTAAGTGCATGTGCTGAAATTTCGTTGGATTGCATGAATGAAACTTTAGGGCTAGGACTTCTTAAAATTTCAGAAAGGGGCTTTGGCCCGAGCATCCCCAATTACATGGAATACTGAATTGCATGTTTAATCAGGGTATGAACTTCAATTTCTTCAAGTAATATTAATCTGTTGAATTGACCTTGTTGCATGCCATGTATGTGTGGTGTTGTGGTGATGAATGTTGATAAATTTCTAAATTGCTGAATTATTTTCATTCAATTCCTATTACATGGC
This sequence comes from Magnolia sinica, assembly GCF_029962835.1. NCBI lineage: Eukaryota > Viridiplantae > Streptophyta > Magnoliopsida > Magnoliales > Magnoliaceae > Magnolia > Magnolia sinica. The sequence continues at coordinate 130,285,788 of NC_080574.1, read as the reverse complement.
TGTTTGGTGTAATTTATGCTAAAATTTGTGAAATTGAACTACTATATTCCGATGTATGACTGTCCTTATGAATGTATAGGTTGAACATGTGATACATGACCCGTATGTTTGGTGGAACTTCATATGTTACTATCCATGTACTGAATTTACTAATTTATGTCTATCATGTGTGAATTGTCCTCAAAGTTGACAATGTTTGTTGTGCATTGATGCATATACCCTTATGGATTGGCCGATTACCGAGAATTATTTGGGCGATCTCTTGTTGGACTTGCCTGCGAGTAAATCTGGCCCAATTAACTAAACTGTGGGTTGTTGGCCATAGTTGGACTACACGAGACATCGCTCTCAGGCCGATTAGTTATGGTTTAACTTATCGGGGTATATTAACTCACAAATCGGCCATCCTTGTACGTTAACCATGTTTGATCATGCCTGTATGAACCCGAAGTACCCTAAGACCTTTGCGCCCACTATTAACTATAATTTATGGCCCACAAGACTCATGAGTCAGGGATGGTGGTATGGGACACTATGCCCGTGCTGTCGACTTACGCTGGGGTGACGAGCCTCTCGGTAGTGACCAGTGAGCACATAGACTCATGAGCCAGAGACGATGGTATGAGACATTGTGCCCGTGCTGTCGGCCTATAATGGGGTGACGACCTCCCTATAGTGACTGCGAGTAGGATATTTAAGTCTTAATTATCTTCGTCTGAGCTTAAGGATTTTGGGATTGATGACCCCATATAGGGCTAAGGATCGCGAGAGTCATATGACCATGACCCTTGAGCCGTGCAATCAGATTTGGGCAGTAACTCCACTAAGGGTATTCAAGTTTCCCCAACCTTTTGGACAAATGAACCTAATTAACCAACTGAGCTGATATGTTTCATGACATTGTATTACTATTGTGGCTATTTGGTAGTCGAGGTCACAACTAAGAGAGTGTTGGTCATTGCGAACGTTAGATGTCGTCGCTTGAGGGAGTGTTGGTGGTGAGGGGCATGCACCATATCATTAAACCATGCATTGCATTAACCAACAGTATTTAGAATTCTATGATATATGTTGTTCATTAAATGTATTCTATATATGATAATTTGTATGGCCTATTGCTAATGGTAACACTGAGTTAGCTACTCACTCCTACTCTGGGACGGTGTTCTAAAACACCAATTAAAATTCGGCATAGATGCAGGTACCCTGGAGCAGGACGCACTGGACGATGTCGGTGTAGACAATGATGAGGAGTGAGCGTATTTCAGACATTTGGCGAACCCTATTAGTGCGATGGATGACGGCGGGATTGGGCTAAAGCCCAAATAATTTTGGGAAGTGACATGTGGATGGAACAGGATCCCTAGATGACGATTCTATAGATTGTTGGGTTTATTTATAGAGATTGAATTTATGTTGGAGAATTTATTTACTTTAGTAGTACTTAGATCTTGTTTAATTGGTTGAATGTTAAGTATGCTTAGTTTAATTCTCCATTGCCTACTAATACTTGATATTTATATGCATTCGTGACTCATCAGTGCACACGTGACACTCGGAAATTTGGGAGCCAAGTTCCTACTCGGCCCTTGAATTTTGGGGTATTACAACTAATGATCTTATCCATTCATTTGTACATGCCGATGAGCGACTCACCTCTCCCACGATGCTCTCTCTCTCTCTCTCTCTCTCTCTCTCTCTCTCTCTTCGTGCACACATGAAGAGTGGACCTAGTGGATGGTGCAAATAGGTGATGTGAATGAAAGTTTGCATACACTTAACCCACTAGGTAATCATGAGGTAAGAGTTGAATTTGGCATTGAGTAGGATTGTAATTCCACTCATTAGAACGTGTTTACCACCATGGCATGCATGTGCGAGAGATCAGGGTCGTCCATCAAGCAGACCTTTTGGTTAATGTAGCACATCCTAAAAACAGGTATGCTCATCTTGTGGGCCTCATGTATCTGAGGGCAAAAGGACTTAGCAAAGATAGCTTGATACACATTCAACATACAAGCGCGTTCCACCTTATAAATGAATAATGACCTATTTTCTACCTAGGGTGAGTACATCATGTTCCATGTAAGGCCTATTTGGACAATGGCAATGGAAAATGCACTGGAATCCTTTGCAAATGGGAAAGAATGGAATCCCTTAATTTCGTTGTTTGGTTTGTAGTGGTATTTTCCATGTAAATGCTGGAAGGTCATTGGATGAAGGGTGAGAAATGTCTCTTGTAAGTTTGAAAATCAAGGTAAGTAACTTTGAAAATCCAGGAGAAATCTACTGCCATATCTTATTTTGAGTAAAACCTTGAAAATTACAGCATTGAAAGCTGTTTTTGTTAGAAAAATTGATATGAAACATTTACGTGTTATTAATAAGATTCTTGAGATGATCATACTTAGAGATAAAACAGAAAAGTCCAGATAACTCAAAGGGGTTATGTTGATCTGTGCCACTTCAATATGTAGAGAATTCTAATCCAATTAGTACTTAATTTCCTATTGGTTATAAGATGTCTTTGGATTAGTGTGCTAATATCGAAGTAGAGAAGGCGAATATATCTCAATTACCATATTCATTGGTAGTAGAGAGCCTTATGTTTTCCATGGTATACATCAAACCAAATGTTGTACTAAGAATAAGTGTAGTTAGTAAAGATATGGTAAACCTTAATAGAAATCATTAGACTGGTAAAATTCATTGTTCGTTACTGAAAGGGTACTTCTGAAACAACTGTTTGTTATAGAGACCAAAACTTAGAGTGAGCTAGGGTTATAGATATAGATTATACATGAGCTTATGATAAAATAAAATCTACCATAGCTTACCGATAATACATGTATACTAGAGATTTTGGAGAATTCTCTTTTAGTATTGTATATTGATCAACCCTAATAAAGTTTATTTATAGAGATGTACAACCTATGAATTTTGCTACACATGGAAGAAAACTAAATTACAATATATATTTATGGATCTCCTCCCTCAAATTGATGTAGTGAATCGATTAACAACAATTTGTATATTAGAAAAGAATGTTATGCTATTATGAGGCTCTTTGCAAGGATATCTACAAGTTGATCCTGGCATGCAGTATGTGGAAGAGAGAATTCTACACTAAAAATTTTCAGGAATAAATTTACTATCCAATTCAATGTGTTTTGCCCATTTGGTTCTGCCTGCTTTTCTTCTAGCATTGCATGATAATCATAGTGGTAAGACGTTCCTAACCATCCTTGACTAGACCTGTCTTCTACTAATGATCTTATCCATTCATTTGTACATGCCAATGAGTGACTCACCTCTCCCACGATGCTCTCTCTCTCTCTCTCTCTCTCTATCTACGCGCACACACGAAGAGTGGACCTAATGGACGGTGCAAATAGGTGATGTGAGTGCCAAAGTTCGCATACACTTAACCCACTAGGTAATCATGAGGTATTGAGTAGGATTGTAATTCCACTCATTAGCAAGTGTTCTTTTTTTCTTTTTTTTTTGTACACACTCGCACATACACCCCCACAAACTCACGCCGTAGTGGGATTTCACCCCCTATGGGTACTCGAACCCTCAACCAGGTGTTGAAACTCCCAAGAGTCTACCCCTGGAGTAAGAGCAAGGACCCTTAGCACGTGTTTACCACCAGTGGCATGCATGTGCGAGAGTTCAGGGTCGTCCATCGGGCAGACCTTTTGTTTAATGTAGCACATCCTGAAAACAGGTCTGCTCATCAGGTAGGCCTCATGTATCTGAGGGCAAAAGGACTCAGCAAAGATAGCTTTGCACACATTCAACATACAAGCGCGTTCCACCTTATGAATGAACAATGACCTATTTTCTACCTAGGGTGAGTACATCATATGCCATGTAAGGCCTATTTGGACAATGGCCATGGAAAATGCAGTGGAATCCTTTGCAAACGGGAAACAGGGGAATCCCTTAATAATTTCGTTGTTTGGTTTGTAGTGTTATTTTCCATGTAAATGATGGAAGCTAATTGGATGAAGGGTGAGAAATGTCTCTTGTAAGTTTGAAAATCAAGGTAAGTAACTTTGAAAATCCAGGAGAAATCTACCGCCACATCTTATTTTGAGTAAAACCTTGAAAATTGATATCAATTTCCACCATTGTTTTAACATTCAACAACTGAATGATACGGGTGGCCCACACGCCTTTGGTTCCATAATGGAGATTGGAAGATCAGTTCAACGTGAACTGCTGATCTACTTATCATCTCAATCGTTTTCTGATCAAGTAAAATTTTTAGGTATAATCTATCCACGGTTGGACACAGAAGTTGACAGTTTTGGATGACCGGACCATGGGCCCCACTTGCCATAATGGAGATTCCTTGTCAAACAAAGAGCAGGAAAGTCCTGGGCACGCAATCTTTCTTGCCAAAGAGATACGTACATGTACCATACATATAAATGCTTCCAAGCACCGTATGGCTCATGAAATTGTCTACACTGGGAATCCTTTGCACCATCTGTTATTCACGGTAGGTAAAATGGCATTGAGAAATTTCCCTCCTTGAATTTCACTTTTGACCGACCAGCATAACTAAACTTTCAAAACTTTACTTTCCATTGCTATACTTTAGAGCATTTTCGGACGAGAATACCCTTGCTTTACTAAAAATTCATAACCGTGTCTTTAGATTTCTTCCTAAAATCATCTCCTCTCTTCATATTTTTTTTATTTTTTATTTTATTTTTTTTTTTTTAAAATTCTAGAAATCGTCTCCTCCCTTCATATTCCTTCCTGAAATCTCCACTTCATTTTCTTCCTTAAGAGGGATTTGAAGAGATAGAAGAGGAAGAAGATGGTGCCCCCATCCAAGAAGCCCCACATTGTAAGTATAATCAGAAAAAATTACCTAAACCCTAAACCTTGGAGCTTTTTTAAGATGAAAATACCTTTGCTATACCAAAAAGCCATCTTTATGTCTTCGTATTTCTTCATAAAATCGTCTTGTCTCTTCGTATTACTTCCTCAAATCCTCTATTTATTTTTCTTCCTGAAATCTCCACTTCATTTTCTTCATTGCATTAAACCGATTAAGTTAAAGAGGGATTTGATTCAGGCTTTGAAGGAATAAAAGAGGAAGAAGATGGTGCCTCTATCCAACAAGCCACGCATTGCAGGTATAATCATTTCGGAGAAATTCCATTTCAGTGAACTTTCACCTGTACTCGATCAATATTCGCCCTTGTCTTCGATCAATTTTTACTTGTACTCATTGAATTTTCACCTGTACTCGATCAATTTTCACTTGTACTCGTTCAATTTTCATATGTACTTGGTGAATCCTCTACTTGGTGAGTTTTCATCAGTACTTGATCAATTTTCACATGTACTTGGTTAATTTTCACCTATACTTGGTGAATTTTCACATGTACTCGATGAATTTTCACTTATGAAAAAATGACAGTTGTAAATCATCTCAAAACCTGTACTCGATGAATTTACGACGGTTAAAAACCATCTCAACACTTGCACTCGGTGAATTTTCACCTGCACTTGTTCACTTTTCACATGTAGTTGGTGAATTTTCACATGTACTCGGTGAATTTTCACACGTGAAAAAATAACAGTTAAAAACCGTCTCAACACCTGTACTCGGTCAATTTTCACCAGTAATTGGTGAATTTTCACATGTACTCAATCAATTTTCATGTCCTTGGTCAATTTTTATTTGTGAAAAAAATAAGGTTAAAAACCGTCTCAACACCTATACTCGGTGAATTTACGACGTTTGAAAACCATCTTAAGATTTGTACTCGGTGAATTTTCACCTGTACTGTGAAATTTCACGTGTGAAAGACTGACGGTTGAAAACCATCTCAAATCTCAATTGCCGACGATTTTTACCTGTACTCGGTGAAATTCACTTGTATTCGATCAATTTTCACCTATACTCGGTCAATTTCTCTATACTTGGTCAAATCTTATGTACTCTATCAAATCCTTTGTACTTGGTGAATTTCACCGAGACAACGATATTCAAAGAGAACTTGGTTAATTTTACTGCGAAAAAATAAATTCATTCTTCATTCTTGCCTCCCTCGGCCATTGTTCCAATGAAACATGAGTTCTAGATGAAAAAAAAGAGTGCAGTGACGTGAAACACGATTTCAAAATAGAAAATTCTTACGGACAAAACTCAGAAGATTCGAAGTTTATCAATGTGACCGTTTTGAATCAATGAACAGAACCCTGAGGAAGATTGCAGACGTAAAATGACAATAATTGAAGATTTTAGGAAGAAAAATGAAGAGAAAAATATAGGTTTTGGGGTATAGCCGAATGAAAGGAATATAACCCAAAAAATAAGGGTATTTTTTTCCAAAAAAAGTCAGTCCATACAACACATTTCGAAATGGAAAGTAGAGTTTTGGAGGTTTGGTCAGGCTAGCCAGTCAAAAGTGAAATTTACAGAGGGAAATTTACCAATCCCAGAGCTCCTACCCTAGGGCCGACCATGTTATGTGCATGACATACACTATATGTCAGGCGTGCCTTCCCATGTTTACCGTATAAAAAATAAATAAATAAATTCCCTGATCAAAATGTAGGTGGGCCATTACATATAACATTGTAAATTGAGGCCTAAAACATTTAAGTCCATGGCTTGTTTTCTGCCTCCGTTATATCTGTTCATATTGCTGAAGCAAGCAAACGTGAGGTTAGACTCACAGTGTTCCAACACTAAGGTCATGGGTTTGAGTAACCATTGTGGTGTAAGGTCATGGATTTGAGTACCCACTCTAGTGTATGTGGGTATGAGGGTGTCTGTGTAAAAAAAAAAAAATAAATAAAAAATAAAAAACCTGATGAACTGAGCTGGATGCAATATGCACACCAAGGTGGGCTCCACACACAAAGCTATGATTGGACTCCCCTCCACATTGTTCCTTGTGGTTTGGTCCACCGCATGAGTTGTGGGTTGGGATAAGTTTTGGTCCCATGGCCTCAAATTAAGGAATCCATATGATGGATGGAGTGGATGTCACACAAACAGCACACTGCGTGCAAACAGGTGTTATAGAGAATTAGCAGTTCTTTGTCCCCTCTTCCATTCCGCAGGTTCTTCGATTTCATCACCACCGCAAAATGCAGGATCGAGGAGGGACGGAACATGGATCTTTATATACCCAGGAAATGTTCCGCAATGAATTCTTCTTATTACTTTGAAGGATCATGCATATGTTCAGATAAATATTGGACATTTGGATGAGAGTGGCATGTATACGGACCACTTCACCACCTTTGCGCTTCGTGGTTTTGTCTGAGCTCAGGGAGTTGCCGACAGCGTTCTCGATAGGCTCTGGCAGAAGAAGAAAGCTGAAATTCGTCAGTAGTATTGCTGCCGATTTTTCTGTGCTATTCTCCTGTGAGGACTACAAAGATGATGAAACCCATTTGAGCTTTCTTTCTATTTGAATGCCTTTAGTATACTTTGAATGTAGCAGTGTCCCTTTTGCATTTGTGTCTAAGATGGTGAAACCCAGATGAGCTTTCAATCTATTACAATGCATGCCTTGGTAAGCTTTCATACTGGAAAAAAGAAAAAAGAAAAAAAAAAAGAAAAAAAAAAGAAAAAGAAGAAGAAGAGAGGGTGTTATACAGAATTCTCTTCTACCTATGTTGCTACTCGTGCCCACATCCAGAGATGGTCAGATAACCGGCACTGACCATCCTCTCACAATTGGGAACTAATGATCAGAAATAACCTAAAGGCAAGATACCACAACTTGCATAAGTACGTCTCCTGCCAACATGCCACTTGCATTAGAATATATGTATAGATGTATCATGAACTAAATCTTTTAATCATTAGAATATTGGATTTTTGGACTTTAAATAGACAGTTATAGAAATGGAAAATATCCTAGTCCTTTTTCGCCAAATAAGTATCCACAAATTAGAAGTTAGGATTGCTTAACCAATTTATTTTTGGGACTGTGAGTTATCAGTTTTTGGTTCCATAGTTTAATTATTTTAATTTGAGTTAATGTACGCACATATGTATGAAGCATCATATTCTGGCGCCACAGTATAATACAACTCTCCTGAATTATTGGGTACGGCCCACCAACCAAAAACCACGCTGAATGGTAAATTCAAACAAGCAATATTTGTATTTGAATGTGAATAGCTGAATAGAAAAATTTTCAATGGCTCACATTCAACTCTTTGAAATTGATGCTCATAATGAACATTTAAAAATAAAAATAAAAAATGGTCTGTTCTGATTTTATGATCATATCTACATGTGGAGCTTCTTGAGGCGGTGGATGTTGGTGGGCTAATCTTAGTTCATTAAAAAAAAATTAAAAATGGCATGCTGTTTTCTCGATCAAGCATTTTTTATTAATTGCAGAGTGATGGGCCTTGATTATTGATATCAAGCCCAGCCTATCGTTTCTCATATAACCAGCAACAAAAAAGTGAGCCGACGAGAACATCTACACCTGCACACATGACAACTTGTAAGGAACATGTGAAATCCGAGTCGTGCATCAAGTGGGATCCATGATTACCATGGCGATTGAAGATGACGGGGTATGTGCATGTGGATCACCGCCGCTCTCCGGATTGCTTCTTCAGTCTCTCCTGGTGCAAATTACTTCTGCATTTTTTCATTTTCTTAAGGATGTCACATCCAGGAATGCCAAGGCCGTGGTTGGGCATCACTCAGTTTCATTTTCCATTAAATCGCAACCCTTGAGGCAGTTCTTTTGGAAATTTCACATGTTCCTTACAATGCAACGGAAACTTCCGGGCACCTCGGGCGGTAGGGGCATTGACAGAGGGAGTAATGGAAATTTCCTCTTTGCTTTCAGTGATGGCTACAGGCTCGGAACCAATGCAAAAACTGAGGCTCATGTGCTTCTTGAGGGCCTTTCCCAAGGGGTTACCAGAGGCTTCGACAAAATCTTAGTGGAATGTGACTCCAAGACTATTATAGATTTAGTAAACTAGGATAGGCCATCAATTCGGTCCCAGTGGTATGTCTGGGCTCATATTAATTCCCTTATAAGGAAAGCTGAGGTCAAGATAATATTCACCCTTCGGTAAGTTAACTGCGTAGCAGACTCCTTGGCTGGACTAGTCAGCGAAGAGCAGGTTCCTAGATCATTTCTCTCATTGGCGGAGCTGCCAATGACAGTTTGTGGTGCTTTCTTCTTGGATCTGGTGGGGATGGGTTCAATTAAGGAAATTGGCCGCAGGTAGTAATGCTTTAAAGCTTGAGGCCCGGAGTTATTTTTGCCCTCACGGGGCCTCCATCTTGTGTACCCCGCTTGTAAAGCCCTTGTTCTCTTGTTAAAGAAATTTCAGTTTCTTCTTTAAAAAATAAAATAATTTATTTATTTATTTATTTATTTTTGAAAAAAAGGGATCACCCATGGGAAAAAAAGTGCTAGCAAGATAGCGCGATTGTCTGCCTCCAACATAATGTGTTCAATAAAATGAAAATATGAGCCATTTGTGAGAAAGAGCTTCCATGAAATTCAGGTTTGATGCCTTAGTTGGGTTACCATTTTTACTTGAGTATTAACCGTTGGTTCACTTCTGACAATGGAGATGAATGGTTTGAACCCGCTTTTCATATTTCACACTTAGTTCATATGATGGGCAATCTAGGTTGTTCATATGAATGGAAATATCCTACTGTAACTACGTACGTGCTTTCCTCACTCAATGGACACCAAAATTAACGATTAAGGGGCTGATTTGTCAATTAGGCTACTTTTACAATAATCTAATGGCTGAAATTCAATGTGTATAGTAAATTTATGATACATAACCATGATATAAAATTTCACATCAAACAGATCATGAGAACCATATAATCTAGAATTCAAAGGTTTAGGTTAATGGCATTTTTGTAATTATTGCTGATATGAGAGTTTTGAAAAATCTAATGGTTCTACATGGTTATAGGTATGTTTCTAAACAAATCTTACAAAAGAATTTATAACTAAATCATTATGAATAAAGAATTATTCACCAAATTAATTAAGGGAAGGTATATATATCAAACCACATAATGAATGGTTAGATGATATGATAAAAATAGTAGGACTTTTTTTTTTTCTTTTAAAAATGGTGCAGCCTAGATCATAGGAACCACTAGCTACATATAAGGCAAAAAGCTTTATACAACCTATGCTAATTCGGGCGGGGCAACAACACCATAGCGGGCCCGCCTATTATATCCTTTACAATTGATCGACTCTTTCAAACAAAGACATTGTAGCCAACTCCAATCACCCCTAAACAAAAGAAAAAAATTTAACCACCCTACGAACCTAATGGAACTAATCTAATGGAACCAAGGCCCGCTTTCTCTAAGAAGACCAGACCCCTGATATGGATCGGAAGATCACGTTCATGGAGGAAGAGAAAGGTCGATTGGCACTCACTTGCCAGGCGGGCCAAGCCGTCAACCAGGCCATTTCCTTTGCGACAGATGAGGCAGATCGACACCCTGCCTCTAAGCATGAGAGCTCTAATCTTGGAGACCTAAGAACTGTAGTGCCAGGAGAATGACGATTTTCTAGACAGAATATCAACCATAACTTTCGAGTCCGATTCAATCTCGATATTTGCAAAACTTCTGTTAAGGGACAGCAACAGCCCATCATTCACTACTCGTAACTCTGCTCTGTTATTGGTTTCATGCCCATAACCCAACCCAAAGGCAAAAGGAAAATTACCATTCTCACCTCTGACAATCCCATTGCCTCTCGACAGACCTGGATTACCTCTGGAAGCACCATCAATGTTTAGCTTAACCCAATTATTCTCTGGTCTGGCCTATCAATGATTTCTACTTTCTCCTTCCCAAACAAGCCCAAATTGAGACCAACCTGAGTTCTGCCTAGCCAACGAGAGGGAGCCTTATTGGTGTAGGACTTGATGGTTAGTACTCTTACCATGTATGCAGGTGTATGTACGGTCAATTTCATAAACAGATAAACACATGCGAGTTTTTAAAGTGATCAAGAGGTATGACATGTATATCGTCAGATTCAAGTGACTTGTTCACATGTGTAAGTTCCTCAGATTGTAGTTCTGATGATGGGTTAACCATATTTATAGGTAGTGAACAAGATGAACGGATCAAAATCTAGATTCGATATGTGTATGAGCGGATGTACAGATTAGATAGTTAGTTTACAATGATCGAGTGATCCAAACTCAAAGTGGACGGTCAGATATCTTTACGTAGTAGTGAATAATTGACTGAACAATTGATTATGATGGATAAGTGGAAATACTTGGGTGTATGATGATCCTATCTTAAAATCAACGGTCGGATGACTTGATCTATAAATGAAGATTATTCATAATGGTCAAATTCGTGTTTTAAAATAGATGTAAAGTTAGGATAACTAGATTGGTATTGTACATATGTATATAATAAGTTAAATTTCATGATAACACTATAAAACTTTCAATACTCGGGTATTGAAAAGTTTGGGGTGTTACACACCATGTTATGTGCATGACATCTACTCCATCCGTCAAGCATGCCTTCCCATGTTTACCGTGTAAAAAAGAAAATTTTCCTGATCAAAATGTAGGTGGATCATTACATTGAGAACATAAGCTCATGGCATGTTGTCTACCTGAGTGATGTCTGCTCATCTTAGTGAAGTGAAGCAATAAACCTAATGAACAGAGCGCAAGATGCAATATACATACAATGGTGGGCTCCACACACAAAGTTATGATTAGACTCCCCTCGACATGGTTCCTTGTTGTTTGGTCCACCTTTTTTTTTTTTCAAAAAATGGTGTGGCCAATAACAAGCCCACCAGCTTTCATAAATGGAGCAGAGGATTACAGACTATGATATTTCGAGCAGAGAAGCAGTAAATTGGCTACCTGCCTATCTTTTCTATACAAAGGAAGATATCTTGAGTTTCCTAACAGATCCTAATCCAGTTTTGTCCAAAAGGAAGCTACCCTTGATCAATCGAGGGAGATAGGGGACATCCCAAAATAGCCAGTCAGATTGAGAAGAACTCCCCACTTTCGCTAACCCATATGCGGTCCCGTTTGCTTCTCTGGGGGTAAGGTTGAATCTGAAAATTCCCCTGCTGCATAGCACCCTTATTCTGGTCATCCAGTAGTGCCACTTCCAAGAGAACGTGGAATTCCTGGATAGAAAGTCCACTACCCACTTGGAGTTTGATTCTATTATCACTCTCTCCATACCAGATGAAATACACATCTTCATCCCATCATAAACTACATGGAGTTTTGCCAAGTTGTTGGAAGCACTCCCGTATCCCCTAGAGAAGGCCAATATCATATTGGCTTGGGAGTCCTTGCAAATGCCTCCCCCGCTCGCTGGCCCAGGGTTGGACAAAGCGGATCCATCGACATTGAGTTTGTGCCAGCCCATTAGGGGACAGAACCAATAGACTACTTCAGCAACTGAAGAAGGGGCAGAGAAGGAAGAAGATCTAAACTGACCAGGGCATCTTGTTACATGGACTCAGGGCTGGCTAGACGTCTTGGCCTGAAGAAACAGCGACTCCATCCACCATTTTGTTTTCGCCAACACCTTCGTAGCTGAGATAGGAGTCCCATCACCATGGGATTGTGGGTTGGGCTAAGTTTAGGCCCCATGGCATAGAATTAAGGAATGCATCTGATGGATTGAGTGGATGTTGCATACAGACCCTTCTTTATAGAAATAGTTGTTGTTATGGGTAAAATGGGGCTAGACAAATGTATGAGACAGATGAGCCGATCAGCCAGACTCGATAACTATGGATTGCTTGAGGGCCGAAAAATCACCTCGACCTTTGGTGTCGGCTACTTTTTACCATGGCCTCAGTTGTCACTTTGGCCCTCGGATACTGACCTTGGTTTTGAAGGTCGGTCATGACCATAGACCTCGACCTTAGAGGTTGCCTTGGAATACCGACCTGACCTTGAGTACCGACCCGGCCTTGGGTATCAACCTCAGCCTCGGGTACTGACCTCGGCCTTGGGTACCAACCTCAATCGACCTCAGATATCAACCACCGCCTCAATAGAAATATCATTACGATATATAAAGATAGGATTACCCTCTAAGATTTTCGCCGATGATCACGCAAAGAAAATTGTGATATACCTAGAGACAGATCCACTTTGTGATAGTAACTATCTAGCAAATTCATTGCTATATACGTAAGTGATGTCAATGGATTATAAATAGAGATCCTCGTCATGGAACAGGGTACACACATAAATATACCTATTTTACTACACCTATTATGAGTCAATACACTTGACTTAGGCATCGGAGGGTCCCCCAGCCTTAACTGGTGCCCCCAGTGCATTCTCTTATTCTCTATTAATTGCAAGTACTCAACGGCTCACGGGGTGATGAAGCATGATTGACCAAATTTCTGCATCAACTGTTTGCCCCGTCTATGGTAATGACAGCAAAGCCACCTTAGAAGTTCCCTTTAGATCAAAAGAATCATCCACCTTGTCCGCTCAACAATGGTTATAGGAAGAAAGCGAGTTTTGGCCGTCATTACTACCTCAATCCTGGCTCCAGATGAGCAACCCGAGTAATCACCTTCGAAACATCATACCAACCATATTCCAGCAATAACCTCGGGTTGGTCTCGTAACAGAGTTGGTTGACTTATCTCCTTCGGAACCAGGTGGAGGACTTAGCCAACAACGTAGACCGCATAATGCAAATATTGGAGTGGCAACAACCAGCACCGGACCATGAAGCAGTAGAAACTATGATAATCGAATTATCTCAACCTCCGCGGGCACCTAACGACTCATATGTAAAGTAGCGACTAAGGCAGTGCGGTCAGGCCTCCGTGCGTACAACAGGAATGACTGTATTGGTATACTCTGACCTATGTCGCACCTTAAAAAAGAGGAGGCGTGAGAAGGCTCCCGAAGACGTCGCAGAGAGAAAGGTTCCATAGGAGGCAAAACTCAAGGAGATTTGGGGCCAGCTTGGCGACATTCAACAAACGTGTCAAACCTGGGGACTGACCTCTGTGGAAGCCATGCTTAAGGAGGCCGAACTCCCGTTCACTGATAACATTATGAAGTTTCAGCACCCGTTCAGGTTCCAGATACCTTAAATCAGCCCTTACTCTGGCTCGAGGGACCTGACTGAACGCCTTGAATATTTCAGGGCTTGAATGGAGCTTTATGGTGCATCAACCTCCATAATGTTCTGAGCATTCTCCTTGACTCTATCAAGAGTGGCGCGGAAGTGGTATAGACAACTGAAGCCAAAGTCTATCAAATCTTTCACCCCAGCTCAGTAAGGCTTTCATCACTCAGTTCATTGGGTGAAAAGATAGGAGAAAGCCATAACCCACCTCCTTATGATTACTCAAAGGAAGGACGAGCTGTTAAAAAACTACATCCGCTTCAATGAGGAAGCGATACAAGTGGATGACTATCTTCACCAGATAGCTCTAACCACCATGGTAGCCGGCTTTAAACAAAGAAAGTTCTTCTTCTATATTGGTAAGAACCTCCCGAATACCTCTCCTACTTACTTAACTGAGCTAAAAAATATTCTAATGCCGACGAGTTCTTTAGATCACGAAGAGCTACTCGAGAATGAAACAAATCAGCTAAAGACAGGAAACAAAGAGAAGAAGGGGATCCCTCTACTGCTAACGCCAAAAGAAAGAAAGAGGACGACTAAAATCGAGCTGGGCAGAGCAAAAAAACTTGATGACCTAACTGAACTAGTCAACTAAGTTTGGTAATAAGGCTCATTGGCCAACCCCGACCTCAACATCAGGTACTGGAGGATGTAGTGACTAGAAGATGTGGAGGGTAAGCTCTTACCTCACCCATGGAACGCTGATCATTTAAAAATTTATTACCCATGAGGAACTCCGATGGGTGAAATGATTGTGCTTGATTGATCTCCTCAGTAGAAGCTACTCGTGTTCGACTATGAGAAACCTCCATCGGTTAAAGGGAAGAATGTTCTCCCCTTTATTTCTACTGGTTTATCTATCGTTTTTATCTACATGTTCAACTGTGAGTGACCTCCCTTTGTAAAAAGAAAAAAGGTGCTCGTGATACTGCTACTGTTTCTCCTCAACTATTTTACGAATTATACAAGGAAAGAACTTTTCCAAGTTAGAGGAAGAGAATTTCTTTCAAATCCCGACTATTCGAGCTGTACGATTGACCACAAGGACTTTCCTCAATTTAAGAAAAGAAAGTCCTTCTTAATGCTCAGCTTACTACTATGTCTAACGGTCGACATATTGATTCTACTGTTCACTACCTATCACCACATGCTCAACTATCTTATCTACTAAGTCACCAAACATGACCACTCATATATAAAGGCAAAAATAAAAAATAAAAAATAAAAATCGAGGAACATACATGGAATAAGATGACCTTCTCATATATTAGTTCAAAAATTACTTCTCTAATTTATAAAGTATAGAGCTCAGAAGTAGGGGTCTACTATTATGGGTAAAATGGAGCTAGATAAATGTATGAGACAAATGAGCTGAATAGACAGACTCGATGACTATGGATTACTTGAGGGTCGAAAAATCACCCCGACCTTTGGCGTTGACTACTTTCTTCTTTGGCCTCAGTTGTTACTTTGGCCCTCAGGTACTGACCTCGGTCTCAAGGGAAGACCTCAACCTTGAAAGTTGGCCTTGGATACTGACCTGACCTCGGCCTTGGATACTGACCCTGGCCTTGGGTACCAACCTCAACCTCGGATACTGACATCGGCCTCAGATATTGACCACCACCTCAAAATAGAAATATCCTTACGATATATAAAAATAAGATTACCCTTTAAGATCTTCACTGATCATCACACCCAGAAAGGCATGATATATTCAGAGACAGATCCACTTTGTGATACGTAACTATCTAGCAGATTCATTGCCATATACGTAAGTGATGTCAATGAATTATAAATAGAGACTATCGCCATGGAGCAAGGTACACACACAAATATACCGATTCTACTATACCTATTATGAGTTAAGATATTAGACTTAGGCATCGGAGGGTCCCTGGGCTTGACCAGTGCCCACAGTGCATTCTCTTATTCTTCATTAATTGCAGATACTCAACAACTCATTAGAGGTGAAGAAGGATCAACTGAATTTCTACATCAATAGTTGTTATACAGAATCCTCTCTTACATATGTTGTTAATTGGGCTCATTCAGCATGCGTAGCTCTACTAGCTCACATCTACGATGGTCGGCTCGGACCATCCTCTCACAATTGGGAAACTGATCAGAACAAAAAGGCAAGATACCATAACTAGTGATAAGTACCATCTTTTCCTGCCAACATACCACGTGTAGGACATCAGTACTGTGGACACAATCGTCCCGTCACCTGAGAGAAGTGAATAGGGTGGCGGACAATCTGGCAAGATGGGGTAGCGAGACTCAGTCCAAGTAGATCCTTGATAGAGCTGGGATGGGAAGATTGAGAGAAAGAGAGTGTGAAGTGTAGAGAGTGGGTTATATGATAGCCTGCCGTTTATTCCTTATCCAGAGAAGGAGAGTTTCCACTTGTATAGGACATCTGTACCATGATTACAGTAGGCTTCATTGTGAATATTACCCATCACAGAAATGGGACTAGTCTGCTCCTCAAGTGGGCCACATAGTTTTTTTTTTTTTTAGAATGATGATCTTATTATGGGGATGATAGTATTCATGGTAAAGATTTCCTTGTTAAGTGGTTTACTATACAATTGCAGTACCAATGTAACTAGGTGATCAGTTCTTAGAATTTTAAGAGAAAAACTTCCATAACTCTTTCAATTGATTACGGGAATACAGTAAGAAATTACTTAGAAATTGAGTAGGTAATGAGTCTTAGTACAAATTTATCGTGACCTAAAAATGATGCTTTTTAAAAAAATAAAATGAAAATCAAAACTACCCCTGTACATTTAGGCACCCCTTTACATAAAATAGGGGGCCTATCGTAAAGCCAGAAAACTGCACAAAGAAATCACAAAAAAAATCACAGCGTCTTAATCGAACCTAAGCCAACCTTATCAAGAAAAATGGAACCTTTGACCTGGATTGGGAGCTCGGATTGATTTACGAGATAAGAAGACGCTTGAGTTCCGCTACATTGCCGGGCCATCAAATCGGCTGGAGAATTCCCTTCTCTTCGGATATGCGCAAACACAATTTGACACCGCAACTTCAGCTGGTTTATCCTAAAAAACCATGCTCTCCATTTTCATCCCGGCGTGGCCACTCCATTAAGCATATCAATCACTTATTTGGAGTCCAATTCGATAACGATCCACGACAAACCCCTATGGAGACCACGGGACAAACCATCATGCACCGCACGTATTTCGGCAGAGGTGTTAGTTCCGATCCCATACCCAACAGAGAAAGCGAAAGCCCCCTCATACCTGGATTTCCACGGGCGGAGCCATCAACGTTAATTTTGACCTAACTAGGAGGGGGCCTTTCCCACTTCACCAGCAAGGAACAACCACCCGAATTTTAACAGAATTCAGAACAACACCTAAAAAATGATGCTTATTCAGTCATTAGAATATTGGATTGGTAGGCATATAATGGAGAGTTAGAAATGAAAAATATCCAAAATTCCTTTCTCGAGAAATAAGTTTCCACAAATCAAAAGTTAGGATTCCTCCACTAATTTAATTTTAGAAAAAAAAAAAGTTTAATTTTAGACTATGACTTAGCAATATTTGGTTCGATATAGTTTTCTTGACAATAATTTTTCCCTACTTTAGCTGGTTTAATTTGAGTTAATGTATGTCATGTGTACAATTTCGGAGCACATATGATGTAGAGTGGGTCGTGGACACTTTTGTGGCAAAGATGGACTAGAGAAGCCTCGATCAAAAGCGAGAGTGATCAAGACCATTAGAACCTTAAAACAATCATATCTCGTACACCAGAATGAGTTTTTCAACATATCATATATAATTTTAGGGCAAGAGAAGATACTTTAGCCAACCAACCTGGCTATGCCGGATTTCCCATGCTAGATTCGTGATATTCTGTTAAATCAAGTCGAAAAACTATTTTATTTTTGTTTTTAATATAAATAATAAAGTTTAATTAGATTATGACTTTTGATCCTTTGAGTTTTAGGAGTTGTGCCCAACATAAAAAGGGCTTAAAAAATTAGGATCATGACCATCTATAAATAGTAAGTTTACTATTTATAGTAGTCACGTTTTTAGGGAGTTCGAGTTGAGTTTGAGTCTAAAACTTTAAAGGAATGTAATTTCGTTTTTTTTAATTAGCAATCAATTTATTTTGAATTATTAGAAATTATGTCTATTTTTATTCCCAGTGGATTCGAAGAATCTCTGTGCGAAGTCCAGTCCAGAGAGGCTCCTTAAATTTAGAGTATTTATCTCTAAGGAAGACGGTGATCAACCTCATAACGTCCTTTCCTTCTTTTTTTTTTTTTCATCATGTCCTTCCTGCGTCAACATACGTATCACTCATAATATTCTGCCCAGGTACAACAAAACTCCCCTCAAGTACTGGACGGTAGAATCAAACAAACAAAATCTTTAGTTGAATGTGAATGGCTGAAGAGAAAATTTTCCACGGTGCATATTCAACTCTTAGAAATCATTGCTCATGATTACCTTTTGAGTCGTTGGTTCGGCCCAACGACTTGAGCCAAAAAAACAAAAAAAAGGTTCTCCAGATATCTGCTCATATCTACAAGTGGAGCTTCTAGAGGCGTCAGATTCTGGTGGTCTGTAATCTTAGTTCACAAGAGCAAAAATGGCATGCTGCTTTCATGATCAAGCATCAATGAATACTAATGGGCCTTGCTTGTTGATACCAAGCCCAGCATATCCTAACTCATATCAACAGCAATAAATAGATAAATAATTAGCCGATGCATGCATCTTCACATGCACATATCACAACTTAGGAGGAATTTCTCACATCCAAGTCGTGCATATCACATGGGGTTGACGGTTACCACGTGATTGAAGATGGTGAGGCACGTGTTGTGGATTGCCGCATCTCTCGGGGCCGCTTCTTTAGTCTCTCTTAGTGCAAATAACTTCAGCATTTCTCATTTTCTCAAGTGTGATTATCTTCCTCCAATATAATACGTGCCTTATAATCAAAATCTAAACCGTTCATGCGAAAGAGCTTCCTTGAAATTCAGGTTTAATGCCGTAGTTGGGACTTTTTTACTTGAATATCAATCGTTGGTTTACTTCCTACCACAAAATACAGGGTGTCAATGCCCATGGGGAGTAAGAACATCAAAACTCGTTCTTTATGCCACCCTAACAGGTCCTAAGTGTAAGTGGTCGATTGTGCACTTTACACGTCTGACATGTGGAAGCAGATTGCATGCATGCATGTAGGTTTGAACCTGCTCTTTGGGAGAGCCCGTGATGGCTAACTAACGGGGCTCCCCTAGTGATCCATTGACCATTATTTTGTACACGTGTGGCTTACCTCATGATCATTTGTGTTTCGTCTTTGAGGGGGGATGCGTGGAAGAAGATTTACAAGGGAAGTTCACATCCACGTATATTTTAAATCCTGGATGTTTGGCCTTTATTAGGATATTGTATCTGCCGCACCAAATTTCGTAAATTTTTATAAATTTTGTTTCCATAAAATAATGTTATATCCTACTTTGTAAGTACTCCAGTTTGATAACATTAAAACAATTTTTACTTACATTTCACAATAGATCAATTTTATGACTACTAACATATAATCATATCAAAAGCTTCTATTATGTGAAATTGTTTTATGAAATCATCGCTCTCTCAATTCTCTTTTACCTATGGTGCTACTCGGGCTTATTAAGCATGCATGGCCTTGCGGGCCCACATTCGGATATGCTCAGTTAATCGGCACGGAGCATCCTCTCACATTTGGGAACTAATCAGAAATAATGCATTAACAAGATACCACAACTTGCGATTGGTACCATATTTTCCTGCCAACATGATATCAGTACCAAGATCATAGTAGGCTTCATCATCAATATTACTGGTCACAGATATTGGACTGGTTTGCTCGTTGGGTAGGCTGCATCTTTGGAATTAATGAATTGACTGATCAACCAACGGTCTTGGGCTGACACAACATATAGATGTGGCCCACCTCATGAATGGACACTAGCCTGGGTTTTTTACCAAGGGAGATCTTCATGGTGGTGTTGATGATCTTCATGGGGTGTTGATGATCTTCATGGTGGGGTTGATACTTTTCATGGTAACGATTTCCTAATCAAGTGGCTTACCACACGATTGCAGTACCATTGTAAATACGTGATCAGTTCTTAGAATTTTTAAGAGGAAAACCTCCATACGTCCTTCAACAGACTGCGAAGGAACATTGCACTTGGAAATTACGCCCAACTTACATCAGTTATAAGTCCTAGTATAGATGTATCATGCACTAAAACTTATGCCTATTCAATCATCATAATATTGGATTGGTGGACATTTAATGGACAATTAAAAATGAAAATACCAGAGTACAGTCCTTTATCGAGAAATGAGTATCCAGAAATCAGAAGTTAGGATTGCTTAACCAATATAAATTTGGAAAAAAAAAAAAAGTTTAATTTAGGGACTATGACTTGTAAATATGTGGTTATATAGTTTAGTCGGCAATAATTTCTTCCATAGCTTAGGTGGTTTAATTTGAGTTAATGCATGCCATGTGTACAGTTTCTGACCGGATACATGTATCAAGCATCATATTCAATCCAGGTACAACATAACTCCCGTCAATTGTTGGGTACGGCCGACCAACCATAAACCATGCCAGAATGGTAAATTCAAACAAACAAAATCTTTTGTTGAATGTGAATGACTCGAGAAAATTTTCCGCAGTTCATATTCAACTCTTAGAAATCATTGCTCATGATTGCCTTTTGATTTGTTGGTTCTGCTCAACGACTAGAGCACTCACAAAAAAAGAAAAAAGATGGATCTTCAGATATCTCGGATCATATCTACATGTCAAGCTTCTTGAGGCATGAGATGCTGGTGGGCTGTAATCCTAATTCAGAAAGGAAAAAATGGACATGCTGCTTTCATGATCAAGCATTAATGAGCTTTTAGTTGCAAACCAATGACCATTGCTTGTCGATACTAAGCCCACCCTTTCGTAATTCATGTAAATAGGGATAAATAAGTAAATAAAATCGTGATCTGATACAAACATCTACTCATGAACATATCAGAACTCAGAAGGAATGTGTCACATCCAAATCGTGCGTCACGTGGGGTTGACAGTTACCACGTTATTGAAAATGGCAGGGCATGTGCTGGGGCTCGCCGCAGCTCTCGGGACGCCTTCTTTAGTCTCTCCTAATGCAAATTACTTCAGCATTTCTCATTTTCACAATGATGTTATATCCAGGACTGCTTCTTTAGTCTCTCTAGTGCAAATTACTTCAGCACTTCTCATTTTCTCAAGGATGTCATATCCAGGAATGTGAAGGTTGTGGTTGGGCAACAGTCATTTTCATTTTCAATTAAATTGCAATCCCTTGTGGCAGTTCTTTTGAAAAAGAAAAAAATAAAATAAAAATGCTCCTGACCCACCAAAGTGCAGTTCTTTTGAAAAATCTGCTCCAAAGAAAGTGCTGGTAAGATAGTGTAATTATCCGCCTCCAACATAATGTCTGCCTGATAATAATCAAAATCCGAACCATTCATGAGAAAGCGCTTCCATGAAATTCAGGTTTAATGCCTTAGTTGGGCTACAATTTTTACTTGAATATTAACCGTCGGTTCACTTCCAACCATAAAAGATAAGGTGTTAGTGCCCACAGGGAGAAAGAACATTAAAACTCATTTTTTATGGCATCCAAACAGGCCCCAAGTGTAAGTGCCCAAATGTGCACTGTGTACGTCTGACATGAGGAAGCAAATTACATGCATGTACGTAGGTTTGAACCCGCTCTTTAGGTGAGCCCGTAAAGTCTAAATAGTGGGGCTCCCCTAGCTAGTGGCCCATTGACTATTATTCTGTACACATGTGGCCTACCTCATGATCATTTGTGTTTGGTCTTTGAGGAGGGATGCGTGGAAGAAAATTTGCAATGAAAGTCCAAATCTACATATATTTTAAATCCTTGATAAGGCATTTAGCCTTTATTTTATTAGGATATTGTATCTTATTTTATTCTTTTTTACGCACACATCCTCACACCCACATACACTATACTCGAACCCATGAACTTAGTGTTGAAACTCTTGTCAGTCCACTAAGCCATGAGCAGGGACCTTATTAGGATATTGTATCTGCAGCACCAAATTTCGTACAATTTTATGAAATTTTGTACTCATAAAATAATATTATCCGACTTTATAAGTACTCCAGTTTGGTAACATTAAAGCGATTTTTATTATCATTTCACAGTAGATCAATTTTATGGCTACTAACTTATAGTATTATCAAAAGTTTCCATTTTGTGAAATTGTTTCATATCTCTCTCTCTCTCTCTCTCTCTCTCTAACAAATCTCTTTTACCTATGTTGCTACTCAGGCTTGCTCAGCATGCGTGGCCTTGCTGGCCCACATCCGGAGATGGTCAGGTAATCCTTACCTGCATGGACCATACTCTCACAATTGAGAACTAATTAGAAATAACACATAAGCAAGATACCACAGCTCGCAAACTTGTGCGGGACATCCGTACCATGATTACAGTAGGCTTCGTCGCTAATAACACCCTGATCCATAGTTCAAGTGGTAGACTGACTGAAGATAGCCTCGTTTCAACACTGAGGTCCTTGGTATCAATTCCCTAGTAGGGGTGGCTAACAGTGGAGTGTGTACTGACAGTGGGGTGTATACTAACAAGCTAATTAACCAAAAAACAAAAAGGCTTCGTCGTGAATATTACTTGTTAGAGAAATCGGTCTGGTCTACTCCTCAGCTGGGTCACACCATTGGAATCAATGAATTGACTGATCAAGCAACGGTCTTGGTCTGACACAACATATCGATGTGGCCCACCTCGTGAATGAACACCGGCCTGGTTTTTGAGAAGGGAGATGATCTTCAAGGTGGGGCCGATAATTCTCAAAGTAATGATTTCCTAGTTAAGCGGCTTACCATACAATTCTGGTACCATTGTAAGTAGGTGATGAGTTCTAGAATTTTAGGAGAAAAACTTCCATACCTCCTTCAACAGACTGTGAAGGAATATAGCACTTAGAAATTACTAAGAAATTGCATAAGTTATGATCAGTCCTAGTATAGATATATCACGAGCTAAAAATTATGCTTATTCAATCAT
Source organism: Magnolia sinica (assembly GCF_029962835.1). Classification (NCBI taxonomy): domain Eukaryota; kingdom Viridiplantae; phylum Streptophyta; class Magnoliopsida; order Magnoliales; family Magnoliaceae; genus Magnolia; species Magnolia sinica. Next base: position 130,262,458 of record NC_080574.1, on the reverse strand, counting down.
CAGAATGTTAGATTGGTGGACTTTCTAATGGACAGTTAGAAATGAAAAATATCCTTTCTCGAGAAATAATTAAGCATCCATAAATCAGAAGTTAGGATTGCTCAACCAATTTAATTTTGAAAAAAAGAAGTGTAATTTCGTATGACTTAGCAATATTTGGTTCTATAATTTAGTTGGGAATATTATGTTTTCCTAGTTTAGGTGGTTTGATTTGAGTAAATGTATGCCATGTCTACAATTTCTGAGCACATATGTATCAAGCATCATATTCTACCCTGGTACAACATAAGTCCCCTTAATTATTGGGTACAACCGACGAACCAATAACTATGCGGACTGGTAAAATCAAACAAACAAAATCTTTTGTTGAATATGAATCAATGAAGATCAAGAAAAATTCGCACGGTTCATATTCAACTCTTAGAAATCATTGCTCATGATGACCCTTTGAGTCATTGGTTCGGCTCAACGACTAGAGCACCCAAAAGAAAGAAAAACCAAAAAAGACAAATAACAAGAATAAAGATGGTTCTTCTGATATCTGCACATATCTACATGTGGAGCGCTTCTCGTGGTGTCAGATGCTGGTGGGCTGTAATCCTAATTCACATGGGAAAAAAATAGCATGTTGTTTTCATGATCATGCCTTGTTGAGCTTTTAGTTGAAAACTAATGGGCCTTGCTTGTTGATACTAAGTCCAGTCTTTTTTTTTATTTTTTATTTTTATTTTTTAATTTTTATTTATTTTTCTTTTTTAAGGAACAGGCTAAATGTAGCCTGCGATTCATATAAAAATATAAGAACCGAATACAGGAACTGTACTTCGGGTTGCCCATGGATCAACAAAAAAACATCATAGGGCAACCTATCTTAAAGAAACTATACATCCTCGGTCCTAGTTAATGGAGAAAGCTGTGGTTTCTTCAAATCCTCGAGAGGGTTGAGGCAATGTGATCCCCTCTCCCCTAGCCTATTCATCCTCTATGCAGAAGTGTTTGGTAGAGGTATTTCCAAGCTGGTTGCCACCGGGCTGGTTACCCCCTTCAAGCTTAAAAGGGACTGCATCTAGATTTCTCATCTCCTTTATGCTGATGACACAATGTTATTCCTGAACAGAATGCGCTCATCACTTTATAAGGTGCAACAATTCATCTCCAAATATCAAGAAGCTTCTAGGCAGAGAGTCAACCTCGATAAGAGCTCCTTCTAATGCTCGTCTAAGGTTCCGTTGGAGAGAATCATGTCCATTGAGAGGACTCTCGACTTTCGTAAAGCTTCGGGCGTCTTTTCCTACCTGGGAGTTCCTATTGCAAAAGGCAAGGTAAATTATAACATGTTTAAACCTCTGATTGATAAGCTATCATCCAAGATCCAAGGCTGGAACATGAGAATACTCTCCCAGGCCTATAGGCTGACTCTCATCACTCATGTTTTGAGTAGTATTCCAATCCACACAATGGCAGCCACAGCTCTTCCTTCCAAGGTCCTCAGTATAATGGAGAAGGTCTTCTCCAACTTCTTCTGGGGCTGGCGAGATGGTAAGAAAAAACTTCATTAGATTGAATGAAGCTCAATTTCCCTGCCCAAGGAAGAGGGAGGATTGGGCATCAAAAATCTAAAAGAAGTCATGAAAGCTCTTCATTTGAAGATGGCCCGGGGAGCTAGATATGGAGATCATGGGAGTCTTTGGGCTGGGTTTATCAGGTCTAAATACCAGTTTGCTAGGGCGAGTGCCAGCCCTTCCACCTGCGCAGCTGATTCATCTCCTCCCTGGAAAAGAATGATCGGTCTGTTTAATATCCTAGATAGGAATGTCTGTTGGGAAATCAAGCAAGGTGCCTACAACATGTGGAGTAGCAACTGGATGGGCCTTGGTGCACTGCTCGACAATCCCTCCCTAAATATTCCAACTAAATTCGAGAGTCTCTGTGTGGCTGATTTTATAGGGGAGTATGGTCTCAAATCTGAGCTACCTTTTACTCTTCCAGATACGATCAGGAGCCACATCCAACAAGGCAGATATTGCTATTTAGAAGGTGATGATTGTCGTATCTGGCCCTTTGATCCCTCTGGTTGTTTTTTAGTTAAGTATGCCTGGGGAGTGGTTAGAACTGGTGGGATGAAGAAATTATGGTCTAAATGGGTTTGACACCCCAAGGTTTCATCAAAAATTTTCACATTTAAGTGGAGACTTCTGCTAGGGGCAGTCCCAGTTGACGTTAACATCCAGTCCAAGGGTATCCACATGACTTCTAAGTGTATGTGTTGCAACCTGGATATGAGTTCCGAACTCCTCCTTGAATCGGTATCCCATTTATTCATAGAAGGCTAACTGGCAATGATGAGGGTCAAATATTGCATATCAGACCCCAATTATTACCTGATTTTACGTATATAATAATGCTTAATGGAGTATTTTAATTATATTTTTGTTGCAGGATGAAATCAGGAGCATTGATGGAAAAGGAGTACTACAAGTGTGGATTTGATGTTCCGAAGTCACCAAAGCAAGGGACGCACTCTAGAGGACCTATATTGAATAATTTATAGGTCATGGATCCGAGAAAATCAAGCCATACATGCCAAAAGGCCCGAAAATGGTCCAAAATACAAGATCATAGGGTTCCCGCCATCCACTCGGCCCAAAACTTCATACATGGCCTAGGGCCATAAATTAACCGTACATATTAAATTTCACCCATTGGATATCGCGGGAAGTGGGCCAACGGCCAAATCATCCCCTTAATTCATTAAGTGGGACCCACCTGATAACAGTATATGCTTCAACTTTGGTCTCAACCCCTTAATCGGGGAGACAAAACAGAAGGACGGTGAAGATTTCTCCAAAACATTGTAGTGGACCCCACCTAGTGCAGCGTGTACACAGTGCACATGTACACCCGCGCGTGCATCGGACCGGAATGCACTAATCAAAGTCGGTTTGACCAATGTCTTCCGCAAAAATGAAAGTTTCCAATTTTGAAACAGCGTTCGCACAGGTTGTTGATCGGTTGCAGTTGTGAGCCCCACCCATCGTCCGTACGGTTGATCCAGACCGTTCATTCGTTCCCTAGGGCAGCCACAACCTGTATCTAGCTGACGGAATTTGAAGACATCACGTTATTAGTTTTTCAACTGTTTAAAAAGCAGAATGGACGGTAGGTTTAAAACTCCGTGGACCACATCAAGAGACAGTGAAAATCATCCATGCTCGACTGAAATTTCGTCTTGCATCCAATGGATGGCTTGGATTTATCAAGATAGCAACGAAGTGGGCCCCACCAACGTCACAGCATGATCAGTGCACAATCCCTGTTTCGCGTCTGCACACAGACCGGTTCTTGCGGGCTATTCTGTGATCTCAATGACGACCAGATGCATGATCCAGCCCGTTCAGAAGATTCATCAAGAGGCCAATACCATATCCTAGGTGTCCGAAACAAGTTCGGAACATGCACCATCTCGAAAACTCATTTCAAACGGAAACCTTTTGCAACCTTTCGCACGCTGTTGCGGAAGATCTTCCGCTGTTGCTGCGTAAATAGCTGTCTAGTTCTCCATCGGTTTCTATTTTCATGCACAGCTCTCCACCGCACCTAAGAGCTATAAAAGAAGGGAAAAAGTAGAAGGGAGAGCTTGTTTTTGGACATGAGAAAAAGCAGAAGAAAGAAGGGAGAGAATGAAGTTTTTCTTTTATAAATCTTATTTTTCCATCTTCCTAATTGATTCCATGAGTTGCTAATCTTTTAGCTAGGGCTGAGATGAAACCCCTAATTTGAATAACTCTTGTTATGTGTTGATTTCATTTTGATTTAATTGATTTGTTTCTTTCTCTAGTGTGCTTAACTAAAATCTCCGTACTTCTCCATTCTACGAGCTTAACCATAGTCTAGTTATGGATGTTGTTTGGAATATTATTCTAGGTGCTTGTATCTGGCCATGAACAGGTTTCCTATAGAGGAAGAAACAAGAATCTACATCTCTTCATGCCTGACCATGGATGGAAAGATCCATATGCTTTAAGGAATTATACATTCTGTGTGCCTGACCAAGGACATAGTTTGTGATTTTATTTCAATCTGAATAGGGTGAATCAACAGGTAAAACAAGGGTTAGGATAATTAGGGGTGGATTCGAAAGTCCTAGTCTTCTCCTTTATTGAATTTTCCTCATTATTCTTGATTATTTTCTGTACATTTGTGTCAGTAGTTTGCTAAACTATTTGTTAGATTAGTTAAAAAGAGTTTTTAATTTTGAATTGTGACAACCAGTCCTCGTGGGAACGATCTCGTAGATTCATATACTTGCGAGTTTAAAATCATTTAAATCAGATTGGTTTTAAAAAAAAACATCAAGTTTTTGGTGCCGTTGCTAGGGACTGTTTCGGTCCAATTGGATTTAAGATTCTCTCTTATCATAATTCATAGTCTTAGGTTTTTACTAACTTTAGGTTAAATTTTTTTTAGAAACTAACCTATTTCCTGTTTTGTAAGGTCCTGACATAAATTACTAATTTGGTAATCTCTTTCTAAATTCTCTACTTTTTCTAATTTCTATTTTTAGAATTAGGGTTTTATTTTATTTTTTATTTTTTATCTTTTTTTAGAAATTTTCTATTTCTAAGCTTTCTTTTTTAGAAATTTCCTATTTTCTAATTTTAGATTTTGATTCTTCTTTCAAGTAACTTTCTATTTTCTAGTTTTAGAAATTTTTTCCCTTTTTAGAAACTAACTTAGCTTTTTATTTCTAAGATTGGAAACTTTCTTTTTTAGAAATCAACCGTTGCTTAGGATTTTTCTAGCATTATTTTAGAAAATTCAATTTATTTTTGTTATGTCTACAGGAATTGAGGAAGGAAGCTGCTAAATAAGATTGTCTTCAAAAGGAGGAGCTCTTAAATCTTCAGACATTCATCATCTCCTTTTCCGGGTTCTTCCTTCCAATTCTCGTTTACATAGCTTTCTCTTGTTTTTAGGAATCCATAACTTTTATTTATAGTTTTATTCATCTTAGGTTGCATCTTAGTTTAGTTTTCTTTCTTATATTGATAACAAAGTTTATGCTAGGACGTAGATCTCTGAACATAGGACTAGCACCTTTCGATCATGAAATAAAAAGAACCTTTCGTAGAAGATTTAGAAACATCCTATTTGAAATGGCGGAAGAGAATGGAACTAAAGCTCTTAGAGATTATTCAGCTCCTGTCCAATTTAATGCGCCTTCATGTATAGTGTTGTCTGCCACCACGGCAGCACACTTTGAACTTAAACCTGGGGTCATACAATTATTGCCCTCCTTTTATGGTTCAGATAAGGAGGATCCATATCATCATGTGAAAGAATTCTTAGACATTTGCTCCACCTTTAAGTTCCAAAACTTTTCAGATGATTCGATCTGTTTGCGCCTTTTTCTTTTTTCTTTGAAGGATAAGGCGAAAGCATGGTTGAATTCTCTAGGAGTTGGGTCTATCACTACATGGGACCAACTGTCTAAGAAGTTCTTAAACAAGTTCTTCCCGGTTCACAAAACTAATGCTCTCCGTAGAGAAATTACAAATTTCACACAAAAAGAGGGTGAGCACTTTCATGAATGTTGGGAAAGATGGAAGGATTTACTTCTTAAATGTCCACACCATGGTTTTGAAAAGTGGCAATAGGTTCAATACTTCTATGACACCCCAAAACCGTCGCATGGTTGACGCCACCAGTGGAGGGTCATTCATGACCAAAAGTGATGTCGAAGCTTAGAATTTCTTTGAAACCTTGTGTGAAAACTCCCAGCAATGGGACTATTCAAATAGAGGTGAAAGAAGTCCTCAACCACTGAAGAAAGGGGGTATATATGGGGTAGGAGTCACGCCAGATCTTTATGCTAAAATTGATAGCCTGACAAAGAAGGTGGATGCTTTAATGTTAAACAATGGACCTCTACAAACAACTCAAGTCGAGTCATGTGCCATATGTTCTAGTCTTGCCCATCCTACGCAGTCTTGTCCATCTAGTTCAACATTTTCAGAATTTCTCTCTGAACAAGTACATGCTATGAACACCTTTCAGAGACCTGGGAATGATCCTTACTCAGACACCTACAATCCAGGGTGGGCTAGGCATCCAAATTTTTCTTGGGCAAAAGGACCACAACAAGGAGGACCATCTGAAAATTCTCCAAGGCAACCATACCCTCAAGTTGGCAGTCAACAACATCAGCAGTTTCCGTAGTATCAACAAGTGCCTCCACAATCTAGGAAACCATCTCTTGAGGATACACTCAATCTTTTTATGCAAAGTTCACTTCAATTTCAAAAAGATACCCAACAAACTTTAATAGCTAACCAGCAAAGCATACATACAAATGCGTAATCCATTGCCAAACTGGAAGTACAGTTGGGTCAACTTGCTGCCACATTGAGTGAGAGAGAGAAGGGCAAGTTCCCTAGTCAACCTGTGGTAAATCCAAAAGGACAGTATGAGATTGGCTCTAATTCGAACTAAGAACAATATCATGAGCAAGCCAAATCAATCATTACCCTTAGGTCTGGTAAACAGATCGAGAACAAAATAGAGATGCCTAGGGAAGAATCAAATTCTAGATCAGAAGATCAAAATGAAGCAGAGAGACATACTAATGCATCGAAAGCCCAAAAGCACTTTGACTCTCCAAGAACTACTCATGTGCCATCTTGTGTGCCTAAAACACCTTTTCCTCATTGTCTGGCATCGGTTAAGAAAGGAAACAACTTTAATGAGATATTGGACATGTTTAAGCAAGTGCAAATCAATATTCCGTTACTTGATGCTATCAAGCAAGTTCTTGCTTACGCTAAGTTTCTTAAAGATTTATGCACTCAAAAGCGTAAGATGAATGTTCATAAGAAGGTCTTCCTTGCGGAGCAACTCAGCTCCATGATTCAAGACAACACCCCTCCTAAATTTAGGGATCCAGGAGCTTCTACCATTTCTTGCGTCATAGGAGATCATAAGATTGAGAAAGCATTGCTTGATTTAGGGGCGAGCGTCAATTTGTTACCATATTCTGTGTATGAGCAGCTAGGACTTGGTGAGCTGAAATCAACCAAAATAACACTCCAACTAGCTGATAGATATGTCAAAGTGCCCCGTGGTGTTATTGAGGATGTGCTAATTCAGGTTGATAAGTTTTATTTTCCAGTAGATTTCATCGTTCTAGATACTCAGCCTGTCCAGAATCCTACAAGTCAAATCCCGATTATCTTAGGACGTCCATTCTTGGCCACATCCAATGCAATCATAAATTGTAGGAACGGAGTTATGAAGCTATCCTTTGGTAACATGAAGATTAAACTCAATGTTTTCAATGCTGGACAACAAATGTCAGACTCGGATGATATATTTGAAGTGAACATGATTGAGAGTCTAGTGCATGACTCTTTCCTTGAATCTTCCGAAGACGCTCTTAAGACTTGTTTAGCACATTTTGGCATAGATTTTGACATAGAAAGTTCCATCCAAGAAGTCAATGCATTGCTTGACTCTAATCCGGAAATGGATACAACAAAATGAAAAGCTAGAGTGGAACCTCTTCCACCTTTTGAGTCTAAACTGGTCCCATCTATTGAGAAACCACCTAAAGTCGACCTTAAACAATTACCTAAAACTCTCAAGTATGCATTTTTAGGACCTTCTGAAACCCTGCCTGTCATCATAGCTGTTAACCTTGATAAAGAACAGGAGGGTAAGTTGCTTAATGTTCTTAGAGAACATAAGGCAGCTATTGGGTGGACAATAGCGGACATAAAGGGAATAAGCCCCACGGTGTGTATGCATCGTATTCATCTTAAAGAAAATGCAAAAACATCACGTGAAATGCAAAGGAGGTCTAAACCTAACATGAAAGAGGTCGTTCGGGCTGAGGTGCTAAAATTGTTAGATGTCGGTATCATTTACCCCATTTCGGATAGCATATGGGTCAGCCTAGTTCAAGTTGTTCCCAAAAAGTCTAGGATTACGATGAAAAAGAATGAGGATAATGAGTTAGTACCAACGCGCATGACTACGGGTTGGCGAGTTTGTATTGATTACCGTAAACTGAACCTGGTCACAAGGAGGATCACTTTCCTCTTTCTTTCATAGATCAAATGCTTGAGAGATTGGCAGGGCATATCTATTATTGTTTCCTGGATGGTTATTCCGGGTATAATCAGATTCTCATTGCTCCCGAGGATCAAGAGAAAATCACATTTACATGTCATTTTGGTACATATGCCTATCAGCGTATGCCACTTGGGTTGTGTAATGCGTTTGCGACCTTCCAACGATGCATGATGAGTATTTTTTCAGATATGGTTGAGCGTTTCCTTGAGATTTTCATGGATAATTTTTCAATTTTTGGCTCTTCATTTGATGAATGTTTATACCATCTATCTCTTGTCTTGGAAAGATGTGAAAAAATGAACCTAGTATTGAATTGGAAAAAGTGTCATTTTATGGTTCAAAAAGGGATTGTACTCGGGCATGTTATTTCAAGAAAAGGCATTGAAGTTGATAAAGCCAAGATTGATTTAATTTCTAGTCTTCCTCCACCCAGAACGGTTAAGGAGATTAGATCATTCTTAGGGCATGCAGGATTCTATAGGAGATTCATTAAGGATTTTAGCAAAATTTCTTGACCCTTATGCAATTTACTAGTTAAAGATGTTGCTTTTGTCCTTAATGATGAGTGGCGGCAACCTTTTGATAAGTTGAAGCATTTATTGACTTCTGCTCCAATAATCCAACCACCTGATTGGAGTTTACCTTTTGAGCTTATGTGCGATGCTTCGGATTATGTTGTTGGAGCCGTCCTAGGACAAAGATGGAACAAAATGCCTTATGTCATTTATTATGCTAGTCGGACTCTAAATGATGCACAACTCAACTACTCTACCATTGAAAAAGAATTGTTGGCGGTAGTATTTGCTCTAGACAAATTCAGATCGTATCTTATAAGGTCAAAGGTTATAGTGTTCTCAGATCATGCAGCATTGAAATATCTTCTTTCTAAAAAAAACGCTAAACCTCGATTGATTCGGTGGATTCTCTTGCTACAAGAATTCGATATTGAAATTCAGGATAAAAAGGGTTCCGAAAATGTGGTAGCTGACCATTTATCTAGACTTGTCTTGGAGTCCACAGTGGATCCTTTGCCAATGAACGAGTCTTTCCCTGATGAACAACTTCTAACTATTTCTCAATTACCTTGGTATGCGGATATTGTAAACTATCTTGTTACAGGCCAACTTCCTTCTCATTGGACTAAACAAGATAAATCCAAATTTCTTGCTGAGGTTAAACATTTCTTTTGGGATGACCCATACTTATTCAAAATTTGTCCTGATCAGATTATTAGGAGATGTGTGCCTGAGAATGAGTTTCATAGTATAATCTCCTTTTGTCATGACCATGCATGTGGTGGTCATTTTGGTTCAAAGAAAACAGCTACGAAAGTCTTACAAAGTGGATTTTATTGGCCTACACTGTTTCAAGACACCCATGCCTTTTGCTCAACATGTGATAGATGCCAACGTACGGGTAATATTTTTCACAGGAACATGATGCCACTTACCAATATTCTCATTGTTGAAATATTTGATGTTTGAGGTATTGACTTCATGGGCCCATTTCCCCCATCATTCGGTTATGTGTATATCCTTGTGGCCGTCGACTATGTCTCTAAGTGGATTGAAGCAGTGCCATGTAAAATGAATGATCACAAAGTTGTGGTCCGTTTCTTAAAAGAGAATATCTTTTCTCGTTTTGGCACTCCTCGAGCAATTATAAGTGATGGGGGTACTCATTTTTGCAATAAACCGTTTGAATCTTTAATGAAAAAATATTTCATCACTCATAAAGTTGCAACACCATATCATCCACAAATAAGTGGTCAAGTTGAGGTGTCAAATCGGGAGATTAAACAAATTTTAGAGAAAACGGTTCGCCCCGATCGTAAGGATTAGTCACAACATTTGAATGATGATCTTTGAGCATATCGTACGGCTTTCAAAACCCCGATTGGAATGTCTCCGTACAGGCTTGTCTTTGGGAAAGCCTGTCACTTACATGTGGAATTAGAACATCATGCTTATTGGGCCATCAAAACTTTTAATTTTGATTTAAACAAGGCTAGATCACACCGTAAACTTCAACTCAATGAGTTAGAAGAAATTCGAAATGAGGCATATGAGAATGCAAAAATTTATAAAGAGTGGACAAAAATCTTCTATGACAAATCAATTCTTCGCAAGACATTTGAACCGAACCAGAAAGTATTATTGTACAATTCCAGGCTACGCCTCTTTCTTGAAAAACTACGTTCGCGATGGTATGGTCCTTATCGAGTAGTACAAGTATTTCCTCATGGAGCAGTTGAGATTAAAAATCTAACAGACGGGAATATCTTCAAAGTAAATGGTCAACGACTGAAACCATATTTAGATGATTTGGTGAACAAAGATGTTGAGATAATTTATTTGGTGGACCCAGGTTATCAAGATTGATTAATTCATGGTCCATTCTTGTCTAGCTAAAGACATTAAACTTAGCGCTCCTGGGAGGCAACCTAGTTTTTCATTCCATTTCACTTTTCTCATTCATTAGTTCAATGTTTGTGGGTAGCATTACTGCAAACCCTCATGAGACTACAACTCGTCCACTAGGGGTAACCTAGGGGTTTAAAGGCTTGTTGCATATGCTAAATGCAATCGAGAGCACTTGTGAAAGTGGTATAGGTAGGATTTTCTTTTTGCATTTTTATCATTTTGCTTTTGTTGATTTCTCTCTTATGCTGACTCGCTTTTACATGGATATTTTTGAAAAACCTCTTGATTCTCCGTCCAGGCACTATTTGTCCATCACTCCCCTTTTTTATTATTATTATTTTTTTTTACTTTTGTTGTCTTAGGAGCATTGCATGTTTATTTCTTTTACATTGAGGACAATGTAAATTTTAGGTTGGGGGTGGGCGATTAGGTTACCTCATCAGTATTTTCTTGGTCTTGAGCACAAATTGTGAAAATTTTTAAAATTTTCTGGAATTTCTTGTGCATTTAAAGTGATTTTGAAGGATAAGTGTGATTTTAACATTGCAAGGTACAGAATGTTGGTAAGTTATAACTCTTAGATTCAGCCATTCGTTAGATTTCACAGTTGAGTTTGAATTGTTAACCCATGATTAGAACTTTTAAACATTGATTGAGTCATGATCTCACATATTACATCTTGGTTGCACATTAAGATTCCGTTTCAACATTGAATGATTAACTTGGTAATCACTAAGCATGAAAGGAACCAGCCTGAAAATTTTTTAGCTTCGGTCTATAAATAAGAATTGAAAGAAAGGGTGAGTCGAATAATCGTCATCATAGGTTTGCTCCCTATAGATGAAGATTCGATTTCCCATGGTTGACATAAGAAAAGGGTTAGGTGTACAATCTTTACCATAGGTTTGCTCCCTATAGGTGAGGATTTGATTCCCTTCCTTGGCGTTACTGTTCATGAAAAAATCAAAGGCTGATAGAATGAAAAGTTAATCTGTAAGGCAAGTGTTGGTTTCAGTTTTGGTTGTCATGAATTTCATTGTTAATTACCAATGATATCATAAAATTGACAATTGGATCTCTTAATGATTGTAAGTCGAGATTACACTATACACTCATGGAACTCGATGTTTAGAATTGTTCTAATTAATGGATTAACATTTTGAACTTGATTACGAAGTTTACCATGAGCTTGATTCCAAAAAAAAATAAAATACTACTCACGATTTATGAATCCTAGAATTTTCGCATCTCAATTATTGGTTTACAAGTCACTTGGGTTTATAGAAATTGTTTTGAATTTCTGAAATTATTTTTCGCATGTTTTGCTCGGGACTAGCAAAATGCTGGTTGGGGGTTGTGATGAGGGTCAAATATTGCATATTAGATCCCAATTATTACCTGATTTCACGTATATGATAATGCTTAACGGAGTATTTTAATTTTATTTTTGTTGCAAGATGAAATCAGGAGCATTGATGGAAAAGGAGTACTACAAGCGTGGATTTGATGTTCCGAAATCACCAGAGCAAGGGACGCACTCCAGAGGACCTATATTGAATAATTTACAGGTCATGGATCCGAGGAAATCAAGCCATACACACCAAAAGGCCCGAAAATGGTCCAAAATGCAAGATCACAGGGTTCCCGCCATCCACTTGGCCCGAAACTTCATACATGGCCTGAGGGCCATAAATTAATCGTACATATTAAATTTCACCCATTGGATATTGCGAGAAGTGGGCCAATGGCCAAATCATCCCCTTAATTCATTAAGTGGGACCCACCTGATAATAATATATGCTTTAACTTTGGTCTCAACCCCTTAATCGGGGAGACAAAACAGAAGGACGGTGAAGATTTCTCCAAAACATTGTAGTGGACCCCACCTAGTGCAACATGTACACAGTGCACATGTACACCTGCGTGTGCATCGGATCGGAATGCACTAATCAAAGTCGGTTTGACCGACGTCTTCTGCAAAAATGGAAGTTTCCAATTTTGAAACGGCGTTCGCATAGGCTGTTGATCGGTTGCAGTTGTGGGCCCCACCCATCGTCCGTACGGTTGATCCAGACCGTTCATTCGTTCCCTAGGGCAGCCACAACCTGCGCCTAGCTGACGGAATTTGAAGACATCACGTTATTAGTTTTTCAACTGTTTAAAAAGCAGAATAGACGGTAGGTTTAAAACTCCATGGACCACATCAAGAGACAGTGAAAATCATCCATGCTCGACTGAAATTTCGTCTTGCATCCAATGGATGGCTTGGATTTATCAAGATAGCAACGAAGTGGGCCCCACCAACGTCACAGCACGATCAGTGCACAATCCCTGTTTCGCGTCTGCACACAGACCGGTTCTTGCGGGCTATTCTGTGATCTCAATGACGACCAGATGCATGATCCAGCCCGTTCAGAAGATTCATCAAGAGGCCAATACCGTATCCTAGGTGTCCGAAACAAGTTCGGAACGTGCACCATCTCGAAAACTCATTTCAAACGGAAACCTTTTGCAACCTTTCGCACGCTGTTGCGGAAGATCTTCCGCTGTTGCTGCGTAAATAGCTGTCTAGTTCTCCATCGGTTTCTATTTTCATGCACAGCTCTCCACCGCACCTAAGAGCTATAAAAGAAGGGAAAAAGCAGAAGGGAGAGCTCGTTTTTGGACAAGAGAAAAAGCAGAAGAAAGAAGGGAGAGAATGAAGTTTTTCTTTTATAAATCTTATTTTTCCATCTTCCTAATTGATTCCATGAGTTGCTAATCTTTTTGCTAGGGCTGAGATGAAACCCCTAATTTGAATAACTCTTGTTATGTGTTGATTTCATTTTGATTTAATTGATTTGTTTCTTTCTCTAGTGTGCTTAACTGAAATATCCGTACTTCTCCATTCTACGAGCTTAACCATAGTCTAGTTATGGATGTTGTTTGGAATATTATTCTAGGTGCTTGTATCTGGCCATGAACAGGTTTCCTATAGAGGAAGAAACAAGAATCTACATCTCTTCATGCCTGACCATGGATGGAAAGATGTGATCCATATGAAAAAAGGGATTATACATTCTGTGTGCCTGACCAAGGACATAGTTTGTGATTTATTTCAATCTGAATAGGGTGAATCAACAGGTAAAACAAGGGTTAGGATAATTAGGGGTGGATTCGAAAGTCCTAGTCTTCTCCTTGATTGAATTTTCCTCATTATTCTTGATTATTTTCTGTACATTTGTGTCAGTAGTTTGCTAAACTATTTGTTGGATTAGTTAAGAAGAGTCTTTAATTTTGAATTGTGACAACCAGTCCTCGTGGGAATGATCTCGTAATACGTACCATATTTACATCTGATTCGTATACTTGCGAGTTTAAAATCATTTAAATCAGATTGGTTTTAGAAAAAAAAACATCAGGCAGCTAACGTTTAGCATCATCTTGCTGTCTCCTATGGGACCCCTTTATTCAAGCACTAATCTATCTAGGACTTACTTCACTAGTGGTGGCAAAGACCTCTTTCTAGTTGTTCTAGTTCAACCATCATCTAGCTTTCCCCTCTTTTTTATCTTTGGGAAATCTGGAGAGCTAGAAACAAGGCCGGATTCGACGAGCGTTCCATCTCTATCCAAGCTATTGTCCATAGAGCGAAATGGTGGGTGGATAGCCTGTTCCACAGCTCCTCTATGACCCGGATTCCCTCCTTGTCCAGCACTACGGTCAAGTAGCCTTCTCGCCCTCTCGTTTTTCCCCCGTTCTCTCAGTGGTGAGATGGACAAGACCTAGAGCGGGCTCCTTTAAACTGAACGTGGATGGCTCAATGCTTGCCAACCCTGGGCCAACTGGGGGTGGTGGGATCTGCAAGGATAGCGACAACAATTTGGTCTTTGCATTTTCCACAGGGTATGGTATTGCGTCCGACAACATGGCTGAAATGTGGGCACTGTTCGAAGGTATGGAGTTGTGTGTCAATCTCGGGATCAGCAATGTCTTTGTAGAATCAGATTCCAAATGGCTGATAGACTGTATTAAGGGAAATTCCAATCCTACTTGGCACTGGAAGTGTTGGTTGGATGGGATCAGAAGGCTAGGTAGTAGAGGTTCCTTTTGTTTCACTCATATTCCTAAGGAGATGAATGGGCTGACTGATGGGCTGGCCAAGGAAGGGAGCTTGAGGCAATTGTGCAGTGTTTTTCGAGACTCTTCAAATCTCCCTCGCCTAGTTAATATGATAGTTAGAGCCTATCTTTTGTCTTAGGCCTTGTTCAAATTATATCTACTTGTTCTCTTTAAAATGAAGATATGAACATTTTGAAAAAAAAAAAAAAAAAACTATACATGATCCACCTCCCTAATGGCACCAAGGCCAGCCTATCCTAACTAATGGGGTCAACGGCTACCATGTGATTGAAGATGGTAGGGCATGTGTTGTGGATCACCTCATCTCTCCAAACCACTTCTTTAGTCTCTACTAGTGCAAATCACTTCAGCTTTTCTCATTTTCTCAAGGATGTCATATCCAGGAATGTTAAGGTTGTGGTTGGGCATCACTCATCTTCATTTTCAATTAAATTGCAACCCCTTGGGCAATTTTTGGAAAAACTGCTTCTGACCCATTGAAGAAAAATGCTAGCAAGACTGTGATTGTCTGCTCCAACATAATCAAAATCCAAACCATTAATGAGAAAGAGGTTCCATGAAATCAAGTTTGATGCCATAGTTGGGATACAAATTTTAGTTGAATATTAACCTTTTTGTTCACTTCCAACCACAGTTAATAGGGAGAAAGAACATTAAAATTCATTTTTGATGACACCCAAACATGCCAAGTGTAAGTGCTCGAATGTGCATGTAAACGTAGAAGCAAATTACATGCATGTAGTTTGAACCTGCTATTTAAGGAACCAGATTATATGCATTTAGGTTTGAACATGCTTTGTAGGGAAGCATATTACATGCATGTAGGTTTGGAACTTTATTCAACTATAAAATCAAATATCGTTCAGCAATATCACATTTACAAACAATTCAAACCAAGACATTAACAGCTATATTAATGGAAACTAAATTTCCTAACAGTCAATCATATAAATAATTTATCCATCCAATGAAGTGAGTTCATCTTCTACCAAATACAACCATTGATCTTAAGTTTCATCCACCAACCGGGCCTCATTTGACACTTGGTTGGGATTTCTTATCTCTTTTGCCTCTGTATGGTTGTCAATACACAACGTTAGCTGGCCAAGCTAGTGAGTGAACCCATCATGGTTCATACACAACACACTACAAAATAGCACAATAAAAAATGAATTAAATGTATGGAGGTATAAGTGTGTGTGTATATATATATATTGAGGTTGTTGAGAAGTGGAGACACATCTGGGGCCGCGCATGACCGGTCGTGGCCCCTGCTCGACTGGTCTTGGAGCCCGCTCGACCGGTCGTGACCAGTCATGGACTGGCACAACTCGAACTCCAGCGAGCATCAGTTTTTTGAGTCCTAGGTGCTCGTCCGTTCATGGGCCATGCACGATTGGTTATGGGGTCCGCTCGACTGGTCATAGTTATGTAAATTCATTTCTGAATCTGATGCGGACTGTGGATTTCTGTATCGCTTTTCGCAAGGGTGCGAAAGGGAAGTTGCAAAAACTATAAATTGGGGTCCCTAGGGCCATTCTAGGGTTAAGGTAAATATTGAAAATATTTCTAAGGTGTGGGCAAAGGATTTTCTCTGTACTTCCAAGGGAGAGGTTAGTATATTGCCTTGTAATTTTCATTATTCTTCATAGTAGAAGTTTGCATCCGTAGTTTTTTACCCTACTTTGGGGTTTTTCCACGTATATCTTGTCTTGTGGTTTGTTTGGATTGCTTTGATCTGTGTCTATTTTATATTTCTTCTTGTTTATCGTTGTGGGTGAGACTTGAGATTGGATCTAGGCTCACTACGTTGTTGGCGTGCTGTGCAACAACCGGTATCAGAGCTATTGGTTTTTAGTTCTATTGGGATCGACGACGGAAGAAGGGAAAACTAGAATTGAGAAGTTTGATGGTTCAAACTTTGCCTTCTGGAAGATGCAGATGGAGGATTATCTGTATCAGAAGGACTTCTATATTCCTCTAGGAGGAAAAGAGAAGAAACCAGAAAAGATGACAGATGGTGAATGGTTTTTACTGGATAGGAAGGCTTTAGGAACGATCTGACTCTCTTTGTCTAAGAGCGTCACCTTCAACATATTCAAGATGAAAACTATAAAAGAATTAATATAAGCCCTAGCTACCATGTATGAAAAGCTCTCAGCATCCAACAAGGTTCATCTTATGAAACAGCTATTTAACATGAAGATGTCATATGGTGGGAGCGTGGCTGAACATCTAAACAAGTTCAATACAGTCACAAGCCAGTTGGAATCCGTTGGCATTATTTTTGAGGATGAGGTCCAGGCGTTATTGACCTTATCTAGTTTGCCAGACAGTTGGGATGGTTTGGTGATTGCTGTGAGCAATTCTTCAGGGTCGACAAAGCTGAAATTTGATGATGTGGCCGGTCTAATTCTTAGCATAGAATCTAGAAGAAAGGCATCGGGAATTTCAGGAGATTCAGGGAATGCTCTAAACGTTGAAGGAAGAGGGAGATTGCTGAACAAAGGAGGCAATAAACACGGGCGTTCTAAGTCAAGGAAGAAGTCCAAGGGACCGAAAGACAAAGACAGGTGTTGGCATTACTGCAAGAAGGGGCACATGAAACGTGATTGCAGGGCGCTCAAGAAATAAGAAGGAAGCTCTCAAGGTGGGAAAGATTCAGTGAATTTATCTAAGGAGAGTGACACGAAGGCATTGATCTTGTCTCTTGTTGCGAGGAATAAGTCTTGGGTCATAGACTTGGGTGCTTTGTTTCATGCCACTTCATGTAAGGAAGTTCTGCGTGATTATGTGTCAGGTAACTTTGAAAAAGTCTACTTAGGTGATGATGAGTCGTGTAGTATTATTGGAAAGGGAGACGTTCATATAAATTAGAAAGACGGAATGACATTGAAATTGAAGGATGTCAGACGTGTACCGAGTTTGAGAAGGAATTTGATCTCAGTGGGGCAGTTGGCCGATACCGGTTATGTGACAACATTCACCAGTGATTCCTGAAAAATCACAAAAGGTGCCTTAGTGATATCTCGAGGTAAGAAGGAATGTACTTTGTACGGACTTCATGATCATATAGTTCACTCGCAGTCACATCAACTGGAGTGAATGGGCAGTTATGGCATCAGATGTTGAGACATATGAGTGAGAAAGGGATGAAAGTGTTATTGTCAAAAGGGAAGCTACCAGGGTTGGAGTCTATTGACTTAGAATTCTGTGAGGACTGCGTGTATGGTAAGCAGAAGAGGATAAGTTTCAAGAAGACAGGACACGCTCCAAAAACGCATCTGTTGGAGCTTGTACACACTGATGTGTGAGGACCAGCACAGGTATTATCTCTTGGTGGCTCACGTTTTTTGTTTCCTTTATAGATGATGCTAGCAGAAAACTGTGGGTCTATTTCTTAAAACACAAATCTGATGTGTTTGATGTATTTAAGAAGTGAAAAGTTATGGTAAAAAACAAGACAGGTAAAACAGTAAAATATCTCAGATCTGATAACGGGGGAGAGTACTGTGATAAGAGATTTGAGGAGTATTGTGCAACAAATAGAATCAAACATCAGAAAATGATTCCAGGGACACCGCAGCAGAATGGTGTGGCTGAGCGCATTAACAGGACCACCCTTGAGTGCGCCAGGAGCATGAGGTTACATCCAGGGTTGCCCAAGACCTTTTGGGCGGATGCTGTGAATACTACTGAATATCTTATCAATAGAAGTCCCTCAGCACCATTGGATGATGGGCTACCAGAAGAAACGTGGACTGGGAAAGAAGTGAACCTTGCACATCTCAGAGTGTTCGGTTGCACTTTATATGTTCACATTGATGTAGAGCACAGAAACAAGCTGGATGCGAAGTCCAAGAGGTGCATGTTTATAGGCTACGAGCAGTATGATTTTGGTTACAGGTTTTGAGATGCAGAAAATAAAAAAATCATCAGAAGCAAGGACGTAGTCTTCAATGAAAAAGTGATGCATAAGGACAGTGTATAGAAAAATAAGGCCGAAGAGAACGAATTCATAGAGTTGGAAGAGTTACAAGACACGGGTGTTATATCGCCACAGGATGATCATGCACATGACCATTATGAGGTAGAGCTGCATACACCAGTTGTGAGGAGGTTTACTCGGGAGAGGAGACCCACGGTCCAATACTCGCCCTCCTTACATTATCTACTACTGACAGATAATGGTGAACCAGAGTATTTTGAAGAAGTATTACGGTCAGATACACAGGTTAAGTGGGAATAGGCTATGGATGAGGAGATGGACTCTCTTGAGTCCAATAGTACATGGGAGCTAGTCACTCTACCTAAGGGTAAGAAAGCTCTTCATAACAACTGGGTTTACAAACTGAAGGAGGAGCACAATGGTTCGAAATGGTACAAGGCTAGATTGGTTGTGAAAGGTTTTCAACAAAAGGCAGGTATCGATTTCACTGAAATATTTTCACTGGTAGTGAAAATGTCTACGATTCGCATGATCTTGAGTATAGTAGCTATAGAGGACTTACATCTAGAGTAGTTAGATGTTAAGATAACCTTTCTTCATGGGGACTTTGAAGAAGAGATATATATGCATCAGTCGACAGGATACGTGACACTAGAAAAGCAGAACAAGGTGTGCAGACTGAAAAAGAGTCTATATGGCCTGAAGCAGGCCCCGAGGCAGTGGTATAAGAAGTTCGACAGTTTCATGTCAGAAAACGGTTTTAGGAGATGTCATGCAGACCATTGTTGTTATTTGAAGAAGTTTGATAAGTTGTGTACATCATCCTTCTTCTGTACATTGATGATATGCTTGTGACCGGCTCAAGCATGAAGGACATCTCAAATCTCAAAAGACAACTGTCTAGAGAATTTGCCATGAAGGATTTATGAGCTGCAAAATAAATCTTAGGCATGAGGATAAAGCGTGACAGGAAAAATAAGAAATTAGTTTTGTCACAGGCAGAGTACATAACCAAGGTATTTGATCGATTCAATATGGGAGGTGCTAAGCCGGTTAACACTCCATTAGCCAACGACTTCAAGCTATTTAAGGAGCAAGGTGCAAAGACGCAGGAGGAACGGGACTACATGGCTAAAGTCCCATACGCGTTAGCTATTGGGAGTCTCATGTATGCTATGGTGAGCACGAGGCCAGACATTGCTCAAGTAGTGGCAGTTGTTAGCAGGTTTATGAACAACCCCGGGAAGGAACATTGAAAGGCTGTGAAGTGGATCCTTAGATACCTGGTAGGTATTAAGGATGTAGGACTGTGCTATGGTGGAACGAAAATCAAGCTACAAGGCTACGTGGATTCAGATTTGGCAGAAGATATCGACAGTAGAAGAAGCACTATAGGTTATGTTTTTTCTCTGGGTAGTGCTGCAGTTAGTTGGGTCTCTCAGTTATAAAAGATAGTATCTATCAGTATGACGGAAGTAGAATATGTTGCGGCTACAAAAGCGTACAAGGAGATGGTGTGGATGAAAGGTTTTATGGAAGAGTTGGGTAAGAAGCAAGCAGATTGCAAGCTGTATAGTGACAGTCAGAGTGGAATACACTTGGCTAAGAATTTAGTCTTTCATTCAAGGATCAAGCATATTGTCATCAGATATTACTTCATACATTCGTTATTGGAAGATGGATCGATTGCTCTAGAGAAGATTCGTATAAGTGAGAATCCTGTGGATATGCTGACCAAGGCGGTTACATGGGAGAAGCTGAAGCTCTGTTCAGCTTTGATTAGTCTTCAGGCTTGAAGACGGGGAGGTGGTGCACTCCGGATGAAGAAGACAAAGGTTTATAGCGATATGTCTCCAAGTAGGAGATTGTTGAGAAGTGGAGCCACATCTGAGGCCGCGCATGACTGGTCATGGCCCCTGCTCGACCAGTCGTGGAGCCCGCTTGATCGGTCGTGACCAGTCGTGGATTGGCATGACTCGAACTCCAGTGAGCATCAGTTTTTTGAGTCCAAAGTACTCATCCGGTTGTGGGCCATGCAGTCGTGGGGTCCGCTCGACCAGTCGTGGTTACGCAGATTCATTTTCGAATCTGATGCGGACTGCAGATTTCTGTGTCGCCTTTCATAAAGGTGCGAAAGGGAAGTTGCCAAAACTATAAATTTGGGTCCCTAGGGCTATTCTAGGGTTAAGATGAATATTGAGAAATATTTCTAAGGTGTGGGCAAGGAATTTTCTCTGTACTTCCAAGGGAGAGGTTAGTATATTACCTTATAATCTTTGTTATTCTTTATAGTGGAAGTTTGCATCCGTGGTTTTTTACCCTAGTTTGGGATTTTTCCATGTATATATTGTCTTGTGGTTTGTTTGGATTGCTTTGATCTGTTTCTAGTTTATATTTCTTCTTGTTTATTGTTTGTGGGTGAGACTTGAGATTGGGTCTAGGCTCACTGTGTTGTTGGCGTGCTGCGCAACAAAGGTGTCATTAATTGCATGTCAAGTGGGATGATCGTCTATTTGCTTGGGTTAGATGTCTGTCAACCTGCATCCGCATCTGATAGGCTGCTACTATATGTAGGCGAAGGCAAGGCCCGCATATACTCCATGAGTAGGCTTCTACTAATATAGACATCTGGCAACGAATCTATGAAGAACCATCTGGGGAGATCTCCTAGGAACCCAGGCACGAGGTGTGCATGCAACTATCTAGAGTGTGCCTCTAGGAATCAACGGAGGAACGATATGGATTCATATAATGCATGTCAATGTCTATGCATCGACATGTGAAATCAACGTATACATCTCTCTAAGATGAACAATGAAACCTTGATATCAATGTTTGGTGTGTCCACTTATTCAACTTACATTAATAACATTCAAAACATGAATCATACAACAAGAATCATGTTAACACAGCAACACAATAATTATATTAGTCATGGCAGTCGTAGCGATTATAACAGTCATTGCAATCACATAATCTATCTTAAATATATAGGTATGAGACATGTTGGGGTTCACTCACTTATTTTTGGTAGAGTCGATCCTACTAAATAGTCTTATGCTTTGAAATTTAGAATTCAAATCCCTATTAAGATGATTTAACAAATCACAGTTTAATTAAGTTATTCCCTCACATGGGGTCCACCTTCATCAAACCAGATAACCAACTATTAATCCATTATGAACTTATTACTCCATTAGCTTACTTCTGGAAAACAAATAGGGGACTATCGATCAATGCAGCAATCAATTTAGTCACGTCGAGGGCATTCAATCGATCCTTTGATGAATCAACCAATGAATTGGGTCAGTTCAAATTCTAATTTTTTAAGTCTCTAATCACTTTTGGTCCTTGTAGAAAGATTTACTAGGGAAGTTCACATCCACATATATTTTAATTCATGGATTAAGCGTTCAACCTATATTAGGAATTTGTATATGTAGTACCAAATTTCATAAATTTTATGAAATTCCATTTCTGTAAAATAATGTTGTCCTTAGCTTGTAAGTACCCATTTAGTAACATTAGAATATTTTTCCTTATCACTTCATTTTATGATACTTCTAACCATATCGAAAGTTTCCATTTTGTGAAATCATTTATGAAATTATCTCTCTCTCATCTCTCTCAAAATTGTTAGGTGGTTCCACAAGATTGTAGGTCTAATCTTTGTTATTAATTTATTAAAGTTATAGTTATTGAATATCATTGGCCTATTTAAACCAATGTTGAAGCTCAAAGATCCAATTTAAATGATATTAATGATTAATTTAATGGTACAATTGGAGCAATGTCAAAGATGAACAATACGTTCAAATCAAAATTGAAGGTCAATAGATCGATTGGATTGATAATGAAGATGAACAAACCTAATTGTGTTAAAATTGGAGAGAGTTAAATTAGGGTTGATACCAAAACAAATCGCGTAATTGGACCAGATTCGAATGTGAATGCTCGATTTAAATGATACTAAAGATGAGTGATTTGATTAGACCAATATTAAAGATTAATGGTCTGAACAGTTTAAAATTGAAGATCAATGGTTTGGTTAGGCGGATATTGAAAATGTTGTATTGGAACTAGAGATAATGTTCAAATGGGGTGATACTACAAATCAACAACCTAATTGAACCAATGATGAAGCTAAATGGCTCGATTTGAATGATACTAAAGATGAATGGTCCAATTGGACCAATATCACTGCGAAACAAAATATCAATAGTTCAACTTCAGTTGAAGCGACAATGAAGGCCAATGGTCCAATTGAATTAGAGATAAATTGTCAAATCCACTGATAGTGAAAAGCAACTACCTAGTTGGAATGATGTTGAAGCGGAACGGATCTTTTCAAATTATACGAAAGATGAATTATCCAATTAGTGTAACACCAAGGAACAATAGTCTCGTCACTCCAAAATTGAAAATCAATGTTCTGATTGAATTAATATTGAAGACAAATGGTTTAATTATGCTAAAATTGGAGGTGAATGGGTCAAATTGAGTCTATATTGAAAATCATCAGTTTGATTGCATCCATGTTTAAAATCAAATAGTTGGCGTTGAATGATACTAAAGTTGACCAGTCTGATTAGTATGATTTGTCTCAAATTTTAGATCGACGGACCGATATTGAAGATGAATGATCTGATTATGTTAAAATTAATGAAGAATGATCCGACTATATTCATATTAAAAAAATAAACTACGTACCCAACTGAACCAGTGTGGAACGAAATTGATTCAAACAACGTTAAAGATGAACCACTAGATTGAGCTAATATCTAAGATAAAGTCATTAGTAAAGAACAATGGACCAGTTGGATCGATATTGACATAAGGAAGGGTGTGATGAGGTTGATCACCGTCTTTCTCAATCAAGAAATGCCTTAAATTCTTAAGGCACTTTTGACTCCACATGAGAATTTTCACGAATCCACAAGAGAAATAGTATAAATTTAAGAATTTTTAATTGATACCTTTCCTAAATAAATGTGCTTAACATGCTTAAACAACCCTAAACAAACACTAAAATGTAATTAAAAGTGTCCTAATCGAATAAGGAAACAAATTCTGAAAAACGTGTAAATTTCTGTCATTCGTCGACCTTTCGTGGACTGGTCAAGTCGATCGGTTGAACAAGCTAAAAAATGTCCAAAAACTAAAACTAAAAATTATGTGAAGTTCGACCTGTCGATCCAATTGGTTGACATGTCGAACAGGGCCTTCGACTTGCCAACTAGATCTATCAACCTATTGAAACTGGCAAAAATAGTCCAGTAACCAGTTTGGAATTTTTGGCGAAATTTCAACCTATCAACTCGATCAGTCGAACTATTATGAATTTTGACAATTTCTCTTTGGGCTTCTTCCGATTGATGTGTCTTAAGAGCGTGGTTGATCCACATCCTACATCAGACCCCTCCACTTGAAAGAAAAAAAAAACATCCATGAGTTCTCCAACGGATCACGATACATATTCAACTTCCTCGAGTTCTTTAATGGACTTGGTTCATGAGACATATTTAACTTTGGGTGTCAAGATTTATTAGCCTCTTCCTTGTACTCTACAATAAGTTTCTTTAATTTCCCCAGGACATCAACATGAATAGTTGCTTCTTTTTTTTGTTGAAAAAAAAAAGAAGCTAATATTTGCATTTTCCTTTCATCTAGGTCAATGTAAGATGACAAGTAAACGTGATGGTCAACCTCAACAATATCATTGTTCCCATTGCATTTTTTTTTTTTGAAACAATCCTTTTTTCCATTACCGATTCACTAAAGGATCATTACAACGCAGCTATACATTTGGGATCCTTAGGAAGAAAAGGACCTAGGGGATCCTATCATAAGACTAAAAACAAAACACTGACACCAAAAAGGCTGCTGGACAGATCGACCGCTGACTGGCTAGCTTCTGATTGTACCCAGGCCCACCTTATCAAGGAAGATACAGCCCCTAACCTCTCTGGGAAGACCGGAGGAACCATGGAACAGAGCCGACCCTTGGGAACTGCTGCCCATTCTAGCCAGGTCGTCAGTAGGCCCATTCCCTTCCCTGAGGGTGTGATGGATCTTAACCTAACCTTTAACCATAAGACCGTAGATCCTGGACTACCAGTACCGCCATTTCCAGCTCGACTTGGACAACCCTGAAAGTAAGATCACCACTAAGAGAGAGTCTAACTCAATGATAATCTTAACTAGCCCCTTGGAAATGCATAGAAGGAGGCCATCATGCACTGCCTTATTTCTACTCCTGTATTAGAAGTCATCCCATATCTTGCATGGAAGGAAAAAATAGGATCTCCATTTTTGCCTCTGCAGAGACCACCATCCCCTGCCATACCTAGGTTGCCCATGGCCGACCCATCCACGTTCAGTTTAAACTAGCCAGGGAGAGGACGTAGCCACCTAACAACCCATACTCTACTACCGAGGGAAGAGGGGCTAGCAATCCCCAATGTTGACAGCAACCTACTATTGGCCCATAACTTAGGCCGAGTTGGGAACCACCATTTTTTCTATGGCTTGGAACCACCCTCTGACCCGAGTAATCTAGACCTAGATTGGGGGATGTCTGCCCTTAAACTTAGCTTTGTTTCTGCCCTTCCAAATCTCCTAGATAATCACATAAGGAATCATACTGTACAAAGAACTTGCCCAACCCCCCTGTGAAGGACCACGCCACCAATGAACTAATCTATCTTCCACCGAGTTGGCTGCCAAAAAAGGCCTTCCAAAAATGGCAGCAAAACAGGACCATATTGCCTGCGCCCGGGAGCTAAGAAGGAAAAGGTGAGGGATTGTTTCGCCTGACTTCCCCTGACTCACGTCCCAATTGCAACAAACATAGTGAGATGCCAAGAGGAGACCTCTAGATTGGATGACGCTCTCAACAGGGACCGCTCCCTTGAGCACTTTCCAAGCTAGAAGGGAGATTTTTGGTGGGAGACGCAGATGCCATACCTTTTTAGCCCAGCTGACACACGGCGTGTGAACTCTACACATCTCCCAGGAAGATTTTACAATGAAGCAACCTAAGGGGTTAGGCGGCCAGCTTGGAATGTCCAGCCTGTCTGACGTGCAGCAGCCCCTTTAGAAGATATAGTCGATGGATTCTTGAGGCAAGAAATGAAAAACCGCTGACAGGGAAAATGGCCAGCCTGGCCCAAAAAATCATGAATATGAAGGCTCTGCAGCCCAACTGGAATTGTCACCATCGCCCTGCTGGCTAAGGGGCCTAAACTTGACCAATTGTCCCACCAGAGACTATGATCACCTCTCCCTATCTGCCATTGCATCTTAGCATCAATGAGTGAGAAAAGACCTCAGATCCTCTTCCATAGGGGGGAAACGAAGGCTGCCCAAAGCTTCTAGGCCACTGGGACCCTTTCCTGGATGTATTTGGCCCTCATAAAAGAGCTCCATAGGCTCTAATCGCCACTAAACTTCACTCGCCAAGCCATTTTCATACACAGGCCTTGCATCACATCTGCCGCTTTCTGATGCTTAGGACACCTTCCGCCTTCAAGATCACAATATCTTTCCAGCTTCTCCAATGGAGTTTTCTCTTGCCTTCCGCCCAGCCCCAAAAGAAAATAGCAAAACGCATCTCTAAGGCCTTTAGAATCGTAGCTGGAATGTGAGAGGCTACATGGGAGTGCACCCGGATATTGCTTAATACGTGTTGAACTAATGTGGCCCTACCAGCTTGAGATAGACACCTCGCCTGCCAACCTCCGATGCGACAGTCCACCTTTTCAAGCAATGGCTGATAATCAGAGATCTTCATTCTACCACTAGCAACAGGAACACCAAGATATGACAGTCTAGCTGGAGCCTTGGCCATCCCTGAACTTCTCTAGATAGCTGAGCATCTGGACACTAAAAGCCTTTCTGAGGAGATAAAACAACTCTTTTGAGAGTTCAATTTCTGGCCAGAAGCTCGCTAATAGGACTCTAGAAAGAGTTTAGTCACCCAAATGGACTTCATGCTTCCGTTAAGAAACAACAAAGTGTCATCTGCTTATAATAGGTGAGAGACCTTGGGGAATCCCCTACCCAGCTGATAGGGGAGATAGAGACCCTTGTTGAGTTGGTCCTTAGAACTTTTTTTAGCACCTTAGAGGCCAGGATGAATAGGCTAGGCGAAATTGGATCGCCCTGACGAAGGCCATGGGTCGATTTGAAAAAAACCCCCGCCTCTCCATTTATCAGAATCGAAAACCAACAGTTGCTCCAGCATCGTTCCACTAGCTTCACCCACGAATTAGAGAAGCCAAAACGTGACAATACTTTCTTGAGGAAGGGCCACTCAATTCTGTCGTATGCTTTTTCCATGTCTAGTTTGATCACTATATTGCCTCCTCCGGCTTTTCTGTTAATGTCCCTCAACAATTCCAAGAAAAGGGCAATATTTTCTGAGATAGATCTACCTGAGATGAATGCACTTTATTCTAGAGATATCAGCTTTGGGAGTAGATTATTCAGCCTATTAGCGATGATTTTGGCGAAGATTTTATAGATACAATTGCATAGGCTAATAGGCCTGAAATCTGCGAAACTCTTGGAGGAAATCCCTTTAGGGACAACGCAGATAAGGGAAGTCGTAAATGCTCTTGGCAATGAGCCCCCATTAAACAAGGATTTGGCTGCCAAAAATAGGTCATTAGACACTACTTCCTAACAACTGGAGAAAAAAAACGGCGAAGAATCCATCCGGGCCTGGTGCCCCATCTTTCGGAAGGGCCATCATCGCCTGTTTAAATTCTAGGAGGGAAGGCTGGGCCATTAATTTGATATTGTCTTCAGCCGAGACTAGGTCAGGAATGACCGAGAATAGGTCTCCTTCCAAGTCCACCGCTCAACATGAATAGTTGCTACTAGAACTATCATATTCTTTGTTGTAATACTCATTCCAAGTAGCTTAAGCAATGAAAACAAGTCGAGTGGAGGTTTAAGAACTCAGGCATACACCACCTCAAATTGGGCGTGGTTAGTAGATTGATTATTTGTGTTATCGAAGATAAAATCATCTTGAGAAAGACCAATCTCCTGCATATGTGACAATTCATCGAGAATTTCAGTGGCCACGTGCGGATTGGCGCCTTCATCTATCTTGTTCAAGCCAAATGAAGTTGCTCCCACTAAGTCGAACTCCGCCCTTCAACTTATAGGCCACGAGTTTAAATTTCTTCTCTTTAACGATGTCCATGTAGTCGAAGAAATGTTCGACTTCGAACAACCAATCAAAGAAGTACTCGATGTGGAGTTGGTCGTTGAAGCTCGGAAACAGCTCGACTTTCATCATGAATTTTTGATCCATCCAATCTACCTGATTGCCGCCTCGTCTGGGATATTGGAGTATAATATCATTGATTTCCTCATCGTTGGATCTCACATCCTCAGGTGTGATTATGCGATTAACCACCGGCATCGTCTTGCGATCAACATGATTGTGAATTCCAGTGCCTACTGAAGGTGGATCATCACCACAAATATGGATTTGCCCTAGGATCTCCGTCATATGATCAATGGCAGCCTATAGCCCTTGCATGACTTGTTGATTCTGTCGTTGTGTTGCTTCAAAAGCTACCACTATTAAAAGATAATTCCCTGTAGCACCGTCCATAGGATTGTGGCTCGACACGTCATTAGAAGTCATCAATCCTTGGAAAAGCCTCACTCTGATACCAACTGATGCAAGGAAGGACGTGATGAGTTCAATCACCATCTTCCTTGATCAATAAATGCCTTGAATCCACAAGACACTCTTGAATCCACAAGAGAATTTTCTCAAATCCACAAGAGAAATAATATAATTCTAAGAATATTTAATTGATAGCTTTCCAAAATAAACAAGTTTAGCATGCTTAAATAACTCTAAACAAACTCTGAAATGTAATCAAAAGAGTTCTAATCAAATAAGGAAAGAAAATTTGAAAACGTGCAAATGTCTACTGTCCGTCGACCTTTCGTCGACTGGTTGAGTCGATTAGTCAAACGAGCTCAAAAACATCTAGAGACTTAAACTAAAAAATTTGTGAATTTTGACATGTCGATCCGATTGCTCTACTTGTTGAACAGATCCTTCTATTGATCGACCAAATCTGTCGACCTGTCGAAACTGGTAGAAATTATCTAGCAAACAATCTGAAATTTCTAGCAGAATTTCGACCTATTGACTCGATTTGTCAATCGCTCGAACTTTGCTGATTTTTGTCAATTTCTCTTTAGGCTTCTTCCCGTCCATCTATATTAGGAACATGCTTGATCCATGACCTACATTAGATATTGATGATAAATGGTTCGATTGTAGAAATTGAAAACTTACGTACAATTAACTAATAGTTTGATGTAAAAGTTAGGTGAAATAGGATGTTCTTACATATGCCACGTTGGTAAGGAAAGAAATGAATGGGCACATGCAACTTTTGTATATGAAGAGGATGCAAAAGGGAAGAGGAAGAAAAACTCACATGCAACTTCTGGATACCACGAAGAGGCAGAAGGGAAAAGGAAGGAAAAACCGTACCAAAGAATGCTATTGCTAGGTCCTTCTTGGGGGTAGGGACTTCGCGATACACAGGCCACCAATGCACACTTATACGAGATCTAGGCCATCCATCACGTAGGATCGGTGAGTGCATGCCTTACCTAGATGTGGGCCTGGGCAAAACTACAGACCCGACTATCAAACTGCTGGGTCTGGGACACTCCTCCTCTCTTCAATTGACGGCGGATGTGTGCATGCATCTAAGTAAAGAGAAATGCATTTCCTCGTATAGAGGCAAATCCCGGTTTTTCACTAAACACGTGTGCATTGTAAAGCGCATGTGCACGTGCGGGTGTATGGTCATGCCTAGATGTCTTCACCTTCAAAGAAATTGCTTGCGGTTGAATTCTATAAAGTTTTGAGAGAGAAATTGTAGTCTGATTGGAGTGATTTTCATGACATGCTCTATCCGTCACGTGGTCCGTGCTTTAGACGGCTCAGATTTCTATTGATATATGGCACGTCGATGGTGAATAAGGGTGGCAATGGGCTGGGTGGCCTGCTGACCCAACGAGCCCAACCTTTTGGGCTGGGCTTGAACCTACTGACTTGGCCCAGGTCCAGGCTCAGACCTCACATGCACGCCCAATCAGTTTTTGGGTCTAGGTGGGGCTCAAGCCATTGTAACCGACTCCAACTTTATATGTACACGTGTTATATCCTATAAATATGTCATCATAATCATTAGTTAGGCAATTATTTCTTTGTGCATGCATGGCTCACTTGATAACCAGGTAGATTGGGAAAATTCAAGGGAGGAAATATCAATTTTCTAGCCAAATTGGGTTTGATCGTGTCGGTCTCAGGCCCACCCATTATTTTTGGGCCATGCTTCGGACTGCCATGCTAGGGCCATCTGGGGCACGAACCGGGATCAGGACTTGGTCTTATGTGTGAAATCAGGCCCAGACCAAGCCTGGCTAGGCCCAAACTCGGTGTAAGTGTGGGCCTTATAAATGTTTACAGTAGACGGCCTTTTGATGTCAGGTCAAGGGCTATATAGGTGGCCCACAGGTGCAAGAACAACACAGGGTCAATAATCTCATGTTTGAATGGCTTATTAATGATCAGTGCTTCCCCATGCAAATGGATCATGACAACGTGCATGAAGGCTACATGGTGCTAAGACTATTTCAGAGACAACATAGGCAGGTGAAATGATGTGCCACATGGCATGCTACGACCTGTGGCAGGAAAGTCTAATGGAAGTGTTCTCAAAGCAACCGGTCGTATTGACACAACATAGGAAGAAGAGCCACCCCACCTCAAGGGGTGGTTTGGATTCTGCAGTTTGTTAAACCCATATATCTATTAAAACATAGAAAAATAAGAACATAGCCCATCTGCATAATAAATTCATTACACATGCCTTGGATAGCTAATTAGAAAAGGACACGTGTTATTACACGAAAAATGTATAGTGTACATGAGATTTTTAGAGCACTTTTTATGGAATTATGTCATTTGATGATGGGAGAAGCAGGTGAAAAGTGATTGAGCGGAAAGAGCAGTTAAAAGGATACGTAAAAATTAAAAAAAGAAAAAGGATGAAGGATTTGGATGATTAACAATGCAACAAATCAATTGCCATAACCATTAAATATAAAAAGAAACGGCTGAAAAATAATCACTAAAGAGATCTATAAATAGGAGAAGGATTCAACTAAAGCAAGTCATCTCACACAAATCTAATCAAACCAATCAAATTATCTTTCCTTATCATAACTTAGATCTATCCTAAGAGTAGTGATAATCTAGTAGTGTGGTAATTCTTAATTGTAATCCAATAACGGTAATCTTTACCTATAACCCAAATCTACGCTATTATACTGGACTATTCCCAATTTCAATACAATTAATTTATTTTTCAAGAAGGAATCTTTCAGTTGCTCCTTGTGATCAACTATAAGTATTTCTTTTTTTGTCTGATTGTTTTCATACAACAAAAGTCCTTTCGTACCGAAGGCAAGGTGCAACCCATCTCTGGAAGAACCCCACCAACCGATAATCGCCAGATCTTCTTGTAACTATATTGCAAGTTGCTGAATAAGCGACAGATATTTGTTCGGTTTGAATCAAGTCGTAGAATCGATTCTGACATGCCCACACACATCACACGTGACCAAAAACAACCAAATACTAATAATTTTTTGCACGCCCAATAAGACTAATAACTACTTGGTTAGCATAAATATCCATTATGCATCGGCGGTGAAATAAAATAATTTTTGACAAACCCAATAGAACACTAGATTTTTGGTAAATATACCGGTGCAATAGTAAAATATGAGCCAAAGAAATATTCATAATGCTTTTGGGGGTAATGAACCTCTTACACTAGACAATGAAATTCAGGTGTAGTCAGCACCTGAGTTGTTAAATCCACAACCAAAGCTAGTGCCTAGTCCTCAAAATCAGGATAGGGCATCTTCATCTCTGACAGGTCCTCTTGAGATAATGTCGGCTAGGTTATATGATATGCAAATAGGGATTCAGCATACACTACAAGAAAGAGGGTTTTTAGCAACGAAACTTTTTTTCGTCGCTAAAAATGACTTTTAGCGACGAAAATTACTTTCGTCACTAAAAGTTTACTTTTAACGACGAAATTGTAAATTCGTAACTACAAGTCACTTTTATCGACGAAAATTTTCGTCGAGAAAAGTAATTTTCCTGCTATTGTGAAAATTCTCCCGCTAAGAGTTTTAGCGACGAAATTTTTCGTCGCTAGAGAGTGTTTTGGATTTTTGAAAAAACAAAAAATCAAAAGCCACCTATAGCGACGAAAATATTCGTCGCTAAAGGGTGTTATGAATTTTTGAAAAAACAAAAAATCGAAAAGTTTCCTTTTAGTGACGACATTAATTTCGTAGCTAAAAGCCACCTTTAGCGACGAAAATTTTTGTCGCTAAAGGGTGTTTTGAATTTTTGAAAAAACAAAAAAGTTGAAATGTTTCCTTTTAGCGACGAAATAAATTTTGTAGTTAAAAGCTACCTTTAGCGACCAAAATTTTTGTCGCTAAAGGGTGTTTTGAATTTTTGAAAAAATAAAAAAATCGAAAAGTTTCCTTTTAGCGTCGAAATTAATTTCATAGCTAAAAGCCACCTATAGCAACGAAAATATTCGTCGCTAAAGAGTGTTTTGAATTTTTGAAACAACAAAAAAATCGAAAAGTTTCCTTTTAGCGACTAAATTAATTTCGTAGCTAAAAGCCACCTTTGGCGACGAAAATTTTTGTCGCTAAACAGTGTTTTGTATTTTTGAAAAAACAAAAAAGTTGAAAATTTTCCTTTTAGCAACGAAATTAATTTCGTAGCTAAAAGCCACCTTTCACAATAAAAATTTTCGTCGCTAAAGGGTGTTTTGAATTTTTGAAAAACATAAAAAATTGAAAAGTTTTCTTTTAGCAACGAAATTAATTTCGTAGCTAAAAGCCACCTTTCGCGACGAAAATTTTCGTTGCTAAAGGGTGTTTTGAATTTTTAAAAAGCAAAAAAAACAAAAAGTTTCCTTTTAGCGACGAAATTAATTTCGTAGCTTAAAAGCCACCTTTAGCGATGAAAATTTTCGTCCCTAGAGGGTGTTTTACATTTTTGAAAAAACAAAAAAATCAAAAAGTTTCCTTTTAGCGACGAAATTAATTTCGTAGCTAAAAGCCACCTTTCGCGACGAAAATTTTCGTCCCTAGAGGGTGTTTTGAATTTTTCAAAAATCAAAAATCAAAAGTTTTCTTTTAGCAACGAAATTAATTTCGTAGCTAAAAGCCACCTTTAGCGATGAAAATTTTCATCGCTAAAGGGTGTTTTGAATTTTTGAAAAAACAAAAAAATCAAAAAGTTTCCTTTTAGCGACAAAATTAATTTCGTAGTTAAAAGCCACCTTTAGCGACGAAAATTTTCGTCCCTAAAGGGTGTTTTGTATTTTTGAAAAAACAAAAAAATCAAAAAGTTTCCTTTTAGCGACGAAATTAATTTCGTAGCTAAAAGTGAGCTTTAGCGATGAAAATTTTCATCGCTAAAGGGTGTTTTGTATTTTTGAAACTACAAAAAAATCGAAAAGTTTCCTTTTAGCAACGAAATTCATTTCGTACCTAAAAGCCACCTTTCGTGATGAAAATTTTCGTCGCTAAAGGGTGTTTTGAATTTTTGAAAAACAAAAAAATAAAAAAGTTTCCTTTTAGCGACAAAATTAATTTTGTAGCTAAAAACCACCTTTTACGATGAAAATTTTCGTTGCTAAAGAGTGTTTAAATTTTTGAAAAATCAAAAAATCGAAAAGTTTCCTTTTAGTGACGAAATTAATTTCGTAGCTAAAGCCACCTTTAGCGATGAAAATTTTCATCACTAAAGGGTGTTTTGAATTTTTGAAAAAATAAAAAAATCGAAAAGTTTCCTTTTAGTGACGAAATTAATTTTGTAGCTAAAAGCCATCGTTAGCGATGAAAATATTCGTCGCTAAAGGGTGTTTGGAATTTTTGTAATGTCAAATTTTCGCATTGTGTTTGAAATGTTCACGGTAAGACTTTTACCGACGAAAATGTTCATCGGTAAAAATGTGTGTGTGTGTGTGTGTTATATTTTTGATTATCACTTATTTATATTTAAATCCTATGGTTCTCTCTTTTGGAGATGTTCTGTATGTTTTTCAAAGATAAATGATTTATTTGTATTTAAATTTATATATATATATATATATATATATATATATATATATATATATATAATTAAAAGGTAATATTTAAATGATTTGTAATATCACATGAAAAAGAATATTGAAATGTTTATAAATTTTAACTATGTTTAAGAAAAATTTTGAGAACAAAATAATGCTTTTGAAGAAAAAAAATCGGCATTTTCAAATTTTTTTAGAAAAAATTAAAATATGAGAAAAATTTTGAGATTTTGAAAATAAAAATTCAAAATTTGTATTTTAAATATTTTTGAAATATTTTATAATAAAAATGATATTTAGTTAAAAGAGTAAAAAAAATATACATTTTGAAAAAGAAATGTTAAATTTATTTGTGAAAAATAAAATTACTAAATTATTAGGCACATCCACTAATTGAACCTTTAATCATTTTTGGACAATCTAATCAGTTCAAATTGAAGAGTAAATAACTTCAGATGTTTAAATCAAATTTCACTGAAATTGTTGATCAATCTTATATGCCCAATATCTTCATATGTGGCCTGATTAAGGCGAGTAACTAGTCGAATTGAGAGTATTGATCAGTAAATAGAGTGAATGGACCAGACATGTAAAATGGGCCTAATATTCTGGTGAAAATTGTGACCCAACTTACTGACCTCATGAGAACCTAAGAATTGATGTTAGTAAGTTTTGTGGGCTCCATCATGATGTGTGTCGAACATCAACACCGTGTATTTGATGTGTCCCCTTTAGGTTATGAGATATCTCAAAAATCATCAGTAAACGATACTCAAGTGGGCCATACCATCTAAAAGTAATTAAAGACATCCTAAAAAATGTAAAAGCACTTGGTGGGGCCCACATGAGTTTTGGATGCGGTTGAAACTTGGTCTGACCCCTCATCTAAGTGGGACACACATAATGAGTGTGTTAGATATGTAAATCACAATTAGGCAGGCCCAATATATGATTATAAATGTTTTAAGGAAATCCCTCTCCACTACATTTAGGTGAGTTACTCGTTACCCTTAGCATACTGAGTAAACTCTGTGGGGTCCACCGTTATTTATTTATTTTATCCACTCTGTTCATCCATGTTATGAGATAATTTGAGGTCTAAAGAACAAAAAGGAAGCATATCTCAAGTAGACCACACCACAGGAAATAGTGTGATTGAACCTCTACCATTGAAAAATTCTTGGAGGCCATAGAAGTTTTGGATCAAGCTGATGTTTGCATTTTCTCTTCATTCTTAACTTTTTGATATTATGAACAGGTTGGATGGCAAATAAACATTACTATGGGCCCAATGAATGTAAGATCATGTTGGCGGAAGAAGGAAGAGGAGATCAAAGGTGAGTGTTCTTCTAATGTTTGATTTATGTGATTTTGATGCTTTGAGGGACCACTTGTGGTGGGACCCATCTTGGTGTATGCATTGTTCAAAGAAGGACCCATAGTGGCGGAGTCCCTCCACCACTCACATCTCTCTCTCTCTCTCTCTCTCTCTCTCTCTCTCTCTCTCTCCCTTTTGTGGCCCACCTTGATGCTTGATCCATGCCGTGGGACCCACCTGCGTGTGGATTTTATCCACACCTTCTGTCCATCTCATGAGACCCACATGAGGTATATTTTATTCTAACCACCCATCTGTGGGCGCTGACCATGATGTATGTGTTATATAGACACCACCATTCATCAGTGGGCCAGCCACGTGTACGTGACCCCACCTGGATGAATGTATGGCATCCACCCGTCCGGCCTTGTAACGTCTAGCAGCCTCTGTTGCTGGACTGCAAGAAGGGTAAAACGAATAACAACTTTAATTCTAAAGCTGGTTGGTCATGCTCACATGGACCCTACTTTAATGTATGTATCTGATCCACACTGTCTACCCTTTTTCCCATCTCATTTTAGGCGTTGAGCCAAAAACTAAAGCCAATCTGAACCCCTAGCGGGCCACAATGTAGGAAATGGTAATTTTGGGTAATTTAAACTGTTAAGAACCACTATGATGTTCTATACACTGAAAAATATTGCATATTGGACTTGTTAGATTTGTTACGAGCCGGGAAGACCAATAGCCGACATGGATCCCCTTGATGTGAGCCCCACCTATAAAAAACCTCACAAAAACAACAAAAATAAAATAAATAAAACCCATGTATATGGGACGCTGTTGCTGTCAGCGTCCTCTGGACGCTGCAGCAAGCAGCGTCCTTACTGCTTGTTTAAGGAAGGAACGGTGGGCCCCACCACACAGACCCCACCACCGTGTATGTTGTACATCTGCCCCGGGCATTTGATGGGTCCCCTTTGGAAACTGGGATTCCCCAAAAATTAACCGTACATGGGGTTCAGGTGGTCCACACCACTACAAGTAGTAGTGGATTGAATGTCTACCATTGGAACATTTTTTTGGGGGTCACAGGAGTTTTTGATCGATGTGAAATTTATTTATTTTTCTCTTTATTCATGTCCTTGTGACCTTATGAGCAGATTGGATGGAAAATAAATGTTATGGTGGGCCCCACATGGGACCCACCTGTGAAGAGAAGGGGTTGATGTACGTAAACAGCAGCTAATATAGCTGCTGTGTTGACGTCCGAAGTTCAGTCGGTCTAATCACCACGAATACGTTATATCCCACTGTCTATTCATTTCCTGTGGGTCCCACACGTGTGGGGCCACCTGATATATATTTCATCCAGGCCGTCTAACGTAGCCCATCTTATGTATTTATCATCCACTCCGTCCACCTGTTTAGGGATGTGGGGTCCACCTACTGTGGGCAGATTGATTAGTATACCTCACTCCAGCTATGTAGCTGTTGTACCACATCAGCAAGTTCCGTAGGTCCCATTTGTTGTATGCTATCCCCAAGCCGTCCACCTGTTTTGCCATTTGACCACACTATGATGTATTTGTTTCATCCATTTGTTTCATCCATACTATCCAAATGTTTGGACAGTGCTGGACAATATTTGGACGGTGCTGATGATCTAGATGATGTTTAGAGGGTGCTAATTTACCTGGGCAATGTTTGGCAGTGCTAATCATCATTAGTGGCCATGTGCCCCATAGAATGATAGTTTACAGTGATACACATGTTACACATACAACTATTGAAATGATCTTTGATGTGGTCCAAGCCCATTTGAGGCCCATTGGTGCGGCCCATCCATGAGGTCCATCATGATGTACTTTTGGCCTATGAGTGGGGCCCACCTATTTGTATTATGGCCCATGTGATAGGGCTCACCTGCCTAGTATGTAAGGTCCATATGATGGGCCCACCTGCTTGAATCTTAGGCTTATGGGCAAGGCCATGTGACATGTATTAGGCCCATGATGTGTTGTGTTGCACTGTCTGTCCATTTTGATAGACGTATAGTTCGCCTTGATATATGATTTCATCCACGCCGTCTAGGGACGAGGGACCACTATGATGTATGCCTTATCCACACTTTTCGTGGGACGTGCGACCCACCTGATGTATGCATTCTATATCAACGCCGACCATCTGGTGGAGCCCGTTTGTTGCATGTGCAGGGCCCACCTATTGTGCATTGGTGCAGCCTATTGAGCGGCCCATTGGTGCGGCCATTGATGCAACCCATTTGATGTATATTGAGGCCCATGGTGATGTATATTTGAGGCCCAGATGTAAGGCCTATTGTGATGTAATTGTCACCCATAAGATGAGGCCTGATATGATGTATCTGAGAATCATTCAGTAAGGCCCAATGAGATGTATTTCTGGCCCATAAGATGCAGCCCATTGTGATGTATATAAGCCCAGGTATATGGCCGTTGTCAAGTATTTGTGGCTCATTTGGCGAGGCCCGATGTGGTGTATCTGTGGTCATTGCATGAGGCCCATTGCAATGTATATTAGGCCTTTGTGTGAGGTCGCGAGCCCACTATACATTTGGCTTTATGTAGGCCACTCCTTGGGAGCAATGTTGGTTAAATGTCCATATTGATGGGTAATGATGGTTAAATATCCACATTGTACACCGTGACTGATTTGCTGACTCTGATTATCGATCGATCCGATTGTCGTGACCGATTTGCCGACTCTGATTATCGATCGATCCTGATTGTCATGGCCGATTACCGATTCCGATTGACGTGACCGATTTGCCGACTCTGATTATCGATCGATCCGATTGTCATGACCGATTTGCCAACTCTGATTATCGATCGATCCTGATTGTCGTGGCCGATTGAAGATTCCGATTAACGTGATCGATTTGTCGACTCTGATTATTGATCGATCTGATTGCCGTGACCGATTTACCGATTCTGATTATTGATCGATCCCGATTGTCATGGCCAATTGCCGATTCTGATTGTCGAGGCCGATCGTGAGTGTCGATTCCGAGCATTGATGCCGAATATTGAGGCTAATTGTTGAGACCCAATGTGATGAATATGTGGCCCGTATTTGAGGACCGTTGTGATGTGCATTCAGGCCATGTTTAAGGCCTAATATGATGTATATGAGGCATATGCAATGAGGCCCATTAGGATGCATTTGAGGCCCCGTATTTGAGGACCGTTATGATGTGCATTCAAGGCCCATGTTTAAGGCCCATTATGATGTATTCATGACCGCATATGCAATGAGGCCCATTGGATGCATTTGAGGACCCATGAGCTATGGAGCCCATTATGTCATGTATGTTGAGGCCCATGAGAAAGGCCCGCATATGTGATGTATTCATGTGTCCCTTGATGCATGGCCCATTCGTGATTGTATATCGAGACCCATTGAGTAGGGCCCACATGTCCATGTATATGTTTGGCTCTATGAGCAAGGTCATCCTGACAATGTGTGTATAAATGTCCCATTGTCGAGTAAGGCCTTGTTGATCTGTGTTATGAGTATACGATAGCATAGTGATCATGATACATGCCCATACGCATCATATGCATGTTTGGCTGATTAGATGTGGTTGATCATTGCATATGTCATGAGCATGTTGTTATGAGATGAGGTTGATCAGTCGTCTCACATGGGCGCATGGTATGCATCGGATTGATGCATGATTTTAATAATCATGCATAGCATCATGATACGTATGCCCATAGCGCATCATCAGTGTTAGCCTCTACAGCATATCGTGGATTGACCATTGCATATGACACCGAAAATGTTTGGTTATAGCATACGGGCGCTAGATGTCCCGAGGTGAAAATCTCTAAACCTTATGGCACGTGAGTACGCCCAACGATTGATGCGAGTGGATACATGATGCACCCGAGTGCCGAATAACAGGAGGCCGCATCTCACTATGTCATGGTTGGTTGGGAAGAGGTCGTGGCCTTACCCGCCCGAGTAGAGGGGGCAAAGATGAGTTTGACCAGCTCGAAAATGGGTCCGCTATCGACGTTCTAGGTAGATATTGATAGACTATTGGCTAGGCGAATAGTGAGGTCTCTAAACCTCTATGGCCAGGAGATGCCCCAACGTTGAGAGTAAGTGGATACATGAGAACCCGAGTGCCGAATAACAGGAGGCCGCGTCTCCCACTGTGTCGTGGTCGGTTGAGAGGGAGTGTGGCCTTACCCGCCCGAGGGTAGGGGGCAATACTAGGCTGAGTTTGACCAGCTCGTGAATGGGTCCGCTATCGACGTGCCGGATAGGTATTGGTAGACTATTGGCTAGGCGAATAGTGAGGTTTCTTACGCTCACTTGGACTGTGTGGCTAGGAGAGCGGCAGTGTCATTTGGAGTGTATTAAACCCTGGTGATGATCCTAGAGATGAACTGTACTGATATGTGGATTTAGTGAGTAGGAGTTGCATACTCATTCATGCATTCATTCATTTACTATCCACTCGGGTTGGTGGTGCGCAACTATTTGTTACGTGTGGCTTCACAATGGCCAGGATTTCGGTTGGAGCGCATGACTAACCTGAGATCAGGAGTTTACCACATGGAGTCTAACTATCCAAATTTAGGTATGAGACTGGTTTGGATAGAAGTTCCTTGTGATGGACCCCATAGCTTGCGATATTACATGCTATCATCCTGACTTCACACTCCAGCATGGTCATTTCATTCGCACCACATATCGCATTACATTCGCCGCATATGGCATTTCGGGTTACTATGTTTATGCATTTATATGACCTAGATACAACTAATGGTATTTATGGACTCATCAGGATTTGTATATTGCATTGCATCCGCGGCATTTGATATTTGGCTTATTGTCTCCGTATTCCATAGTTGATCTACATTGCTTCATCAGTATATGATATTGTTTTTCTACGTCGCATAGCCTGGATAAGACTGATGGTATTTATGGGCCTTTCAGTATGTTTTCGTATTACTCTGATTTCGTATGATTTATGATCTTGCTAGTGTTTCTGATATTGTATCATTATGGATTTATTAGTATTTCCGCTTACTCTGATTACTCTGATATAGCTTACTTGGTACTTACCTTATGCATACACTTTTACCACCCACTAAGCTTTCTATAAGCTTATGCACGATAGATGCATGCAGGTGATGTTAGGTTACAACAACATTGAGCCTGGAGCGTGCAGCGGTCTTCTGGAGCTTTGATTTATCTTATATATGTATTTCCCTTTCAGTATTGTACCCAATCGATTATATTAGTGGATATATGATGATGATGTTGACTTTGTGATTTGGGTAATCTTGTGGTTATGCTCATTATGAATCAGACTGATGATTATAAATCTTCCTTGTAGTATCCTAAGATCGAAACTTGGAGTATGGGTGCCGGGAGCCAAGAATGGGGTACTACGGAGGCTTTCGGCGCCGGATTCGGCGATCGAGAATTTTGTGAGCCCGGTTTCCGAGTTCGGGGCGTGATAAAAGTTGGTATCAGAACATAACTTGGGAATACCTGAAGATAACATCACATATCTACTGATAGCTACCCCTCACTCTATGATTGTTGAAGACTTAGAATGGTTTAATCCCCGAGTTCGAATAACTTAGAGATTTTCTGATATATCTCCCTACCGTTGAGATTATGGGGTTGTATAGTATTTCAGTTTTGATCATTTCTGATCCAAGATTCGAGGTCCAGTTGGATCATCATGGTGTTGATAAGGCATTTCAGGAGCAGGTCAGGGTCAAATATTGCATATCGGACCCAGTTAATTAGCCGATTTTACGTATATGATAATGCTTAATGGAGTATTTTAATTGTATTTTTGTTACAGGATGAAGTCAGGAGCGTTAACTGAAAGATGATGTTAAGAACATGGATTTGGTACTCCA
This sequence comes from Magnolia sinica, assembly GCF_029962835.1. Classification (NCBI taxonomy): domain Eukaryota; kingdom Viridiplantae; phylum Streptophyta; class Magnoliopsida; order Magnoliales; family Magnoliaceae; genus Magnolia; species Magnolia sinica. The sequence goes on along the minus strand of NC_080574.1, from coordinate 130,221,356 downwards.
AAATTACCAGAGCACGGGATGGACTCCAGAAAACCAATAGTGAAGATTTTACACGCCTGGGATTGAGGAAAGGAAGGCAAAAGGGGTTCGAAAATGGTCCAGAATGCAAGATCACATGTTTCCCGCCATCCGATCAACTCGAAACTTCATACACGTGATGGGGACCATAATTTAACCGTACATATTAAATTTCAGCCATTGAAGATCTCGGGAAGTGGTCTAACGGCCAGATCAGCCCCTTAATTCATTAAGTGGGGCCCGCTGGATATCTGGATATACATTAATTTTGGTCCTGACGGTGGAAATAATATGATAAAAAGGATGGACGGTGCAGATTTCTCAAAAGTATCACAGTGGACCCCACCTTGGGTGACATGTGCATGGTGCACATGTGCACTGCATGTGCACCGAACGAGCATAAGTCGGTCAGCAGCGCTGACCCGACTTCATCCCTTCAAAAAACGGAATTTTCCGTTTCCAGCGCCGCAACGGGCGGAAAGGCATTTTTTACGGACCGCTGTGGGCCCCACCGGTAACACGTACGGCCGATCCGAGCCGTCCATCGTGTAGATGGGTTCGAGAACTACAAAACCATGCTGATGTTCCACTCCCATACGTGCACACGTGTTCGGTACAGAGGACACAAGCAAGCTGCCCCATGACGTCCAGAATGAAAACAGCATGATTCCTTCTTTGGGCCGCGTCCACGCAAGTTCAAAACCATCCATCTTTGAACGAAATCTCGTCCTCTATCCAATGGACGGGGTGGATTTCCCCGAAAACGCTTATGTGGGGCCCACCGAGCATCGCAGCGCCGGACGTGCGAAGGCTTACGCACGTCCGCGAAGAGCTGACTTCCGGGCGGTTGTGGCCCACCATCTTCGATCAGATGGAAGATCTGATCCGTCCATCGTGTAGAAGGCTTCGAAAGCTTCAAAACCATGTTGACATTCCTCGCCCATGCGTACACACGTGTGCGGTACAGAAGCCAAAAGTAGACTGCCCCGGGACGTTCAAAACTGAGTTTTTTTGAGATTTCTTCTGTGGGCCGCGCTAATGGACCTTCAAAACCACCTATTCTTGACTGAAATTTCGTCCTGAACCCAATGGACGGGGTAGATTTTCCAGAAAATGCCTCTGTGGGGCCCACCGATCACGGCTGCGAAAAATTGCACTTCGAGTCCTTCTACGACTCTGCCACCGACTCCAGCCATCCAGCAGCTATAAAAGGGGAGTTTTGGACGTGGGAAAGGCATTCAGAACCAGGGGATTCCAGATCTGGAGCAAGGGAGAGAAGAAAGAGAAGAAAGAGAAGAAAGAAGAGAGAGAGAGAGATTGTTTGGTTTGACGTTTCTTTTATGAATTTTATTTAATATTTTTTATGGATTTTATGGGTCACTAATCTCTCAGCTAGGGCTGAGATGAAGCCCCTAATTTGATTAGCTCTTGTATTGGTTGATTTACTTTGAATTTCAATTAATTTGTTTCTTTCTTTAAGTGGGCTTTATGGGTTTAAATTCTATACTTCTCCATCTATGAACTTGATTAAAGTATATATATGGATGTTGTTTGGATGCTTATTATAGGTGCTTGTGTCTGATCAAGAACAAGTTTCCTATAGAGGAAGAAACAGGGTGCTTTAATGAATGTACATTCCATGTACCCGACCAAGGATATGGGATATGTCATTCATGGCATTGCTTAAAGGAATTAGACAGTTTGTATGCCCGATTAAGGACACAGATTGTGCTTTCTCTGTATAAGTGGTATCAATCTAGATCAAGGTGAATCAACAGACAAAACAAGGTTAGGATAATTAGGGGTGGATTCGAAAGTCCTAGTGCTCTCTCTCTGATTGAATTTTCTTTCCTGTTCTTAATTAATTGTTTTTCATAAAATTGTGCTTAGAAATTCATTCCATTATTTGTTGGATTAGTTAAGGAGAATCATAGATTTGAATTGTGACGACTAGTCCTCGTGGGAACGATCTCGTAATACGTACCGTATTACATCTGATTCGTATACTTGCGAGTTTAAAAATCATTTAAATCGTGTTGGTTTAAATAAAACATCAAGGAGGCTGAGATTCGCAGGCGTTGTCCCCATCTCTTAGGTGTTTGATGGCATGTTGTGTTTGGATAGGATTTTCCTCCCTTGGTAAGCTTCGTATTGGTCGTGTTGTGGTTTAAATTTCGAGGACAAAAATTTTATTAGGTGGGGAGAGCTCTAAGACCCGTATCCTACAGCCCACTGTTCCGTTGACGCCCGCGATCCTTCCCGGTCGAATTCCGGCAACTCGTGATCTGTGATCGACATTTTACGCATGACCCTAAGTCATATCCCGTAGATTTGAGTCAGCTTAATCCGAGATTTATACCATTGCGACCGCACCGTCGCCGCAATTCCAATTTCGCGTCTTTCATACCGATCCGGTACCCTAGCAGGGGGATGTGGACCAGCGTTCAGTTCGAGGAAAAATGTCGTGCGTTACAATCCCAAGAGAATGTCTCATCAATCATATCAAGAGTCAAGTTCTCTATCCCATAAAGTCAAGTACAAGCAACCATCCCCCTCTTACATCACCCATACCTAAAGTCAACTTTCCCATTACCTCACCATCTCTCTCCCATCACTTCTCTTACATCACTTCCTCTTTCATCTCTTTTTCTCCAATCAATCCCTCCATGGAGCAACCCACATCCATGGCTCCCATGAGAGAGCTAGTGTGGCCCACCTCCCTATCTCCCATCTCCACCATCCAATGATCATCTCAACCTTTGAAGTTCGTCCTTAATTTGGAGCTCTAGATCGCGTTGGCAGAAGAAAGAAAAGGAGATCAAAGGTGGGTGTTCTTCTAAGGTTTGATTTATGTGATTTTGATGCTTTGAGGGACCACTTGTGGTGGGACCCATCTTGGTGTATGCATTGTTCAAAGAAGGACCCATAGTGGTGGGGTCCCTCCACCACTCACGTCTCTCTCTCTCTCTCTCTCTCTCTCTCTCCCTTTTGTGGCCCACCTTGATGCCTGATCCATGCCGTACATGCCGTGGGACCCACCTGCGTGTAGATTTTATCCACACCTTCCGTCCATCTCATGAGACCCACATGAGGTATGTTTTATTCTAACCACCCATCTGTGGGCGCTGACCATGATGTATGTGTTATATAGACACCACCATTCATCAGTGGGCCAGCCACGTGTACGTGACCCCACCTGGATGAATGTATGGAGTCCACCTGTCCTGCCTTGTAACGTCTAGCAGCCTCTGCTGCTGGACTGCCAGAAGGGTAAAACGAATATCAACTTTAATTCTAAAGTCGGTTGGTCACGCTCACATGGACCCTACTTTAATGTATGTATCTGATCCACACCGTCCACCCTTTTTCCCATCATTTTAGGTGTTGAGCCAAAAACTAAAGCCAATCTAAACTTCTGTTGGCCATAATGTAGGAAACAGTAATTTTGGGTGATTTAAACTGTTAAGGCCCACTGTGATGTTCTATACACCGAAAAATATTACATATTGGACTCATTAGATTTGTTACGAGCTGGGGAGACCAATAGCCAACATCGATCCCCATAATGTGGGCCCCACCTACAAAAAACCTCACAAAAACAACAAAAATAAAATAAATAAAACCCATGTATATTGGACGCTGTTGCTGTCAGCGTCCTTACTGCTTGTTTAAGGAAGGAACGGTGGGCCCCACCACACAGGCCCCACCACTGTGTATGTTGTACATCTGCCCCGGGCATTTGATGGGTCCCCTTTGGAAACTGGGATTCCCCAAAAATCAGTCGTACATGGGGTTCAGGTGGTCCACACCAGTAAAATAGTAGTGGATTGAACATCTACCATTGGAACATTTTTTTAGGGGTCACAGGAGTTTTTGATCGATGTGAAATTTGTTTTTTTTCTCTTTATTCATGTCCTTGTGACCTTATGAGCAGATTGGATGGAAAATAAACATTATGGTGGGCCCCACATGGGACCCACCTGTGAAGAGGAGGGGTTGATGTACGTAAACAGCAACTAATATACCTGTTGTGTTGACGTCCAAAGTTCAGTGGGTCTAATCACCACGAATACGTTATATCCCACTGTCCATTCATTTCTTGTGGGTCCCACATGTGTGGGGCCACCTGATATATATTTCATCCAGGCTGTCTAATGTGGCCCACCTTATGTATTTATCATCCACTCCGTCCACCTGTTTAGGGACGTGGGGTCCACCTACTATGGGCAGCTTGATTAGTGTACCTCACTCTAGCTATGTAGCTGTTGTACCACATCAGCAAGTTCCGTAGGTCCCATTTGTTGTATGCTATCCCCAAGCCGTCCACCTGTTTTGCCATGTGACCATACTATGATGCATTTGTTTCATCCATTTGTTTCATCCATACTATCCAAATGTTTGGACAGCGCTGGACAATATTTGGACGGTGCTGATGATCTGGATGATGTTTGGAGGGTGCTGATTTACCTGGGCAATGTTTGGCAGTGCTAACCATCATTAGTGGCCATGTGACCCATAGAATGATAGTTTACAGTGATACACATGTTACACATACAACTATTGAAATGATCTTTGATGTGGTCCAAGCCCATTTGAGGCCCATTGGTGCGGCCCATCCATGAGGCCCATCATGATGTACTTTTGGCCTATGAGTGGGGCCCACCTATTTGTATTATGGCCCACGTGATAGGGCCCACTTGCCTAGTATGTAAGGTCCATATGATGGGCCCACCTGCTTGAATCTTAGGCTTATGGGCAAGGCCATATGACATGTATTAGGCCCATGATGTGTTGTATTGCACTGTCTGTCCATTTTGATAGACGTATAGTGCGCCTTGATATACGTTTTCATCCACGCCGTCTAGGGACAAGGGACCACCATGATGTATGCCTTATCCACACTTTTCATGGGACGTGCGACCCACCTGATGTATGCATTCTATATCCACGCCAACCATCTGGTGGAGCCCATTTGCTGCATGTACAGGGCCCACCTATTGTGCATTGGTGCAGCCTATTGAGTGGCCCATTGTGATATATGTTAGGCCCATTGATGCAGCCCATTTGATGTATATTTAGGCCCATGGTGATGTATATTTGAGGCCCAGATGTAAGGCCTATTGTGATGTAATTATCACCCATATGATGAGGGCTGATATGATGTATCTGAGACTCATTCGATACAGCCCAATGAGATGTATTTCTAGCCCATAAGATGTAGCCCATTGTGATGTATATAAGCCTAGGTATGTGGCCATTGTAAAGTATTTGTAGCCCATTTGGCGAGGCCCGATGTGGTGTATCTGTGGTCATTGCATGAGACCCATTGCGATGTATATTAGGCCTTTGTGTAAGGTCGCGAGTCCACTTTACGTTTGGCTTTATGTAGGTCACTCCTTGGGAGCAATGTTGGTTAAATGTCCACATTGAAAGGGTAATGATGGTTAAATGTCCACATTGTACACCGTGACCGATTTGCTCACTCTGATGATCGATCGATCCGATTGTCATGACCGATTTGCCGACTCTGATAATCGATCGATCCTGATTGTCATGGCCGATTGCCGATTCCGATTGACGTGACCGATTTGCCAACTCTGATTATCGATCGTCCGATTGTCGTGACCGATTTGCCGACTCTGATTATTAATCGATCCTGATTGTCGTGGCCGATTGCCGATTCCGATTGACGTGGCCGATTTGCCGACTCTGATTATCGATCGATCCGATTGTCATGACCGATTTGCCAACTCTGATTATCGATCGATCCTGATTGTCATGGCCGATTGCAGATTCCAATTGACGTGATCAATTTGCCAACTCTAATTATTGATCGATCTGATTGTCGTGACCGATTTGTCGATTTTTATTATCGATCGATCCCAATTATCGTGGTCGATTGCCGATTCCAATTGTCGTGGCCAATCCTGAGTGTCGATTCCGAGCATTGAGGCCGAATATCAAGGACGATTGTTGAGGCCCAATGCAATGAATATGCGGCCTATATTTGAGGACCGTTGTGATGTGCATTCAGGCCATGTTTAAGGCCTAATATGATGTATATGAGGCATATGCGATGAGGCCCATTGGGATGCATTTGAGGACCAGGCTATGGAGCCCATTATGATGTATGTTAGGCCTATGAGAAAGGCCCATTGTGATGTATTCATGGCCCATGATGCATGGCCCATTCGATGTATTCAAGACCCATGAGTAGGGCCCACATGTCATGTATTTGAGGCCCATGAGCAGGGCCCGCCTATTGTGTATATGTGTCCCTTGAGTAAGGCCCACTGTGTTGTATATCAGGCCTTTGTGTGAGGCCGTGGGTCCATTATATGTTTGGCTCTATGTGGGCCATTCCTTGGGGACAATGTTGTTAAATGTCCACATTGTCGAGGTCGATTGTCGATGCCGGTTGTTGATACTGGTTATGAGTATACGATAGCATAGCATCATGATACATGCCCATACGCATCATCTGCATGTTTGTTTTGAGATGTGGTTGATCATTGCATATGTCATTGAGCATGTTGTTATGAGACTCCCTGATAGGTGGAGGTTATCTCACATGAGCACGTGGTATGCACAGGATTGATGCATGACTGGATTATATGACTCATGCATCTCGCATTATGATTACTGTATGCCCTAGCGACATCAGGGCTGTAGCCTCTACAGGCATATCGTGGATGACCAAATAGGACACCGAAAATGTTTGGTTCTAGCATACGGGCGCCATAGATGTTCCTAGGTGAAAATCTCTAAACCTCTGTGGCCAGGAGACGCCCCAACGTCGAGACCGAGTGGATACATGAGCGCCCGAGTGCCGAATAACAGGAAGCCATGTCTCCCACTGTGTCGTGGTCGGTTGAGAGGGAGTGTGGCCTTACCTGCCCGAGGGTAGGGGGCAATACTAGGCTGAGTTTGACCAGCTCGTGAATGGGCTGCTATCGACGTGCCGGATAGGTATTGGCAGACTATTGGCCAGGCGAATAGTGAGGTTTCTTACGCTCACTTGGACTGTGTGGCTAGGAGAGCGGCAGTGTCATTTGGAGTGTATTAAACCTTGGTGATGATCCTAGAGATGAACTGTACTGATATGTAGATTTAGTGAGTAGGAGTTGCATACTCATTCATGCATTCATTCATTCACTATCCACTCGGGTTGGTGGTGCGCAACTATTTGTTACGTGTGCCTTCGCAATGGCCAGAATTTCGGTTAGGGCGTGCGACTAACCTGAGATCAGGAGTTTACCATATGGAGTCTGACTATCCAAATTTAGGTATGAGACTGGTTTGGATAGAAGTTCCTTGTGATGGACCCCATAGCCTGCGATACTACGTGCTATCATCCTGACTTCACACTCCAGTATGGTCATTCCATTCGTACCACATATCACATTACATTCGCCACATATGGCATTTCAGGTTACTATGTTTGTGCATTTATATGACTTAGATACAACTGACGGTATTCGTGGACTCATCAGGATTTGTATATTGCATTGCATCAGCGGCATTTGATATTTGGCTTGTTGTCTCCACATTGCATAGTTGATCTACATTGCTTTATCAATATATGATATTGTTTTTCTATGTCGCATAACCTGGATAAGACTGATGGTATTTATGGGCCTTTCAGTATATTTTCATATTACTCTAATTTCGTATGATTTATGATCTTACTAGTGTTTCTGATATTATCATTATGGGTTTATCAGTATTTCCGCTTACTCTGATTACTCTGATATTACTTACTTGACACTTACCTTATGCACACACTTTCACCACCCACTAAGCTTTCTATAAGCTTATGCACGATAGATACGTGCAGGTGATGTTAGGTTGCAACAACATTGAGCCTGGAGCGTGCAGCGGTCTTCTGGAGCTTTGATTTATCTTATATATGTATTTCCCTTTTAGTATTGTACTCAATCGATTATATTAGTGGATATATGATGATGATATTACCTTTGTGATTTGGGTAATCTTGTGGTTATGCTCATTATAAATCAAATTGATGATTATAAATCCTCCTTGTAGTATCCCAGGATTGAAACCTGGTGTATGGGTGCCGGGAGCCGAGAATGGGGTACTATGGAGGCTATCGGTACTGGATTCGGCGATCGGGAATTTTATGAGCCTGGTTTTCGAGTTCGGGGCGTGACAATGAAGGTATCAACGGTGGAAATCATTATTCCACACTGTTTCGTGTGGCATGGTCCACTTGAGCTTTGGATTTATCAAAACTTTGGGATCAACCTACACCATTCATCCATTTTTTTGAGATCATTTTAAAAAATTATCCAAAAAAAATGAATCATATCCAAAGATTAAATGGACCACACCACAAATACCAGCAGGGGTGATGATTTTCACCGTTAAAAAATTCGTAGGGCCCACCATAACATTTATTTTTCATCCAATCTGTTCATAAGGTCACAAAGACCTGGATGAAAAGGAAAAACAAATTTCTTATTGATCCAAAACTTCTGTCACCCCCAAAAGGGTTTCAATGGTAGACATTCAATCCCTCACTGCTTTTGATCGTGTGGTCCACTTGATAGTTAGATTTGTCTTATTTTTCATCTCAAGCGTTACGACGAGCTCGCCATATGGACGGACGGTTTGGATATAACACATACCTCATGATGGGACCCATAGAACTCGCTAAGATCACCCACCCCATTCCCATCGGGACGTGGATTAGCTACTGACAGGTTGAGTATAGAGACTTACTATTGAAGTGACGTCACTGAGTTCTGTGGGCCCAACCATGTTGTATGTTTTGTATCCACACCGTCCATCTACTTGGAGAGATCATATTAGGGGGTGATCCAAAGAATGAGTCAGATCAAAATCTCGGGTGGACCCCACTGCAGAAAACAATGGGGAGAGTGACGCCCACCATTAAAAAGTTCTAAGGTCCACAAAAGTTTCAGATCAAGCTGATATTTTTGTTTTCCCTGCTTCCATGTCTTCGCTAACACATGAACAGGTTGGATCTCAAAAAAAAACATCATAATGGACCTTTAGAAGATTTCAATGGTAGGCACCACTCTCCCCACTTTTTTCTGTGGTGAGGTCCACTCCAGCCTTGGATCTGCATCATTCTTTGGTTCATGCTCTAAAATGATCTCTAAAAATGTATGAACAGTGTGGATACAAAACATACATCATGATGGGGCCCACACAACTTGGTGACGTCACTTCTGTAGCGAGTCTTGCTACTCAACCTGTCGGTAGCTAATCCGCGTCCGATATCAACAGTGGGGAGCGCCCTAACTCCTCCCTCTCCCTTTGTCTCTCCTTCTCTCCCCCTGCACCTCTCTCTCTCTCTCTTGCCAAAACCAGGTGCACTCTCACTCACTCACTCTCCCTGCCTCTCCCTCTCCATGCGCTCACTCTCCCTCTCCCTCTCCCTCCCTCTCTCAATCTCTCTCTGCCTCTCCTTCTCCCTCTTTACTCGCTCTCTCTCCGCCTCTCCCTCTCCCTCTCCCTCTCCACTCACTCTCCCTCTTCCTCTTTCTCTCTCTCTCAAAACCCTAGCCCTCTGTCTCTATCTCCTCGGCCCTCTGCTGCAGTTCAGCCTTCTGCTGCTCGTAAATCTTGGCCCTCCATTTCACTGATGTAAGGTTTTTCCCTTCTCGTTGTTGCTTTCTATAATTTATAATACCTTATTAGGGATATGCATTGTCGAATCCCTAATTAGGGATGTGTATTGTTGAATCCCTAGTTGGGGATTTGCATTGTCGAAACCCTTTTTAGGGATTTGTATTGTCGAATTCCTCAGTAGGAATTTGTCTTGGTTAATCCCTAACTAGTTGGGGATTTCTTTATTATTTTTTTTCTCATTACTATCTGTGATGTGGCCCACCAGGGTGTGGATCTAGAAGATTTTTTAATTTTTTTTGCTCCAACCACCTATATTAGGACTATTTCTATTCTTAATAGTCCACTTGGAAAGAATTAGTGCAAGCTAGGACATGTTATTTTCCTCAACTCTATAAGTTAAACGAGTAACTGTGTTTTGGGAAGTTTGTTGGTTAAACCAATATTAAAGCTCAAGAAAATAAGATTCCCTTTGTTATGACTCGCTAATTTTTCTAGTCGCTAATTTGAAGTACATTCTATCGTACCATTAGGGACAAGCTATGGTGCAAAAATCACATCAATCAGATGATCATTAAGCATTCGATCAATAGCATGGAAAATGGACAGTCAAGATGGAGCAGAAAAATGAAATAGGTCCAATCATCTTGAACCATTCATCCAATGGTCCCTCCGGGTTTTTCCATAGGTCTCTCCGGGTTTTTTGGCTGCCATAGGTGTCACCTTATTAAGGGTTGATGATGACGATCTTATTGAAGAAGATGACCCTTTAAAGGTGTGTGTGTATATATATATATATATATATATGTATGTATGTATGTATGTATGTATGTATGTATGTATGTATGTATCACACACACAACTAATGGATAGGAATTTTAGATGTGATCTCTCTGTCTAGCTGACAACCTCCTTTCCTTTCTTTTCAATAGCTTGGTGGAATGAATTTCTTACTTGCAGTTGAACACTCACTTTCCATTCCCTTCATTTCTAGAGTTCCCACAATCATCATGGGGATGGATGTATCACATGGTTCCCCAGGCCAGTCCGATGTGCCATCAATTGCGGCGGTAAGATTAAATGTATGATTTTCCTTTTCAACTGTTAGTCATAGAGTGACAGTACTTGTTTCAATTTTCTTGGATGGATGATGAATGTATTTGCGAATGTAAATGAAAATAAAGAACTTATAATATATATATATATATATGTGTGTGTGTGTGTGTGTGTGTGTGTGTTATCAATGGAGGATACCTTATTTAGGGGGGCATGAAATTATTGTAGCTTATGGTATGGTACCCCAATATTGGTTGTATGTTACTAGTATGTAGTAGATAATACTAGGTTCAATAGTTATTAATACTAGAGAATACCTAAACTCGATCCAAAGATGAAACCGAACCTGATTCCCTAAACCTAAACTTAAACCTATAACCTACAACCTAAACCTAAACCTAAACCTACACCTAATCCTAATCTCAACTCACTAACCTAAACCTAAACCTAAACTTGAAAACCCAAACCTAAACCCGATCCCAAACCCAAACCCCATTTCCTAAACCTAAACTTCTCAATTCCTTAAACCTATAACCTTAACCTAAACCTAAAACCTAAAACCTAAACCTTAACCTATTATCAATTCCATAAAGCTATAACCTATAACCTATTCTCAATTTCATAAAGCTATAACCTAAACCTAAACCTATAACCTAAACCTATAACCTTAACCTAAACCTAAAACCTAAACCTAAACTTAAAACCTAAATGTATTCTCAAATCCCTAAAACTACACTTAATCCTAATCTCAACTCCTTAACCTAGACCTAAACTTGAAAACCCAAACTTAAACCCAAACCCGAACTTGATTTCCTAAACCTAAAACTCAACCTATTCTTAATTCCCTAAACCTTAACCTATAACCTAACCTAAGCCTAAACCTATAACCTAAACCTGTAACCTAAACCTAAACCTAAAACCTAAATGTATTCTCAAATCCCTAAACCTAAACCTTAACCTATAACCTAAAACCTAAAACCTATACTTATAACCTAAACCTAAACCTTAACCTATAACCTAAACCTATACTTATAACCTTAACCTAAACTTATAATCTTAACCTAAACCTATTCTCAATTCCCAAAACCTATACTTATAACCTATAACCTATAACCTAAACCTAAACCTAAACCTTAACCTATAACCCAAACCTTAACCTATAACCTAAACCCGATCCCGAACCCGAACCCGATTTCCTAAACCTAAACCTTAACCTATTCTCAATTCCCTAAAGCTATAACCTATAACCTAAACCTAAACCTAAAACCTAAATGTATTCTCAAATCCCTAAACCTATAACCTAAACCTAAACCTAAACCTATAACCTAAACTTATAACCTTAACCTTATTCTATAACCTAAACTTATACTTATAACCTTAACCTAAACCTATTTTCAAATCCCAAAACCTATACTTATAGCCTAAACCTAAACTTTAACCTATAACCTAAACCTAAACCTATAACCTATACCTAAACTTATAACCTTAACATAAACTCAATTCCCTAAACCTATAACCTTAACCTAAACCTATTCTCAAATCCCAAAACCTATACTAACCTAAACCAATAACCTTAACCTATAAACTAAACCTATACTTATAACCTTAACCTAAACCTATTCTCAATTCCCAAAACCTATACTTATAACCTAAACCTAAACCTTAACCTAAACCTAAAACTATACTTATAACCTATAACTTAAAACCTAAACCTAAACCTAAACCTTAGCCTATAACCCAAACCTTAACTTAAAACCTAAACCTATAACTTAAAACCTAAAACCTAAAACCAAACTTAAACCCGATCCCGAACACGAACCCGATTTCCTAAACCTAAACCTTAACCTATTCTCAATTCCCTAAAGCTATACCCTATAACCTAAACCTTAACCTATAACCTTAACCTAAACCTATAACCTAAATGTATTCTCAAATCCCTAAACCTATAACCTAAACCTAAACCTAAATCTATAACCTAAACCTTAACCTTAACCTTAACCTATAACCTAAACTTATAACCTTAACCTTATCCTATAACCTAAACTTATACTTATAACCTTAACCTAAACTTATAACCTTAACCTAAACCTATTCTCAAATCCCAAAACCTATACTTATATCCTAAACCTAAACCTCAACCTATAACCTAAACCTAAACCTATAACGTATACCTAAACTTATAACCTTAACCTAAACTTAATCCCCTAAACCTAAACCTATAACCTATAACCTAAACCTATAACAATAAACTAAACCTATTCTCAAATCCCAAAACCTATACTAACCTAAACTTATAACCTTAACCTATAACCTAAACCTATACTTATAACCTTAACGTAAACCTATTCTCAATTCCCAAAACCTATACTTATAACCTAAGCCTAAACCTTAACCTAAACCTAAACTTATACTTATAACCTATAACCTATAGCCTAAACCTAAACCTTAATGTATAACCCAAACCTTAACCTATGACCTAAACCTATAACCTATAACCTAAAACCTAAACCCAAACCTAATCCCGATCTCGAACCCAAACCCGATTTCCTAAACCTAAACCTTAACCTATTCTCAATTCCCTAAAGCTATAACCTATAACCTAAACCTAAACCTATAACCTTAACCTAAATCTATAACCTAAACATAAACCTAAAACCTAAATGCATTCTCAAATCCCTAAACCTATAACCTAAACCTAAACCTATAACCTTAACCTTAACCTATAACCTAAAATTATAACCTTAACCTTAACCTTATCCTATAACCTAAACTTATACTTATAACCTTAACCTAAACCTATTCTCAAATCTCAAAACCTATACTTATAGCCTAAACCTAAACCTTAACCTATAACCTAAACCTAAACCTATAACCTATACCTAAACTTATAACCTTAACCTAAACTCAATTCCCTAAACCTAAACCTATACCCTATAACCTATAACCTATAACCTACAACCTACAACCTTAACCTAAACCTATTCTCAAATCCCAAAACATATACTAACATAAACCTATAACCTTAACCTATAACCTAAATCTATACTTATAACCTTAACCTAAGCTTATAACATTAACCTAAACCTATTCTCAATTCCCAAAACCTATACTTATAACCTAAACCTAAACCTATACTTATAACCTATAACCTATAACGTAAACCTAAACCTAAACCTTAACCTATAACTTAAGCCTATAATCTATAACCTAAAACCTAAACCCAAACCTAAACCCGATCCTGAACCCGAACCCGATTTCCTAGACCTAAACCTTAACCTATTCTCAATTCCCTAAAGCTATAACCTATAACCTAAACCTAAACCTATAACCTTAACCTAAACCTAAAACCTAAATGTATTCTCAAATCCCTAAACCTATAACCTAAACCTAAACATATTCTCAAATCCCAATACTTATAACCTAAACCTAAACCTTAACTTATAACCTAAACCTATACTTATAACCTTAACATAAACTTATAACCTTAACCTAAACCTATTCTCAAATCCCAAAACCTATACTTATAACCTAAACCTAAACCTTATCCTAAACCTATAACCTAAACTTATAACCTTAACCTAAACCTATTCTCAAATCACAAAACCTATACTTATAACCTAAAGCTAAACCTCAACCCATAACCTAAATCTAAACTTATAACCTTAACCTAAACCTATTCTCAAATCCCAAAACCTATACTTTTAACCTAAACCTAAACCTTAACTTATAACCTAAACCTATACTTATAACCTATAACCTAAACCTATACTTATAACCTAAACGTAGATCATGCACCCATTTTTTTAAGCATTTTGTCATACAACATTAGAATTATAATGTTGATTATCAAATGCAAAAAAGAATTGGGTGTGTGTAGAAAAATGGGTGGGTGCTCATAGTAGCTATGAAGCTTTATTGTATATGTCATGCTAGGTAGGAGTATGGTACTTTGTAGGGTTTGGATGTTTTATGCTTCTCCATAGATATAATGTTAAGCTTATATGTATTTATCCGTGAATGAATGTGATGTGGATAAGATCGTTTGTGTTTGGATGAATGTAGTTTATGTTTAGATAGATTTACTAGTTTGGGTTTAGATGTGTGAACGTGAATATGATGAAATATATTATATAACAGGTGTATATCAGGATGAATATGATAAAATATATTATAACAGGTGTATATCAGGAATTTTGTATGGAATTTGTGCTGGAATATTTTTTTTTTTAAAAAGACTTTTACCTATGAAAATTTTCATATGTAAAAGTTTTGTAATATTTTTACCTACGAATATTTTTGTCGGTAAAAGTTTTTTACGTATTTTTTTAGCAACGAAAATATTCGTCGCTAAAAGTTTTGTAATTATTTTTAGCGACGAAAACTATCGTCATTAAAAGTTTAACATTTATTTTTTAGCGACGAAAATGTTCGTCGCTAAAAGTTTTGTAATTATTTTTAGCGACGAAAACTATCATCGCCAAAAGTTTCACATTTATTTTTTAGCGACGAAAATTTTTATCACTAAAAGTTTTGTAATTATTTTTAGTGACGAAAACTATCGTCGCTAAAAGTTTAACATTTAGTTTTTAGCAACGAAAATATTTGTTGCTAAAAGTTTTGTAAAAATTTTTAAGCGACGAAACAATTCGTCGGTAGAAGTTTTTTTAGCGACGAAATAAAAAGCTTGCCTTTAGCGTCGGTTCTTTAACGACAAAAATTTTCGTCGCTAAAACTTTTTAGCTACGAAAATTTGGCTTTTAGCGATGAAAATTTTCGTCGCTAAAGGTGGGATTTCTTGTAGTGATATTACAAAGCAGTCACGATCTCAGCCCAAGTACTCATGAATTTAGGTTGAAACTTTCAATAGATGGATGGCCAATCAGACCAAGAGTTTGAATAGGATGATTGTTATTTTTGCTGAAAGAACACCTGTCATGCCTTAGTAAATTATTGAGACTAATTTTGTTGGAAATTTAGAGCCATTGTTGCCAGTACCACCAGTGCCTCTTTTACAACAGAACACACATCCTGCTCTAGTACACGAAGTGCAAAATGTTCCTCCAACTGTTGAGTTTAGACAATTTAAATGGGAGAATATGAATTTCATTCATGGGGCCAGGAATCAAAGAATACATGCTCGTTGGGTGTTGAGGGTCGAATATTGCATATCAGACCCCAGTTATTACCAGGATTTACAAACATAGTACTGTTTAATGGCCTGATTTAATCATGTTTGTGATGCAGGGCGTATTCACGAGCTTGGAGTGGAAAAGGGTACTAAAAGCATGGATTTAACGGTCTAAAGATATCCCAATGCAAGCGACGGACCCTAGGAGACCAAGATCGAGGAATTCACGCCAAGGATCCAAGAAAATCGAGGAATTGAAGCTCAAGTGGCACGAAAAGTGTCCAGAATGCAAGATCATAGGGTTCCCACCATCTGATCAGTTTGAAACTCCATACGTGGCCTGAGGACAAAAAAATAACTGTACACGTCAAATTTTAGCCATTGGATCCCTCTGCAAGTGGCCCAACGCTTAGAGCAGCCCATAAACCATTGATTTTGGGCCCACCTGAGATCTGGATATGCCTAAAATTTGCTCTCAACCCATTATCTGAGGAGACAAAACGGATGAACGGAGCGGATTTTCGGGATCCATCATCATGGACCCCAAACGAGTTGGAAGTGCGTATAGTGTACAAGCACGTGCGCTGCACCGAACCAGCCGGTCTGGTCAAACCGACTGCGACCCGTCTCCCTCTCTCTTCTGCGCAAAAAATGGACAGCGTCTTTACGCTGTCCGTCCGTTTTTCATTAGTGGGCCCCACACAGCAGTTCTTCGAAGGATCCGAGCCGTTCATGAGACTCACACCGCCAATCTTACTCAGGCCTAGGTGGATAAAAATTCAAAAGACTCCGGAGATCCGTTTTCTATCATTAAAACGGACGATAGACAGTGGAAGAGAAACATCGGTGGACCGCACCAACGGACGACAGAAACCATCCTTTCCCGACCAGAATTTCGGGAGAAAACCGATGGACGGCGTGGATTTTTCCATCGCTGTCGTTATTGAGCCCCACCAAGTCACAGTGAAAGCCTTTCGCAGGCTCTGTTTTAGCGCCGGACGTCGTCCGACTTTCGCGGCGGGTTGTGCGATCATGGCGGAAATCGGACCCGCGATCTGAACCATCCATAAGCTCTAAAAGGTGGGACTAACCCCATCCATGAAGGCCAAATAGACGGTGAGGACGACCAGCTGTCCCAAAATCCATCCAAACGCAGGTCGTTTGCGTTTTGTTTCGTAAACAGGGCATGCGGAAACCGGATCCGCTTTCGCTGTTGCTGCGAAAGAGGAGTGCGTGACTCCTTGTTCTCTTCCAACCGACTTACGACCCGACTCAAACATCCACCCACCGCCATCTCTATTGTTTATAAAATGAGAAGAGAGGAAGAAAGGAAGGGGGAGTGCAGCCGTGAGGAGAGGAACGTGGAAGGTGGGTTGCTGCTGCATGGGAGAGAGAAATAGAAACAGAGGTTTGTTTTGCGGCTGGGATTGACAGGGCTGCCGGCTGGAACGTGGAATTTGGCATGATCTTGGCGGCACGTGAGCTCGGTTTTGGAGATGAGCATGTGGAGGAAGCATTAGAAGGAGGGGCTGCTGAAGGCTTGGGCTGGACCTGGACCTGGTTGTTTTCCTTTTTCCTTTCTCCTTCTTCTGTTGTTGATTTTTAAGTTAGCCCATTCATGTGTGGCTAAACCTCTTAGCTAGGGCTAAGAGGTGAAGCCTGTAGCGAGATGGGAGACTCTACTTTGTGTCTTTAAAATTCATAAACTGAATTTGATTTAGTTGATTATTATAAGGAATATTTTTCTTAGTCTTTAATGGTCTGATGTGACTGAAATTACAATGGGTTTGCAATGGCTTTGAATATTTATTTCCCCTTTTTATGTTTATGAAGTCAGGAAGCCCTGTTGTTCATCATTGCTCTATGGGCATGGTAGGATGACAGTACCCTTCCTGATCCTCATACATTGTTGATTGGTTGGTAATTAGTTTAATCCTGTTGTTTGCTTTGTCTCCTGGGCATGGTTAGATGATGGAATCCATTCTAATTCATATACCCTTCACCTCTTGAAAACTATATCAAAGGAAGTCTAGTTAAATTCCATGATTTCTGAAGCAGGCATAATTTCTCACTGATCTCTACAAGTGGATCCTCTGAATCCCTAGTTTCCTTCCTCTGAATTCGTTAAAGTTTTAGATAATTATTCCACAATTATTTCTTAAATTCTATTTGGTTTAGATTGCATCCTAGACTAGTTCTATTTCTACCTAGTTTCAGGATTACTTAAGATTAGATCCTGTGGATTCGACCTCGGTCTTACCGAGTTTATTACTACATCACAACCCGCACTTGGGGTGTGAACAAGTTTTTGGCGCCGTTGCCGGGGACTGATGGTTACGTTTTTCTGAAATTAATTGGTTTTAGAATTAGGTTAGGATTAGGATTTTACTAACTTTAGGTTAAAGGTTTTTATTTTATTTTATTTTTAGAAACTATTATTTTATTTTTAGATACTAACCTGTTTTCCTGTTTTGTAGGATCCTGAAATAACTTCTAAACTGGTAATCCCTTTCTAATTCCTCTACTTTTTCTAT
Organism: Magnolia sinica; assembly: GCF_029962835.1. Classification (NCBI taxonomy): domain Eukaryota; kingdom Viridiplantae; phylum Streptophyta; class Magnoliopsida; order Magnoliales; family Magnoliaceae; genus Magnolia; species Magnolia sinica. Next base: position 130,203,005 of record NC_080574.1, on the reverse strand, counting down.
TTTTAGAATTAGGATTTGAGTTTTGAAAATTTTCTATTTTCTAGTATTTTTCTATTTTTAGGAACTAGTTTATTTTTAAACTTTCATCTTTTGTTTTTAGAAACAAAGTTAGTTCTTTCCTTTCTTTTAGAGATCCTTTCTAATTTTTAGAGACTAACTCATCTTTCCTTTATTTTTAGAAATTTTCTAATTCTGGAACTTTCCTTCTTAGAAATTAACTTTCTATTTTTATTAACTTTCTAATTCTAACTCTTTTAGAATCTAACTTTGTTTCCTAATTTAGTTTTAGAAATTTTCTACTTGTAGATTTTTGTTTAAAAACTAACATTACTTTAGAATTCTTAGATTTAGAAACTAATTTCTTTGTTTTCTTTTACGGGATCTTAATATAAGAATCTCTAGTCGTAACATCTTTCTAACTTCTCCTCTTACTTTATGTATTGCTGTTGTAGGATTTTTCTTTCTTCTAGGATTAGACTCGAGTTAGGGTTCTACCATGGAAGCGTGGAGTACGTGCATATGCCGAGATGGATAAGAGATATTGGGGAATGCATGAGGATTGTGGAATTCAACGTATACCTCAAGATTTTTCTCCATCGAGAACGGACATTGAGAACCGACTAGACGTTATGTTCCATCGGTTAATAGGGCCGTATATGATCGTAATTATAGAAACCGAAGATTATTATCAAACATCATATTCTCCCATGTATGATCAGTATGACTATTACCAAGGGAAACATCAAAATTTGGAAGATGAACCAACTATATGTTATAATGATTATCCTCTTGGATACCCTACCGTTGATATCCAACCAAAAACAATCCAAGAGGATTCAGCTCAGCGTAGCCTGGCCTATCTCATGGAAATGAGAAAATCATTGGAAGCGCTTAATTCGCGCCTTGATAAGATAGAGGAGGCTCGGTTATCTCAACCACAATTCATTCCAGAAATACAACGCGAGGAAAGTGATCCTCACTCACTTTTGAAGGAATCTGAAATTTGGAATGAGGAGTTGGATTCCATTAATGAGCATGCGGTTCAATCTCCTGATGAGTTGATGTCGATGACTGTTCAAAGGAATGGTCAAGATACATGGGTATCTTTCAAATACAGTGATGATGACACACTTTCCTCACATGACACACAGGATCTCAATGATGACGTAGAGGTTAGCTTTTTCAAACCTCAACTGAACTTAGGTGTAGAATGTGAGGAGAGCGACCCCATCCCAAGTGTGTACTGCACGGAATTAGACGATGATGCGTATTGGGATGATGATCATGAATGTATAGCTCAAAGTCCCCTAGAATCAATCTCAAGTTTGGTCCAGGTCAATGATCAAGATGTACACGAAGTGGTCGATCATAATGAGCCACTCCCCTCACCTAACATGTCTGATTTTAAGGTGGAGGATGAGCCCCTTACAATCGACCCTTCTAACTCTTATGAAACATGTTTGGACCACTCCTCTGAATTTAATGATGATGTGATTCAGGAGAAGGACGAGTTGCTCGCTACGACCTTGGAAATTGAAACCACTAAGTTGAGGCCACCATCTGAGCTGTACACGTTTGACAATTCAACGCCTCGATTGAGTAGTTTCAACGAACAAAGTGATCACATTGATGCTTCCCCTATTGATTTTCAATCTATCTGTGTAGGGCTGGAGCAAGAGAGCACACCTCCGTTTACCTTTAAAGACAATGGATTCCTTAGGCAGATCATCACAAGTTTTAATGTGGAAAATGAGTCACCCTCAGCTAAATGTCCCAACTCTTTTGATGATTGTTTGGCATACTTTGCAGATTCAAATGATCCCATGATAAGAGACATAGTGGATGCCTTGCAAGATAACATCTCGGTAGTCATCACTGACCGAGAGAACCCTTACTCTGAAGCCCTTTCTTCCACAGATCCTGAATGTTTACCATTAAGGGAGGAGGAACTGAAAATTGAACCGAAGTCTACTCGGAATGTGTTGAGACTACATTACTTCTTGCGAAGTTTTCTAAACTTTATCTACCTGTAGTTTCTGATTCACTATGGGATACTAACGATGAAACTTCTTTTGTCACGGGTGAATCGTATATGCTATGGATACCTCAAGCACTTCAACGGAAAATTTCTTATGAGGTACATAAGTTTCTCTGGAAGGTCATGCTCCAAGGCATCCAAGCCTATTGCAAAAAGTGCTTTTGGATGATCCTGTTGAGGAACTTACTGAGAAACTTATCAAGATATTGGCCGGAAGAGGAACCTTACGGCTTGACTCAGTAGTTTTTTCTTGCTTTCTTAGGACTAGGGTAGTTTCCTTTATGCTGTTTTAGGATAGACAGTAAACTTAGCGCTCATGGGAGCCAATCCAACTTTTCATTCCATTTCATTTTTCTAGTTAGTTAGTTCAATGTTTGTGGGTAACATTGCTGCAAACCCTCACGAGACTACAACTCGTCCACTAGGGGCAACCTAGGGGTTTAAAGGCTTGTTACATACGCTAAATGCAAGCACCTGCGAAAGTGGTGTAGGTAGGATTTTATTTTTGTTATTTTTATTTTACTTCTGTTGGTTTCTCTCTTATGCTGACCCGCTCTTACGTAGATATCTTTGGAAAGCCTTTTGATTCTTTCGTCCAGGTACTATCTTTCCATCACTCCTCTTATATTTTTGTTGTCCCATGTGCATTGCATGCTTATTTCTTTTACATTGAGGACAATGTAGATTTTAGGTTGGGGGTGGGAGATTAGGTTTCCTAATCAGCATTTTCTTGGTCTTGAGCAAAAATTGTGAAATTTTTTTAATTTTTCTGGACTTTCTTGTGAATTCGAAGGGATTTTGACGGCCATCTAGGGCACTTGGAATTTCAAGATACGTGATGTTGGTAATTTAAGACGCTTGGATTCAGTATCTGTTGGATTTCATAGTTAAGTTTGAATTGTTAATCCAGAATTAGAAATATTGATTGAGTTATGATCTCACATGTCACATCTCGCTTTCACATTAAGGTTTCAGTTTGATATTGAAGGATTTACTTGGTACTCACTAAGCTTGAAAGGAACCAACCGAGAAATTGAAAAGATTGGGCGAATGGTTTTCACCATAGGTTTGCTCCCTACAGGTGAAGGTTTGATTCCCAAGGTTGACATTCATAAACTTTTTGGCGTCCGATCTTTACCATAGGTTTGCTCCCTATAGGTGTAGATTCGATTCTCCTCCTTGGCTGTACTTTTAAACAAGTTGACATAGTGTGAAAATCATGAAAAGAGGATCCATGAGGAAAGTTTGAGTTATTATGAATTATCTTAGTGTTTACCGATAATATCATGAAATTAAGAAGTGAACCTTAATGATAAGCCGAGATTACATGATACACCCATGGAATTCAATATTTAGAATCGTTCTAATTAATGGATTAATATTTGAGCTTGATTATGAAGTACCATGCGCTTGATTCTAGGAGAAAGTAATGCCAACATTCATGAATCTTAGAATTCGAGTATCTCGAATTGTTTTTCATAAATCTCTTGAGTTTGTAGAAATTGTCTGTAATTCTCAATTTATTTTTCGCATACCTTGCTCGGGACTAGCAAGATTTTTGGTGGGGAGTTGTGTTGAGGGTCAAATATTGCATATCGGACCTAGTTATTGCCTGGATTTACAAACATAATATTGTTTAACGGCCTCTGATTTAATCATGTTTTTGATGCAGGGCGTATTCACGAGCCTGGACCGAAAAGGGTACAAAAAGCATGGATTTAACGATCTAAAGTCACCTAGGCAAGCGACGGACCCTAGGAGACCAAGATCGGCAGATTTGCACGCCAAGGATCCAAGAAAATCGAGGAATTGAAGCTCAAGTGGCCGAAAAGTTCAGAATGTAAGATCATAGGGTTCCCACCATCCGATTAGTTTGAAACTCCATACGTGGCCTGGAGGACAAAAAAATAACCGTACACGTCAAATTTTAGCCATTGGATCCTCTGCAAGTGGCCCAACGCTCAGAGCAGCCCATAAACCATTGATTTTGGGCCCACCTGAGATCTGGATATGCCTAAAATTTGGTCTCAACCCATTATCTGAGGAGACAAAACGGATGAACGGAGCGGATTTTTGGGATCCATCATCATGGACCCCAAACGAGTTGGAAGTGCGTATAGTGTACAAGCACGTGCGCTGCACCGGACCAGCCGGTCTGGTCAAACCGACTGCGACCCGTCTCCCTCTCGCTTCTGCGGAAAAAAAGGACAGCGTCTTTACGCTGTCCGTCCGTTTTTCGTTAGTGGGCCCCACACAGCAGTTCTTCGAAGGATTCGAGCCATTCATGAGACTCACACCGCCAATCTTACTCAGGCCTAGGTGGATAAAAATTCAAAAGACTCCGGAGATCCGTTTTCTATCATTAAAACGAATGATAGACGGTGGAAGAGAAACATTGGTGGACCGCACCAACGGACGGCAGAAACCATCCTTTCCCGACCAGAATTTCGGGAGAAAACCGATGGACGGCGTGGATTTTTCCATCGCTGTCGTTATTGAGCCCCACTAAGTCACAGCAAAAGCCTTTCGCAAGCTCTGTTTTAGCACCGGACGTCGTCCGACTTTCACGGCGGGTTGTGCGATCATGGCGGAAATCGGACCCGCGATCTGAACCGTCCATAAGCTCTAAAAGGCGGGACTAACCCCATCCATGAAGGCCAAACAGACGGTGAGGACGACCAGCTATCCCAAAATCCATCCAAACGCAGGTCGTTTGCGTTTTGTTCCGTAAACAGGGCATGCGAAAACCGGATCCGCTTTCACTGTTGCTGCGAAAGAGGAGTGCGTGACTCCTTGTTCTCTTCCAACCGACTTACGCACCGACTCAAAAATCCACCCACCGCCATCTCTATTGTTTATAAAAGGAGAAGAGAGGAAGAAAGGAAGGGAGAGTCGTGAGGAGAGGAACGTGGAAGGTGGGTTCCTGCTGCACGTCAGGGAGAGAGAAAGAGAAACGGAGGTTTGTTTTGCTGCTGGGATTGACAGGGCTGCCGGCTGGAATGTGGAATTTGGCATGATCTTGGTGGCACATGAGCTCGGTTTTGGAGATAAGCATGTGGAGGAAGCATTAGAAAGAGGGGCTGCAGAAGGCTTAGGCTGGACCTGGACCTGGTTGTTTTCCTTTTTCCTTTCTCCTTCTTCTGTTGTTGATTTTTAATTTAGCCCATTCATGTGTGGCTAAACCTCTTAGCTAGGGCTAAGAGGTGAAGCCTGTAGCGAGAAGGGAGATTCTACTTTGCGCCTTTAAAATTCATAAACTGAATTTGATTTAGTTGATTATTATAAGGAATATTCTTCTTAGTCTTTAATGGTCTGTTGTGACTGAAATTACAATGGGTTTGCAATGGCTTTGAATATTTCTTTCCCCTTTTTATATTTATGAAGTCAGGAAGCCCTGTTGTTCATCATTGTTCCATAGGCATGGTAGGATGACAGTACCCTTCCTGATCTTCATACATTGTTGATTGGTTGGTAATTAGTTTAATCCTGTTGTTTGCTTTGTCTCCTGGTCATGGTTAGATGATGGAATCCATTCTAATTCATATACCCTTTGCCTCTTGAAAACTATATCAAAGGAAGTCTAGTTAAATTTCATGATTTCTGAAGCAAGCATAAGATCTCCCTGATCTCTACAAGTGGATCCTCTGAATCCCTAGTTTCCTTCCTCTGAATTCCTTAAAGTTTTAGATAATTATTCCACAATTATTTCTTAAATTCAATTTGGTTAGATCGCATCCTAGGCTAGTTCTATTTCTACCTAGTTTCAGGAAACGTACAAGTTTCAGTCCCTGTGGATTCGACCTGGGTCTTACCGAGTTTATTACTACATCACAACCCCGCACTTTAGGGGGGGGGGCGCAACCTTTTGCTACAAATATCTCTCACAATAAGAAAGAATACTCAGTATGTCATATGCTATCTTTAATGGACAAACCTCACCATTTGGACCACGACCAATTTTATAATTGGTTTAAGAAGTGGCAAGCCAAGTTCATGATTGAACTACTACTCTAGTCTACTAATCCTTACCTTAAATGGATTGATCGTCAATATCCATTGCCGAGAAATTTCTGAACTGATATTACTCTATTCACAGGTGACACTGGTCAATCAACCATAAAGCACATGGGTTGATTTACTATGCAATGTGGAGAACTAGCTAATAATGATTATTACTAATTGTAATTGTTTAGTTATTCGTTAACCGAAGTGGCTTTCACTTAGTATTCTAATTTGTTGTTGAAATCCATCTAAGCGTGTCAAGAAATGGAAGAGAAATGTCATACCTAGTTCTTCTATAAGGATAGGAAAATTTCTATGGCTGACCTTTCATGTTTTTGACAGTTGCCAAGTGAATCATGCAAATATTATATTGCTCGATTTAAAAGAGAGAAAAACCAATTTAAAGTAGTTATGACCAAGGCTGAATTTGTACAACTCACTTAAGACGGTTTAAAATACAAACTCCACAAAACGTTCATTGAAATAGAGTTCACAAATTTATACGATTTATCTAGAAAGGTATTTTAGTATGAAGCTCTCCTTTAAGAGAAAACAAGGGAAAAGAATTCGTTGGTTAGAACATACTACTATGATCTTAACTACAAGGTGAGAGCGGCCAGAGCAGTAACCAAGCAACCATTTGTCTATTCGACGTTGGTTAAAGTAGAAGCAACCACACTGGCTACATAATGAACTCAAATGATATATACATTTGATATTACATGGCCAATGAGATCTTTGATATAATGTTGACCAAAAAATTTATTAAAATTACTGTCAACCATAAAATACCTAAGATTGAGGAATTGAAAAGGACCGAGTATTACAAATGGCATAGAACTCATTCCCATTCCACTAACAAATTTGTCATTTACATAAATGTCATCCAAAACAAATCGCGTAATTGGACCAGTTTTGAATGTGAATTCTCGATCTAAATGATAATATAGATGAATGATCTTATTAGACCAATATTAAAGATGAATGGTCTGATCAGTTTAAAATTGAAGATCAATGGTTTGGTTAAGCAGATATTGAAGATGTTATATTGAAACTAGAGATAATGTTCAAATGGGTAGATACTACAAATCAGCAACCTAATTGAACCGATGATGAAGCTAAATGGCTCGATTTGAATGACTAAAGATAAATGGTCCAATTGGACCAATATCATTACAAAATAAAAAATCAACTGTTCAACAGTAGAAGAGACAATGAAGGCAAATGGTCCAATTGAATTAGAGATGAATTATCAAATCTGGTGATAGTGAAAAGCAACTACCTGGTTGGAATGATGTTGAAGCAGAATGGTTCTTTTCAAATTATACTAAAGATGAATTATCCAATTAGAGTAACACCAAGGAACAATAGTCTCGTTGCTCCAAAATTGAAAATCAATGTTCTAATTGAATTAATATTGAGGAAAAATGGTTTAATTATGCTAAAATTGGAGGTGAATGGGTCAAATTGAGTCTACATGGAAAATCATTAGTCTGATTGTATCCATTTTTTGAAATCAAATAGATCGCATTGAATGATACTAAAGTTGACCAGTCTGATTACTATGATTTTTCTCAAATTTTAGACCGACGGACTGATATTGAAGATGAATGATCTGATTATGTTAAAATTAATGAAGAATGATCCAACTATGTTCATATTAGAAAATAAACTACGTACCCAACTGAACCAATGTGGAACGAAATTGATTTAAACAACAATAAAGATGAACCACTAGATTGAGCTAATTAATATCTAAGATGGAGTCATTAGTAGAGAACAATGGACCAGTTGGATCGATATAGACACAAGAAAGGATGTGATGAGGTCAATCATTGTCTTTCTTGATCGAGAAATGACTTAAATTCATAAGGCCCTCTTGAATCCACAAGAGAATTTTCTTGAATACACAAGAGAAATGGTATAAATCTAAGAATTTTTAATTGATAGCTTTCCATAATAAATGAGCTTAACATGCTTAAACAAATCTAAACAAATACTAAAATGTAATTAAAAGAATCCTAATTAAAAAAGGAAACAAATTCCAAAAAAATGTGTAAATTTTTACCGTCTGTCGGCCTTTCATCGACCAATCAAGTCAATCGGTCGAACAAGCTCAAAATTGTCTAAAGACTAAAACTAAAAATTATGTGACTTTCGACCTATCGACCCAATTGGTTTACATGTCGAACAGGGTCTTCAACTTGCTAACCAGATCTATCAACCTATCAAAACTGGCAGAAATTGTCCAATAACCAGTTTGGAATTTTTAGCAAAATTTCGACCTATCGACTTGATCAACCGAACTATGCTGAATTTTAACAATTTCTCTTTAGGCTTCTTCCGGTCGATGTGTCTTAGGAGCGTGGTTGATCCATGTCCTACATCAGATCCCTCCACTTAAAAGAAAAATAAAAAATAAAAATCTTTGAGTTCTACAACGGATCACGATATGTATTCAACTTCCACGTGTTCTTTAACAAACTTGGTTAACGATATGTATTCAACTTTAGGTGTCGAGATTTATTAGCCTCTTCTTTTTACTCTGTAATAAGTTTCTTTAATTTCCCCCGACATCAATATGAATTATTGCTACTTAAACTGTCATATTCTTTGTCGTAATACTCATTCCAAGTAGTTTAGGCAATGAAAACAAGTCGAGTGCAAGTTTACGAAATTGGGTATACACAACGTCAAATTGGGCCTGGTCAGTAGATTGATTATTTGTGTTGTTGAAGACAAACTCATCTTGAGAGAAAGACTAATCTCCTGCATATGGGACAATTCGTCGAGAATTTCAATGAATACAATCACCTTAAACTCATGCAACACTAGCTTTACATCTTTTAGAATGTTCATGGACTCTACATTTGCTTTCTTTTTTACTAATGCTACTATCACTCCCATCTCCTCAGAGTGTTTAAGGAAATTTTGTTCGTTTACGAGAGGCTGCTCGTCCACTTTAAAAGTATTAGGTTGGTTCTTAGTTTCCAAAGCCGTCACACGTATGCCACTGATGAATCTGACGGCTTGTGGTGACTCCCTCTCGATCAGGTCACCTCTCACCGATAAACAATGAGATTTTTTTGCATAACCCCTTACCGAGTGGCTATCTTGACCTCTCGCCGACAAATAATAGTATTTCTCTACATTACCCCTCACCAATTGGCTATACTACCCATGATTTGGGTTTTGTTGGAATAATATCTTATCGTAATCACTAAGGAGGAACTGTGCACGCATTAATTGCTTTAGTTGCAGTCCCGTGTGGATTGACACCTTCATCTGTCTCATTCAAGCTAAAAGAAGCTGCTCCCACTAGGCCATGAGTTTAACTTTCTTCTCTTCAACGATGTCCATGTAGTCGAAGAAACGTTCAACTTCAAGTAACTAATCAAAGAAGTCCTCAATGTAGAGTTGGTCATTGAAGCTAGGAAGCTCGAATTTCATCCTGAATTTTTGATCCATTCAATCTACCTGATTGCCGCCTCATCCGGGATGTTGGAGTATAATGTCATCAATTTCCTCATCATTGGATCTCATATCCTCAGGTGTGATTACGCAATTAACCACTGGCATCGTCTTGCGATCAGCATGATTGTGAATTCCAGCACCTACTGAAGGCGGATCATCGCCACGAATACGGAGTTGCCCTAGGATCTCTATCATATGATCGATGACAACCTGCATCCCTTGCATGACTTACCAATTCTTCCGTTGTATCACTTCGAAAGCCGCCACATTTAAAGGATAATTTCCTAGAGCACCGTCCATAAGATTGTGACTCGACACGTCATTAGAAGATATCAATCCTAGAAAAAGCCTCACTCTAATACCAACTGATGCAAGGAAGGACGTGATGAGGTCGATCACCATCTTTCTCGATCAATAAACACCTTGAATCCACAAAGCACTCTTGAATCCACAAGAGAATTTTCTAGAAATCCATGAGAAAAAAAATATAAATCTAAGAATTTTTAATTGATAGCTTTCCAAAATAAACAAGTTTAGCACGCTTAAATAACCCTAAACAAACCCAAAAAAGTAATCAAAAGAGTCCTGATCAAATAAGGAAACAAATTTTGAGAACATGTAAATGTCTACCATCCGTCGACCTTTCATCGACTGGTTGAGTCAATTAGTCAAATGGGCTCAAAAACGTCTAGATACTTGAACTAAAAATTTTGTGAATTTCGACATGTCAACCCGATTGTTTGACTTGTGGAACGGGGCCTTCAAGATCTGTCAACCTGTCGAAACTGGTAGAAATTGTCTAGCAAAAAATCTGAAATTTCTGCAGAATTTCTACCTATTGACTCGATTTTTCAATCAATCAAACTATACTGATTTTTGTCAATTTCTCTTTGGGCTTCTTCAAGTCCATGTGTATTAGGAACGTGTTTGATCCATGACCTAAGTTAGATATTGAGGATGAATGGTCCGATTGTAGAAATTGAAAAATTACATGCAATTAATTAATAGTTTGATGTAAAAGTTGGTGAGAATAGATGTTCCTACATATGACACCTTGGTAAGAAAAGAAATGGACGGGCACATGCAACTTTTGTATATGAAGAGGAGGCAAAAGGGAAGAGGATGAAAAACTCACATGCAACTTTTGGGTGTACCACGAAGAGGCAGACGGTGAAAAACCGTACCAAAGAATGCTAACGCTAGGTCCTACTTGGGGTAGGGACTTTGCGAAACACATGCCACCAATGCACACTTATACAAGATCTAGGCCATCCATCATGTAGGATCGTTGAGTACATACCTCTAACACATGCCTTACCCAGATGTGGGCCTGGGCAAAACTACAGACCAAACTATCAAACTGCATGTTGGGGCTGGAACTCTCCTCCTCTCTTCAATTGACGTATGCATCTATGTGAAGAGAAATGCATTTCCTTCTATATAGACAAATCCCTGTTTTTAACTAAACGCGTGTGCATTGTAAAGCGCATGTGCACGTGCGGGTGTATGGTCATGCCTAGGGGTCTTCACCTTCACAGAAATTGCTTGCGGTTGAATTCTATATACAGCTCTGAGAGAAAGAAACTGTAGTGTAGTCTGATCGGTGTGATTTTCACGACATGCTCTATCCATCACGTGGTCCGTGCTTTAGACGGCCCAGATTGCCATTGATATATGGCACGTAGATGGTGAATAAGGGTGGCAATGGGCTGGGTAGCCCACTGACCCAACGAGCCCAACTTTTGAGCTGGGCTTGGACCTACTGACTTGGCCCAGGTCCAGGCTTGGACCTCACATGCAGTCCAATCAGTTTTTGGGTCTAGGTGGGGCTCAAGCCATTGTAACCGACTCCAACTTTATATGTACATGTGTTATATCCTGTAAATATGCCATCTTAATCTTTAGTTAGGCAATTATTTCTTTGTGCATGCATGGGCCACTTGATAACCAGGTAGATTGGGAAAATTCAATGGGGAAAATATCAATTTTCTAGCCAAATTGGGTCTGATCATGTCGGTCTCAGGCCCACCCAATATTTTGGGCCATGCTTCGGACTGCCATGCTAGGGACATCTGGGGCTCGAACCAGGATCAGGACTTGGTCTTATGTGTGAAATCAGGCCCAGACTTAGCCTGGCCAGGCCCAAACCCGGTCTAAGTGTGGGCCTTATAAATGTTTACCGTAGACGGCCTTTACATGTCGGGTCAAGGACTGTATCGGTGGCCCACAGGTGCAAGAACAACACAGGGTCAATAATCTCATGTTTGAATGGCTTATTAATGATCATTAATTGCTTCCCGTGCAAATGCATCATAACAACGTGCATGAAGGCTACATGGTGCTAGGACTATTTCAGAGACGACATAGGCAGGTGAAATGATGTGCCACATGGCATGCTGCGACCTGAGGCAGAAAAGTCTAATGGAAGTGTTCTCAAAGTAACCGGGTCGTATTGACACAACATAGGAAGAAGAGCCGCCCCGCCTCAAGGGGGGGCTTGGATTCAAACAAAGTTGTGTGTGGGAGGTACAACTTGTCTGGGTTTGTTCGACCCATGTATCTATTAAAACATAGAAAAATAAGTACACAGCCTATCTGCGGAATAAATTCCTTACACATGCCTTGCTTATACATGCACATGGACTGTTAGGTTCAAATACCAATGTGCATAATGTTGTACTCTATTTCTTACCGATCTTTAGATAGCTAATTAGAAAAGGAGATGTGTCATTACATGAAAAATGTATAGTGTACATAAGATTTTTAGAGCACTTTTTATGGAATTATGTCATCTGATGATGGGAGATGCAGGCAAAAAGGGATTGAGCAGAAAGAGCTGTTAAAAGGACATGTGTTAAGAAAAGGATAAAGGATTTGGATGATCAACAGTGCGACAAATCAGCTGCTATACCCATTAAATATAGAAAGAAATAGCTGAAAAATAATCACAAGAGATATCTATAAATAGGAGAGGGATTCAATGAAAGCAAGTCGTCTCACACAAATCCAATCAAACCAGTCAAATCATCTTTCCTTATCCTAACTTCGCACTATCCTAGGAGTAGCGATAATCTAGTAGTGGTAATTCTTAATTGTAATCCAGTAATGATAATCTTTACCTATAACCCAAATCTACACTTTTATACTGGACTATTCTCAATTTCAATACAATCAATTCATCTTTCAAGAAGGAATCTTGTAGTTGCTCCTTGTGATCAACTCTAAGTATTTCCTTTTTTTGTCTGATTATTTTTATATAACAAAAGTCTTTTCGTACAGAAGGTAAGGTGCAACCCATCTCCGGAAGAAGAACCTCACCAATTAATAATCGCCAAATCTTCTTATAATTATCTTGCGAGTTGTTAAATAAGCGACCGATATTTGTTTGGTTTGAATTAAGCCGTAGAATTGGTTCTGGCACACGTACACACATCACACGTGACTAAAACTAAAAACAACCGAGTACCAACAATTTTTTGCATGCCCAATGAAACTAAAAACTACTTAGTTATTATAAATATCCATTATGCATCGGCCGTGCAGTAAAATAATTTTTGGCACACCCAATAGAACACCAGATTTTTGGTAAATATACCAGTGCAATAGTAAAATATGAGACAAAAAAATACTCGTAATGCTTCTGGGGCCAATGAACCTCTTACACCAGATGATGAAATTCAGGTATAGTTAGCACCTGAGTTGTTAAATCCACAACCAAAGCTAGTGCTCAGTCCTCAAAATCAGGATAGGGCATCTTCATCTCTGACTGGTCCTCTTGAGATAATATATTTTAACTAGGTTACGTGATATGTAATTGGGGATTCAGCATATTGTAGAGTAGTCACGACCTCAGGCCAAGTACTCATGAATTTAGGTTGAAACTTTCAATAAATGGATGGTCAATCAGACCGAGAGTTTGAATAAGATGATAGCTATTTTTGCTGAAAGATCACCTGTCATGCCTCAATAAACTACTGAGACTAGTTTTGTTGGAAATTTGGAGCATTGCTGCCAGTACCACCAGTGCCTCTTTTATAACAGAACACACATCTTACTCCAGTACATGAAGTGCAAAATGTTCCTCCAATTTTGAGTTTAGACAATTTAAATGGGAGAACATGAATTTTATTCATGGGGCCAGGAATCAAGGAATACCAAGAGGGCAACCTTTCGCTGTGAATATATCTCACAATAAGGAACAATACCCGATGGGTCCTAGGCCATCTCCAATGGCTAAGACTCGCCATTTGGACCACGACCAATTTTACAATTGGTCCAAGAAGTGGTAGGCCAAGTTCTTGGTCGAACTACTACTCCAATCTACTAACCCTTACCATGTATGGATTGATCATCAATATCCATTGTCGAGAAATTACCGAGCTGATTTTACTCTATTCACGGCTAGCACTAGTCAATCAACCATAAAGCACGTGGGTTGATTTACTACGCAGTGTGGAGAACTAGACAATAATGATTATTGTTAATTGTAATTGTTTAACTATTCCTTAACCGAAGTGGCTTTCACTTGGTATTCTAATTTGTTGTCAAAATCCATCTAAGCGTGGCAGGAAATGGAATAGAAATTTCATGCCTAGTTCTTTTATAAGGATAGGAAATTTTCTATGGTTGACCTTTTAAGTTTCTGGTAGTTGCCAGGTGAATCATACGAATATTATATTGCTCAGTTTAAAAGAGAAAAACCAATTCAAAGTAGTCATGGCTTAGGCTGAATTTATAAAACTCACTTAGGACAGTTTGAAATACAAACTCCATAAAAAGTTCATCAAAACAGAGTTCACAGATTTATATGATTTATCTAGAAAGGTATCTCGGTCTGAAGCTCTCCTTTAAGAGAGAACAAGGTAAAAGAACTCATTGGATAGGACATACTACTATAATCCTAAATACAAGGTGACAGTGTTCGACGTAGTAGCCAAGCAGCTATTTGTCTATTCGACATTGGTTAAAGTAGAAGCAACCACATTGGCTACAAAATGAACTTAAAGAATATATACATATGATATTACCTGGGCCGATGAGATCTTTGTTATAATGTTGACCAAAAAATTTATTAAAATTTCTATCAACCATAAAATACCTATGATTGAGGAATTGAAAAAGACCAAGTGTTACAAATGGCATAGAACTTATTCCCATTCAACTAATGAATTTGTCATTTTCATGAACGTCATCCAAGACAATGTTGATTGAGGATTGTTAAAATTTTCTTAGAAGGAAAAAGAAGTATTTCGTATCAACACCAATCCGTTTTCACTTAACATAGATATCAACATGCCCATGGTCAATCCTCAAAAGTTGGTTTGACCATGATATTAAAAAAAAAAAAAAATTGACCTCGGGCCTTGTGATGACCAGTTTGAGCCGTGACAATCCAACGAAAGATCTAAGATGCCTTCACAAGTAGCTATGAGCACAATAGTACAAACGAAAGCAACATTGCCCACTGATCGTAGGCCGCATTTGTGCGAGCAATGCGTAATGCTAATTCAGCTGATTAGGCAGTTTCCTTGACCGACTAACCAAACAAAACCATGGTTCATGTAGAGGATGTAAAATGACTCTTACCAGTAATAAAGTGAACATCTTTGACTAGCTCCATTGTTACGAAGTATGATGGTCAAACATCTTCCTACCCAAGAAGAAGTCCGAAGGGGGTTAGTCACCCTAATTTCCCAGCCAAGCTTGAAGGATTCACTCGCACTTAGAAGCAGTGTTGGAAAAGGAAACATGCTACTAAGCAAAAATAAATGACCGTTATAGAGAATCAATCTCAAAATGGTTATACGACCATAGCCGATGTCGACGATTTCACAGCTAAAGGATGAACAGATAGTCATGAACATGGTAGATTTGAATGTGGAGCCTATTTCATTTAAGTCAATTAAGAATAAACAATAATCTGACAAAGAAAGTGTTGACCCTGAAGGATCGGCCGGATACCTTAGTGATGGATACTTTTCAGGTAATGATCTGTTGATGGAGGAACTCCTCACAAACACAAAATCATTAAAAGAAACTTCATTTAATCCTGATGGCAAAGGGATAGTTCTGACAACGAATGATTTACTTGAGATTAAAAACACTGATTTTTTACCTAATTCAGAAATGCTTGGGGGGCAATGTCTGAATTTCGTAATACAGTTTGGATTGTTTCCACTAGTTAAAATATATTATAATATGATACTCACATTACCATTGGGTTTTCAAGCTAAACCATCTTAGCCCAACAAGATGGAAGGAGATATGGAGGAACTTAGTCCTGCTATAATTAAACCACAAAGCTCCTTTCACTCGGAAGAAGCCAGTAATGTATCAACTTTTACTGTTAAGCCAGGTACGCCTTCCGAAAAAAGTAGTAATAGAAAGGCCTTGTCGCACTATGACTCAACATTAATTTGAAGTCACTATACATTTCTGTCCACTTAGAGGGATGTCCAGTCATCAGGGTCCTGGTCAACAACAGCATGGTTGTGAATATCCTTCTTCCAGAATGATGACAAAATTGAGAAAAATCTCAAATGATCTTATTCCGATTGAAGTCACGCTCAACAATTTTATTGGAGGGGCAACACAAACATATGGTGTCTTTTCCATTGAGTTTATTATGGGAACCAAGAAGGGTGTTGGCAGCTTTTTTCATAGTCAACACCTTGTCAAATTATAATGCCTTATTGGGGAAATACTTGATACATTCTTTCTAATATATCACATCATCCTTATATCAATTCATGATCTTCTATAATCAAGGCATGGTTGAGTTGGTGTTAGTTGATAACAAGTCATTCCTAGCCACATCCAATGCGGTCAAAATCTGTTTTGAAGGAAATGTTCTCGGGCTTATATGTTTTACTATAAGGGATAAATATCAACACCCAACTGGGATTGTAACATTCTGAATTTTCGCGGCCCGAGTATATACTCATGCCCGAGAATTCCTAGTGTTAATAATGTAAATATTAGATGCTTCAAAATCACACTTTTTTTTATTTTTTATTTTCATTTAGATCACATTCAGTTACATTCATAAAGGTAACCATTAACGAGAATAAAATCGACTGTATTTATTATTCAATTTGAGTAAAAATCGTACAAATATTTCTTTAATGCCCTTTCAATTGGAACTTATTACAACAAATAAAATAATTCGTGGTGTTATCCTTCTTCTTTATTCGAAAGAATCTTCCATAAAATGATTATTGACCGTACCATCAACTTGTAATTCACCTGCAATATTTGTATCCTTGGAGAGGGTCAATGCCCTACATATAGTGACAGTTATCTTTTAAGATTAATAATAATTCAAGAGATTCATAAAAATAATGTAAGGGTTCTGATACGTCTTGTACTCCATCACTACGAGTGATATCAGTATATATATATAAATGCATGCCTAGCAAAGTGTGTACGGTCCATCATACGTATTAATCATCACAATGTAAAATACAATTCATAAAAAACCTGGCTCACACCACATTCTCACACTACAGGGATTCGCCGGCGTGTCATATGTTATCGTGGGTTTATACGAACATTTTAAGGTGACACAACAACGCAATTAAAAGATTTACATGACATGATTTGTTCATAGAGTGACTATTTGTGACATCCAATTTCGAAAAGTAATATAACACATATGGTGGTTTACTTATATCGATTATGCACCACTACCTAACCCACAAGATTATGTGTCGACCAAGAGGGCCTTTACTCAAAATGCATTACATCTATGATAATATATATGAACCACTATATATAAGACATATAATACATCATTTGCCTCAATAAAGAAATAAGTCAAAACATGAAGGTTTTGGAATTTCAAGACATATACTCAAGCCATAAAAGGAGGTATCATAAGTCTGAACTAATAAAGGAGAAGAGTAACAATAAACTAACTCAATAAAAGAGAAAAATAGCAAGTAGGGTAACTCAACAAGAATAGGGGGAGAGGAGCAAAAGGCCAACTCAATATAGAGTGGAAGCACACGTTGTTCTTAAAATTAGCAAAGGGCAAGGCTTGGTATCCATCACCCCACATAAATTCATAAAAATTACGAATAATTAAAATCATACCTTAACCATAATTCATAATGATCCATCAAACAATTGCATGAAAAATCACAGTAATATGAAAGTATATAAAAAAAAAGATAAAAAATAT
This sequence comes from Magnolia sinica, assembly GCF_029962835.1. Lineage (NCBI taxonomy): Eukaryota > Viridiplantae > Streptophyta > Magnoliopsida > Magnoliales > Magnoliaceae > Magnolia > Magnolia sinica. The sequence goes on along the minus strand of NC_080574.1, from coordinate 130,185,309 downwards.
TAACTCAAGTTAGTGTAAATTTAAAAGAATCCCTCACCTTAGCCTTAGATCTAAACCTAAGTAGATATCGATGTAAAAAAGTTTCTACATGAATCACGGCATCGCTTAAGCAAGAGGGAGATACCATACGCATGGATAAGGAAGAGGATGATAGACGTTTAGATTTTTCTTTCTCTCTTTCTCTTTATCTCTCCTCCTTGAACATTGGGAGGTGATGTGTGAATGGAGAAGGGGACATACACCCCTTTTATAAAAGGAGTGAACGTGTGAGAGGGATGTGTTTCACATCCCACTTGGATTAGGTTTCTCCAATTTGACCCTTTTTAACGATCTTTCTTTAAATCTATTTCATCCAGTGTGTCAGGGTTGTCAAATAGAACCCAGGTATATGATTTTCTTGGTAATCCGAAATTTATATTGGCCTATCTTTAAAATTCTCCTAACGGGTGCCAAAACAAACTTGATCTCAATTAACGATCCACACTTAATGATCAGGGCCCAATTTTGAAAGAAATGTGTAGTCAGGATAGGCAAACAGTTGGACAAAAGTTAGTGGTTGATCAATGGTGGAAAAGGCCTAAATCTTACATTTCATTGTTTGCACCAAAAAAATGGTATTGGAGTTAAGGCGTTCATCATTCAATGGTGTAGGATCATAGATCAGGTTTTAAATTTTGTATGATATCGTAATCAAATGAGGTCAAAGTGTGGTTCAAATTTATGTTATGATTGACGGTGTAAAGTGGGTCAATCAGAAGCTCTAAATTAGTAAGCCTAAAATGGATAACTTCGTGCTAAGGAAAAGCCTACCAGGGTGGGGTTCTCATATTTCACACTTAGTCTATATGATAAAAATTTTAAGTTATTCATACAAAGAAAAATATCCTACTATGACTACCCACAAACTTTCTTCACTCGATGGACACCAAAATCAATGACTAAGGGGCTGATTTGTCAATTGGGCCACTTTTATAATAATCTAAGGGTTAAAATTCAATGTGTATGGTTAATTTATGATAAATAGGCATGGTATAAAATTTTACATGAAACGGATCATGAGAACCATGCGATCTATAATTCAAGGATATAAGTTAATGGTATTAAGTATTTACGATTTTGTCATCTTTTATTTTTTCAACTTCTATCGTATGTAACGTCGAACTACACCATCCAAATGCATTAAAATTTGACAAGCATTCTTTATTTTTCATTCTCTTTCCATCGCCTCATTTTGGGCCTTGATTGCTTACAGATGACCAAGATACCTTTTTAATGGGTTATACCGCCCCAAGGTCTAAATCAACATTTTCCTATATCTAATAGAGAAGTCAGCCAGTAGTTGTGACATATACCTTACGATCTTCAAACTAGGCTATTCATTCTAATATTTAGGCAACCCATTTGGCGGATCCAGATGACATGTTAAAAATAGAAAAACTTGATGGTTAGTACTCTGATCATGTATGTAGGTGGTTGTACGGTCAGTTTTGCAAACAGGTGAACACATGTAGGTTTTTGGAGTGATCAAAAGGTAGAACATATATACCATTACATTCAAGTGACTTGTTCACATGTGTAAGTTTCTCAGATTGTAGTTTTGATAATGGGTTAAGCATATTTATAAGTGATGAACAAGATGAATGGATCAAAATCTCAATTCGATATGTGTACGAATGGATGCAAATATTAAGTAGTTAGTTTACTATGATCGGGTAGTCCAAACTCAAAGTGGACGGTCAGAAATCAGTCGTACCAAGGCAATACGGTGCAAGATATGAATGCTATCGGCCATAACAAGGCCATGCGATGCGAGATGCAACTCAAGCATGCCAATCCTCATCATATATCAGTACAGTTCTCATTCTGGATAATCACCGGGGTTCAATACACTCCAAATGGCACTGTCACTCTCCTAGCCGCATAGTCCAAGTGAGTGTAAGAAACCTCACTATCCGCCTGGCCAATAGTCTGTCAATACCTAACCGGCACGTCGATAGCGGACCCATTCACGAGCTGGTCAAACTCAGCCTAGTATTGCCCCTACCCTCGGGCGAGTAAGGCTACACCCCTTTCCAACCGACCACGATATAGTGGAAGACACGGCCTCCTGGTATTCGGCCCTCATGCGCTTATATATCTACTCGGTCTCGACATTGGAGCCATCCTCTGGTACCATCGGGTTTAGGGATTTCACCCAAGGACATCTATGGCGCCCGTATGCTAGAACCAAACATTTTCGGTATCCAATCCAGCCACCCACGATGTGTCTGTGGAGGTTATGGCCCTGATGTCACTAGGGCATACAATGAGCACAATCACACGAATGCAAGTGCATGAATCATACCATCAGACATGCAACAATCTTGCCGTACCGCGCGCTCATGTAGGGCAACTCTGTCTATCACGGAGTCCATAAACCATCTACCCGAAGGCATGTGCAATGATCAGTCAATCCTCACATCAGGCATACATATGATGCGTATGATCATGATTCTATACTAAGCATATTATGTGGTGATGGGTTCTAATCAAAACGAAGATGGGCCCAGACGGCCTACACATTACAGGTATGGGCCTATTAATGGGCCCTAGGGAGAGAGTGACAATACAGACATTTAACCAACATCATCCTTACAATATGGACATCAAACCATCATTGCTCCCAAGGTGTAGCCCGCTATCAACACATATATCATGGTGGAATCATACTACAATGGGCCTTATGTACGTCCTATTAGGCCTTGACCCATGGGCCTCCAGTACATCAAATGGCCTCATACATGGGTCTCATATATATACATCAAGGTGGGCCTCAATGACGGGCCATAAATGCATCAACATGGGCCTAGTCACATGGGCCTTGCATACATCACAATGGGCCTCATAATATGGGCCTTATACAAATCAAGGTGGGCCTCAACAAGGACCACCAATACATCAAGATGGACCTCAACAATGGGCCTTAAATTATCTCCAAAATGGTTGGACGGTTTGGATGAAACACATGCATCATGATGGAGCCCACACTAATGGAGGGTGTGGATTACAATACATACACAAGTGGGTTCTAAGTAAGACTCACCATAATGTTTATTTTCCACCCAACCTAGGGCCCAACATAATGTTTATGCGCCATCCAAACTGTTCATAAGGTCACTTGGACCTTGGGCCCACTGTAATATTTATTTGCAATCCAATCTATTCATAAGGTCACGTGGACCAAGGTAGGGCCCACTGTGATGTTCATGCCATCCAAACTATTCATACAGTCACGTGGACCAGGGGGCCCACGGTGATGTCTATCTACCATCCAACAGTTCATAAGGTCACGTGGACCTGGGGCCCACGCTGATTTTTTTATAAAAGCCAACCTGTTGATAGGGCCATGTGGACAGGGAGTCCACCCTGATGTGGTTCACAAATCCAACCCACCCATTATGTGTGTCCGACTTGGCTGAGGGTTCAGACCAAGTTGCAGCCGCATTCAAATTTCAGGTAGGCCTCACCAAGTGTTTTTCTATGATTAAGCATGTCTTCACATGATTTTAAATGGTGTGGCCCACCTGAGTTCCGTATACAGCAGATTTTTAGGGCGGCCTCTTGGTCCGAGGGGACCCATCAAATGCATGGTGTTGATGTTTGAAACACATCACGGTGGGGCCCACAGTTGGACCCGTGAGGCCCAGCCCGTTAATCGTCTGCTAGCCGCAGGCAGCTCCTGCGCGCCTCTGCAGCAGCAGCGGCTGCTGCTGCCTCTTTTATTTTTTATTTTTAAATTTATTTTTCCATGAATTTTCGTAGGTGGGGCCCACATCGGGCAGATCCACTCCAGCCATTGGATTCCATGGTCCAAGACCGAGCAAATGAGTCCAATATGCAGCCTGTTTTTGGTGAGTAAAAGGATCCAAGTGGTTTTCAACGGTAAACACCACTATTTCCTATGGTATGGCCCACCAGAAAATGGGATCAGCTTCATTTTTCGGCTCAACGCCTAAAATGAGTTGGGGAACGGAATGGACGGCTTGGATTATATATATACATTAAGGAGGGGCCTACATGAGCAGCCCACTCCAAAAAGGCCCCTTTTTTGTTTTTTTTAAGCTTATAAGTACACACCGCTATCAGTATACACACTCCATGTTGGCCACGCCCATCCAGCATCTAGGGACGCTGGACGACATGGATAAGCACATGCATTGTGGTGGGTCCCACATGCACATGGCCCACCTACAAATATACATATAATATATATCTTATATTATATATATACAATACATATTACATTATATATATATATATATATTATATATGTATTATATAAAATATAATATATAGAAGGAAGGAGGTATTGGGTCCATCCAAACAGTGGATGGTGTGGATCATCACCTGCAATAGGGTGGGCCACACCGTTTACTGTAGATGGACGGGGTAGATATAACACATATTGGTGGGATCCACACCATCACAAAGAGAGAGAGAGAGAGAGAGAGAGAGAGATGGTGAGATAGAGGGACCTTGCCACTATGGGCCCCTCTTGATTAAATCACATACATCAAAATGGGTCCCACCAACAAGTGGGCCCTAAAATTGAAAATAACAGTAAATCACCCACCTTACTAGCCTCTTTCTTGGTCACTTAGCCTCCTTAGCTCCAATGCTCAACGTTTAACGATGGATGATGGAACTTTGATGGTGGGGATGAAAGATGAGAGGGTGGGCCACACTTGGCTTTTGAAAGAGTTGGAGAGGCTTGGACATTTGGGGTTCTTAGTTGCTTGAGAGATTTGAGAAATGAGAGAGAGGGAGTGAGGTGATAGGAATAATATGGATGGGGTGATGTAAGGAAGGGTATGGGTTGGGTTGAAAATTTGTAAAAAAGGTATGGTTGTGGTTGAAATTGTGTAAAGGGGAATGGTGAGGTGGAGAGAGAGTGGACTTTTGATAAAAGTAGGGATGGGTTGTTGTACTTGGGGTAAGGCTTGTACTTGACATTGATTGATGGGACATATCGTAGAGATTCCCTCGATAATTGCAACATGCAGTGTTTCTTTAAAATGAATGTAAGCCCACATCTCCTTGCCTAGGTATCGGTTCGGTACGCAAGTCGCAGCGTTAGAACCGCAGCGACAGCGCGGTCGCTATGATATAAGTTTCAATTCAAACTGACTTAGGTATGCGGGACCCGGTTTAGGATCGCACGCAATCATCGGATAAGGTGCGAAGGTTGCCGGAATTCAACCAGAAGGACTGCGGAAGCTAACGGAACGGTACGGACTAGGATACGGGTCTTACACAAAGTACATTGATAGATATAATTTTTCAACAACAAAATACTGCCTCTTGATTTCTAAAAATGTTTGGCTAAGATAATAGATTGCTCGTTCTCTTCAATCATCATCATTTTGTGCTAATAGGGCGCCAACTGATTTTGCAAAAGCTGTGACATACAACTTGAGCAGTCGACCTTTGACTAGTAGCTTTTTGTCAAAAGCCAATTGATGTTCGGCTTTCTACTTGAACTTGCCTACTTGTTTTAGCTTTAATAATGAAGAAAACATATTAATTCTTCCTGTACAATTAGAAATTAATTGACGCATGAAATTGACTTTGTCAAGAAACCTTTGGAGCTCAATTTTGTTTTTCAACAATCTTCCTTCTATTATTACTCAAGCCTTCTGTAGATCAATTTTGATCCCTCGCTAATGTACCATAAATATTACTAAATTTTCGTCCAATATACCAAAAACACATTTAAGAGCATTATTTTTTATCTTATGAACTATGATTCTCTCGAATGATCTTCATGAGCAAAGTGCTTAGCTGGATCAACTAATTTGACAACTACATTATCAATATAAATTGTTTAATTAATTGACGCATGAAATTGACTTTGTCAAAAAACCTTTGGAGCTCAATTTTGTTTTTCAACAATCGTCCTTCTATTATTACTCAAGCCTTCTGCAGATCAATTTTGATCCCTCGCTAATGTACCATAAATATTACTAAATTTTCGTCCAATATACCAAAAACACATTTAAGAGCATTACTTTTTATCTTATGAATTAGCATTCCCTCGAATGATCTTCATGAGCAAAGTGCTTAGCTGGATCAACTAATTTGACAACTACATTATCAATATAAATTGTTTAATTAATTGACACATGAAATTGACTTTGTCAAGAAACCTTTGGAGCTCAATTTTGTTTTTCAACAATCATCCTTCTATTATTACTCAAGCCTTCTGCAGATCAATTTTGATCCCTCGCTAATGTACCATAAATATTACTAAATTTTCGTCCAATATACCAAAAACACATTTAAGAGCATTACTTTTTATCTTATGAATTATCATTCTCTCGAATGATCTTCATGAGCAAAGTGCTTAGCTGGATCAACTAATTTGACAACTACATTATCAATATAAATTTTCACGAAACGACTAATTGTATCATGAAAAATGGCAGTCATAGCTCATTGATAAGTAACTTTTACATTTTTAAGACCAAACGACATTATGACCCAATAAAAAGTTTCCAAGGGTACAAGAAACTTAAAGGTTGTCTATGGTATTTTATCATGTGTGGGCGTGCAAAATTGATATAGCGACTCTATTCAAACCGATCAACCTTAACCTTAAGGGCCAAAATAGACAAATACGTCAAACTTGACAATATATAACCAAATTTGAGGAGATTGGTCACCTACTCAACCACTTGTAGAATATTTGACATGATCAAGCGATAATAGGAGAGTGAGGTTCTTCTTCTGAAGATGGCTTGCGCCTTGTTTCTCATAAGAAAGGACCTTTCAGTATTCCAATCCAATTAAACAAAAGGAAAAACTTATAGTCAGTCACCGAAAACAACTGTAAGAATGCTTCTTTTGAAAGAACCACTTGTATTGGATAAGGATCAAATCTAGCGTATGAAGATAAACTTGGATTACAACTAAGAAATTAATGTTATTGGATTATCACTACTCCTAATATAGACTGATCTATAATAATTGAATTTGTTTGTTGGATTTGTTTGTTTTATTCAACTAATCTTTCTACTATTTATAAATTTCTTTTGTATCTATTCATCAAACATTTCTATTCTTTATTGGACGATTATGGCAACTGAAGCGTTATCATCTATATCTTTCTCTTATTACATTTTTCTCTCTCTTATTACGTTTTTTAATTTGATTGTTTCTCTTCTCTTGGCTAAACTCTATTCCTTTGATAACGTTTTGCTCGTGGATGTCTCGACACATTGCTTTGTCAGTCACCAAAGACGTGTAATATCAGTTATTATTTTACAAAAAAAAAAAAAAAAATGCTTCAAAGTATTTCATAAATTTCATAAATTTTTTTCATGCGTCTCTTATCTCCATGTAATGCAACATGTAGCCTCCCTTTCCCTATTGAGAAATTTACCACTGTACGACCCATTTATGGCCCATTTACACGTTGAAGCCCACCTCATTTTACCTTACCAAAATAAGCAGTAGCTATACGGACGCCTTCCCAAAGGTCAAAAATGCCCCTACCTTTTCCTTCAAGCGGATCGGCTGGTGCCCGAAGACGAGTGCTGACGCTCCTCGAACTCCGAGTTGTACGAATGGTTCAAAAAAGATCAACGTTACATGGGCCCCACAGTTATGTATTTACTATATCTACAACATTCATCCATATTTCGAGATCATTTCGGAGAATTATCAAAAAAAAAAATCATATCCAAAGATCAACTGGACCACACCACAAAGAGCAGCAGAAAATTGATTTTCATCGTTGAAACTTTTATAGGGCCCACCATAACATTTATTTTCCATCCAATCTATTAATAAGGTCACAAAGAGCTGGATGAAGAGGATAAACAAATTTCATAATGATCCAAAACTTTTGTGACCCCTAAAAGGGTTTCAAAGGTAGACGTTCAAAGCAGAATGGTAATGTCATATGATATGGACAAACCTATAGCTACGGATTATAACCGTAGCCATAGATGGGCTGTCCGTAGCCATAAAGGTTTATCCGGGGTGGGCTTGCCGAACTAGCGCCCACCCCGCAAGCTGCTGGCCTATCCGGCGGGGCCATGCCCACCTGGCGACCCCTATGGCTACGGATTATAACCGTAGCCATAGACTGACTGCTTTTACAATTTTTATTTATATTTATTATTATTATTATTTTCCATGGAGACCTATAATTTTCTCTAACACATATTTATATAAATATGTATATATATGCATATAAAAGTTTTTTTTCTCTTTTTTTTTTTTATATTTCTTTCTTTATTCATTTAACAAGAATATCTTCAAAACTAAAATTAGCTACTTGATGTACCCTATATGATTTTGGGGTAGGAGAAGCTACTTTAACCAACCTAGTTATTTTCCAAGATTCCATCAGGCCGATGGTCGAAAATCCATTTCATTCACTTAGCGGTCAATTTCATTCATTTCATTTACTTCGTGATCAATTCCACGCATTTCACGGTCAATCCTGGTGATTCCGTTTTGATTCACGGTCATTTCCATGCATTTCATGGTCAATCCTGGCAATTTCGTATGATTCATGGTCATTTCCATGCATTTCATGGTCAATTCCCTTCACTTCACAGTCATTTCCATGCATTTCACGGTCAATCCTGACGATTCCGTTTTGATTCACGGTCATTTCCTTGCATTTCATGGTCAATTCCCTTCACTTCATGGTCATTTCCATGCATTTCACCGTCAATTTCCTCCACTTCATGGACAATTCCATGCATTTCACGGTCAATTCCCTTCACTTCACGGTCAATTCCGACGATTTCGTGCACTTTGGCGATTCCGTGTTGATTCACGGTCATTTCAATGCATTTCATGGTCAATTCCACGCATTTCATGGTCAATTAGCTTCAATTCACGGTCATTTCCATGCATTTCAGAGTCATTCTCGGCGATTCTCATTTCCATGCATTTCACGGTCAATTCGCTTCACTTCACGGTCATTTCCACACATTTCACGGTCATTCCTAGTGTGGAAATGACAGTGAATCAACACGGAATCGCCGGGAATGACTGTGAAATGCGTGGAAATGGCCATGAATCAACACGGAATCGCCGGGAATGACCGTGAAATGCATGAAAATGACCGTGAAGTGAAGCAAATTGATCGTGAAATGCAAGGAAATGACCATGAAGTGAAGGGAATTGACCGTGAAAAGTGTGAAAATGACCGTGAATCAACACAGAATTGTCTGGAATGACCGTGAAATGCATTGAAATGACCGTGAAGTGAAGCGAATTGACCGTGAAATGCGTGGAAATGACCATGAAGTGAAGTGAATTGACCGCGAAATGCGTGGAATGACCATGAAGTAAAGGGAATTGACCGTGAATCAACACGGAATCGCCAGGAATGACCGTGAAATGCATGGAAATGACCGTGAAGTGAAGCGAATTGATCATGAAATGCATGGAAATGACTGTGAAGGGAATTGACCGTGAATCAATACGAAATCGACGGGAATGACCGTGAAATGCATGGAAATGACCGTGAAGTGAAGCGAATTGACCGTGAAATTCGTAGAAATGACCGTGAAGTGAAGGGAATTGACCGTGAAATGCATGGAATTGATCGTGAATCAACACGAAATTGTCGGGAATGACCGTGAAATGCATGGAAATGACCGTGAAGTGAAGCGAATTGAACGTGAAATGAATGGAAATGACCGTGAATCTAAACGGAATCGTTGGAATTGACCGTGAAGTCACGGTCATTTCCATGCATTTCACGGTCATTTCGCTTCACATCACGGTCATTTCCATACATTTCACGGTCATTTCCAGTGATTCTGTTTAGATTCACGGTCATTTCGATGCACTTCACGGTCAATTCCCTTCACTTCACGGTCATTTCCACGCATTTCACGGTCAATTCGTTTCACTTCACGGTCATTTCCATGCATTTCACGGTCATTTTTAGCGATTTCGGTTAGATTCATGGTCATTTTGATGCACTTCACGGTCAATTCCCTGCACTTCACGGTCATTTCCATGCATTTTGCAGTCAATTCGCTTCACTTCACGGTCATTTCCATGCATTTCACGTTCAATTCGCTTCACTTCACGGTCATTTCCATGCATTTCACGATCATTCCCGCCGATTCTGTGTTGATTCACGGTCATTTCCATGCATTTCACAGTCAATTCCCTTCACTTCACGGTCATTTCCACGCATTTCATGGTCAATTCACTTCACTTCACGGTCATTTCCATGCATTTCCCGGTCATTCCCAGTGATTTCGTGTTGATTCACGGTCATTTCCACGCATTTCACGGTCAATATCCTTCACTTCATGGTCATTTCCTCGCATTTCACGGTCAATTCGCTTCACTTCACGGTAATTTCCATGCATTTCACGGTCATCCCCAGCGATTCCATGTTGATTCACGGTCATTTCCATGCATTTCACAGTCATCCCCAGTGATTCCGTGTCGATTCACGGTCATTTCCATGCATTTCATGGTCAATTCCCTTCACTTCAAGGTCATTTCCACACATTTCACGGTCAATTCGCTTCACTTTACAGTCATTTCCATGCATTTCACGGTCATTCCCAGTGATTCCGTGTTAATTCACGGTCATTCCCACGCATTTCACGGTCATTCCTGACGATTCCGTGTTGATTCACTATCATTTCCACACCGGGAATGATCGTGAAATGTGTGGAAATGACCGTGAAGTGAAGGGAATTGACCATGAAATGCGTGGAAATGATCATGAATCAATACGGAATCGCCGGGAATGACTGTGAAATGCATGGAAATGACCGTGAAATGCGTGGAAATGACAGTGAAGTGAAGGGAATTGACTGTGAAATGCATTGAAATGACCGTGAATCAACACGGAATCGCCGGGAATGACCGTGAAATGCATGGAAATGACCATGAATCAAAACGAAATCGCCGGGATTGACCGTGAAATGCTTGGAAATGACTGTGAAGTGAAGGGAATTGACCGTAAAATGCATGAAAATGACCATGAATTAAAATAGAATTGCCCAGATTAACCGTAAAATGCATGGAAATGACCCTGAAGTGAAGCAAATTGACCATGAAATGCATGGAAATGACCGTGAAGTGAAGGGAATTGACCGTGAAATGCATGGAAATGACCGTGAATCAAAACGGAATCGTCGGGATTGACCGTGAAATGCATGGAAATGACCGTGAAGTGTAGGGAAATGAGCGTGAAATGCATAAAAATGACCGTGAAGTGAAGAGAATTGATCATGAAATGCATGGAAATAACTGTGAATCAAAACGGAATTGCCAGGATTGACCGTGAAATGCATGAAATTGATCACGAAGTAAATGAAATGAATGAAATTGACAGCTAAGTGAATGAAATGGATTTTCGACCATCGATCTGATGGAATCTTGGAAAATAACCAGGTTAGTTGGTTAAAGTAGCTTCTCCTACCCCAAAATCATATAGGTTACATCAAGTAAATAATTTTAGTTTAGAAGATAGTCTTGTTAAATGAATAAAGAAAGAAAAAAAAGAGAAATTTTTTTTTATATGCTTATATAAACATATTAATATAAATATGTGTTAGAGAAAATTGTAGGTAGAATAAAGTTATCCATGTAAAAATAAAAATTAAAAATTAAAAAAATGCACATACTTAGGTGATGGTAGGCCGTTTATGGCTACGGTTATAATCCGTAGCCATATGGGCCCTAGATGAATGTGGCCCCACCAGACAGGCCAGCAATTGGTGCGGGGGCAGCTAGTTCAGCGAGCCCACCCCAAATAGATTTCTATGACCACGGATTAGTGTATCTATGCCTATGGTTATAATCTGTGGCCATAAATCTGACTGTAGCAAATTAATGTCACGTCCATCGTTGAAACCCTTTTAGGGGTCACGTAAATTTTGGATCATTATAAAATTTGTTTTTCCTCTTTGTACATGTCTTCGTGACCTTATGAATAGATTGGATGGAAAATAAATGTTATGATGGGCCCTACAAAAGTTTCAACGGTGAAAATCAATTTTCTGCTGCTCTCTGTGGTGCGGTCCAGTTGATCTTTGGATATGATTTTTTTGTTTTTTTAATAATGCTCCGAAATGATGTCGAAATATAGACGAACGTTGTGGATATAACAAATACATGACTGTGGGGCCATGTAACTTTGATTTCTTTTGAACCGTTCGTACAACTCGGAGTTGGAGGAGCGTCAGCGCTCGTCTTCGAGCACCAGCGGATCCGCTTGAAGGAAAAAGCAGGGGCATTTTCGACCTTTGGCAAGTCGTCCGTACAGCTGGGTCTTCTTCTCGTAAGCTAAAATGAGGTGGGCTTCGTCCGGTAAATGGGCCATAAATGGGTCGTACAGTCGTAAATTTCTCGTTCCCTATTGGTTTTTTCCGGTTTGGTCAGCAATAGGGTGCAGCGGGGACAACCCTGTCCAACGGTTTCCTTTTACCGTTCATTAGAGGGATGTGAATCGAATGCTTGGGAGCATCAACTACAGGTGAGTTCTTGGCTACGGGCCATCCATGGTGGAGTGAACCAGGTGTACGCCGCTGATCCGCTGTTTATCATGCCACTTGGGCGATGGAAGGTGGCTCTAGACGCGACTGAACTCAATTGAGTTTTGACCCGGAAGGTGGCTCTAGACATTTAGCTGTTTACGTTAATTGAGTTGGTTTTGACACGGAAGGGGAGCGCCGTCTATTGCTATTGGCCAAGCACACAGGGTGGGAGATGGGCCCCACATGCTTTGGGCTTGTTAGTTGCAGGCGTACCCTAACTGATGTCTCGCGCAGAATCCAACATAAACCGATTATGGTACTGCCCTAGGTGATCGGGAGTGTGAATAGGGTGGGCCCATCAAGTGGATGATGGACCACAATGCAGAATCGAAGTGAACAGGCGATCCAATCTGTGGGTTCTGCACCGTGGGCCAACTAAGTCCCACCCAACAAACGGTTCTGATCAAGATTGGGTTTAATGAAGCTGTTTCCACGCTGATAAAAAAGATCTATTTTGTCCTTACATATGTAAAGAAAAAGTAATATGGTATGCACGCGTCTTTGAATTCTGATAAGTGGGGCCTGATTTATCTAATCCAGACCATTGGTTTGACCGATAGAATTTGTACCGAGATGCCCAAATTGTTTCTAACCAACCATTTGATGGCTACCAATTGGCAGTTACCATCATTCTATGACTTGGACGGTTTCGATCTGCAGCATGTACTGTGTACGGTGGTTAGCCAACCGTATAAAGCCCCTTCGTGCTTTATCTTTGTGGGTCCCATCATGAGCGTTCCCTGTCACAGAAATAAGGCTAGCCGACGCATATGGGTGGGCCACACCTGTATGAGAGACGGACGATCCAAAACACAAAACACGGACCAAATGGCTATACTCAAACGAGTAACGTACACTTGTAACCAGCCTAATGAGTGGATCAGCTTGCTGATTGTCCGGGTGATGCTTTTGCTGGGCCCCACTTAATGTAGCCTTGATATTGCTTGCACACGACACTTTGGCACGTGCGCCAATCGTCCACTGATTCGGCCTTCAAGCGGATTGGCTTAGCACGTATTGGATTATCAATAGCGATCAAAATCCCAAAAATTCGACTTGCTGTCCATCTGGTGGGGTCCACCTGAAGACTCGGCCAGGTTTTTATTTAATGGACTCGGTAATTTAATAGGAAGCGTAGTTCTATCTACCTCGTAAAAACTTAATTTATATAAATGTTAGAACATGGTTGGTCTATCCAGACTATTGTTTTGATGGTCCACCACGTCATGGATAGACTATTCTCAAATTATACTTTTGTTTTGATGGTCCTCCATGTCATGGATAGACTATTCTCACATTATACTCTTGTTTTGATGGTCCACCACGTCATGGATAGATTATTCTCACATAGGAAAGAATTACCGATGGCTAAGATTTTTCTGTTGTTGGCATACAAATACATGGTCAAATGAATTATATGAGCAAACGTGAACATTTAACAAAGGAAAGAATTATCGATGGCTAAGATTTTCAATTTCACATAGCACTTGTGCGATGAAAAAGGCAATATTCTTTCTCAATGATAATACTTGAATTTACAAGGCAAAGAAAAAAATTATTAAAATTAAATAAATTTTAAATTTTAAAATTGTAACTTTTAAAAATAATAAACTTATTTTAAATAGTAAACTTATTAAAAATAATAAAGACATTTAATTAAACACAAATCGTCTAAAGAATCAAAAGAAAATTTTAAGTGATTTAAAGACTCAACAAACACTAAAATAACTAAAAATAGTAAAATAATACTTAATAAAATTAATAGTATTAACATAAAACTTAAAATTAACTTCTAAAATGATTAGATTTTGCAAAGCTCTTCTGACCAATAGACTTTATAATGGCTAAGACAGAGCATGTAAACCTTTCTAACAAAATATCACAAGCACAGGACTAATAACCCGTAGTAAGCTAATAGACATCCAAAACTATAATACACGCTAAACCCTTGAATCCAACTTCATAAGATGATTTCTTTTGTTCTTAATAATTCATGAGCTTGCCCTTGACTTTATCATATATCAACAAAATTAAAAAGGATTCCAAAGTTTAACACTTGTAAATCATGAGATTACCTTTGACTTGTCTTGCATCAGAAAAATTAAATAGAATTTTTAAATTTAATAGGCAGCTCGTGATGCACACTCAACTGCATGGGTGACTTGGTTTGAGTTTTGTCAGGAGGATTGAGTTCTTAACCAAATCAGCGTGTCGTGTCGAGTCTAGACCAGGTCATGCTTGGGAGCTAGCTTCCCACGGACTCAACTGCCATTGATGAGCAGTGTCTATTCATATGGGCGGTTGAAAATAAAATAGTATACAGTACAAATTCATTAGACAAAGTCAAATGGTTATTATTTAAATTTTTTGTGTTCGCTGCATCTACAGTAGTTTTGGTGTTCAATGGTCGTGCACTTGTTTATAGCTAATATGGATCAAAGAAAAGAAGCCAAGAAGGATCGTACACACTCAGCAAATATATTTCGACCGGTTAGCACATTAAAATTTTGTCGGAAATTTAAGATTACTTGCTGGCTGATTTCTGTTAATTTAGACAAGTTGAAATCGAGTTCAACATGTTTATAGATCGGGTCGACAGATCAAAAATCACATAATTTCTAATTTAAATCTATGGATACTTTTTGGCTATTTCGACCTGTCCACTCGACAGATTCGACATGTCAACGGGTGGCAGAAATTTACGTATTTTTTAAATTTGTTTTCTAGTTTGATTATATTTTAATTATGATTCTTTGATTACGTTTTTCAAGATTTATTTAGAGTTATTTAAATGGTGTTAACTTGTTTTTAGTGTTCATTTGATCAATAAAATTCCTTAAAGTTCTTCTATCTCTCGTGAATTCGAGAAATTTTGTCTGGATTGAAGAGTACGTTGTAAATTCAAGGTGTTTATCGATTGAGAAAGATGGTGCTCGACCTCATCATGCCCTCCCCTACATCTAGTTTCAACCATTTTTAATGGTTTGGATTACCGTCCTACTGTCCATGTGTACAGAGCACGAGTCACCACCATTCTTAAAGGGCAGTGAATACCATGAACGTCTAGCCGACGTACCATTACAATTTTGCTAATCCCAAAAGCCTCTAAATCCCACCTCATCAGCATGTTGCCACAAAAAATGTCTCAGATATGAGTTGTCCATTAAGGGGCCCAATAATGTAGATTCCCAAGTGCAAAAATAGCGTGGAACGCTCATTAGGTAGGTCGCGATTTACCCTAAAACAAAAGGACGGCTAAAACAAGTTCTTTTAATCGTCATTTGTTTCCATACTTTGAGGCCTACATGAAGTGGGACTAGTCTATTTTAAGCCAGGAGATCTACACATTGAAACCCTTGTGGTGGACCGAATGGATGCCCCCTCCATTTGCCGAAATATAGATGGACCCCTTTAGGATTAGCTACTGTTGAGACTCAAATATTGCACAATTTTCTCCATTTATATCTTGGTTTTATGGAAATGAATCAGTTTAATGTTCTATTTCACTCATGTATGTGTTGCAAGGTGAATTTAAGAGCTTGGATTGAAAAGGGTGCTTAAAGTACGGATTTGATGCTCAAGAATCACCAAGGCAATGGATGGACCTTAGGAGACGAAGATTGAAGAATTCAAATGCCAAAGATCTAAGAAAACTAAGGAATGAAGAGAATCAAAGATTTGAAGTGAAGAATCCTGAAATCATCCTTAAAAGTGTATTCTGAAACTCTGAAGTCTATTTTGGCAAACTGTGCAGTGTGAAGTCTATTTTAGAAAACTGCATAAATTTAAGACGGTTTATAGAGTTTTCCAATTCCTCACTTATAAATAGGGCTTCCTAAGGCTTTTCTAAGTATCATTCGAAGCATTTAAGAGTAAAATTTAGAGTTTTTAGAGGGTTTTCAATTTTATTAAAGTTTTATAATTTTTTTTTTAGATCTTTTCTATTTGCATTTATTTCTTTCTTATTACTTTTTTTCTCTATTCTAATTATGTTTTTCTAAGTTCCCTCTAGCCCAAGTTAGAAGGGAAGCACATTAGTTTAATGTTTTCATAGTTATGATGATTGATTATCTTAATGATGAGAAGAATAGTGTATGCATGTTATCTATTGTTTGGGTTTAGTTTTTTATCCTAATGTGAGATCCATATGTTTCCATCATATGAGATCCACATTGATAGATAAGATTACCTTGGATCAATTAGATTTCCTAGATAGGAGAAGTTCTCAACTTGTTACATTTCTTTGATTCATTATCTCATGAATATTGAATGCTTAAAATCACTGGCGCTTGAGAATATATATCAATGTTATAAATTTATAATTTTTTAATCTTTTATATCATTTATTAAAGTATTTAAAATATTTTATTTTTCGATTAGGTTGACCATAGTGCTCAGATCCTACTTGTGTTATCCAAGTCATCATGATTTTGAAACATTAACCTATGTGTGGAACTTTGAAGCTTGGGTGTTGTTTTAATTCAGTTAAATTACATCTATTCAAAACTCTTAAAATTAAATCATTAGTTTAGTTATTTATTTATTACTTAGTTTGTTTTGCATTTGATTTCATCCTTCTTGCAATTCATCTCCCCGTGGGATCGACCCTGTATTCATGGGATATTACTTACGAACCTCTGCACTTGGAGGCAAGCCGTCAAGTTTTTAGCGCCGTTGCTGAGGAAAGACTGAGATAGATTAGATCTGTGCAGGATAGTTAAGGTAAGTTCTCTTCTAAACCGTCCAAATTTTCCATAGATTTTCTGTTTTTCTTTGAAAGTAAATTCAGTTGGGTCTTTCAAGCACTAACTATGACATAAGGTTACTTTACTTGGGATTTTATTACCCAAGTGCTATGGTTGTCCTACAGCTGCTATTTGATCACAAAGATTATCCGTTGAATCTATTTTTCAGATTAGCATAGTTTAACTTTTGCATTAGTTTTACTTTTGTTGATTTATTTTTTATTTTTGCTTTGTGGTTTGAACCCTCATGGTCGGCCCTGTCACCTGGGTTGTTGATTTATTTTTGCTTTGTGGATTGAGCCCTCATGGTCATCTCTTCCACCTAGGTTGTTGATTTATTTTTGCTTTGTGAATTGAACCCTTATGATAGGCCCTGCTGCTTGGGTTGTTGATTTATTTTCCTTTGTGGATTGAACCCTCATGGTTGGTCTCGCCGCCTGGGTTTGTTGGTTAAGTTTTTGTTTTTATTTTAAGTATCATACTTTTTATTTAAATTAGTAGTATTTGTTGTGTGGCGTGGATGGTTTATGTCCCGTTGGAGTAGGTATCAAAACAATCGACTCTCCTCCAAAGGTTGACTAGTTCTAGTCCTTAATCATTCACTTAAAAGAGGCACTCAACATCACTTGGATTCCATGGCAGACCTAATTGATAATCCAAATCCAAATCTGCCAGGTCCAACTATAAATCAAAACAGAGAAAATCAACTTAATCCTCATTTTGAGGATGAGAATGAAGTTCATAAGAATGTGTTAAACCAACTACGGACTTTACGTGAACGTCTACATCCTCAGAGATCAACTTTACCATCTTGCATAGTGTTCCCTGCTCATACAGGGAACATTGATTTTAAACCAAGTGTGATTCAATTGATTCCTAAATTTCATGGCTTGGATTCTAAAAATCCCTACTTGCACCTTAAGGACTTTGAGGAAGTAATTGGAACATTACAAGTAAACAATGAAAATAGGGATACACTTAAGCTTAGGTTATTCTCATTTTCTCTAAAGGATCAGGCCGAAGCATGACTCAACTCTCTAAGACCTAATACCATCACTACATGGGAAGCCTTAGGTAGAGAGTTTTTGAAAAAATTCTTTCCCGAGCACAAAACAAATGCACTTAAAAGGAAAATCATGTTGTTCTCCCAAAAGGGGAATGAACTATTTTTCCAAGCTTGCAAGTGCTTCAAAGACCTACTTACTTGTTCACATCATGGTTATAAACCATGACATGTGATTGATGTGTTCCAAAAGGGGCTCACCATAGATACCCGTCCGTTCATAGAGATGATGTATGGTGGAACCTTTCTTGACAAGGATCATAATGAGGCTTGAGATTTTCAAGACATGTTAGTAGAGAATACGCATACATGGGATGTCTCTGCTAAACCAGACCAAACCAGACCCATTCCTAAAGAGAAAGCGAGAATATATGTCCTAAGAGAGGAAAACAACCTTAATGCAAAATTCGCTGCATTGGCTAGAAAGGTTGAAGCCTTGGAAATTAAGAAGGCTGATATAGTTAAAGTAAACATTTTCTTAGGTAATTTTTGTAGCATTTGTGGTGGTGCAGACCATGAAACAAAGGATTGTCCGATAATCCCAGTTGTACAAAAGATTACGCATGAGCATGAGTAAACACATGCTATAAATAACTACCAAAGGTCAGTTATACAACCAATGGGAAACACGTATAATCCAAATTGATATAACTATCCTAATCTTAGTTCGAGGAATGGACCAAAAATTAATGCACCAAATGCACCTCAAATGCCTCCACAAAATAACTTGTTTGGGACATCTAACAATGCACCATATGTGCCCTCTCTAAAGCGATTATCTGTGGAGGATGCATTGACCGTATTCATGAAGTCTCAAGCTCAAATAAATCAGTCTCTAATCCAATCAAATTAGGAATTAAAGACGGTCGTAACTAGGATTAAGACACTACAAGAAAAGCCACTTTTATCGACGAAACTTTTCGTCGCTAAAAGCCTTTTTTTCATAGGCAAAAACTTTTACCGACGAAAATTTTCATCGATAATTTAATTGCTAAAAGACCGAGGGGAAAAACTTTTACCAACGAAAAAAAAATTTCGTCGGCAAAGATAAGACTTTTGCTAACGAATTTTTTCGTCAGTAAAACCTTTTAGCAATACTTTTTTTCGTAGGAAAAAATATTGACAAAACTTTATACCTACAATTATTTTCGTAGCTAAAAATATTTACAGAACTTTTCCTTATGAATATTTTCATAGCGGAAATTACTTACAAAACTTTTAGCTACGAATATTTTTGCAGGTAAAAAGTATTACAAAACTTTTACCTATTAATATAAAATATTTTCAAAACATATGCCTACGAATATTTTCATAGCTAAAAACTTTTACCTACGAATAATTTCGTAGGTAAAAATATTATATTTTTTTAGGTAAAAATATTTACAAAACTTTTACCTACAAATATTGTCGTAGTTAAAAATATTTACAAAACTTGTACTTATGAATACTTTTGTAGCTAAGCATAGGTGAAAACGTGGATGACACCTTTACCTATGAAAATTTTCGTAGTAAGAAAAACGTATTCATACTTTTACCTACGAAAATTTTCGTTGGTAAAAGTATCTTTTTTTTTTTCCCAATTTTCCAGTGCAAAATTCCTGATACACCTGTTATAATATATTTCATCATATTCTTCCTGATATACACCTGTTATAATATTTTATCATATTCACATTCATTCACGCTTATATTGTGCACACACTTACACCACCCTCTAAGATTTCTATAAGCTTATGCACGATTGATGCGTGCAAGTGACGCTAGGACGC
This sequence comes from Magnolia sinica, assembly GCF_029962835.1. NCBI lineage: Eukaryota > Viridiplantae > Streptophyta > Magnoliopsida > Magnoliales > Magnoliaceae > Magnolia > Magnolia sinica. The sequence goes on along the minus strand of NC_080574.1, from coordinate 130,165,160 downwards.
AGCCGTAGTATAGTAGCAGCAGGAGCGTGCAGACGAGCCTTTGGAGTTTCTATCTTTTGCATTATCTTATTTTTCCCTTTCATATGCATTGTACTTAAAAGTTTTTTATCATAATAAATTTTGTGATGGTGTTCTTGTCGTTATTGTTCGTGGGTTATGCTTGGTTATGCTCATTACAATTAAACTGATGACTTGAAATCCTCCTTGTAGCATCCCAGAATCGGAACCTGGTGTATGGGTGCCGAGAGTCGAGAATGGAGTACTACGGAGGCTGTCGGTGCCAGATTCGGCAATCGAAAATTTTGTGAGCTCAGTTTCCGAGTTTGGGGCGTGACACTTTGTGGCCACAAAATTACGTTATTATTTGTTGGTTGAGTCGATCAATGTAATTTCGATAACTAATTTAGTTAAATATATATTAAATCGGTTGATCCTAAATGACTAAATTGGCAAATGGGTTCTAGCATTATTTGAGTTTGATCTAATATATGTACCACAAAGGGTGGTAAAAGGGCATGCCATAGTAAATTTCTTTACTGATCACCCTTCGGACAATGAAAATTAACTTCTTCTACAAGTATTGGCTATATATATATATATATGATATATCAACCTTCTAGAAACTAATATTTGATTGTTTAGGGACCGACAAAGGATTAGGATCAAGAATCGTCTTGATTAATCTAGCTAGAAGGAAACCGGAATACGTGTTTTAGCTCGAGTTCAATTGTACTAATAATCAAGCTGAATACGATGCCTTGATAATTTAGAAATTTTAACAGAATTAAGAGCCACCAATATATTAGTAATGGGTGATTTACAGGTATTAATAAGTCAATTTGCCGGATCATTCAAGTGCACTAGTACTACTTAGTAACTGTATTATGTTCTAACAACTCAGTTGTTGAGCAAATTTGATAAAATTAAGTTAAAACATATAACTCAAGAAAATAATATCAATGAGATGAGATGGAACAATTGGCAGCAGGACTTCAGATTATTCAGGGTCAAAGTAATAGGACAATAAATGTTCATAGGAAGTCTTTACCTTTAGTTTTTTTCAAAGGAAATCGACCATGGAAGTTTGTCGGGTCGAGATGAATAAAGACGATTGGAGGGTACTAATCATAAGTTATCTTCAATCTCCCTAGGCCAAAACTAGCAGAGCTATTAGGAGAGCAGTCATGAATTACGCTTTGATCGATAATGAATTATTTCAAAAGGAAGCTGATGGTATGTTATTGTGATGTTTGGGCAAAAAAAAAAAAGAATTCATACTAGCCATGGGCGAAGTGCATGAGAGAATTTCTGGAGCACATCAAGTTGGTAGGAAAATGAGACTTACACTGCAGTGTTATGGATATTTTTGACCGAGAATGACAACTGATTATATATAATATGCCAGAGGATGTGAAGCATGTTAGAAACATAGGCTGACATAACATATACCGGCGAAAAATTGCATCTTATAATTAAACATTGGCCATTTCGAGAATGGGCCATTAATTTAATAGGTAAAATTTATCCTTCATCAAAATGTCATAGTTTCATTATTGTGGCTATCAATTACTTCACTAAATGAGCAGAAGCAAAGCCCGTGACAGGAACCAGCCATCAAAAAATTATCGAATTCATGGAAACCCATATAATTCACCGACTTGCAATTCCTGAATCGATCACTACAGACCGAGGCGCGGCCTTCTCGTCTAAGGAAGTCAAAACAATGGCCAATCAGTATAAAATTAAGTTATTGCATTCATCACCTTACTATGTTAAGGCCAACGGACAGGCTGAGGCTAGTAATAAAGTCATTAAAATATTATATGCAAGTTAATTGATGAAAACCCTAAATAATGGCATGTTAAGTCATCTAAAGCCCTTTAGGCTCATCAAAATTCATCTTAGATAAGCACATGGATGAGTCCATTTATGCTTACATATGGACACAATGTAATATTACCTTTGAAGATAATTGTTCCATTGTTAATGGTAGCTTATCAAGCTAATCTCACATCTGCTGAGTTCACATAAGCTATGTTGGTAAAACTTGGGAATTTAGATGAAGTATGATTGAGAGTCTTGAATTTTATCGAGTCCAACAAAGCCATGTTAGCCTGAGCTTATAATAAAATGGTGAAAAAGAAGGTTGTTGGAGAATGCGATATAGTTTGGGAGGTGATATTGCCTCTCGGAACCAAGGATGTTATTTTTCGCAAATAGTCACCCACTTGGAATTGACCATTTACAGTACTAAAAGTTTTCAATAGTGGTGCTTACATTTTTCGCGATATATAGGGAAGAATCTCAAAAAATCCTATCACGGTTCATGCAGAATAGACCAAAATCGGTCGAGAATTAGAGATAGATAAAATGATATATAAATTCTATTATTAGGCCAATAATAATAGAAAAAGTGTGGCATATGTTGATTACATATATTAAACACAAAGAAAAAAAAAAGGCCAGACTAAGTGTTAAGTATGCCATGTTCAGTTCAATAGGAGCATTGAAGAGGAGAGCATTTATGATTCATGAAGAAAGAACATCTAAATCCTTAATGAAAGTCTCCTAGTAAAAGACTATAATGAAGGATGGGAAGATGTAGCCATGGTGATCAGAGGAATATCAGACGAAGAAAGAAGTTTAATTAAGAGAGAAGAATAAGAGGCGTAAGAAGGAAAACACTAACACTACGTAGTTTTATATATCTGCCACGATACATGCACATTAATGAAATGGTAATCACAATTTCTAATACAAGATGATTATATATAATGTGTCACAAAGCAACCGACAGATAAGAGGTAGACACCGTCATTCGATTTAGCTTCGGTCGAGGGGAATCTGTTATGGGAAAATCCGAGTCCCTTCAACTTCGAGGTCCGACGCCACACTAATCGGATCGGATACATAAGAGTAAATCAAGACTGATCTGAATGATGATGCTCGGTTCGACCTTAGCGGAGCTTTTGCATTAAGGTTGTCAGTTCGGAGTAATCTAAGACCAAGGCGGTTGGTATGAAGATCATATCGGAACCTACTTATGAGATCTCGGACCGCTTTGCTACTGTCCGACCAAAGACGAATCGTTCAACCATTCACATCTGTGTTATTCGTTGTGAAGAAACTCAACTTGACGGGTTAAGTCTGCTGCCCACCTCGGAGCTCGAAGGGAAGATCTCCTGAATGCCTGACAGACATGTAAAGTCGGGTCCGCCAGAGGGCCAAGCTGGAGCTCGGCTGGGACTCAGGACGCGGTCCTCGCTCAATAATCTGACAACGAGAGCTCATGTGCACGCTAGTCTAGGGCCGGGGCTCGAGGTCAGGGTCTCTTTGGCCAGAAGTCCCGAGCCGAGGCCAAGGCGGGACGTGGACGCTCCATGCGCTAAACTAAAGAACTACCTTAAGCAAACACGGCCGATTGTTTCGCCCACAAATACGCATGATACACTACACGATCCCCGGATTACGGATAATATCTCCATGATCACAGTTTTCCACTAATTGAATGAATTGTGCCGAGATTAACAGACCCAGACTGTCCGATAGTCAGGTATAAATACAATGAGACTCCATTTACTATGGGTATGTAATCTCTCACAGCTTCTCTCTACATTCAACTTAGACCTAGATTCCCTTGACCTAACTTAGGCATCTGAGGGTCTCCTAGCTTAGTCAGGGTCTCCTTTGTTCACCCTTTGTACAGGACCAGGGTTCCTTGGAGGTTCACCATACTAAGTGGAAGGAGGTTCAGATTTTGTCATCAACAGAATCAATGGGGTATTGACACGTGGATGTGCAATTGTTTGCATTAATTGCATTGGGCAACCAAACTATGTTGCTTTCACCTTTTACCCAAATATAAAGCAATGAAGTATGAAAAGATTTTCTAAGATACTTGGAGTGCTTCTTGTGGAATTATAGGTAGTATATATTTAATGCTGCACATTATCAGGTGATCGACAAAGTAGTGCCGCTGAGAAATCCATGAGCGGAACACGGTCGAAGAGCAAGCCATGTCTAAGAGGAATAAATTTTGTTTGGGAGAATAGGAATAGTCAAAATGAGAAACGTAACAAGGGAAAGATCTAGATGGCGACGCCTCAATTACCATAACCGTTCATTAAAAAAGAAAAACGCTTGAATAATAGCTACATAAGAAATCTATAAATAGTAGAAAGTTGAGCTGAACAAAGCAATAAAATCTAACAAATAAATCAAATCTATCAATTTATCTTAACTTAGTCTATCTTTATGAGTAGTTATAATTCAATTGTGGTAACTTTTTAATTGTAATTTAAGTTTATGATCATATGCTGGCATTGATCTTTATCTCATCCATGCAATTCTTTTAAAAGAAGCATTCTTGTAGTTATTTTGAATGATTGACTCTAAAATTATTATTATTTGGTTGGATTGCATTGGAATTTTGAAAGGTTCTTTTTTGTGAAAGGCAAGACACGGGAATCCACCCTCCAACGAGTACTGCCAGTCATTATAAATATCCTGTGAGCGGTTGAGTAGGCGAACGTATGCGCCTATTAGAGAGGCCTCGATTAGGTACAACCCCCGCATGTTTGGAGCTCGCTCGGGACAGACGGAGGCTCCAAGGGCCACTGAGGTGACATTGCCATGTATGAATTTGATCCAAACGGGCCATCCATTTTTCCATATCATTTTAGGATATAGGACTAAAAATAAAACTGATCAAAGGCTCAAATGGACGACACCACAGCAAGCAACGTTCTAAAGATGCCCACCATTGAAACCTTCTTCGGGTCCTAAGTGTTTTTTATTTGCCATCTAACCTGTTGATACGGTCGTATACACCTGTGTGAATTGAGAAAACAAATATCATCTTGATCTAAAACTTCAGTGGTCCTCAGGAATTTTTCAACGGTGGTAATTTAATCCCCACTGTGTGGTACATTTGAGCGTTTGATCTTCTCTATTTTTGAGTTTATAACTTAAAATCTCTCACACGCGCGCGCGCGCACACACACACACACATATATATATATATATATATGGTGTGAATAGAATTCAAACATCACGGTGGCCCCGCAGTGGCCCTCAAAGCCTCCACCTGTCCCGAGCTCCGAACAGGCGGGGTAGTACCTAGTCCGCGCCCCCGTTACAACGCTTAGTCAAAGCTGATTGGTTTGAATCGAGCCGGTATATTAATTTTGGCACGCCTACACACAACGCACATGGTAGAAAGCAATCACAGTGCGAACAGTCCCATTAATCAGGCTTTTTAACAATGAATCTAAGGTATTGCTCAATTAGTGGACGGCCCTGATCTATCGTCCACTTTTTCACGTGTGCGGTGGCAGTTGTTTCTTTCATATCAATCCAAATATATTGGGCGCGGTTTAGGCGAGGCAGGGGTAACAGCTAACCGGGGGAGGCCCTGACCGTGGGCCCCATATCGGTGCATGTGTTGTTGTATATCCACGCCGTCCATCCGTTTACCAGATCATGTCAGGGGATATAAAAATGAGGTAGATCCAAATCTCAGGTGGACTATTTATTGTAACGGTTAAATTTAATTTCCACCGTTAAAAACTTCCCCAGGCCACAAAATTCCAGATAAAGCTGCTATTTCTGTTTTCCCTTTATCCATTTCTGCGTGACCTTATCAACATGTTGGATGGCAAATAACTTTAGGGTGGGCCCAGAGGTTTTTAATGGTGGGCATTCAATCACCACAGTTTTCCTGTGCATGGTGTGGTCCACCTGGGATATGGATCTGCCTCATGTTTGGGTGCATGCCCTGAAATGAGCTTGAAAAACAGATTGATAGAGTGGATATAGGGTACATATGTCAGGATGGCCCGAAGGTCAGGACCTCCCCGCTATTACCGGTGCCTCACTTAATCCACGCTCAAATGTATTAGCCATAACATAATCCGATAATTAATGTAATTTATTTCGGTAAGGGATGGCGGGCGTGTGTAGTGTCAACATCGGCACCTCTCACATGAGCTGTACCTCTCACTGCGGCTCCTTCCTAGGATGCTGATAGGGATAACGTCCTACCCCCGCCCGTCTCTGGCCACGAACGGGTATTTCTGTGGGCAGGCCCACCGTGATATATCTGTTTATCCATACCGTTTATCCCTTTTCTCAGATCATTTTAATTTATGAAAAAAAAATGAGGCAGGTCTAACGCTCAATGGGACCACACAACATATGATTCTTACATTTAATGCAACCCAAGCTTATTATTTGATGTGGTCCACATGAGCGTTAGATCTGACTCATTTTTGTACACATACCTTAAAATAATCTGAGAGAAGGGATGAACGGCATAGATAAACTAACGGATACATCACGGTGAGCCCGCCCTCATGAGCTGTCCCTTTGACCGCGGCTCCTTCCTCGACACGTGAAGACCAATCCCAAAGGTTTCCTCAAAGACATCCCAAACGTTCTGCAATAACATACATCGGACACTAGCCTTTGACTCTCTTTTTTTCCAATGATCAAAACCGTTAATTTGACAGGGCTCTATGGGATAGAAAGGCCAAAACAACGAAACTCTCACGTTTTGAAAATTTCAACCCTCATATTATAGAAAGGTCATAGTGACCGTTGAAGTTCAAAGTAGAAGAGCCGAATTATCAAAGAGCCAGAAGTAATCAATTGTGAACTTTTCTATGTTGACTTTCTATCATACAAAGTGGGAATCAACATATAAACGGTTCAGATCATTGGAAGATGATCCAGATTAAAAGGCTAAAGTCCCAGTGCAGGGTATTGAAATCCAAACCTAATCATCTTATCTAAGAGGGCCTGGTGGTGCTACTCGTGTGGGTGGTGCTTAAATGTTACTTGTGTTAGTCGGAAAGATCTGGCCGTTTGATAGGGATGTCCCACCATGCACGTGCATTGGCCTGAAAATCAGACCGGTTTTCTCAGTGTATCGACCACAATTTATGAAAAATTCAACAGTTTTATGGTTAGTGTGGCCATCGCGATGAGAAGAATGGAGCAAGCTCTGACCTGCAAATCTACCTTGGAAAGCACTTCTAATGAAAAACATCGGTCTTGGTCACGTGCACCCCAGGAGTCATTTGGCTACATGGATATGGGGAGATTTGAGGGGATTTCAAACCCATCGGCTGTTTGAATTTCAAATCTAGAGCTTGTTTGTTTTTTATAATTCTACGTATAAATATGCTGTAAATGGGTAATAATTACTTCAGCAGTTATTTAGTGCACTTGATTTGACCATCTACTTTTACATGTAAAAATTGAGAAAGCTGTAAAATCTTCATAGGTCCCACCATAATGTACGTCGTTTATCCAAATTATTGCATGAACCAAAAAATGAGGCATATATATTCAAAGCCCAAGTGGACCATGCCCCAGGAAAAAAGGGGAATCAAATACTAACTATTAAAAACTTCTTGGAGCCACTGTTTCTTTTGGTGTGGCCACTTGAGTGTTGGATCTACCTCATTTTTCACCTCATGTTTCGAAATGTTGTGGCAAAATGGATGGAGGGAATGGATGTAAGATATACATCACCTTGGAGTCTAAAATCTTAAACTAATTTCTTTCAAACTAGTTTCCAAAGTAAAAAAAATTCAAATGAATTTACGAATGGGGTGAAAGAGTAATAATTACCCATTATCAAACACGCCCCTAGTGCGAGAGCTTGGATTACATCTAAAATCCTTACAAGGGTAGTATATATAATATTTGTGTCATTAGACTATTAAACTATTGGGCACATGGCCCACTAATGATATCTTAAAACAACTAGATTATCAATTGCATCACTTTAATTACTTTAATATGATGGCCAGCGCCATCCAAACGTTGTCAAATTAAATCAATGGCTAAAAATTGTTGGTCAGTCACTCAGACATAATCTTGTGCTTGTGGCCCCTCTGAGACTTGGAATTTCATCATTTTCGGGCAAAGTATATATTTCGGTGGGCTTATTACAACTATTGTTTCAAACAGTACCTTAGTTCATTGATTAGAGATTTTAAGTTCATTTAATAATTAAATTCAAACCCCATTAAATATACCGTACTTTTGGATTACAGTTGATTCCTAATTTGACAAACACATTAGGGATTTCAAACCAAGGGTACGTTTGGGAGCGTAACAGTTTTATCTTTGAGAATTGATCCGGCGGAATCAAGTCCATGATATCTGTGATGGAGTCAGTTCAATGGGGATATTTAGACATATGATCAACCAATCTAGACTGTACATTATATGCATCATACATTCACAGACTACCCTTGAAAGAAATACGACGAATGGCTATTCTTACCATCTTATCAAGAGCCTTAAAATGGATGGCCAAGATCATTTATATAAAAGTAGCCCAATCAGCGTTTTCTACAATCATTTGGTAGTACCATGGATTGTTTATGTGCTCATGCGTCCACTTTCATTTGGTCATCCAAATCATCACATCAATTTCTTGGAAAAGGGAATGGTCACAATAAGAAAAGCCATATTGATCATCTCACCGAAGAATTTGATTATCCGACTGGTGTCTTGTTTTGCGATAGCTCATGAAATATACCGGGGAGCAAATGTATGGCCCAGATTAGTTGACCAATATCCAAGTGTCCTGATTAACTCAACTCCCGATAGTTATTTCTAATTCAGAATGAAGCCAACTAACCAGCATGTCGTTGTATCTGTTTATATTTATGATTACTTACAATTTCTGTTTCTTGCCGCACTGCTAACAAGTTTTCAAATGTGCACAACTAATCAGATTTGGTCATGTGCATCACCAACTTAGTATTATGATGGGTTACCCATTCTTCTTAAAATCTCTAATATATGTGGCCCAAATCCTTCAACAAATTATCACTTAATGACTGATTGTCATTAGAATTTTAATCATGAATACATTTTTAGGTGTCATAGCACTTTTTGTGTGACAGTCATAAGATGTCTTTTTAATCCCTACGACTTCTCATTGTCGCTTCATAAGTATCTTATTTTATATTTCATATGAGGGTGCCAATACATGGTGATATTTCATTTATTGAATTTTATTGTGGCACGTCATCTATAAACATTGTGCAAGTGTGATGTGATGGTTTAAAAGCTATAATGGAGAGCTAGGCATTTCAACAGATTTGGATTCGGTAGTAACTTGTTGGGGGAACCACGAAAGCACACAAAAATGAATCAAGCAAAGTATTCCAATGGCACAATCAAGTCCAATCACAAACATACCAAATTTAATATAGAAAAACTCTTACGGGAAAAAATCAAGGCACAAAGCGACAGTAATGTATTATGAAAGAAAAAAATTACAAGAGATAGAATTAATTATTCAATTTGAATAAGCCTCGAATCACCCCAAGCTATGCCCTTAAAAACCTAAAATGAATTAGAAAGCTCTAAGATACACGTTATTCCTGATTACACTTATTCGTATCAAATAAATAATACAAGAATTCAGAGTTAGTTGAAGGGAAATATCCACATAACATGTCTTATTCTTTTCAATAATCCATATTTGTAGCAATGACAGACTATTGCTCCTCCCTGAAATGATATATGATTGATTACAAATATTTATGATCTGTCTTTTATATATATATATATATATATATAGCCTCTATGAGAATCACGATTAAAATAGGAAACAAATCCCGCACTTACATAATTCTGCGTAATTCTGTGCGCACATTCAATGGTACTTTGATGGCATTGACATATCATTGATGGCATCGAAGACCTTCAATGTCATCAAAGACCTTCGATGTTATAGAATATAACACCAAATCCTTCCAATGATTAAACATGGATTTTCTGAATTTTTTCGATGACATTGAACAACCTTTGATGACATTAAAGTCTTATAACGCCCTGAAAATCGGAGGTCGAGCAGGTACTCAACTCCCGAGTTCCAACGCATCACTTATGCAACATATTTAATGATGGTTGTATATTGTCTATATTAGTGCATAAAACATGAATGAGATTAAGCCAAAATAGCAAAACATAATCTAAGGACAATTGTAGTACGTAAGCGGAAGACTGAAATGAATATGTATAACTTTATAAACTAATATAGGTCCCCAAAGTATGTATGCGTTGCCAGGTCAATAATTACAAGTACTGTTTCAAAATACAAATTTTTTGAAAAAAATGTGATAGTCCACAAGGATGACCCTGAAGCTCCGTCGATCAGAGCGGTCTATATAAACCCACCTAAATACTGCATATATGAGAAAGCATTCTCATTGTCTGCGAAGCCCGTCTCTACCTCATCAGTCGGGTCTCCATCTGCAACTAAGATAGAGTTTAGTTGGTGTTTAAAACACCATCCCGTAATATGGGAGTGAGTGATCAACTCAGTGGAACAATAAAGGAAAGGTTAACATGTTCTCAATTCAGTCAAGTAGTAATGATAAAACAATACAATCAAACATCCATAAGTACTCTGAGTAATGCAAGAATGGTATGTATAAATGATGCATGCCCTCGCCTGCACTCCCTCTGTGATCTTCATCTAACGGTCGTGCATGTCAGTAACTTCCTCGTGCTCTCTACTCAACGCCAAACAATACATGAAGTATGGTGCATGAGCGTAATTACCAAGTTCTTATTAATCCTTTTCATACAACAGGATTGGGAAGCTAAGGTACCTCCCTTATATCAATTCCCAAATGATGATCCATTCTAGGGTTGTCAGTCCTACTAAATCTCATACGATGTTACGGTTCTAGGTCACTGCAAAGGGCTCGTCACCTTATCAGTGCAAGCCTAATATGTACTCTTGTTGTTACGTAAGGGTTTATCGCATCTACGCAGTCTTAGCGTACGCTTGAGGTCACTACAAAGGGCTCTTCACCTTATCAGCGTAGGCCGATAGCACGAATATAGTGTCCCATACCACCGTATTCGGCTCACGAGGCTATGTTACTCACTGGACACTACAGGGAGACTCGTCACCCCAGCGTAGGCCGACAGCTCGACCATGGTGTCCTATACCACCATGCCCAGCTCATGAGTCTTAGCGGATCGAGGTACCATGGTTAAAGGGGTTTTCACTGGTAAGTTTGGTACCTTAGATTCAAGTAGTAGTGTCCATACATGGTGAACATACATCGGATCAATCGGGTTACTTGATGAGCTCGACTAGCACGAGCGCACTTCGAGTTGATCGACATGAAGGGCGTAAGCACTCCGTGTGGCCTAACGCATCTTGTGTGGCGAAAACAACCTCAGCCACCTAATCGAGATTTGATACCGATTGCCTGAACTAAGTCATAGTCCCAATCACACTTAGTTGTAGTTTATATATCACATATGATATGCATAGTAGCATTACACCGCAGTTCAACCATTTTAAGCACTTAAGCATTTCATGAAACACATAGTACACATGTTATCTTACCTGGGCATTACTTCCATAAATCACATAGTAGGAAGATAGGTTATATAAAGGAAACTATAGTTATAGAGAAGTGGATTGAGAATCCTATTTCAACACTCTCATTGCAAACATTTAAACAATCATTTCCTCATACAGGCATTTTATCAAGCACTTACACTACACATATCATATACATATATTAATTTACTTAAAACTTATATTATAGCAAATCCTTTCACATAGGAGTTGCAACACATACAACGATCATGTATTACCCAACATCCATCATAACAAGTACTAATCATAATTCCATATTCATTCGGACATTTCAACAAACACTTAGTCTACACACTTCAACATACATGACGTATGTTGGTTATAATAGGTGTTAGGGAAAACCTTTTCACCACGGAGTTATCATATATACAACAACCATATATCCACGACGGATAATCATGGCAAGCGGGAATCCAAATTCCATACTCATTCAATCATATCAACAAACACAAGAATACACTATATTCAACATAGTTCATATATATGTGTAAAGTGCGGGAAACATCGTGTCTAAGCATGTGATAGCAATTCAAGTTAGTCATAAATCATTAACTAACATTGAAAGCCTTGAAAACCATAACCTAAACATTTATATTCCACACCTTACACCGATAAACGCGTAACGGAATCGTTTTAGACACTTAGCCTTTGTCAACGGTGAATTGACGACCTACAGTATGAAATAGGTTAGCTATTCCATTACTTACAATGTTTGAAACCCTATAACAGGTTAGGGTTAGGTTTTCTTACCTAAGAACGGAATTAAAATCGCCCGTATAGCGATACAGATAGGGTGACTATGTGCATGGAGCAACGGGATCGAATCCCAGGATGAAATCTCCAACTCTCACTCTCACTTTCTCTCTTTTTCCTTTCCTTTTCCTTTTCTCTCTTCCTTAAGGTTTAAAAATTCGTATGGAATATTAGACAGGGGGTTTAAGGCCCTTATATAAGCCCAGGTTTGATGGAAATGGCCCCAAGGCCAAGGTATACTTAGGTTATATCCAAAGGGCGTCTGTTTCAGCCCAACGGAGCACTTTTGGTGGCCCCTTTTCTGCGTGCGGTCGGACTTAAGCTTCCTGATATTGGATCTAGGTCAGGCTAAGTTTTCGCTCTGATCGGGTTTACAGATTGATCGTGGCAGACCAGTTTCAGTTCAATGGTCACGAGCGCTCGATTAGGGCCACAAGTGCATTACCATGTATGAGACATTTTTCCTGATCCAAGGGTGTATTTGGGTCAGATTCTAATAGTTTGAATCCTTATATTTGGCCCCGCCAGCGACACGACTCAGATTACTTAAATTCAGATTTTATTTCTGAATATATTCACGTTTCTCACACACTTTGCTCCAAGCTCAAGTTATACATTTCTAGACACAATTAAGACTTGATTTCTGAGGAGGTTGTCAAGTCTAGTAATACGGTCATAGCCATATGGTTTCGGGGTAATCGGACTTTCGACGTGCGGTCCAGGTCTGATACAGAATTTCGGTGTGCTCCCGAGAGCAAACGGGTTTAGGGATGGATTCTAGATTTCATGGGAATGTAGCGTCAATGATTTTACATAGTTTGGGTCTTACACATTATATTTAAAATGATTAGTGCTAATTTCACAAGTACTCTAGTTTATCACTTCCTAATACTAGCCTAATTTCTAAAGGATTTGGTCCTAGGTGATTTTTTTCTGAGGTGGCACTCGGGTCCTTGTATAGATTTTTTCGAGACATTACAATCGACCCCCCTTAAAGAAAAATTTTATCCTCGAAATTAGTACCTTTTTGCACTCCTCGAGAATCTGAGGGTAGTTCTTTCGAACCTCGGCTTCTGTTTCCTAAGTAGCCTCTTCCTTCGTGTGGTGCGTCCATAGTACCTTCACAAGTGGGATAACCTTGCTACGTAACACCTATTCCTTCCTATCCAGGACACGCGTCAGTCGCAGTACATAAGTAGCATCCTTGCTCAACTGTACCTACTCCCATCTGATAATGTGGGAAGGATTGGGAACGTATTTCTTCAGCATAGAGACATGAAATACGTTGTGAATGCCTACGAGTGGAGTGGGCAAAGCAAGGCGGTACGCTACCGCTCCCACTCGATCAAGTATCTGGAATGGGCCAATGAATTGAGGCGTGAGCTTCCCCTTCTTCCCAAACCGGAGGACTCCCTTCATTGAGAAAACCTTCAAAAATATATGGTCCCCAACCTCAAACTCTAACGGTCATCGTCTCGTATCGGCGTAGCTCTTGTGTCTGCTCTGTGCTGTCAAAAGTCGGTGCCTGATAATGTCGACTTTCTCTGAAGTCGCTTGAACTAATTTCGGGCCAATCAAGCTCTTCTCGCCAACCTCTGCCCAGCAATGTGGTGCCCTACACGAATGCCCACATAGTGCCTCGTAAGGAGTCATGACAATACTCGTTTGGAAGCTGTTGTTATAAGCGAACTCTGTATAAGGAAGACAGTCATCCCAACTGTCCTTGAAATCCAGCACACAGGCCCGCAACATATTTTTTAGAATCTGATTCACCCGTTCCATCTGCCCGTTAGTCTGTGGATAGAACGCGGTACTGAACTTCAACTTCACAACTATCACTTCCTAGATACGAGTCCAGAAGATAAATGTGAATCGCATGTCTCGGTCCGACATGATCTCTAAGAAAACTCCATGCAGACGTACAATCTCTTTGATGTACAACCTGGCTAACTCGTCTGCAGAGTTCGAAACTCTGATAGGGAGAAAATGAGCCGATTTCGTCAACCAGTCTACGATCACCCAAATGGAATCATGCCCCTTCCTTGTCTTCGGTAGGCTTGAGATAAAATCCATGGAGATGAAGTCTCATTTCCATTCAGCAATGGGCATGGGTTGAAGCAGTCTAAGAGGTCGGTGATGTTCGGCCTTGACTTGTTGGCACGTGAGATAACGGGACACATATTCTGCTATGTGGGCCTTCATGTTGTCCCACCAGTATGACCTCTTCATATCGCAATACATCTTCGTACTTCCAGGGTGCATCATCATCTTCGAATTATGCACTGCCTCGAGAACTTCCCGCCTCAAGTCAGGAAGGTTTGGGATGCATAGGCAGCCATGGTAATGTAAGCCCTCATCTGTACCAACTCACCACTCGGCGTCCTTATTGCCGCTAGCCTGCTCTCGAAGCTCAAACAATCATCCATCGCCCTTCTGGGCCTCAATGATCCTATCATCAAGAAGTGGCCATACACGAACATGTGCGACGCTCTCGAACGGCTCCTCCACGGTGAGCTTCTGCTTGAAGTCTCGCACAAACTCTACCATACCTCATTTTGCCACCATTAGTGGAGCCGCAAACTCTATGGTCTTCTTGCGGCTCAACGCGTCAGCTACGAGGTTGGCCTTGCCAGGATGGTAGAAAACCTCAAACTTGAAGTCCTTCAAGGTTTCCATCCATCGTCGTTGCCTCATATTCAGGTCCCGCTGAGTGAATATGTACCTGAGGCTCTTGTGGTCGCAAAAGAGCTCGAGCTCCTCTCCGTAGAGGTAATGTCTACAAATCTTCAAAGCAAAGATGACGGCCGCTAACTCCAAGTCGTGCGTCGGGTAGTTTTCCTCATGTTTCCTCAACTGTCGTAATAGGTAGGAAATAACCCTGTCCTTCTACATCAACACACCGCCCAAACCGATGCGAGACGCGTCCGTGTATATCATATACTTGACCCCTTGGTCTGACAATACTAGTACAGGGGCGGACGTCAACTTGTCCTTCAACTCCTGAAAAGCTACCTCTGCCTTTTCATTCCAAGCGAACTTAAGATCTTCCCAAGTCAACTGAGACAAAGGTCTGGCTATCTTAGAGAAGTCCCGAATGAATCATCGATAATAACCTGCTAGCCCAAGAAAACTCCTCACTTCAGTAACCGAACCGGGCTGCTCCCAGTCTTGAACTGCGGCTACCTTGGCAAGGTCCATGGCTATCCCTTCCCTGGACACCACATGTCTCAGGAACTTGACTTCCTCTTTCCAGAAGTTGCACTTCTTGTACTAGGTGAACAACTGGTTCTTCCTCAGAGTATCCAAGAATGCTCGCAGGTGTTCCTCGTACTCTTCTCGACTCTTAGAGTATATCAGGATATCATCAATAAACACGATGACGAATCGGAATAGAAATGGCCGAAACACCCTGTTCATTAGGTCCATGAACACGGCCGGCACGTTTGTAAGGTCGAACGACATTATGAGAAACTCAGTGTCCAAAAATAGTCCTGAAGGCCGTCTTCTGCACATCCTCATCTCTAACGCACGACTGGTGATACCACGATTATAAGTCGATCTTCGAGAAATAATTTACCCCTTTCAACTGATCAAACGGGTCATCTATCTTGGGCAAGGGATACTTGTTCTTTACCGTCACTTGGTTCAATCTGCGATAATCAATACATAATCACAGAGAGCCATCCTTCTTCTTTACGAACAACACGGGTGCTCCCCATGAAGACACGCTGGGTCATATAAAGCCTGCATCTAACAGATCATCGATCTGTTTCCTCAGCTCCTCCATCTCACATGGAGCCATGCGATAGGTCGGAAGAGATACAGGTGTCGTACCAGGCACTAAATCGATCGTAAAATTGATTTCACACTGAGGGGGTAGTCCAGGTATCTTTTTGAACACATCTAAGAACTCTTAGACCACAAGAGTGTCCTCAAGCGCTGGACCATGAGCATTCTCTAGTATGGAAGCATAACAATCAATGCAATAGGGCCAACTGACCTACGCTGAGAATGTAAAGGTCGTGCCCTCTGGTCCACAAGCTGTCACTACTCTGGCATCGCAGTCGATCTCTGCCTTCACCTCTGTGAGCCAATCCATACTGAGAATGACATCATAATGATGTAATGGGGTGACAATCACGTCGAGGAGTGTTGTCCCGCTCCCTACATCTATCGAACACCCCTTACAAATCTTGGTAGCATCCGAGAAAGTCCCTTTGGCGGTAAGGATTCTCACCCCAACCATAAGATTAGTTTCCAACCCTAGCCGCTTTACTGTTGCACACGATATGATAGAGACACTGGACCCGGTGTCCACTAATAAAAAGACTGGAGTACCTTGGATATGTGCCGTAACATCGAAAGTCATAGGTGGCGTAGGTGTTGCCTCTGATGCTTCAACTGTAAGCGAGTGCACTCGAGCCTGCTGAAAACGGTTAGGCTGAGGTAGCATAGGCCATTGAGGTGGCCTAAATCGAGGTGCGGGTGGCCGAAATGATGGATGAGCTGGTGCCGATCGTAGAGGTGGTGCTGATATAACCTAGGGGAGCTGGCGGTTGATCATTTGGGGTGGTGAGAAGCCGCTATCTCTCATCCTGTTGTAGTAGTTCACCTCCATGTGGCCTGGCCTCTTACAATATGCACACCACACATCCGATCACCTCACAGGGGCAAGTGAAGCCATCAGCCTCGGCGGTGAATCTGCCCGCGGCCTCTTCCCAAGGAATGGTTTGCTCGAAATCTCTGGTCACGGCCTAGGAGCCATCGGTGCTCGCATACGGGACTGCCTGTCCCCGTCCTGCTCAGCTGTCATGGACATGCTCACTAGCTCAGCATAGCTAGGTATGCTAGTGCAGCACATCTTCAAGTGAATATTTGCTCGCAAGCCCTCAGAAAAACATCGCATACGCATCGGCTCATCTATCAGAATCAACGGGGCGTACCTACCCAACTCCGTAAATCTGTTCTCATATTCGATCACTGACATCCCTCCCTATCGGAGGCGAAGGAACTCACTCTCCTTCTCGTGGTGATAGGTGATGGGATAATATTTCTTGTGGAAGCGGGTCTCAAAGGCTGCCCTACTTTGATACCAAGCGGGTCAAACAGGTACCCAACTCCCGAGTTCCAACGCATCACTTATGCAACATATTTAATGATGGTTGTATGTTTTCTATATTAGTGCATAAAACATAAATGAGATTAAGCCAAAATAGCAAAACATAATCCAGGGACAATTATAGTACGCAAGCGGAAGACTAAAACAAATATGTATAGCTTTATAAACCAATATAGGTCCCCAAAGTATGTATGCGTTGCCAGGTCAATAATTACAAGTACTGTCTTAAAATATAATTTTTTTAAAAAAATGTGATAGTCTACAAGTATGACCCTGAAGCCCCGTCGATCAGAGCGGTCTATATAAACCCGCCTAAATACTACATATATGAGAAAGCATCCACATCGTCTGTGAAGTCCGTCTCTACCTCATCAGTCGAGTCTCCATCTGCAACTAAGACAGAGTCTGGTTGGTGTTTAAAACACCGTCCCATAATGTGGGAGTGAGTGATCAACTCAGTGGAATAATAAAGCAAAGGTTAACATATTCTCAATATAGTCAAGCAGTAATAATAAAACAATACAATCAAACATCCCTAAGTACTTTGACTAATGTAAGAATAGTATGTATAAATGATGCATGCCCTCACCTACACTCCCTCTGCGATCTTCATCTAACGGTCGCGCATGTCAGTCACTTTCTCATGCTCTCTACTCAACGCCAAACGACACATGCAGTGCTATGCATGAGCGTGATTATCAAGTTCTTATTAGTCCTTTTCATACAACAGGATTGGGAAGCTAAGGTACCTCCCTTATATCAATTCTCAAATGATGATCCATTCTAGGGTCGTCAGTCCTAGTAAATCTCATACTATGTTACGGTTCTAGGTCACTGCAAAGGGCTCGTCACCTTATCAGTGCAAGCCTAGTATGTACTCTTGTTACTACATAAGGGCTCGTCGCCTCTACGCAGTCTTAGCGTACACTCGAGATCATTACAAAGGGCTCGTCACTTTAGCAATGTAGGCCGACAGCTCGAATACAGTGTCTCATACCACCGTATTCGGCTCACGAAGCTGTGTTGCTCACTGGACACTACGGGGAGGCTCGTCACCCTAGCATAGGCCGACAGCTTGACCACGGTGTCCCATACCACCATGCCCATCTCATGAGTCTTAGCTGATCAAGGTACCAAGGTTAAAGGAGTTTTGACTGATGAGTTTGGTACCTTAGATTTAAGCAGTAATGTCCATACATGGTGAACATACATCGAGTCAATCGGGTTATTTGACAAGCTCGACTAGTACGAGCGCACCTCGATTTGATTGACATGAAGGGCATACGCACTCTGTGTGGCCTAATCACTGCCGACAACCTAAGTACGACTCAGGTTCATCGAACGGGTCTTGTGTGGCGAAAACAACCTCAGCCACCTAATCGAGATCTGATACCGATTGTCTGAACTAAGTCATAGTCCCAATGACACTCAGTTACAGTTTATATATCGCATACGATATGCATAGCAACATTACACCACAGTTCAACCATTTCAAGCACTTAAGCATTTCATGAAACACATAGTACACATGTTATCTTCCCTAGGCATTACTTCCATAAATAACATAATAGGAAGATAGGTTACATAAAGAAAACTATAGTTATAAAGAAGGGGATTGAGAAACCTATCTCAACACTCTCATTTCAAATATTTAAACAAGCATTTTCTCATACAAGCATTTTATCAAACACTTACACTACACATATCACATACATAGATTAATTTACTTAAAACGTAACTTATAGCAAATCCTTTCATATAGGAGTTGCAACACATACAATGATCATTTATTACCTAACATCCATCATAACAAGTACTAATCATAATTCCATATTCATTCAGACATTTCAACAAACACTTAGTCTATACACTTCAACATACTTGACATATGTTGGTTATAACAGGTGTTAGGGTAAACCCTTTCACCATGGAGTTGTCACATATACAACAACCATATATCCATGACGGATAATCATGGCAAGCATGAATCCAAATTCCACACTCATTCAATCATATCAACAAATGGAAGAATATACTATATACAACATAGTTCATATATATGTGTAAAGTACGGGAAACATCGTGTCTAAGCATGTGATAGCAATTTAAGTTAGTCATAAATCATTAACTGACATTGAAAGCCTTAAAAGCCATAACCTAAACATTTATAGTCCGCACCTTACACCAGTAAACGCGTAACGGATTCGTTTTAGACACTTAGCCTTTGTCAACGGCGGATTGACGACCTACAGTATGAAATAGGTTAGCTATTCCATTACTTACAATGTTTGAAACCAATAACAAGTTAGGGTTAGGTTTTCTTACCTAAGAACGGAATTGGAATCGCCCGTATAGCGATACAGATAGGGTAGCTACATGCATGGAGCAACGGGATCGAATCCCAAGATGAAATCTCCAACTCTCACTCTCACTTTCTCTCTTTTTTCCTTTCCTTTTCCTTTTCTCTCTTCCTTGGGGTTTAAAAATTCGTATGGAATATTAGAGAGGGGGTTTAAGGCCCTTATATAGGCCCAGGTTTGATGGAAATGGCCTCAGGGCCGAGGTATACTTAGGTTATATCCAAAGGGCATCTGTTTCAGCCCAACGGAGCACTTCTGGTAGCCTCTTTTTTGTTTGTGGTCGAACTTAAGCTTCCTGACATTGGATCTAGGTTAGGCTGAGTTTTCGCTCCGATCGGGTTTATAGATCGACCGTGGCGGTCTAGTTTTAGTTCAACGGTCACAGGCGCTCGATCAGGGCCACAAGTGCATTGCCATGTATGAGACATTTTCCCTGATCCGAGGGTATATTTGGGTCAGATTCTGACGGTCTGAATCCTTTTATTTGGCCCGCCAGCGATACGACTCAGATTACTTAAATTTAGATTTTATTTCTAAAGATATTCACGTTTCTCACACACTTTACTTCGGGCTCAAGTTGTGCATTTTTAGACATAATTAAGACTTAATTTTCGAAGGGGTTATCAAGTCCAGTAATACGGTCATAGCCGTATGGTTTCAGGGTAATTGGACTTTCGACGTGCAATTTAGGTTCGATACGGAATTTCGGTGTGCTCCCGAGAGCAAATGGGTTTAGGGATGGATTCTAAATTTTAGGGGAATGTAGTGTCAATGATTCTATATGGTTTGGATCTTGCAGATCATATTAAAAGTGATTAGTGCTAATTTCACAAGTACTCTAGTTTAGCACTTGCTAATACTAGCCTAATTTTTAAAGGATCTGGTCCTAGTTGATTTCTGTCTGAGGTGGTACTCGGGTCCTTGTACGGATTTTTTCAAAACGTTACAAGTCTGCTCAATGGCATCGAGCTTTCATCGACAGACCTGTTGATTTTCAAATTCTAAGACATCAACAAAAATCTCCACCATGTCTTTAATATACAATCTGTATAGCTCATTTTTCCTTATCTCTAATTCTGCATTACATCATAGTACTACCATCGCTTCTCGTATACACTTCATCTTTTATTTATATTTTCTCCAAGCCCAGAGAAGTTGCACAAAACTTTAACTTTTTTATGAGAACCACTTTAGTGAGCATGTCTATCGGATTCACGCTCATATGAATTTTCTCTATAGTCACGCATCCTCCCTAAAGTTCCTGTCAGATAAAATGGAGACACATTTCAATATGTTTAGTAAGTGAATGATAAACAAAGTTTTTTTTATCTAAATTGATCATACTTTCATTGTCACAATTAACCAGCATGGCCTCCTACTAAAGCCCCAAATAATTTATCATTCCCCTTAACCAAACACCTTCCTTGAATGCCTTCGTCACAGGCATATACTCACTTTCGATCGTGAAAAGAGCAACCACAGACTGAAGCATTGACATCCAATTGATTGCTTCACCTGTTAGCATAAATAATAACTAGAAGTCGACCTTCCATTATCTACATTACCTATGTAATTAGAATCGACATATCCTACTAGCTTGTCTCCTGATTTCTTAAATGATAAGACATAACCTTATGTACCCCAAATGTATCAAAGTAGACATTTCACTACTTTCCAGTGTTTGTTGCTAGGGTTAGACATGTATCTACTAGCTACATCCATTGCATGTAAAATATCTGGTCTTATACAAACTATGACATACATCAAGCTATCAACCATACTTGAATAAGACACATGAGATATATCTTGTTTTTCTTCATTTATTTTAGGACACTGTTCTAAAGATAACTTGAAGTGAGTCGCATAAGAAATGTTTACCAACTTTACCTTGTCCATCCCATACTTCATTAATACCTTCTCAAGGTATTCAGCATGAGATAACCATAGCATACTCATCTTACTGTCTCTATGTATATCAATACGATAACCTTCTTTGCAGCTCTTAGATCTTTTATCTCGAATGTTTTTGATAACTGAGTATTTAGTAAGTCAATCTCAGACATGTTGTGACTGGCGATAATAATGTCATTGACGTATAATACCAAGATAATGAATTTTCCATCACTTAGTATCTTGTAATAGACATAATGATTATATTCACTCTTGGTAAACCATTAACTCACCATACAAGAATTAATTTTTTTATACCACTGCCTAGGCGACTGTTTCAGGTCATTCAACGACTTCTTCAACCTATAAATCTTGTTCTTTACCCCTTTTATTTTGAAACCATCAGCTTGCTTCATGTAGATATGCTCTTCTAATTTCTCATATACAAAAGCAATCTTCACATTCATTTGCTCCAGCTCGAGATCATATTAGGTTACTAACACCAATACGAATCTGATATATATTTACTTCACCACAGGTGAGAATATCTCAATGAAATCAACACCTTCTATCTGAGCATATCCCTTCGCTACCAACTTTGTCTTATACCTATCCTGTTTCTTCTTAAAGATCCACTTGTACCCATTGCTTTTCAGCCGATAGGAAGATCCGATAACTTACAAATCTCATTCTTGTACAAAGAGTCTATCTCATCATCTATAATAAGTTTTTACTTTTTAACATCCGGCTCATCAAGAGCCTCTTGAAGAGTATATGGATCCCCCTTATTTGTAATGAGATCATATGCGACACTTGAGTCATCCTTGTATCTCGCTGGTAACCTGTGATCTCACGGGGGATTCTTTCTCACATGTGGTTGTTTCACCTGCTCCTGTACATCTGTCTACATCCCTATCTCAGCCTGTGTCTCATCTCCATCTAACCGAATGTCCATCATCAACTTTTTCCATTCCTCATGCTTATCTTTATGAAATAAGGATCCTTCGTCGAATTTGACGTCATGGCTAATAATGAATTTCCTTGTGACCAATCATACAACCAATACCCCTTCACACCACCACCATAGCTAACAAAGATATATTTCTTAGCCCTTTGGTCTAGCTTATTTCTCTCAACTGATGGTACATGAGAGTAAGCATCGGAACTAAATACTCGCAATTTCGAGTAGTTTATCTATTGATCACTCCTCACTTCCTCTGGAATTTTACAATCAATGGCCGTAGAAGGGGACCGAAGAGTATCAAGCCGTATTAATGGCCATAGTCCATAGGTCCTTACCTAACCTAACATTATTAATCATACATCGTCCTTTACTAAGAGAGTTTGATTTATCTGCTCAACCATATAATTTCCCTTTAGTGTATGGTGCATTGTGTTGTGCCTTACGATCTATTTATCTTTACAATACTGATTGAATTCTTGATAAGTGAATTCTCCATCGTTATCTATCCTCAGCACTACTTTTCACTGTAACTGTTTTTCCGTCATCGCCTTCCACTGCTTGAAGTTGGTGAAAACATCGGATTTATTTTTCATAAAATAAACCCATACCTTCGTGGAATTATCGTCAATGAACATGACGAACCATAACGACCCTTCCCGAGAAACTACGAGCGACAGCTTTCATACATCAGAATGCACAATATCTAAAGTTTAAGTGAACAACACCAAGTTTGAGACAATGATTCTCATATGTTAAAACATTCATAGGGTCCACCATAATGTTTCTTTTCCATTTAATCTATGCATAAGGTCACACAGACATGAATGAAGCTAAAAAACAAATATCATATTGATCCAAAACTTCCGTGACGTTCAAAAAGGCTTCAATGGTAGAAATTTAATCCTCACTGCTTTTTACAGTATGATCTACATGATCTTTGGATCTATCTTATATTTTGACTCACCCATTATAATGAGCTCACCAAATGAAAAGACAGTTGGGATATAACCCATACCTAGCGATTGAAACTACAAAACGTGGTGACGTCAACACCACATCAGTAATATGTGGTACACTAACCAATCCCTCGCAGGGACTTGAAATCTTAGTGTCAACTCATGTTGATACATGTTCTACGAATAGGGTAGACTAAAGATTCATGTTGGTACTGTTGGAAATTATACAGAATAAAATATTTTTGTAAAATATGAAAACCGAAAAATCTGGATGATCTGAACTCAAGACAGGCTGAAGCACGTTTGAAACGTTATCCTTAAAGCGTTATTTGGCCCTACTCAAGTGAATTGAGTATGCTGATAGCTTACAGGCAAACCACTTTTAGGATACGACAAGCCTAGTGTGGGTCTGCGTTTAGCAAACATGAAGGCCCACCTATTGGAACTCTGTTACACACTATCTGGCAGAATTATAACAAAGAAAAATCCCAAAGAGAAAAAGAGAAGAGAATATGTGATTTACACCACTCCACTGGTTAGTTCTTTAGCTAATGGTTCAGTTGAACCGTTCTAGACCACACCGTTGGTCTGTTCTTCAAGCAATGGCTCTGATTAACCTTTCTATATTGCTGATATTTTGGTCTATAGGAGAGGAGATGCTTTAATTTGTATTGGTATTGCTGGAGTGTGGTGACATTGTTTGGAAACCCACCTAGGCCTTATTTATATAGGCTGTGGTGGCTGGGGGTTATAGTCCAGGGAAATAAATTTCATGACTGTTTTCTAGTTGTTGGAGAAAACTAACCATTTTATGGCCATTTTCTAACTATTGTGCATGGGCCATTAAGCTGCTGCATGTTGACTGTTGTGAGACAGCAGCTAGCTGTTTTCTAGCTGTTGGGCTAGCCATGCAACAGTTACAGCTAGACCCTGCACTAATGGCATAGCTGTTACAGATCTGCTATAATAACTCTTTTTCAGCTCTCTATATATTCAGAGGGACTCTCATTCAGTCCTCTACATTTTGTCCAGCTAGCTCAAGGTCGCGAAGGAGCGACCCTCTATGACACGATGCGGACATGCGAAGTGCAAAGTGCGCCACTAGCGCCTCTATAGCCACACTGCCTCACATGTTCATGCCCTTGCACCAAGCCCGTAATCGAGACCGAGACTGAGATCGAGACCGAGCCGGTGCCCGTGGCTGTGCCTGTGTCCGAGCGCGGGCGTGACATGTAAGTTTCATTCTTCTTTGGACCATGTGGGTGAGTATTATAATACTCCACCACTCTCATATAAACCCCTTTTTTTTCTATTCTTTTTCCAATGTGGGATTATTCCCAAAACTCACAAATAGGTGTTTTTCAAACACTTTTTATATATTATATTATTTTTTATTTTAAAATATATTTTTATAAAATCAATATTTTTCGTAACAATCTCCCACTTGATTTTTAAAAAAATATATTTTCTCGATAAAACATTTCTACCAGAATAATCAGCTTATATGCATAAAGAAATATATCTTTCGATTTTAATCTTCCCTTAGTGTAAGTATCTCAAAACTCTATCGAAATGACTAGTAGCTGTAGCGTTGAACAAGTTATTCCAAGATAACAGAGTCGGAGAAACCACATACATATTTACTATGTGTTTGTCAAAGTTCCTACAATCTTGCTTAGCACAATTAATAACCATGCGCTTATCCTATTTCATGAACGATCCTAAGAGAAACTCTTAACTCTCATGAGAGACGGCATCATCTCTACGTTTATATACGTGAAATCCTTACAGTGTCTTCGTTACTATAAGACACTTGTCCTTTAAACTGGATTTCATTAAGAGTTATAAGACCCAACCCTCTTTCGTAACGCTCAGCACTAATCTATTATGAATGAGGTTTTATAATTTAGTATTGAAAACTTTTCACATATCAGTGACTCGTTCTTACCCATTAAACCTAAAATTAGAGATTTTTTAACTTTACGTTGGGTTACCATCACTGGTGGAACTTTGGTTGAAGAGTTTCGACCTCATCCCTCTAGATGTAGCCTGTACTACCTCTCTCAGTGGAGGTTTAGTGAAAGGGTCTGCTAGGTTATTGCTTGATTTCACATAGAAAATAACAATGATTCCATCTCGAATCAATTGTCTGACATAATCATGTCGAAGACTGATATGTCTGGACTTATCATTATATGTGCCGCTCTAGGTTCTAGCTAATATTGCTTCACTATCACAATGTACTGACATATCCGATATAGGCTTTACACAGAAATGGATTTCTAATAGAAGATCCCTTAGCTACTCAGCCTCTTTACCTGTTACAGTCAGGGGTATAAATTCAGACTCCATAGTCGAGTGCGTTATGCAAGTCTATTTCTTGGATCCCCAAGATACAGCTACACTTCCTAGGGTGAATACCCACTATGCAGTAGACTTGTTGTCTCTTGCACTCGATATCCAGCTTACATCACTATATCCTTCCAATACGGTAAGAAATTCTGAATAAAATAGTTTTTAGTCTTTGGTTACTTTTAAATAACCAATGACTCTACTGATTGCATTCCAGTGTTCAGTACTGGGGTTACTAGTGAACTTACTAAATTTACTCATAATATATGCGATATCAGATCTAGTGCATTGCATAGCATACATAAGACTCCATATAGCACTCGCATATTTCAATTGTGCAACTGTTCTTCCAGTATTTTCTTTTAGCTTGATACTTGGATCAAATATGATTTTTACTTCTTTTATATTTAGGTGGTTAAACTTGTTTAGTATCTTCTCAATATAATGAGATTGACACAAAGCATAACCCCCACAATGTTTTTTAACTTTGATACCTAGGATGGTATCAACTTGTCTAAAATCCTTCATTTTAAATACTGAAGATAGAAACCTCTTTGTTTCAGTCATACCTTCTATTTTATTACTTATTATTAACATGTTATCAACATACAGACAAATAATAA
The DNA here is from genome assembly GCF_029962835.1 of Magnolia sinica. Lineage (NCBI taxonomy): Eukaryota > Viridiplantae > Streptophyta > Magnoliopsida > Magnoliales > Magnoliaceae > Magnolia > Magnolia sinica. The sequence continues at coordinate 130,138,712 of NC_080574.1, read as the reverse complement.
CGATATAACTACTATCTACTTTAGAATATATACATTTGTCAGCTATATTATGCATGAAACTATGAGATAGTATTTTAGAATCAAACTTCTCATGCTATTGTTTTGGTACTTGTTTTAATCCATACAAAGATTTGATTAATCTACATACTTTGTTTGTGTAGTCCTCAGTTTTATGCAACTTCTTTATATAGTCTTTCCACATCTGTGACAATTTAGCGATTATAACCCCGACTTGGAATGATTCAGGAAAATCAATTTTGATGGCTTTGATTTTGTTTACTATAAGCTATAGTTCTTAGATTTGGGGTAGAAGTCAAAATACATGGCGATGAGAAATTTGTTGGTTCTTTCTTCTTCAGCCATGTATTTGAACTCTAAAGCAGCTCAAATCTCCTTTGCTGATGACGTTTGTTGGTACAGATCGTACAGGCGGTCGGAGACCGCGTTCAGTATATGTCCTCGACACAAGAGTTCGTCTTCAGCTCGTTTGGTGCGGGCAGCCACCTGTTCAGGTATGTCATTATCAGATGCTTCAGGTAATGCTTGCAGATTTGGATCTAATATATTGTACATCTTCAGCACTGTCAAAAGAAATTTCAGCTTGTCTTGCCATCTCGTAAAATTGGTTTCATCGAACCAATCAGGACGTATCAAGTCCTGATTTATCAACTTAATGGATGAAACACTGTCGGCTTCCATAAAAAATAACGTTTTAAGATTGTTGGAAATTATACAGAATAAAATATTTTTGTAAAATATAGAAACCAAAAAATCAAGATGATCTGAACTAAAGACAGGCTGAAGCACGTCTGAAACGCTGTCCTTAAAGCGATATTTTCCTCTACTTAAGTGAATTGAGTATGCTGATAGGTTACAGGCAAACCGCTTCTAGGATATGACAAGCCTAGTGTGGGTTTGTGTTCAGAAAACATGAAGGCCCACCAAATGGAACTCTATTACACACTATCTGGCAGAATTACAATAAAGAAAAATCCCAAAAGAGAAAAAGAGAAGAGAATATGTGATTTAGACTACTCCACTAGTCAGTTCTTAAGCCACTAGTTTAGTTGAACCGTTCTAGACCATATCGTTGGTCTGTTCTTCAAGCAATGGCTCGGATTAACCTTATTATATTGCTGATATTTTGGTCTGTAGGAGAGGAGATGCTTTGATTCGTATTGGTATTGCTAGAATGTGGTAAGTTTGTTTGAAAACCCACCTAGGCCTTGTTTATATAAGCTGTGGTGGCTGGGGGTTACGGTCCAGGGAAATAAATCTCATGACCGTTTTCTAGCTGTTGGAGAAAACTAGCCATTTTCTGACTATTGTGCATGGGTCATTAAGCTGGTGCATGTTGACTGTTGTGAGACAGCAGCTAGCCGTTTTCTAGCTGTTGGGCTAGCTATGCAGTAGTTACAGTTGGACCCTGCATTAATGCACAACTATTACAGATCTACTCCAATAGCTCTTTTTCAGCCTCTATATATTCAGAGGGACTGTCATTTAGTCCTCTAGATTTTGTCCAGCCAGCTCAAGGTCGCGAAAGAGCGACCCGAAGTGCAAAGTACGCCACTAACGCCTCTACAGCCACACTGCCTCACATGCCCACGCCCGTGCCGGGTAGCACTAGAACACATAAGTTTCATTCTCTTTTGGACCATGTGGGTAAGTATTATAATACTCCACCATTCTTATATAAACTACTTTTTCTTCTCTTCTTTTTTCAACGTGGGACTATATATTCTCAAAACCCACAAAAAATATTTTTCAAACACTTTTTATATATTATATTATTTTTTATTTTAAAATATATATTTATAAAACCAATATTTTTTACAACAGTACATGCTCTGCGAATAAGACGAAACACAGGAGTTGCAATGACGTGGGTTTTTGGTCCTTGCTGTTTCACTTCATCTCAAGTGTGAATAGCATTATGAACTATTTGAATGGCATCTAAACATTACGATGGTCCTTGGTGACGTTTCAACTGTGGGCGTTGACCAAATTCAGGTATTTATTTATTTATTTTCATGTGTTAACATGAGCTGCAGATAGTAATTGATGGAGTGGATTTCTCACATATGTGACGGTGAGCCCAAGTGGGCCGCCTGAACAATGGCTCAAATCTCACACGCTTACCACATTCAACCATACAGGAGGCATGCATAGAGAGATACAGCTATAACTCAGCATTTTTGTCACGTTGGATTAAAAAAAATAATCATGGATGGTTAGGATTGCTCCGACCAAGGAAAATCTCTCAATTACCTCCCAATCAAAACTGGACGCGTTGGATCAGATCCCCCTCATAAAAAATTCATCGTAGATAAAGTTTGCCGCTGTATGGCAAGTAAATTTAAAGAGTCATGATCCAGTGCCCTAAAGAGCACTGTAAGTTATAATGCTCCTGGATGCATTAGAATATTTATATAGTCCAATAGATCAATCTAAACCGTTCATTAGGTTCATAAATACATTTTATATTTAAAATATACCAATCGAGCACTTCTAACATCTAATCTATGGCTTATAAAATGAACGGTCAGCATAAAATATCAGAAAATAGTCCCAGTAAATCATATGAACTGTCTATTTAGTAGGGATCATTATGGATTGCTTATGTTTGCAAAGAAATACTTCTATGAGATCGTCTTATCCACATGATGGAAAATGAATAGCTACAAAAAAGATAAGATCAAATTGCAGATGGATAGACCATCCAATTGGTGTGATTTCTCCGTGAAAGCAACAAAAATGCATCCTGCAAGTGATGGATGGTCCAGATCTATAGATTTGAGTGACTAAAAATGATGGTACAAGAACGAGGACGGTAACATGGATGGTCCAGATCTATAGATCTGAGTGACTAAAAATGATGGTACAAGAACGAGGACGGTAACATAGAATACCCAGGGATACAATCTGAAAATGCGACCTTCGTGGGTAGAGCCGACTTTTCCGCCCAAACAATATCCTTTGCATAACAGCTTTTCCGAAACAACCTAGAATTGGCCCAGCACGGCATTGTCAACGGTCAGAATTGCTGTGCTCTCCCTCATCTCTGTCCTCCCCGCCCTATATAGGTGAGTATTCATCTCTCTTTCTTCCAGAAACAGCAAACCTCTCTCTATCTCTCTCCATTTCACCATATCTGCGCTATTCCCTTTTGACTCTCCATTCCTCTCTCACACCATAACCATGAGCCCTTCACAATTCCACAAAGATTACCAAGCTCGACGTGAGATCAATGGCTCTCGGCCCATCCCTTTGAAAATCAATCAGGAGTCCCACCTCATACACAAACCACCATCATCATCTTCTTCTTCATCCACATCCTCGTCATGTCTCTCCATCGCTGCAGCTGTGACCAAGCAATCTCAAAACCAGCAACGCCAACCGGTAATAATCTACACCCACTCGCCTAAGATCATCCACACGCAGGCCAGCGACTTTATGGCTCTAGTGCAAAAGCTCACTGGCCTGTCTCGGTCCGAAGACCCAGCTCCACAGTCCCAGCCATCTGAGGGTGGTAATACTTCCTCTGATGGTTGCAGTGGCCCAAGGATCATCGGTCACGATGACGGGACATCATCTTCAGCCATTACAGATGAGAAATGTGGTGGAGGCGACGTGGGGGCCAGCTCAACGTCAGTATCATCTCTTTTCGCCATGCCCAATCTATCTGAAATACCTCTATTCACGCCAAATCCAACAGATTTCTTCTGTTCATCAAGGCCATTTTTCAGATACCCTGATTCTATTTTCTCTCCTCCGAACATGGGGAAGTCGATCTCACCACCGGTTTTGGAGGCAATGAAAGCATTCCCGGAGTATTGAAATTCAAATATTGTTGAAGGAAGAGAATTCTATAGGATTCGCCAGGCTGCATAGATTTTCATGTTTATAGATGGTTTTTATTCTTTTTTATTCTTTTTTTTTTCTTTTAATATATTTTGTGTGATAATTTATGCTCGGGTACTGAATTTTGAGCATGAAATGTGGATTAATATAAATTTAATTTATTTTATGGGCTGACCCAAATGACATATTACTCTTTCTTGTGATTGAAATTGGCTTTGTTTATTAGTTAAATTGGTACCGATTCATTTTTTTTTCTTTTATTTTGAGACATAAATGGATCTATTTTTGGAGGCGACCCTGGTGTATCAGGTAAAGACGGGTGTTCATCGTTCAGTATGTGACACAAGCAAGGTGGACCCGCTGACTTTAGATGGCCCATTGGTGGGTCATATACTTGGATGGTACGCCTTTGAAAGTCACCCAAAAGGAACAATTCTAGACATCCTTTCCCTGTTCAGTGTTAACCATTGTTCAGTACTTATATGAACGGTTATGATCCAGGTTTTGATCCAGTGCTCGCTTGAGAGAGACCAGCAATGCTTAGTATTGATTCAGGTAACTCCTAATCCTTTCTTGCCAACTATGGAAGCGTAGGTACCAGAACATTCCATCCATCTCCATCACCGATAAACCAGATAATTTTCTCATGCATAATGGAAAGCTGATAGTTGCATTTAAAAGGATTTTCCCACCAATGTGATGTTTATACAATTTATTATTGATTGAATGGCTGAGTATGTGAACAATCCAGATCACGACCCACCAAGGATTCACCAATCCCAATAGCTCCTTTCATTCCTTTGCCAGATATGCGCTTTGAATTAGATCCTTTTTTTTTTCCTTATGCTGTCGATGATCAACACCGGTTATGATGCTATCGGATGCAGTGGTAGCTAACTCAGAGATGAAGATGTGCTCAGGGCAACAACATCACCAATGGCCAAACATTCTCCCAATCAAGCAATCAAACTAGTCGTATCAGCTCGACTGAGGTCTCCCTTTTGATTAAACGCTGCGAATATTTTGAAACAGCCCTCAGATATTGCAAATTAGATAGCAGACCGTTGTTATCAAAGGAAATTATAATTTACAGCCCAACTAAAGAATTCATGGGCCGGCATGCTGGGGAGTTTGGTGACCGTGTTACTTCACACGCCGCAACCACTACTTTGACTTCTTTATTGCCGTTCACCTAACTTTTTTTTTTATATGCTAAAGCAGGTTTTTGACTTTCCCGCTTGAATTAGAGCTTCAAGTGACGGGTTGAGAAGAAAATCATGGTACACCACTGTACATGTATTTCATGTATCACATATATCATAACTAGAGCAATAGCAGTTCACTTTTTGGTGCGTTAAGAAGCCAATAAATAAAATAAAAAGAATATTTAGAAATGTGCCACTTTGAGAGAGTAATGTCCTTCCAGTTAATTATGTAGTTTCTTCTCTATTAGCATTTTAAGTACATTTCTGTCTAGGTGTGGACTGTTATTCTGCCGTTAGGCTGGCCTGTCTCATGGCCTGTTGAGTTAATGCAGCAGGGGATTGTTGTCTTGCGTCGTCAGATATCAATGGATCGGCAGGGTTGTGGCTCTTTGCTCTCTGTTTTCTAGCCAATGGCTTCCTCTACTGTTTCAGGTGGCTTGGTTGGCTGAGGATGCATTCTCTGTTGTCTTTCAATTTCTATTTGTAAAAAGATTCTATACGCGAGTGGAGGGCCGGTCATTTTGTGGTGCCCACTCTTTTTTGTACAACCTCATTTTCTTATCAATGCAATCCAGGTGGTGTGCTCCCACCTTTTTTTTTTATTATTTTATTATTATTTTTTTTTTTAAATGGACTGTTGCCACGATTTCATTAATCACCGAAAATTTACAGCCCTTCGGGTGGGCCCCAACAAAAAGCAGAAGGGCCTCACCATAATGTAATTCGTAACTGAGCTAAATACATTGACCAGGACAAAGAAAAGGAATAGAAGCGGCCTGAAGCTGAAAGGAGTCTGAGCCTAAGTCCCCCTCCTCACTGAACCTAAAGACAATCTGTCTAAGAAGAGCAGTCCCCGGACTGTCGGTAGGAGGTCGGCGTGGAGTAAAACCAAAGTCATCCTTTGACCTTCCCTCCCCAACTTGGGGAGGGCATCCGCTGGCCCGTTTCCTTCTCTAAAAGTATGAACAAATTTTATATTTCTAGACTTGGAGAGGTGGTTTATTCTGTCTATCCAACATTTCCATTTCCAACCAGGGACAGCGCGACCCAAGAGGAAGTTGATGACGAGGAGCGAATCAAATTCAACAAGAATATTGGGGTACCCCAACAAAAGGCAATGTTGAAGACCATCGTGATTCGCCAGAAGTTCCGCTCGAGTATCGGAGTCAACGCCATAGCCCGAGTGAAAAGCAAAAAGGAACTCACTCCTCTCACCCCTGCAAACACCTCCTCCCCCAGCTGCACCTAAATTACCCCTAGCAGAACCAAACTTGACCCAACCAGGTGGGGGCTTCCTCCAAATCACCACAGGGGAAGAACATCTTGGCTGGTCCGACACGATAATTCCCATAGCCCCAAGCACCCTACTCGATGAATCAAATCGGGACCGAGGGACACCCCATCTGTTGACGATACAGTGAATCCAACTATAGATGCAAGAGATGATGATCCCTTTCGTCATAGGCACCTCTTCATAACACGCCAAATTTCTGCTCTTCCAAAGCTCTCATAAGATGAAACAGGGAATAATCTTCTTGAAAGGGGCTGACGGACCGTTCCCTGATCGAGAATCCCACCAATGGGCTAAACTGGCCCGAACAGAAGAAGAATGGGGCATATGAACGTCGAAAAGGGAAGCAAAGTGGGACCATATGACACGCGCCATCCCGCTCTGAAGGAAAAGATGGGGAATGGTCTTTATCTGCGGCCTGTGGCCCTGGCTACTGTCAATGTTACAGCAGCAGCAAATGGAAGCAAGGTGGACACCACGAGCTTGCACTCTCGCATCTACCGGAAGAGCACGCAAGATGATTCTCCACACCAGCACTGACACCTTTGGGGGGACCTTGACATTCTAGATTTTGGGACCCCAGAACGTGGTGGGCCTGCTCCTCCTGATAACATCCCACGCTGATGCAACAGAGAAGGCTCCTGTGGGGTTTCTGGGCCAACTAGGAAGATCAGGGCCATCCGAAAGACAAGCCCCTGCATGGAAGATGAAGTTTAAATTCTGCTGAGACAGAACCGTGAGGGCCGCCGAAGGCGGGAAGGGGCCAGAGTTGCCCACAAAATCCTTAATTCTGAGGTTTCTGAGAGGGAGTTCGATGATGGAGGCAACCCTATTTTCCAAAGGACCTAAACCAGTCCAATTAGTTGTCCAGAAGCGGGTTCTTTTTCACAAAGGAGAGAAGATGGATATCGGTTGAGAAATACTATCTGTCCGAAAGTCTCGGGCGTATTTTGATTGAACAAAACGACACCACAGCCCTTTGTGTGAACTAAACTTTGTAGACCATGCCATCTTTAGGCGGAACGCCAACATCACATCAAACAGACTTCTGATTCCAAGGCCCCCTTCCGACTTCGGGTCTAAAATGTGTTGCCAAGATTTCCAGTGCAACTTTTTCCTGCCGTCAGCCCAACCCCATAGAAAATCTGAAAATCTTTTCTCCAGCAATTTTAAAACACCTGACGGGATATGCGTAGCAACCAAAGAGTGAACCGAGATACTTGACAGGACATGTTTAACCAACATGACTCTACCAGCCATCGATAGCCACCTGGCTTTCCAACCTTTGATGCGACCGTCCACTCAATCAACCAGATTCTGGAAATCACTATTTTTCCTTCTACCTACTGATATTGGGACCCCCAAATAGCTGATGCTATTAGCTGAATTTGGGATCCACAGTTCCCTTTGTATAGTAGCAATTCTGGCAGAGATCATGGTTTTTGCACAAAGGAAGACACTCTTATGGAGGTTGATTTGTTGACCAGAGACCCGCTAATACATTTCAAGAAAACCCTTTGCCGCTCGAATGGAACGAAGACCTCCGTTAATGAAGAGAAGAGTGTCATCAGCGAAAAGGAGGTTAGACACTACCACATTATCCCTTCGGCCTTTGAAAGGAAGACAGGACCCGGAAGCCACTAGCTTGTTAAAACCTCGACTGAGCACCTCAGAGGCTAAGATGAATAAACTGGGGGAGAGCGGGTCGCCCTGGCGGAGACCTCGAGTGGACTTAAAGAAGTCGCCCGATTCACCGTTTATGAGAACCAAGAACTAACAGTTGCTCCAGCAGCGTTCCACCAGCCTGATCCTGTCATGGGAGAATCTGAAGTGGTGAAGCACACTTTTGAGGAAAATCTAATCAACTTTGTCATAAGCTTTTTCCATATCCAATTTAATGATGATATTCCCACCTCTGACTTTTCGATTAGGTTCTCTAAGCAGCTCCTGGAAGGGCAATATTTTCTGAGATGGAGCGTCCCTTCACGAAAGCACCTTGCCCTAGGGAGATGAGGAAGGGAAGCAGTTCACTCAATTTGCTCGCGATAACCTTGGAAAAGATCTTATAAACCACATTATAGAGACTAATAGGTCTAAAGTCGGAGAATTTTTTAGGATCTACCTTTTTGGGGATAAGGGCAATCAGAGAAGAAGTGAAGGCCCTAGGGAGATACCCTCCTTCGAACAAATAAATGGCTGCCTTGAGAAGGTCCTGCCCCACAATGTCCCAGCACCCGGCGAAGAAAGAAGTGAAAAAATCATCCGGACCTGCCACCCCATCTCAAGGGATGGAAAGAATAGCATAATGCACTTCTTGAATCGTAAGCTTGGCCATGAGGCCAGCGTTATCCTCTGCTGACACCAAAGAGGGAATGGAGGAGAGAAGATCAGCCCCCTGGTCCACCTCTCCAGCAGAAAAAAGGCGGTGGAAGTATTTGGCTACCTCAATTTTGATGTCCTCTTGCAACTCCACAATCCGTCCAGAGTCTAGATGGATTGCAGAGATAGCGGCTCTCTTGGCCCTTTTAGTTGCTGACGCATGGAAGAAAGCAGTGTTCCTATCTCCCTCCTGAAGCCAGTTATTACAGGCTTTCTATTTTCAAAAAGTTTCCTCCATCCGCTCCAAGCTGAGGTCCTCGCATCATGGAGTTGACGCAGGAGGGGGGCAGACTCTGAAACCGGCTCCTCATTTTGCTGAAATTGCTCCTCCAAGATGGATAGCCTCTGCTCAACTTCTTTGACTGCCGTGAAAATGTTCCTGAATTCAGCTCGGTTCCAGCACTTCAGATGGGATTTAACAGCCTTCAGTTTGGAGAGAATGTTGATCATAGGATGGAAAGTTTCAGTGGATGACCAGGCTTCCTTAACTTTTGGCAAGAAAGGGTCATGGAGGAGCCACATCCGCTGGAAATGGAATGGTTTGTGGCTAGAAAACTATTGCCTGGGGAAAACAATTAACAGCGGAGCATGATCGAAATTATACCGAGGGAGGTGGCGTACCTGAAGAAGGGGAAGGAGATGCTCTAAGCCGCATTGATCAGCACACGGTCTAATCTTGCCCACACTTGAGCCATGCCTGCCTAGTCAATAGACCAGGTGAATTTACTGCCCCGGAAACTAGCATCCAGAAGAGCAGCGTTGTCAATGGCCTCCACAAAATCGCGGGAACTCCCGCTATCAAACCTCCTTTTGCCATGCCTTTCCAAAGAGCTGATGACGGCATTGAAATCACCACCCACTGCCCATGGGCCCTAAATGGAGCAGGAGAGATTGGACATCTCATCCCAGAGGCTTCTGCGTTGGACCCTGGAACAACTCACATAGACCACCGACAGAGTAATTTGGTTACTAAATTGCTGCAGCTTCAGCGTTAAGGTGATCATATGGTTTGATCTGGCGACAACAGAGATAAGAGACTAGAATTTGGAGAATATCCAAATCTTGCCACCCACATCCGCATTAGAGTATGAATAATGGAACCCAAGGCGGAGACCAATTGCTATGCGTCTGGAGTCCCTAATCATAGGCTCTAAGATCGCCACTACCAAGGATTGTGGGTCTTGATAAGCCTCTGTAAAGTCCTGATAGTTGGCGTGTTGCCAATTCCGCAAGCGTTCCACAATAGTATGTTATCCGTCATTGTATTCCTTATTTTTCTCGATCCTCCTTTGTAAACGCCTCAGTCTGGATAACCAGACGTCCCTTGAGACTGCATTTAGGGGATTTTTAGGGGCCCTTTTGCCTCCTCTTTTCTGAGTCTACTACAGCTGATTTGGTGAAGATTGGCTGCAAGGGATGGGGAACACATGGTTTACTGTCGGTTCTTCTGATCAGTCCAATAACTGATTGAGATTATGTTGCTCCAAGGGTGAACGCGGACTAGTCAGATGATCAGTCTGTGAGCCTTGTTTCGCTGAGATGTTATCCCAGGCGTCCCCTGATGGAGAGAAGTAAGGGGAGAGATCGACGACAAGCCCTCTATTATCTGGGGTTCCAACAATTCTCCCATGACAAGGAGTCTGCGGAGTAGAAGGTGGGGGAGAGTCATCGGATCTGTAGGAAGAAGTATATGACTATAAGTCAGGATCCTTGTCCAAATTCGAGGTTGTTAATGGATAAGGGCCTGTTGACCGAGCCCTGTTGTAAACCCTGGTAATCTTCTTTTGAACATATACCAATGATTTACTACGCCTTTGAGTAGCATCAGCCTCCTTGCACTGAAATCTGGTTGCAAGCAGTTCCATGAAGCAAGTTCGATCTTTATCTGGATCAACCTCTTTGACAGTTTGGTATCCAAGCAACAATTGATGAGGCTCTGGGTTCTGAGGAACTTGTAGGGAGAGCATGCCTTTGCCATGGTTGATGTCCACCCCGGGCCGAACCTCAATCGGTTGGATCTCTTCCACGACAGTTAGAGCCTGTCTGAGAGGCTGGACTTCATCATTAGGATTTACCAAAGTTTCCTCTGTCGATTCTGGGGCAAGATCATGAGTAATCTGCTGGTCACTACCCTCATTGAGAATAGGCACAATCTCCTCTGCGATTGGTGTCACTTGTGCATATCCACAGACAGGTAATGAGCCTTATATTGGAACCACAGAATCCGTTTCCAGGGGACCAGGCTGCCGGCTCCCAGCGTCTTTCTTATGGGATTTGAAATGGTCTTCCACCCACACCTTAGTACTGCAGTAGTACCTAGAAGTAAGAGGAGCTGAATCAGTTTCCATATCTCTGCTTGCATCTACCTTCTCTATTTCCAACATGGCATAGATTGGGTATTGCCTCCCTTCAACAACCAATCTCAGGACTCTGTGCAGATCGACACCCAGGTGGAGCTGAACTTTAATTCGAGCGAACACCTGAAATAAACCGAACCTACTGATAGAATCTATCATTAGAACTTTACCAAAGTAGTTTCCCAGGTCCAGTAGGACAGATTCGAACCAAGCATGTGCCGGGATCCCAAAGAGTCGTAACCATGTTCCCCCATCTTCTCCTATTGCCGGGGGTGTCCAAGGGGAAATTTCGACCAGACCCATCCTCTTTTGGAGATGCGCATCGGCCAAGAACTGTTCCAAGTCATCAGCAGATTTCAGTCTAATTAGGAACGAAAATGGGGGCAGATGTACCACATCGACACTAGAGGAAATGGATCTAGACTCGTTGATCGATCGGATTAGGTGGAGGATGGAGATAAACGTGGAAGTCCGCCCAATCAAGCCTAGCTTCAGCTCCTGCTTTTTTCTCCTAACCGCCGCTGGGTCTACAATGGTGGTGAAATCATCTTATTGGTGCACCCGACTATCGTGACCCTTTCTTGAGGTATGATGCTTCCCCTGATTGTTCACCTCCGGTACTACGTTGGTTACTAAGGCTGCATAGGATTTCATTGTTAATCTGGGATGCAGATTTGGGGTTTTTTAAATGGTTGGGGGATTATACGGTCTTGGCGTGGGGGTGGGGGGGTTGAGATGTTGAGCTGGGATGTAGATTTGGGGTTTTAGAAAGGGGTGGTGGATTAATCGGTCTTGCCCTGGGGGGGCTTTTGAGATCTAGGGTTGGCCCACTCCATCTTCGCTCGCCTACCATCAATCCGCCTACCTCCCAAGATATCCTTAGCATTTTTTGCATCCTGTTCGTAGAGAAATCGCACAAATGCGAATCCCCTGGGGAGATTGGTTGATGCCTGAAGTGGGATGTAGATGTCCTTAATTCTTCCATACCTACCAAAGATTTGATAGAGGTCCTGGTGCGAGTAGTCGTACGGTAGGTTTCCAACAAATAAGCTGAAATCGTGGTGGAATGGAAGACGCGTTCTAGGGAGGGCTCCTCTAGTAGAGGAAAGGTGGGCAGCCGATCTGCTTCAGTGACGAAGGACGTCCCGCCCCGTCGGACGGGACAATGGAGCCCAAGCGGCGCTAGGACATAGATGGGGAAGGATTAGGGTTTAGATGGGGAAATTTGGGGAAGAAATTTTTTAGTCTTCTCAAGAATCAAATCAAGCTGAAAATCATCAGTTTAAGGGCGTGTTTGGGGTGTCTTCTTGTTCCTTTTTTTTTTAAAGGAAAGGTGGTGTGCTCCCACCTTTCCTTTTTTAAAGAAAAGTATTAGTTATAATTACTAAGGCTTAACTGAACCAAATAGGACCCTGAATCCATAAGTAGTTCAACTAAAAATTTCTATGATCTACTTCAAATCCCTAAAATATATTTGTAACAAATGTTATTGATCATGGGACGTGACCTACTTAAAGTGAACTTTTTGTGGTGCTCGACTTGAAATTTTTTTAAATCTTTTTGTTGATTAATAAAGTTAGAGGTGGTGTACTTCCACCTTTCTCCGCACACACACACACACACACACACACATAGAGAGAGAGAGAGAGAGTGAGAGTGATTCGGTTGCCCAAAATCTGCTTCCCTACTTCATCTGCTGGGAAATATGGAAGGTCAGAAATGTAGCGGTGTTTAATGGTGTTCGGCCATCCCTCTCCAAGCTCATCACCCGAGTAAACTGGTGGACAGGGATTACTCGAGACCATGTTAGAGTTGCGAACACATGGAATCTGTTCTCTGGGGCGCAGGCCCCTCCGTCGATGCAGCACGCTGCAGCAGCCAGTGCCACACCCTCTGCTGCCTCTGGTTTACACCAACCATCCAGCAGGACTGATCGTTCGGCTCCCTCCAAGGCTTATGCAAAGGTGGTGAGATGGAAATGGCCTCGGGCCGGTTGGTTGAATATCAGTGTTGATGGGTCGGCCTTGGGGAACCCAGGCATGTCTGGGGGATGGGGTATTTGTCAAGGAGAAAACGGGGAGTTTCATTCCCTTTGCTTTTGCTGCTGGTTACAGCCCAGGTTCAAACATCCACGCTGAGCTCTGGGCTATTCATGATGGTCTATATTTATGTCTGAGCAAAGGGATGAGAAAGGTGATTATGGAATCGGACTCCCGGCTAATAATAAACTTCATTCTGGGTGCAGCGATCCCGGGTTGGAAGTGGAGAGCTTGGTTTTCTAGGATTCGGTTTCTCATGTCGTAAGCTCAAGTGGAGGTCGCCCACATTTTCAGAGAAGGAAATGCACCAGTGGATGCTATGGCACGTATGGGTAGCGGGAGCCAAGCCTACACGTTCTTTGTAAATACGAAAGCCCTTCCCTCCCAGACGAGGGGCCTTATCTTCCTTGACGAAGTGGGCCTAGGTGCGATCAGAGCTAGCTAGTTGTTGGCCCAGTTGGGGGCGGCTTGGTGATGCGTTCTGTCTACTAGTGTAATGCTAGCTTTTGTCTTCTTTCCCCTTGTTTTCCCCTTCTGCTCCTGCATAGAGTATCCTTGTATAGGATATGATACGAGGGTCAGCTTCTCTTTTTGTTGCTGCTGGCCCTGCCCGAAGTTGGCCTGTTCTATGTAAATCTTGGATTTTCAATGGAAAGCTTCTTTTTGTAAAAAAAAAAAAAAAAGAAAAGAAAAGAAAAGAAGAGAGAGAGAGAGAGAGAGAGAGAGAGAGAGGAATGCTCAATGCTCACCTGTGCAACTCACGTGGGTACTCATGAGCACATTGTACACTTGTAATGGGCTCGGAATCCGAACAGTCCACATGATGCAGCGCCCCTGGAAACTCTATGGGCTCAATTTCCACCTTGATCCAAAACTATAGTTGGTCATAGCAAAGAGAAATCCAAATCAAGGGAAGAAATTGTTTTCTTTTGCCATGGCCCACCAGAGTTTTGTATCAGTCTGAAAGTTGGGCTTGTGAGATTTTAAGGGATGCCACATCACATTGACCGTTCAGACTTTGTGCCTAGCACACATGTGCAAAGGTGCTCATGAGTGCTCACGTAAAAAAGTGCACTGGTGAGCATTCCTTTCTCTATACAGAGAGAGAGAGAGAGAGAGAGAGAGAGAGAGAGAGATATGCTCACCTCCTTCTTACGTGCGCACCTATGTGCACTTTGCACACATGTCATCAGGAAATAATCTAAACGGTCCACGTGATGCGGCACCCCTTTAAACCTCACAAGCCCAACTTTCAGCCCGATACAAAACTCAGGTGGGCCATGGAAAAGAAAATCGTTTCCTCCCTTGATTTGCATTTCTCGTTACAGTGGCCCACTAGAGTTTTGTATTGGGTTGAAAGTTGGGCCTATAGGATTTCAAGGGGTTCTGCATCAAGTGGACCATTTAGATTCATAGGTGCGCATAGGTGCTCACGTGTGTGTGTGTGTGTGTGTGATCATGGGTGTGACCCACTCAAAGTGAACTTGTTAATTCAGCTAAAAAAATGACTGACATTTTTTGTTCTTCTGTGTGATTCAAAAGGTGACATAAATAACTTAAGAAAAACTGAGCATATTTTCAGGAATGTGACATAGAAGGTTTATAAGGTTTCTAATGAAAATTAACTTGAAAATGTTCTTGTGTACCTACTAGGCACTAGTGAAGCTCATGATTCAATGACCCAAATCATTTATATGATTAGCACCACCTCTAGGCCAGATGGTTTCTCGGGGATGTCTATAAAGCCGCTTGTGAATTCCTGCTATTATTAAAATAAAATAAAGTGTTGTTCTCTTCTAAAGTTGGTCAGATCTAGGAAGGTTAGCATCTTGGTTCATTGCCTGCTATTATTTCAAGGATTTTCTAGATAGACGATAGGCAAAGGGGATGTAAATGTTTGGAACCAAAGTTGGTCAGATCTTGGAAGTTTATCAGAAATTAAAAGCATTCAAATTCCAGGAAACCTCAAGCACATGGAGATAGCCGACTTATGGTCTAAAGGTGGGGGGCTGAAACTTGTCAATTCTGGAAGGTATTTTCCCAAATGAAATACTGCTTCAGATAAAGGAGAGTGGCGTCTCATCGTCTAATAGAGCAGATGGACTGGTTTGGATGACATCTCCCTCAAGCACTTTATATATATATATATATATATATATATATAAGGCTAGGAATACTATTCGAACCATGCAGAATAAGAAGATGTGAGCCCCCTGGGTCTAGAACAGGTACCTTCCCCCTCAAATTTCTGTTTGCATGAGGAAAGTATTGAACAGTGCACTCCCAGTTGATTCTGTCATCTAAAAGGTTGGGATTCATATGGCATCTAGATGCGTTTGTTGTGTAAGTGCTAGTTCATCATAGTTAAGCCACTCTGGGTAAAGGGTGCTCGTCTATCCTTTGGGAGACATCTTTCAGTGCTGCTATCCATTTAGAGTTATATAAAGCTTGTCTTCTTCAACTTGAGCCTCCTTCCCAGGTCATGGAGAGACTAATCCGGGGTCCCTTGAATGTTGTTGTCCATAGAGTTCTTGAATCAAGGGGCTATCATGTTAATAGTAATTTGGTGTCTCACCAGGTGGAGTATATATATGAACTGGAGCCGATAATATCAATGGAGGAGATGTGGATGCAAACTTGAGAAGACAATATCAATGGAGGGGATGCTGATGTAAGGATGGACGTGATGAGGTCGATCACCGTCTTCCTCAAGGATAACTACTCCGAATCTATGGAGCTTCTCTGGACTCCTCACAAAGATTCCTCGAATCCATGAGGAGAAATAGAAAATAAAAATAAATTCTAATAAATTCAAAAATAGTTTGATTGATGATAAATAATAATAATAATAATTTTTTTTTTTTTTAAAACGAAATTACAACCCTTTAAATAGTCATCTTAAACCTAGGAAGAAGTTTCAAAATCAAAATCCAACTCAAACTCCCTAAAAATGTGACTTTATTATATTTATATATATATATATATATATATATATATATATATATATATATATATATATATATATATTTATTTATTTATTTATTTTAATGAGATTTTCATTCACAAAAAGCTATACAAAGCACTGCACAAACAAGCACCAAGAAGCTTGACCCCTCACTACAAAAAGGACGAGAGGGGTAAACGGCAAAAGACGCGAGCAACCATCAATCTACTATTGTAGATAGCAAAAGACGCGAGCGACCATCAATCTACTATTGTAAACAGCAAAAGACACGAGCGACCCTAAAAATGTGACTTACTATAAATAATAAACTTACTATTGTAGACGGTCATGATTTCTACTAGACTTCATGGTTTCTAGCCAAAAATAGTAAGTGTTTAATTTGGCCTAACCACATTATTCTCCTAATTTTTCTAAACCCTTTTCATGTTGGGGACGACTCCTAAAGCTCAAAGTATCAAGAGTTATGTTGGAATTAAAAATTACTATAAATAGTAAAAACAAAATTAAAAATGACTCTTTCGATCGTTGATCTGATGGAATCTGGCAAATTCGGCATGGGTAACCTAGAATCACTAGCTTGGTTGCTTAAAGTAGCTTCTCTTACCCCAAAATCATATATGATGCGTCGAATAACTCATTCTAGTTTGCGAGATATGCTTGTTTTAGGGTTCTGACGGTCCTAATCACTTCTGCCTCCATCTTGGACATGAAAGTGTCTGCAAACCACTCTACATTAGATGTGGAAACTATACATCACCTCTTTTGTAGGGGAAGGTTCGCAACTATTGGCACTATTTCAACATCATTTTTTTATGTTAGATTCATAGAAAATCAGACAATCTCCTAAAGATTCCAACAATGGCGTGACTTGGCACAACACTTATCTAAGTTTAAATGCCTAAGAGGTATTCTTATAAGCTAATAGTATGGGAATTATGGTTATGAAGATAATGGTAGGATATTTTATGGAGAGAAAATAATGCATTGGGAAGTCATCAGGAGCGTGAACAAATGACACTACAAGAAAACTGGTCTTTACCGGCGGTCAAAACCGCCGGCAAAGACCCAGAAAACCGCGGGCAAATCTTTTGCCCGCGGTTAGCTAACAGCCGATAAAGCCTCGGTCGGTAAAGGCTTTACTGGAGGTCAGGACCTTTACTGACAATTGTATTGGACACCGCTAAATCGACAGTTCTGCTACACTGCCAGAAAATTGGCCAAAAGCTACGGATAAAATCCGTAGCTAAAGATGACTAGCCCCACAGTGCAACCGTAGCCACAGAGCAAATCTTTCTCATTAAAAAAGAAAGAAAGTGAAATTGAAGACAAAAGTCTAGCATAAATGTACAAGAAACACAGATTGCAAGACAAAAATAATGGATTCACTTACCGAAGGAGTAAAGCCATTAAATGGACTTTTCCCTGCTTTTGAATCTGCTAATAAATTCCTAGCATTTCGAATATATGATGCCAAACCACCTGGATAGATTGAATTAAGTCGAGTTACCTATAGAAAAGAGCTACTTGACATCAATAAGCAGATATGTGATGGTATTAACAATCTTGCTGACAGGTACAAGGCAATGTAGGTTTCCAGAAACCCATCAAAATCAGTTTGGTCTTCTACCAGAAATTTGTGGTCAACAAGGCTTCCAAAGATCAATTTCAAAATAATCATAATAATAACAAAAATAAATGTTTGAGTGAGGAAAATGGAAGGTTAAAAGTTGAAATCAATGTTAAACTTTTGCTGCTTAGACTTGAAAATCAACAGAGACCATTCAATATTTCCAGGATACAGCAGCTGAGTTGTAAAAATATACTGAGAATGCACAGAATACAAGGTTCTAAAAGGCAATTATATGAGTGAAGCACTCAGCTGCTGCAAGGGAATGGAAACGAACCTGTTATTTGGGAGATTCTGCAAGGGAAGCACTCAGCCTAACCAGTCAGTTCTAACCTACAAAACAAATCTTAGCCATTAGCCACTGTTCCAGGTTTTTTTATCATCCCAAATCCTAGGATTTTCCATCTCAGCTCTCTCTCTCTCTCTCTCTCTCTCTCTCTCTCTCTCTCATACCCATCTCAAAGCATTTCAGAAAGCCAAACAGAACATGTGAATGAAAAACAAACCTAACAAAACCTTGTTCAGTGCAACCTCCTTGCTTCCCTTTCAGACTCAACCAGGGTAAGGATGTCGCCTTCCCTGACAGGACCCTTCACATTCCTCATGATGAGTCAATTCTGGTCATCCAGGAACTTGACCCTGACCTGGCTTGGTGCTGCAGCCACATACAATAGATGCACATGGCACAATATTAAGATGTTTAAACAAGAATACAAAAATGCTATTTGTCCATTTGTTCAAAAAACAAAAGAATGGAATCAGTACACCATGAGATTCCAATCGAAAGCCTCAAATCAACTCGACTAGATTAATTTTAGTAGGACAGACACAAGTAGAAACTGAGATAAGCTACTTGATGCATAATTATCTTAAGTTACCTAAGATCCAAATGTTACCTTATTGCCTTCAACCCCTCGTGAACTAAGTTCAAGTTCACGAGTGGGACAAAATTTAGTTAGCCCATAAGCCAATCTTAACTATGCCAGCAAACACACCTCATTTTGTTGCCACTATAAAAATTTGTTCCATAGAACTGTTCCAACCTGATAAGATCTTAATTTATGATCTTTCGAGATGTATTTGAAACCATAATAGTGCTAAACTTTGTTAGGCTAAAAACTGAAAATATCTTATTTTTGTAAAGATAGTAGTTGCTATGTGTATATATATCTGGCAAATCTCTTTAGCTTTATTTGAATATCAGCAGCGTTCATAGGAAGGGACCATAACAACCAAGTCACTATCTGGCAAATCCCACTTGCTTCCGGTCAAGGCATGAGGACACAACAATAACATGATTTCAAGTAACCATGACCTGGATGTATTTATCAGTGGGACTGCATGGGAATAGTAATTCAGTCATGATGGTCTGAATACTTGCATGAGTTTGCAAATCAATCGAGGATGAAGGGAAGGATTTTTTTTTTTCAAAATGGAATCAATTGATGACAGATCTTCTTCATGTCATCTAAATTACAATCCCATGCTCAATGGGATATTTCAAAGTGAGAATAACTCTCTTGGATTGCGTCTCATCACCAACACAAGCATCTTTCTGTCCCATCCCAACTATAACACCTGTATGACGAGACCAACCAATGATGCTTGCGAGTTATAGAGCTGATTTAAAGAACATAAAAAATATTACACTAAAAAAAAATGCGTAGCTACCAATAGGAATAGATATAGGAAAGTTGTACTCACTGAGAATTTCATGTCAATGAACCGTCTCAAAATTCAAGTAACTTCTAATAATTTTCTTACCAGATGTTTGAACTTTAAGGGGCTGCCAGTATGTATTTTCTTCATGATAAATTATGACATATGCTGCCTTTGAGAATTTTAGAAAATATCATGTGCTGCCTTTGAGAATTATAACATAACATAAAAATAAAAGGATTATCAAACAAACTGATTTTTTTTTTTTTGTCATAGCGCAGAGTATAAGTGAAAACTACTAAGAATTTCACATAGTTCTTTTGCAGTACAAGTTTCCTGTACTTGTCCAACCTGAATCTTCCTTTGTATGTTTATTAAATCTTCGAGGCTAGAGTATATGTTTGAGTTTTCATAATTTTCCATTTCTAGCAGTAGCTAATCCTAACAGGTTCTATAAATCTATAATGCTTAAATAAAGGAAGATATATCAAATGGAGTGTGGTTTTCATATGCATCAAGTATGGATAGATTTCTTTAAGCTGTTTGGCTCATGCTGCAGTATAAACAGAAAATAAAGAACAAAGGGAAAAACTCACGAGTTGTCCATAAATGCAAATAAAATAAAAATAAAAAATAACATGTGATTTCTTATGTTTGAGTAAAAAATAGAAGCTTTCAAACATTTCCACTGAAAAAATTATCATGGATTTTACAAACGAATTCAGCGCTCACAGCCTCATACAGATTTCGAATGAATGGTAAATGAATTTATATCAGTTCTTGAACATGTGATTGTGAGAGAAATTCAAAGGTAGAGAAAGCAAAAAAGGGAAACACATCTCCTGCAAATATGAACCAGAAACAAGTTCCTTCATTTCCACGCAATTTTCCATAAGGTTCTCCCATGTCTTGCTTATTGTTTCTCCTCCCACCAAACCAGATGTCTCAGTTTCTACAGCACACATTCGTCTCTCACCACAACTAACAACACCGGTGAATCATATCTTAGCAAAGCCTCATAAGAAATACAATCTCAGAAGGATGCAAGCAAAGAAATCGTTTTTTTACAACAAACAAAAACATAACTCAGAAGCACACAAGCCTCATAAAAAAAAAAAAAAACTCAATGTCAGAAGCATGCAAGCAAAGAAATCGTTTTTGCAACAAACAACAACATACCTCCTTAAGTTGTAAGAGCAGGTCTCATGTGTGACGAATGCACTCACGACCCTCAAACCACAAATCTCCAGCCTATTAAAATCAGAACAATTAAAATTAGAGCCAAACACATCCAACGTTTGTGTACTTAGACCATGAATCATGCACAAGAGAATGAGATTAATGAAGGTGATAGTAATTGAATGAACAAATTATAACTAAATTGCCAACTTAATAACTTAAATGTTGAAATTTTGATAAAATTATAATAAAGGATATAAAGCATGATCTGTATTTGGAATAATGTAAGAACACAAAGTCTTCTTATAAGATTAGTTTGCCACAATTTAACTATAAAAACGTGGCAAAGGCGCAGGAATAATTTTAAACAGCATGTCTAAGAATTAAAATAAAAATAAATAAATAAATAAACCATAGGAATTGTGACAGCCTTGATTTACATCAACAACTTATAACTTCTACTCAAAAAATAAAGTTCACTAACTTGGAAAACAAAATAAATTGAATCAAGCAACAAGCACAAACACAAGTAAATATGACTAACCATCCAAGTCCAACTAATCCAAGTATCCAGCATGCACCTATACTACCCATGAGTATGTATATCAAAGCCAAAACAGGTGGAGTAGCATAGACCAGCATCCAAAACATTGCAATGTTGTGTACTTTGATTTGCATTGTGGACCTGACTTTTGTTTTTTCCTCATCTGATGAACGTCCTAGATCCCATACTAATGTGTCAAATTGGCACATGTGTCCTGTTATGCCATTTTCTCTCCATCAATCCATGAAATCTGTAACCATGGTGAAAAACAGATGAAATGGAAACCATTACGCACTTAAACATGGGAGGAAAAAAGCCCAACAGAACCATATATGCTGGCACATGGCAATTTCAGGAGCAGAGAAAGATAAATTATGATTTTGGGATTTTTACAATTTTTTATGATTTTCATATGCCCAGTCCCTCATTTTTTGAATGTTAAGGAAAGTGATTACAATTTAGTCATTTCCACTTTCTTACATTAGTGGTGAAACAGAGTAAGCAAGCTGTTGTAGTACCCATCTACAATCAATAGCCCAACCTGTTCAAAATTCAAAAATTCAAAAAAAAATAAAAAATCAATACCCATCTTTCCAAATTCTTTGAAGGACAAACAAATATAAGAACATATTAAAAAATGGGACCTTATGCCTTTAGAAATTAGTTAAACATTTCGATTTAACATCCACAAGCTGCTTCATTTGAATTGTCCCAAATAGACTAGTTTTTATTCTGAGAGTTCCTCAGATTGGCTATGATAGATTGAAGTTGAACACATAAAATAAAATAAAAACCAGTTAAATACTCATAAACATAGCCTCAAGTTCTAGAACTTGATTTTTATATATATAATTCTGCTATCTCAATAAAAGAAATTTATGGAACTACTAGTAAAATTTCATTGCTAAGAACAGTTAAAAATATACCAACATCAAAATTCTTGTTGTCGTTATTTACGCCAATTATACGTGAAGCACCAGCTGTTTTTGCACCCTCCGCAACCTATTAAGTTAGAAGTGGAGAATTCATCAATTAACAATCAACACAGAACCAGGAAAAACAAAAACTGTTGGACTGATAAAACAGTATAGCATCAACAAAATAATTTGTGGAATTCCATGAGATTTTCACAAGCACAATGATCATGACAAGCTCCAGCATACTATATATTACCAGACATAGCTACATCTAATTATCTAATTATTTAGATATGGATTTCGCTAGAGTGACATCACAAGCACTAGGAAGAAACACTAATTACGTCAATTATATCAAATTTCTTTACAAAGTATCAAACGACAGGGAAGAAATATAGTGGATTAAAATTGTGAGAGAGTATAGAATTCAATCACAAAACTCTTCAATGGGAGTATATACAACTCACAGTTTCCATGGAACTGGAAAGAGATAGGAGTGTGGAAGTTCAATCACCACAAGAGGCAGCGCATCTGCTGCCAAAGCACGGTCATCAACAACAAGGGGATTCAGATCATCTAAAGAAGTAAGCTCATGAATACCTACCAAAAGTGGTCGCCAGCGTCTCAGAATGGCAACAAATGGAGCTAAAATAGTCACTCTTTTACTGATGGATGAGCCATAATGCAGAATTAACCATAAATAATCTTGATTTCCCAATTAACAAGGACTTCAAATTTGAGCTGATGTCTACAAATGCATCAAACAAATACCTTCTGGAGGGCAATGGGAATTGCTGGGCCTTTTCCTTTTGCAAAGCCCACAACTCCATGATAGTTGCCACAAGCTAACATGGCAGTGTACTTGACCACTTGTCCTCCCCGAAACAAGAAGTGAAGAGAAAGATCACATACAATAGAGAAATGAATTTTATTCCTAAGAAAGAACCCAAATAAAAGAGAAAGGAGCATCACCTTTTGTAACTTTGCAAGTTCGATTTACATTGATTAGTTTCATATCAAAACCCTGCCATTATTCCAGAAAAATTAGAAGTTCTCAAGAAGAATGAAGTACACAAAGGTTGGTGCAACAAATGAATGACTTGCAGCTTAGATAAAAGGTTTCACAAAGAATTATAGAGAAAAATTCTGAAGCAAAGCTCGTAAGCACAGGTGAAAATGAATCATATCAACTAAAATACAATGCAATTAAAGATGAAATAGATGGCTATAGCAAGCATCCATCATAGGAAGCATTAAGAGATAATAGGAAAGTGATTTTTGCTAGAGGGCTTACACAGATGTCTATGTTGACAATGGACTGTTGGCAAGTTAATCTTAAACAATCAACCATCATAGGAAGCTCCACAAAGGATCAAGAACATCCAGTGGCCCAATATATCCCCTTAAAAAATTTCTAATTAAGAGTTTTGAATTTTGAATCCCTAATTAGGGATTTTCAGTTTTTTAATCTATAATCCACAATTAGGGAATCAACACTACAAATCCCTAATTAGGGATTCGAAACTCAAAATTTTCAAATACACAAATCATTGCACAATGTTACTTCAAGTATTAAAAATGCTAAAAAAATGCCCAAATTGATATGAATAGATAAGGAGAGAGAGAGAGAGAGAGATACCTGATGTTGCAGCAGAATGCTCCTTGATGTGCGATAGATCGAGCAGAGAGAGAGATACGTGATGTTGCAGCAGAATGCTCCTTGATGTGCGATAGATCGAGCAGAGAGAGAGATACGTGATGTTGCAGCAGAGGGCCGAGGAGATAGAGAGAGAGAGAGAGGACTAGGGTTTTGAGAGAGAGAGAGAGAGGGAGAGGGAGAGGGAGAATGAGAGGGAGAGCGAGCGGAGAGGGAGAGGCAGAGGGAGAGGCAGAGGGAGGGAGGGAGAGGACCGGAGACGGAGAAGGAGAAGCAGAGAGAGGGAGCGCACGCGAGAGGGAGAGAGAGCGGCAAAGAGAGGGAGGGAGAGGAAGAGCGAGCGGAGAGGGAGTGGCAGAGAGAGGGAGAGAATCGCGTGAGAGTGAGAGTTAGGTTAGGTTTTTTTTTCTTTTATACATAGGGGCCCTGCCGGCAGCCGTTAATACTAGCAGTCGGAAAAGGGTCGGCCCATCGGTCAGCTAAGGCCCTCTTTCTTGTAGTTGAAATCTAGAGATTACAAACCGTTTGTTGGGGCCTGATGATTCCTTCTTTCTAGAATTAGTGGGAAGGAAAGTGACTAGTGCTCGTCAGAGGGATGAGAGAAGTGTAAAAATAATTATAACAAGATGGAAGCATCCCTTAGTAAGATGGGCTAAACTGAAGATTGATGGCTCGTCGAGGGGGTACCCGGGTATTGCAAAAAGCATTGGAGTTTGTAAAGATCAAGAGGGAAAACTCATCTTTGTATTCTACAATTCTTATGACATTGCCTCAAACACTGTGGCAGAAGTAAAAGCAATGTCGGAGGGAATAAAGTTTTGTAAAGCATATGGAGTATAGAAGGTAAAAACAAAAGCAGATTCTCGAGTGATCATCGAATCCCTTCAGAATAATTATGCTTTTCTGGCTTAAAAAACTTGTATAAAATAGGGGAGACTTGCAAAGATTTGCAAGATATAGACTATTGAAATTGGCATGTTTTTGGGGTGGTGAACAGAGTAACAAATAGTCTAGCAAAATTGAACAGCAGTATCTCTGAGGGGAGTGTGTTTAGTAGAAGGGGTAGGAAGCATCTGACGTAAAGTGCACGAGGGAAGTAGCTCGATGGATTTCTAGAGATGCACTGGAGTCAATGACTAGGATGGACATCATCGATGTTAGAGGTGGCTAGAGTGAGCTTTGCTTGTGGTTTCTAGTATGGGTTTATGCATGTTATATTGCTGCTAACGACCTAGCATGAGCCCCTACTTTGATGGTTGGTTGTTAAGGTGGATATTGTTGAGATTTTATCTTAATTAATATTAGTTAAATTAATATAATATAGAAATGTTGTTTTAGAGTCCATGCACTTACACCTTTTTGTCTACTTTTATTTAAAATATTTGAATTTTATTTTCTCCTCAAAAACTTGGTTTGTAAAAGTGA
This sequence comes from Magnolia sinica, assembly GCF_029962835.1. Lineage (NCBI taxonomy): Eukaryota > Viridiplantae > Streptophyta > Magnoliopsida > Magnoliales > Magnoliaceae > Magnolia > Magnolia sinica. The sequence continues at coordinate 130,113,604 of NC_080574.1, read as the reverse complement.
AACTCGTTGAAAGTTTTTAGTCCCACCTTGCTTGGAAAGGAAAACCTGGAGGAGTTTACAAGCATTGAGTTCTTTAGTACTTGGAGTGTATAGAGAGAAGTAGGTTTTCCATTTAATTCCGAAGGCAGCAATATTCCAAGGTTAGTAACGTCCTCGCTCATCTATTTAATTCCAAAATCAGCGTCTCCAAAGCGATTTTCTGACTTCCGACCAATCAGTTTATGTAATTGTTTGTACAAAATATTCTCCAAGATTATGGTGGCCAGGCTTAGCAAGATTCTTCCAGCGTTGGTATCACCCGAGCAAGGGGCATTTGTTCAAGGTCGATCAATAGCAGAAAATATTGCCTTAGCCCAGGAACTGTTCAAGTATTTGAACAAGCCAGTCCGTGGTGGGAATATTGTATTGAAGCTTGATTTGGACAAGGCTTATGACAGAGTATATTGGGATTTCCTACTTCAGGTGTTAGAGAGGTTTGGTTTTAGCAAATCCTGGATAAAGATGGTCGTAAAATGTTGGGCGAATAGTTGGTTTTCAGTGCTTATAAACGGAGAGATGGCAGGTTTTTTTAAATCTTCAAGGGGATTAAGGCAGGGAGATCCAATTTTGCCTAGTTTTTTCATTCTTTCAGCTGAGGTCATGAGCAGGGGTCTGAAATGCATGATTGACCATTAGCTTTGCTGGCCTTTTGCGTTTCGTAGAGGGTGTCCTTTTGTTTTGCATTTGCTATATGCAAATGATACCCTTATCTTCACAAATGGGGGTAAGAGGTCGCTTCAGGCAATTAAGAAATTCTTGGACTCCTTTCAAGTCTCCTCAAGCCAGAGTATAAACCTGCATAAATGTTCCTTTTTCTGTTCAACGAAGCTCCCAAGAGATGGAGTCAGGTCTATCGAGGCACTCCTTGGGATTGCAAAATCCTCGTTGTTGTTCTCGTATCTCGGTGTGCCTATGGTGTAAGGAAGGCTCAAATCTTCTGATTTCAATCCTCTGGTTGACAGAATTGTGAGGCGTATTAATGGGTGGAAGGCCCAAAATTTATCGCAGGCTGGGAGAGCGATTTTGGTGAAAAATGTCCTAACAAGTATTCCGGTGCACACTATGGCGGCGGTTCACATTCCTGCGAAGGTGTTGAGCTTAATTGAGAAGCAATTGGCAAAAATTTTTGGGGTTGGACAGAAGGGAAAGAAAAATGTCACTGGAAAACCTGAAAAGTGCTGGCTTCGCCTAAGGAAGAGAGTAACATCGGATTTAGAAGGCTTACTAATATCATGACGGCCTTTCGGCTGAAAATGGCATGGACAATCAGGTTTGGGAAGGAAAGGAATGTATGGAACTCTTTCATGGAGGCCAAGTACCAACAGGATTTATCTCCTCACATATTGGACCGGCCAAGGCGCCCCTCCTCTCCTTTGTGGAAGTGAATGTTGGAGCTCATTCCTATGGTGGAATCCCGAGTGTTTTGGGAAATTGGAGCTGGTAATTGTAACTTCTGGCAGAAGAATTGGACTAGTTTAAGGCCACTTTCATAGCTTGTTCATGCAGAGGTGCCCAACGGACTGCTGGACCTCCAAGTGTGTCATGTCCTTAGTCCGGTCGGTCCTCTCCCCCCTTCTTCTGCATGGCTTTTCCTCCCTCAGTGTGTTATTGACCATATATTTCAGGCCGGCTATTTTATTACAGTGTAACACCCCGTGTTTTCAGAACCCAAGTATGAGACTTGTTCTGGAAACCCGAGAGTTAATAAATCAAAGATCTAGCGGAAGATTAAAATCAGAGTATGATAGCGTAAGCAAGCATGGATTAATATCATATAAGTTCAATTATTTAGCCCACTCAGCTGGGGGCCTTATTACACTTTTTTTAAAACAAAAATTATCAATGTATCAAATTAAACATAAGAGAACTACTGCTATTGTTCACTCCCCAAGTGTAGGGTTGTGATGTAGTAATAAACTCGGTGAGACCGAGGTCGAATCCCAAGGGACTGATACCTGTACGTTATCTAAAACTAAGTAGAACTAGAACTTAGACTAAGATGTAATCTAAATCAAATAATATTTAAGGAATAATTGTGGAATAATTATCTAAAACTTTAAATAATTCAGGGAAGGGAAACTAGGGATTCAGAGGATTCACTTGTAGAGATCAGGGAGATCTTATGCCTGCATTAAGAATCATGGAAATTAAACTGAACATCCTCTGATATAATTTTAAAGAGATGAAATGTATATGAATTAGAATGGATTCCATCACCAAACCATGCCCAGGAGACAAAGTCAACAAAAGAATTAAACTAATTACTAACCAATTAGATGATTATGAAGATTAGAAAGGGTACCGACATCCAACCATACCCAGGAGACGATGGTGAACAACAGGGCTTCCTGACGTCATAATCAAAATAAGGAAAAAGAAATACTCAAAGCCATTGCAAACTCATTGTAATTTCAGTCACAACAGGCCATTAAGAACTAAAAGTATTCCCATAATAAAATTAAATCAGAAACCCCTTCAATCTAAACAACAGGCATAAACAACATCTCTCCCATTAGACTACAAGCTCCACCTCTTAGCCCTAGCTAAGAGGTTTAACCAAGAATGGACATGATTAGGCTGAACTCAAAATAAACAAGAGAAGAAGAAGAAAAGAAAAAGAGAAAACCAAGCCCAATCCAAGCCAGCCCTACGTCCACCCCTGCCAAAGTCTTCCCATGCCGAAGTCTTCTCTTCCCCTTGCAGTCGTCCAAGCCTGCCACCTGTTGAGGGTCGAATATTGCATATCAGACCTCGATTACTGCCTGATTTTACATACACGATAATGCCTAATATTATAATTTAATCGTGTTTTTATTGCAGGATGTAATAAGGAGCTTTAATTGAAAAAGAGTATTAAAAGCATGGATTTAACACTCCAAAGTCACCAGAGCAAGGAATGGACTCCAGGGGACCGAGATCGATGGATATACACGCCAGAGATCCGAGAAAATTGGGAAACTGAAGCTTAAGTGGCCTGAAAGTTAGTCAGAATGCAAGATCACAGGGTTTCCACCATCCACTCGGCTCGAAACTTCATACATGGCCTGAGGACCATAAATTAACCGTACACGTCAAATTTCAGCCATTAGATCCTTGTGGAAGTGGCCCAACAGAGAGATCAGAGGATAATAACCATTAAGAAAGCATCTTGGACATCCTTGGGAGATCTGGACCCAAACTGAACTGATGGAAAGAGCATGAAAAACGGTGGATATGTGCCAAATTTCACTTCTTTTGGATGGTGCAGTAGGGAGGAACGAATGATGGACGTTTCTAGAAGGCAGAGTGGCAATTCTGTAAATATGACGAAATCCATATACATGCATGCACGTAAGCTAGAGGTTTGCTTCAACGTTCGGTATCGACTCAACACAGGTTGATTGTGTGGCCCACCTAGAGTTTGGATCTACTTTATACTTTGACCTATGGGCTTATACTTTATTAAGAAAATGATGAGCGGAGTAGATCTTTGAAAATACCATCAGAAGTGGGCTCCACCTATTTTTTGCAAACTTTCCAAATAGAGCCATGCGAAACGTCCAGTGACGGACGTGCCATTCACTGGGTTTTTACAGTGGGCCCTGCCCATCAGTCTGATCACTGATCCAGACCGTCCATGTGACTCACGTGGTTTATCTTCACCAAAAACTAGGTGACGGAATTTCAAAAGGGAGCGAGTATGGGTTCTCGGCCATTTAAACGCAGGTTGGACGGTGGCGTAAAATATCCCATGGGCCACGTGAATGCAAGTCCAAACCGACCATCTCCGGTCGAAATTTCGAGGAGAATCTGGTGAGCGGAGTGGATCTCCTGTCTGAATTCAAGAATGGGCCCCACCGGAAAAACAGCGTAAGAAATCTATTCCTGCTACGATTTGGACTGCGAAGAAAGGACGGTTCCAACTCCAGCAACGTGCGTAAGTAGCTTCCGCTCTCTCCGAGCCGACGTCCTTTTGGCTTATAAAAGAAAGACGTGAGAGAGGGAAAGGGGATCGGGGAGCTTGGGCGTGAAGCACAGGATAGAGTTTGTTTTTTTGTTTTTATTTTTTTCCTTTTCTTTTCTTTTGAGATTTAGTTAATCAAAATTATGCTAGGCTAAACCTCTTAGCTAGGGCTAAGAGGTGAAGCTTGTAGCGTGATGGGAGAACTATTTGCTTGTGCCTTTTGTTTAGATTGAATGGATTTTTGATTTAATTTTATTATGGGAATATTTTCAGTTTTTAATGGCCTGTTGTGACTGAAATTACAATGGGTTTGCAATGGCTATGAGTATTTCTTTTTCCTTATTTTGATTATGACATCAGGAAGCCCTGTTGTTCGCCATCGTCTCCTGGGCATGGTTGGATGTCGGTACCCTTCCTGACCTTCATGGCATGTTGATTGGTTGGTAATTAGTTTAATTCTTTTGTTAACTTTGTCTTCTGGGCATGGTGTGGTGATGGAATCCATTCTAATTCATATACCTTTCATCTCTTTAAAATTATAACAGAAGAAGTTCAGTTTAATTTTCATGATTTTTGAAGCAGGCATAAGATCTCCCTGATCTCTACAAGTGGATCCTCTGAATCCCTAGTTTCCTTCCTCTGAATTTCTTAAAGTTTTAGATAATTATTCCACAATTATTCCTTAAATTCTATTTGGTTTAGATCACATCTTAGTCTAGTTCTAGTTCTACTTGGTTTCAGATAACGTACAGGTATCAGTCCCTGTGGATTCGACCTCGGTCTTACCGAGTTTATTACTACATCACAACCCTATACTTGGGGAGTGAACAAGTTTTTGGTGCCGTTGCCGGGGACTGACGGTTACGTTTTCTGGAATTAATTAGTTTTAGAATTAGGTTAAGATTAGGATTTTACTAACTTTAGGTTAAAGTTTTTTTTATTTTATTTTTAGAAACTAACATGTTTTCCTGTCTTGTAGGATCCTGACATAAACTTCTAATTTGGTAATCCCTTTCTAAATTCTCTACTTTTTCTATTTTTAGAATTAGGGTTTTATTTTTTAGAAATTTTTTTAATTATAAGCTTTCTTTTTTAGAAATTTTCTATTTTCTAATTTTAAATTTAGATTCTTCCTTTAAGTAACTTTCTATTTTCTAGTTTTAGAATTTATTTATTTTTTTTCCTTTTTAGAAACTAACTTAGCTTTTTATTTCTAGGATTAGAAATTTATTTTTTTTATTTTTAGAAACTAATTTCTTTTATTTCCTTTTGCAGGATTTTAACATAGGAACTCCAATCTGGTAACTTCTTTTTAACTTCTCCTCTACTTACTTTTTATATTGCTGTAGGATTTTCCTTTAGGATTAGACTCAGAGTTAGGGTTCTACCATGGAAGCGTGGGTACATGCATACGCTGAGATGGATAGGAGATATTGGGGAATGCCTGAGGGTTGTGGAATTCAACGTATACCTCAAGATTTCTCTCCATCGAGAACCGATATTGAGAACCGACTAGAACGTTATGTTCCATCGGTTAATAGGGCCGTATATGATCGTAATTATGGGAATGAGGATTATTATCAACCATCATATTCTCCCATGTATGATCAGTATAACTATAACCAGTGGAAACATCAAAATTGGGAAAATGAACCAACAACATGTTATAATGAGTATTCTCTTAGATACCCTACCTTTGAGACCCAACCAGAAACAATCCAAGAAGATTCATTTCAGTGTAACATGGCCTGTCTTGCGAAAATTAGAAAATCATTAGAAGCGCTTAATTCGCGCCTTAATAAGGCAGAGGAGGCTCATTCATTCCAGCCACAATTCATTCAAGAAATACAATGCGAGGAAAGTGATCCTAACTCGCTTTTGAAGAACTCTGGAATTACAAATGAGTTGGAGTCCATTAATGAACATATGGTTCAATTTCCCGATGAGTCGATCTCGATGACGGTTCAAAGGAATGGTCAAGAGATGTGGATATCTTTCAAATACAATGATGATGACACACCTTCCTTACATGACACACAGGATCTCAGTGATGAGGTAGATGTTAGTTTATTCGAACCTCAACCGAATTTAAGAATAGAATGTGAGGAAGGCAATCCCACCCCAAGTGTGCACTGCACTGAACTAGAATATGATGAGTATTGGGATGACGATCTTGAATGTGCAGCCACAGTTCCCCTGGAATCAATCTTAACTTTGGTCCAAGTTAATGATCGAGAAGTACACGAAGAGAACGGTCAAAATGAACCACTCCTCTCACCTAACATGTCTAATTTACAAGTGGAGGATGAGCCCCTTACAACCGACCCTTCTAACTCTTGTGAAACACGTTTGGACCACTCCCCTGAATTGAATGACGATATGATTCGGGAGATGGACGAGTTACTTGATATAACTTGGGAATTTGAAACCACCCAGTTGAGGCCACCATCTGAACTGTTGAATGTTGACGATTCAATGCCTCTTCTGAGTAGTATCAATGAACAGAGTCCTCACATCAATACTTCGTCTCCTAACCCTCAAATTGTTTGTGCAAGGTTGGAGCAAGAGAGCATACCTCCATCTACTTTTAGAGATGATGGACTCCTTAAGCAGATCATCACAAACTTCAATGTGGAAAATGAGTCACCCTAAGCTGAATGTCCCAACTCTTTTGATGATTGTTTGGCACACTTTGCAGATTCAAATGATCACATGATAAGAGACATAGTGAATGCCTTGCAAGACAACATCTCTGTAGTCATCATTGACCGAGAGAACCCTTACTCTGAAGCCCCTTCTTCCACAGATGCTGAATGTTTACCATTAAGGGAGGAGGAGCTGAAAATTGAACCGAAGTCTGATACTTTGGAATGTTTTGAGACTACATTACTTCTTGCGAAGTTTTCTAAACTTTATCTACCTGTAGTTTCTGATTCACTATGGGATACTAACGTTGAAACTTCTTCTGTCACAGGTGAATCGTATATACTATGGATACCTCAAGCACTTCAACGGAAAATTTCTTATGAGGTACGTAAGTTTCTCTGGAAGGTCATGCTCCAAGGCGTCCAAGCCTATTGCAAAAAGGGCTTTTGGATGATCCTATTGAGGAACTTACTAAGAAACTTATCAAGATACTGGCCGAAAGAGGAACCTTGCGGCTTGATTCAGTAGTTTTTCCTTGCTTTCTTAGGACTATGGTAGTTTCCTTTATGCTGTTTTAGGATAGACGATAAACTTAGCGCTCCTGGGAGCCAATCTAGCTTTTCATTCCATTTCATTTTCCTAGTTAGTTAGTTCAATGTTTGTGGGTAACATTGCCGCAAACCCTCACGAGACTACAACTCGTCCACTAGGGGCAACCTAGGGGTTTAAAGGCTTGTTGCATACGCTAAATGCAATCGAGAGCACCTGCGAAAGTGGTGTAGATAGGATTTTATTTTTGTTATTTTTATTTTACTTCTGTTGGTTTCTCTCTTATGCTGACCCGCTCTTACGTAGATATCTTTGGAAAGCCTCTTGATTCTTTCGTCCAGGTACTATCTTTCCATCATTCCTCTTATATTTTCGTTGTCCCATGTGCATTGCATACTTATTTCTTTTACATTGAGGACAATGTAGATTTTTAGTTGGGGGTGGGAGATTAGGCTACCTAATCAGTGTTTTCTTGGTCTTGAGCAGAAATTGTGAAAATTTTTAAATTTTTCTGAAATTTCGTATGAATTCGAAGTGATTTTGACAGCCATCTTGGATTTAGAATTACAAGATAAGTGATGTTGGTAATTTATGACTCTTAGATTCAGTATCTTTTAGATTTCACAGTTAAGTTTGAATTGTTAATCCATGATTAGAGGTTTTAAACATTGATTGAGTCATGATTTCACAAGACACATCTTGCTTTCACATAAAGGTTTTAGTTTGATATGGAAGGGTTAATTTGGTAATCACTAAGCATGTAAGGAACCAGCCTAAAAAATTTGCCCGTCATGATCAATTGAAGAAAAAGAAAATACCTACGAAAAAAAAACAGATACCTTTGTAAAGGGTTGTACAAATAATCTTTACCATAGGTTTGCTCCTTATAGGTGTAGATTTAATTCCCCATGGATGATATGTGAAAAGGGTTGGGTGTACGATCTTTACCATAGGTTTGCTCCCTATAGGTGCGCATTCGATTCTCCTCTCCCTCGATGGAAAAATCAAAAGTGAGAAGAATGAAAAGAAAGAATTGTAAGGCAAGTTCTGGTTTAGGTTTTGAGTGTCCTGAATGCTCTTTTGATTATCAATGTTATCATAGAAATTATCTATTGAATTTCTTAATGATGATAAGCCGAGATTTCATTATACACTCATGGTACTCATTGTTTAGAATTGTTCTAATTAATGCATAAATACTTTAAACTTGATTATGAAATTTATTGTGCGCTTGATTCCAAGAGGAAGTAATGCCCAATAGTCATGCATCTTAGAATTTTTGTATCTAGATTGCTTTTCAAAAATCACTTGAGTTCATAGAGATTGTCCAGTAATTCTTGACTTATTTTTCGCATACTTTGCTCGGGACTAACAAAATGCTGGTTAGGGGTTGTGTTGAGGGTCGAATATTGCATATCAGACCTCGATTACTGCCTGATTTTACATACACGATAATGCCTAATATTATAATTTAATCGTGTTTTTATTGCAGGATGTAATAAGGAGCTTTAATTGAAAAAGAGTATTAAAAGCATGGATTTAACACTCCAAAGTCACCAGAGCAAGGAATGGACTCCAGGGGACCGAGATCGATGGATATACACGCCAGAGATCCAAGAAAATTGGGAAACTGAAGCTTAAGTGGCCTGAAAGTTAGTCAGAATGCAAGATCACAGGGTTTCCACCATCCACTCGGCTCGAAACTTCATACATGGCCTGAGGACCATAAATTAACCGTACACGTCAAATTTCAGCCATTAGATCCTTGTAGAAGTGGCCCAACAGAGAGATCAGAGGATAATAACCATTAAGAAAGCATCTTGGACATCCTTGGGAGATCTGGCCCCAAACTGAACTGATGGAAAGAGCATGAAAAACGGTGGATATGTGCCAAATTTCACTTCTTTTGGATAGTGCAGTAGGGAGGAACGAATGATGGACGTTTCTAGAAGGCAGAGTGGCAATTCTGTAAATATGACGAAATCCATATACATGCATGCACGTAAGCTAGAGGTTTGCTTCAATGTTCGGTATCGACTCATCACAGGTTGATTATGTGGCCCACCTAGAGTTTGGATCTACTTTATACTTTGACCTATGGGCTTATACTTTATTAAGAAAATGATGAGCGGAGTAGATCTTCGAAAATACCATCAGAAGTGGGCTCCACATATTTTTTGCAAACTTTCCAAATAGAGCCATGCGAAACGTCCAGTGACGGACGTGCCATCCACTGGGTTTTTACAGTGGGCCCTGCCCATCAGTCTGATCACTGATCCAGACCGTCCATGTGACTCACGTGGTTTATCTTCACCAAAAACTAGGTGACGGAATTTCAAAAGGGAGCGAGTATGGGTTCTCGGCCATTTAAACGCAGGTTGGACGGTGGCGTAAAATATCCCATGGGCCACGTGAATGCAAGTCCAAACCGACCATCTCCGGTCGAAATTTCGAGGAGAATCTGGTGAGCGGAGTGGATCTCCTGTCTGAATTCAAGAACAGGACCCACCGGAAAAACAGCGTAAGAAATCTATTCCTGCTACGATTTGGACTGCGAAGAAAGGACGGTTCCAACTCCAGCAACGTGCGTAAGTAGCTTCCGCTCTCTCCGAGCCGACGTCCTTTTGGCTTATAAAAGAAAGACGTGAGAGAGGGAAAGGGGATCGGGGAGCTTGGGCGTGAAGCACAGGATAGAGTTTGTTTTTTTGTTTTTATTTTTTTCCTTTTCTTTTCTTTTGAGATTTAGTTAATCAAAATTATGCTAGGCTAAACCTCTTAGCTAGGGCTAAGAGGTGAAGCTTGTAGCGTGATGGGAGAACTATTTGCTTGTGCCTTTTGTTTAGATTGAATGGATTTTTTATTTAATTTTATTATGGGAATATTTTCAGTTTTTGATGGCCTGTTGTGACTGAAATTACAATGGGTTTGCAATGGCTATGAGTATTTCTTTTTCCTTATTTTGATTATGACATCAGGAAGCCCTGTTGTTCGCCATCGTCTCCTGGGCATGGTTGGATGTCGGTACCCTTCCTGACCTTCATGGCATGTTGATTGGTTGGTAATTAGTTTAATTCTTTTGTTAACTTTGTCTCCTGGGCATGGTGTGGTGATGGAATCCATTCTAATTCATATACCTTTCATCTCTTTAAAATTATAACAGAAGAAGTTCAGTTTAATTTTCATGATTTTTGAAGCAGGCATAAGATCTCCCTGATCTCTACAAGTGGATCCTCTGAATCCCTAGTTTCCTTCCTCTGAATTTCTTAAAGTTTTAGATAATTATTCTACAATTATTCCTTAAATTCTATTTGGTTTAGATCACATCTTAGTCTAGTTCTAGTTCTACTTGGTTTCAGATAACGTACAGGTATCAATCCCTGTGGATTCGACCTCGGTCTAACCGAGTTTATTACTACATCACAACCCTATACTTGGGGAGTGAACACCACCAAGCTCACGTGCAGCCACCCCAATTTGGATCCCCGGTCCCCCCCTTTAGCACTGGATGATGCCTTCTTTATAGGTATCTCCGCCCAATCTCTTGCTAAACGGACCTTCGCAAGCTCTGTTTTTACGTTGCGAAACCGCGGAAGCCGACTTGCGCACAATCCAAATTTGGTTCGCTGACCGTCTAAAATTTTCAAATCTGACTTCTTAGGCAGAGTCAGGACCATCTTTACAAGGGTTTGGACGGTCCGAATCATGGCCTCGATCAGGACCTTGATCATCCAATAGCTCGCGGTGGCCCATGCGGCGTCCGCAATTGCCGTTCGCACGCCTTCTGTGAATTTTACCGCGCTATGATGGTTGGTGGGCCCATGATAGATGCTGGAGAGGAAATCCACTACGTCAGTTGGATTCGCCTCGGAATTTCGGTTGGAGATGGACGGTTTTGGTTGTCCGTTGATGCGGCCCACGAAATCTTTTTTTCTATCGTTCGTCTTGCGTTTGAACGATTGAAAATCGATCTTACTGCTCTTTCATAAATTCCTCTCCTAGGCCTGGATCAAATGGCCTGTTAATGCCTGATGGACGGTCCAGATCAGCCTTCTGGGCCAAGATGGTGGCCCATCTACAATCATCCGTAACTCCCTGTTTGCATTTTCGCAGGCGGGAGGAAGGATCGTTAAATCCTTGCGGGTCAGCAGTTGGTTTGACCACATCTGCTGATTCGGTACACAGCGGGTGCACTCCTGCTGTGTACACCAACCACGTGAAGTGGGGCCCACCTTGCTGTTTTGAGAAAATCTACTCTGTCCATCCGGTTTCCTACCTGATTTGAGGGGTCGAGTCCAAAATTTGAAGCATATCCAGAGGTCAAGTAGCCCAAAATTAATGGTTGATTTGTCAACTGGCTTTGGCGATTCTTGAGCGTTAAATCCATGCTTTTAGCATCCTTTTCAATCCAAGCTCTTGAATTCACCTTGGTAGCTTCAGGGCATCAAAACCATGCTCTTAACATCCTTTTCAGTCCTATGCTCGTGAATTCACCTTGCACAATAAACACGATTAAAATAGACCATTAAGCAGTATCATGTTCGTAAATTCAGGCAGTAATTGGGGTCTGAGATGCAATATTTGACCCTCAAAAACTATTAATTTAAATCGAAACAACCGGCCGCTTCTTGTTGCGGCTCGTCTTCGTAATATCCGTTTTCAGGCTCCACCATCGTACTGTCAGGGTCAGTACTATCATTTTCTCCACCTATACCTACATACTCTGTACGGTTGGATATTCGATGACTGAGTGGCCAGCTCAGTGTGAATTCCCCTCAAGATTACACACCGCCGCCTTAGCTAAGCATAGTTAAAAATAACAAACATTCAAAATAGTACATGATGCAGTCTTTTTATATGCATGGATGCATGAATGCACATTAACCTGGGGATGTTTATCCAGTCGGACTTGGGCTCGTCACCCATGCAATCATCGACCTAGGGATGTATCCAGTCGGACAAATAGGTCGATAGTCGGTAGTCTGGGAGTTAGCAAAGTAATCCCTTAATGCTCCTAAGGGAACATGCTACAACATCCAGAATTAGCCACCCGTCATCACCAATATGCTATGGATGCATAATCAGCCAACCCGTTATTATTCCAATTACAATTAGCCATTTTAAGTTACTCAATGGTCACTATGGGGGGCTCGTCACCCAGCGTAGGCCGACAGCTCGAGCATAGTGTCCCATTACCACCATCCCTGGCTCATGAGATTTCTCCCACCTTAGGATGCTTAATGAAACCCATCGATCAGTGGTCAATCAAATTAATTGAGTAGGGAATCTCATGTCCTACATAACCTCCAATCGAGAGTTCATTCGATTCCACACTCCATCATGTTACATCTTAAGTATGGGTTCACATACACTAGAAGGTTTACCCACTAATAAGTGTAGTAAATATAGGTTTATAATGACTTACAACAATTCTTATGAGAATATACTGCTATAGCATGACAGGCATATGTTAAGCATAATAATCACGACAGGTCATGATGTGAACTATAAATTAAAATGAAAGCTATCATGTAGTAACTATCGCATGCAATCATGTTTCACAATTATCAATCGTAAATTATATATAAATCATATAAGAGATCGCATGCTATGAATTAACAATTTTAACATTTGATAAAGACTATAACTTAAACCAATTTAGAAATGGAAAGCTTAAGGGGAAAAATCATCACCTTATACTTTGAATCGCCTACCAGTGTTGCTAGGGAGTGCGTGTTTCCTTAGAATCAAACCTTATCATGAGTTATAAATTTATATAGTTATGTTCAAGCTTACAAACTATTTAAGGTTAAGGTCTCAACCTAAGGTTTAAATTACCTAGCCGGGTCGAACATTGATATAGGTAAGATCTAGGTAACGTTAACCACACTCCACATGGAATATATGTATAGTGATCAAACCAGAGATCATATGGGCCCCTCAAATTACTAGAGAAGTAGTACCCCATCCAAGCCAGCAGGTGGGATGGAAAACTTCGGCCAACTGGCGTGCAAGATTAGGATTTATTTGGTAACAATACTAATAAGAGAGGGATTTTATAACAATGGATGAAAACATAGATATTTATATATTAAAATCAGGAAGTTAGAGCCAGACCTTTTAATGTGGCCGAAATGCAACCGGTTTCAAGAGATCCGCACTGAAACTGGAATCGAAATTTTAAAACAGAAAACTGCATGACATGAACTAAAATATAAATCAAAACAGAAGAATTTGAATCCAACTAAATGGGAGAATGGCTAAATTCTAATAATGGTGGGAATTGGAGTTCAGATATGGGGTTTTACCTGAATCTTTCAGCTTTCTCTTTCTCCCACGTTTCTTCTTTTCTTTCTGTCGTGGCTTATACTGGTGGGACGGGAGGTCTTTTGTAGACATGAGGACCCGTGCGGATCCTTCACGCAACCGGATGATTGGCTGAACTCAAGCAGAACAATTGCCACTACCAGTTTCAATGGAAAACGGCTGTCCTTGTGTGGCTGGTGCGCACGCCACGAGTTGTATAGAGTCTTTTAATTTTTTGAGGTTTTGGGTTTTGTCGCGTAACTAACTGAATGGATGGTTCAGATCATCCTTAGGGATGATCGTGGTGGTATGCAGGTATAGGTGGAGAAAACGATAGTACTGACCCTGACGGTACGATGGTAGAGCCTAAAAATGGATATTACGAAGACGAGCCGCAACAAGAAGCGGCCAGTTGTTTCGATTTAAATTAATAGCAGTAGTGCTCTTATGTTTAATTTGATACATTGATAATTTTTGTTTTTAAAAAAAAGTGTAATAAGGCCCCCAGCTGAGTGGGCTAAATAATTGAGCTTATATGATATTAATCCATGCTTGCTTACGCTATCATACTCTGATTTTAATCTTCCGCTAGATCTCTGATTTATTAACTCTCAGGTTTCCAGAACAAGTCTCGTACTTGGGTTTTGAAAACACGGGGTGTTACATATCAGGGACTCGATCACGCCAATCTGGCCCTTCACCCCAGATGGGGTGTTCTCTGTTAGATCTGCCTGGGCAATGAGTAGAATCTCGAGTTCGAGTCGGAGTTGGTCTCGATGGGTTTAGCATGCTAAACTTCCGCCCAAAATGTCGCTTCTTGTAAGCCGAGTCTTACAAAAAGTGGTCCCGGTCGACTGTGCGGTGCAATCTCGCGGCATTCAGCTTATTTCCAGATGCGTCTGTTGCACTCTTCAAGGTGCTTAAGCCCCCCATTTATATGCTCAGGAATCGGCTCTCCACTTGTTTGTTTCTAGTAATTTAGTGCAGCGTGTGTGGATTGCTATCGGTAGGGATTTTCAGATTTTGGTCATGGCTGCTATGTCGATTGAAGCTCGGCTTCATCAGTGGTGGGCGGTGGCCTCGGCAAAGCCAAGGAAAACGGTTGGTTAAATGCTTGCGCCTTGCATCATAATTTGGGAGATATGGAAAGCTCGAAATGCAGCAATTTTTTATACGACGGCGGTGTCCTCGGCTTCAGTTATTGCTAAAATCAGGTGGTGGATTGTTTCTATTACTAGATCATCGATGGATGGTCATAACGCTGCTTTAGGTGGGCAGTATCGGCAGTAAGTTCCTAATTCTCATTCCGGTAATGATATTGGTGGTCAAGCCTGGGTGGTAGAGGCCTCCGCCTAGTTGGATTAAAATAAATGTTGATGGTTCAGCTCGTGGAAATCCAGGCAGATCTGGTGGGGGTGAAATTGGTCGAGGTGAGAAGGGTGATTTCATTTTTACTTTTTCTGATGGTTATGGTGTTGGAACGAACACTGTTGCGGAGCTTTGGGCGGTTCACGATGGTTTATCCCATGGTCTTCAAAGGGGCATGTCCCAAATTATCATCGAATCAGATCTACGCATGTGATAGATATGCTCAATAGAGCGTCTAATCCTGGATGGAAATGTAAAGCTTGGATTCTCAGGATTAACCATCTGAGAATGCGGGGTCGAATTAAGTTTGTGCATATTCTGAGGGAAGGAAACTCACCGGCAGATTACTTGGCCCGGCAAGGAAGCAGCTCCCAATCCCATTCTTTTTGGATGATTGTAACCTCTCGAAAAAATCCGTACAAAGACCCAAGTACCACCTTAGGCAGAAATCACTAAGGACCAAATCCTTTAAAAATTAGACAAAATTTAATTAAGTATTAAATAGTTTTAATCGGTAGTTTAGCTTGAACCACTTTCTACACGATCTATAAGACCCAAAACCAGTAGAATCGTTAATGCTACATTACCTAAAAACCTAGGATCCATCTCAAACCCAGTTACTCTTGGGAGCATCACAAAACTTCGTATCGGACCTGGACCGCGCATCGAAAGTCCGATTAGCGTAAAACTATACGGTTATGACCACCTTACTAGGTTTGACAACCATCTCAGAAATCAAGTCCTAATAGTATCCTTAAACACACAATTTGAGCCCGGAGCAAAGTATGTGAGAAACGCAAATATCTTTAGAAAATGAACTCGAACTTAAGTAATTGGGTTGTTTGCTTGCGTGCCAAATTTAAGGTTTCAGACCGTCAGATTCTGACCCAACTACACCCTCACATCAGGGAAAATTTCCAACATAGGTCAGTGTACTTGTGGCCCTGATCGAGTAACGGTGATTGTTTAACTGAAACTAATCCTCCGCGGTTGATCCATGAACCCGATCAGATAGAAAACTTATCCTGGCGTAGATTCATTGTCAGGGGACTTACTCCGGACCGTATGCAGAAAAGGGGCCCCCAGATGTGCTCCGTTGGACCAAAATGGCCGCTCTTTGGCTATAACCTAAGTATACCATGGCCCTGGGGCCATTGAGACTAGTTCTGGGCCTATATAAGTGCCTTAACCCACCCCTCTCTCATTCCGTAAGAATTTCAAACCCTAGAAGAGAGAAGAGAGCAAAGAGAGAAGGAAAGAGAGAGAAAGTGGGAGATCGTTGCTAGCCTTCGATCCCACCGCTCCACGTGCCGAACTAGCCTTCCCGTATCGCTATTCCAGTGATTCTGACTCCGTTCTTAGGTAAGAAATCCTAACCCTAATATATTTTAGGAATTCAAATAGAGAAAGTCATGAAATAACTAACCTATTTCATGCAATAGGTTGTTGTTGTGCCATAGACAAAGGCTTAGTGTTTAAACTGAGTTTGTTACGAGTCTACAGGCGAAAGATGCAGACTATAAACGTTTAGGTTATGGTTTTCAAGGCTTTCAATGTCAGCAATGATTTATGTCTGACTTGATTGCTATCACATATGCTTAGATACGATGCTTTCCATATATTACACATACATGTAAACTATGTTGAATTTAAATGCATTCTATGTGTTTGTTGAAATGCCTGAATGAATATGAAATTTAGATTTTTGCTTGCCATGATTATTAATTGTAAATATATGATGGTTGTATGTGTGACAACTCCTTTGCGAAGGGACTTGTCATAATATATGTTATAACTAATGTATTACATGTATATGGATACGTGTAATCTAAGTGTTTGATAAAATGCCTGAATGAGAAAATGCTTGTTAAACTGTATTTAATAAGGGTGTTGAGGTAGGATCCTTAATCCCTTTACTGTAGTTACAGTTTCCTTTATGTAACCTATCCTACCACTACATGTTATGTGGATGAAATGCCTATGTATGATAACACGTATGCTATGTGTTTGTTGAAATGCTTAAATGAGATTGATACTGAAATTAATCATCACATGCTGTCTTTGACTCTCACCTGTGAATGATATTTGTTTGGAATGTGATTGGGGCTACGACGTAGTCCAGGCAATCGGTAATAGTTTACGATCGGTGGTCGAACTGTTTAGCCATGATAGATACGTTCGATGAATTCGAGTCATACGATGATTATCGACAGTGGTTAGGCTACGAGGAGTGCTTACGCACTCCATGTCGATTAATTTAATATACGCTTGTACTAGTTGAGCTTGTTAAGTAATCCGATTGGCCCAATGTATGTTCACCATGTATGGACGCTACTGCTTGAATCTAAGGTACAAAACTTACCAATGAAGAGCCCGTTTAACCTTGGCACCTCGATCTTCTAAGACTCATGAGCCAGGCATGGTGGTATAGGACACCGTGCTCGAGCTGTCGACCTACGCTGGGGCGACGAGCCTCCCCATAGTGACCAGTGAGCAACCCAGACTCGTGAGTCAAATATAGTGGTATGGGACACTGTATTCAAGCTGTCGACCTGCGCTAAGGTGACAAGCCTTTCCCATAGTGACCTCAAGTATAAACTAAGGCCTACACTAATGGTGACGAGCCTCTTCGTAGTGACCTGAACTTGCCTGTCCACTGCTTTTCAAATCAGGGGTGACGTTGCCCTATAATTTGCCTATCGTATGTGATTAACTAGGATTGACTACCCTAGAGGGATCATCGTTTGGAATAATGATATAAAGGGAGGTATCTTCGCTTCCCAAACCTGTTGTATAAATAAGCCTAATTAAGAACTTGGCTAATCACGTACATGCACCGCATTTGCATGTGCCTTTAGCATTGGAGTTGAGCACAGAGGAAGGGGTACATGCCGCGATCGTGAGATGATGTCGTAGAGGGAGTGCAGGCGAGGGCATGCATCATTAATATATACCATCATTGCATTAATAAGAGTATTTAGGAATGTTTGCTATATTGCTTTATCATTACTGCTTAAATGAATTGATGACATGTTAACCTTTGCCTTATAGCTCCACTGAGTTGATCATTCACTCCCACTCTGGGACGGTGTATTAAAACACCAATCAGACTTTGTTTTAGCTGCAAATGATGGCGATGCTTGTGAGGAGGAGCTGGACTTCCATGATGACGAGGAGGAGTTCTCCTATATGCAACTCTATAGCGGGTTTATGTAGACCTGGAGTTGCGCCGACAGGATTGCAGGGTTACAAACTAGTTAAACATTACATTGTATCATTTTGTGAATTTTAGAACTATACATGTAATTATTTAACCTGGTAATCTATTCATACTCTGGGGGCTTACAACCATTTATATGCTTTATACATATATCATAGTCTTCCGCTTGCACAATTTAACTGTCTCTAGAGCATGACATTCTGATTCGGCATAATCTCATTCTTGCTTAATGCACTAATATAGACAACATTTAATCATCATTATTTATGTTGCATAAGTGATGCGTTGGAACTCGACAGTTGGGATCCTACTCGACCCCCGATTTTCAGGGCACTACAATGACATCTTTCAGTGATGCTATCCATATATATATATATATATATATATATATATATTATATATATATATATATATATATATATATATATATATATATATTCTTATAACCATGGGTAGCAAGGATCACAATCTTGAAGCAGTCGGGAACCTTTTCTTTCAATCACATATTCCGCGAAGGCAATGGCCCGGCAGATGGAATGGTGCGGGTAAGGAGCAAGACACAGTCGACAGCCTTGCATGTTCAATTGGCTTCCCTTCTGATGCAGGTTAAAGGCATGATTTTTCTAGATAAGGTCAGTCTTAGAACGATATGGACCGCTGCATATAACTCATAGCTAGTTTTTCCTGTATAGTGGCATCTTACGATAGGTCGCCCCGACCTTTTTGTAGCGGGGTCGAACCGAATGAGTCTCTTGGAGTTGTAAGATGTACATCCAAATCCTTTCTGATATATAAATGAAGTGTTTTTATTTAAAAAAATAAAATAATAATAATAATAATATTGATAATAATAAATGTTACAGTGTAAGAAGCATATGCTAATATATGGTCGCTATAACAAATTAGACTTTTTACAATGATTTATGATCACAGCTTAAATCGTCACTAATAGTTAACTTTTTTGCGATGAGCTTCAATTGTCGTCGTAAAACTTGTCGCGAAAAATTATCGCATGAATTTTTCACAACGAGCTTAACCAATCGTCGTTAATAGCCACTTTTGTGACAAATTAGATGTCGTAAAAAAAAATTTACGACGACACAAAAGTTGTCGCAAACAGTAGCTTTTGCGACAACTTGTTAAGTTCGTTGCAAAAATACAACATTAGACTTCTTTCCACAGCTCTTTTTGCAATGATTAGTTAAACTCATTACAAAAAATACTGAATTATACTTTTTACAACTAATGTACTTTCATCGTGAAATGGTAGAGTATTTGCAACAACATTATAAATCATCGCAAATAATCAACGTTTTTGCAATGAACTATAATTATCGTCATTAAAACGTTTCCCACTAATTTTTTCAGAAAAATTACATGGTGGAAAAAACATTTCACTACGTGTTTCAATCGTCATCGCTAATGTCCACTTTATGCGACAAATTGAGTGTCATTACAAAACGTTAGTTTTTGCAACAACACAAAAGTCACTGCAAATAGTTTTTTTTAGCGACGACTAGTTTTACTCATTGCGGCAAATACCAACTGAATTTTTTTGCGATGAATGTAGTTTCATTGCGAAATGTTAGAGTATTTACAACAACATTGTAAATCATCGCAAATAGTCAACGTTTTTACGACGAGCTATAATTATCGTCGCTAAAACGTTTCCTACTAATTTTTTTAAAAAAAATTATATGGTGGCAAAGACGTTTCGCCACGTGTTTCAATCGCCATCGCTAATGTCCACTTTATGCGACGAATCAAATGTTGTCACAAAACATTAGTTTTTGCAACGACGCAAAAGTCGCTGCAAATAGTTTATTTTAGCGATAACTAGGCTAACTCGTTGCGACAAATACCAACTAGAACTTTTTGCCCGAATGTAATTTCATTGCGAAATGTTAGAGTATTTGCAATAACATTGTAAATCATCATAAATAGTCGATGTTTTTGCTACAAGCTATAATTATCATCGATAAAACGTTTTCCACTAATTTTTTTGAAAAAATTACATGGTGGGAAAGATGTTTTGCCACATGTTTCAATTTTCATCGCTAATGTCCACTTTATGCGACGAATTGAGTGTCGTCGCAAAATGTTAGTTTTTGCAATGACACAAAAGTCACTGCAAATAGTTTGTTTTAGCGACAACTAAGTTTACTCGTTGCGACAAATACTAATTGAAGGTTTTTGCGACGAATATAATTTCATTGCGAAATGTTAGAGTATTTGCGACAACATTGTAAATCATCATAAATAGTCGACGTTTTTACAACGAACTATAATTATCGTCGTTAAAACGTTTCTTACTAATTTTTTTCAGAAAAATTACATGACGGGAAAGACGTTTTGCCACGCGTTTCAATTGTCATCCCTAATGTCCACTTTATGCGACGAATTGAGTGTCGTCGCAAAACATTAGTTTTTGCAACAACACAAAAGTCGCTACAAATAGTTTGTTTTAGCGACGACTAGGCTAACTCGTTACGACAAATACTAACTGAAACTTTTTTTGAAGAATGTAGTTTCATTGCGAAATGTTAGAGTATTTGCAACAACATTGTAAATCATTGCAAATAGTCAACATTTTTGCGACGAGTTATAATTATCGTTGGTAAAACGTTTCCCACCATTTTTTTTAGAAAAATTAAATGGTGGGAAAGACGTTTTGACACGCGTTTCATTGCGAAAGGATGGAGTATTTGCAATAACATCGTAAATTATTAGCCTATGTACTCTTATGAATAGTTTTTCTTCATCTATCTGTGTGCTTATCAATTAAACAGTGGAAACCAACATATATTTCCTCATTAAGTTCTTGATCGACGATCGAACAATGCGCATTATTGATGATCGCTCGATCGACTTCCTAATCAACAATCGGATGACACGAAGTATTGTTGAACATCTAATGAACCTTCAATTAATGATTGAATAGTACAAACTTACATAAATCTTGTTATCAATTCCCCTATTGACGATGGAATAGTGCACATCGATAATCGCTTGATCGACTTCCAATCAACAATCGAACGATAGAAAGTGTTGTTGACCATCCGATCAACCTCCAATCCTTTATCGGATGGTGGAAATCATCGTACATCACTTCATTAAGTCTTCAATCAACAATCAGATGTTGCACATCACCGATAATCACAAGATCAACCTCCCAATCAATGATCGTACAACACAAAGTGCTTTCAACCATTAGATCAACCTCCAATCATCGATTGAATGGTAGATGGATGGGATGGATGGATGGATATTTGGACGGTTGGATGGAATAGTTAGATGGATGGATAGATGGGATGGTTGGTTAGATGGATGGTTGAATGTTGGATGGATCAATATGTAAATAGATGGGATGGATGGACAGATGAATGAGATAGTTGGGATGGATTGATGGGATGGATGGATGTTTGGATGGGATGGTTGGATGGTTTGATGGACGGATCTGATGATTGGATGGACGGATGGATAAATTGATCGATGGAATGGTTGGATGGTTAGATGGGCGGATGATAGATTGATCGATGGGATGGATGGTTAGATGGAATGGATATATGTTTGGATGGGATGGATAGATGGTTAGATGTTTGGGATGAGAATGGATGGGTGGTTGTTTGAATGGATAGATGATATGGATGGATGGATGTTTTGATGATTGGATAGAATGACTGGATGGATGGGTTGGTTCGATGTTTGGTTAGATAGATAGCTGGGATAGATGGATGAATGGATGGATGGGATGGTTGGATGGATGTATGGATGGATGGATGGGGTGGTTGTATGGATAGAAGGCATGGATGGAAGGATGGATGTTTTGATGATTTATGGGATGATCAGATGTATGAACAAGATGGTTGGATGTTGGATGGATGGATAGTATGGTTGGATGGATGGATGCATGAATGGATGTTTGGATGACTGGATATATAGATGGATGGAATGGTTGGATAGATGGATTGATGGATGTTTGAATGATTGTATGAGATGAATGGATGGTTGGATGGGGGATGCAATGGTTGGATGGGGGATGCAATGGTTGGATGGGGGATGAGATGAATGAGGCTCCGATGGGCCACTAAGGGGCCAACAAGATGTATGAATTCTATCCACACTATCCATCCATTTATACATATCATTTTAGAGTATGACCCCAAAAATAACGAAGATTTAAGGCTCAAATGGACCATAAAGTGGGGATTAAATTCCTGCCATTGAAAATTTCTTGCGCGCCACAAAAGTTTTTGTTTAAGATGATAGTTACTTTTTCACTTCATCCAGGTGTATATGACCATATCAACAGGTTGGATGGCAAATAAACAATATGGTGGACCCTAAAAATGTTTTAATGGTGGCCATCCTTAGCACTATTTCCTGTGGTGTAGTCCACTTTATACGTAGATATGCATTTTTTTTAATCTACTATTATCTAAAATGATATGAAAAAATAGATGGACAGTGTGGATACAATTCATATATCTCTCCGAATTGATGGATAGTGTGGATACAAAACACACATCATGGTAGAACCCATATAACTAGTGACATCACTTCAGTAAGAGTCTTGCAGAAACAGATTGGCTGCTCCCCTTACCACCAGCCATTGGCTGGCGGTCGGTGCTCTGTGGGCCCCACCATAATGTATGTATTTCATCCATGTCGTCCATATATTTTTCCATATCATTTTATTATATGAGACGAAAAAATAAGGTATATCCCAATCTAAAGTGGACTACATTACAGGAAACAGTGTTGAATGAACTTTGACTATTAAAATATTTTTAGGGGCCATAAAAGTTTTGGATCTAGCTGATCTTTGTTTTTTTTTTTTTTTTCCCTTCATCTGGGTCTGTATGACCTAATCAACCGATTGGATGTCAAATAAACAGTACAATGTGCCTTGGGAGGATTTTAATGGTGGATATCTAATCACTATTGTTTTCTTATGGTGTTGATCTGACGGAACTTGACTTTTGGGCTAAACCGATTTTGGGATCCACCATGGTTTTGTCTGTAGGTTGAAGATGTGTTTAGCATTGTGGCCACTAAATCAACCGTCCCTATAACCTCATTAAAGAATTTTGTCGCTTTGAAGTATGACTTGCCAGGTCTCCAGTTAGGGGTGGAAATGGCTAGGCCCACCTAATGAGTCACTAGACAAGATGTTCATATGTCAAAAAACTTATGGTGCAAGTTTGGATTTTCGACTTGTATAAGTGGGGCTCATTGCTTAGTAATCAATTGTGTTGATCTGATGGGATCCACTGGAAGGGAACGGATTAGCTACTCCCCTTAACATCAGCCGATGGCTGGTGGTCAGTGTTCTGTGGGCCCCATCATGATGTATGAGTTTCATCCATGCTGTCTATCTATTTTCACAGATCATTTTACAAAATGAGACCAAAAAGATGTATATCCCAATCTCAAGTGGACCACATTAGAGGAAATAGTGTTGAATGAGCGTCGACCATTAACAACATTTTGGGGGCCATAGAAGCTTTGGATCAAGATGATTTTTATTTTCCCCTTCATCTAGGACTGTCTGACTGAATCAACAGATTGGATATCAAATAAACAGTGCAGTGGGCCTTAGGAGGATTTTAATGGTGGATATCCAATCACTATTGTTTTCATGTGGTGTGGACCACCTGAGATTTATATACCTCTAAATTTTGGGATCAAGCTTTGAAATAATGATTAAAAGTAGATGAACGGAATGGATGAACACGCATACATCATGTTCTATCTAATCTGTCCCTCTGTTTTGAAATATAATTGTAGTATATCATCCAAAAAACTGAGGTATATTGAAGGCTCAAGTGGACCACATGGTAGGAAACAATAGAGATTAAATCACACATGATTCCTATGGTGTGGTCCAGTTGGGCCTTCAATATACCTCATTTTTGGGATCTTTCCCTAAATATATTTTTAAAAATAAATGGGCAGAATAGATAAACCATATACATCATATTGGGCCCCACGTAGGTACCCAATCCACGCCCAAAATCATTGGGCGCGCTCTCAAAACAGAGTCGCGCGCCCAAATGAATTTACGGCGCCCAAAACCCGTCTCTCTCTCTCTCTCCGCACCCAAAACTGAATCTCCCTATTTTCGCCCAAAACCCTCTCTCTCTCTCTCTCTCATCCCATTTTCAAAGCCCTTGCAATTCTCTCTCTCTCTCTCTCTCTTTGCGCCCAAAACTGAATCTCCCTATTTCTGCCCAAAACCCTCTCTCTCTCTCTCATCCCATTTTCAAAGCCCTTGCAACTCTCTCTCTCTCTCTCTCTCTCTCTCTCTCTCTCTCTCTCTCTCTCTTCGCGCCCAAAACTGAATCTCCCTATTTTCGCCCAAAACCCTCTCTCTCTCTCATCCCATTTTCAAAGCCCTTGCAACTCTCTCTCTCTCTCTCTCTCTCTCTCTCTCTCTCTCTCTCTATCTCAACAGAAGTGGAAAGGTGAGCGATTTCTCCTATTCTGTTTATTGATTTCCTTATGCATGTTTTGCGAATCTTCTCCAATTCTCGACCGAAGATCTCTATTATCAGTGAAGAAATTGGATCTTTCTGTCATGATTTTTGAATTTATTGCCTCATTTGCTGCATTTCCTGTGTTTTTACTCTCGTTTATCCATTTAGGGTTTTGTTTATGTGGTTAAAACTGTTTAATAACATCCATTATATGAGCCCCCTCAATATCTCCTTAGCACGCCAAAATAAAAATTTAAGTCGATCCAAACTCAGGTGGGCCACCATGTAAAATCATGCCTAAAGCATCTCAAATCACGTGGTGTGGCCCACCTTAGTCTTGGAATGGACTGATGTTTGGTGTGTCCGTCTATCCTGCTTGGGTGCATCTTCCAAATGGATTGGATGGCAGATTTGAAACACGATGGCTCTACATATAATGTGGAAAGTTTTTAATGATGAGCAACCTCACCTCAACTGCCCCCTATGGTTTGGCCCACCAGAGCTTTGGGTTGGTCTGATTTTTCGGCACCAACGAGATTGCAAGGTGGATGGATTGCAACACGCAAATGGTATCCAGCATCAAAGAATGTTGTTGGAAGCTTTTTGCAGTTCTGATTTTTCTTTTTTGTTGGTTTGATATTCTTTGATATTGATATGTAAACTCCAAGAACTGCAACATTTGTTGTTTGCTACAGAGGACTTGGATGATACTGTGGCAGGGTATGGTGGATGATAATCATTCATGTAACCACCATGCACATGGTCTGCATTTTGCTTTTTGTGGATATGTTTCAACTCCGACTGTCCAAATTATGGTAGTGCTGTAATGGAGTGTATGTTGGATTGATTATAATTCTTCCATCATTGGGAATCAGCTGGCTAGCTAGAATGAGAAATTCCCAACTGATAGAATTCAATAGGCATGTCCATTGATTGGACATTATGATTGTCAAGTCAGTGTGTTTTTGTGGCAATGACCCACCCCAGTGGGTCCACACATTGGACTGCCTGGAGTGAGTACGTGTCTGTATCTTCCAGGTGGATTCATGCACAATATGGTCCATCATACTCTGCCCTCAGTATCGTACAATTCTTCTTTTCTAAAAATGCATGCATGGAATCACCACTGTTTATGAATAGCTACAGATATTCTTCTAATTGCATTATAATACAAAGTGCTCTGCCCTTCTGAAACAATCATGGATAATTCACGAAATTTTTTAGGAAAAAGGATTTTACTGAGTAATTCACAAATTATCTGCCAGCTATGAATTATTCACAAATGAGTGTCAAGCTAACTTCATAAGCAACAAGGGACCTGAGCTGTTGACTATGTGGTTTGGACAGAGTGAGGCTAATGTGAGGGAGATATTTGATAAAGCTCGCCAATCAGCTCCGTGTGTGCTTTTCTTTGATGAGCTTGATTCAATTGCAACCCAGGTAATCTATGCTCTCTACTAAACTCTTTTTGTGATCCCTGGTGTTCCACTCAGGGAATCAAAATTGTCTTGGAGAGTAACTCAGCTATCTATCAGATCCTAAATGTCACATTCCAGCATGGTCAAAATCCATGCATGTATGATTTATAAGGGATTTAACTCGGAATGGTGGTGGCCGAAGCTGAGTCGACTTGGATGAGTTGGCTTGGTGTCAGCAAGTGTTGATGCCATTGTTCTAGTTTGCAATCTCCTCCCATAGCTGAGGCAACATATAGAACTTGTTCCTGTTAAGTTACTCAGTTTCTTCTCAATTGCCTCAATATTTTTTTACTTGCTAATTTGGATAAGATTGTTTGTTCAGTGTGCACAGAGAGTTGGTGCAAACACATCTTCGAAGTCCCACCATCCAACAATTTGTGGGTGGGAATATTAGCATGCATTTCAAACTTGAGTATTAAGAATTCAAATTTCAAAATGCCTATGAATTCCTGCCAGCTGCCATTAAATGGTGGGAGTTGATGAATTGTTTGGTCCTTCTATATGATGGTTGGCTTTAATGTATATTTTTTAGTTGTGGCAGTGTAAATTTTTTAGTCCACAGAAATCTCATCGAGGGGCCAAAGCATTTGGATATGTTTGAAGTTGATTCACGCTTCCACTGCCGCCATTTCTAGGACTGATTGACGCCTCACCTGCACTAGTACCTACATGGTTAGAAGCTCATATTGGATGAAAATGGTAATTTCATATCACAATCGTAAATAGTAATCTAAGAAAGAACCAGTTGGGGTGATCTCAGCAATGGAATTTGCCTGTTTCTCCATGCCAACTTGTATCATAGACTTAACATGTCAAATCTAAATGGAAGTTCTTGACCATCAAATCTGTCCTTTTCCTAGGCATTTGTTTTATTTTTTACACAATCATTTATGTATAGGCTGTCGATCGAAGTCTACAGGCATGCTCCATCCACACCGAGATCCATCAAGTCAAGTCTGGATTACCACCTGCACTGCTTGTAGAGACCCAAGACAATTTTCACACCCCGATGCACCATGGTGCCCATTGCTTCTGTTCTACTCATGGTATGTTTTAACACAAATAGCATCACATTATTTTTAGGTTTTAATTTGATTATTTTTTTTATATGTTCTTGCTTTTATAGGATTATCTACTAGGAATGCTGTGGCGATTGGACATGATGTAGAGAATGGTCATGAATGAAAATATATTTCCCTTTTATGGATTTTTGCAATTCAATTAATTAGTGCATCCAAATGCATCCCAAATGTAGCCAACATAAATTCATTAATTGGGTTCTTGTTTTCAATAGGTTTGCTGATAATTTACTCAAGGGGCAGATAGTTGGAGTGATCGGAGCAGGTTATATTGGATGAAAGAATAAAATCTATTGTTTCTTTGTTTATTTCCAATTTAGTTTATTCTTTGATGCACTTAATGATTTGTTATTGATGGCCTTGATACATGAAATCTAGAAACTCCTGCATCAAAAACCAATGAGAATAGATGGATAAGAATGAAGTGCAGCCACAAGGTCCTTCCTAATACTCCAAAGACAATGGCCACATCAAAAGAACAAGTGGCCTTCATCAATTCAACTTCTATGATTCTCTTTTACTCAGAACTAGTCTTTGTTTTTTTTTTTTTTTTTTGAAAAATTCCTGCAATTTTTTCATCTTGGTTTTTTCCTTTTAAGCTATAGATGCCTTTTTCTCATCTTTGTGGTGACTAGTCAATGGTAAAAAAAATTTAAAAAAAAAATGAAAGTCTGATCAAAGACTCCATGCACAGAAGCTATTTCTTAAGGGGATTGAATTTGTTTGTGTTTTTTGAGTATTGGGTCCCTTTATTTGATGTTTTATAAGCCTTTGAGGGAGTGGAACATGGGAAAGATTGGATTTTTGAGGAGTTGGTTGAGAGGTTTTCTGTTGGTGGAGGCTTTTGGCATTGAAAGTTGGGAGTTTTTTTTTTTTTTTTGTCTGAAGGGGTGTTTGGTTTCTCGGTTTTTGTTAGAAAAAGGGGACTTGAAGTTAGAGGTTTTTAGCTTAAAAGATGGGGTCTTTTGTCTGAATTTGGGGTCCCTTTGGTGTTTTTGGTTGTGGATTTGGAGAATTGAAGTTGGTTTTTTAATTGCAGGATGCTTGACTTTCACTCCGCTTGCTCCCTACTCTACTGTCAGTGCTCTTGTCCCTTTGATCCTCATGATCAAGGTCAGCATGGTGAAAGAGGCCATCGAATATTGGAAGCGGAAAACACAAATAATTTCCTTTCTGAATTGATATTATTAGTACTTCTTTGTATATCTGTAATATATATCTGTATGCATTGCTATCGATAGTGGATAATTCAGTAGCCATTAATGCTTGCTGTTAGTGATGGAGAGCTGACAACTAGATGGGTAGAACCATCTGATCACTGCAATTTTTGGCCTCTGGCCCATCCATATATGGCTCACCAAATCAATAGTCCCAATCGCAACATATATTTTTCAGGTCCACTGTGCAGGAGTTGCATAGATCTTTAATGGCAGAAATTGGGCCCCACCACCGTATAGGTGCTATGGCTTAAGAACATGTAATGATCCTGCTTTCGTAACAAAATTTATCAATCAAAAATAGAACAAATGGGAGAAAAATAACTGACCAATGTTGAATATTTCAGGTGAAGTTAAGGTTAAGATATGTCATGTGTTTGAATACCTTTAAAGAAAAACATAAAATAGTGCGTTGAGCCTTGCCCATCTACATGCAAGTACAAATGACAACATGGAATACAAGCTCTGGCTTGAAAATAGGACTGTTTCTCTCTGGCCCGGAATACATGCAAGTACAGATGACAACATGCAAGTGCAGATGACAACATTTGGCCAATGTTCAAAACAAATGGATGGCGATGAAAGAATGTTGTAATGTTCATTTGTTTGAATATTGTAGCTCACCTGATGAGTGACACTTTTTTTTTCTTTCTTAAATGTAGATCTAATTAGTACACCCAACTAGATGGAAAGCTCGAATCTTGCACACATGCTTCTGTGCAATTTGGATGGGCGGAGCTCCACACGTAGGCTTTTAGCAGGCCGAAGAAATTTCACTTGCAGTTGTAGGGCTGTCAGCGGCCGGCCCAGCCCTATTAAAAAATTTGGTTTTCCTTAGCCTGGGGTTTGACCCATTGACAGTCTCACAGGATAATATTGATCTGGTACAAATTTTGGGCATAAAGGCAAAGATGCTTTATCCAAGGGTTCAACTGTTTACTAAGTCAATCCCAAAATCAGATTGGTTGAACAATCCTAACCTTTGATTTATTGGAATCCAGTAGTCAGATAATCAAATAAGTGGAACCAAACAGCTCAAGGAGGATTTTAGGGCTGGATACAACTATGGCAGGGCCAAATAGCTCAATGGCCTGAGTCAACAACCCATGCCATGGGGCCACGCTTCAACATACACTTGAGGTTGTATTTTGTACAAATGACCGTTTTCTTTTACAGAAATCATTGGATTCTCGGCGACCACATGTAGGACTGTCAATGAGCCGGGCCCAAACCAAGCAAACTAATAAGACCATCCTGACGGCTCAGCCCTACCAGTTTAGAGTCTAGGCTAAAGCCAACCCTGGGTCTGCTGTTTTAAATGGTTGACTCTCAGCAGCCTAGACATCTCGACTTAGAGTCAGAGGTGATTTGTGTTGTTGAAACAGATTGGGTCTAGGCAAGTCCGTTGACTCGGACATGTCGCATGGGACTCGATCCAAGTCTTAAGACCATGATTTGGAATGATTTCCTCATTCCCCTCCCTCTCAAGTAAGGCTGTCAACTGGTTGGTTTCAAGTCAGGTCCAAGTGTATTCATACCTGGACCTGCATGAAGTGGTTGTGCTTGGGTTGTTGCTTTCAGTTCCAGGTACTGTGTTTAAACCTAGATCTAGTTGGGTTTGGATACCCTCTTATCTTGGGACCTTGTATTTGGTTAGGTTTTGGATTTGTTCCAGTTTAGGGCAATTTGGATTTAACCATTCATGTATATTGTTTCATTCCTTCATGTGATATACTCGGAAAACTATTGATTTCATCATTAGGTATTTAAAGATTTTCAACTTATCATGTGCAATATGTTGATTTATAATATGTTAGCACCAATATGATTTCAGTAAGCATCCATGAATCTAGGGTTAGAATTTTTCAACCAAAATGATTTTGGTATTATTACATATCTATATTTGAGTCCCATAATTTGGATTAATTAATTTGCGTTGATGTACCCAACTTAACTGAACCTGATCCAATTCAAATTATCACATGAGACCTGACATGACCCTTAAAAAAAATCAGGTCTAACATTGTGGACCTCTGACTAACTTGAATTTTAAATGGGTAAAAAAAAGAAAGAAAGAAAGAAAGAAGAACCATGATCCATTTAAAACCAGATCGGTAGTGACCCTGATCCACTTTGGACTGCTTAACTGTAAACAAATTTTGTGGGAATGTTGTTTGGAGCATTAATTCAGTTTACATCGGGGGAATTCTATGTTTTCCTTACATTTAGTTTTCATCATTCTTCAATTAACTGATTCTTTGTTTTTATGTTGCAGTCCTCTAGTCGTGGTTCACCCTCGAATAATTACAGAAGACGCACAGGAGAAGTTATCGGTATAGCTGTTGGATGTGCAGGTGGACTACTGATACTCACATCCATTTTCTATCTATGGTGGATGAAGGACGCACCTGGCCATATGCAAGTGCACACAGACTTACCAAGATTTGCATTTTCAGCATTATTGTAATTGTAATTGATTGAATGAATAAATAATTATGTAAATGGTAATTGAATGTATGAATGATTAAATTTATTTTTTAAATGTAGGCAATAGTTACGGATATTGACCGTAGCTGTTAATCCGACAAACAAGCTATATTTAGTGACAAGTTATTAGGTCGTCATAAATAATTAGTATTTGCAATAAAATTGGCGACAAGCAACACTCATAGAAAAAAGCTTTTGCCACAAGTATGAGGTTATTAGCGACGATGAAGACTTGTCGCAAAAAGTCTTTATTTGGAACAACTTTCATATTTAGCAACGTGTTATGATATGTAATGGTGACGTGTAAAATCGTCGCAAATAACTATATTTAGGGCCGATTTATTAAGTCGTCGCCAATAATTATTATTTGCAATAAAATTAGTGACAAGCCATACTCACCGCAAAAAAATTTTGTGATAAATTTGGGTTTATTAGCGACGACGAGGACTCATCACAACATGTCTTTATTCGCGAAGAATCTCATATTTAGTAACATTTTATGATATACAATGACAACATGTCAACTCGTCGCAAAACGTCTTCATTCGCAACGAGTTACATATTTAGCGACATTTTACGATATGCAATGACGACGTGCCAACTCGTTGCTAATTAACTGTATTTTGCAACAAGTTATTAGGTCATCGCAAATAGTTGAGTTATTGGCGATGAATAAAAAGTTTTCGTCGCTAAATAGAATTTGTGACGTCGTATCTACAACAAACATGGCGATAAGCAACACTCATCACTAAAAGTTTTTAGCGACGAGTTTGGAGTTTTTAGCGACAAGTTGACTTGTCGCAAAAAGACTGAATGTTGTAGTGGGTATGGCTGCATGTAAAGGTTTCGTTTGTGATGACTACTAGTTGCTGAGGCTTTTGTATAACAATCAACAGCGTTGTATCTAAGCCCATGATGTTGGATGCTTGACGCAATATCGGTGTTGTAGCTTGATGCCCTTATTAG
Organism: Magnolia sinica; assembly: GCF_029962835.1. NCBI lineage: Eukaryota > Viridiplantae > Streptophyta > Magnoliopsida > Magnoliales > Magnoliaceae > Magnolia > Magnolia sinica. Next base: position 130,081,830 of record NC_080574.1, on the reverse strand, counting down.
CTAGCCCATTATTCATTGTTCCCTAGCCTAGCTCTTTGACATGTCCGAGAATTGGCCCTATTTCTGAAACCCATATGTAGCTAGTTGGTATCTTCATGCCGTATTGGGTACTCCCTACTTAATCTACCTCGATGTCAGTATGGTATGTCGCTACTCGAAGGTGTTGCTAGTAATGGAGAGTTTCAACTGCCACGGTCTGTATATATTATCATTGTGATTTTGGAGAGGTGCTTTTTTTTTTTAATCATATTATTGATGGAGTGTTTGATTCTTAGATGTTGGCGTGAAGCATCACTGCTACTATGTCTGAGTGTTTCAAGCATCTCTGAGGTGATTAATCAAGAGGTGGAACCTCTAACTGGAGAAATTTTTTTCTTTTATTCATTCCTCACCTAGGGCTTTCAATGGGTCCCGATGGACTCAACCCCATTTTTATGTGTCCACATACAACTTCACAAAACTATTTAAAAATTGGGTTGAGTTAGGGCACAATAGTTTGGGCCCAGTTAAAAACCAGGTCTAGTTGAGTTCAATTCTGTTCTATTGTTGTGGAGCCAATTCAATTTAGGTTGTGTCAGGCATGAGTGCAATTAATTTTATTAGTAATGATATATACATATACATATGTTCATATATATATATGGTTTTGTTGAAAACCCCACCTTCATAGGAAGGTTAGCAATGTCCCTAAAGCTTTTAATTGGAAAATGAGGTGACCTATCAATAAATGGTCCATTCATTCATGTGATTAGGAGAAAGTCATGGTGTAAAATTCACGCAAATCAAATGATCCTAAGTGTCGCTTGATAGCATGGAAAATTAATAGCCAAGATTGAGAAGACAAATAAAATAGCTCCTATATATCATCCTCTTGAAACGTTTGATAGATAAATCTGACTTTGTATTGCTTATGATTCCAAAGTAGAACTTTGGTTCGATGATTCTTACCATGTAATTTATGGCTCGTAAATAATGAATAGTAGTAAGAAATTGGCCCTATTCAAGGGGTTAGGATCATCTAATGAGCCCTCCAGCAGCCATTCTCGACTCGACGTGCTGCTGATCTCCCAACTAAGATCAGAGGGTTGATTTTCCTTGATAAGGTGGGCCTTGGTGCCATCCGTATAGTCCCTCCATTTAGCCCTCCTCCCAATAGATTTTAGCTGGTTTTGTCTGTATATAGCTTCAAGGTTTTCGATTTTTTGGTTTGAGGATCCTGTATAGCTTCTTCTACGATAGGTTGACCCAAGTTTTGTTTTTGTCGATCTTAGGCAACCCAAAGTACAGTCCCTGTATCCTTCTTTTGATGATATGAATCTTTGGCTAAGCATAGCCTGCTTCTCCCAAAAAAAAAAAAAAAAGGATCATCTAATGAGCATAGTTTTTGCATCATGCATGACTTACTCCCATTTATACTATTGAAGTACCTGGATTGATGAAGGGGCATCTCATGCCAATCAAAAGGTTTATGGACTTTAGCCAAGGTCACCATAAATATGGGGACATTAGCAAAACCCATATATGTGTATGTGCACGCACATGTTAAATCTCTAGTCTCTGTGTGTGTGGCTCGAAATTCAGTCATTAGTACATGTGTATGGTGTCAGGCATGCTAGAGAATTTTACAACTCGATCCAAACAAAATGCTCATGACCCCAAGTGTCGAGATAAATAAAGAGACCGTGAATGGTTATATATGATAGAGAATTAAGACAATTCAATTGTCTATTCAACCACTTGTAAATGAAATCTAGTAATTTATGGTGGTGGGTTGCCCTTCTAATGATTTCTTCTTGCCTTTTAGTTGAAATGTCATTTTCTCACCGTGATAGTAGACATAACTTGATTCTTGCAATGTGAGAGTAGAAAGAACTCAATTATATTGAATTGAAATAAAATAAAAGTTTATGATAAAATCCCTCAGCAATTCAGCATTTGTGTTGTAGATGGCGATACCCAAAATCTAAGCCTTCCTTGGTCCAGTAACTCGGATGTAAAAAAGAGAATTATTGTCACGCCCCAAACCCGGAAATTGGGCTCACAAAATTCCCGTTCACCAAATCCGATGTCATAGCCTCCGTAGTACCCCATTCTCGGCTCCCAGCTCCTATACGCCAGATTTCTGATCCTGGGATCCTACAAGGAGGATTTTCCAACGTACATTTGTCTCATTAAAAGCATAACCACAAGTATACTCAAATCACAAGAACAACATCATCATCACATATCCACTAATATAAATAGTTGAATACAGTGATGAAAGGGAAATACATATATAAAAAATCAAAGCTCCAGAAGACAGTTGCACGCTCCAAGCTCAACGCTGCTACAACCTAACGCCACCTACACGCATCTATCATGCATAAGCTTATAGAAAGCTTAGAGGGTGGTAAAAGTATGTGCACAAGATAAGTGCCAAGTATTCAATATAATGTCATAATCATACAATGTCAGAAATATTGGCAAGATCATGAATCATACGATAACAGAGTAAGCGAAAATATTGACAAGTCCATGAGTCATACGATATCAGAGTACGCAATACAGATCAGCTATGCAAATGAGGAGTCATAGAAAGCCAAATATCAGATGTCGAGGATACAATGTAATATGTAAATCCTACTAAGTCCGTCTAGGCCATATAAGTACAAAAAACATAACAACCCAAAATGTCATATGCCTGCGGATGCAATATGTGATGCGAATGAAATGACTAAGCTAGAGTGTGAGGTCGGAATGATAGTACGTAATATTACAGGCTACGGGGTCCATCACAAGGGACTTCTATCCAAACCAGTCTCATACCTAAATTTGGATAGTCAGACTCAATGTTGTCAACTCCTGATCTGAGGTTAGTCGCTCGCCCAACCGAAATCCTAGCCATGCGAAGGTACACATAAAAAATAGTTACGCACCACCAGCCCGAGTGGATAGTGAATGAATGAGGATGCAATTCCTGCTCAATAAGTCCACATATCAGTACAGTTCCTCTCTGAAAAATCACCAGGGTATATTACACTCCAAACCAGATTATCGCCCCATCGCGTGCAACAAGGTGAGTGGAAGAGATCTCACTATCCACTTGCCAATATCGGGCCCGGCTCGTCGATAGCGGACCCATTCCTTGAGCTGGTCAGACTCAGCCTAGCATTACCCCCTCCTCTCGGGCAGGTAAGGCCGTACCCTCTTCCAACCAACCACAATACAGTGAAAGACTTGGCATAACAGTATACGGCCCTCATGCGCTCATGCGTCCACTCGGTCTAGACGTTGGAGCAACCTCTGGAACCAAGAGGGTTTAGGAACTTTCACCCAGGGATATTTATAGCACCCCATGTAGAACAGATTTTTGGTGTCCCATCGGCCATCCATGATATGCCTGTGAAGACTACGGCCTTGATGTCGCTAGGGCGTACAGTAATCACAACACACAATGTAAGATGAATGAATCATACAATCCAGTCATGCATCAATCCCGCGCATACCGTGCGCTCATGTGAGATGATCTCCACCTATCAGGGAGTCTCATAAACTACCGACACTATGCAATATGCAATGGTCAATCATATCTCATAACAAACATGCATATGATGCGTATGAGCATGTATCATGATGTTATGTTGTCACATACTCATAATCGGTATCAATAACCGGCATCGATAATCAACCTCGACGATGTAGACATTTAACCAATATTGCCCCCAAGGAATGGCCCACATAGAGCCTAACATATAGTAAACTCATGGCATCACATAAGGGCCTAATATACAACACCACTAACCTCACTCAAGAGCTTAATACACATCACGATGGACCCCTCACATGGGCCCAATACACACCATAATGAGCTCCATCGCCTGGCCCTCAAATGCATCACAATGGGCCTCATCACATAGGCCTCATATACATCACATTGGGCCTTAAACAGAGGCTGAATACACATCACAACGGGCGTCAAAAGCAGGCCGCATATGCATCTTATTGGGCCTTGACAATCAGAATTGGAATCGGCCTCAATAATCAGAATCGGCCTCAACAATCAGAATCGGAATCGGCCTCAATAATCAGAATCGGAATCGGCCTCAATAATCAGTCTCGACAATTGGAATCGGCCTCGACAATTGGAATCGGTATCGACAATCAGAATCGACCTCGATAATTAGCCTCGACAGTCGGAATCAAAATCGGTCCTTAACAATTGGCCTCAACAATCAGAATCAGAATTGGTCCCAACAATCGGCCTTAACACTTGGAATCGGCCCTGATAATTGGCCTCAATAATCGAAATCGACCTCAACAATTGAAATCGGCCTCGATAATCAGAATTGGAATCGGAATCGGCCTCAACAATCAGCCTCGACAATCAGAATCGGCCTCGATAATCGGCCTCGACAATCAGAATCGGCTTCGATAATCAGCTTCGATAATCGGAATCAGAATCGGTCCTCAAAAATCAGCCTCGCCAATCGGAGTCGGAATGACAATCATAATCAGCCTCGACAATCAGAATCGGAATCGGCTTTAACACTTATAATCGGCCTTGATAATCGGACTCAATAATCGAAATTGGAATCGGCCTCGACAATCGGAATCAGTATCGACAATCGGAATCGGCCTCGACAATCGAAATCGAAATCGGTCCTTAACAATCGGCCTCGACAATCGGAGTCAGAATCGACAATCAAAATCGGCCTCAACAATCAGAATCGGAATCGGCCTCAACAATTGGCCTCAACACTCGAAATCGAAATTGGCCTCAACAATCGGCCTCAATAATCGGAATCGAAATCAGTCTCAACAATCGGCCTCGACAATCAGAATCGGCATCGACAATTAAAATCAGTATCGACAATCGGAATTGGCCTCGATAATCAGAATCGGAATCGATAATCAGCCTCAACAATCATAAATCGACCTCGATAATCGGTCTCGATAATCAGAATCAGAATCGGCCTCAACAATCGGCCTCGACAATCAGAGTCGGAATCGACAATCGGCCTCGACAATCGGAGTCAGAATCGATAATCAGTTCAAAATCTGCCTCAACAATCGGCCTCGACAATCGGAGTCGGAATCGACAATCGGAATCAGCCTCGACAATCAGAATTAAAATCGGCCTTAACACTCGGAATCGAAATCAGCCTCAATAATCGGCCTCGACAATCGGAATCGGCCTCGATAATCTGAATCGGAATCGGCTTCAACAATCGGCCTCGACAATCAGAATCGGGATCGGTAAGAATGAGCCTAATAAGGCCTAAGGGAATGTCACAATATGGACATCCAACCATCATTATCTATCAATGTAGACATTCAACCAATATTGCTCCTAAGGGGGTGGCCCATATAGGGTCAAACATATAGTGGGCCCATGGCCTCACATAAGGGCTTACATCACGATGGGTCACATCCATGGGCCTCTCATACATCATGTGAGCCACATCATATGGGCCACATATACATCACAATGGGCCTCTAACGCGGGCCTAATATACATCAAAAGGGCTCTATCCCATGGGCCTCAAATATATCACAATAGGCCTCTACCCATGGGCTCCAAATACATCACAATGGGCCTTAACTCATGGGTTCCAAATACATCACTATGGGCCTTAACCCATGGGGCCTAAATACATCACATCGGGCCCTTCCAAGTGGACCCCAAATACATCAAATGGGCCATACCAACTACACCATTCACCCATCTATAGAGATCATTTTACAGCATTATCCAAACAAATAAATCATATCCAAAGGATCATCTGGACCATACCACACCTAACAGTGGTGATGATGATTTCCACTGTTAATTTCTCGTGGGCCCCACCATAGTATTATTTCCCATCCAGTTTGTTCATCAGGTTACAGAGGCCTGGATATAGAGGAAAAACAAATATCATATTAGTCCAAAACTCCTATAACCCAAGGGGTTTCAATGGTGGACGTTCATCCCACTGTTTCCTGCAGTGTGGTCCACTTGATATTAGATCTGCCTCTTTTTTTTTTAGTCTCAAGCCTTGGGACTGGCTCACCAAATGGATGGACGGGTTCATCAAACTGCATCCATCAGGGTGGGTTCCACGAACTTGGCCCACCTAAGACAGCTCGCCAAAGGGATGGACGGTGTGGATGGAGCACATCCACACGTGTGACCCACAGAACTTGCTGACGTCAGTCCAGCAGTGGGCCCCACCATCTGGACAGTTAAATATAACATATACATCAGGGTGAGGTCCACGTACGTGGCCCACCGTGGAACGAGCTGGCCAAAAGGGGTAAACGGTTTGGATGTAATACATTCATCATCAAGGGCCCACCGTCCAGCTATCTGGACGGTGTGATACAAAACATACATTATGGTAGGGTCCAAACCACCTGCTGACGCCAGCAACAGCTGTTGTTGGTGCTGCAAAACAGATGCACGGCGTGGATGAAATCCACATCACGGTGGGACCTGTCTAGATGGACGGACGGTGAGGACATCAGGTGGGACCCGTCCAAATGGACGGACGGTGTGGACGTGACCTACATACATCGTGTGGGGCCCACCGAAGTTGCTGCATACGGCAGCTAGGTAGCTGGCTACCAACCAGCGCACACCAGCCAATCTGTTCATCACATCCCACGTGGACCCATCACATGTACTATACACCTATGTATATAGCATATATTATATTATATATTTTTTATTTTATTTTACTTTAAATGGCCAAAGGCCTGAAATCGTCCAGAGTCCAGCGTCCAGGCCCTAGACGCCTGGACGGACGATCTAGATCTAAGGCTCATACATCTGGTGGCCCCACCCTCACATGTGTCACACGTGCGAGGTGGGTCTAACGCACATAGATGGACGGTTAATAAAACATATATTTCATGGTAGGGCCCAACAGCAACCACCTTGCAGCTATAAGATGGGTGGACGGCGCGGATGATATCATGCATCCACACAAGAGAGAGAGAGAGAGAGAACGTGAAGGGAACGGACCCCGCCACTATTGGGCCCTCCCTGTACATGCATACAACAAGTGGGTCCCATAACAAGTGGGCCCTCAAATTGAATTTAACGGTGGATCACCCACCTTAGATCTCTTCTTCTTGGCTCCTATGGCTTCCTTTGCTCCTTGGCTTCGATCTCAATAGAAAATGATGGAGTTTTGATGGTTGAGATGGGAGATGAGAGGGTAGGAAGTGAGCCACACTAAAGCTTCTCCATGAGAGCTTAGGAAGCTTGGACGTGGGATATTTTTAGTTGCTTGGAAATGGGTTTGAGACATGAGAGAGAGAAGGTTGTAAGGAGAGAGAGAGAGAGATGGGTGATGGAATGATGAATGGGAGAGATGGATGGGTTGTGTAAGAAATTATTGAATTTTGGGGTAGATTATGTAAGAAGGGTATGGGTTATGTAAGGATTTATTGACTTATGGGGTTGCTTGGGGATGGGGTGTGAGGTGATGGTGTACTTGACATGTACTTGACCATTGATGGGATTGATGGAATTGATGTGACATTTAGGTAGAGATTCTCTTGGGTTTTGTAACACGCGGCGTTTCCCTCGAACTGAATGTGGGCCCACATCTCCTGGCTTGGGTATCGCCTCGGCGCACGAGACGCGACATTAGAACCGTGGCGATGGCGCGGTCACTAGGGTATAAGTCTTGGGTTTAGTTGACTCAGGTTAACGGCATGTATCTCAGGGTAGTGCGTAAATACCTGTTACAGGTCACGAGTTGCCGGAATTCGACAGGGAGGATCGCAGGAATCTACGAAATGGTATGGACTATGATACAGGTCTTACAATTACACTACTAAAAATAAAAAGAAATTAATTCCTTGCGATCTAGTGCTTGGTGTAGATGGAATGAAATTACACTATTGAAAAGACAAAAGGAAAAGTTCTTGTGATCTAATGCTTGACATAAATAGAAGGAAATTACACTACTCGTTAGAAGGGGTCGCCCTTCTAATGAGTTCTTTTTCCCTTTTAGTTGAAAAGATTTTTTCTCACATGATGGCAGAAATAATTTGATTATCGTAATGTGAGAGTAGAAAGAACTCAATCATATTGAATTGAAATAAAATAAAAGCTTATAATAAAATCCATCGATGATTCAATGTCTATGTTGTAGATGGCGATGCCCTAAATCCAAACCTTCCTTGGTCCAGCAACTCAGATATAGAAAAGGGAACTACACTACTAAAAATAAAAGAAAAGTAATTCCTTATGATCTAGTGTTTGGCATGAATGGAAGGAAATTACACTACTGAAAAGATAAAAGGAAAAGTTCTTCCTTGTGATATAACGATTGGCGTAGATAGAAGGAAATTACACTACTTGAATGTTAAAAGTCGGTTCAACTAAGCTAACATAAGATAAAAGATAGCCAACATTGCACTAGAAATATGATTTGATATGTTTTGGGTTGGCAAGATCCTAGAGCTCTTCAACCTTCCTCCTATTTATAGAATTTTAGAGCAATTGTTGAAAATAGATCTTCATAACCACTTCTCCTATCTAGTAATGTGGAAATAATTGTATAGATCTGAAAGATAGTCATGACCTATCAAATAACGCCACGTATGCTAGTCATTTTTCATGAGATGGTCATTGCCTATGCACACATCCTTCCCCTGTTACATGGACGAGAGTTTCTCTTGAGTTGTCATGTGTTTGTGATAACTATCCACTTCTCCACACGAACATGAATAATGCACCATGAAATTAGGCCAATTTTAGCATTATTGTTGCTTTGTTCCTCAAATGTTTTCAACCATAGAGGTCTTATGCAAAGTCAGATGAATTCATCATTTGGCGCCATGATCATGTTACGGTCGTAACCCATCTTTAGTCATAAGGTTGTAACCCATCTTTAGATGGACCCTTGTAACCTAAATTGGTTGGTGAATCAGGTGTTTCTAGTGCTCTTCCCATGAGCAGCACTAGTTGCTGGTCCTAAGATGGACCCTAATTGTAGCCTGAATATAGTGGAGGGAAACGACCTTACAAGACCAAGGGTTGGTCACATTGTTGCTACATGGATGTAGACTAGTAGATAGAGCAGGAATCCTCTTTTGAGCTGGGAATGCTAAGAGGGGCGAATTCCAGGTAGTAATTCTAAAACTACTTGGCTTGGAAGGAACAATCCCCTTGAATGGTATTGATTATTGGAGTTCCTGATATACATATACCAGTTGAATGCTATGGCATAAGATTCAGAAATATATTGTTGTTGCCAACAACTGCTTGGCCAAGGTGTGTGATTGTGATTTTCTTCTCATCAATCAAGTTTTTGATCGCATGTTTTAAAGAGAAATAATGTTCCATAGCATGCCCCCTGCCTTGGTGAAAATGCGCAATATTCATTTTCGTTGTAGCCCATAGGCAATATTTTTGGTAGAAGCCTAGGTTGCATGGGGGTCAAAAGTTGTCTCTTAACCAACGTAGCTAAGGTATTGGTGTAAGATTGGGCCAAAGGAGTAAATTTCATTTAAGGCTGCACCGTACCTGTTTGTCTATTTTAATTAGAATATTGAAGATTCCTTCTAGGTTTTTATGGTTCTTGTTGTTGTTGTTGTCATCTTTGTTCCAGCAGAGGAGGCGCTGGCCTCCCTTGCACGAAAGTAGTGAAATGGTTAGTTTCTATTGGATGAGGAGAAAGTATCCCTATTTTTAGGAGTATAACTGCACGACCTCTCTTCTTACTTAGCTTTCTGCATAGGGGCGGACTGCTAGGGCCATAGTGAAATTGTGCCGACTCGGATTCCAACTTCCACTTGTTCTCCTGTGCAGATAAGTCAAGAGAAGTTGACGTATGGATATGAGATCAGATATCCATATATGTTTGGATTAGCCGAATGAAGAATCATGGAAATATATTCTTCCTTGTTAATAGGTATTTTCATTTGTAAGGCTACGGCTCTCCATCATCCAACGTAAGCCAACAAAATCTCATCGCTTTTCTATTTTAGGCCAGGCAAATATTCCCTTCATGGTGCACCGTTTAGGTTGTACGCAAAGCAGTTGATGAAAGCTTGGAAAGATCTTCCTAAGTTATAATTCTTTGGTGATCAAGCGTTGTGTACCAACTAAGTGCATCATCCCTAAGGGATTTTTGGAGCAATCGGATTAGGATACCATCAACCCCTGCTATAGTATTGAGTTTATCTCAAAAAGCTTTTAAATGAGCAGTGGGACATTTCATTCCTTTGTACCATTAAAAGTTGGGGATTTCAAAGTTAGGAGGTAACTTGGCATCAGAAAAGGGAAATAGGTCCTTGAATTATGTGGATGGCATTTCTACTCCATGTCACTTTTGAAGGTCATTTCTCATAGCCTTGAGCTAATCCTCTAAAAATCTCTTGAGTTCATTGATCTCAGATATTTGTGATTGTTGAGTGGGGGCCCATGCCCCTTAAGAAGCTCGAAAAGCTTCCTATTCATAATGATCTACCTTTCATGTGTTTTGGTTGTCCCTGGCGAGAGGATTTTCCCGATGGGGTACAAACAGGGGGGGAGTTTGGAATGGATTTCCCACGACAAGGTGAGCCCGTCTCTCAGGATAACCAAGTGTAGAGGGTGAAGCTTAAGTTGGATTGGATTGTACGAGTGGTTGTCCAAATTGGAATTGGACAATGCTCCCATTGGGGAAGGTGGTTGGAACTAGTTGGACTGAGACTAGGTAGAGTATGCTTGACGGAGCACTGGTTGGCCCACACTTGGCTGCGGATGGGTGGGATTTTGACTGTTGTAGGATATTGGAAATGAACCCTATTTCCCTTAGAATGGATGGGTTGGAATTGGTTGGTGGCATTTGAAATATCCACATGAGTAGGAGGTTGTTGTGCACTATATATGAAAAGATTGTTGGGCTACCGTTGGAAAAATAGGATCATTAGGTTCTCTATCTAATACATGCTAGAAGTTAGACTGGCTATTGTAGGGTCTGTCATGGGTTGGAAGGTTTGTTGTATGGGTGTATGGAGGGAAGGATCCGGCAAATCTCCCTGGACCAACATTTTAGCTTGTGCACGTGTTCAAACGATGCTTCGATAGGTTGGCTTTGTAGGGCATCAGACCCTTAGCTACCGTATGGGCACAATGATTGTGGGATGGTTTAACTCTCACATGAACATGCTCAGAATATCTCTCTTCTATTCTTTTTAGTGAAAGAGATTGAGAACATAACAAAGTCAGGGAATAGCTCTGGCGTGGAACAATTTATAAAAAGGAGAGAGGAAAGGTTGTAAGATTTTGCAGAGCTTCTAATTATTGATGGTTGAGTTAGGTCATGTGCATCTCCCTCTACTTCTGTCTCTCCCTTCCTGCCCTTCTTTATGTCTTTTCTCTCCTCCTCTTGTTATGTTACCTTTACCTTTGTTTTTTAAAAATATATTTTTCCTTTTGAAAATGAATGAAAACATGGTAATGAAAAGAAAAGAATGTACAGAAGGGAATGTAAATGGACCAGTATGAGACTAGAATGTTTAATGTGAAGATAGAAATGTAAATATAGGAATATAAATAGACCAGTACAAGACTGGAATGGTGAATGTAAAGAAAGGAATATAAAGATAAGAATGTAAACTATGTTAGTAGATACAAATTAGCATGATACCGAAAGTTCAAATGAATCCCATTTTTAACGTACAATCCCAGATTTTGAGTTAGGCCTTTGGCTATGAACTCCTCCCTAGTAAAGTCGACATTTTGTGAACAATTAGGGAAACTTTCCCCCAGGCTACCCACTAGGCATCCAAAGTCAGACCGTCTGATGGTTATATAAGTCGAATGATGGATGTGTGTGTGTGTGTGTGTGTGTGTGTGTGTGTGTGTGTGTGTGTGTGTGTGTTTGGTGATAGATATAGAATTAGAATTTACAAGGATTTCTAATATAATAGGATCCGGATACCTGAAAAGTCATAAACCATACGTCTTTTGTAAACCTAGAATATTGTATGCTTGGTTGATAAAGGCGATAGCATGTGAAGTTCCAGATATATATATATATATATATATATATTTCATATATGAGAAGAATTGGATGTTTACAAGTATGATGGAGATGGACCTCATAACAAAAGGCGGGCCCATACACTAGGGGGATACACAAAATCGGGATTCTCTCAAGTAGCCTAAGCCCACTTTGTCAAGAAATAAGAGGCCTCTAATGTTCGGGGGAAGTTCGGGTGTGGATCGGAAAAAAGAGTGGAGGTGGCCTCCACTGCCTATACGCGTCAACCCGTCCGCCACGGCGTTAGCTTCTCTTGGAGAATATGATATAGAAATATCCATGTTATCCATAAGGGATTTAATTCTGACACACCAATACCTCATGACCCACGGAGGGGTGGAGTTGTTGGTGATTGAGTCTACAACATATTTGGAATCACTCTCTAATTCCACTTTGTTAAAGCCCATGGCTTTGCAATGAGATGGGGCCTCCCAGATCACCTTGGTGTCGGCCCAACCATTAGAGCCAAATCCATATCCAGAATGGAAGGAAAAGATAAAAACTCCAGAACTGTCCCTAGCGACTCCGCCACCCCCAGATGGGCCTAGATTGCCCAAGGAGGAACCATCCACATTCATTTTTATCCATCCTAGGTGGGGCCAAATCTAATGGATCATCCAAGTCTTGGAATAACGTACCTTCAATCCATCCAAGCCCAAACCAGAGAGGGCAGCAGCTGCATAGCGGCTGACTGTTTTGGGAAGGGGGAGAAGAAAGGCTAGAGATTTGATCTAGCGAAGAATGTTAGAGAAAGAGCGGTTTGCACTTATCTGAATTCCTTCCATGCGAGCTGCATTTCTGGCAACCCAAGTTTTCCAAAAGATCAGGGATGGCGTGAGGCCCCTAAGGGTGTGGAAACGGTCGACCAAGGCTGTTAACGTCCACCAAATTGAAGCCCTACCAATCATCAAGTGATTGGACACAGGCAGGGGGATGTGGAAGAAAGATCCACATCTTTCCCAAATCTTTGAAGCCAAGGCACCTGAGGAGAAGATGTGATCTATAGATTCAATAGCTAGTTACGCTGGGGTTGGGCAGCAGTTGCATTTTGATGTCAGGGATATACCTCTAGCCTGCGTTCTTGAATCCACAAGGAGAGCACGACAGAGGATTTTCCAGGTAAGGAGAGTGATTTTTAGTGGCAGGTTGGAGTGCCACAACCATTTAGACCAGGACTAGACTTGGCCAGTCAATCTCGAGCACCTCCAAGCTGAAGCAACGCTGAACTCACCTGACGGGGAGTGGATCTAGGCTTGCATATCGTTAGCGAGGGATGTACAAAAACCTTCCTTCGAGATGTGGTCAATCACAACTTGGGAAAGGAGAGGTTGTATGTTGGAGTTTGACGCTAACTTGCTAGGCCCAACTAGTCTCGGACACGCTGGGGCTGTTGGGAGGTTGGCTGAAGTGCCCAGTTCTACAAGGGTCCCAGGCCAGACCAATCCACGTTCTAGAAATTGCAATCGTCGCGCCCTATAAGCCAGTGGGTGTGAGCATCGATATAAGGGAAGATATCATGAATCTTCTTCCATAGGGGAGAGACCGAGAGAGTGACTCTGCCAGGGTCACCCATATCAGAGGAGTACTTGTCCTTCATGAAAGAAGCCCAGCAACTCCCAATGCCCTTACATTTCACAATCCAGGCCATTTTGAGTCTCAGCGCCATCGTTACGCTGCGAAGGTTCTTCATCCCTAAGCCACCTTTAAATTTAGGACGACAAATGGTCTTCCAGCTGACCTAGTGGTGGCGTTTGCGGTTGCCCTCCCAGCCCTAAAGGAAATCAGTAAAAGATTTTTTTAGAACATCAAACAGGCCCACTGGGATCTTTGCTGCCGCCATTATGTGGACAGGGATGTTGGAGAGGACGTGATTGATGAGGGTAAGGCAGCCCACTTGATATAAGATGCAGCTCTTCCAACCGGATATACGACGGGCCATTTTCTTGAGGAATGATTGGAAGTAGGACTTACAAGGTCTGCCACGAACAATTAGAATGCCCGGGTAGGTGAATGGGTCAGTTCCAATGTTGAAGCCGAGAATACGTTGTATTGATCTCACTCTCAAGACCGATTGATTGGCCAAAATAAGGAAAAAACTCTTTTGGACGTTAATGTTCATGCTGGAGGAAGACTGGTACATAGATAGGAATTTCTTGATCATCCGAAGAGAATCTCTGCTGCCATTAACCAGAAGCACTGTGTCGTCTGTGAATAGTAAGTGGGAGATGGGGTGACTACTTCTGCGGGTGAGGAAGGGGCTGCATAATCCTCTTTCAATCAGATGCCTGTAACCTCTACTAAGAACCTCCACCACGATGACGAAGAGAGCCGGGGAGATGGGGTCGCCTTGGCGGAGGCCTCTAGACAATTTGAAGAAGCCGTCGGGTTCCCCTTTGATGAGGACCGAGAACCAAGAGTTTGACCAACAACGCTCCACTATGGCGATCCATTTATCATTGAAGCCAAATTTGCGCAGGATGACCTTGAGCAATCCCCAATCAAGCCAGTCATAGGCTTTCTCCATATCCAGTTTGATGAGGATGTTACCGCCTCTGACTTTCCGATCAATGTCCTTGGAAGATTTCTTAAGCCAGGGCGCAATTATCCGGTAAAGATCTCTCTTGGACAAAATCTCCCTATTCAATAGATATAATTTTGGGTAGAATATTTCCCAATCTATCAGCAAGTAATTTGGAAAAAACTTACATACACAATTGCAAAGACTGATAGGGTGGAGGTCAGAGAATTTATCTAAAGATGATGTTTTTGGAATGAGGCAGAGTAGCATCGATGTGAAAGCGCAGGGGATGGGTCCACCCCTAACAGGGAGCACATGGTTGAAAGGAGGTCATGGTTGATAGTATCCCAACAGTTGAGGAAGAACGCACCAGATAGGCCATCTGGGCCTGGCGCACCATCAATGGGGACCCCTTTGACCACCCCCTAGAAGTTCATCGAGGAATGGATCTGCAAGGAGGAAGTGGTTGTCCACATCTGTGACTAGGGAGGGAATTACTTCTAGGAGGGAAGCAAGGCCTAGAGTTGGATCAGCTTGCAAGAGGGCGGAATAAAAGGCTACTGCAGCCTATTTGATTGAAGAGTGATCAGACGTAACAGAGCCATCTTCCAATTTGATGTTAGAAATGACTGCTCTCCTACTTCTCTCGGAGGCAACACCGTGGAAGAATCTCGTATTACAGTCGCCCTCCTTAAGCCGCGACTGAAAGAAGGTTCAGATATGAAGTCTATCCAGATCTAGTGAAACACATAGCTAAGACCTCCATACTTGAACCTCGTTGAGGGGTTGAGAATAGAGGTTATGATTTTTAGATGCTTGGTTGATATGGGCAGTAACATATGAATGCCTAGATCTAAAGTCTATTCAGATTCAGTAGAATCCATAGATAAGACTTCTATACCTGAACCTCACGAAGAGGTTGAGAAGAGAAGCTAATAATTATACTAATACCATTCATAACCTCTCATGCAACATACTTGTATCCTCGGATGTTGAGCCCCGTAGAAAGGGGGGGGGGGGGGTTCGGTTTACAACAACCCGGTATGGTTATGGTTTGTACACTACCTTTCACAAGATGGATAGAATGACTCCACTACGCAATGTTTTAGGGTCAACGCTCGCTAGAAAAAGGCTTTAGAATCCACAGTTGGCTAGAATCTGTAGGATCACCTTGAAATCGAGAAAATCAAACAATTCTTGACTCAAGTGACTCTTGGATAGGTCTGCATCATGGATTCTGGGTAAGGGCCTCAGTTACGAAAAAGGAAGAGGTTAGTCACCATTTTACCGCTCGTGTTAAGCACGGTCTCTACTTTGCTAGATTGTACACTTTCAAAGGGAATTCAAAGAACTTTTACTAAAATACTAAGCTTTAAATGTTTAAATTACAAAAGATAAACTAAAAATGAAACAAAAACGGTAGAAAAATGATTTTTTTTTCAATAAAAATAAGGAAAGAAAAAGAACACGGAGTTTTGAATTAATCCATTAAGTCACGTTTTCTGAAACAAAAGATCCTCAAGATAGACAACTATAGAGCGTACTTTACATGATGTTAAAACAGAGCCTACTTTCTTAGGTGTTCAGTAGGGGGTTGAAATATGTAAACCAAAAAAGGATAGATTGAAGATAGGTATCTGGTATGTAAATAGAAATAAAGATCTGAGTTTATAATAATGAAAGAGTATAAAAGAAAGAAAAGAAAGAAATGATTAGGGAAAAAAAAAAGTAAAAAATTAGGGCCTCAACCATGCCTCTCCTCTCTGGAATCTGCCTCTCGACTCCTCGGCCTCTCAGCTATTTGGATTCTCGACTATCTCGACTCTTAATTATCCCCCTCCTCTCTTGCATTGAAGGTGAGAACCTCCTTTTATAGATATTTTGGAGGGGCAGGCTCATCTCTCATGAGCCACAGGCCATGTATCAAAATGAGGTTTGTGTTGAATCCTCCTTCCTTTTCTATTCCCAGGGCCATCCCCTCTAGGCCTACTAAGGTGGTCAAATGGATCAAGCCGTGCTGGAACTGGGTAAAGATAAATGTTGATAGGTCTTCCAGGATGAATCCGGGTGCAGCACGTGGAGGTGGAGTGTGTCGTGGCGACAAGGGCCACTTCCTGTTTGCATTCTCCTCGAGCTATGGCAGTGCTTCAAACACCTACGCGGAACTCTGGGTAGTGTATGATGGCCTTAGAATATGTTTAGCTAGAGGATCCAAGCAGATCATTGTTGAATCCGGCTCTATGCAGGTTGTGAAAGTTCTAAACGCTCAGAACAAAGCTGGTTGGAAGTGGAACTATTGGTTAAGATGGATCAACACGTTGATGAGTGGAGGTCGAATCGAATTTGCTCACATCTTTCGGGAAGGGAACGCCCTAGCAGACGCATTGGCCCGCCTAGCAGTGACTCTCCGAACTCTTCCTCGTTTGACCTTCTGGAAGATCTCCCGGCCCAGATCCGTGGTCTGGTTTTTCTTGACAAGATAGCACTGGGGACGATCAGACAGACCTAGAGAGGTTTCAGGGCCACCCTCGGCATGTGTGGTGGTTTTGTTGGCCCATTTCTTTTGTTATATAGCGATATGATAGGTTTCGCCATGTCCTCTTTCTCCTGGGGAACCCCAAAATCAGTCCTTTTGTAATCTCCTTGTTCATCAATGATAGATTCCTGGTTTGAAAAATAAAAAATAAAAATAAAAGTTTTTGTTGAATCAGACCAACACGTCGGTCATGGATTGCTTCAGCTCATCACCGAAACCACCCGAAACCATAAATTTGAGTGGAAGTGAAGCTCATATGATCCGAACTAACATATAAGCAACGGATGGGTCCAACTCATTAGATGCCAACGTGTGCAGATTGGGTTAGTCCAGCTAACATGCGTCCAGAACCCACAAATGGCTGGAGGGCGACCATTTAAAAAAAAAAAAAATCCAAATGGGTGTCTACAATATATAATTGTCACTGTGGGCCTTTAGTATGGGCCACTTGAATCACATGTTAACCTGATGTTTTCAATATTATTAGCCCGATATGGCATTACATATCTGATGGCCGGAGTAGATTTCACGTAAACATAACGGTGGGCTCTATAAAAATTAAGTGTGTGCGATGCTGTAAAATGAGGCAACGCTCAAGTAAATTAGTTTTTAGGGCTCAGGCCGGCCTTGCACCGGGTCATTTATAATCGTTCCGGGCTGAGTCGGGCTGACCTATTTTGGCCTATCACGGCCCAGGACAAGTTTGGACCTAGGTTTGAAAATATGCACCGGGTTTGGACTGAGCTTGGCTTGGCCCTAACCTAGCCCATTGACACCCTTGAGTTGCCCATTCCCACGTTCCTCCTGTTTGCATGCAGCCCGAGGACAACACCATACTATGGAGATCATGTGACAGCGGCTCCATGGGACCTGACCCGAACCCAACTCATTGACCGCTGCATAACCAACCCTGTATGGATTCCTCCTGATCGATGGTGGGATCCGCAAACCATGCCCTAGATGTAAAAACTAGGGCATCAGAACACTATCACGCATCAAGAGCCTATAATCCCTCTCTGACATAGCTTCTTCTCTCCAAATGTAGACCATGACTTCACTGGCCAGCCAGAGTCGGTGCACACAATATTTTCCACCATTAAAAGGTAGTAGTTAGCTGCAACCTTGCAATCACTCATAATGAAAAATTTCAAAATCCCATTTGAATTCCACCATAAGGCTCCCAGTTCAGGCCCTCCTCTCCCAGCATCTTTACCACATACACTGCACATGTTCAAGATAATGAGAACCATCAATCTGATGGGTTGAGCAAAGACCATGGGCTAAAAATTCACAGCATCGGATCCACTAATCTTCAGTTATCCAACAGTTGTTAGGATAGATTGATTAGCGTAATCTTTGACATCTAACCTCTTCAACCGAGTGGCCCACCACGTCAATCATTTCTTTTGCATTGGAAGTGCGATTGGCGTTAGTGGATATACCATCGACTATTAGGTGTTTTATCTCCAAGAGTCTCACTCACATAGGTGTAGATGAGATGGGTCAACCCAACTTAGACAATTAGTGAGTGTGTGATGTAGAGCGGGTTGCGGACAGTTTCATGGCCAAGATGGATTTTTTTTTTTTTAAAAAAAAAGCCCGGTTAACGACATAAGTGATCCAGACCATCAGAACTTAAAACGGAAGTATCTCGCAAATCGGAATGAGCCATCAAACATATCATATATGATTTTGGGGTAGGATGAGCTACTTTAGCCACCCAACCCCTCTATGTCGGGTTGCCCATGCTGAATTTGCAAAATATATACCATCAGATCGACGGTTAAATTCATGTTTTAATTTCGTTTTTATTATTTATAATAAATTTTAGTTCGAGTATAACTCTTCATCCGTTAAGCTTTAGGAGTTCGCGTCCAGCATGAAAAATAATTAGAAGAACTGAGTGTGAAGCCAAATAGGATACTTACTATTTTTGGTCGAAAACCTTGCGCACTCGTAGACATCACGTCCCTCTATAAATAGGAAAGTAAGTTGCAAAATATATGAGTTTTAGTTGTAATCTGATTCTAAAACTTCTTCTATAACTTTGTATTCCTATTTAAAGGGGTGAAATATTGTTTTTCATCATCAATCAAATTACTACAAATTTTCTAGAATTTATTTCTATTTTCTTGTTTCTTTTCTTGGGTTCGAGAAATCTCTGTGAGGAGTCTAGAGAAGTTCCGTGTATTCGGAATAGTTACCCCCCTAATAAAGATGGTGCTCGACCTCACGTCCTTCCCTGCGTCAGTGTGGGTCCTAGATGTAGGCCCAATGGGGAAGTCTGAGTCCCCATTGGGAAATTTAGAATATTGGTCATTTTATTCTTCACCACTTTATGGAAACTTAATTGTAGTCTTTATATTCGACCCATGCCCTTCCTGAATCAAACCTATGTCTGACCATATAATAAACCACTTGGGTCTTGGTCTTCCTGTATAATACCATTCTATTAAATGCATTAGTTGGCTATTTTTGACTTAGATCCATTCAAACCTGACCCAAATATCGATAAGTTGGGCCAAATTCTGATCTGACTCTTAGATGGGTCAAGTCGACCTGACCCATTTGCAACCCCTTGCTGGCTACTCGATTTAACAAAATTCTACTTTATTTTGGGTTATGGTGCATCCGTCCTCTGGCCGCGGCCGCCCATGGTATACGAGGCCTACATCTCGTGGACACAGCTAACAGGCTGCCAGCACTTTAGACTTTGCCCCGTGAGGTAGTAAATTCAAAGTGTGAGGTTCGCTGACTTCAACATGGGTGTGGGAGCCGTCCACATCCACAACTGAGCACGTGTCATAATCTGACAGTGTGTGAGATCTGAGCTTTCCATCAGGTGAGCTACACTGTTTTGATCTTCTGGCATTAAAATCAGGCCACTTCACAAACTGATTTGGGTCACATATCAAAACAAATGAATAGCTAGAAAAAATCTTAACCATTAATTTACTTCGTACAGTGTGGTCCACCTGAAGAGTCAAATTGTCTGATTCTTTAGGCATAAGATAAGCATCATTTCCAACCCTTTGGAGAGGTCAGACCTCACGCACGTGCTTTACATTTAAGCACGTGACACGCATGGCTGTGTACGGCTCTAGACATGAGTGCAATTAGCAAACCTGTTCAAACTGGCCGGCAAGTCACCGAAATTGAGCTTCGAGGAAGTAACTTAGACTTCACCGCGGTGAAGTTTCTACGGTTCTGGAACCATGATGATACACGAGCCCCCGTATTCTTACCGCAAACGTGTGGTTTTCAATTATGACAAGTGGGTCCCATGGTTCTGTAATCATGTAATCAAGACAATTATTTTGTTGCGTCCCATATTGGATGTACTGTGCCCTAAAATTTCGTAACTACCACAATCTCAACCTTTCCATATGTGTCCTAAATATTGACGTTGGCTTTGTATCCGCTTTGACAATCTCAACCTTTCCATTTCAATTCTCCTGAGAGATTGGTCCACTTAAGCTTTGTATCCGCTGCATTTTTTGGGGTCATACCCTAAATTACAAGCTGGCAAAATGGATAAGCACCATGGATAAAACATATACATGATGGTAGGGCTCATACAACTTTGACACGAGCTAACTTGCTCGTTTTGGGGTCACCAGCCAAACGTAGTCTGTCAGTAGCAATTTGGACGGTCCTAGGACCGCGGATTGCGTCCTAACCCCGGCCGTCTCCAGCTAGCTAGGAACAGGCGGGAGCTTTCAGCCGCCACCGTGATGTATGGGTTCTATCCACGGAAGCGGATTGCCTACTGAGTAACTTAGTACCATTAGCGTACTGAGTAAATTAACTCTGTGGGGTCCACAGTTATTTATTTATTTTATCCACTCTTTTCATACATATTAATAGATAATTTCAAAGCTTGAGCCGAAAACGGAAGCATATGCAAACCTCAAGTGGACCACACCACAGGAAACAGTGTGATTTGGCTACAGAAGTTTTGGATCAAGGTGATGTTTGTGGTTTCTCTTCATCCGTGTCCTTGTGATCTTATGACCAGGTTGGATGACAAATAAACATTACTACGGGCCCTAGGAAGTTTTCAACAGAGCAAATAATTATTCCACACTGTTTACTGTATAATGGTCCACTTAAGCTTTGGATTTACTTCAATTTTGGGATCGACCCCTAAAATTAACAGGACAAATGGATGGACGGTGTACTTGAGTAACTCAATATGCAATCCGATTTCTCTATCCACACGGTCCATCCATGTTTTCGTATCATTTCAGGATATTATCTCGAAACTGATATAGATCCAAAGCTTAAGTGGACCACACCAAAGGAAGTAGCAGTGATAATGATTCTCACCGTTGAAACTTTTCTGGGCCTACTGTCATGTTTATTTGCCATCCAACCTATTCATAAAGTTACATGGACCTGAGTGAAGAGAAAACACAAATATCAGCTCCATCCAAAACTTCTGTGGCCTCCAAGAAATTTTCGACGGTAAAATTTTAATCCCCATTGTGTGGTCTACTGGTGTCTTTTATATATATATATATATATATATATATATATATATACTAAATTCTTAAATGACACAGAGAAATGGATGGACGGTGTGGATAAAACCCATACATCACATGGCCGCTGAAAGCTCCTACCCGTTCCCACCTGGAGACGGGCGGGAAAGTTATACCGCGTGATACACGTGATGCATGAGACACGTGATGCACGTGAATGGCGGCATTATCCTCTACAACAAGATCTAGGTGATATAGCATGGTGTTTGATCATTTCATATTTTTGGGGCCCACCCTGTTGTTTGTATTGAATCCACTCCGTCCATCAAGTATGACCATCTATGTTAAGTTTGGGGACCAGAAATCAGTAAGATATATCACTCAGGTGAACGTCATCATAAGAAATAATGGGAATCAAGACACTATACACACGTTTCAGATGTTGTTTAAGGCCCAACTTACTTTTGCATCAATCTAAGTTTTAGGATGTACGGTTAAAATAAGACGTCTCACCAGATGCACTAGGTAGAGGTTAAAAACACATTATGGTGGGCCCCAAAGAACTGAGATGCTATAGCTGATGGCTATCGCAACATTGCAGCGGATCATGGTCGGTTGCAAACATCTCCCCGTAAAAACTGGAAGCGGATTGCGTGGTGAGTACGCTAAGCGTACGAAGTAAACTCTGCCGGGTCTATCGTAATATATTAATTTTATCCCTCATTTTATGGCTTAGGACCAAAAACCAAGAATATTCGACACTCAAGTGGTCCACACCACATGAAGCAGTGTGAATTGAACCTCTATGTGATCCTATGAGCATTTTGGATGATAAATAAACATCAATGTAGGCCCTGGGAACGTTTCAACTGTGAAAATCACTATTCTAATGGTTTCCTGTGGTGTGGACCGTGTGGTCTACTTAAATTTATATATGCTTCAGTTTACCTGTAAAATGACCTGAAAAAAGGATGGACTTGGTAGATAGACCACATACATTACCTCCGACGAAAAGAGTTTACTGAACACGTTAATGCAATCGAATTCATAAAAACTATTAAAAAATAATAATAAATAAAATAAAATAAAATAAAAAGACTGACTGGAGAAAGCATGGACTAAGATGTCCAACAATCCTATTATCTTTTAGCTTATTCATTTACTAGATTCGAAAAACATTTAATTTAGAGCCGAACACGCAAACAAACAGACACTTCAAACCTTTGAAACGTGTCCCCAAGGAAGCGGATTGCTTCCTGCCCCCGCCTGGGCGTTGTGGGCCCACGGTAATGTATGATTTTTATCCACACCGTCCGTCCATTTTTCCATATTATTTTGAGGATATGAGCCCAAAAAAATAAGTTGGATCCAAAGCTCAAGTGGACCACATGGCGGGAAGTAGTAATGATAATGAAACCGACTGCTGAAACCTTTTTAGGAGACACCATGATGTTTGTTTGCTATCCAACCTGTTCATAAGGTTATATAGACTGCATGAAAGGAAAACTCAAATATCATGTTATACAGAGCTTTTGCAATTGCCAAGAAGTTTTTTATGGTGGTCATTCAATCCCCAATCTTGGGCCTTAGAATATTTACCATAGTTTTTAGCTCATGACCTAAAATTATCTGAAAAAATGGATGAATGGTTGAGATAAAACCCATACATCATGGTCAGCCTCGCAGAGCCTTGTCTGGACGGATTATTGTCCAGGGGCAGACCCAATCCATTTCCCTTCCCAAGTCCCCATCCTACCATAGAAAATTACTGATTTATGAGAAGGGCATGTTTGGGTGCTATTAACAATGGATTTTTACGCATTTTTCTCCATGTCTGTCTGTGTGAAGCATACCAACAGCTGGATTTTTGTTTAAAATTGTAGCCCACTCAAATGTCAAATGAACCTCAAATATCATAACAATGGCACAGATAAAAACGTGTATAAAAGAAAGTCAATCCCCGCCGTATGCTGGATTTTTGTTTAAAATTATAGCCCACTCAAATGTCAAATGAGCCTCAAATATCATAACAATGGCACAAACAAAAACGTGTATAAAAGAAAGTCAATCCCCGCCGAGGATTGGATTATGGTCATGTTCCAGTGCATTATATACAGTATCGTCCATGAATAATACAGCTGTATATTAGCCTGTATTGATCTTAAACAACCTGATAGGAGGTGATCCAATGCCATATCAGTGGTGAATAATACATCATACCAACACTAATTTTTAATCCTTCTTTCCACTCCACTAACCTCATTAAGCTTCTCAACATACAATGTTTTGTTTTTTTTTTTTGCAAATTTAATGAGAAATAAGTTTTTTTTTCCAAATTTAATAAGAAATAAAAATGATTGGTGTTTACACCTATCCTAGTGCATCCATGCAGATCAATAAGAGCTTCTTCTAAGTTTCTCAGGGGTTATGAGAAGGAATTAGGCCAAAAAATCAACATAAACAAGAGCTTCTTCATTCCTTCTTCGTCGATATATATCGAAGGCCCGCATCAGATTTGTCAAAAGAATCCTAGGCTATCACAAGGCCGAAGCTCCGTTCACATATCTCAGTATCCCAATCTTCAAAGGAAGGGCGAAGAGAGTATACTTCTAGAGGTTGGTTGAAAACATTCAGCAGAAAATCGCTGGCTGGAAGAGCAAGAATATTTCCCAGGTAGGCAAGCTTACATTGATAAATCATGTCCTTTCTAGTGTGCTGGTGCATACGCTAGCAGCCATGGACATTCCAGCTAGCATTCCGGTCGATCTCGAGAGGTCATTCTTGGATTTTATTTTTTTTCTGGGAATCTGGGATGGAAATAAGAAGAAATACCACTGGCTTAGCTGGAAGAAGTTGTCCCTCCCAAATTTGAAGGAGCGTTGGGAATTAGGAACCTAAAATCAGTGCTTCGGACCTTCAGGATGAAGTTTGGTTGGATGGTTAGGTTTAGGGGTGTGCACAGTTGCTAGTGTCAGTTTGTGAGAGTCAAATATAAGGCGGATGTCAACTCCTCTGTTAGTGAATCCAGCCATCCAGTTTCAGCGTCACCATTCTGGAAACAGGTGAGCAGAGCTGTTCCTGCGGTGGTTGATTGGCGGAGGTAATATCAAATTCTGGGATGACGATTGGTCGGGGTTGGGTCCCCTCAGCACTTTCAGTCAGCGTCCACTTCATGCTACGCGTTCTGCTGCTACGATGAAGGAATTCATCGGCCCCACTGGTTGGATATCCTTGGACGTAGTAGGGAGTATCCTCCCTTAGCAGGAGGTGGACCATGTTTTGAAGGAAGGTTTCTGTACATCTCCTACGAAAGACAGGTGCATATGGTTAGATTCAGACGATAGGGAACTTACAGTGGCTTAGGCTTGGCGGTCCATAAGGTCGAGAGCAGATTAGAAAATCTGGGCTAGATGGGTTTGGCATGCGAAACTTCCTCCTAAAATATCCCTCCTATCCTAGAAAATTCTCCATGGGGTAGTCCCGGTTGAGGTGACAATGCAGAAAAAAGGGGTCAGCCTTGCATGTATGTGTGTTTGTTGTCCTCTTTCATCGCACTTAATTGGAATCGGTGGATCACATTTTTGGGAATGGTCAAATGGCTATCCAAGTTTGGAGTTTCTTCAATAGGGCTTGTAATGTGCGCTCCATGGGGCCAAGCTCTACTCCTTCCATTGTTGCTCGCTGGTGGGCATCCTCGCCATCCTCAAGGTCTCTCCCCCTTCTCAAAGGGCTGATCCCGCCGTTCATCATATGGGAGTTGTGGATGGCTAGAAACAAGGCGAGGTTTGATAATCAAGGAATGCTTGCCTCGCGGATCATAAGGAACGTTCTCCGATGGGTCGAAATCACAGCCGAGGGTCTTCTGAGGACAAAATCACTCATTCTACCTATGTGCCTTTCGCTTGAGATGCTTGGGATCAACATCCCCACACCCAAGCAGCTCGTTCCTTCTATCGTTAAGTGGTTGAAGCCGCCACAGGGTTGGGTAAAAGTGAACGTTGATGGATCGGCGAGGGGAACCTAGGCCTTTCTAGAGGGGATGGAGTGGGAAGAGATAGTAAGGGATTTCCTCTTTGCTTTCACTTTTGGGTATGGGAGAGGCTCTAATACGAGGGCAGAATTTAGGGCAATTCTGGATGGCATCGAGCAGTGTGCCCACCTTGGGTTCTCGAGAGTGGAGATATCCAGCAACTCAAGTACGGCAGTTGCGGCCCTCGCCAAGGAAGCGAACGGGTCCTGAGCCTTGTGGTACTGGAGCAGAAGGATTGATGCTCTTAGACTTACCTTGGAGGTTCGGATCTCTCATACGCCTAGGGAAGCCAACGTGGTGTCGGATGGGCTAGCCAGGCTAGGGAGTGAATCCCAAATATTGGGGACAATCTTCAGATCTAAGGAGTCCCTCCCCACTAACATCAAGGGCAACATGTTCCTGGACAGAGTAGGTTTGGGCTACCTAAGGGAGGTCTAGTCTTCTCAAGGTATAATTTTTTTGCTTTCCTTTGTTAATAGGATAGGCGGGCCACCCCTTTTTATCCCAGGCCCAGCCTGAAGTAGTTCTAGCTCTATATAGCCTTAGGCTCCCGTTGATATGCAAAAATAAAATAAAAATGTAGACCAATAAGATGCCACCATGTGTTAGCACT
Source organism: Magnolia sinica (assembly GCF_029962835.1). Lineage (NCBI taxonomy): Eukaryota > Viridiplantae > Streptophyta > Magnoliopsida > Magnoliales > Magnoliaceae > Magnolia > Magnolia sinica. The sequence continues at coordinate 130,055,641 of NC_080574.1, read as the reverse complement.
ACCTACCAAATGATGAACGAAATCCTACTCATGTAATGTAGATATCTTTTACCCCACATCCTTCGATGACATGTCACCAACCAAAAGTAACAAAGTCATATGCACTTATGCAAGTAAAGGACTGCAACGAGTGACACGTAGCCCTAACATGAGTGGCACATGTAGTCGAGTCAGTGTGCTGGACAATTATATAAAGACCCGTCGAGATAGGGATCCTATTGCAGATTACATATGCTTGGCAAAGCCATCTTATACAATCCTACCATAATCAGACATCCCCCTGCTCTCATGGCGATTACAACGTTTTGAGAAGTGGATTCTTCTCAAAGTGAAAGAAGATCAAAAACACTATAAGGAATCCAAATCCAATGAGACTGATCTCCCAATAACCACAGATCTCTGCAGTCATGCTAACAAAGAGATCTGAAAATGGTTTTTAACCGTAACCTCCAAAGATTTCTTTATCTAGGTTGGGATGATTTAAAAATAAAAAATAAAAAAAAAATAATAAACAAATGCGTATCATGAGCACAAAAGATCTTAGACCAACAAGGGTTTTGTAACACCTTAGCCCTCCGATACTCAAGTATTGGATGACCTCGAGCATTACCTTAAAGTTTTTCGAGTAAAGTATATGTTTGCCCATGGACACACTCACGTGTACAAAACTCGAGAAATTATAGAATTTGTAAGTGAAACCTTAATATATAAAAATAAATAATAATAATAATAATAATAAATGCAAGTGTCAACAATACTTTGCATGAAAATAACTTGTAGAAAACATAAATCAACCCTTAAAACCAAGAGTTGTGGCTGCGTTAGAAGACATATCAATACTCTGTTGGTTCGATTGACCCATAAGTTGGTTTGACCAACCTGAGCAAACAGAAAATATGTAAAAACCATGTTCTGACGGTTTGATCGATAGAAATATCGATCGTTGTCAGTCCAACCGATGGGCCACGTTAAGTTACAGAAATCTCATACGTGAACTCTAAGTTAGGGAAAACCCCTTGAGGGTATAAATAACATTTTCCCTTATTTGTGCAACCCACCAAAAACTTAGGGTTTGAGAGAGAAAGAAGGAGAAATCAATAGAGAAAGTGAGAAGGAGAAGTTGGTCTGCCGATTCAGGTTTGCTTATCTCCACGTTTGTGCCGTGTGAGTTATTTGGAGTCTTTTTCGGAGGCAGAAACCTTCGATTTGGGCTGGATTCACCCTCATCTAATAGGTAATAGGTTCTTCAACCATACTTATGTGTCGTTCTCCAATTTCCTAGCAATTTGAGGCTAGTTAGGTTAGAAATATTTTGTATTCATCTAAATCTCAGGAGTTCTAATATTAGGGTTTGTACATGTTAGGTTCCAAAGACCTAATAGTCAACTTATGGTGGTTCTCTCTCTTATTTTAGTTTCTACTTCCTCCACTTCTATCCAGCCACACGGTAAAACAGACAGAGTTTAGGTTAGCTTATATCTACCGTCCAACGGCATTGCTACAATACACTTAGGAGTAACATAAATATATGTGACCTACTGTTGTCAAAATTTTTATCAACCAAGTCATAACTTAAACGATCAAATCACAGTCACATCCCATTGACCATCCACGTTGATTGTTTGTCCATATAGGCAACCTCATGTATTTATCTTTCGTTTATTTCTTTGTTTATTTCATTTATCTGTTGATTGTACTGAGCTTCAAATATAAATAAATAAAATATCCATTGTTAGCCTTTCTAGTTTTAATTTTGTCCATCCACCATTGTGCTATTGAGAAAATACAAGGCTTGCAATCACGATGAAAGAAAAGTCCTTAATGCAAGGAAAAAAGAATCCATTCAGGATGACTAACTTCCACCCTTTTAAATTGCCTCATTGATGAAGCAATCGATGGTTGAGAAGGCAACCAATCCAACGAATGAATCTTAATCAGTCCATATCAAAGCTAGGGTCACCAACATTCAATCGAACTTAAGTCGAGTACAACTCTGGCATGCCTGCACTATCCTAATCGCACACATTAATCGAATACAGGCCTTTCTTAACACATATGGCCTCATGTTTGATTGAATCGTACAAACAGGTGGTATCCAAAGACACATTAAGGGTCATTTGGGAGCTTGTAAATGGAGTTAAATGGAATTCATTTCATATTTTATCCAATTTCAAGTGTAAGTGAATTATGTTGAAAATATTTCAAAAAGAAAAAAGGAAAAAAAAAAAAAATGTTGTTTTCTCTTCTCTCTTGTTACCCTTCTAATTTTTGTCCTTTTGTGGGAAAAATAATCTCACATCATATGAAAATGGAATTTGAGTTGTGTGTATATAAAATTCCTCTTTTAAACCCTACTGTGAATGTGATACATTATGCCCAAGCTCGTATATGCACAATTCTAGCTCAGTGGGAAAAATTGACCCAAAAATTTTTAGAGTATGAACACCTATGCACGCCTCCATATACTCACGTGCAAGGGAATCCAACCTCGGATGGCCCCTTGATAGGCCTTTGAAATTCTCTTTAATTTTTTGTTTCTCATATGCACTTTAATGTGGCCCATTAAAGCGAATAGTTTTCATTATGAAAATGATAACTATCCTAAGTGTAAAGTTCCATTTTTTCCTTCTTTTTTTATTTTTGAGTTTATGTTTCAGAATTATTCCAACTACTTACTCAATTTTGTTTGGGTTAGATTAAATGAAATGCATTGAAATCGAAGTCTTTTGTTTAAATGAGAGTAAATTGGAGGAATTGAAATGCATTGAATTTTTCAATATATTTATTGGAATATATGTGATATCTCAATCAACTTTAATATCCTAAATTACAGTACATATGTGATACTCAACAAAATAATTATAATAGGCTCATTGAAATTTATACTTTAGCTGTAAACAAGAAAATTCCAAGACTTGAGTGGGCCACAAATGTAAGAATCACAAACAAGCAATTTGTCAATGTTGTTTAATCATTCATTTAGATGGCCAAAGTTTGTACATTTTGAATGATTCCATTAGTGTTATTTTAGTAATCTAGCTACTAATTGAATTGTTTCAAAGTATCTTCTGCGTGCTACATGTATGGCAGACAAGTAGTGACACCTTTGTTTATTCATATGATTCTCTAAGGGAGCCAAAAGGCATTTTACCCCATTGCCCCATTTACTCCCAATTCATTTACTCCTAATATCATTTATCTTCATTTACTCCCATTCAAATACACTCTTTACTTAATTTACTCCTAATTCCTTTCATTTACTCCCACCCAAGTGACCCTTAGAAAATGGTAATCTAACACAAAAAGCCATGCATGTGAGAAAGCCGACAACATTAAAGATCCAAGCCAAACACAGCTGTGTGAACATGCCATGTACCAAAAGTCACAATAACAAGCTTATCAAGTGTGCTGCACATGTACATTAAATCTGAATTGTTTAAAATATTTCTAATGCAAGTTTGACCAGACCAACATCATTCTTGTCCATGGCATGGTAACAGTGAGGGGATCTCGTACAAATGTGCCATCTGATATATGTATTGTTTCCACACAATTCATCTATTTGGCAAGATCATTTTAGGGCATGAGCTTAAAATTGAGGCAGATCCAAAGCTGGACCCCATTACATAAAACAAGGGGACAGTGACATCATTGAAACCTTTCTGGGGCTCACCACTATATTTACTTGAGATCCAACCTGTTCATAAGTTCATACAGACATTGATGAAAAGGAGATAGAAATATCAGCTTGATCGAAAACTTCCGTGGCCCCTAAGAACTTTTTACTGGTAGACATTTAATCCCCACTGTTTTCTATGGTGGGGTCCACTTGAGCTTTGGCTCTGCCTCATTATTTGGCTCATATGCTAAAATAATCTCGCTAAATGGATGAATGGTGTGAATACAACACATACATTATGGTGGGGCTCACAGAACTTGATGGCGTCACTTAAGCAGGGAGATAGCTACTGAGGCCATCAGTAGCTAACCCGCGTCCCTCATCACATTAAGAGCGCCTCTGAATCACGAACCAATTTTTAAATAATAAAAGTCTAACATCTCCGACGCTGACGGCCACTGCAGCTTAAGTAGCTAGGTGGCTATTGACAGTGCTATGTGGGCCCATCATGGTGTATGTGTCCTATCCACACCATCCATCCATTTTTTCAAACTATTTTATGGCATGAGCCCAAAAATGAGTTAGATATAAATTTCATATGGACCACACCACAGGAAAGAGTGTTGATTATTCACCATAAAAAACTTCTTAAGGGCCACAAAAGTATTGGATTAAGCTGATATTTATATTTTCTCTTCATTCATGTGTGCGTGACCTAATCAAATGGTTAGATGAAAAATAAACGGAAGTGGATTGCGTGCTGAGTAACTCGGTACCCTAAGCATACTGAGTAAACTCTGTGGGTCCCACCGTAATTCATGCATTTTATCCACTCTGTCCATCCATTTTATCAGATAATTTTAGGGCTTATAACAAAAAATGAAGCATATCCAAAGTTCAAATGGACCACACAGAAAATTTTTGAATTGAACATGTACGATTGACAAGTTCATGGGAGCCATAGAAGTTTTAGATCAAGCTGATATTTGTGTTTTCCCTTCATTCATGTCTGCCTGATCTTATGAACAGGTTGGATGACAAATAAACATCAATGGGGCCTTAGAATGGTTTCAACGTTGGAAATCAATAATTACACTATTTCCTGTGGTATGGTACACTTAAGTTTTGTATATGCTTCAATTTTGGGATTAACCCCTAAAATGATTTGAAAAAATAGATGGACGGTGTGGATAAACCACATGCATTCACAGTGGGCCCAATCGATTTTACTCAACACGATAAGAGCAGGCTGAGTAACTCAGTATGCAATCCGATTTCCAAATAAACGTTAGAGTGAACCCTGGGAAGTTTTTAACGGTGAGTATTTAATTACCACTATTTTCTTGTTGTCTAGTCAACTCGTAATTTGAATCACCCTCATTTTTTGGCTCATGCTCTATGATAATCTGGAAAAATGGATGGATGGTGCAGATAGAACACATACATTATGGTGGGGCCCACAGAGCACTGTCAGTAGCCACCTCGCTAATACGGCTGTGAGTACGCAATCCGCGTCCTAACACCTCCCACCGGAAGCGGATTGCATAGTGAGTAACTCAGTAGCGTACCGAGTAAACTATGTGGGGTCTACTGTGATTTATATATTTTATCCCCTCCTTCCATACATTTTATCATATAATTTTAGGGCCTTAGTCCAAAAATAAATTACATCCAATCTCAAATGGACCATACCACGGAAAACAGTGCAAATTGAACGAATATGGTTGGAAAATTCTTGAGGGCCATAGAAGTTTTGGATCAAGCTTATATTTGTTTTTTACCTTCATCAAAGTTCATGTGATGTTATGAACAGGTTGGATGACAAATAAACATAACTTTGGGTCCTAGAAAGGTTTTAACGGTGGAAATCATTATTCCCACATTTTTCCTGTGGTATGGTTGACGTCAGCTTTATATTGCTTCAATTTTGGTCTCAACCATTTAAATTAGTTAGGAAAATGGATGGACGGTGTGGATAAACCACATACATTCACGGTGGGCCCACCAGAGTTTACTCAGTACGCAATCCAATTTCCCTCCCACCACACGTGACTCTTCCCCTGAAATTCCAAAAGGTGCCGAAAAGTTGCATGGTGCAGAGATGAAAAGCTACAGACCACAACCTGCACATGCATGGTATTGATACCCCACACAATCATGACTTTCTCCACTCTTCAAAGATACCTGTGTCACTTTTCATATATCTTTTGTTAAGGAGAAAAACTTTAAATACTCTGGAAGAGTGTGATACTTGATACACAGACGCTTAGAAATAACTTAAATATTATATATACACATATAATAATATAAATTAAACCATCCAAATTATGTATACCAGTTCAGATATATTATGAACTGGAAATTATGTTTATTTGTTTCTCCAATTAGTGGATTGATAGATACTTGTTAGATGGCTAAAAATTAAAATATCTAATGGTACTTATTTCAACAAATTAACAAGTTTCCACATATCAAAGGTGAGGATTATTCAACCAATTTGATTTTTGGACTGTAAATTAGATGATTTAGGTTCTTCAAATTAGTCAGTCTACCTTGAGTTAATATATGCCATGTGTACCATTTCCAAGTGCCCTGGCATCAAGCGCCAAACTCAGCCAGAGTATCAAATTACTTCCCTTTATTGAAGGGATTGTGATATATGGATCCTTCCTCTTCCTCCGGTGGGAGACTCTCGGGAGTTTCAACACCTGTTAAAGGGTTTCGAGCATCCATAGGTGGTGAAATCCCACTATTGCGTGAGTGTGTGGGGTGTGTGTGCGCGTGTGTGCGCGTGTGTTAAAAAAAGGGTTATGATATCTTAGTTTGTACCATATAGCGGTGTGCATGAGTTGTACCGGTCCAAAACATCCATCTGGGCTACCCTTTCAAACTCTTGATGGGGTATTCTTCAAAATTCACACCCAGTGAATGATTTTAGCCATCCAACAAGGGGTACTTTTGTTAAAACCGTTCGTTTTCATCCTCAGGCAGTATGGTTATGTTCGTCTGATCAAACTGATTCTTGAGAGAGAGAGAGAGAGAGAGAGAGAGAGAGGCTCTCCCAAAGATGGACTATATATTTTCTGACTCGACCGTCTAATTTCTATAATTTTAGCTAAGTGGACCATTAAGAGTGGGATCAGCCCCATGAACGATCAAGATCAGTGATCAGACTGTCCGCATGTCCAACACAACTAGTTTGCAGCATAATAGAGTGCCAGCTGTGTATGATAAGGCATTGTGGAAGTACCATTCAAACTCCAGCACTAAAATGCATTATCAGCTGTTACCTTCACATGTGTCCTTTCACAAAACACACATCACATGTATGCATTTCCTCTTTTCGGCCGCAATGTTTTTAGAATATGCTTATTCTGAAAAGTTGTGCGAGGCCTTCCACTGTGATGTATGGGCATCAAATCTGTCCAAAGGTTAGCTCAATTGCGTAGAAAATAAGAGGAATCCAACTATCATGTGGGCCACCACAGGAATTTCAAGGTTTTGTTTTGTTTTGCTTTTGTTTTTTTTTACAATAAAATAAAATAAAATAAAATAATAAAAAAATTGTTATGTGAGGTGACCCATATGTTAATTGTATAGGTTATTAGCTATTATGAAGTTTTATAAAAATATAAATTAATAGAATCCTAATGTGATACATTCAGCAAAAAATTAAACTATATATATATAAGAGTGCATACCTTATATTATTAGATTATATGATGAAATTTTATGATGATGAGTCATTGTTTGAACGGTCTAAATTTTCACTACACAATATCTCTAGATTAATAAAAAGCCAAAATTAATTAGGTTTGATCTTTTCTCTCCTTAATTCACTATAATGCATTAATGAAACTAGGTACATATAATTGTAATGTTGAGTTAGAGAGACAAAGGACTCTAAATTTATAAATGATTTGTTCCAATCTATCAAATGCTAATTGATTTCATGACCCATTCTCCTTTAATTAATTAAAAAATTCAAAAAAAAAAAAAATCTTAAAATTTTTATACTTGAAATGGATTCTTACATTCTTTAAATGTAAAGAGACATCTCCCAAAATACAAATACATAAATACATTATAGAAAATACAAGGAGACTTGACATATGGAAAGGTATTCTCTAGAAGAGATGAAAAGACATTTCTTGAAATATGAAAAGTCATAAGGTAAAAATACATTCACGAAAGCCCAAAAGTTGTATGTGTCCTCATATATTCTAACATAGGCAAGATTATTTTAAAATCCTACTATCATGAAGGATCTCAGGTTAGATTGGATCGAATATATAAAAATAACATGGTAGTCCACACCATTAAAAAAGATGGACTAACTTCAAAAATATCTCCTAGTCATGTGGGTTGGATTAGCATAACGATTGAGAAATCCCAATTTCATGGCAGGGTGACCCTTATAGATGGCTTGACCGCTGTGCAAAACGGGTCGTGGTCCCACCAACAAGAGTTGTAGAAGAAGCTGATTCTGCAAGGGTGCAGGTGATCCAGCCTACTTCCATTTCCGTCACTGTTTGTAAGGTAGGAGGATTGGACACTACGTTAACTAATAATGCACGTCATGGAGTCCAATGACAGACGTCTGCTAGACCCACATGCACCCGATCCACACGCAGCACACGTGCCAAATTAGCAAGTGTGTGATACATCTGTTTAGTGCATATGTAAGAAAAAAAAGGGGGACTCATTTCATCAGTGTGGCCTGCGAAATGAATGAAACAGATAATAGATTTTTTTATTTTATTTAAAAAAAAAAAAAAAAAAAAAAAAAAACACCCTAACCAAGGGTCCATATTGAATGCGTGTGGTCTGCCTGAAGAGTGGACCCGCTCGGTTTTATGTTTGACCAGTGGGGTCCACCTTATGCGCCACTCAGATGTCCTCCATACTTTAGGTTGGCACGTGCTTTACATGCAAATGTGCGTGTGGAGAGGTGCGTGGGGCTAGCAAGCTCACATTTTCAGTAAACTCAAATGACAATTTTTACCATATGTTTAATTCAATGTACAAAAATGAATAGAAATGTTAAGGACAACGTGATGATCCAGGCCGTTCATCTAGAAAGTCCCACCATATGTGGGCCATGTGTTCGAAATTGATGTAGAGTGGATCACGGATAATTTCATTGCCAAGATGAACCAGAAAAGGCCCGACCGAAGATGGAGGTGATCTGGACCGTCAGAACTTAAAATAGGCATATCTCATAGACTAGAATGAGTTACTGGACGACGTACCATATATGATTTTTGGAGTACGACAAGCTACTTTAACAAACCAACTCACTACACCAAGTTGCCCACGGTCAAATTTACAAGATTCCATTGGATCAACGATCAAAATTCTTATTTATTTTCATTTTTACTGTCTTTACTAAATTTCAATTTGATTGTAACTCTTCTTATGTTGGGATTTAGGAGTTGTGTCCAACAAAAAAAGTGCTTTAGAGAAATTAGGAGAACGTCATAGTTTGACCAAATTGAACACTTACTATTTTTGGCCAAAAACCATATGCACAGTAGAAATCATGACCGGCTATAAATAATAATAGTAAGTTTACTATTTATGGTAAGTCATGATTTGTAGGAATTTTTGTTATAATGTGATTTTGAAACTTCTTTCAAGGCTTAGTATTCCTATTTAAAGGATTGTAAAGCCGTTTATTTGGATCATCAATCAATTAATGAATTTCTAAAAATTATTTTTATTTTCTTCTTTTCCTCGTGCACTTAAGGTATTTATATGAGTTTAGAGAAGTTCCCTAGATTTGGAACAGTTATCCCTACAAGAAAGACTGTGCTCGACTTTACACCTCCTCCCCTTAGCCAGAGACCTTACTAATCAGAGATCCCTACTATCCATACAAAGGTGAGTTAGAGAAAGTGATCCTCCTTGACATTGGATGGATGGAAATTTTCACAATGTGGCTGATGGCTTCATCACATTGTGATCCAGAACGTTCATCTTGCAAAATCAATTATAACAGGCCAGGTGGCAAAAATTATCACTGATCAAAGATCTTCATATTCCATACCAGGGACGGTTAGAAATAACGTCCACATTTCAATGCCTTCTTCAGGACGGCGATGATTTCCAACCAATGGGAATCTGCCCATGTGGCCCATCTAATAGAACTCACTAGGGTGAATGGTCTGGATCACCACTAACAACAGATGACGAAAGAGATCAACTTGAAAGTTGACACATGACAGATTGAGTGGGCCACACTCATAATCGAGTTGTTGAGAAATAGGGTGGCAACTGGGCGGGCCCCACAAACATGACGTAGTGATTTAGGAGCCAGCGCAGCAAGCTTAAGGTCAAGGGTTAGATCATAGCTAGCTTATAGGGCAAAAGGATAAGTGGAGAAGAAATCAATGTTAGGTGTGTGGTGTCTTGAAGAAAAGGAATGTCTAGCTGGCTGAGATGCAGGGCCCCCTACATGTGGGGCCCATTGTCTGACAATCTAGATCTTTGTTCTGATGAGCCTCACCAAGTGGGCATACCCCAAAAAACTCTCTCCCATACCTTGTAATCTTAAACCCTAGATATTTTCCCAGTTGATATCTAATCTGGACCATTTATTAAAATTTTTGAATCGAGCCTGGGCCCCACAAGAACTAAACAATGAATAGCTGAGGTTAGCTCTTTATAATTACCACTGAAGCATCATCCTGAGAAGTGAAACCTTTTTGGACTATGGCAATCAATGCACCTAACGTAGCTCACCCACCCATTTCATGGAAATTATCAATGGCTAAGTGGGCGCACCCATCACACAACATAGACCAGCAATGCCGGCTGACGGTAGTTAATAATAAATAAAGAGGAATTCCACCAACCTCGATCTGAGGGGCTTTATGAATTGTACTCCACTTTTCAATCTCGAGAAGTGGGACCCACAGTTCCCTAATCTAGACCGCTGTTTTCCCCATGGATGGACCATTTCCCTGCCCACTAAAGCCTGACCTTTTACGGCTGCTATATATTGTCATCTGAACCTATTTATGGCTGGAGTATGTGTACGCTGGAATCTAGCAGACCAATGGTCAGAACTACTTAATCGTGGGCCCCACTCATCAGAACAACAAACACGACTATTCCAGATCCAAGCCTCGGATGGAGTAACATATAATCCCTTTAAAATACATTGATTGGGAATACTTCTAGATTTCCTCCATCCAATATATTGATGATTGATAACCTTGTTTACACAGTCAATGGCTTATCTGTGGACAGCCATTTCATGATTATTGTCTCAATATTGAGTATACACTTAAACATGGTGTATAAACCATCTGGACCGTCTAACAATCAAGATGGTCAAACCAATAGAGCACGGCTTGGATGTGCCATGATAAAAGAATTGAAGCAGTTGTAAAACCATAGACATTTAATCAATGAAAGTTACTCTCAACTACCTACCAAAAGTTTAGTAATTAGAGCAATTAAAATCAAGAGAGTATACACGATTTGTCTCAGTTGTGCCTATCTAATAAGTACTGTGAGGTGCTGATTGAATGGCGACTCTGCCACCACCTACCTTAATGGTGACTCAACATGGTAGAATTTAATTGGTTCATGTGAAGCCGTCGGAGTTTTACCTCTTGAAGTATTTTGCTTGAAAGGTCTGTGGTGGCACCCGGATTTTCCATGGGTATTAATTACACCTTTAAGATGGCGTATTTTCTGGGCAAAGTCATTGCATTTCGATTTCCACCGTTGATTGTTCTTTGAAAATGAATGTGGCATAAATCTCCTCACCGTCCAACAATGGCAACAGACAAACAATGTGACAAACGTGGGACTCACTGGTCCTAGTAACCTCCCAAAGGTCAGATCAAGTGAGTCCCACTTCCCATCTCCATGACCACTTAAACCCCCAGCGACCCACGTGAACTTCCTTCACGGTCGTTTCACATCATGGGGTCCACTTGAAACAAGTGGGCCCTACCAACCATCATCTGTCAATCTAATTCCCCCATTACATCACTTTTTTTTACCACGGAGGTTGCGTTTGGCTGCAGCAGAGTATCATGCATGATATCTTTATCAGTCTAATTTCGTCCATTTCATGACACCCGGTGCAGCCAAACATACTCAAAACCAAATAACTAAAACCAACAAAATTTAAGGCCTGTTTAGCCAGTTGCATTGGGAAGGATTAGGTGGGATGGAATTGCATTGGTCCTCGTCCGGTGCCAGTTCCACTCCATGTTTGGGAAGAATGGAAAAGCTTGGATGCAGATTAGATGGAATTGCATTGGTCCCATGCCAATTTCACTCACAGTTAGCAAGTTGTGTAGGTCCCACCATGATGTGTGGGCTATATCCACACCATCCACCCATTTTTCAAGATCATTTTAAAACATGGCTAAAAAATTAGGTAGATCTAAAGCTCAAGTGGACCCTACCATAGAAAGCAACCGGCATTGAATACTTATAGTTGGAAACTTCTTTCCTCATTTTTGAGCCCATGCTATAAAATGAAGTTACAAAACAAATAAACAATTTAGATATAAAACATATGTTATTCATGATGGTTGATATATCCATTCAATGTCCCACTGTATTACAAACAAAGCATGGAATTAAGCTTATCCCATGATGACAATCCCTGCTAGGGGTAATAATTATGTTTTTTTGAATCCCATCCCACCCAATCCTTTCCAATGCAACTGGCCAAACAGGCCCTCGAGGAGATAAAAATTCAATTAAGATAGCTCGTGACAGCCAAACACTAGTCCTTGCATGACAATGAAAATCTATTTACAGTCGAATGTGTCCCGCGCAAACTGCACCTTTGACACAACCTAAAACAGGTACGACCGTACAGCGTTTCGACACCGCGTCGCCACCGACGTCTCTTGTTCGTCCTCCGTTAAAACGGCGTCATAACCTTCACCATCGCTGTCGTCACCCACCATCACCGCATCCGCGTCGAACCACGTCTGTCCGTCGCACTCCGTCATCTCCTCTAACGGCGACCCAGCGTTCCTCATGTCCCGCACCACCACCGAACTTCGGTCCTCCTCGCTCACGTACACCTTCTCCACCCCACCGGAATCGATACCCACAACCTGCCTCCGGCGAGGCTGCCACTCGGCGACGACCGACGGGACCCGCCCGCCAACTCGCGCGTCCCAAACACGCAGCGCTACCTGCCGCATGTTCTCCACCCCAGCGGACATGACGACAGCCGGAGAGGGCACACATATCGCCGGAATCTGACCCCCTCCGGCCAAAAACGACCGTATAATCTCTCCTCTGTTCAAGTCCAACATCGAAATCAAACCGCTCGAATTCTCAAATCCAAAACCTAATTCATCCCAGAATTTAACAACACCACCGGAAGACCATTCATCGCCGCTGCTGGACCACCACTTCGATTTACTGCTTTCGCACCGATCTTCGTCGAAACTACAGATACCCTTTACTCCAAAATCCTCATCGTCCATCGATCTCTCATTGATCCGACCTTTCAACGTTGACGGCTCAGCTTCGTCGTCGGACTCCGATGAAGATGAGCAAGATTCATCAAATGGGTCATCGTCGAATCGGACCAACGTGTCCGGAATGACCGATTTGCAATCGCGCAATCTGAGGAATAACATCTTCGTCTTATGCAATATGCTGCTGAAAGTAGCGATGGCGGCGAGAATTATTGCTCCCCACGTCCAGAAGCTGTACAATTTGGAGAATTCTCCGATGGCAGAGAGAGGGGAGAGGCGGGACAGGACAGATGGGTTTTCTAAGCTGTTTATGCCGGCTTCGAATCCGGTGATTGTATTCATGAGTTGTATTTCCATGGCTTTGAAGCGATTAAAAGAATGGGGTTTTTGCTTGTATGGTATAAATACCACTGGTTATGGAATGAAAATTAAGCTGATATTGCAAGGAAAGTATTTGGAGAGAGAGAGAGAGAGAGAGGATTTAGAAGGTGGAAAGGTGAAACAACAGAGAAGAATGACTAGAAAGAGAAGGAAAGTTTAGAGAGGAAGGAACTAGATGAGAATGGGTCGGGTTTTTAAAGAAGGGGGATTCTGGTATGTCGCGTTGAACTGGGCTTGGTGCATCATGTGGTTTTTCTCCAGAACGTACATGTGGTGGGGCCCACCATGGAGGGCCCGATTAACGAAGAGATATTTATTTAGGTGCTCCGGCCTAAAGTTTGTTTTCCAACTGTTTGGTTTTTCACTTCGGATGGCGTGGCCCAATTCTTCAGTGATCCGAGCCGTTGATATGATGGGCCCCATTAGGATGACCCATGGATTAAAAATCTGTCAGATGGAAAATTCCTAACCCTTCAATACGTGGGAAAGAAAGAAAACACAGCAGCGTTCACCTTCAACCAAAAACAGCGCAAATGTTAACCATATAGTCTTATTTCGATGGGTCCCATTTGGACAAACTGAACCGGTTTTCAATATGGGCAAGTGGGGCCCATGCTTCTGTAATCCAGATCATTGTTCTACTGCATTACACAATGGGGAGACGCTTCCCAGAAATTGTTATTGTTGTCGCGTGGAGGGGATGTTGTTGGCGTGGTCTACGTAAGGTATGACACAGCAGGAAGTGGTATGGATTGCCGAACCATGGGCCACACATTTTAGAAGTGAAAAAATTAGGGTTGAAAGTCGGATGGGTTCAACTCCACTGACCTGTAAGACCTTAATTGCCTGATCAGTATAAGTTAATTATAAATTATATTTGAGTGGAGGGACGTGAAATTTTAGTGTTGCCGGTTTTTATTGGTCCATGTCATTTGTAATGACTCAAGCTAATAAGTTACACGGGACTTCTCTCTTCCAATTAGGAAACTCAAGTTGAGTTAGGGGCCATTTGGCACCATGGATTTGAGGGTATTTCAAATCCCTTGGTTGTTTGATACTATAAGGGCCTGTTTGGCTGGGTGGATTGGAAGGGATTGAATGGTACTAGCATGGATGGCATGGATTTCTAGGTAATGATGGTGCTGTCAGTGGATTGTCTTGAGATCCACGGGATTGCTCTATCCCTGGATTCCTATATCCAGTCAGTTAGGCACGCCCGGCTAATCCCGAGATTAACAGTTAAAAATCACCGGTTAGTCACTCAAACATGATTTTGTTCTTGTGGCCCATCCGAGACTTGGAATTTCATCATTTTTGGGCAAAGCATATATTCCATCGGTCCTATTTCAACCATTGTGTTAAACTCTACGTATGTTTACTAATTAGAGATATTAGAATTAATTTAGTCATTAAATTCAAGCCCCTTGTAAATATACCATGCAGAGCTACTTTTGGATTAAAGATATTTCCCAATTTAAGGTGAAACATAGTAAGAGGATTTTAAATCCAAGGGTTCCCAATCTAGCTCTCAAATGGAATTCAGCACCAACCCAACTCAACCTAACCTGCTTAACTTTCAGCTTCAGAAAATTCGCATATGCGTTGGAAAACAAGCATTTTATTCCTATAAAGGGAGTGAATTGCGTGTGACATGGGCAAAGATATCTGCGTGCCCGGAACTGTAGGGTCCGTAGAGATGTTCATGACAAATTCCATCCTTCCATATATTTTGAAAGACATGATAGGCGAGGATTGTGAAAATCAGGCAAATCTAAAACTCATGCGGTCAATACTGCATGAAAAAGTGGGGACTGAACGGTCCAACAGTGGAACATCAGGGTCAGCTCCGGGAAGGTTTCAACGGTGGAAGTTTCTGTTACCACTGTTTTCTTGGTGTGCCCATCTGAGTCCTGGATCTGCCTGATTTTTAGAAATCTGTCCTATTCTGGCCTTTGAAAACAGATAGGCGGAGTGAATTTATCTCGGACATCTCTGTGGACCCTATACGGCCCTGGGCACAGAGATATCTCTATGCCGGGGTCACATCTCTTTGAACCTAGAACATTCTGTTGCCACTCTTCGTTCGCACTTAGAAACCCACTGAATACAGACAGCTACGATTGTCTTCCAGGCTTTCGATATAATTCCAGTAGATTGGCGGTCTGGATTCGGTGATTGTGAAGGACTCACTGATAGACGATCCGGATTCAGCTGCTGTGATAACGTGTTCGTCATGATTAACCAAAGCTTTGCTAATACGCCACCCATGTGCCAGCATGGCATATACGTGCCAGATCCAATCCATCCATCAGATTGGACCTAACTTTTAAATATTTTCCTGGTCCACCGGCCCTGTGGACGCATATTGGAAACATATGAATGGTCTAGAAAATTTCAGCCCAATTTTTCAGAGCCATACATCTGTTTCGTAACTGTGGCCCACCAGAAAAGTGGATGAATCTGATTCTTGACCACATATGCGGCGTGTACACGAGCTTTTTTTGCACGCGTGTGGGCCAAGCAAAGCTCTGATTAACCAACATGGTTCATCGCGGGTATACAGAGCCGTCTTCAATAGAAAAGCGGATGAGGACATTTGAAACAATGACGTGGCGATTTCTGATTGCCAAGGGGATGAGAAAAGGAGATCGATGTTGGTTACACGTCAGAAAAGCGCGGCCTTTTGGGAGGGGGCCGGAATGGAAGGATTAGGTTAGTGAGTCAGCACGTGTATGCCGTGCTGCAGCGACTCAGCACGAAGAAACATAAGATAAAGTCCGCTTAGCTGGGACATGAATATGAGTGGCTGTAAGCCGGTCTAGGTTTAACCATTCAGAACATGACACGTGGCCGACTCAGAAAATGGCCGGCAGAAAACCATCACCGTCTCGAAAATCGAAACGTGAATGCTAACTGCACGCGCGGAGCGTGCACTTTAGAAATGTACTCGCTCGTGTGCACAGAAAATAATCACACGTGTAAAAGATCTAATCCACTCATCTTGCTATCAAAACCAACCATGTGAATTTCATATTAGAAAGATTAGATATAAATGGCCATTAGATAACCCCATCTTGAATAAAACAAATGAACGGTTCAGAAGAACTTACCAGTGGCTCAAAACTTATTTACATGGGAATCTATACAGTCAGGATTACCTGATGAGATTGTCAGATCTCACGCACGTCTGACTCATTTCCACGTGTGAGTCGAGTGCGGATTCCCAGTACACAAGCTAGGTTAATTGAATCGGAGTTATAAGATACTCTGACAGCGTGTAACGTTGGTATGCAGGCGCTGATAGGTTCGACACGTGGCATATATTAACTCAAGATAAGCCTACTGAATTGTAGAAACCAATGCCTCTTGATTACAGTCCCAAAATCAGATTCGCTGAACAATCCTGTCCTCTGATTTGTGAAGGCATGTTTGTTGAAAATGGACCGTTGGATATTTTGATTTTAGCCGTCCACTAAATGTCCACGAATCAGATAGCAAGATAATCATATAACTAGAATTTTTAGTTCATGACACATCTAAACTTGGAACTATAATTTTTGGACGGTTGATCTTGACTTAATTAAATGGAACGTATGCGATTTCGAACTAATTTCCAAGTGCCTGCGTATCATTCACGATATTCACAGTATCATTTGTGCACCACTCAAACTGAAAAGAACGTTCTCGGGCGTCGAAATCAGACTCTTTCTTTATGTGTGAACGATGATTACGAGGGTTTAATAAGGTTGGTGTGACTGCGCAAAGATTTTTTTTTTTTTAGGCTATCAATCCAAACCGTCCAAATCATGGGGCCAATTGGATAGGAGAAGACCCAAAAGGCTTACTAATGGCTAATTTCAATTTGTGATGATTTAATAATGATAATTTTTTGACGGGTCACGCGATACCGTTCAAATTGTGGGTGCCAACTGACTAGATGGGCCATGACCAACGTTCGAGCTGATCCGATGACCTTGACCGCGTAACAGCTAAGCCGTTGAATTTGGACTATTGACCAATTGCATTTGATATCCACCGACCGGATGATTAAGAGCAACCAACTTTACTAATTCTCGGGTCATACCCCATTATGGTGGGGTCCATTAAATGGCCCATGTTCCTTGTATTTATCAGCAATCCAATAATTTGAATTGTGCTTTTTAATATGGGGTGTTTTATACTCTGATGGACTATGAAGCTTGATACACAGGCACTTAGAAAATATACACGTGGCATAATTCCCTCAAATTTAACCCATTAAATGGTAGAATCCACTGCAGCTAAGGCACGACTCCAAAATTGAACAATCGTAAGCTTTGATTTATGGACACTTATTTTCTAAAATACGTTCATTAGGCCGTTAGATATCTTTCAATCGAAATGCTCTGTAATCTGATTACATTCATTCCATGCCATTTCCTAATAGTTTCTAAGTGCCTGCGTGTCAACCATCACCCTCTGCCAGAGTATCGAAGTTTTTTCTCTTTTAATATTGCTAATGGCCCAGATGATTAAAATAGCGTCCTGCACTTCTTACAAAGAAAATAGAGAAGATCAAATACGATAATGTTGAGATTAGCTAGACCTACACGAACTTTCACATGCAGCAAACTTGCCAACTTGGCAAGCATCTAGGCCATCTGACCAGTGAGTAAGTCGGCCCATAGCGTGAAGATTATCATATTAAAAAATAAATAAATAAAAAAATCAGCCTGGTCCACTGATCAAGTGCTCCTCTTGTATATGAAAATGATGGACGGTCTAGAAAAACTCAAGCATTTCGTCAACAACATACATTTTCTTATTAGGACTGACCTGGTATTTGCATAGATCATCTCTAATGAGGGCCATTTCATGGACTGCGTAGATTTCTAATACACTTCCAATGCTGGAGCCCATATGTGTGTCAAAGGGCGTGTATGTGAGGGGAGAATATGTCTACCAAGCCTCCGATTGTAATCCTGTAAAGCAAATACAAGAACTTAAATTAAGCTAACAAACAAGATTCTCAAATGTAATAATAGTTTATGCTTAATACTTTATTTGGAGTGACTTCAATGCACGCAGGTGTTCCCTACTACAGTTGCAATATAAAGCTCAAGCGCTAATCAGATTTTCTAGCTTATGTTAGAAGGAGAACCCAAAAATGAGATGGATATAAGATTCAAATGAGCCACACTAAAGAAAATAGTGGAAATGAAAACACTTACATTGAAACCTTCCTTGAACTCACCCTGATGAAAACACAAATATCTAAATCAAAACTTTGGTAGCATTAATAGAATTTTAATTGTAAGCATTCAGTCTCCATTATTTCTTGTGGTGTGACCCCTTGAGTATTGGATCTAGTTTATTTTTAAGATTATCATAATACAAGCTGGTGACACTAATGAACAGAGTAGATTTCACACTGAGAGCCCACAGGGTTTGGTGTTGAGCATAAACTGGCGTCTGAGAGAGTAGTCGGAGTTTCCTGCAACACATGTTAGAGGGAGTTCCAGCCACACGAAGTCTTATGGGCCCACTGCAACGTCACAGTGTTTCTACTCTGTTCATCGCAAGCTCATGTTAGGATGTGAGCCAAAAAAATTTAGAGAGATCGAGGACCCAAATGGGCCACACCACCTAGAAAAGTTGGGATGGAAATGCCTTGGGCTCTCCGTAATTTTTATATGCCATCTAACCCATTCATAAGGTGAGTGCTGCCATGACGAAGGGAAAACACAAATATCAACCTGATCCAAAACTTTTAAGGGTCCCAATAAGGTTTCAATGGTGGCCATTCACTCCTCAGTATTTCTTACGGTGTGACCCGTTTGAATCTCGGATCTGGTTTAGTCTATAATGGTGAAATGAGCTGGCAAAACTGATGGACATAGTGGATTTTACACAGGCATTTTGGTGGACTCCACAGGGCTTGCAAGAACTCCCCGTGCAGCAGGGTCCCAGGAACTCTCCTACTTGACTTTCAATACACACAATGCGTATGAGAGAGTAGGTGTAAATTATCTTCCGCCATCTAAAGATGGTCAGTGGGAATATAGAAAAGATATTTTAAATGCTAATTTTCAAAAGCCAATTGTGAAATGCATGTTAAAATTCCTGCCCATAGTTAAAGGATTAGGAGTTATGTGCGCACCAGCTGTCAATAAGCAGTGAGCAGACACAATGCGCACCCAAATATTAATGGGGAACAATCATAACATAGTAATTACCGTACATTCAAGCAGTGTGGGGCCCACCAATGATGTTCATGGGGGGATCCAAAATGTGCTTATGCTTTGCCTCATGTTTGGTATAAATTCCAAGACTCATGATCTAAAACAGTTATTGACTAAACTTGGATTCCATGCGTTAAGTGGTTTATGCATTCGAGTGCAACCCCACAATTTTATATTTGACCTTGATAGATATATTTATGGCGCACCTAATACACCTATTAACCAAGAGTTAAGAAAACCTATTAACCATATGGTGAGGCCCAATGTAATATGTGAGAAGCCTATGTGGTAAGGCCATTGCAATATGTGAACCCACCATCATGTATATAATAGTATCTATGATGTCCATCCATTTCCTAGCTAGTATAAGGCCATGGGCCCCCATTATAAGATAGGCTCTAAACGGGCCACTCTCTCGGGTGTAATGATGGTTAAATATCCACATTGTAAATGGAGTTAGTACGATTAGCTTACTTGACTTGAATCGAAAAAGCTCTATTTGGCCCAATTTGAAACTGAATATGAGCCAAATCGAGCTAATTTTTTGAGCTCAAAATTTCGAGCTTGCCCAAGTTCAACTAGACTCGGGTCGAACTGCAACTCAAATCTAATCAACTCGGATTGAACTAGTTTGGGACTCAGTTATTTTGATATTAATGTTGCTCAGCAAGTGTTCGATGAAATGACTCAATGAAGTTTCGGCCGATGCCGAGGATGGTATGGATATGAAACAAATACCCTTATATTTTGATTTTAATGTTGCTTACTGACTATTTGATGAACTACCTCTAAATTGATGCTGTTGTTTTACACTCCGTGAGAGATTAAAGATGCACTCCATGTATTTAAGAAAATGCTACGGAGGCTCGAACTCGGCTCGAATTGCTTGAGCTACTAACTAAATAAAGCCGAGTTGGCAAGTCAAGCTCAAGGACTGAGCCAAGTTGAGTCCGAGCTGGAGTTATCCAGTGAGTGAGCTGAGTCGAACTTTGCCAAGCTCAACTCGATTCGACTCTTGTACAACTCCAAAAACAGTGTGCACTTTACAATCATGCCTAAAACCTATATATGCACATGTTGTGGCCCACGTGAGTTTTAGTGTACCAATTCATACCCTGGTGGGGCTCATCAGATGTCTGTGTTGTTGGCATATACACATCACAGTGGACCCCACATTTCCATCTGGAAGTTCCTCAGTGGGTGTCACCTTATCAATGTTCCCAATTGCTCCCTGGTATGGCCCACCTGAGTCATGGATCAGTATGGATTTGGGGATCGGGCCCAACATTTTGGTGCATCGAATGAATGGTTTGAATTCTACTCTTGGTATCACAGTGGGCCCCACAACTCAACCATATGGTACTCCCTGAATGTGCGGCACAACATGATGTATGTGAATTACATCCACGCCGTCCATCCATTTTGACAGCTCATTTTAGGTCATGATTCAAAAGATGAAGCAGATCCAAATCTCAGGTGGACCCACGACAGAAAACAGTGGTGATTGGCCATTAATAACTTCTTGTGGATCAAAAAGAAATTGTATTAAGCTGATATTTGTGTGGTCACTTCATCCAGGTCCTCGTGACCTTATCAACAGGTTAGATGGAAAATAAACATTCCGGTAGCCCCCAAGATATTTTGATTTTAGCCGTCCACTAAATGTCCACGAATCAGATAACAAGATAATCGTATAACTAGAATTTTTAGTTCATGATACATCTAAACTTGGAACTATAATTTTGGACGGTTGATCTTGACTTAATTAAATGGAACGTATGCGATTTCGAAGTAATTTCCAATTGCCTGCGTATCATTCACGATATTCACAGTATCATTTGTGCACCACTCAAACTGAAAAGAACGTGTTCTCCGGCGTCGAAATCAGACTCTTTCTTTATGTGTGAACGATGATTACGAGGGTTTAATAAGGTTGGTGTGACTGCGCAAAGATAATTTTTTAGGCTATCAATCCAAACCGTCTAAATCATGGGGCCAATTGGATAGGAGAAGACCCAAAAGACTTACTAATGGCTGATTTCAATTTGTGATGATTTAATAATGATAATTTTTTGACGGGTTACGCGATACCGTTCAAATTGTGGGTCCCAACTGACTTGATGGGCCATGACCAACGTTCGAGCTGATCCGATGACCTTGACCGCGTAACAGCTAAGCCGTTGAATTTGGACTATTGACCAATTGCATCTGATATCCACCGACCGGATGATTAAGAGCAACCAACTTTACTAATTCTTGGGTCATACCCCATTATGGTGGGGTCCATTAAATGGCCCATGTTCCTTGTATTTATCAGCAATCCAATAATTTGAATTGTGCTTTTTAATATGGGGTGTTTTATATTCTGGTGGACTGTGAAGCTTGATACACAGGCACTTAGAAAATGTAACGTGGCATAATTCACTCAAATTTAACCCATTAAATGGTAGAATCCACCGCAGCTAAGGCACGACTCCAAAATTGAACAACCGTAAGCTTTGATTTATGGACACTTATTTTCGAAAATATGTTCATTAGGCCATTAGATATCTTTCATTTTCAACCGTTCAATAATTGTCCTTCAATCGAAATGCTCTGTAATCTGATTACATGTATGTGTAAGCAATTTCCTAATGGTTTCTAAGTGCCTGCGTGTCAACCATCACCCTCTGCCAGAGTATCGAAGTTTTTTCTCTTTTAATATTGCTAATGGCCCAGATGATTAAAATAGCGTCTTGCACTTCTTACAAAGAAAATAAAGAAGATCAAATGCGATAATGTTGAGATTAGCTAGACCTACAAGGACTTTCACACGCAGCAAACTTGCCAACTTGGCAAGCATCTAGGCCATCTGACCGGTGAGTAAGTCGGCACATAGCGTGAAGATTATCATATTAAAAATAAATAAATAAAAATCAGCCCGGTCCATTGATCAAGTGCTCCTCTTGTATATGAAAATGATGGATGGTCTAGAAAAACTCAAGCATTTCATCAACAACGTACATTTTCTTATTGGACAGTTGGTAGGACCGACCTGATATTTGCATATATCATCTCTAATGAGGGCCATTTCATGGACTGCGTAGATTTCTAATACACTTCCAATGCTGGCGCCTATATGCGTGTCAAAGTGCGTGTATGTGAGTTGAGAGTATGTCTACCAAACCTCTGATTGTAATCCTGTAAAGCAAATACAAGAACTTAAATTAAGCTAACAAACAAGATTCTCAAATGTAATAATAGTTTATGCTTAATACTTTATTTGGAGTGACTTCAATGCACGCAGGTGTTCCCTACTACAGTTGCAATATAAAGCTCAAGCGCTAATCAGATTTTTTAGCTTATATTAGAAGGAGAACCCAAAAATGAGATAGATATAAGATTCAAATGAGCCACACTATAGAAAATAGTGGAGATAAAAACACCTACATTGAAACCTTCCTGGAACTCACCCTGATGAAAACACAAATATCTAAATCAAAACTTTGGTAGCATTAATAGAATTTTAATTGTAAGCATTCAGTCTCCATTATTTCTTGTGGTGTGGCCCCTTGAGTATTGGATCTAGCTTATTTTTAAGATTATCATAATACAAGCTGGTGACACTAATGAACAGAGTAGATTTCACACTGAGAGCCCACAGGGTTTGGTGTTGAGCATAAACGGGCGTCCGAGAGAGTAGGTGGAGTTTCCTGCAACACATGTTATAGAGAGTTCTAGCCACACGAAGTCCTATGGGCCGACTGCAATGTCACTATGTTTCTACTCTGTTTATCACAAGCTCACGTTAGGATGTCAGCAAAAAAAAATTGCGAGAGATCGAGGACCCAAGTGGGCCACACCACTAGGAAAAGTTGGGATGGAAATGCCTTGGGCTCTCCGTAATTTTTAAATGGCATCTAACCCATTCATAAGGTGAGTGGCGCCATGGCAAAGGGAAAACACAAATATCAACATGATCCAAAACTTCTAAGGGTCCCAATAAGGTTTCAATGGTGGCCATTAACTCCCCAGTATTTCTTATGGTGTGACCTGCTTGAAGCCCGGATCTGATTTAGTGTATAATGGTGAAATGAGCTGGCGAAACTGATGAACAGAGTGGATTTTACACCGGCATTTTGGTGGGCTCCACAGGGCTTACAAGAACTCCCCGTGCAGTAGGGTCCCAGGAACTCTCCTACTTGACTTTCAATGCACACAATGCGTATGAGAGAGTAGGTGTAAACGTATCTTCCGCCATCTCAGGATGGTCGGTGGGAATATAGAAAAGACATTTTAAATGCTAATTTTCAAAAGCCAATTGTGAAATGCATGTTAAAATTCCCGCCCATAGTTAAAGGATTAGGAGTTATGTGCGCACCAACTGTCGATAAGCAGTGAGCAGACACAATGCGCACCCAAATATTAATGGGACCAATCATAACATAGTAATTACCGTACATTCAAGCAGTGTGGGGCCCACCAATAATGTTCATGGGGAGATCCAAATCGTGCATATGCTTTGCCTCATGTTTGGTATAAATCCCAAGACTCAATGATCTAAAACAGTTAGAGCTGTACATGAACCGAGTTAGTACGATTAGCTTGCTTGACTTGAATCGAAAAAGCTCTATTTGGCCGGATTCGAAATTGAATACGAGCCAAATCGAGCTGATTTTTTGAGCTCGAAATTTCGAGCTTGCCCAAGTTCAACTAGACTCTGGTCGAACCGTAACTCAAATCTAATTAACTCGGATTAAACTAGTTCGGGACTCAATTATTTTGATATTAATGTTGCTCAGCAAGTATTCGATGAAATGACTCAACGAAGTTTCACCGATGCTGAGGAAGGTATGGATATGAAACAAATACCCTTATATTTTGATTTTTATATTGCTTACTAACTACTTGATGAAATACCTCTAAACTGATGTTGTTGTTTACACTCCGTGAGAAATTAAAGATGCACTCCATATATTTAAGAAAATGCTGTAGAGGCTTGAACTCGGTTCAAATTGCTTGAGCTGCTAACTGAATCAAGCCGAGTTGACAAATCAAACACAAGGACTGAGCCAAGTTGAGTCCAAGCTGGAGTTATCTAGTGAGTGAGCTGAGTCGAACTTTGCCAAGCTCAACTCGATTCAACTCTTGTACAACTCTTAAAACAGTGCGCACTTTACGATCATGCCTAAAACCTATATATGCACATGTTGTGGCCCACGTGAGTTTTAGTGTACCAATTCATACCCTGGTGGGGCTCACCAGATGTCTGTGTTGATGGCATATACACATCACAGTGGACCCCACATTTCCATCTGGAAGTTCCTCAGTGGGTGTCACCTTATCGATGTTCCCAATTGCTCCCTGGTGTGGCCCACCTGAGTCATGGATCAGTATGGATTTGGGGATCAGGCCCAACATTTTGGTGCATCGAATGAATGGTTTGAATTCTACTCTTGGTATCACAGTGGGCCCCACGACTCAACCATATGGTACTCCCTAAATGTGGGGCACAACATGATGTATGTGAATTACATCCACGCCGTCCATCCATTTTGACAGCTCATTTTAGGTCATGATTCAAGAGATGAAGCAGATCCAAATCTCAGGTGGACCCACGACAGAAAACAGTGGTGATTGGCCATTAATAACTTCTTGTGGCCCAAAAAGAAATTGTATTAAGCTGATATTTGTGTGGTCACTTCATCCAGGTCCTCGTGACCTTATCAACAGGTTAGATGGAAAATAAACATTCCGGTAGCCTCCAAGATATTTTTAATGGTGACTATTCAATCACCACTATTTTTGTGGTGTGGTCCACCTAAGATTTGGATCTGCTTAATGTTTTGGATCATACCCTAAAATGAGCTCTCAAAACCGATGGACAGCATGGATTTAAGTCACATACATCACGTTGGGCCCCACATTCAGGGATCCACCGAAGCCACGCCCATGCTAATTACCATTAGCTGGGACATATCCAATCATCTCCATATATAATATCAAATCTTAATTTAATATAGATCATTTGATGACCCATGAATTATGTGATAACTTTTATTATAATTTAAAATAAAATCAAATGGACCAGCTGTCTCTCTCCCAATGGACAAATATTCCTGGGAACTGACTTTTGTGCATATCATGGGGTCGGTGACTTGGAACCGTCCATTTGGTTGGCTACAATGGGTGGACAAGATTAGACAATCGGCACCGACTGGGTGACCCGAGCCGTCAGATTAATGTGACGCTGCCACCTTCAATGAACCATTTCTACATATTATTTTTCATTAAAATTTGGCAGTTAATTCTTGTATGTAGTGGATTTATTAAGATGTTAGCATAAAGTAATATTAATTGTAATGGTTAGACAATGGCTCCACTTTTTGAAAGTCCATTTGTCTTTGATGATGTATAATTGATACTTTATTATACTTTATTAACGTCATGTGAAGTGGGTTTCAGGCCGAGCCATCAAGTGCTATTATAGTTTAGGTAAGAAGCTCTTTCTTTTTCTTTTTTCTTTCTTTTCTTTTTCGATCTTATGCTGGTGTTATCCGTTCAAGTGGGGTTACCTAGGGGTACATGAATCATGGCTATAAATGGATAATTAAACGAAAACTAGGGTTACTTGGAACATTTGGATAAGGCTCTCTTCCTACTTTAAGAGTTATGTGCCGTTTGGTAAAATTTAAGTTCAACACTTTGCTATTAAAAAATTTGATTTTTAGTGATTTTGGAAATTTAAACCATTTGGTAAAGATAAAATAAAAATAAAAAATTAAGCACTTAATGTTAATAATCATTTAAAATTCATGGTTTTTTTTTTTTCCAATGACCTACTCTCTACTCAAGTAATTTTCCTTTAAAATTTTGAATGTTTGTTGACAAAAATATCCCTATCAATATTTTGAAAAGATAATATTACTCTTTCATGCTTTCAAAATTTATTAAATGTTATGTGACAATTCAATGAGGCTCACCATGATGTATGTGTTATATTTATGCTACCTATTCATTTTTTTCATGTAATTTTAGGGCACGACCATAAAAATGAGGCAGACCTAAAGCTCACGTGGATCACACCATAGAAAGCATTGGGGACAATCATGCCCATAGTTAAAAACTTCCTAGGGCTACCCATAATATTTATTTGCCATCCAACCTTTCATAAGGTCACATGGACTTAGGATGAAGGGAAAATACAAATCTTAGCTTGATCGAAAACTTCTACGGGCCTTAAAAAGTTTTCAATGATAGGCATTGATCCCCACTATTTTCTATGGTGCGGTCCACTTGAGCTTTGGATATACCTCTTTTTCAAGCTCATGCTCTAAAATGATCTGGCAAAAATGATGGACACATATAACACATAAATATGGTGGGGCCCGTAGAACTTTCCCATGTCAACACAATAACAACCAAAGTATCGTGTTCTCCATTTTGCAATCCGACTACACAAGGAGCTGATGATGTGTTATCAGGCTACGCATTAGTGGGTGTTGCCCTAACGAGGGGCCCACCTCAATGTTTATGCTATATATTCAAGCCATCCATCAGTTTTTTCAAATCATTCTAAGGCATGGTTCTAAAAATTAAGCTGATCTACCAAACCATAGGAAACAGTGGTGATTAAATCTCCACCATTAAAAACTTCTTAAGGTCCACAAAAGTTTTGAATCAAGCTGATGTTATGTAATACCCCGTACTTTTCAATGTTAGGGTGTTATCATAAAGTCCTAAATTGGTATAAACATGAATATAACTTAATAGAATGTTTGCCTACATTCCAACCAAATCAGACTGATAGGAGAAATCTTCATCTGTTCATCAAGCCATCCAATTGTTCATCAATACTTAACAATCATTGAACCTTGTTAGAGAAAAATCAAACCATTTATTAACAACATCATCTCCTAGATCACCAAAGTCACCGTTCAATCCTAACGTAGACTGTACATATGCACTAGGACTCTTCAGAGAAACATTTTGTCAATTGCTCTAACACTTGATTTCCCAAATCCAACCATCAGATTATAAAAATCAATCTTTAGGCTGCGATTAGACAACCCCAGAAGCCATAAAAAATGTTCAACGTAGACTATGTCGGGCCTTGATCTTAAAATCAGGACCCAATTCATCAAATTTGTCGTTCAACGGACCGTAACACTCAAATTAAGAATCCATCCCTTAATCAAACACTATTTGGTTATGGTAAAAACCATTAAAATCCCTTTAGAATTTATTAAGGAACCTTGGAGATTGGATTAGAGATGATCCAACCATTGGATCGATAGAAATTCACAATTTAAAACATAAAAATCACTTGATGTGGCCCACATAAGTCCTTAGATCTACCTCATCTCTGCACTGGATCCCAATTGGGACCTCTCGAGTCAGATTAATGGCGTGGATCACACTGAGAAGCACATGGACCGCACTTTGAGGCCACGCGTGAGCATAGAGTACATACTCCTTCAGTGCACTGGACGGTTAGTTCGGTCAAACGACCCTTCACCCGAGGATTTCCAAAAAAAAAAAGAGGAAATCCTCTCCTTCCTTTGCGTCTTCCCGCCCACGGGCATTTGAAATTGAGACCGTTTGCTGCGGTTCGTGGCCCACTATCAAAGATGGCCTACTAGATCTGAACCGTCCATCCTGATCAAAGCACGAAATCGACCAAGGCAGTTCCACACGTAGTTGCGCGCGTACAAGCACACAATGGCAGCATAAATCGCATTAGAGGAATTTAAACGGACAACGTACATTTCTGAACGAATGTGGCCACCATCTATTTACGTTTGGATGATCTACGCCGTTCATCTTGTATCTGGATCAACTCTGAACAAACCCCACCTAATTTCAATCTCTAAAACACAGTCACGCACGCAAGTTCCACTGCGAGTAGGTGTGGCGTGCGGCACACTCCAGAAAACAGGAACCGTTCATCTGCCTAGCTAGCAATCCACTTATGACTGTCACGGGTAATCGTGTATTAGAAGGGATTGGATTAGATTGTATTAGAAGGGCTTGGAAGGACTAATCCCGGGATTGGCCGGGCGTGCCAAACAAGCACGATGAAATTCTGCCTGGATTGGAGCAATCCCATGGGATTGCCAGCAATCCACTGACATCAGCATCATTACCTTGAAATCCACCCAATCTCTCCTAATCCCACCTAATCCCATGATTTTTGCCTGGGACATGTTTGGATGAACAAATTGGAAGGGATGGCTGGGCGTAATCCCGGGATTGACCAGGCGGGCCAAACATACTTGGTGGTAGATTTCCTGGATTTAGCAATCCCATGGAATTGCCTGCAATCCACTGACACAGCCATCATTGAATGCAATCCACCCTATTACAATCTAATCCCGTGGGATGGGCCTGTCCAAACACGCCCTTAGCTCTCCATTTTGAGAGATCCCAACCCTCCAAGATAGGATTTTTCCCAGCTGGAAAAGAGTACGACAGAATCTTTTCGGTCTCAGCTCAGTTGTTGGCTCAGAGAGCTGAAATCCCATCCTTACCATATGTGGCTCCTCCAACCAATCCCATGCATCCAGGTAAGCCCTAAACTAGAGCCTAGAAGATTCCCATGTAACGATTTCCAGCCGCCTTTGGGAACTTTCCTTCACAACCGTAGGATGGGCTCGAACCACCCAAAAACCACATCCGCCATTCAAGAGATGATCCCACAAGGCCACTGTGACCTATCTGCACCTTTGATGGCCATTGGTTTGAAGAATGATGGGGCCGATCAAAATCCACCATGAGCAGCCCCATCATCTTCTCCGTTTAATGGTGGACACCCATCTTTAGGAAATGGGTCCCATTCCTTGATCTAAGTCGTCCATCTGGTGGCTTATAGCCTCAGATGATCATCCGGATAGCTGGATTACGACCATGTTACCAGAGTATAGCTAGATCGTATCAAACCTTTTAAATGACACGACTAAACCGGTAACTAGTCAGCTGATTAGTTGGGAAAAAAGCGCCGTCTTGAGTTACGGTGAATATGGGGGCCGAATCCAGGCTCTTGTTGGCTGTGTGATAAGGCCTAGAGAGGGAGAGAAGGTGAGAGGAAAAAGAAGAGAGAGGGGGTTGTGAGTCGGGTTGTTGGGCGAACTGAGTCCGAGCGGGTCTGCCTCAGCTAAACAAGTACATTGCTGCTACATTTGGCTGGGCCGACTCAGTAGCCGAGTTCGCACAACAAGAAAACTGGCATTTACCGGCGGTCAAAACCGCTGGCAAAGGCCCCGAAAACCGCGGGCAAATCCTTTGCCCACGGTTAGTTAACAGCCGGTAAAGCCTCAGTCGGTAAAGGCTTTACCGGCGGTCAGGACCTTTACTGACAGTTGTGCTGGACGCCGCTAAATTATCAGTTTTTTGCTACACTACCAGAATGTAGGTCAAAAGCTACGGATAAAATCCGTAGCTGAAGATGACTATCCCACAGTACGACCGTAGCCATTAGGATCGTAGCTCTTTAAAACTTCTTACGGTTTAAATCCGTAGCTATAGAGATCACGGCCACCTAAAACTCGTAGCAATAGAGAAAATCTTTCTTATCAAAAAGTATTAAAAAAAAGAAAAAAAGAAAAAGAAAAGAAAAGGTGACCCACATGTATCCTAGTTTTTTTTTTTTAATTATACACCAATCAAAGCAGCTAACATACCTTGGTTAATGTCAATGATCTCCTCATTGCCAATGATTGCCATTGTTTCCAAGGGAGTGGTTTCTTCTGTCGATCTTTGGTGAGCTGTGTAGCTGCCATTGAGGTTCACTCTACTTGCCTTCAAACAGGCTGTAAGAGATTCTCTACCTTGTAGAGTGTTAACTGGCTTGCAGCGGGTGAGAAATTGCGGGTATGCCTCCACCTTGTAGACAACTCAGAATTTGGAGTTCTTATTGAGCTTCCTTGGGAGTTCACCTTATACACATTAGTTGATGAAATGGATCTCTTATCAGAAGAAGACCAGTCCGAGTCTACGGAACAAATATTATTTGATAATTCCAGTTCATTGATTTTTCCTACAACAAATCAAAGGTAAAATGAGAATTGGTTGATGCCAATTCAGATCCAGCAAAATTCAGATAAAACCAAACAATAATTTAATCAAAACCAATTGAGAAATATTATGCATTCATCTGGCTGCAAGCAAGATCCAATCGAACTTGCTCTGCTTAAATGAAACAACTAAAACAAGCTCAAATCGTTTGACCCAGAAAAGGTTCAGTTTCATAGTCTGCTGGACTACCAAAGAAAGATGTTTGAGTGGAACAAATGGACCAACTTATTTTCAATTAGAACCAGCATCATCATCATCAAGGTTTACTACTCAAGGAGGTCTGCTACTCTGCTTAGGGTGAATCAGAATCCAAGTGGCCAATTCAAAAAACCAGCATCACCATGAAGGCCACATCTCGGATTGGCGACCGCCTGATGATTGGTAATGATTGATTTTTGGAACAGAAAAATACTAGTGAATGGTCAAACAAATCAGGATATAACTGAAAGGATTTGAAAAAATGGATGGACAGCATGGATGAAACAAATACATCATGATGGATCCACATATAAATGAATTGATTAAGTACTTGTAAGTAAAAAAGTTACTTATAACTGATCATAAACAAAACTTATCTGAAATAAGTTACTTATCTACTGCTGTAAATTGAAAAAGTAACTTATTTGACGATATCCAAACAGGGCCTTAATCATAAATTCATACTTGTCAAATAAAAAAATAAAATTAGTGGAATAGATTTGAAGTGTGTAAGAGAAGTTGTATTCATTAAGTATATGCAGAAACAACTATCTGCATATCCTGTCTTTTATCGAAATTCCTTTCAAGGCAACATAAATACATGGTTGCTTGAACCTAAATCTCTGCTTTGTTAGTGTCTTCTATTGTGGAATGATCCGATTTAAACACTTTAACAAAATCTAATGTGTTAGCAAACTTTGGGATCATCATACAATTCTGATCATTCCTCTAATACACGTGGTGCTCCATGCTTGTCACAATGTCCAACCTATAGACCAGATTTTGTTAACCTTGCATATGCTTTAAGTCGGAGTAAGCTACAGTTGCAACTTAAACTATCAGTTGGTATCCAGATCAGTGGATGCATGTATCCATCCTGATTTACTTAGGTATGAATCCAGATTTCTGGACCAATTAATTATTGGGTCAGGTTTGGGTCCACATGCAATTCTGTCTAGAATCTAAGGTGTTTTTTTTTTTTAAAATAATTAATTACATTCATTATTTAAAAGCGATAAAAAGGCATTATCTACTATGCACCTGACCATGATTCTTAGACCTGAACCCCATTCTGAACTCTAAATCATGCTTAAAATAGACCTGATAGGACCTGATGGAGCTACTCAAATCAGATCAGATTTGGATTGTGTACCTCATGTGTGTTAACATCCGGATATGGGAACACCAGTAACTGACCTGAACCTGATAGTGACAGCCCTAGCTGCCACTAACTGCTCCTGGCCCAAGTTTGGCCTAGGTCTGGCCTGAGGCCAGCTAGCATTGGTATCAAGCTAGAGTTTCGAGTTGAATGTGCCTAAGCAGGCCTTACTAATCAGTCCAGCCTGAAGGATTAACAATTTGTAAGCCAAGTATTTGGCTGGTGAGACTGGCCTGGCCTGAGCATGATTCTTAGGGGGTGTTTGGCGCATGGTATTGGGAAGGATCAGGTGGGATGGGTTCAAAAAGTGTAATTATTACATGTGTAAGGGATTGTCCCCTGTTACCAAGTGGGCTCCACCTGTTAGATGGGCTACAAGTTGTCACTGCTCCTCATCAAATGACTTCCACCAAAGGTTGCTACTCTCATTTGTTAGCAGTTACAGAGGCATAAACTGTGTGCATAGATTTTTTATGTGGGTTAGGGATGGATTGGTTTGTTGCATGGAAGGGAAAAAAAGTTAGGATTTGAGATGGGTTTTTTCAAAAGAAAAAAGTTGTACACATTGTTACTTGCTTCATGATTATCATTTCATTGTGGTTATATTATAGTCGATTCATGAACTGTTGTTCAATTTAATAATCTTTCTATGCATCCAGGTTGGATATGATATGCAAAAAAAACACTTGGCTCATACACTACCTTTATTTCTTCTGTGAAGATTCCACAATAAGCAATCGGGGCAACCATCAACCATCAACCCACGTGCCACTCCTACTTCAAATTAGGCTATGAGCACTCGCTGTTGCTCCCTCTCCTGCTTCCTAGATGTTCACATACTTGCTAACTTCTAGAAGTGAACCTTTCGTATAGAATGAACTCCAACTAATGAAGCAATAAATTTCCCCACAAAATCAGCAAAAAAAAAAAAAAAGAAGAACAAAAAAAAAGAAAAGGAAAAGAGATTAAAATATGGAATTGAGAACACCATCCAAAGTGTTGATATATGATGGGAGCCATCATGTATGCACCACATCTCCTAGATTGGAAGATCTAGTCCAATTGATGGCCAACAAATGGACAGTTAAGAAAGAAAATATAGCAATGGTCCACATTCAACCCAAAAGGCCAAAGACTCAATGGCTAGAATCTTCCTTTCTGGGGCATTTTTGGTTTGTGGCCACCATTCATATCTACAGTTTCAATCATTGAACCATGGTCCCAACTTTTACAAACTGAAAACCCCAATGCATCATAGAAACTAGGAGCAATGCCAGGACTGTTATCATTCATAAATATAATTGTTTTCATCTTTTGACATTAAAAAGCACACAAAAAATACCAAATCCCTTCAAGAAAATTGAATTGTGCCCACCTTTGTAACACCAACAGAAGGACCTCAGCTGATCGACTACCTTGGACTACATCAACAGCTACATTTGAAATTGGGCTTATCCATAGATGTTGCAACACATCCCTCACTTGAATCCTTCCAAATTCAACATCTACAACCACAATAAGTGCATTTTTCATTTATGGCATGCACTTACTGTTTGCGCCTAAACACAATAGCGATAGTTCTCTAAAATTCCAACTAACCTAATGATGCATTCGGACCCAAAGTTTATTCATCTCTGGGAAGTTTTGAAGTACAAATTCCATAACATCATTAACAGTGTTAGCATCCCTATCAGAAGACAATGGACAGGGTATAGAGCATTTTATCAGCGATCTATAAAAAGATATCATTCATTTTAAAAGATATCTACACCATATATCACATAAGAACCTTAGATCTGACAAGAAATCAAGGAAAATCAAAGTAGAAGGGCAGAAAACGTAGACATCGAAGAAAAAAGATCATTCAAAGTTCAGACACATTGCCTAAGCAACCCTACCTGAGGAAATGCCGCTGAAACAGAAAATAAAATGTGGATCAGTGAGTGAGATGGCAAAGAACCATACAAAAGTAAGAGGAAATAAAATGTGCAACAATAAGACAAAGGGGTACTATGAAACTCAATCCATT
This sequence comes from Magnolia sinica, assembly GCF_029962835.1. Taxonomy (NCBI): domain Eukaryota; kingdom Viridiplantae; phylum Streptophyta; class Magnoliopsida; order Magnoliales; family Magnoliaceae; genus Magnolia; species Magnolia sinica. Next base: position 130,021,515 of record NC_080574.1, on the reverse strand, counting down.
CCAAGGATTTAGTTGGATTGGATGGCATCTCTAGAGCATTTGATTCCTTTCCAGCTCTCTCCACAGGGGTCACCACCGACAAAATTCCATCCAGTGAGTTGGGGTGGGAAGTTCAGGGAGATGTTGTGCCATCCTTTCTTATAGTGTACATATAAATAGGGGTACTCCAAATTCCCTATTTAAGAATGAAATCAGAGCTTCTTAAAGGATTTCATCTTAAGCAATTTGAATATAGTTGGAAGTGGATGGGCAGCAAATTCCATATTTTTCTAAGGTAAAAAATATTTAAATAGACTAGTTTGTAACATCAGGTTGGTGATCAGCTGTTGATTAGTTACCTAAACGGTTCTGCAGCAACTATTATACTACTAACCATTTAAAGTTGTCAGGAAAAAGAAAAAAGAAAAAGAAAGAAAGAAAGAAGAAACCAGCAAGGTGGGAAACCAGAGGGTAATGGAGAGTTTGTGCAGTTCTAAAATTGGATCTGCAATGGAGATTCTTCATTCAGTTTGCAAATTAAAGAATCCAAGTTCCACAGTTAGTTGTGAGGGATGCAAAGATGTAGCTCTCTCTCTAGAAAGCACTTATGACCGTATCTTGGAGCAAGGCTACTCTAATGGCCATGCTAAAACAAATACATCTTTCAACTCTACAATGCAATCTGAACATGATTTGCTCATTGATACCCTACTTCTGCATGTTAGGATGGCACTCACTGTGTTTGTATTCTCTCATATAGTTATTAAAAATAATAATAATAAGCAAACACTCACAGTCAGAATTGCTTTTCCAGTGTTGTCAAGCTTCAGTCCTGGACCTTTCATATCAGTTTCAAGGAAAAAATGTTTTCATTTTACCGCCTCTGTCATTGCAATGTCTCTTAGTTCCTGCATGTTTTCCATGGTAATGTTGTCATTGTATTTCAACTTTGCCATCTAATGGCAACAGGAATAAAAGTTGAATGCCTATAGAGTAACTATTCAAATGGACTTTGCAGATTGTGAGCTGAGTTGAGATTTACTTACTAGAGCCTTTTTCCAAGTATCTTCTGCCAACTTCATCAAGACAAAATAAAGGAAATCAAGATAAATAACAAATCAATCGAAACTAACAGTGGAAGAAGATGGCACAACACCAACCTTATTTTTCTCTGGTAGGTATGAGACAGTTAAACTCGACAGTCTTTCTTTTCTCTGGTAGGTATGAGACAGTTAAGAATATATGAACAGTAGATGCTTTGTGATCAATTAACTCAAGTCTGAGACTTATGTTACATAATCACAGCAGTATTGCTGCTAGGCCCACTACACCTAGTAGACATCTGAATTCTCCACACAAATCTACTAAATTTAGCCAGTGAAGAAGCTACTTGTAGCCTACCCTGTGAATTATTGCCAATTTATCCAACTGGTTTGACACTCCATGTTCTAGGAGTTCCATTTGCCAGCAGCCGTTAAAAAGAGGAGTTCAATCTCGACAAAGATGGAAGAAGCAAAGACTACCTTCTCTGAAATTGCTCTTGAACCTTCAAGGCACATGACGTAAATACCTCACCCTACCCGTTCTGGTTGTCATCCTCCTAATGGCCTTCACACTCCAGTTATCTGTTTCTTTAAGATAATCAGCAAACAACATACTTAGAGAACCTGCTAAAACTATATAGATTATAAGAAGATAAACAAAGGAATAAAAAACTGTGACCCATGAAATGGTCCAAATGCCAAATGTTCTGAGTTTTGCCCATTGAATATTCTGTACAGCATGTCATTTCACTACAATGGACCACACTTCCAAAACACACAAATCAAATATTCTAATCATCCAACAAATAGCCTATAAAATGTGTCATTCTAAAAGTGCTGTTCGACTTCTCTTTCAGTTGACACAATCATACAACCTCAATATTGTGACATTTTTTAAAGATAAACTAAAAATCATTAAGAAAAATCAGGACAAAAAGAAAAGAAAAGAAAGAATGCTGCAGGGCAATTCTCAAGAAAAAGGAAAAACACTGCCACTAACCAAAAAGAAAAACAATCCAATGATCATAAATCCCCTTGAAACTACCGAGATACAAACAAAATAAATATATGCAATAATATAAGAAAAGATGGTAATTCTGATGAAGAAAGAAGTCATATTCGCTGAAGCTCCAATTAGAAAAATATGTAACAGCTACCTTTGGTTATGATCATGCAAATGGTCTGATTTTGGGGTATGCCCCATTCACGGTAGGTCCCAACAGACAGAGTAGCAATCCCATATGTGTTGCACATGTATGGAATCTATGGATACGTATGCTTGATAAGTCATCAAATATAGGTGATAAAACCATAGGTTTCCCATGTTTTCATACCAGTGTTTGGACAAGTTACCAGCAAAAGTACCTTTTTAGTAGCCACTGCAACTGATATATCGACAGAATCGCACAAGGTGGCCTCTCCTTTCTCATCATTCCAGTAAGCTGTGAATGTAGCAAAACAATAAGACTTCAGTGCCTAGTCCAGGCTGCAAAAGCAAGATGAAATAAATAACCACAAGATCAATTCAGACAACCAACAGAAGTGCTCAATATTCATGACTGATGCGAAACGTGTATGATGGGGATTGTTCGTAGTCATACAAGCTTCCTTGGCTTTCCCATTTGACAAAAGTAATAGTTATGAATCGACAAACATAGACCTGCAAAAGTGAATCGGGCAGACTGCTGGCAAATATGTAATTACTCCTCCCCAGCTATTTTAAATGGCAAATGCAGCAGAGCGTAGAACAGTTTGTCGGGGTCTAGTTGAAAATCCAAGGGTACTCCTGGAAGTTATTTGATACTCTGCCTGTAATGAAGCTTGATAAGCATGCACTTATAAATTATATGTTAAAAACAGACTACATTGTGGCGCAGCCAGTTGCTAGTTCAAAGTCCTGAGATCAGATTGTCTATGTAATCCTAGCCTTTGATCAGTGGTATCTTTTATTTCAACCATCCAATGAATGTCCACCAATTGGAATGCGTGCTCATCAATTAAACGTGGAATCATAATTTCGGCCATTTTATTTGACTTGCTTGCATGCCATGTATGCAGTTTCTTATCAATTTTCTAAGTGCCTGCATATCATCCATCACACCATGCCGGAGCATTAAAGTTTCTCTTATGAACAAAATAATCATTTAAAACCCCACTAATCAAGCTTTTAAGAATCGGACTGGTCTTGGTCGACTGATCTATGTCGGCAAAAACTAGGTCAGGTTGTTTTAGATTGCGAGCCAGAATTGAAAATTGAGGATGAGTCGCTGAATTTGGCTCGACACCACGAGCTAGAATTGTAATCTAGGGTGACTTGGCCCTAAAACATGAAATAGGATCCATTTTCAAGCATTTCCCAGAAGCCAAACATGTGCAGCAGCCCTTGCTAATGGATTCTATTTCAATTAGGGTTACTTTCTAGGAGCCAAATCAACCCAACAAAAGATAAGAAATCAGTAACTGATGTGTGAAATAAATGAGCTGGAAAAAAAAAAGACAAAGAAGAAGACAGAAAATCGACAATGCAAATTTCTAAAAATGGATTCGACAACGCAAATCCCTAATTAGGGATTTGTAGTCAACAAAGCATACCTGAGATGGATGAGAATCCGAGATCCACGAGCAGTAGAAGACCGAACTGCAGCAGAGGGCCGAGGAGATAGGGAGAGAGAGAGAGAGAGAGAGAGGAATAGGGTTTTGAGAGAGAGATAGATAAGGAGAGTGAGAGTGAGAGGAGAGCGAGCGGAGAGCGAGAGGGAGAGGCAGAGGGAGAGGCAGAGGGAGAGCGTACGAAGGGGAGAGGGAGAGGCAGAGAGAGGGAGGGAGAGGGAGAGGGAGAGCATGCGAGAGGGAGAGAGACGGAGAGAGAGGGAGAGAGAGCGCGCGAGAGGGAGAGGGAGAGGCAGAGAGAGGGAGGGAGAGCACGAGAGGGAGAGCGAGAGGGAGAGGCAGATAGAGATTCAGCGCTCAAATAGCAAGTAGGGCCGGCTTTTTTTTTTTTAATTTTATAGGGCGTCCCTTTGCCCGCAGCCGATAAAACTAGCTGCGGGTAAAGGGTTGGGCCATCGGTCGGCTTAGGCCTGTTTTCTTGTAGTGTCGGGCGTACTCAGACCTTGTTGGCTACTCCTGAGAAGAAAGAGGGAATAGAGAGAGAGAGAGAGAGAGAGAGAGAGAGAGAGAGAGAGAGAGAGAGAGAGGTGGCTGTCGAGTTGAGTGGGATGGATTCGCTGGGCTGAGGTCGGCTGAAACTCGTCGAGTTGGGTTGAGTTGGGTCAGCGTCCATTCTTGGGCCTGCCATAAGAAGAAAAGAAAGAAAGAGGTTGCAGAAGTAGGACGAAAGCAAGGGAAGAAAGAGGAGAAAGAAGAAGAAGGCGGAAGATAGAGAAGGAAGAGAGGGTATGTGACTAGCCGCACTAGCTTAACCCGAGCGAGTCGAGGAACCGAGTCAGATTTGGGTTTGACTGGGTTATTACATGAAATTCAGTAGAGAGACAGAGAGAGAAGAAAGAAAAGAAGAGAGAAAGAAAATGGAGAAAGAAGAAGAAGATCAGAGAGAAGAAGGAAAGATGGGGCGAGTTTCTAAGTCAACTCGGTTCAAAACCGAGTCAGGACTCTGATTCACTGTCTGGTTGGGTCCAGAACTTGCTGGAACCCCACAGCACAGGGAGAAAAGAGGAACAGAAAAAGGGAAAGAAAAAGGAAGAATAATGGGAGAAAGAGTAGAAGGGGTTTGTAATCGAGTTGGCACTGTGTTGACTCGGTTTGAACTCGAGCTAAGTTTGGGACACATTCAAGTAAGTTAGTTTTAGAATCTTTATTTGGATTTTAATCAAGTTATCATTATATCATTTTAAGTCTTATGATAGAAATTGAAATCATCTCTCATCTAGGTTCAATACGCCGAATTGAGTCAATTCAAGCTAGTGAGGGTATATCAAGTGCTTTGAACTCCTTTGTGATCTCTAGTCTAGCAAGAAGAGAACCCACAATTCAAGGTGAGGGATATCCCACATGGCTTCCTCATTTCATTGAGTTCTAATATAGTTAAGCATAAAAGTATAAAGATATTTTAATTGTGTATATGTTAATTTTGCTACCTTTAATCTTGAATTGACATTGATAATCATGTATGATTGTTTTGAATCTTGTTGTTTTAATTCATCTTATAAGAATTGTATTACGCACATTATGCCACATTTGGAATTGCTTACATACATGTATACTTCTACTATTTGCACTAAGAGGTAATGGATCTTGTTTCCATGATGAGGTTGCTTCATTAATTCCATATATATGCTAGATTAGTTTTAAATTGAAGTTAATGAAGTATTAGAATATTGCAAATAATAACTTGGTTCCCTAGTTTCTCATTTGGATGTGGTGAACATGAGTTATTTCATTAACTTCTATCACTCAAGTCCTATGATTAGTAATTATGTGACTAGGACTTAGAATTGCATTCTTTATGCTATCCTAGTAATTTCTCAATTTTGTACATAGTTTTATTAACGGAGAAAAGAATCATGATGCCTATATTCCTTCTATCTCATAAGATGTACAATGAATATCTCTTTTCTTAAGATGTGTAACAATCCTATTACTATCCTAATATGTTTGAAATGTCATATTTGGGCCCTCCTTTGGACCATGGGAAAATAAATGAATTTTTATTGAGCTCATATTTAAATGCTAAATCTCCTATTAAAAGACCATAATCATGCTTATGAGAGTAATCTTGTTAATCCTATGGAATGTGCATCATCATCATGGTACATGACATTCATGCATAACATATGAGCTTTTCCGAGTACTCAATGTAAGCCACACTCTGTTTGATTTACTGAAAGTTCTAACACTTTAGTTTAACTCACAGAACCTGTGCATCTGGGTCACTTTGGGCGCTTTTCTTTATATGAGGCTTTTCCAGGATTAGACAATTTTCAGGCATACCCCCGTATATTTTTTCAGGAGATATCTTTGGGTGCACTCACCTGAATGATTTTTTCCGGGTGACTAGTTCTCCTTAGGCGTACCTATGAGTATTTTTCCGGGTGACTAGTTCTCCTTGGGCGACCTTTATTTTGACAGCTGGATGTGCATCCCCAGACTGCGACTTGAGCATACATTCATACCTCCATACATTACATATAAGTTCATATTCTTCTCATTATAATTTAATATATTGGTTTAAACTATGTTAGAATAACTTGATATGCACAAATCTTTGAGAAAAATTCCCATTGAGTTTTCATTCACCCAATCGTTTGGTTGCACCAAATAGACACAGGTATGATGAACAGGCAAGGACCCCTATGATGGAATTCCAGGGATGGCTGAGGTGGAGTTTGGCGAGGAAGTACTCTATGTGAACGTAGTTGAGCCGTTGAAGCTCAATTGACATCTTAGGATTTTACTTTCGTATCTTAAACTTTAAGTTTTGTTTGAGTTGTAATAACAATTCCCTTGGTGAGGGATTCCATGTTGCTTTCATTTTACTTGTATTAAGCTTCCTTGTTATTATTTTTGATATCCTTAGTTTATGCAATGTTGCCTTACTTCATGTTATGAAATTTGCTGCTATTTAGATGTATGTCAGTCCACTTCATAACGTAATACTCGGGTTCTCAATGAGGAGTGACTATCCTCAGGTTTTGAGAATCAGGGTGTTACATGTTATGTGACCTAACCACAAGTTGGATGGAAAATAAACGTTACGGAGGGCCCCAAAAAGTTTTTAATAGTGGGTGTTCAATCACCAATGTTACCTGTGGCGTGGTCCACATGAGATTTTGATCTGCTTCATTAATTTTTGTGCTCATGCCCTAATATTAGCTCCAAAATGGATGGACGAAGTGGATAAAATATATAGATCATGGTGGGGCCCAAAGACCTTTTCCTACACTGCCTAGTATCGAGGTGGGTACCGGCAATGTCACTGCAGAGTCAGAGTCTACGTATAACACATCACGTCCATCCTTGCGTCACTTGGTATCAAATCGAGACTTTCTCCTTGAATCTATGGCTTCTAACAATGGGTCGGTTAACAATCTCATGGACAGTGCTCCAATGAATCATCATCTAACCGCGGCGATTTTCGAAGCAGTGCATCGAGAGAATCTACAAGTCATGTAGGGGGTTGTAGGTTGCCATCGATTGCATGACGAAGACCCTAGGGCAACTCCATGTTCATGGCAATGATCTGCCCCCAGTAGGTGTTAGAACTCGTAATCACACTGATCGCAGGATGGTGCCGGCAGTAATGAGAAGGTCGATGACATGATTCTCTAATATCCTGGATAAGTTGGCGATCAAGTCGATCGGATAGATCGAGAATTCATGATTCCTAGTTTCAATGGATAACTTCACATTGAAAATTTCCTCGATTAGCTTTCTGAAGTTGAGCAATTCTTTGACTATATGAAATCCCTGAAGTAAAGAAGGTCAAGCTTGTGGCTTACAAGATGAAGGGCAGAGCTTCGACTTGGTGGGAGCAACTACAACTCGCATGGATGAGATAAATGAAAGTACATATCCGAACATGGCAATGGATGAAGCAACCGTTACACGCGCGATTCCTCCCTAGCGACTACTATCAGGTACTATTTCAATAATACGAAAATTGTCAGTAGGGTAGTTGGTCGGTGAGAGATTATGCAAAAGAATTTTACCGCTTGGCGGCACATAATGATTTGGTCGAAACTAAATCACAACAAGTCGCATGATTCAATGGTGGATTACGTATGACGATTCAGGATCGAGTCCAGATGTAGCCCATTGTGGATGGTGAATGATGCAATCAAGTTGGCTATCCGAGTGGAAGCACAACATGAGCGTCCCAACACACCGACCTATCCTACCACTAGGGTCATCGTGGCGGGTCTGTCCCAGGGAGCCTCATGGGTTAAAGGGAAAGAACCTGTATGAGCACACATTCAACCTCCTACACCCACGAATCGAGATCAAGAAAGTGAGTAAGTTAGGCCCTAAAGGGGCGACTGTTGCTGGTCTGAGCAGGATCTCGAACCCTTATAGTTGACCAAGGGCCGACCATTACTATCATTGTGGCCAACCAAGTCACTTGTCAAACACTTGTCCCTAGCGAAAAGTGGTGAACCTTGCCATCAATGATAGTAGTGCTGAGAATGCCGATAAAGACCCAAATGTTGATAGATTAGATCACACCGCGGAGGATGAAGCAGATGAGACAGATTGAGTTTCATAGGATCATGACGAGTCGCTCGTTATGAGGCAATTATTGTATACATCAATGAAAGAAGTACACCCACAATAACATAACATCTTCCGAACTACGTGTACGGTGAATCAAAAAGTCTATAATGTGATCATTGACGATGAGAATAGCGAGAACATCGTCTCCAAGGTCATTGTGGAGAAATTGCAACTAAAAATAAAGCGTCAACGCTCCCCATACACGATTAGTTGGATTAAGAAAGTCAGTGAGACGAAGGTAACTGAATAATGCACTATGTATTTTTCAATTAGCAAACTTTTAAAGACCAAATAGTATGCAATGTTGTTGACATGGAGGCTTGTCACATTTTACTCGGTCGACCATAGTAATCTAATCATGATGCCACTCATAAAGGGAGAGATAATGTGTACATTTTTGTCAAAGACGGTCGAAAAATTATACTAGCCCCTATGAATCCAAAGGAGCCACCCAAAACTTCTAAAATGGAGGGTCGTTTTCTCTTAACTAGATAGGACTTTGTGGAGGAATCCAAAGAAACAGAACATGCATATGCATTAATTGTAAAGGGGGAGGAACTCGAGCCTACCATCATCTTTAAAAAACTAAAACCCATGCTACATGAATTTAAATAAATTTGGCCCAATGCCCTTCCCGATGGATTGCTTCCTATGCGAGATATTAAGCACCATATCGACCTTGTCCCTAGGTCCAGCATACCCAATCATCCTCACTATCGGATAAGTCCGAAGGAGTGCGATATTCTATAAGGGCAAGTGGAGGAGTTGATTCATAAGGATCTTATCCGAGAAAGCATGAGCCATGCACCATACCGGCTCTATTAACTCCTAAGAAACATGAGAGTTGGTATATGTGTGTTGACAACCGGGCAATCAACAAGATTACCATAACTATATATTTTTCATACCATGTCTAGACGATATGTTGGACATGCTTGAGGGTGCGAAATTATTTTCTAAATTGAATTTAAAGAGCGGCTACCGTTAGATTTGAATACGGCCGAGTGATAAATGGAAGACGGCTTTTAAGATTAAGGAAGGGTTGTATGAATAGATGGTCATACTCTTCAGTTTTTCGAACACGCCTAGCACATTTATGAGATTAATGAACCAAGTTTTGAAGCCATTCATTGTGCGTTTCGTTGTGGTCTACTTCGATGACATTTTGATATACAATTAGGACGAAGCAAGTAATATGAAACACCTAAGCAGGTCCTTCAAGTGCTCACCAAAAATAAGTTTTATCTCAATTTTAAAAAGTACAGCTTTTTGACTAATAGCTTGTTGTTTTTGGACTTTGTTGTGACGTCCACGGGCATCTGGGTAGATGATGAAAATGTAAGAGCCATCAGGAAATGGTTAGTTCCAACAAACATCCACGAAGTACAGAGTTTTCACAGATTAACGACATTTTATCGTTGGTTCATGAAGAATTTTAGCACTATTGTTGTCATGCCTCAAACTCGAAAAATGGGCTCACAAAATTCCCAATTACCGAATCTGGCACTGACAGCCTCCGTAGTGCCCCATTCTCAGCTCTCAGCACTCATGTGTCAGATTCCGATCCTGGGATCTTACAAGGAGGATTTTTAGTATGATTTTTTTTTTGTAATGGAGCATAACCACAAGCATAACCAAGTCACAAAAAACCATCACCACATATCCAATATATCAAAAGCTTTAAGTACAATATGAAAAGAAAAATACAGGGTGATCAAAAAGCTCCAAAATATCTGATACGCGCTCCTGTCTCAGCGCTGCTGCGATCGTACGACACCTGCACGCAACGGTCATGCATAAGCTTACAAAAGCTTAGAGGGTGTTGTAAGTGTGTGCGCAAGGCGAGTGCCAAGTATAAAATATCAGAGTAATGCAGAAATATGGAGTAAGTCCATGAATACTATCAGCCGTACCAAGGCTATGTGATGCAAGGCATGAATGCTATCGGCCATGCCAAGGCTTATGCGAAGCGAGGCTTATGTAGTCAAATGTCATATGCGAGATGCAAAGCAAGCATGCTAGTCCTCATCAAGTACACATATCGGTACAGTTTCTCTTTGGGATATCACCGGCATCTAATACACTTCACATATACTGCCGCCTCCCTAGCCGCACAACCCAGCAACTGGAAGAGACCAAACTATCTGCCTGACTAGTAGTCTGTCAATGCTTACTTGGCTAGTCGATAGCGGACTTATTTGCGAGCTGGTCAAATTCAGCCTAGTTTACAACTCCCTCACTCGAGCGGATAAGGTCACACTTCCTTCCAACCGACACGACACAGTGAGAGACGCGGCCTACTGGTATTCGACACTCGGGCACTCGTGTATTCACTCGGTCTAAACGTTGGAGCATCTCCTGGTACCAAAAAGGTTCTGACACTCTCACCTAAGGACATCCTAAGTGCCTACAGTACTAGAACCAAGTATTTCCGGTATCCGATACAGCCATCCACGATATGCCTGTGGAGCCACGACCCTGATGTCGCTAGGGCGTACAATGATCATGACACATAAATGCGAGATGCATGGATCACACTGTCCAGTCATGCAATAATCCTGTGTATACCACACGCACATGTGGGTAACTCCTATCAGTGAGTCCCATAAATAATTTGTCCAACGACAAATGCTATGATTAGTCACTACTCATATCAAGCATACATATGATGCGTATGGCATGAGTCATGGAATTATACTAAGCATGTTATAAAGTAATGAACTATCCTTACAACGAAGATGGGCCTAAACGGCCTACACACAACAAGTATGGGCCTATCAATAGGCCTTAGGGAGAGTTACAATGCGGACATTTAACCAACATTGTACTTACAATGTGGGCGTCAAACCATCATTGCTCCCATGGCATAGCCCGCCATAAATATCATTACACAAACTATGATAGAGTCACACATTGTAATGGACTTGTGCACATCCTATTGGGCCTTGACCCATAGGCCTTACATACATCAAATGGGCCACTTAACATGGGCTTCATATATATATATATATATATATATATATATATATCAAAGTGGGCCTTAACAACGGGCCACAAATACATCAAGATGAGCTTAATCACATGGGCCTCATATATATACCAAGGTGGGCCTCAATGGACAGCCACAAGTACATCAGTATGTATGTATAATATATATAAATGAATCATATCAAAAGATCAACTGGACCGCACTCCAAATAATAGTAGTGATAATGATTTCCACCGTTAAAAGTCCTACAGGGCCCACCGTTATATATATATATATATATATATATGGGATTCGACTTATTCATAACTTAACATGGAGAATAGCAGAAACATCAGCTTGATCAGAACTACCATGGCGCTTAAGAAGTTTGAACGGTGAATGTCATTATCCCCACTATTTTAAATGGTGGGGTCTACTTGAACTATAGATCTGACTCATTCTTTAGCTCATGCCATAAAATGAGCTTTCAAAATGGTTGGATGGCTTGGATGCAACACATGCATCATGGTGGGTCCCATAAGGATGGATGGTGTGGAGAGAACACATACATCATTGGGTCCCATGTGGGGCCCACCATAACGTTTTATTTCCATCCAATCTGTTAATAAGGTCACGTAGACCTAGATGAGGAGGAAAAACAAATTTCATAATGATTCAAAACTTCTGAGACAACCCAAAAGGGTTTCAATGGCAGATGTTCAATCCCACTGTTTCTTGTAACGTGGGCCACCTGAGCTATGTATACAACTGATTTTTGAGAGGGGCCCATTGCCCTACCAAATGCATGGTGATGATGTTCCAACACACCTCACGGTGGGGCCCACGGCTGGGACATGGGTCCCTGCCCGTTCACTCCAGAGCGCAGGACGCCCTGCGCGTCCTCAGGACGGTCAGTAGCAGCAGATGTTGCTGCTGCTTCTTTTATTTTTATTTTTTTAAGTTGTTTTCCTGTGGTTTCACAGGTTGGGCCCACATCAGGGCAATTCAACCCAACTGTTGGATTCCATGACTCAAGACAGACCCATCAAGCCTAATATTCGAGGTATTTTGGTGTGTAGAAACATCAGGTGGATTTCAATGGTAGAAAATATTGTTTGTTATGCTATGACCCACTAAAAAATCGAATTAGCTTCATTTTTTGGCTCAACGCCTAAAATGAGTTGGGAAATAGGATGGATGGAGCGGATTAGATTTATGCATCAGGGTGGGGCCTGCATGAGCGGCCCACCCCAAAAGCATAATTAAGCTAATATTTTTTTTGTTTTGTTTATACATCCATTGTCTGTTCACACTTATGGACGCTGAATGGTGTGAATGTTTATGTCCCACGTGAACGTGGCCCCACCTGGTTGGATCAATCTAATATTTGTACCTTCCCATCACCCCAAGGTATGGCCCAGATGGTTTGGACGGCCATGGGGTCCATTTGATGGACGGTCTAGATACCACATACACTCATCATGTGGGCTACAAAATAGAGGAAGGAGAGAGAGAGAGAGAGAGAGAGAGAGAGAGAGAGAGAGAGAGAGACGTGTGATGGAGGGACCCCAGTACTATGGGCCCTCCCTTCCATGATCTACAACATACATCAAGTTGGTCCCATTACATGTGGGCTCATCGATCAAAATCAACGGTGGAGATCCTTTCTCCACCAAAATGCAATGGTCTAGATGACCCTATTCATGCAAGGAAAATAAATATCATGATAGGGTCCATGGAGAATGGCCCCATCATGGAATGATCGAGAGGATCAAGGTGGGCCATCGGCCACATCTAGGGTCCAAAGTGAGATCCATACCATCGATCGTAGGCCTCACTTGGCCCATCATCAAAATATGAAAATCTAGCCTATAAAGCACCACCGTTCGATCTTCTTGATCCGATGGAACGCCGATCTCCTTGTGCTTCACTTTGATGAAAGATGATGAGAAAGGAATGGCTAGGATGATGGATCTTAAGATGGAAAGTGGGCCACACAACACTCACTTTTCTCACTTGGGATGGCTTGGACGTCCACTTTTTTTTCTTCTCCTTTGTTGCTTGGAAAATGTGAAGAGAGAGAGAGAGAGAGCTGGGTGGTTGTAAGAGAGGTGATGGGTGTGAGTGATGGATGTGAGGTGAGTGATGGGTGAGGTGAGAGATTTGTTGACTTTTGGGGTAGATTGCTTGACTTGTGGAGAAAGAAAGCATAGGTTGCTCTTGTGCTTGATATGAGATGATTGATTGATTACTTAAGTGATTGATTGATTGATTGATGAGACATGTTGTAGAGATTCTCTTGGGATTGCAAACGCGTGGTGTTTTCCTCGAACTGAACACGGGCCCACATCTCCTGGCCAGGATATCGGATCGATACGTAAGGCGCGGTGTTGAAACTGCGGCGATGGTGCGGTCGCAATAGTATCAGTATTGGATTAAGCCGACTCAAATCTACAGGATATGACTTAGGATCGAGCGCAAACATCGATTATTAGTCGCAGGTTACCGGAATTCAACGGGAAGGATCACGGGAGTCGATGGAACAGTACGGACTAGGATACGGGTCTTACAATTGTGTCCCAATTATAGATTATATGAAGAATGAGCAATTTCAGTGGACTAAGAAAATCGATAGGAGCTTTGCTGAAATTATGTGCAGATTATCCACAACTTTGGTTCTTGTACTTCCCATCTTCGAAAAACTATTTGAAGTCAAATATGATGTTTTATATATCGGAATTGGGAGAGTTTTATCTCAAGAAGGTAGGTCGGTAGCCTTCTACAGTGAAAAGCTTGGTGATGCACTAAAAAAGTAGTCGATTTATGAACTCAAATTGTACGTAGTGGTCCAAGCACTACGACATTTGCGACATTACTTAATTCAGATGGAGTTCATTCTTTACACAAACTATCAAACTCTCAAATCCATTAATAGTCAAACTAACGTGAATCATGTGTATGCTATGTGGATTTCTCATGTGTATTCTATGTGGATTTCATTCTTATGGGAATTCACATTTGTGTTAAAAAAGAAGTCTGGGTAGCAGAACAAAGTTACTGATTCACTTAGTCGACGTACAACTTTGTTAGTCACCATGAGCAATGACGTTCTCGGGTTCGAGTGCCTCAAAGACATATATGTCAACGATGACGACTTTAAGGACACATGGATTAGATGCCAAGAAGGTCACCCCAGTGACCTACATGTGCAAGACTGTTTCCTTTTCAAGAGAATCACCTATGCATCCCCAAAAGCTAGTTGAGGGAGCAGATTATCTAAGAGTTACATGGAGGTGGCCTTAGTGGACACCTTGGGCTAGGACAAGACATAAGTTCTTGTTGAGGAATGGTACTACTAGTAGCAGTTAGTACATGACATGGGTAGAACGGTGCAATGTTTTCATGTTTACCAGATCTCCAATGGGCAGTCTTAGAATACGAGTCTCTACATTCCGTTACCTGTACCTGATGACCCTTAGGAGGACTTATTTATGGATTTCGTGTGGATTCGGAGTTCGTGGTGGTAGATCGTTTCTAAAAAATGACACACTTTATCCCATGCAAGAAGGCCCTCGATGAAACACACATGTCAAATCTATTCTTTCAAGAGGTCATGCGACTACACGGGGTTCCTAAGACCATTTAACCATGATACGAAATTCATTAGCCATTTTTAACAGACTTTGTGGAATTGGTTCATTACACAACTTCAGTTCAGCAGTGCCTACCACCCATATACTGAAGGGCAAACCGAAGTTGTGAATCACATGTAGCGAAATATCTTTCGATGTATTTCAAGTGAAAAACAGAAACAGTGAGATTTGGCCTTGTCTTAAGTGGAGTTTATATTCAACAATACGGTAACCGCTCGACAAGGAAGTCTCTGTTCCATATTGTTTACAGTCGAGTGCCTTGCTACATACTTGGTCCCTTTGTCCAAGCTCATAGGCATGAGTATTGCAACAAAACATATGGCGGACTGAATTGTGGGCATTTATACAGAAGTGTAAGCCAAGTTGCATGCTTAGAATGAAAAGTATAAGTAGCAAGTTGACAAGCATCAGTGACAATATGTGTTCAAGGTGGGCAACCAAGTTATGGTCCATCTACGCAAGGAGAGATTTTCAACCGGAATTTACAACAAATTGAAGAACAAGAAGATTGGACCAGTACAATCCTTTGAAAGATCAATGACAACACTTATGTTGTTGATCTTGTGGATAACCTAGAGATCTCGAGTACTTTCAACACCACAGACCTGACCGAGTATCATAAACTGAAATGTGACGAGAACTCGAAGACGAGTTCTTTTGAAGTGGAGGGGACTGATGTAGAGCGGGTCACGGACAATTTCATAGCCAAGATAGACCAGAAAAGGCCCAATTGGAGGCAGAAGTGATTTGGATCATCAGAACCTTAAAACAAGCATATCTCGCAAACTAGAATGAGTTATTCGACATACCATATTTGATTTTGGGGTATGAGAAGCTACTTTAGCCAACCAACCTGCTATTCTGAGTTTTCCATACCAAATTTATGAGATTCCATAAGATCAACGGTCAAAAATCCATTTTATTTCCATCTTTACTATTTATAATAAGTTTTAGTCCGATCATAACTTTTGATCCATTGAGTTTTAGGAGATGTGCCCAACATTAAAAGGGCTTTAAAAAATTAGGGGAATAACGTGGTTAGACCAAATTGGACACTCACTATCCCAAAACCATGAAGTCTAATAGAAATCATGACCATCTATAAATAGTAAGTCACAATTTTAGGGAGTTTGTTTCTGAAACTTCTTCCTAGGTTTGATATCACTATTTAAATAATTGTAAACTCGTTTTTATTATCAATTAATTTATTTTCAAAATTATTAAAAATTATTTTATATTTTCATTCCTCATGGATTAGAGGAATCTATGCGAGGAGTCAAGAGAAACTCCTTATTCAGAGTAGTTATTCTTGAGTAATACGGTACTCAACTTCATTACGTCCATCCCTGCATCAAAGCGGCAAGTGTTTTAGGTAGAGATTACTATTTTGGATTATAATAGAATAGAATTAGAAATCTTAGTTGTTAAGTACTCTAATATTAATAGAAGGTTATGTGAATACAAGTGTTCTGCATTATCTCCATGAGTCGAAGATCTTTAATGCATTGAAGCAGTTCATTGAACTGGGCCATCATCACCTAGCTAGGCGGCTGGATATACATTGAACAATCCAAGGGCCGTTAGAGCCCCTTATATTTACACCTGCGGTTCACATTGAGATCCGGGCCAGGCAACAGGTGGGCCTCTATGTAAGATGGCCTGTTCCAAAATCCTCGTGCAATACTTATATGTTGATTATAAGCTGTTGCTGATATTCTTTCTAACTGTCCTTACATGAGTCGATTAGCCTGATCTATGAGGAGCCCTTACTCTAGGCCCACCTTGATGTATTTATTCTATATCCAAGCCGTCCGTCTGTTTTTTCAGATAATTTTAGAACATGAACCTAAAAAATAAAGCAGATCCAATTCTCAGGTTGACCATATCATAAAAAACAGTGGTGATTGACCATTAATGAGCCACGTATATAAGTTTTGGATCAAGCTGATGTTTCTTCTCTTTCCCTTTCATCCATGTTTTTCCGACCTTATCAAGAGGTTGGATGGCAAATAAACATTACGAAGAGCCATAGGAAGTTTTTAATGGCAGTACATTTAATCGACATTGTTTCCTATAATATGTTCCACCTGAAATTTGGATCATCTTCATTTTTGTCTTAATAATCTAAAATGATCTGGCATAACAGATGGACAGCATAGATTATTATAATTATTATTATTATTATTATTTTAAAAAAAATAAAATTTACACATGCACCCACGCATGCCATAGTGGGATTTCACCACCAATGGATATCAAACCCAAGACGTGGTGTTGAAATTCCTCAGAGTCTACCGTGGAGGTAAGGTGGACAGCATGGATATAGAATACATACATCAAAGTGGGCCCTATGGTAAGGGCCGAACCGTCTTGGGTGAGGCCGGGACCACACCTAATCCGCTCCCTGATTTATGTGCCAAGGCATGTTCATGCTCAGCCCCACCTAACAATTGGCCTGAAATCAAACACGTGTGCTATATTGGCAGGTGTGACAAGATTCCCCTCTTGTACTTCAGGACAAAGTCACGGTACATTTCCCTTTTACAAGTTAAAGACCCAAAAATTTGCTTCAACGCAACAGCTTTTTCTTACAATCGCTCAAATTTTTGATTTTTTATGATGATTTGGAATGTCATCCCAAAAACTAAAACTTTTTACGATGAAATTAGACTCGCTGTTACAAACGTTGTCATAAAAAGTTTAAATTGTTGTAGTGGTACCTTATCATGATACAAATTTATATGGGCCCAAGTAGATCATTTATGATGATAGTGGACCGATTCGATGGGAGGGTCCACATTCAATTGTAAGTGGCTCTGATATCACAGTGATCATATCAGTACAGCCATCCAAATAAAGGCCAGTAGAATGGACAGTAACCATCATCCATGCCCTTAATTGTATCATGAGGTTACTCACTCAAGGTTACTCTTTAACTTCATAGGTGGACCCACTTGGATCCAACATGGGAATTCCTACGGTGGGCCCCACTTCTTACCTTGTCTTTCAAGTAGAGGAATGTTGTTGGTTTCCACACGAGTAGGGAGAAGGTGTTCACTGCCCAGACACCTGAGTCGAAAATGGGACAACTCTCAGGGGGCGTGGGTCCCACCTCAACTGGCCTGACCGGCTTTTGAGGCAAGTACGAGCCACATGTATTAAATGGGCAGTGGTTTGGGTACGGGTTTGGCCCTTGAGTTGAACCCTACCTGACTGGACCCAGCCATTGTTGGTTGTCAATGGGCTGACCAGACTATCCCAGCAAACCAAACCATGTGATGTGTGTAACCACTTATTGGCAGGTTGGTTATACCTTTAGCCTCATATTTCATTCTTAAACCTGATTTTTATGGTGCCGATCAGGTCGGTTACAACTTATCGGCCGGACCAAGTTGGATTTGGGCTCAATGAATTTTTAGTAGGTTGGGTTGAGTTGTAGCGTAAGGGGCATGTGTCGAGTTCGGGCTGGCGTTCTTGGTAAATTTAGTAAATGGCTCGGGCAGAGGCTCAGAAGGCCCAAACATGTGCATATAGTACATGGGGAAGTGGAATGGCTCCTGCACCTGTCCACTGTGATGTATGGGTTTTATCCATGTTGTTCCGTCATTTTTCATCATTTCGGGTATGAGCCCAAAATGAGACAGATCAAAGGCTCAAGTGGACCACACTGTTGGGGATTGAACACACACCATTAAAAACTTCTTGGGGGCCACATAAATTTTAGCTGACATTTATTTTTTTCCCTTCATTAAGGTCTATGTGACCTTATAAACAGATTGGATGGCAGATAAACATCAGACGACACCATCATTATCACCACTGCTTCTTGTGGTGGGATCAACTTGAGCTTTGGATCTGCCTCATTTTTGGTTTATATCCTAATATGGTCTGAAAAAATATGAACCGAATGTATAAAACCCCTATATCACGGTGGGCCCCACAGAGCCTCCTCCTGGATTTTGGTCCAGGCGGGGGGACAACGCAATCTGTTTCCGGTACATGGTGCATTTAGTCATTATCATTATGACATCAGGTGGGCCCAACCAGATGGACAGCTGATCCTGAATTGATTGCTGCCCGTATAAAAATTAAGTAATCAATCCTGAACCTTTGGACTCAAGATGACATGACTGGTGTAGGATTCTCGATCAAAGCCCAACCCAGGTGGGCTAGACCCAAAGACCCATGGGCTGGCCTGATCCTTTGAATAAACCCACAATATTGATTTGGGCACGTGTGGCCATAAGGTCCCGATCATGGACAAACCTATCAGTTCTCAATAGCCCCACGGCATTGCTATCCAATGGCTATTTGAGATAACACGTTATCTCAAATTGTATTAGGTCTGAATTGTCAAAGGAAATTCGTGGGGCCCACAATTTGGATGGACATACGTGCATGCCAATACGTACAGTGAATTTCTTCTTACCAAACAGACATCTCCACTACATTGATTTTCAATTCTCTCTTTCAAAAGAGTGTTTCTGGTTAAGTCATGAGTCCCTATCTCAGAGTTCAAGCCGTGTGAAATTTCTCTTCATCTTGCAGTTCAAGGTCTCTTTCCCTTCAAGTAGAAATACCTACCAAACTCTTCAACCTTCTATTGATCTAGACCACTGATGGTAGGATTTGCCCAATTAAAGTGGCTCTTCATATGCATGAGTAATCAAAAGCGGGGTGCTGACGCAGCGATGAATGCGGTAAGATTGATCACCGTCTTCCTCAAGGATTGAGACTCCTTGAATCACAAGGAAAAATAAGAAAATAGAAATAAATTCTAATAAATTCGAAATTTGATTGATTGATAATAAAAATGAATTTATAACCTTTTAAATAATAATACCAAACTTTGGAATAAGTTTCAAAATTAAACTCCAACTCAAATTCCCTCAAATTGGTAACTTACTATAAATAATAAATTTGGTATTTGCAGGGTCTTATTTGGCTTAACCACGTTATTCTCCTCATTTTTTTAAGAACTTTTAATATTCGACACAACTCCTAAAGCTCAGAGGATTGAAGAGTTACAATCAAACTAAAACTTACTATAAATAGTAAAAACGGAAATAAAATGGATTTTTGACCATGGATCTGATGAAATCGTTCAAATTCGGTGTGGATAACCTAGCTAGTAGCTTCTCCTACCCTAAAATCATATATGTTATAAATGATAACTCATTCCGATTTGCAAGATATGTCTGTTGTAAGGTTCTGATGGTCCGGATCACCTCCACCTCCGATCGGACCTTCTCTGATTCATCTTGGACATGAAAGTGTCTGCGACCCACTCTATATCAGCCCACATGTGAACACTCAAGGTTATTGCTCAAACATTTTCCATTATAATTGACGTAGGGGAGGACTTGAGGTCGAGCACCATCTTCCTCAAGAGGATAACTACGCCGAATCCACGGAGCTTCTCTGGACTCCTCACAGAGACTTCTCGAATCCACGAGGAAAGAAAGCAACAAAATAGAAATAAATTCTAATAAATTCGAAATTGATTAATTGATCCATAAAAACAAGTTCACAACCCTTTAAATAGGGATACCAAGTAATGGGAAAGAAATCAGAATCAAACTACAACTACAACTCTTAGAATCTGCGACTTACTATAAATAGTAAACTTACTATTTATAGACGGTCGTGATGTCTACTAGTGCGCAAGGTTTTCGGCCAAAAGTAGTAAGTGTCCTATTTGGCTTCACCAAACCATTCTCCTAATTATTTTAAGCTCCTTTCACGTTGGGCGCAACTCCTAAAGCCCGACGGATGAAGCGTTATAATTAAACTAAAACTTACTATTTATAGTAAAAACAAAATTAAAACAAGAAAACGACCGTCGATCAAGGGGTTTTTCGCAATTCCGGGCTGCGCAACTCAGCATAGCTGGGTTGGTTGGCTAAAGTAGCTCGTTCTACACCAAAATCATATATTTTACATCAGATAACTCATTCCGGATTATGAGATATGCCCAATCTAAGGTCCGACGGACCGGATCACTTCTGTCGTTGACTGGGCCTTTTCTGATCCATCTTGGCCATGAAATTGTCCGCGACCCGCTCTACATCAATAATCAATCTGGACAGTTCAATTTTCCTGGCTATTTATCCAATGGTTAGAATCACTGACGCAGGGGAGGACGTGAGGTCGAGCACCGTCTTCCTTAAGAGGATAACTATTCCGAATCCACGGAACTTCTCTGGACTCCTCACAGAGACTTCTCGAATCCACGAGGAAAGAAAGCAGAAAATAGAAACAAATTCTAATAAATTCAAAATTCATTAATAAATTATTAAAAACGAGTTCACAACCCTTTAAATAAGGGTATCAAGCAATGGGAGAGAAATCAAAATCAAACTACAACTCAAACTCCTAGAATCCGCGACTTACTATAAATAGTAAACTTACTATTTATAGACGGTCGTGATGTCTACTAGTGCGCAAGGTTTTCGGCCAAAAATAGTAAGTATCCTATTTGGCTTTACCAAACCGTTCTCGTAATTATTCTAAGCTCTTTTCACGCTGGGCGCAACTCCTAAAGCCCGACAGATGAAGAGTTATAATCAAATTAAAACTTACTATTTATAGTAAAAACGAAATTAAAACAGGGAAACGACCGTCGATCAAGGGGTTTTTTCGCAATTCCGGGCTCCGTAACCTAGCATAGCTGGGTTGGTTGGCTAAAGTAGCTTGTTCTACCCCAAAATCATATATTTTACGTCAGATAACTCATTCCGAATTGCGAGATACACCCGATCTAAGGTCCAATGGTCTGGATCACTTCTGTCGTCGACCGGGCCTTTTCTGATCCATCTTGGCCATGAAACTGTTCGCGACCTGCTCTACATCAGTCCTCTCCACTTCAAAAGAACTCGTCCTCGAGTTCTCATTCTGCGCTAGTTCATGATACTCGGTCAGGTCCGCGACGTTAAAAGTCCGTGAGATTGCCATGTCATCTGGAAGATCAACAACATAAGCGTTATCATTAATCTTTTGGATGATTGGTACCAGTCCAATCTTTTTATTTTTTAACTTGTTGTACGTTCCGGTCGAAAATCGTTCTTTGCGCAGATGGACCATTACTTGGTCACCCACCTCGAACACTTTTTGTCGCCGATGCCTGTCGACTCCTTGTATTTTTTGTTCGAGGCATGTAGCTTGGTTTGTACTTTCGCATGAATGCCCATGATCTTGTCAGCCATATGTTCCGCTGCAATGCTCATGCCTGGGAGCTTGGGCAGAGGGACCAAGTCTAATGTGTGGCGAGGTACTCGTCCATAAATAACCTAGAACGGGGATTTCTCTGTCGAGCGGTTCACCATGTTGTTGAATGCAAACTCCGCTTGAGATAAGGCCAAATCCCACTGTTTCGATTTTTCTCCTGAAATACATCGAAGGAGGTTTCCCAACATGCGATTTACAACCTCAGTTTGACCGTCAGTCTGTGGGTGGTAGGCGCTGCTAAATTGAAGTCGTGTATCGAATCGAGTCCACAAAGTCCGCCAAAAGTGGCTTATGAACTTTGTGTCACGGTCAGAAGTAATAGTCTTGGGAACCCCGTGTAACCGCACAATTTCTCTGAAGAATAGATTCGCCACGTGTGTTGCATCGAGAGTCTTCTTACATGGAATAAAGTGCGCCATCTTGGAGAAACGATCTACTACCACGAACACTGAATCCATGCAGCGTTGTGTTCGTGGGAGACCAAGCACAAAGTCTATAGATAAATCCTCCCAAGGGTCATCAGGCACCGGTAACGGAGTGTAAAGGCCCGTATTATGAGATTGCCCCTTAGAGGTCTGACAAATATAACAACGTTGGACTGCCTTTTCCACATCACGTACCAATTGCGACTAGTAATACCCTTCTTCCACAAGAGCTCGCGTCTTGTTTCGCCCAAGGTGTCCACTAACTCCATGTAGCTATTGGATTATCTGTTCCCTTAGTGAACTGTTTGGGATGCACAGTCGATTTTCCTTGAAAAGGAACCTGCCTTGCATATGTAAGTCACTGGGGTGACCTTCTTGGCATCTAACTCATGCGTCCTTGAAGTCGTCGTCATCGGTATATATGTCTTTGAGGTGCTCGAACCCGACAACCTCATTACTCATTGTGACTAACAAAGTTGCACAGCGACTCAGTGCATCAACTACTTTGTTCTGTTGCCCTGACTTATGTTTTAGTACGAACGTGAATTCCTGCAAAAACGAGATCCATCTAACATGCACACGGTTAATGTTAGCTTGACTATTAATGAATTTGAGAGCTTGATGGTCTGTGTAAAGTATGAATTCGCTTTGAATTAAATAATGTCGCCAGTGCCGCAGTGCCTGGGCCACCGGGTATAACTCGATCTCATATGTAGACCACTTCTTATGTGCATCGCTAAGTTTCTCGCTGTAGAAGGCTACCGGCTTACTTTCTTGAGACAAAACTCCTCTAATTTCGACATATGAGGCATCACATTCGACTTCAAACAGTTTGTCGAAGTTGGGAAGTACAAGAACTGGGGTTGTGGATAATCTGCACTTGATTTCGGCAAAGCTCCTGTCGGCTTCGTCAGTCCACTAAAACTGCCCTTTCTTCATGCAATCTGTGATTGGTGACACAATGGTACTGAAATTTTTCACGAACCGACGATAGAATGTCGCCAGTCCATGAAAACTTCACACTTCGTGAATATTTGTAGGAACCGGCCATTCTCTGATTGCCTTCACCTTTTTCTCATCCACCCGAATGCCCGTGGATGTGACGACAAAATCCAGGAACAATAGGTTATCAGTCATGAAGCTGCACTTTTTAAAATTGAGGTACAGTTTATTTTTAGTGAGCACTTAAAGGACCTTCTTGAGGTGTTCCATATGGGTGGTTTCGTCTTGACTGTATATCAAAATATAATCGAAGTAAACCACAACGAACCGCCCAATAAAAGATTTCAGAACTTGGTTCATCAATCTCATAAATATGTTAGGCGTATTCGAAAGACCGAAGGTTATGACCATCCATTCATATAATCATTCTTTGGTCTTAAAGGCTGTTTTCCACTCATCACCCGATCGTATTCGAATATGATGGTAGCCGCTCCTTAGGTCCAATTTCGAGAATATTTTTGCACCTTCTAGCATGTCCAGCATATCGTCCAACTGTGGTATAGGAAATCTATATTTTATGGTGATTTTGTTGATGGTTCGACTGTCGACACACATGCACCAACTCCCATCTTTCTTTGGAGTGAATAGAGCTGGTACAACACATGGACTCATGCTCTCTCGAATAAGACCCTTACAGATCAACTCCTCTACTTGTCCCTGCAGAATCTCGCACTCATTCGGACTCATGCGATAATGGGGATGATTTGGTTAACTGGACCCAGGGACAAAGTCGATATGGTGTTGGATATCCCGCATGGGGGGTAACCTATCAGGAAGGTCATCGGGTCAGATTTCTTTGAATTCATGTAGTAGGGGCCTTAGTCTTTCAGGGATGTTGGTAGGCTCGAGTTCTTCCCCTTTTACAATTAATGCATAAGTTTGTCTTGTTTCCTTTGATTCTTCCACGAAGTCCCGTATAGTTGAGAGAAAATGGCCCTCCACTTTAGAAGTTTCAGGTGGTCCCTCTGGATCCATAGGGGCCAATATGGTCTTCCGGCCATCCTTGACGAAGATATATATATATATATATTATCTCACCCTTTATAAGTGACGTCACAGTCAGATTGCTAGGGCCGACCGACTAATATGTGACATGCTTCCATGTCAACCACATCGCATACTACTTCATCCTTATAATGTTTACCAATTGAAAAAGATATGGTGCACCGTTCAGTTACCTTTGTTTCGCTAACCTTCTTGATCCAACCGATTGTATATGGAGAAGGATGACGTTCCGTTTTCAATTGTAATTTTTCCACCATGACCTTGGAGACGATGTTCTCGCTGCTCCCACTGTCAATGATCACGTCACAAACCTTTCGATTCACCATACACCTAGTGTGGAAGATGTTATGCCACTGTGGATGCACTTCTTTTCTTGGCGTATATAATAATCGCCTCACGACGAGCGACTCATCGTGATCTTGCTGAATCCAACCTGAATCATCTGCCTCATCCTCGGTGATATGCTCCTGTTCTTCAATATCTGGACCTTTATAAGCGTTATCAGCACTACCATCATTGAAGGCGATGTTTGCCACTTTTCGCTGGGGACAAGTATTTGATAGGTGGCCCGGTTTGCCACAACGATAGCAATTATCGGGCCTTGGACGAGCATAGGGGTTCGGGATTCTACTTGGACCAACAGCAGTCGATATGCCCCTTTGGGGTCTACCTTGCCTGCTTCCCTGATCTCGGTTCTCAAACGTAGGAGGTTGAGTGCATGCTCCTACGGGCTCCTTCCCCTTAGGCTGTGCAGTTCCCTGGGACAGACCTGCCACAGGGATCCTTGCAGTAGGATAGGTCCGTGTGTTAGGACGTTCAAGTTACGCTTCTGCCCGAGTAGCCAACTTGATCACATCATTCATCGTCCAGACGAACTGCATCTGGATCGATCCTGGATAGCCACACGTAACCCACCGTTAAATTGGGCGACTTGCTGCGATTCAGTCTTGACCAAATCGTTACGCGGCGCCAGGCGGTAAAATTCTTCTGCGTATTCTCTCACCGACCGACTACCCTATCGACAATTTTGGTATTGTTGGAATAATACCTGATCGTAATCGCTAGGGAGGAATCAGGCACGTAGTAGCTGCTTCATCCACTGCCAGGTGTGAATTGGTGCTTTCGTCTGCCTGGTTCGCGTGAGTTGCAGTTGTTCCCAGCAAGCTGAAGCTCCTCTTTTCAACTTGTAGGCCACAAGCTTGACCTTCTTTGCTTCAGGGATATCCATATAGTCGAAAAATCGCTCAACTTCAGAAAGCCAATCAAGGAAATTCTTAATGTGTAGTTGGCCATTGAAGCTAGGAATATCAACCCTCATCTTGAATTCTCGATCCGTTCAATCTACTCGATCACCACCATGTCTGGGGTGTTGGAAGATTATGTCGTTGATTTCCTCCTCACTGCAGCCCCCTTCCTCAGGAATGACCCTTGGATGCACTGCCAGCACTATCCTGCGATCAGGGCGATTAATTGGGGGTGGAGGATTGCCACCAGGAATACGGAGTTGCCTTAGGTTTTCCGCCAAGAAATCTGCTATGCGGTCGATGAAAGCCTGTAGCCCTTGCATGGCTTGCTGATTCTCTTATTGCGCTACTTCGAAAGTTGTCGCCGTTAAAGGTAAATTCCCTAGAGCACCGCCCATGGGATTGTTGCCCGACCCGTCGTTAGAAGCTATCAATCCGAGAAGAAACCTCGCTTTGATACCAAACTGACGTAGGGGAGGACGTGAGGTCGAGCACCGTCTTCATCAAGAGGATAACTATTCCAAATCCACGGAACTTCTCTGGACTCCTCACAGAGCCTTCTCGAATCCATGAGAAAAGAAAGCAGAAAATAGAAACAAATTCTAATAAATTCGAAATTGATTAATGAATTATTAAAAACGAGTTCACAACCCTTTAAATAAGGGTATCAAGCAATGGGAGAGAAATCAGAATCAAGCTACAATTCAAACTCCTAAAATCCGTGTTGAGGGTCAGATATTACATATCAGACCCCAGTTATTGCCTGATTTTACGTACATGATAATGCTTAACGTCATATTTTAATTGTGTTTTTATTGCAGGATGTAATTAGGAGTGTGGACTGAAAAATAGCACTAAAAGTATGGATTTGACACTTCGAAGTCACCAGAGCAAGGGACGCACTCCAGAGAACCAAGACTGAAGAATTTACATGCCAGGGATCCGAGGAAATCAAGCCATTCACGTTAAAGAGGCCCGAAAATGGTGAAGAATGCAAGATCACATAGTTCCCGCCATCTGATTGGCTCAAAACTCTATATTTGGCCTGAAGACCACAAAATAACCGTACACATCATATTTTAGCCATTGGATCCCTGCAAAAGTGGCCCAATGGGCAAATCATCCCATAAACCGATGATTTCAGGCTTACCTGATATCTGGATTTACTTCAATTTTGGTCTCAACCCCTTAAATGGGGAGACAAAATGAATGGATGGATTGGATTTCTCATAAACATTACAGAGGACCCCACCTGTCATGGCGTGTGCACAGTGCGTAAGTGCATTGGAGGTGCGCTGTAATTCAAGACGGGTCAGACCGACTTTGACCCGTCTCCTTCTTTCAAAAATGGCAACTTCCATTCGCTGTTGCTGCGAAACGGAAGCAGGGACTCGCCGGGTGATCCTTATGGGCCACCGTCTCAGCCCATCTTCTCGATCCACACCGTTCATTCGAATCAAGAGAGGGTACTGACCAAGATCTGCTTAATCTTGGTCCAAAACCTGCCAGATAGAGAATGTAAAGGAGTTGAACAACAAATGTTTTGCTGCAAAATCAATCAGGCGGGCCGCGTCAACGGACATTAAAAACCGTTCATCTCCGATCATTTTTTCGTCATGCAACTAATGGACGTAGTGGATTTCTAAGATACTAAGTATGTGGACCCCACCGACTCTCATTCAAAAGAACAGAGCTTTCCGTTTCGGTCTCTGCTGCGAAGGCTTAAACAGGGAGCTACGAACTAACGTCGGTGGGCCATCATTTCAATCCGAAAGCATGATCTAAATTGTCCAATATATCTGGGCAATGATCTAGACCAAGATATAGGTGAGATCGGTCAGTGACACGACAGGGATCGTGCTCCATCTTGCTGGACATCGGGACAATCTTCGCGCAATCCACTTGGTGGACCACCTCAGCTGCCAGCCAAAACGGTCAATCTCAGACCGAAATCCCGCCATGAAGCTAATGGACGGTGTTGATTCTTCACGTAACACTGATCATGGGCCCCACCAACAACGCAGCTCGGTACGCAGGCCTTGCTTGCGCATGCTGCTGCGTAAGAACCCCACCAACAGCAGCAACATCAACATCCTTCCAACCGACTTCTCCAGGGCCCTTGACAGCTATAAGAAAGAGGGAGAGAACGGGAGGAGAGGAATCTGGGTTTGGGGCTTGGACAATTGCAGGAGAGAGAGAGAGAGAGAGAGTAAAGATAGAGAGTTTGTTCCTTAAAGTTTTAATTTTTTTATTATTTTTATTCAGTTATTATTATTTGAGAGATCAAGCCCAATCATGTTGGGCTAAACCTCTTAGCTAGTGCTAAGAGGTGAAGCTTGTAACGTGATAGGAGACTTTACCTTATGCCTTTGATTTAATTTATATTGTTGAACTACCTTGATTACAGTTAAATTAAGGGAATACTTTTAGTTTTTAATGGTTTGTTGTGACTGAAATTACAATAGATCTGCGATGGCTTTGAGTATTTCTTTCTCCTTTTTATGTTTATAACGTCAGGAAGCCCTGTTGTTCATTATTGTCTCATGGGCATGGTCGGATGACGGTACTCTTCCTAATCTTCATACATTGTTGGTTGGTTGGTAATTATTTAATTCTGTTGTTTACTGTGTCTCCTGGGCATGGTTTGGTGATGGAATCCATTCTAATTCATATACCTTTCATCTCGTGAAAACTAGATTAAGTTCAGTTTAATTTTCATGATTCTTGATGCAGGCATAAGATCTCCCTGATCTTTACAAGTGGATCCTCTGAATCCCTAGTTTCCTACCTCTAAACTTCTTAAGTTTTACATTAATATTTCACCATTATTCATCACTTTATATTTGATTTAGATTTCATCTTAGGCTAGTTCTATTTCTACCTAGTTTTAGGTAACGTACAAGTATCAGTCCCTTGGGATTCGACCTCGGTCTCACCGAGTTTATTACTATATCACAACCCTATACTTGGGGAGTGAACAATCCGCGACTTACTATAAATAGTAAACTTACTATTTATAGACGGTCGTGATGTCTACTAGTGCGCAAGGTTTTCGGCCAAAAATAATAAGTGTCCTATTTGGCTTCACCAAACCGTTCTCCTAATTATTCTAAGCTCTTTTCACGTTGGGCGCAACTCCTAAAGCCCGATGGATGAAGAGTTATAATCAAACTAAAACTTACTATTTATAGCAAAAACGAAATTAAAATAGGGAAACGACCGTCGATCAAGGGGTTTTTCACAATTCCGGGCTGTGTAAACTGGCGTAGCGGAGTTGGTTGGCTAAAGTAGCTCGTTCTACCCCAAAATTATATATTTTACGTCAGATAACTCATTCCGGATTGCGAGATACGCCTGATCTAAGGTCCGATGGTCCGGATCACTTCGGTCGTTGACCGGGCCTTTTCTAATCCATCTTGGCCATGAAACTGTCCGCGACCCACTCTACATCAATCACCTAATCAGAGTGGTTATTAAGAGTTTTCATAAATCAAAGGTGGCGCCTTCGAGATAGATCTTTAACATCAATCAAGAAAAGTCTTTTAGTGTAATCAATTTGTCTAGTCTTCTTCCCCATCGATTGGAGGGTTAGAACCACTCAATCAATAATAAGTGAGGCCTTCATGGCAGGCTATACAAATAAATGACCAGACTTTTCTAGTATAATCAATCTTGACCGTCTATTTTCCTTGTCAATCGTACCATCCATTTCCTGGCCACTATATGAGATGGCTAGAATTTTGACAGGGAGAGTCATATTTAGTTTTCTGGCCAAATCATAACATCAACGATGGCTACCATTGAAACGAATGGTCAGATCTAGCACTTACTCGGTGGGACCTAATCATGAAGGTGCCGACAGGCCACAACGAAGAGTTGGATTTAGCTACCATTCATTTAGTTGGATTTGATGATAAAGGGTGGAACATTTATTCATGGCTGTAAGTTTGATTTCAACAGTAGGATTGATGGTTCAAACAACGAAAAGTTTTAGGTTTTTTTTTTTTTTGGTTTTTTGTTTTTGTTTAAAGAAAACTACATGAAAAACTATATTTGTTGTGACTCCCTCGAGCTTTATATATGCCAGCGTTGTTTTCTCAGTTAACATTGTAACATGAGTTTGTGGAACAGATGCATAGTACGGATGGTACATTAGCATCACATTAGGCTCCACATGTCCTGATGTATGACCAAAAGAAGGCTGCATGAACTGGAAGTAGTCCCTTAGATTCGGACTTATAGTCCTATACAAGGCATGACGTAACTGGGCCATAAGTATGTCCGGTTCAAAAGGAATTTCATTATGGAGAGAGAGATTGTTTGTTGAAGTATGAACCATAGATCTGCCATAACTTTTGATTCGGGTGTTGTCATGGGACGCACATGACTTATCAATCTTTACCGTGACAAGCCATCTATGCCCGAGCAAGGTTGACCGTAACCCACTACCCAAAACCACAAAGTGTGGCATGGTTGACTGTGCACCCCCACGATCGACCATGACCCACTCTCTAGTGCAACATTGTCAACCGAATATTGCAGGGCCAAAATGACTCTTTTCGGTTGAACCAATTATGCACACGAGTCTTACTGAGATTTGAGCTTTCGAACTTAGGTTCTATGCACAGTCGGCCAAATTTTCACTCTCGAATGCACGTGTAGACATGCACTTTAATTGAAAAACCAAAGGTAACGCTTAATGACATCCAATGACCAAGTTAACAAGAATCTGAAGTGTCACATGATACTGCCAAATAAGTGACTTTTTCTACTTATAGCAGTAGATAAGTTACTTATTTGAAATAAGTTTAGTTTATAATCAATTATAAGTAGCTTTTTTATTTAAAATTTTTTAATCACTTCAATTTAATAAGTAGAAATCAAGATAAGCTACTTAAAGAATAACTCAAGTAAATTATCATCCAAATGCCCCCAAAATGAAAGAGGACCACTTTCATCTATCAATCTAAAAAAACAAAATTGTCCCTCATTTAGGGGTGGTATGTGCCCAAAAGCTACCTTGTTAATGCCCCATCCCCCACGCAGCAGCAGACAAAAATCTCCAAAAACTACTCTCATTATATTAAGTAGAATCAAGCTTTAGTGATAAATGTTCATCAAACCAAACACTCCAAAAACAAATATCATAGTCAAAACACAATATTTAACCATTCTTTACGAAAAAGAGAGGGCATCTGGAAAAGAGAGGGCATCTATGGAAGCATGGTCTAGACAATCATGACCTAGCTAAAATGTCTTTGCTTCTTCTTGGAATATGTTGCCAGCTTTTCACATGTCGTTTTTAAAAGAAGAGACGACAAGGATCGTGATGGTAGGTCTGGCTATTCCAGTATAGCATGAACTGTAAGTATGGAATAAACAAGTGTTAGAATATTTCTACCAAACCGATATAGTTGGGTTCTCCCATTTTGACTATGTATTTTGAGTTAATGTACTTCAAGGATAGAATTTCTAAATGCCTCAAGTTGCAATCTTCATTTTTGGTACCTCCAATAACTTCCACCACATATGTCACACTTTGAAAGTAGGAATTCTAGCATGCAACACCCAATGCATAATTCTTCCATACTATATCATCTTCACACTGCTGGAATAAACATGTGATGATCTGAGCTATTGTTCTGGTGGGCTATCATCTGGGTAGGTCATATCTCAGAAATAAGATGAGTAGACTATGGTAGCCATCCAATTCAGTGGCGCACAGCAATAATGGTTAGAGCGTCACCTTGGATTTAACCATTAAAGCTAACGCCAAGATGGCCCGGAATTTTCAATTATTGTTCTAGCTGCCCTTATCATGTCCATGGGGGTGGCCCACTAGATCAAAGGTTCCAATTGTTAGGTGTAATAATCCTTTTTTTTTAAAATGCCCATGTGACCATCCACCATAGACTCATGCATTCCTCCTACCATACTGTCCATGATATACGTGATCAAGGTATGTGATCACTCATTTACCTGTTCTTTTATAGCTTACATGATCAGCCAATCAAATACATCCTAACCATCTACCCATTTATGATATAACTCACTAATATAACATAATTTTCTACATACGTGTAGCATGAATAGATATTAAGAGTATGCATTCAACGTTTCTTTTTTAATTAAAGTTTATGTTATAAATATTTTTTTAATAAAATAAATGAAACAATGCATGTGTTAGTCACGTGGGTATGTGGATTTTAGAAAGTACGAGGTATATTATCAGAATCGATGATCAATAATCTATAAAGTCCATCATACTTGACAACTTAACTATTATGAAATGTCCAAATTACAAAATTAGTTGATCATCCAATCAGTAACTTAGACCAATACTATACAACCATTAAATTCATATGCAAAACCATTACTATCCATAAAACTTCAAAATCCATCCGCTACCTAGTTCCGTACATTAATGATTTCATGTGTACACCTAGGTACATATACACCACCCATCCAGGAGCACCATATACATACTTTGCTAACAATCGTCACGTCATATACACACATGGGTCCATTGTTATAATCAATGAGGGAGTAAGCGCTTTGCTTATGAGAGATGTCATTTAAGGGTACGTTTAGGTGATTTTAAGCATGTATAGATTTAAGGTGTGTTTTGGTCATTTTAAACATATATATATAGTGGGACCTATCTATTATAAATAAGGTCGTATGTGAATGTTCGAATAGTACAACGTGAAATAAAAAAGAAAATAATTTAAAAAAAAAAAAAAAGCTTCTTGAAGTTTTTATCATGTGGGTGATCTCAAACTAAAGTATAAAATTTTTAGTTTATTGTTTATGTTATCTTATTCCAAAATTTAATAATAATACTGCTTAAATTAGTTTCAGATTACTTATATAATTATTGATGTGATTGATCATTTTTTGTAATTAAGATTTATTTAGCTTAATTGTCGAAAATTTGAGATATACATTAAAATAATTATTGAATTAAATTGGTTTAGTTCATAATATAATTCTAATTTAATATTTAAATTATATATATATATATATATATATATATGGGAAAAGGTACTATGCGCTCGACCTCACGATAAGCTCCCGTCAGGTTGAGCTATGTGGGCCCCACCGTGATGCGTGTCGACCACAACACTGTGCATTTGATGGGTCCCCTCTAAATTATGGGATAACCCAAAAATCAGCCGTATACGGAACTCAAGTGGGCCATACCATCTAAAATCATGTGAAGACACCGTTAAAACATATAAAAGCACTTGGTGGGGCCCAAGTGAGTTTTGAATGTTGCTGAAACTTGGTCTGAACCCTCATACAAGTGAGACACACATAATGGATGGGCTGGATTTGTAAACCACATCTCGGTGGGCCCAAAAAATGATTATGATTGTTTTAATGGTGCACGGCCCCTTCCCACTTCTGTATGTGGTGTGGCCCACAAAAGTCACGGATTGACTTGATTTTTGAGACCTAAGCCCACGATGGAATGGTGCATCTGACTGATGGGGTAGATGTTCGAAACGCATCACGGTGGGGCCCACACAGCTTGACCTCATGGGACGGACTCGTGAGGTCGACCGCATAGTACCTTTTCCCTATATATATATATATATATATATATATATATATATATATATATATATATATATATATATATATATATATATATTAAATGTTATTTAGGTTAGAATATAACATAATTCAAATAATAAATTATTGAAGGCATAAATTGATTTAAAATTTAAATTAAAAAACTGATTTTAATTATAAAGTTTTTGAAATTAATAATTTAAATAAATTTTCTTATTAAACTAATTGAATTCACAAGCTTCGGAATTTATTTAATAAATTTGTTAGATTATAATTTGATTGATTTAAATCAATTTCATACAAAGTTAAATTTGAATATGAATTATATCCTTAATTATAAAAAATACTTGGTTTATATAAATTTGTTAAATTTTGATTTAATATCGGAACAATTAAAAATTTTATTTGTTAAGTTTATATTGTAATTTAAATAAATTTTAAATTTTATAATTTAGTAAATAAAAAAATAAGAATTTATTTTTATTTTAATATGATTTATTATATATATTTTTCTGAAAAATATGATTTAAGTGAAAATTTTGATTTAATTAATGTTTGAATTTAAAATAAAATTTTCTTATACATTATCAAATCTCAATAATTTCTAAATTTAACAATAATAAATTAAAAATATTTTATTTAAGAATTTTAATTATTAAAGTTTCGACGAAATTATATCTATGTTATTAATTAGAAATAAAAATTTGTATTATTGATATTTTTTAAAATTTAATTAAGTAATTATTGATTTTTATAATAATTTAAGAATAACAAAAGCCTGCGAATAAATCCATGATAGCTTTATATTTATATTTGAAATTTTCGATTATGAAGAAATAATTCATCTTACATGCATGTCTAACATTCATTGAGCATCGAGATTGATATGTTGGGTGTAATGTAAACAAGTATGGTGATTGTGTCCCTTCGGTGGAAGAATCAAGAATCCACTGGATCCTTTGGAGTCTCCTTAGTATATGGTGTATGCGTACAATTGTGTGCGTGAATATACATCAAAGGTACAACTGGAACAATAGGTTGACCAGCTAATATATAATGAGTCCTTCACCATAAACTACTAGTACGTGGGTGTTAATGTAATGTGACCATCCACTTGGGTACGGTGTTGTAAGAAATGACAAATATTGTTTATGAGAATTTATGAAAAGTATCACATTCATAACATATTTACGATTCTAGTACTTAAATTCATGTTCTTTTATTATCTATATTATATTTTCTCTCTTATTTATAAAAATTCGATATAATTTGAAATTTTAAAATTTGGGTAAGAAATGATCTTATTGGGCTGTTATGCTCACCCTATTACAAAAAAAAAAAAAAAAAAGATCAGTTGCAGAACTAGAATACTACAAGCGGGCGGGCCTCAATTATTATTATTATTTTTTAGCAAATTATGTTTAATTTGAATTTCAATTCAGTTTTGTTCTTTAGGTTTAGTTTGACTTTCAAATTTTGATTTTAAAAAAAAAAACTATTAACGGAGTTGAATTTAGTAAACATTATATTTCAATAGTATTTTCCTTTTAAATAACTTTGAATATCTTAAATTTGAAGAAATTATGTGAATTGTAATGAATATCAATGTATTAAAACTCACGAACTTGGGATTCGGGTCCTACTCAGGTACCTGAATTTCGGGGGAATGACAAGTTGGTGTTAGAGGCCATGTTAAAGATCAAATTGACGACCAATGAGAGATTTTAACATAGAAACCTTATCTTAGGATGCATTCCCATAACGGTATCCTAAAAATAAAACAATTAAGAAAACTTAATATGTCATGTCTCGCTAAGATGTTAGTATACTAAAGCTTATTTGTTTAAATAATTATAGATTATGACAGAATTCAACTTTAATGACGAAGGCTCACCAGTGACACCCACTCCCAATGTTATTGAAAATGGACCACTTATTGGTGGGATTCTCATGGTTATAAGAGAACTTACAACCCTCGTAAGACATTAGGTCAGGCAAAACTATGCGCAAAATTTGAACCCACAGGCACCTATTACTTATGAAGGGACTGGAGCCTTATTAAAAGGATTTAAAAAATAGAGGCCACCTATATTCAAGGGCGGGCCTGATTTACACAAGGCAGAAGGGTGGAAGAAGAAAATTGAAAAGATCTTTACGGCTATAAAGCATGACGAATACCAGAAAGCCGTACTAGCCATTTCCATGCTGGGGGGGAGGTAGACCACTGGTGGGATTCGGTCGTTAGGGAAAATCCAAGAGTTGAAGTATGGACTAGGACTTCATTTTGTAAGGAATTTGATGAAAAATACTTTCTTCTTTACTTACGAAACTAGAAAACTGAAGAATTCATGACTTTGGAGCAAGAGAATATGACAATGCATCAATACGAAGCTAAGTTCACGGAGCTATTATGATTTGCAATTTTTCTTGTGTCTGTCGAAACCCGTAAAGCACAAAAGTTTGAGAGTGGTTTGATAACATCTATTCAAAGTAGATTAGCCTCTTTTAGGATTAAAAACTATATATAAGCTTTGGAGCACGACTTGATGGTAAAACAAGATATTAATAAATTTTGGAGGAATCACGATCAAAAGAGGGATGCAAAGAATAGTGCCAGAATCATTTCACACATACTGCCAGGCCACTAAGACGTAACCAAAAGGCAGAGAGTGATATCAACACTAATGACCAGACCATCCCAAGTACAACCTTCACCATAATTTTTAAGAGTTTGTTATAATAACGAACTCAAGGGTCACACCTCCCGTAATTTTCCTCAACCACAATGACTTCAATACCCACAGAAACAGGGACCGCCACAATTGTCCTTTAGGCCACTGTAGCATTACATGTCATTGCCTTTATATCAGCGACCCTTGAAAAAAATTTCAACGTCTCAACCAGATCGGAGAATGCCTTATCTATACAACAAAGACTTCCTCAATTACATCTGAGAGCACCTCAATAAGGGTCACCATTGGCATATTAAAGGTCACCCCATTGGCCACAACAACAACATGCATCTTCACAATTTTAATAGTAGAGATAGGGAGGTCAAGTACATCGTCCTTAGGCTCGAGGTCATGTTTACGCCTTAGTGCAACATAGTGACAACACAACTAAGTCATATGATGACTCTGCTCAATAGTATGATGACCTAACATATGGATATGATGACTTAGCACAATCATATGATGACACGATGCATGAATTCAATGACCCAATACTCCCATGTGAGGATCTAACACCACCGACAAACTCGACTACATTACTAGACACCGAAACTACCGGGGATGTAGTCGAAGGTATTATATTTGCATCTCTAGTTAGAGTATTATTTGATTATAGAGCGTCACATTCATTTATCTTATATTGTCTCTTGTACTCGTTGGGCGTATCTCCTGTTTCATTAGATAAAAAGTTAGTAGTTGCGACCCCTCTTGGTAAATCAATAAACGTAGGTCAGATATGTTAATCCTGTCTGATTATACTGCAGAATGTAGAGTTGTCAACCGATCTTTTAGTTATGTCGATGAAAGAATACAATATCATCATATGAATGGATTGATTATCTTTATATCAGGCCAAAATAGATTACTTTAAGAATATGATAACTTTAAACGTTGTTGGGTGACTGCCACTACAATTCTTTGGGATGTGAAGGAGGGAAGCACCAGTTAGCTTATCAACTCTTTTGCAAGCGGACCTGTGGGAAGGAATAGAACAAATCTCGGTCATTAACGAATTTTTGAAAATATTTTTAAATGTTCCAGGATTACCGCCACGAAGGGAAGAAGATTTTAGTATCGATCTTGTACTAGGAACCACACTAATCTCTAGAGCACCATATCGCATGGCTCCAGTCAAATTGAATGAACTAAATGAATAAATTCAACAACTCATGAATCAAATTTTCATTAGGCCAAGTACATCACTGTGGGGAGCAGCGGTTTTATTCGTGAAGAAAAAAGATGGTTCTATGAGGTTACGCATCGATTATCAACAACTTATTAAGGTGACCATTAAGAACAGGTACCCATTAACAAAGATAGATGACTTATTTGGTTAGTTGAAGGGAGCACAATATTTCTCGAAAATAGACTTACGGTCGGGATATTACCAGTTGATGATTAAAGATGAGGACATACCTAAGACCACTTTTAGGACACGATATGGCCACTAGGAATTTCTAATGATGTATTGAGGGTTAAATATTGCATATTAGACCCCATTTATTACTTGATTTTATATACATGATAATGCTTAAATGCTCTATTTTAGCTGTGTTTGTGTTGCAAGGTGAATTTAAGAGCTTGGACTGAAAAGGGTGCTAAAAGCATGGATTTAACGCTAAAAAATTACCAAGGAAAGGGACGGATCTTAGGGGACTGAGATTGAAGAATTCATATGCTAAAGATTTGAGAAAATCAAGTGATTGAAGAAAAAGAGGCCTAAAAATCGTCGTGAATGCAAGATCACAGGGTTCCCACCATCCATTTGGCTCGAAACTTTATATCTAGCCTGAGGACCTTAAATTAACCGTACATATTAAAATTCAGACCTTGGATCTTTGTGAAAGTAGCCCAACGGACAGACCGGCCCATAAATCACTTATATGTGGCCCACCTAATCCTTGGATATGCTTCAATTTTGGTATTAACCCCTTAAATTGGATGAGAGGGAGGATGGACAGAGCGGATTTTTCACGAACATCACGATGGACCCCACAAGGGGACATGTGTGTACACAGCACATGTGCATGCAAGCTGCACCAGACCCTGTCCCTGGTCAAAGTTGGGCTAACCTGACTCTTCACGCCAGTGGACGGACATGCGTCCGTTGAGATGCATAGTGGGCGATCACCACCATCCCGATGGATGATCGAGACCGTCCATTTGATCTAGGGGGTGGCCACGACCTTAGCCATGGAGTCTTTTTGGTCCCATGCACGTGTACACACGCAGATTGCCATTAAATGTAGGATGAACAGTGGGAAGATTTGATCCTTTGGGCCACACCAAACTCGACCAAAACCACCCATTTCCAACCGAAATCGCGGCAAGAATCCAATAGACGAGTTGGATCTCTTCGAAAGCACCACTGTGGGGCCCACCAAGCATCTTAGCACAAAAAATTTCACAAGATCGTGTGTCTGAAAAATTCAGGATTTTCGAGTAGTTATGGCCCACCATCTTTGATCAGATGCAAGAACTGGGTCGTCCAGATGATGCACAGGCCCCAACTGACCCTAGTCAAGAAGAAAAGTACGGGGTTTAGACATCAAGCGTTTCAAAACTCGCAGTCGAACACAACTTGATTGTGTTGTTGTGGTTTTTGGATGCGTAAAAGCTACGTATGCACCATGGCCTCTCCATCAACTTTCGGCATCACCCCTGTTCTCTATAAAAAGGGAGAGAGAATGTGGAGAGAGAATTATCAATCCTGAGATGTGAGCAAGGAGGAGAAAGACGAGAGAGAGAGAGAGAGAGAGAGAGAGAGAGAGATCGTGGCCGGCCATCCATCTTCCTTACTTCTTTCCTCTTTAGTTTACTTTGTTTATATTTTTCCTTTAAGAGCTTAGATTCATCATGTCTATGATAAGCTAAACCTCTTAGCTAGGGCTAAGAGGTGAAGCTTGTAGCGTGATGGGGTGTTTTTCCATACTTTAATTCATGTTTAATGAACTATCTTTGATTATAGTTTGATTATGAGGAATATTTGTAGTTTTTAATGGTTTATTGTGACTTAAATTATAATGGATCTATGATAGATTCGAGTATATTCTTTGCATTACAGGGATTATGAACGTGGGTACCCTGTTATTCACCATCGTGTCATGGACATGGTTGGATAATGAAATCCTTGCTTACGTTCATAACTCTCTCAGATTGGATGTAAATTGGTTAAATTCTGTTGTTTGCTTTATCTCATGGGCATGGTTTTGTGACTGAATCAATTCTAATTCTCATACCTCTCATCTCTTGAAAACTGGATTAAAGGAAGTTCAGATTTAGTTTTTAATGATATATCTTCCAACTAGATAAAGATGAGACTCTAAATCCAGTTGTGTTTATGAATCAAGCATAGATATCCCTGATCTCCACAAGTGGATCCTTGAAAACCCTAATTTCTCACCTTTGAATTTTACAAGTTTTAGTTTGATAATTCAAAATTATTCTCTTAAATTTTCCTGATTTAGATTACATCTTCTTCTAGTTCTAGTTCAGGTTACTTTCAAATGATGTCCTTTGGTCTGACGAATGCCCCAACAGTATTTATGGATATTATGAATAGGATCTTTTAACCATGTTTGAATAAATTTATGATAGTACTTATAGATGACATTTTAATATATTCCAAGACTCGAGATGATCATTCTAGACATCTAAATGTAAGACCCGTATCCTAGTCCATACTGTTTTCGGGACCCGAATACCGAAGTTCGTGAGTTATAATATAATAACATTTATTACAATCTAATTAATTCAATCAAATTCAATAAATATTCACCATCATCTAAAAGAAAATACAGTTGAAATGTTTATTAAATTCAACTCTTTTGATAGTTTTACCTTTCTACATCGAAATTTGAATATAAACTAAACCTAAATAACAAAAAAACCTGAATTGAATTAAAACTAAACCTAATTTTCTAGAAAATAAAGCTAATAGCAGAGGCCCGCCTGCTCATAGTATTCCAGCTCTGCACCCGTGCATTTTTTTTAGTAGGATGGGCATAATAGCCCAGTAAGGTCATTTTTTATCCAAAATTTAAAATGTTCAGATAATATCAATTTTATAACAATGAAGGAAAATATAATACAAATAATAAAATTTAACAACAGAATTGTGAAAATGCGATGCATGTGATATTTCTATGAATACTCATAACATTTATATCATTTCTTACATCACCGTACCCAATTAAGTGGATGATCACATTGCATTAACACTCACGCATTGGTACCTCATGGTGATGGACCCATTTATACGTTAGATGGTCAAACTACTGCTCTAGTTATACCTTTGACGTATGTCCGCGCACACAATTATACTCATACGCTGTACACAAAGGAGACTCCAAAGGATCCAGTGGGTTGTAGGGTCTTTCACCCAAGGGATATAATTGTCGTACTTGCTGGCTTTAGGGTCTCTCACCCGAGAGACACGATTGCACACGATTGCCCTACTTGCTAGCTTTAGGGTCTTTCACCCAAAGGATACGATTGTCCTACTTGCTTACGTTACATCCAACATATTAAAATTGATGCTCAATGAATGGTAAACATACATGTAAGATGAATAATTATTTCACAATAAAAATATCAACAATATAATTCTAATTAATAATTTTAGATTTAAATTTTGTTGAAACTTTAATAATTTCAAATATTTAAATAAAATATTATTTTAATATTATTTAATTTAAAATTTTCTGTGAAATAATGTACAAAAAATTTTAGTTTCAATTTCAAAGTTTTAAAAATTTTCTTAAACATAAGTTCATTTCAATTTAATTTAATTAACTCTTTAAAATTTTAGAATTAAAATTTTGATTTTAATTTTTACAGAAACAAAAATATTGCATTGATTTCTATAATATAACATTAATAACGTAATAAAATCATTATTTAATAATTTAAGTTAATCTATCTTAAAAAAAAATTATCCATTTTTTTAAAATCTAAATTCAGGACTTTATTATTATTTATTTTGATATCTAAATTTAATAAGTTTAAGGAAGTTATTAATTTGGACTTTGGATACTATTATTATTATTTTTTATTATATTCAAATTTTAAATTATATATATTTTTATAATAAATTCTAAGTATTATAAATTATTGAAATTAAAATTTTTTATTTACTTTTTAACTTGAATTTTTTTTTATATAATTCGGATTAATTAAACGATTAAATTTAATAACTAACATACTCATTAATTAAAAATATTTTCAAAATTAATTTGAATTTGCTAATTTAAATAAATTCATAAATTAATTTGAATTTAATCTATTTTAATCATTTACTTTCATATCAATTAATTTTTAAAAATTTAGGAATAATTCATATTTAATTTTTAATTTTAACAAAAAATTTAAGAATTAATAAATTAAAATATAAACTTAGATAAATTATTTATTTTATTCTGTAAATTTATTTTATTTTATTTATATATTAATTATTTTAGTATTAAATATTAGAAATATAGAAATTCATAAATGAGTAGGATTCTCTACATAATAATCAATTGACAATAATATTCCTCTCAAAATTTTGGATTAAATAAGCATAATAAATAACTGAAAATGATAAACTTCAGGATAAGATCACCTACCTTAAAAGTCTGATGATTCGGCCCCGTTCTAATCTCTCTCCCTTGATCTATAGAGCTCTATCTCTTTCTCTCTTTATTTTTGATTTGATTGTTTCCTTCATTTCTTCTCTCTCTCTTTTTTTTTTCTTTTAAATTTTTATAAAGGGGTACATAATGGAATGGAGGAGTGGGGATTATGGGACGGTTTCATTTAGTATAAGGGTTTGGAGCCCATTACCATACGAAAAGGAAGGAAGAATGGAGAAAGTGGCTTAGTCGGCGTGCGGAAGATATAATTTTTATTTTTATATTATTATTATTATTTTTAAGATATGGTGGGTCCCACTAACGATAATATAAATCTACTCCGTCCTTCATCTCGGCCTGGCTAAGAGAAGATGTAAGGCAAAAAATGAGGCTGATCCAAAACTCAGGTGGGCCACATGCAAGCAGACGGTGAGGTTAGTTCTCACAAAAAAAAATGAGTTGTTACAGCTTTATAGATATTAAAAGAAAATCAATTGTA
This sequence comes from Magnolia sinica, assembly GCF_029962835.1. Classification (NCBI taxonomy): domain Eukaryota; kingdom Viridiplantae; phylum Streptophyta; class Magnoliopsida; order Magnoliales; family Magnoliaceae; genus Magnolia; species Magnolia sinica. The sequence goes on along the minus strand of NC_080574.1, from coordinate 129,979,318 downwards.
CGCTTAGTTGACGAAGTGTGATTTTTGGAAAGAGGAAGTGAAATTATTAGGTCACGTGGTTTCAAAGAAAGGAGTCTCTGATCCATCAAAGGTCGAGGCAGTAATGAAATGGGAGCAGCCCAAGAATGTGACCGAGGTGTGTAGTTTTCTTGGATTAGCTGGATATTATGGGAGATTTATCGAAGGAATTTCTAAAATTTCTAGATCGTTAACTTAGCTGACAAGAAATGACATGTATTTTAAATGGAATGAAAATTGTAAACTGGTTTTGTCTGAATAGAAAAATCGATTAACTTCAGCTCCAGTTCGAACCTTACCAACCGAAGGAAAAAGATTTATAGTATATAGTGATGCGTCATACAAAGGGTTGAGCTGCGTTCTTATGCGAAGTGGTAAAGTAATAGCATATGCGTCAAGGCAGTTAAAAACTCATTAGTAGAATTATCCTACGCATGATCTGGAACTAGTAGCAATAGTATTTGCTAGAACTATACAGGAGCAGACTTAGCTCGTTAACTCGCTTGACTTGGCTTGAAAAAGCTCGACTCGACTCGGATCGAAACTTTGTTCGAACCGAGTCAAGCCATTTTTTGGGAGAGTCCTGCATACCAAAGTCGGCTCGACCTGAAATTTGTACCTTAGCGACCGTGCCGTCGCCTCGATTCTAACGTCGCGACTCGTGCACCGAACTGATACCCAAGCCAGGAATGTGGGTCCACGTTCAATTCGAGGAAAACATCGCACTTTGTGAATTTCGATGGAATCTCTACATATGTTCCACCAATCACATCAATCATAAGTCAAGTGCATCCCATCACAAGCCATCTCTCACCGTTACCTCTCCTTACCCAAAGTCAATGCAACCCATGCTTAACCCATTCTTTTCTTACAAAAAGTCAAAAGGACTCATTCCTTTCCACTCCATCACCACTCCTCTCTCTCTCATTTCTCACTCTCCTAAGAAACTCCCAAGGAGAGGAACGTCCAAGCTCTCCATGAGAAGAGCCATGTGTGGCCCACTCCCTACCACCCTATCTCCCATCTCCACCCTTGGATCATCATCTCCACCGTTGAAGGAGCATTTTTAGAGCATTGGAAGGCTAGGGAGGAAGAAGAAGGATAGGTGGATGCTTCTCTCTCTCTCTCTCCCCCTATCTCTTTCATTATTTTGGTGTGATGATGTGGCTGTGTGGCCCACCCGGATGTACCCCACCTTGATGTATGTGATGTCCAAACTGTCCATCAAATAGACCCCACGGCCATCCAAGCCATGTAGGCCCTACTTAACGGTGATGGGAAAACACAAATATCAATTGATCAAGTGGGCCATGTCCATATGGGACCCACCAGCCGTGGTCCCCACACATGGACCCACCTTGATAAACACTTTCACATCCAGCGTCCAAGGACGCTGGACGTTGCGAGCATGGACAGATAGTGGGTGTACTAGCAAAATATATATATATATATATGTGTGTATATATATATATATATATATATATATATATATATATATATATATATATATATATATATATATATATATATATATATATATATGCTTGCTTTATGCTTTTTGGACGGGTTGCTCATGCAGGCCCCACCTTAATGTATGGATTCAATCCACACCGTCCACCCTTTTTCCCATCTCATTCTAGGCATTGATCCGATATTTGAAGTCGATCTAAACCTCTGACGGGCCATAGATGCAGGAAGCAGTGGTTTTAAGTGATTTAAACGGTTAAGGCCCGTTGTGATGCTTCCATGTGTCAAAAATATTACATATTAGACTCATTGGTTCTGTTACGATCCAAGGAGACCAGTAGTAGGTGTGGATTTTCCTAATGTGGACCCCACATATAAGAATCTGTAGAAAAAAAATAGACAAAACATATATGCAAGGGGCGTCCTGACGGTCCTATTGATGTCAGCGCTGTGTGGACGCTGCAGTAAGCAGCGTCTCGCTGCTGGTTTAACGGTGGAACGATAGGCCCCATCACAGGCCCCACCACAAAGTATGTTGCATATCAATACCGTGCATTTTGTGGGCCCCTTCTATTTGTGGGGCCACCTCAAAAATCAGCCGTCCAAGTAACTCAGGTGGCCCACACTACAAGGAACAGTGATGTTGAATGTCTACCATTGAAACTTTTGTGGATTTTTAGAAGTTTTGGATTAATATGAAATTAATTAACTAATTTATTTATTTATTTATTTGGGTCAATGTGTGACCTTATCAAATGATGGGATGGAAAATAACGTTATGATGGGCCCCACATGGGACCCACCTTCATCATGATGTATACATCGTCCAGATCCATCTGGACGGTGAGTCTGGGAAGTCTGCTGCCACACCGTGAAGATATTTATTAAATATATAATATTATATTATACACTATATAATATATTAATAACATTATATTGGTGGGCCATTACGTGGGGCCGCACCACGCTTAATGGTTATATCTGCACCGTCCAGTTGCTGGACAGTGCAGCAGGCATGATATCCTACTGCCCATTCATTTGGTGCCCGGCCCATCATGAAGCATGTGCCTCCATCCTCACCGTCCATTCATTTGGTGACCGACCCCACCATGATGCATGTGCCTCCATCCTCACCGTCCGTTCATTTGGTGACCGACCCCACCATGATGCATGAGTTATATCCTTACCATCCGTACCATCCATCCACGTGTGTGGACCACATGTGTAGGGCCTACCATCCTTCCTTCCACATGTGTGGGCCTACCATGATTGCATGGGTCTCATCTCCACCGTCCAGCTGTTGGACGGTGGTAACCCACCTTGTATGCGTGTATACCCTATCCAAGGACAGGGGCTGGACGTTTAAAATAAATAAATAAATAAATATATATATAAATATAACATGATATTGTATTAGATATGTGTATGCACGTGAAAGGTGGGCCCCATGTGTAACCCACCTAGATGTATTGTTATATCCAAACCGTCTGTCCGTATGGAGATGGTGGGGCCCATTGTTTTTCAATGTTAGCACGTTTTGTGGCCCCACCACGATGTGTGTTGTATCTACCTCGCCCACCTTGCATGTGTGCTACATCTAACATGTGTGGCCATGATGTATGTTCTTCTAGCGATGCAACTACAACGGTGCAGATAAACACCAACCATTAAGTATGGGTTATATACATATTATTCATCCGTTTAGGGCCTTGGGCTCTCCATGAGGCCCACCATGATATCTATATTTTATCCCTGTCATCCATCAGTTTTCGAGCCCATTGGTGTGACCCGTTGATACCACTCATTTGGTATATATGAGGCCCATTGGTGTGGCCCATTGACGTGGCCCAATGGGATGTATTTTCGTCCCATATAATGAGGCCCATGTGATATATTTTCGGCCCATGGATGTGGCCCATTGTGGTGTATATTAGGCCCAATGTCGTATGGCCCATTCGATGCATATGAGGCACATGTGCAAGGCCCAACTATGATGAATATAGGCCTAAGTGCAGGGCCCACCTGTTGTATATTTAAGGCACATGTGCAAGGCCCAATGATGAATATAGGCCTAAGTGCAGGGCCCACCTGTTGTATATTCAAGGCCCGTTAAGATATGTGATTTTACCATGATGTATGTAATGATGTTTATGGGGGCCACTCCTTGAAAGCAATGTCGGTTAAATGTCCATATTGATGGGCAATGATGGTTGAAGGCCCTTACTGTGACCTTCCCTTAGGCCCTTTGTTAGGCTGATCTCGATTGTTGTGGCCGATTTCGATTGACGTGACCGATTTGCCGATTCTGATTATCGATCGATCCCGATTTGAAGAATTGATTCCAATTGTCGTGATCGATTTGTCGATTTTGATTATCGATCGATCTCGATTGTCGTGGCCGATTATCAGTGCCATTGCCATGGCCGATTTCGATTTCGATTATCGATCAATCCCGATTGCCGTGACCAATTGCCGATTCCAATTGTCGTGACCGATTTGCTGATTTCGATTATCGATCAATTCTGATTGTCGTGGCCGATTGCCGATTCCGATTGACGTGACTGACTTTTCGATTCTGATTATCGATCGATCCAATTGTCGTGACCGATTTGCCAATTTCGATTATTGATCGATCCCGATTTTCGTGGCAGATTGTCAATTCCGATTATCGTGACCGATTTGCCGATTCTGATTATTGATCGATTCCGATTATTGTGGCCGATTGCCAGTTTCGATTGACGTGACCGATTTGCTGATTTTGATTATCGATCGATCCCGGTTGTTGTGGCCGATTATCGATTCCGATTGACGTGACTTATTTGTCGATTTTGATTATCGATCGATCTAATTGTCGTGACCGATTTGTCGATTTTGATTATTAATCGATCCCGATTATCGTGGCAGATTGCCGATTCCAATTGACGTGACCGATTTGCCGATTCTGATTATCGATCGATCCCGATTGCCGATTCTGATTGACATGACCGATTTGCTGACTCTGATTATCAATCAATCTCGATTGTCGTGACCGATTGGCCGATTCTGATATCAATCGATCCGATTGTCGTGACCGATTTGCCGATTCTGATTATCGATCGATCCCAATTGTCGAGGCCAATTGTCGAGACCTATATGGTGTATATGCGCCTTGTAGTTGAGGCCCAGTATGATACATTTAAGGGCTAGGCGACGGAGCCCATTGTGATGTATGTTAGGCCCATATGAAAGGCCCATCGTGATGTGTATTAAGCTCTTGAGTGAGGCCCATGTTTTTGTATATTTGGGCCCTTGTATGAGGTTATGGGTCCACTGTAAGTTACGATCTATGGGGCCATTCCTCAGGGGGCAATGTTGGTTAAATGTCCACATTGTCGAGATCGATTGTCGATGCCGGTTATTGATACCGATTATGAGTATGTGATAGCATAGCATCATGATACATGGTCATACGCATCATCTGCATGTTTGTTATGAGATGTGGTTGATTATTGCATATGTCATTGAGCATGTTGTTATGAGACTCCCTGATAGGCGGAGGTTATCTCACATGAGCGCACGGTATGCACAGGATTGATGCATAACTGGATTGTATGACTCATGCATCTTGCATTATGATTATTGTACGCCCTAGCGACATCAGGGCCGTAGCCTCCACAGGCATATCGTGGATGGCCAGACGGGACACCGAAAATTTGTTCTAGCATACGGCCCCATAGATGTCCCTGGGTGAAAACTCCTAAACCTCTGGGCCAGGAGACGCCCCAACGTCGAGACCAAGTGGATACATGAGCGCCCGAGTGCTGAATACCAGGAGGCCGCGTCTTCCACTGTGTCGTGGTCGGTTAGGAGGGGGTGTGGCCTTACCCGCTAGAGGGTAGGGGGCAATACTAGGCTGAGTTTGACCAGCTCGTGAATGGGTCCGCTATCGACGTGCCGGATAGGTATTGGCAGACTATTGGCCAGGTGGATAGTGAAGTTTCTTATGCTCACTTGGACTATGCGGCTAGGAGAGCGGCAGTGCCATTTGGAGTGTACTAAACCCCGGTGATGATTCCAGAGATGAACTGTACTGATATGTGGACTTATTGATCAGGAGTTGCATACTCATTCATTTATTCATTCACTATCCACTCGGGCTGGTGGTGTGCAACTATTTGTTACGTGTATCTTCGCAATGGCCAGGATTTCGGTAAGGGCGCGCGACTAACTTGAGATCAAGAGTTTACCACATTAAGTCTGACTATCCAAATTAGGTATGGGACTAGTTTGGATAGAAGTCCATTGTGATGGACCCCATAGCCTGTGATACTACATACTGCCATCCCGACTTCACACTCCAGCATGGTCATTCCACTCGCACTACATGTTGCATTACATCAGCGACATATAGTATGGCTGACACTATTTGTGTTACTCATTAGGAATGTATATTGCATTGTATCCTCTGCATTTGATATTTGCCTCTCTATGACTCCTTATTTGCATAGTTGTTTTGTATTGCGTATTCTAATATTGTATGACTCATGCACTTGTCAGTATTTCCGTTTACTCTGTTATCGTGTGATTTATGGCTTTGTCAGTACTTCTTTTTACTCTGATAATTCCTGATCTTGTCAGTATTTCTGTTTACTCTGATAATTCATGATCTTATCAGTATTTCTGTTTATTCCGACATTGTACGATTTATGGATTACCAATATTTTTGATATTGTATGATTATGGCACTTACCTTGTACACACACTTACACCACCCTCTAAGCTTTCTATAAGCTTATGCACGATATATGCGTGTAGGTGATGTTAGGTTGCAGCAGTGTTGAGCTTGGAGCATGCAGCGGTCTTCTGGAACTTGATTTTCGATTTATGTATTTGTCTTTCAGCATTGTACTCAAATGATTATATTAGTGGATATGTGATGATGATGTTGCCTTGTGATTTGGGTAAACTTGTGGTTATGCTTATTACGAGTTAAATGTACGTTAAAGAAAAAAATTCCTCCTCGTAGGATCCCAGGATTGGAATCTGGCATATGGACGCCGGGAGCCGAGAATGGGGTACTACGGAGGCTGTCGGCACCGAATTCGGCGATCGAATTTACTAGAGCTGTACAGGAGCAGACTTAGCTCGTTAACTCGCTTGACTTGGCTTGAAAAAGCTCGACTCAACTCAGATCGAAACTTTGTTCGAACCGAGTCAAGCCATTTTTTGGGAGCTTGGAACATCTCAAGTCGAGTTTGAGCTGGACCTAGCTCGACTTGGTATTGAGCTCAACTCAACTCGACTTGGCTCGAACTCGACTCGGATCGAGTTTTAAGTGGAGTATATAAGGATTAAAAAAAAAAAAAAAACCCTCATTCGCCCAACCCTACCTATTTCGCCCAACCCAGCAACCCTAACCTATTTCTCCCTCCCTTTCACCCAAATCGCCCGACCATAACCCATTTCTCCCTCCCTTTCGCCCAAATCGGCCTTTCGTTCACCCAATACTCTCGCCGTTCTACACCGCCCGACAAAATTTCTTCTTCTAGCGTCTGTCCGAACGATCTCCTCTCCCAAAGTGAATCCTCTCCTCCACTCTCTCCATTTTTTCCAGTGAGTAGTGGAACACATTCGAACTCAACTCAAAAACTTAGCTCGAACTCGACTCGAACTGGATTGAGCTACTAGCCGAGTCGAGCACGAGCTGCTGTTCTAAGCTCGAAGGCCGAGCCGAGCCAAGCACGAGCTGAGACTTAAGTTGTCCGAGTCGAGCACGAGCTGCGCAAAGCTCGGCTTGGCTCGACTCGTGTACACCTCTAGTATTTGCCATAAAGATTTGGAAACATTATGTATACGGTGAGCAGTTTGAATTATATTATGATCACAAGAGTATAAAATATCTTTTTAACAAAAAATAATTAAATGTGTGGTAGAGGAGATGGATGAAATTCTTAAAATATTACAATTTTAACCTTCATTATCATCCGGGTAAGGCAAATCTTGTGGCTGATACATTAAGTAGGAAGACGCATAAACTTATGGTATCTTTAATGATTTAAGAGTGGAAGATGCTTAATAAAATAAAAGATTTTAATCTGTAACTTAGAGAAGATGGTCCGCGAGCTTATCTCAGCAAAATATTGGTATAACCAACTTCTAGTGCGTCAAGTGATAGAAGCACAAAATGATGATGCCTGGCTACAGGACAGAATAACAAAAGCAGGAGGAAATAATAGCTTAGAATGGCGAGTAGGCCCCGATGATGGAATCAAACTTCGAGGAAGATTATGTGTTTCGCATATTCCTGAATTGAAGAAGAAAATTTTTGACGAAACACACCACTCAAAGTTCACATTCACCTGAGATGGACAAAAATGTATTGCGATGTTCGACGACAATATTGGTGGAACAAAATGAAGAGAGAAATTGCCGACTACGTATCTAAGTGTAAGGGAGAGAGAAGACCACATTCAACCTTAACCTTCCAGCAATCACTAATACCCAACATCACATTGATATATGCCATTTCAATTATCTAAATTTTAATGGGTAAAGTTATGATCTAAGATTTTTTTACCATCTCTTTCTTAAAGAGTGTGGGGGTCTCTTTCTTCCTCTTTCATATCTCCCCAAGTATATGATTACCCCGTGTAGTCCACGTATAGTTTTCTTATTGCATTTACATTATAGTTGCAATATATCCTTTTTTATACAACCCTTGCTAAAATTCCTTTTTTTTTTTTTTTTTGTGATAAAGGTTCTGCAACAGTTGTAACCTTAGTTATAATAATTGTCTTTTCATACACATCTTGCTATATACTTTCTCACACACCTCATTTCCATGATTACGATTGCAGTTGAAGCGGTTTAGTTTTATCTCTCTGGAACTAAATAATATAAAAATTCTTAAATCCTATAAAGTAGAGATCTCACATTAGCGTTGGAGGAGAAGGTGACTAGCGCCTTCATTCTCTATCATCGATACCTTCACTCAGAATCTCAGCACAGATCAATGCACAAGAGTCATTCTAGTTAGGGTATTTCTGATTCCCTAACCCATTGTGATTGTGCAATATCTAATCGGTAGTAGATTCCAATCTTTAGCGGCTGGTGTATGACTCTAAATCAACAAAACCCTTTTGAGTCAACATTACACCCCTATTCCAATGACCAAGCAGTAAGTAGCCTGGCAAGGGAATCACAACTCGAAGCCAAACGCGTTGGTTTGAATATTTTAACAATGCATCAAGCATTGCCTAACTCAACTTGGTCACCTGTGAGTCCTCACCAAGACTCTAGTTTGTAAAGTAAGACATATTGTGGAATAATATATTATTTATGCATCAATCATGGAAATCATAAAACAGAATAATTGAATCTTAAACACATATCGAAATGTTAGAGTAGTTAGATGTGGGTTAATGAACTTATGCTTTTGAACTTGATCCTTTCTCACTCACATCCTTCTGAAAACCTTTTCAATGGAACTTGAGTTTTCTATCTTATGAGTTTCAACACTAAGATATGTATTGATAGGGGTGTACACGAACTGAGCTAGCTCGGTTAGCTCGCTCGACTCGACTAAAAAAAGCTCGATTTGACTCGGTTCGAAACCGAGTTCGAGCCGAGTCGAGCTGATTTTTTGAGCTCGAAAATGAGTTTGAGCCGAGTTCGAGTAGGCCCCAGCTCGACTCGACTCGGATCGAATCCAACTTGAATCTAGCTCGAATCGAACTCAGATCAAACCAGTTCGGTGACTCAGTTACTTTGCCATTGATGTTGCTCACCAACTGTTTGATAAAATGACTCGACAAAATGTTGTTGCTGGCAAGGAAGGCATGTACATGAAACAAATATCCTTTTTCTCTGTCTTTCTTGGTTTTTATGTTGCTTAAAAGGTGTTTGATAAAATACCTATAAAACCATTGTATCTGTTTGTAAATTAGTGGGATTTTGAAGTTGCAGTTCAAGTGTCTGTGGAAATGCTTCAATGGCGAACTCGGCCTGAGTTGCTTACCGAACCGAGCTGAGCTGGCTAGTCAGGCTCGAGAATCGAGCCAAGCCAAGTTTGAGTTCCGGTCAGCCAGTGGCTGAGCCGAGTCGAGCTAAGGCCAGCTTGACTCGGTCCAACTCAATGTACACCCCTGTGTATTGATAAAAGAAGGCTCCAGTGTAACTTGAGCCATCAGAACAACTCTTTCCCTAGATAGAGTTCACCCTTCACATTCAATTGCATACGTGACACAGTCCAAGTGTGCTACCCCATTACATATCTAAATGGGTCAACCCATAAGTATTATCAATTTAAATATCCAATGATTAGATCATCCAAACCATTGATCACATGTAGCCCACCTAATAGAATTTTTTACATACGAATTATGATTTTTAACAGTGTAACAGTGCAGATGGGGCTAATACACCTGGACCCTTGATCAATGGTCAAAATTGGGTCATGGATTTCCTGTGAAAGCCTTTGGTGGGAAGTTCTTCTGACACGAAGTGAGGTGAGGTTAACTGAGACATTTTGTCAGAAATCTGCCCCATCGGTATATTTTTTCAAATTTTTTTTTTGACATGGGATAAAAATAAGATAAATCCAAAATTCAAGTGAGCCGCGTAATAGGAAACATTGAAGATTGAACGTCTACCGTTGAAACATTACCGAGGCAACAAAAGTTTTGAATTAAGCTAATATTTCTGTGTTTTGATCAGTTCATCCCAATAAAAATGATCTTATGGTGTGGACGGTGGACCCAGGCTATTTCAACGGTAGGCATTTCTCTACCCACTATTTCCTGTCGTGCGGCCCACTTGAGTTTCGTATAGCCTCATGTTTTTGTCCCTTATCTTAAAATGATCATGCAAAACGGATGGATGGAGTGGATTTCTTTCAAACATCACATAACCTCCCGTCGCAGGGACGGACTTGGCATCAAGACCCGACAATTCCGCTTGTAGAAAAACGGATGCTAGTGCTGTGCAGATGGACGACGGTTGTCCGTTTGTCGGCTTGGTTGAGTGCGCAAGTCTCCCCTCTTTCTTTAGGAACGGCAACTGAGTGTGATCCCATCACACCGCACCTCTCTCTCTCCTAGAAAATCCATTCACACCGTTTTGGTATTCGGTACCAGTGCTATTCGTATATATCTTTTGTATATCTCAAGGCATGAAAATCTCAATGAGGAAGATCTCCTCTTCCTCCTTTCCTCGCTGTTTCTTCATCTCTTCTCCTCATTCCATCAGTAGAGTTCAGAAGGGAAGATGGCTCTTTCATCCTGTTATTGCCATTCACACATCTCTTCTCTCAAGGTCTCTCTCTCTCATGTCTATATTTTTTATGGGGTTTTACTCCCCCCCTTTCTCATTCCTATACTTTTATGGGCTTTTCCCCACCAATATGTGATTTTTTTATTATTATTATCTGTGGTGGTGTGGAAACCATGCATTCTCACTTGGGGTTCTTGTAATGCCTTGTTTCCTCACCTGGTTTTTATTTATTTATTTTACTTTCCTTCTTTTATCTGGATTTTTTGCAAAATTTGTGGTTGTTATTGTTGTTGTTGTTGGTTTTTTTTTTTGGATATTGTATTATTCATTTCAAATGATATTTTTCATATTTAATTTTCTTTTTATCTTGGTTTGGGTTTTGGATATTTTGTTATTGAATTCAAATGGGTGTGGTTTTTGAACCTGGGCTTTGCATTTTCTTTTTGAAGTTGAAATCTTCTCTTTTCGATACTTTGATTTTTCATTTGGTTTTTTCTTTACTATTTCTCTTTTCAGAGTTTCCAATTTTGTTGTTTGTTCTTTTTTTCAACTGAGTATTTGAGTTCATATGGTTCTTTTCCCATTGATTTTCACTTGAGAATTTGGTAAGTTGTAAACACTTTCATTTGGTTATTTTCTTGTAGCGGACAGATCTTTCCTTGATATTGTCTGGGTTTTGCATATTTTAAATTGGTAATTCTATAATTCGATAAATCTTTATTAGGTGTTTTGTGCAAAGATTTTAACTGAGGTATACTTTATTCTTCCCAGATTTTCACTTGAGTATTTTGTATATGATAGTGATTTTCACTCAATCTGGTGTATTTTACTAATTTCTACTTGCATATTTGGTTATTTTGCAGATTTATACTTGGTTATTTGGCATATGTGGTTCTTAATGTTTGTCATTTCTTGATTTTGCAATTGAGAAATCGTGATGATACAAACGGATCCACTACTAAACACTTCAATTCTAAGTTACTTATCAAGCATTCATCTTCATACTTATGCCACACATGCATGAGATCTAGAATGCCCATATGTTGGGCCAAGATGATTATAACTGCTGTTTAGATGAATTTTGCCGATTGATCATCGACAATTGGTTGGACTTTCTTTCTTTCTTTTTCTAATCATTAGAAGTCCTCCAATTGATGGCTTTGATCATCTGACTGGGTTGATTTTTGAGGTTATGCCCATCATTGGCAGGGCTAGGAGATGAACTGGCTGGATCCGGCACGTGTACAGAGATAGAGTGCTCAATAACTAACTTAGATATAAGTGGTAGCATCGAGTACTTCTCCATTTGTGAATGTTCAACCCTAAGAATTAATTGTAACAACTACAAATGGAAACTGCAAGTGGCTCCTTGTTAATGATCGTGGGCACCTCATTTCCCCTGCTCCATGCTTAGCCATGTACTTTTAGATCTCGATTTTCCCTTGATTGGATTATTGTTAGAGCTTCTATGTATTTCGAACCGTCATCTATTTTAGTTTAAAGAGCTTCCTTAAGCTTAAAGGATGCCTTTCTTGTAGGTCGGTCGATCTATGCAAGCTAGCCACCTTTTTACTTTGCCTGCAACAGAGAGGAGATCCATCTATGCTTTAAGAGGGGCAAATGCCGATGTTTTTGGCCAAAAAGTTTCTAAAATGGGAAGAGCACTTCAAAGTGAGTGGAGTTTTGTTGGAGGATCAAAAGTCTTCCTCCAGCCAAAAGTGGCAAGAATCGGCTCTTATGGAAAAGGCTTCAGTCTCTCTGCCTCATGTAACAATTCTTTCACATCCTTTTTTTTTTTTTGAAGGATAGTTGCTATTACTAATTTTTATCATTTACATGATGTTATCTATACTTCCAAAGTGGTACAAATAACTTCCCTGTTGTTATCTTCAGAAATTTTGACTTTGGAATTGGAATTAGAATTGGGTATTTATGCTTGTTTGGATGCATGATTGTATAATTAGGTAAATAGAAATAATCACCAAAACTGTAATTAATTAGTTTGATGGAGTGGAACTGATGAATCTCTAATTTCCTTAGTGTTAATATTGGTAGACCAAGCTCCAATTCGCAATTACATTACTATCAAGTTGGAGTCATCATGAGTAAGGTGGTGATCACAATTTGGTTGTTTCCACTTCATTGAACTTTTTCATTATTGGAATTCAATAGTTCATCCAAAGACAGCCTGAGAACACATGCAAATAGCACTAATTTACTATATTATTTGAGTTTGAATTACTTATCCATCTATTCCTCAAATACAAGTACTAACTCTAGGTCTTAATGCCTGTTGAAATGACTGGTAAATGAAGTCTTCAGTACATGTTGAATCTTTGTAGCTCTTGGTTGTCAACTTAACCATCTACTTTATAAGTCAAAATGACATTCAAGTGAAGCATGGGCTACACTAGGGCGATAGTTCATGGGTTTCATGTCTCATCTGCCATGCACGTGGAACACATGTAAAGTAATCGAGGCTATACAAAATGCTGGCTGCATTATATATAGAACATAGCCAGAATTCATGCGGATTGTACTCTCTTAAGTGTTAACCCTCTGATTTCACTTGCTGAAATGGGCTGCTGACCGTTTTATCTTAACTGTGAGGTTAGGATCTTTAGATCATTCTTCGTTTTTTTTTTTCTTTTAATATATAGATATCAGTCTTCATTTGGGAGGTTAGGATCTTTATATCACTATTATTTTCAGGCTATGCTCCATCGACAATGGGCACTGCAAGTTGGATGTGTCTGGATCAACATCTGTCTGTTTCACATATAATCTAGTCCAGTTAAACAGATATATATATATATATATATATATATATATATATATATATATATATATATATAGAGAGAGAGAGAGAGAGAGAGAGAGAGAGAGAGAGAGAGAGAGAGAGAGAGAGAGACGTGTTCCATTAGTTTGGCATTGTGATCGAGTTGGTAAGAGAATCAGTGACTTGTCCTTTGCATATTATTAACGGTGTCTTACTGTCTTGATCAGTCCGGGAGTCACAGTCAACTATATGTTTCATTCTTTCATGAAAGAAAGATTTGCAATGACCTGTTTGCTGGCCACATGCACCCTTACAGGTGGGCCTGTGGCATGTGCAAATTTTGCTCATGTATTCCAGATCCTAGCATGAACATGGTGGGACCATCCATGCAAATGATCTGGCACAAAGTTGTTTCCCTCATAAGGCAGACCACACATGATGTTGATTGTGGAGCATGGGAATTTTTTTTGCATCAATCACCTTACAAGGATGGCCGTCCTGATGAGTTGACCACACTAGTTCTTGTGCTATGACATCTCCATGGAGGGCCTATCTTTTCGGGGCCTAGATATGTCCAGAACATGTGTGCGTGTATGGGACTAGCAAATCTCTCATACCTGGTTATTTCACCCTCGTGCACTGACGGAAAATACTCTTGAGTCATTCAGTGGTAGCGCAACATATGTCTATAAACGCCCAACAACCTTGTAGGTTGGAAATAACTGTGTAACCTCCTCAAGGGCAGGAAATAACCATCTTCCCTCATTATAAATACCTCTTACCTCTTTGGGTCTTCATTTCATGCATTTCATGCTATCCGGTTCCTGAGATCGCCCGAGAGCACTTTGGATCCTTTACAAATCTCTCCTCTTTCTCTCCACATCGATGTATGGGACAAGGTGAGTATAATAGTCTAAGAATTCATACTCATGAGACATGGCTTCACACTAGCCTTTGGACCCCAGTAGCGGCATCGCGCCAATTGTCTGAGTAGCAGTAGTCTGGACTTGCGCTAATTGTTTAAGATGCCTGAGCAATCGCCCAGAGCTGACTGTTCAGAGCCCTAGTGGTGGCTCTGCATTAACCTTCTAGAGCCCCAAGCAATGGCTCCGCGCTGACTGTTTGGACTGATAAACAAAACCCCCAAGTGGTCTCGCGATAACTGTTAAGACAGTCTGCACTGACCCCTAGTTTTCTTCAATCAGTCTTGTGGTTTGAGTTTTTGGATGATATCAGCGCCATTTCCAGTCAGTGCAGAAAAGAAGTTTTCTGACGTGCTGCATGGGAACCAGTTGTCCACCAGGAAAATTTTCTTGGGGATTTCTGTCTTAATGATGTGTTAGAAAATGCAGTAGGTGGGTTGTTTCGGGTGTCCTTATTTGGGTTGTTTCCGGATGTCTGCCAACTCATCTTGCTTCAGTTGAACCTGATAGACATATCTACATTAAATCCTATGCTGTGAGTATTTTTCCAGTTTCATACGAATCCAGTTTCTTCTGAATGTTGTTGCCATCATGGATGAAAACAATGCCTCGGAGAAGGGGATGAACTCCCTGAAGTAAGGGAGACACAGAAATGGATATATGGGATTTTGGGTGAGTGATATGGTATAAATATTAAATATCCATACTTTTTTTCCCCTCATCTAGAGAACTCTTAGGTGCTCAGATGTAAATAAACGCCCTTTGGGTTATCCGTGCTACAAAGCTGCAGCATGAGTTGACCTAAATAATGTTTTCTGTATTGTTATCGTGTAAAGTATCACACCCTTGGGATACAGATACATATCAGTTACGCATGGGATATATTGGTTGTATTGTATAATGTATCATTGTTGTTGGAAAACATTGGGAAATTGGTCGAATTTTTCAATGAAACTCCAGGAATTGTTAAAAAAGACATCAATACGCACTAAGAAATCAAAACATTAAAAAACAAAAAAAAAAAAAAAAAAAAGGTTTCCTTTGGATGGGGTCATAATTTATACACCGTCTGATTGAAGTGATACAAGTATATTCAAAGTCTATTCGTATAATTTATACATGTAAGAACACATCATGGAAACACAAGCAATACATTTAAAAAAAAAAAAACTCTATATTAGGTTACATACATGTTTGATTTTGTGTTTGGACACAGATTGCAAACAATTTGTGAGAAATTGATTTTTTTTTATTTTTTCAAATTTTCGCAACTTGTCCCATCTCTCCCAAATCTCGAAATTAAAGGTCCAAATCCATGATTTTTTATGCAAAACATGAAGAATCATGAATTTATAACCATTTGACACAGATTTAACATGATTTACAACAAAAAAATGGATCGAAATAAAAATGCTCACCAGATTGAACAGATGGGATATATAGGCACTACCTGTGCATTTCATATCGCACAGGTGGCATACATGATATGGATATATCGGCCAATATTGGCAATACTGAAAGCATTGGACCAAAATAAGACTGTTAGTGACAAAGGCAGTGGTTGAAACTTGAGTACCCAAATCCACTTGGTCGAATATGTTGGTGGATTGCCTTTGTTTTGAATTTCTTGAACATTCGGGACAACACAGAAATGGAAAACGAGTGGGCGCATTTTCAGTTTTTCAACTTTTCTGCACAGAAAGCACAATTTCATACATTTCAAGTACTATAAATGAATGGAATTTTAATCCAGTGGAAAAGCATTCTTCCCTCACTCAATATTGGAGTTACTTAAAAAATATACCCTAAGGCATCTCTATTCACAAGGTTTAAAAGACTAATTACCTTGTAACTGTGGGCTTAGTGCTATTGAAATACAGTCTTTGTCAATCATATTCAACAATCACTTATCAGGTTCTCAATGCGATGATACACGGCATACTTGGGTTTTCAGCTGGCCCATTTGGGGCCTACAATTCATTGATTCAGACTATTAGCTTGTTGGGCCCTCTGTGGATGGGTTATGCCCCAAAAATCTCGTTGATAGGACTATCATAACCTTTAAATTGGCGTCCTACAAATAGACAGCCAAGGAGAGAAATACAGCAACAGTCGACATTCAACTGGAAAGGAGTCCGAGATTGATGGTTGGGATCTTCCGATATGGAAGATTTCCAGCATGGTCTATCCACGGGTTACATAGGGCAAACAGTACAGATCGCCGACCCATACACTGCATATAATTCTTACTGTATTTGTATCTTATTCCAACACTTCTCAAATAACCACCCCACAATCTATCCCATTCCTGATTATTCCATAGACCACGCTCACACATCTATGATCTATACGCCATCTCTTATTATTAATTTTCTTTTGGCATTCTACCCTGCATTTCATTTCTATGTAGTGGAACTTATCAAGCTAGTTTAATCCAAAGGCCATTACTCATGCAGGGCTCACGAGTACTCAAATTGCAAGCCATGCTTTCACCATCGGAACAGCCGCTGTTCTTCCATTTTATACTCTCATGGTTGTTGCTCCTAAAGCTGAACTGGTAAATTTTCTGACTCATTTGGTACTATCATAGAAGGTTAAGGTGATTACTGTTTGCTGATGCTCAGAATTCCATGCTTTCAGTGATCCAAGCAGACTGTGGTTATGAGGGGCCATGCCATGGGTTCGGGATGCCCCAAAAATCTCCCATATAGGAAGATCCTAATTCTTGGATATTTAGCCTTTCATTCCATTGAGTGTGGACCACAGCTGTATTATTTTCTTAACTGTCAATTTCTTGGCCACTGATTGAAATGATAGCATGTTCCTATCTGTGAGATGTTTGAGGCATCCTCTGTTTATGGTGGGGTCCATCAGATCAGTGGTCTGGATCACAGAAACCATGGGAGTTGGGACCTACATGTGTGGAACTGTGACCTTTCTCAAATTATACATTTGGTAAGGCTCAACACCCTATAATTCCTTGAATTTCAATCATGGAAAACAGAGCCATTGCATTAGATGTAAGCATGAGCTATTATTCGTTACCTGTACTACAATGCATGCCTAAGCAGCTCTGCTCACATATAGGCTTTAAGTTTCTTTTTCTTGTCATATATTTAATTTGATTGAACTCCGAATGCAGACCAAGAAAACCATGGAGAGTAATATACCTTATGTTGCACTCGGGATTCTGTATGCATATCTTCTATATCTGGCATGGACACCTGACACCTTGCGGATGATGTTTGCAAGTAAATACTGGTTGCCAGAGGTCAGTATCTATATGCAATATATGATACTAAATGGTTCCATCACACTTGCAATTTTTCTTATGATCCTTTTGAAGGTTAAGGGGGTTGTTAAGATCCACCATTGAATTCAAATGTAATAATTAGTTTAATAAAGTGGAAATGACCAAGTTGTGATTTCCTTTCCTAGCATCCGTATTGAAGGATTGGCTCTGAATTGCAATTATGTCATTTTTAAGTCGTACATGAAAGAAATGTAGCTGCAATTTGAAGGCTACTTCGTCATTATGCATGCTAGGAAACATCACTATTTTTTTGCCATTTCATCCTGATCAGACATCCTTGGTGATTCAGTCAGAAATCCATTTGGCATTGCAATTTGGGGCATGCTCATTCCTTGTATTTGCATATGAAAAGTGGGTTTTCCACCACTAATCACCATTCCAATAACTTCTAGTCCAACCAGAAATTATCTGGATGGAGATTCAGGCAAATGCGCATCCAACCCACCCCGAAAGGCAAAAACATTGAAGCATATTTGTTCAAGGTTGCTGAGGCTGACAGGATGCACTGGATCTGAAAGCTGGGATAAGCCGGAAATGCTACCCAGGATAATGCGGGTTCTGTTTTCCACCAGACGGCCCCAAACACCAACACATTTACTATGATTTGGTAGCCCTGCCTAACAACATGATTTGGTGTTATGCTCAAACTCTCCCTTGACTATTTATTTTACTTCACTACTGATTCATGACATGCGCAGCTACCTGGTATTGCAAAAATGTTCTCAAGCGAGATGACTCTAGCTTCTGCATGGGTTCACTTGTTGGCTGTTGATCTTTTTGCAGCAAGGTACTCTTTGCACTACTAACTTTTCCTTCTTTTCTTTTTTTTTGAAAGATAAAGGTGCTTTTATTAACCAAAAAACAGAGAAGGCCCAAAGCTACCGAGATGGCGACACAGCTAAAACCCTAGAAAATCAAAATTACAACCCTTAAACAACGGAACAGAAGAAGCCTGCTCGACAAGGAACAGTCTAGCCCTTTGGGCTATAACCTCCACCGATTTGCTCTCGTTTCCAACTTTTCCTTCATGTTCTGCTTGTTCATTGAAATATCCATGATAAAACCAATGCCTATTTTGTTCAAACAATAGCTGTAGTACCTATTTGGTAGAAGGATGAGGACCGCACTTTTTACTTGGAAGGAGCTTGGATAGCCCCATTGGCAATTTTGAGGTGGTCTCCACTGTGAAGGTGACCGACCATACACGTTAGGCCGGCCTACTCAGGTGGGTCACATTTGTGTTTAATGTGGGATGTTTCTGAGCCCTTTAAACCGGCTATTGTAGGGGTGTTTCTTAGTCCCTCCCGATGAGTGGACCGGGATGATTTTTGTGTATGGTCATCTTCATGGTAGGGGCATCTTATGCACACATTTGCCAGATTGGCTTGCATGTGCGTGCGGGGCTAGCAAACTACTTGGGTAGTTCTGACCAAGGTGTGCCATCATGGCCACCATCGTTACCGTTACAATACTGGCCTTAACAGCCGTTACTCTCTCTCTCTCTCTCTCTCTCTCTCTCTGCAAAAAAAAACCTATATTGGCCTCGTAATGGACCATTACAAGCTGATACAGGTCTTTTTTTCTGTAAAGGCCATTACGGCATCATAACGCATAACAGTTGGCAATGTTACTGTTACATAATGGCTGATACGGCCCTGTAATGGCCATTACGGCACCCCACGGTTCTAACACTTATTGTTCTATCATTCAGGCAAGTATTTCATGACGGTCTAAAGAACGAGATCGAGACCCGCCATTCGGTTTCTTTGTGCCTGCTTTTCTGCCCAATCGGAATCCTCACTCATGTGATCACCAAGGTACTGACTAAAAGAGGCGACAACATGAAATGAAGTCATGCGTGGCTGTGTTGAATGATGGATTAACATTTTCCTCCATGAACAAATCAATCGATATTCAAAATCCTGAATAACATTATTCTGGTTAAATGCCTATGATGATTCCTTGAACTTTTCATTGAACTCATGTTTGATAACAGTTTATTTTCAAGGAATAATATGATACCTGGACCCGAGGAGTGAGAATTTGCATAATGTTCTCAAACATTCAGTCTGAACAAGTAGGACCCATGGTTTGGTGATCCAGAATGTAGAGCCAACGTGCCCTAAAGTAGCTGAGCCGCATCCCCAAGGTTTCCTAGGTTTGAAGGTTGAGTGTGAACTGACGCTGTACCTTTTTTGCAACCATCTATCTGTAGGCCACTAATCGATGGTATTGTTCCATGCCGGCATTTTTGGGGCTGCAGCATCAATGGTCTGGATCGCCAAACAATGGACTACAGTTATAGAGACTGATGGCTAAAAAATAGAATGCAAATTGCTCTGGCTGAGAATCATATAATTCCTATTTCATATGGTTTCCTGTGCTTGTAAAAGGCGGTGGGCCACTTTGATTAACAAAAGCAAATCCGATCTGATGCATGAAATTTACATCATACACTGTCAATTTCAAGTCATTGCCTTAAACCCGGAAACAAAATCATTAATCCCACCAATCTCAACCATCTTACATTGTCACAACAGCTAATGATCTCTTTACCTACATAGTGTTTTTCTTCAGTACAAACACAAAAGACTAGCACTCCCACATGCAGTTCTTATCAAGAACCTTCCTTTTGTCTACTTAAAATTGTATGGTACATATCGTATTTCTTCCTCAAGTTCAATCCCAAACTTCCGATCGACCTCTTCTTTAACGCGGTTGATGAGTTCGAGCATGTCCATGGAAGTCGATCCGTTGAAATTGATGAAGAAATTGGTGTGGATGTTGGATACTTTGGCACCTCCCACTTCTAAACCTTTCAATCCCGCCCTATCGATCAGCTCTCCTGCCGAAATTCCCAATCCTGATGGGTTCCGAAATACTGATCCAGCACTCCGTTCCCTTATTGGCTGAGATTTCTTCCGTCTGTAGATAAAACTGTTTCAGATCAGAATCTCCAGATGCAATGGGTGATCGTAGGTACAAAATGGTCCATTTGTGTTTTGGTTTCATTCCAATGAGAATTTCGTGGGGCCCACTGGTGCTCAGGTGATGAACAGAAAATGAAGTTCCCAGATATGACCATTGGGATGTATTTTCTTTCTGATTGCTCTGTGCAAGCTGATTATCAGTTCAGCTAGGATTTGCAGCATCAACCATTCACAGTAAGGCCCGCCGGATGAACAGGGTCACTTAAAGGTGGGCCCCACCCATATGGAATTCCATTTTCTTTGATGTTGGTTTTACCTTCCCAAGTACACCCGTTGCCTCTCCATCGCATTGACTGAAGCTGTTAATCCAAATGTGACTGCAGCGATCGCTGCTATGTCTTCCATTTCTTGAAAAGGTGATCTCCGGTAACCAAACACGAGTTCACATGCATTCAACACCTGCTGTCTTCCATCCATCGTAACAATCTCAATGCTGTCAATACTATTTGCCGTCTCTTGTCCATCAGCTCCCGCATTCATGTATACAGCTCCGCCGACAGTTCCTGGAATGCCACCGGCGAATTCAAGTCCCGTGAATCCATCATTTGAGCATTGGATGCCCAATCGATTAAATGGGTAGCCGCTTCCAGCTCTGTAAACGCCGGGTCCAATCCTCTCGAGGAAATCTATTCGATTCAGTATGATACAACCATTGAAGCCACGGTCGTCGAAGAGGCAGTTCGAGCCTTTACCGATAATCAGAAACTGTATAGATCGCAATCGACAATATCTGTATGTTGAATGCTGAATTGGGTAAGGATGGGTTAAGATTTTTGAATCTGAAAACAAAGTGGGTGGTGCAATGGATGTCCGATTGTGGGGTCCACCGGCTCTCCAGAAGGTGGCGGGTACTTCCGTTTGATCATTGCCGGATTGTGACCAAAGAGTTCTTCTGTTGGTTGTAGGCAGTTGATCAGTGTCATGTTCTAAGCACTGGACCCGGGAAATGATCTGGTATAGAACACCATTTGCCGTGCGTGAATGTTTTGATAGGACAGTGAATGGGAGGTGGATCCCATTTGATCCACCATTTCCAAAAATCTTAAGCAACTGCCCTAGTTCCACTAGAGCAGGGCAATGTTACGTTGAATTAGGTGGAGTGTACGACATCCAACCTGTCCAACAGGTGCACCCCACCTTGAAAATTGGAAGCCCCAAAAATCATGCTGATCCAACCATCAGGTGGGCCACATCATAAAAATAATGAAATGAATGCCCTGAAACCTATCAATTCAAGTGGTAGGGCCCACCTGACTGTTGGATTGGGTTGATTTTTGGGGGATCCTGTCACCATGGTGGGGCACAATTGATTCCTTGCTGGATATCATGGACACACTATTGTGGGCCCCACAATAGGAAACAGTAGAAGAACGCCTTGAAACATACAAGAGACACACACACACACACTATGGTGGGCCCCACAATAGGAAATAGTGGAAGAAAGCCTTAAAACATACAAGTTCAAGTCATGGGGCTGTGTGTAGCCCTACCCTTGCAAGGCTTAGCCATGTTCCCTTGAGCCCTAGCTTGCCCTATTTGAGCTAAAATGGCCCAGCCTGGGCCCTATAGTGCTTAGCCGGACCTTGGCCGACCCTACCAAAAAAAAAAGGATTTAAATGATCAAAGGTTGGAAATGATCCAATCTAAGAAGTTTTTTGGGGTACCATACATCTAAGACGAGTTCCATCATAGTATGGTGAATGAGAGTTGCTCACAAGTTTCCTTAAACTGTCCATTATTTTATTTTTATTTGGACGATGGTGGCTCACTTGATGATTGGACCAGACAACCATTAGCCTGGGCCTGGCTTGCCCCCATCTGGGCCTTCATTTCAAGTCTAGGGTCGCCCTGTAACCAAGTAGAGGGGCCGAGTCAGAGCCCCACAGGGTCTGGGAGCGTGGCCCATCACAAACCCTACCTGCCTCAAATCTATGGAGGTTGGCTTCACATTTCTTAGTGAAACTGGCCCACTATATGTTACCCTGGAGCGAGTGCACTTACGTACACGTATGAGATCCAAGCAACCCAACAAGGGCCTACACCAAGCATATTCGTGATAGGTTCAGTGCACATTTCATAGGCTGCCATGCAAACATAAATGGATCTGACGAACATTAGCCATTAGCCATTTGATCAGGTCTTTAATATGGACCGTGAAGATCATTTATATAAAAGTAGGTCCAACTAACAATTTCATCATCTATTTGTTTGAATAGGTCATAGAATGCTTATGATTCCGAAGAATTAATTTCGTTAGTATTTACGCCTAATCTGATTACGTTAGATCTAGCCACTCAGATGATGTCACGTGGTAATAAAATCTCAATAAAAGATAGAATATTTCTTCAATTGTTCTTATGATCGAAAGAAATCAGAATTCATAGAGTCATGAGTAGCCCAAAATGGATAAGCCCAGCTCGCTACAGCGAAGGTACACATGTCGTGTGTCTTATTCACCTAGCAAAGCCAAGTAACTACCACAAGGGCTTCATGACTGATGTTGGGTCTCGACCGACACATGGTCACCACAAGTGATGAGTTCAACTTATGTACTATGGTGTCACCAAGGGATTGCATGACCGAAAATATTTGAGGAGCAACGCAATGACTATGCTAAACCTGCCTAATTTCATGGCAAATTATTCATGTTCATACCAAGCATAGAATGACTGTTACTAATATGTAACCGATCAAGAAAAATTCTCATCCACGTAATATGGGTAGAACATGTGTGCAACTAATGACCAACCCATGTTGAGCAGCCAACATACATGGTGTCATTTGATAGGCGATGAGTGTCTTTGGAACTAAATGGTTATATTTACATTGGCATATAAGAGAAGTGGCTGCAAAGATATCTCTCTATGCAACCGTTTTAAAAGTTTATAAATCAGAAGAAGATTAAAGGATGTTTAAGCCCTGGCTAACTTAAAATATATCAAATCAAATCTAAAACACAACACTGCTTATATTTATCTTATATTTTCTTGGCCTAGTGTTTCTTATATTAGGACAACTCGTCCATGCTGTCACAGCAGATCAACTTTAACATATGAGTGGTGTAATCCAGTCCGTTTACAGTATTACACTGGATCAACTTACATTAGGAGTAGTGTAGTTCCCTTCCACTGATGGATATTATTGTAAGTTTTATTTTCATTTCAATTTAATACTATTGAATTCCTTCTACTCTCTCACATTGCACGAATTGAGTTATATCTATTATCATTGTGAAAAAAAGTCATTCCCACTAAAATGAAAAAAAAAACTTATTAGAAAGATGAACCATCCCCTTCACAAATGGCTTGGCTAAATACATGGTTGAACTACCTCAATTCTTGATCATACACAATCACTTAAGGTCTTTCTGTATACTCGACTCTTGGGGTCATAAGTATCAAGTTCGTATCAAACTATAAAAAGCTTTGGCATGCCCAACACAATACATACCAACAACTGATCAATTTGGTTGGGTCATTACTCCTGCGATTCACAAAAGTTTCAAGCCCAGGTCAAGGGTTCGAGTACCCACTCCGATGTGAGTGTGTGGGTTTAAATGTGGGAAAAAAAAAAGAATTTGGCCCAGCAGTTAAGCAACCCTAACCATTTTTAGAACTTAATGGACAGTTTAGATCGATCAAATGGACCGTCCAAGTTATCTGATGCAACTAGGAGAATTATAAGTTATAGTCTTCGAGCATTGCTGTTTTTTAAATAGAACCTTTTATTTTAAATCATGATAAATTCGGTTTTCCCCGTGAAAGATAAAAATAAATAACTATCAATTATACGAGTATTATTTATTCATTTATTTTAATAGGCGGACAGCGTAAACTCCAAAGGCCGATTCGTCTTCACACTGCCGTGCAAGGAAAATTACAAAAGTCCATCCAACCACCGTATTAGGTGGTCCTCCGTGCTCCCATCCGTGGAAAACAGAAGCCTGCCCCTCCCGTGGAATGATGGACGGACAGATCGTTTCCCACTAGCAGGAGTGGGGGATCAAATACTCTGGTGATCCCGCGGACAAATAATCATCCGAGGATCATGTGAAGTGAAAAGAGGAGATTCGAGAAGGGCGCATTACCTGATGGTAGAAACGAGTTGGGTCTGATCGAAAACCTCAACAAAGTACCTGCAAGGACCACCAATTCCCCAAGTACCCAACTCCTTGAGAAGCTTATTTCCCCGAACAAATCTCAATCCCAGCGCTTCTTCGTCTTTGTGGGGTTGAGAAGAAGGGAAGAGCTCTTCTGTAGCAATGCAATGTTGGGTTTTCTTGTTCGGAATGCTTGGAAGAGGTAAAGAAAGAGAGGGTTTCGTGTGGGAAGAAGGAAAGGGATGGGAGAGGAGAGAAAAAGAAGAAGAAAATGTCTTTGTTTGGAACATTTGCCTGGATTTGGACTTCCCTTTTGCTGGATACCGGCATCGGGTTATTTGCTAGTCAGGAGGAAAATTTTCCGTTCAAAATAAACCCGTGGGGCCCGCTGTGATACTGTCTGACATGCGCTCTGGACATTAGTTTCTCCTGCTCATCTTATGAGATTAAAAAAATGAGGTAAATCCAAACTTCAGTCGGCCACGACACAAGAAATAGATGCTATTAAACACCTAGGTACCAAAAATCTTGAATTAGACTGATTGATACGAGTGTTTTTCCTAAGTCACAATGGGCTCTCTTTTTAAGTAAATGAAATATAAATATCACTGTAGGAATAAGGATCCTATGCTTGCTATAAACAAGGAAAATCTGTATTTATTGCAATTTTATTAGGCCAGTCATTACAGACTGCCTTTAATACAACAGTGTGTTGATAATATCAGTAACGATGCAGACCAATAATATACAGGAAAACTAATCTTTCCTATTTACAATAAGTTAAGGATCCAAATTAATCTTGGTTTACTAGAATAAAGTTTCAATAGTGGGTGTTCAATCGTTAATATGAGGCGGAGATACTGGTACGCTTAATGGCTCAGCTCACTATACACAATTACCCAAAAAGGAAAATAGCAAAGTTACCGAATTAATTGCCCCCACATCATAAGAAACCATGGTTAACGAACATCAACCATTAAAAACTTTACAGGGTCCACCGTAATGTTTATTTGATATCAAACATGTTGATGAGATCACATGAATTTGAATAAGTAGAAAATAAAAATATAAAGTTGGTCCAAAACTTTTTAGTAGAAAATAAAAATATAAGGTTGATCCAAAACTTTTTGGAGTCCATAGAGCGATTTTAATAGCCAATAACTTTTTTTTTTTGTGGTGTAATCTACCCGATATTTGAATTGCTTCGTGTTTTTTTTCAATGCAATTGAATAATGTGTAAAAACGGATGGGTAGCGTATATGCACAAGCATCGCGGGATCCGGCGTTGAGATAGGAAGCGGATTGCGTACTGAGTAAGTCAATGCCCTTAGCGTGTTGTATAAACTGTGTGGGGTCTACTGTGATTTATTTATTTTATCCACTCCGTTAATCTATGCTAACAGATAATTTTAGGATTAGATCCCAAACATGAAGCAAATTAAAATCTCAAGTGGACTACACTACAGGAAACAGTTTGATTGAACCTATATCATTGAAATTTTTTTTGGAGGCCAAAGAAGTTTTGGATCAAGCTTATGTTCGTGCTTTCTCTTCATCCATGTCTTTGCAATCTTATGAACAGGTTGGATGACAAATAAAAAATTAATTTCGACCCTAGGGAGGTTTCAATGGTGGAAATCATTATTCCACACTGTCCTGTGTAGTGGTCCACTTGAGCTTTGGATTCACTTCAATTTTGGTATTAACCCTAAAATTATCAGTAAAAATGGATGGACGGTGTGGATAAACCACATACATTAACAGTGGTCCCAACTGAGTTTACTCGGTACGATAAAAGCGTACTGAGTAACTCAGTACGCAATCCGATTTCGTTGAGGTAAGTCGCGACCCTTTGAAATGGGCATAATTGTCATTTCATGCGGTATGGGGAACCGACAGGAAAAAAACACACGTTCCCAAGACGCGCAACATGGAAAGAAATGCCCTGGAGGAGCGGATTAGGTGCGGCCTCGGATTCACCCAACGCGGTTCAGCCCGGAGTGTGGGGCCTACCTTGATGTATATATTACGTATCCATGCCGTCCATCCGTTTTTTCATCTCATTTTAATATAGAAGTGAAAACATTACAGTAGATATAAATCTTATATAGACCATACCATAGGAAACATTCGTGCTTGACCGCCTACTGTTAAAACTTCCTAGTGCCCATCTTAATTCCTACTATAATGGTTATTTTCCATATCCAACCCGTTGATAAGGCCACACAGACCTTAATGAAGTGTTAGAGGAAAAAGAAAACTCACATCAAGCTGATGCTTGATTGAAAACTTATGTGGCCCACAGGGAGTTTTTAATCATCAATCATCACTGTTTCATGTGATGCGGTCTACCTGAGATCTGGATGTGCTTTAATTTGGGGTTTACGCTCTAAAATGATGTGGAAAATGGATGGACGGTGTTGATATAAAATAAGTGCATGAAGATGGCACCAAAGTCACGGCCGCACCGTGTTGGGTGATGCCGGGCTGCACCTAATCCGCTCACTGCCTGCGTACACTGTGTCTGACGTATGCTCGGTGGATAAGACAGGACATGTCGTGAGCGATCTTTATACTAAAAATCAGTCAATTTCGAAAAAAAAAAAAAACGAAAATCTAGCCCAGAGAAAACAGTGAGATGGGAATACAGCCTGGCATCCAGCGGAGTCGGACCGAGTTAGGGCTGACCCGACTCCATCCGGTTTTGAAAAAGCCCCGACCTGATTTGGTACCGAATCCAGCGTGCCTGGCTCGACCTAAGTCTGGGTTTAGGTTGGATTAATCCGTTCCGAGTTCGACCAGGCCAAAAATATCAAATTGGATCAAGTTGGCACCGAGTCAGATCGGGTCACCGGGCTAGGTTATTGGGGCAATGCCACAAAGGCTTGAGCTCAAACACTCAACCTAAGGGTTGAGCCCAAACTTAAAAATGACACTGAGTCAGGTCGCGTCATCGAGCTAGGTTACTATGGTAAGACCGCAATGGCTTAGACTCAAACACTTGACCCGAGGGCTGAGCACAAGTTTAAAAATCTAATCTTAGGGTATCTAGACTATATTCAAAATACAAAGGACACTTAAAAGCAATCAGATGGGTCTTCTTTGCATTGCAAGTTGCAACATGTAAAAATTACAACTGTGTTCATTTTAATTTTTGCATGACTAATCTTGTAACACTAAATAGGAGATGAAATGAAAAGTGGCAGAAAAATGTAGGTTTGTTTCATACAAATGATTTTGAATATTTGATCATTGAAACATGGCAGATCCACTAGAACTGAGCATTGAGTCGAGTTGGACCGAGTTAGGGCTGACCTTACCCAATCCTGTTTTGAAATCAAGAGTAAATAAACCATGTTCATAAAATGAACAAAGTAAATAAACATTGTCAAAAATCAAAAATAAAAAAACCACGTCCACATACAAACCAATAAATTATTCATTCATTCAATATCTCTATATAATGAATGCTATTATGGCGTTTAACCTGAGTAACCTGGTCCATAATGGTAACCCCCTCCTCCACCTTCGTTGCCAAAATCATTATTTCGTTCTCATTTTACGGCTTCAACTGTGGGAGAACTTTAGGTTGACTCCGAGCTGGATGTGTTCAAAAGATGGTTGTTTACCTCTGCTGAATCGAATGGTGGAGATGCTTTTTCATCGTCCTCATTCATAATTTAACAAGTTTTTTCAGCCTCTTTTTATGATCCGATTTGTACGGGATTCCCAACGGCCTATAGAATGTCGTGAGACTTTTAAGAAACTTTGATGATTTATTGATTGGCTTATGTCTTGTACTCATGCCTGCTTCGACATCATGTTGTCTCGGAGGAGATTGATGTTGTTGTCTGTTCTTGGATGACATATTCAAGCTTTCTTTTACGACTTATTTATAATGTTGTTCTTCTCGTTCCCTTAATAATCTCTCTTATTCTTCTTTACTAACTGTGGAGACAGTTCCTCTGCTTAACCTTTATTCAATTATAATAGGCATACTTTTATATCTTCTGTAGTTGGTTGTATTGGTTGTAGGGGAAGGGGCGGAGAAATTCTTTGTATTTGAGTCAAGAATGACTCAAAATAAATCCTGGACTTCTTGAGGAGCTTTGCTACATGGGGCAGCGTCTTCTCCCTGACAAGCGAAATGTAATTTTAACCGATTTGTTTTGTTTACAAATTATTTTTCACACAACTTGCATTGTAACTTTAATTATCTTTCCATTATATGAGTAGACTTGGGCTCCATAATCCCAAATACTTGTCGATGGATCATCTTCCGATGACGTATTTATAGGTGTGTATTTTGAAAGAAAAAATATCTGGTTAAGGCAATATAAATAATTAAGGAATGAAGATAAATAGACGCAATTAGCTAACCATATGAGATTTAAACAACATTAACTAATTTAAAAGCATAAATGAAAAGAGGAAAATATCCATCCACCCATCAAATATTACAATATAAGTACACAAAAAATAACTTTTAAAATCCCGTTGTAAGCAAATACAAGAGAAGTAGAAAACAATGTCTTATCCTGTTTCATGCAATTATTGCAGTTACTGTCTCATCCTTCTTGTCACTCTCCTCCTCCCCAAACTCTTTATTAACAGAGTTCCCTTTCTCCCAAATCGGACGCAACTAATCTTGTATACAAATGAGCACTTCAACTTATTCCAGTGTAAGTAAGCTTCGATACTTGTTCACAACCCTACTCTCTGTCACTACTAGAAAAAGGGGCAAAGGTTACAGATAAGAACCGTAGCTAAAGGCCTTTTGCTACGGATCTAGTCCGTAGCACGTCCGTAGCTATTGATAGCGTAGCTAAAGGTCAAAAAACCGATGGCTACAAATTACATCCTTAGTAATAGATATCAGTAGCTATGAATAAAAGTCGCAGCTATAATTTCTGCAGTGAAAAATACCTATGCCTACAGATTAAATCTGTAGCAATAGATATCACTTGCTACGGATAAAGGCCATGGCTATAATTTCTGTAGTGAAATATACCTACGGCTATAGATCATATCCGTAGCAATAGATATCATTAGCTACGGAAAAAAGCAGTAGCTATAATTTCTATAGCGAAATGTACCTACGACTACGGATAATATCAGTAGCTAAAAGTAGAATGAAATCCGTAGCAATATGCTGAAGTTAGAAATAGCTACGGTTTTCAGAACAAGAGCTACGGGTAAAATCCGTAGCTATTTTAAAATTATAATAATAGTGCCTGTTTCCATTGCAAGAACCTGCTGTGATTGATAACTCATCTAAGCTTAATGCTGATAAGAATAATACATAAAATACAATTAGGAAAAAAAATGATGCATTTATTACAAATAACAATCAAATCATACAATGCATCCCACATTCAAATTTCTAAATAAACAATACTTCATTTTGCTCAACCTATCATAAGAATTACAAAAAAGAAACCTGTTCGAACTTTAGCTTCGACTCCATCTCCAAATACTTCCTACGAAGTTCTTTCATATCCCACTGCACATGAATGAGATGAGAAATAAGAATTATGACAAGAAATTAAGAGTAAACCTGTCTTTCATAATTGCTTTGGCTAGTACGCCATCGTAGATGCTCCTTTTCAAGATCTTCCTTCAAAGAAGAGATCTGAATTTCCAATTTCACTATTTGAGACTTACAACAAGAAGAGTGGTTGCATATAACTAAGGCGTGCCCTCATGTGCAAGAAAAAAATACACTCCAACACAGTAAACACCCTCCATATAATGCAATAATGCTCACGTTTTTATAGAATTTTCTTCTTTCTGATGGTTAATTTTAGCAAATGCAGAAGATAGAGCTTCTTCTTTCCATGAAACTGTAGATGTAACTTCTGTGGACTTTGACACAAGATCACTTTCAAGTTCTGAAACCATTCCCTTGAGAAAATGAATTTCATCATCCAGTGACTTCTTTAGCTTGTCAGCCTATATAAAACAGCATTTGTAGACACAATCAAACAAGCATGCCTTTGTACATATTTCAAAAGAAAGAAAGACAAAAAACACTGAAAATAGGGATTGTAACTTTCAAACAAATGAGGTTTAGGATACAGGGATGTACCACATCCTTGAATTTTTCATGAGCAGATTCAATTTGCTTCAATGCAACTTCATTTACTTGTGCTATTTTTTTATACTGTAAAAAAAAATATATCATAAAATATTTAAATCCTTAAGAGTATTAGATAATAAATCCAAGAAAAAAATCCAAACCACCTGTAGCATGTGATCCTTTTTGGCTTGTGTCTCCCCTTTCAGTTTTTTCATCTCTTCCTTTGCTTTTTGCATGTCCTCAATAAGCTATTACATATATAACTAACAAAATTGGAACATACTTGTAGAAACATTACATAGTAAGAGAGAAAGACATGAGTAAGAAAAAGAGGAGAGAAAAATCAGGCCAAAATGTTTCTCATATAGATTATACATGCATATATATAGGTTATGGCCCAACGAAGTTCAGACATTATCGCTTTTTTATGGGGCTTGTATTCTCCCTTCTGACCGCCTTTTTTCTTTCTTTTTTTCTTTTGTCCTACTATGAAAGTTTCTATTGCCTTTTATATATATAAAAAAGATAAATGAAAGTTTCCATTGCCTTTCGAAAAAAGAAATACTATGATTTTTTCACATGAGATTATGAGATGAATGGATTGGATGACAGATAACATAATAGGCACTTGACACAACAAATTCCAACTGTTTCCTAGCGTGATCATTTCAATCTTTTGGAGACATGATGAATACAAAGTGGGTCACCAAATGGACGAACTGGATTAAGATATGAAAGAATGTATCATGCCATTTCCCTATTGCTTTATTTTCTCCTTACAGATGAAAAGCATCTAGGATGTCTGGCTGATGGTTCACATTCAACGTGAAAAGTTAGCCCATGTTTAGCAGCTGCTTAAAATTAGTTCATCTCAAATTAAGGTGTTTGTTTTTTTAATTACATAAGTAATTTGAACATTGTATGTTTAAGAGAAAAATATACATGTAATTAGACCTCCAAAAGACTATCCAGGTTAATGAAATCCAACACGGATGGGGTACCATTAAAATTTGTGGGTGTCAAAGTGATGTATTTGTGTGATCCACACTATCTATCTATTTTACCATCTAATTTCCGCAGGAAACAAGGTGGTTAATGATGTTGATGGTTGAAAATTTAAACCTTTTTAAGGCCCACATGTTGTGTATCTATCATCCAACTAGTTCGTAAGATCACACTAACATGTATAAAGGTATATACAAATATTAGCTTGATCCAAAATTCCTGCAACTCCCAAGAAGTTTTCAACATTGGGTGTTCAATTCCCACCATTTCCTATGCGGTGGTCCACTCGAAATTCAAATCTCCCTCAAATTTTGGCTCATGCCCTAAAATGGGCTAGCTGAACAGATGAACGGCATGGATAAGATACATACATCATGGTAGGCCCTACAACTTTCACCTATGGAAATTGTACTAATGTAATTTAGCAAGGAAGTGAGAAGCTTTGCAAAGCTCCCTGTTAATGTCAACCTTGGGGCTACTGCTGTAAATACATTGGTAACTCATTTACATTGAATTACACTGGAAAATGAAAAAAAAAAAACAAAAACAAAAACCCCCTTAGAGATCATAGTTTACATAAATTGTCACTCATCTAACAATCCCTTCCAAAACTAATTTGATCTATTATCTGTTTGAATACCAAGAATCTAGGCTATGGACATAAATAATTGAA
Source organism: Magnolia sinica (assembly GCF_029962835.1). NCBI lineage: Eukaryota > Viridiplantae > Streptophyta > Magnoliopsida > Magnoliales > Magnoliaceae > Magnolia > Magnolia sinica. The sequence goes on along the minus strand of NC_080574.1, from coordinate 129,946,723 downwards.
ATGAATAACTCAAAAAAAAAAAAAAAAGAATATCTTTTTGGGTAGCAAGCTAAAATTCCAGCTTCATTACACAATGAGTATATTGCAAGAACTACCACTATGAATATGGATTACTTAATGGAATTCATGGTTTTCTTTGCAATATCCAAATAGCAAGAAATGTCAAATCAAGGAAAAATATATTTTTCATTTTTAAGTGGCAACCAAACAGGGCCTTAACTATTCACAAGATCACAAGATACTCAAGTGATGAAGGGAAAAAATAAATATCTCAAGTGCTGAGTTGCGGTAAGGTTAAAAGCAACCTCCACATCATTCTAAGTACCACCCACCTAGGCAGGAATCTATGTTCGCTGAAATTCACTAAGGTGTTGTTTGGGGTATTTGTGAAATCTACGGATTTCAAATTTGTGAGGACTTGCCAAATTTGGCAAATCCACAAAATAATACTCTCCTAAAAGCAATACAACTTATTCTCTTGCAGCAAATACTATAAATTCTTTGTCATTGCCATAAATGCTCTCCAAACCCATGGATTTGTAGCTTAGCTTCAAACTATGAAGTAGTTTTACCAAATCCAAATCCAGTGCAAATCCATGAATTTGATTAGTTCATGGATTTACCATATTTATATTCTCATTTCTTGATCCCAAATGGGGCCTAAGCACCCATTTTAGAGTTTTATCTTTATAACCTCTTTCTTTCCCCTAAAAAACTAAGCACAGAAATGATTTGGGTCAACTGATCAGGTTAATGGATCCCATTGAATGATAAATGGTTTTGGATGTGAAATTGGATCCACCAGGTCGAGTATAGGACCAAAACACCACCCCAAATCCAATTATGAAATGAAACCTCCCAAGCCGACCCACCCACCCCTGTCGCCCTACTTCCGAATCAGTCAGATTCTGGTCCACTGAAAATTACCAGACCTATGCCTGCATGATCTGGAACTGACTCGTTCTAGACTCCTATATTTCCTTTAAGGCAGTTAAAGCAATTAACTAAAATAAGAAACACCTACATAAAGAAAACATGCAGTAAGGTGCTTAGCTGGAAATCTCTATTAAGTGAGAAACCAGAAATTAGACAAAACCAACTTATACCAGTTTTGTAGATAACTGAATCAGGTCTGATTTGAACTTGAACCTGAGGGCATAAACACGGGCCTGTCCAAATAGACAGGCCACCTATATTGCTGTTCATAGGAAATAGACAGCTTCATCTGGTCATAACAGCAGTTCCCACCTTCCAGGGACTCCCGCTCAACTTCTGGATAGCTCTGACGTAAATACAGAAACAAACTAATTAGGAAATTACACCAACAAAAGGTACCGGGTCTTTGGTCCAAAGGTGATCCACAATAAAAGGTACCATTTACCATGAACTAAAACCATGTATTATCCATACCTTAATTGGACTCACTACAAGGGCAATCTTTCAATGATGGCCCACTACTTCTGATAATCACTACAGGGGTAAGAGAATTACAAAAAGTAAGACTCATGAGATGACATATGTACAAATAGTGACAAGACTAGCTGGTAATGACAGGAGGCTAAGACATTAAATTATTTATGAAGAACAGGAAAAAACAAAGATAAAATAAATAGTTAAAAACTTTACCATTTGAATATTGAACCTTGTAGTGGCAACATTGATCTGTGGGGCTAAAAATACATCAGCCTGCATATAAAAATCTCAAGTTAGTTGGGCTTTTGAAGTCCTCAAATGATAGTAGAAGAAGCCAGAAAACTCTTGAAATTAACCATCAAGCATTTTAAAAATCCTTCTTAGAAAAACGAATGAAAAGTACACAACTCACCTTGATGCCCATTCTCCCTCCTTCTTTACCCAGGCTTGGGACTGGCTTAGGCTCCATTTGATTTGAGACGACCAAATGAAGTCTAATATGTTTAAATATAGAGTTCAAAATTCATTCAAAATTACAAAAACCAAACTAAACAACATATAGAGTCAGACCATCAATATGTTGAACTATAAAGTGCCAAATTAGTTCAAAATTAAGGAAAAAATAAGCGAAACATCAGATAAACCAACCATAAATATCAGAATTCTCTCTTTGGTGAAACACAAAGAAGAAATTGTGGTGCTCCAAGAAGTTGTCTTGATCAGTTCAAACATCTGCTCCACTCTAACATTAGGTGGAGAATGCCTCCACTGAGGACTTTCTTCAAAGTAATCAAATGGCTGATCAATGAACTGAAATATAACAAATTATAAGGGTCCAAACAAAACAGCTGAAACAACTAAATTCATAGTAAGAAGAATATAGGGTATAAAAGAACATACAATTCCTTTTTGCTCGCCACATCTGCTAAGATCACGACAAAGACTCCATATATCACAACGTGCAGAGAAGTTTATGCAAGCCCAGCGTTCTATCTTTGTGGGTTCCAACAATTTCTAACAAGGAGATGACTATTTGGTTAGGATCAACAATCACAGCTAAACAAGCACATAGGAGATTGAAGTGAGAAAGAAAACCTTATTGTTAAAATTCTAGCGACCATTCTGAGAAAAGAAGTCTTCTCCATTTTCGACTTTTAACTGTAGCATATATATAATCACACCAATAAATAAAATCAACAGATGATGTTTATAGTTATTACAACAAAAGAGAAGAAATATGGGCAAAAGTCCAAAAAGAAAGAGAAACAATGAATATGTAAGAAATTTTCGTAAACAAACAAATAAAAAGACCTTTGGTGCAGTTAGTACACGTCCTTCTACTTGAGTGAAGTGTGTGTTGATTATAACACCACATGCCTATAACATTGGATCAACATCATAGTCATTTCCTTTTAATGCCTGCAGGAAGTCAATTCAGATGCCAAAGCACTCCAATAAATCAACAATAACCTTCATGGTAATGAATTCAGGATGAAAAGAAAATGAAATAAATAACCTACATCAGTCAACCCCCTCATTCTTTCCTGAGGCTTCTGTCTAGATTTCTCCACAAGAGGTAATCTTTGATGAGTGCACAGAGACTTTGTGTACCTTTGTAAGGAGACTAGGGAAAAAATCTAGAAAATAAAGCAACAAAAATCAATATACATATAGCCAGAAAGAAGGGCTCCAAGTTTGCTACATGTTCCAAGAGACCCACTGCATTTGTTCACATATAATTGTAAAAGCTTCAGTTTTATAACCATATTCTTGGATTGAAATAGAACTGTGTAGATTGTGGTGTCTTGTGACATCCAAGTAAATGAGGTGACAACTGTGAAATGAGAAGAAGTGTCAAGGTAAAGCATTTTTAGGCTCTCATGGTGTGTTCATCACATTCAACCCATACAACAGGTTCATTCCACCATGATGATCATGTGAGCCCAAAAAATTATGTCCAATAATCAGGTGGGCTACATATGAATTTGAAGGTCTTTAGGTGGTTTTAGGCCAATCTTTTATCCTCTTTTATCCCATTCCAATACAATAAACATTGGATTTAGGCATCACAAAGTCTCCACAAGTACTCTGCATTTCTCAAAATCCAAATGTAGAAAGAAATGCAGAACAAAATCAGCTGAGAATGAAACCAAATAAGAGAAATTTGGGCTGGTTCTACTGGTTCTATTCCACCTTTGTGTAAGAACCATTTCCAATCTGAAACGGCTGTTGCTGAGAATAATTAATTGATTTCTGAGTTTCATAGTTATCAGGGGAGGAGAAATGCATTTGCTGGTTCTGTTCCACCTTTGGCTGATTAAATTGACATGAGTTATCTGCAGAAGCATAACTTTGGATGTTGTAAATGAAATATAGGTAAATGATTTAGGTTCAAAACAAATATAAATGATTTACAGGCAATGTTTGGATGCTGTAAATGAAATATAGGTAAATGATTTACAGGCAATGTTTGGATGCTGTAAATGAAATATAGGTAAATGATTTACAGGCAATGTTTGGATGCTGCAAAATGCCTGTAAATAATTTTCAGACTGCAAATCATTTACAGCTTTTAGCTGCAAATGAGATCTCTTTGTAAAGCTATGATTTCATTTACCTGCAAATCATTTACAGCCTAGCGGCTACAATTTTGAACTTTTAGTAGCAAATGAAATCCCTCTAAACAATTACAAGCCCATGGTTGGAACTCAAACTTGGACAAATGGTTCCGTTGGTCCCACAAACCACTTGATCCACTGTATAGGCCACACTCGATGGGTCTTATGGAACCAAGAAAATAATTGGTTGACTGTTTTAGATCTCCAAGTGGTCCTGTGAACACCATAAACTAATCAGTGTAACCTTCATGACACTGAGAAGAACCCCATGATTGGGGTATGGTGCTGGCTGTTGGAATTTGGTTAGTACCATGGACTGATATGTACTGGTATATGGTCCTTGGGGATAGACAAATTCTGGATTTTTTTGATACTGAAGTTAGGACAGATAGAGGATGATTTTAGGTTCACTTGATGGCCATATTGGGTGCTTGGGGCAGAGTGTTGGCTGACAATTTAGGGACATATTTGTGCACAGAGATTAAGTTAAAACAAGGGTTGGTATGGAGTTGTTATAAGCCTGATTTGTGAGACACTGGGTTGGCTGAGAGGTGACAGATTTGAAGGCTATTGAGGTTATGGACAATTTAGGGACTATTTAATGGACTGATTGATTTAGGGGGCGCCCATTGAGATTAACAATTCAAGCTTGGATCGGGTTTTAGGTGTAAGGTTGATTGGTTTTCAGATCTAAGGGGCTGTAGTAATTTTGGGGTTGTAGGATATAGTACACCTGGAATTTAGATTAAAAATGATGCAATTAGATTCAAAAGAAAAGTGACTAAGCAGGTTTTATGAAGCTACTTACCATATTTCTTAGCATAAGAAGGTTAAAGGAAGGATAACTAGGTAAACGCACCACACTCTAGGTTTCTTCTAATGGCATCAAACCGATAGAGAAGGTATTCTCATTGCAGAAACACCAAATAATAATAATAATAATAATAATAATAATAATAATAATAAGAAAATCTGTTTTATTTCAAAATATTCTTCATCAACTGTCTCTTACATATGGCCAAGAAGCTATATAACCATGCATATATATCTTTCCATATTCAAATGTTTATAGCACTCCAATGTTTATAGCAGCAGATGCAACAGATGGGAACATGCATACTGCAAGCAATGCTTATAAAATCCCAACAAAATAAGAAAAACTAAAAGTGCTAGAACATGCAAACTGCAAGCAAGATGAAGAATCTAGATAAACCAAAAGTGCATGTTCGAATTATGTTCTTATAAGAAAGAAACCTAATCACTGGAACAAGCAAACTGTTATAGCCTGTATTTGATTCATAAACAATGGTGAGTGTTTCGTTTTCAATAAAATGGAATGTGAGGAGATTCATGACCAAAAGGAAGTGAATTCAAGCCAAACAAAGACTCAGGCGAGTCTTCAAATGTAAAGGTAGAAGAAAATACCAACAGAAGGGAAGCAAACATGTACCTGGACTCATTACAAGGGTAATCTTTCAATGATGGTCCACTGCTTCTGATAATCACTACAATGGTAAGAAAATTACAAAAAGTAAGGAAAATATAAATATAGCCGATCACCGTTATGAGTGAAAATGATACCGTCTCCATTTTGGTGGTTTCCTTTATTGAATTAAATTGTTGCATTTCACTTCAACTGAGCTAATAAACATTCTTTTAAATACAAAATATATAATAAATCTATAGTTGATAATACAAGATTGAGATAATGATGAGCATAAGGAATGTGGAATGGGGCCCACTGATCAGGTCACTGTTTGTCTCTGCATTCCAAACATGCCCTAATAAATCGCAAGTGCCTACGCCCATGTGCATGTGATTTTATAACTACGAAGCAGGATCAGGACCATGTGATTGTTGTACATTGGTCAATTGATTTATAATTTTAATTATCCATGTTACAGTCCACTCGTGAATCATTTTCCAACACTATAATCATCGACTAGCAGTTCTGAAATACAAACATTTGGATCAGATTCCACTCCGAGCAGTATTCAATCGAGCCACTAAATTCAACAGTGCAAAATGCGAGTGGCTCAAAAGGTGTAAAAAAGAAAACGAGATATGCTTCAAGGATTAGATAATAGAATCAGTCAAGACCCCTAGATCCTTATGCTATAGAATAAGATTTTTAACTTCATGCTTGTGAAGAGGTTCAAATATGGTGTGGCCCAAAACCCAAATGCTGAAATGGTGCTAGCTTAGAAGTTATCGGCATTAATTCTAGTAAGGTAACCAGTCTTGCTGCTTCCATTTCACCTTCTATGGATTGTCTCTTTCAATGGGTGGGCTTGCAAGTTCTATCATGAATGCATCAAAAGTTGTCACTAGTAGGTAATAAGATTAGGGAAAGTTGACAGAAAAAGCAGGAAAAGAGAAGAAGATATCAAACCTAGGAGCTTCACGGCGTGTGTTTTTTCGTGTAGGAGCTTCACGGCTACTGTAATGGAGAGAGATAGAACCAACGGTAGAGATGCATTGGAGAGAGAGGCAGGAGAATGAGAGAAATGGGGAGATCAGGAGGGAGAGAGAGGATTGGGAAACAGAGAGAGAGAGAGAGAGAGAGAGAGAGAGAGAGAGAGAGAGGGATTAGGGAACGGAGAGAGAGAGAGGGGGTCAATTAGGGAAGGGAGAGAGAGAATGAGGGAGATAAAGCAATTTTGGGTGCGGCTCTGTTTTGAGCGCGCGCCCAAAATTGGCGTCATTTCGTGCTTGGACCGTGGACAGTCCTCACAGGGGCTCCGTGGGGCTCACCATGATGTATTTGGTTTATCCAGTCCGACCCTTAATTTTATTAAATTATTTTAGTTCATGATGCAAAACTTAAGGTAGATTAAATGCCCAAGTGGACCACACCATAAGAAGCAAATGTGATTTAATATCCATGTTTCCTACCGTGTGGTCTACTTGAGCCTTTGATCTAGCTGATTTTTTATTTCAAGCTCTAAAGTAATATTTCCAAATAGATGTACGGCTTAGATGGAAAATATATATTTTTTAAGGCACCATAGAGACCCTTATAACACCATTAATTATTAATGGTGTGTCAAGCTTTTAGCTATGGTTTATAACCGTAGCAAAAAACTAACGTGGTCTATATCCTTTGTCCCTTTTTTTGGTAGCGTGTACTGAAAAAAGATTCTAACACCATGGTTGAAATTAGAATTGATAATATATTTTGTGCCATTAACGAGAGCACGAGGTACCGTGAATCACGACCTTTCGACTTTCACCAGTTTAAAACATCAAATTCTTTGCCTTTGTACTTTATAAGTGGCTCATTGAGATAGTGGTCAAGTTCTGTTTGGGTTGTCTGCATTTGAGTCTCAACTTATGCCATGAAAGATATGAAATCATCGATCGTGTTTTGTTGTTCATCAACATTATAAGTAGAACCCACTTTAGGAGTTAGACTCGCGGTTGCGGTATTATCTTTTATGGTGCCCAAGGTTTATACATAGAAATTGTACAAATCATCAACTGCATCATGAATCTTATCGACCTCAGTGACACTCTTCTCACCATACAACTTATTAAAGATGAATATAATCATGAACATCTTGTATCGAGGATTAAGAACGACTGCCACAATCATTACCAGACTGCACTCAGACCAATACTTATCAAACTTTACCTTCATATCCATAGTCATTAATTGTTAAAAGTCTAGTCCACTACAACTTCTGTAAAAAATATCTTTTACTCTCCAAAGTTTTAGGAGAAATATATTTGATGTTGGATACTTGTTTCTTGAAAATTTCTTCGTTGTGTCGTAAAAAAACTAAAAGGAACTTGTAAAATTGCTTCATCTCTTATCCAATCATCATCACAAGGCAACCACTGACATGCACTATCATACTTTGCATGCATCTCTGAAAGCTATTGTTGAATCTAACATTTTATAAGTCAAATTCTAACGTGTCATGACATCTAGCTTCATCGTAATCTGAGATGCCAGATTTAACCATTTCACGATCTCATTTAATGTATTTAATCATGAATGTGACCCTCGTATGTACTTCATACTGTAAGACCTGTATCATAGTCCGTACTATTCCATAGATTCCCGCGATCCTGCTTGTCAAATTTCAGTGACCCGCGACCTATAATCGGCGTTTGCGCCGATCTTGAGTCGTGTCCCGTATATCAGAGTCGGCTCAACCTGAGACTTGTACCAGTGTGACCGTGCCGTCGCCGCGGTTATGATACCGTGTCTCACGCGCCGAGGCGATACCCAGGCCAAGAGATGTGGGCCTGCATTCAGTTAGAGGAAAACACCGCACGTCGCAATCCCTAAGAGAATTTCTAGCCTAAACATCACATCAATCCATTAATGAAAGTAAGTATACAATCTTACCTATCCATCTCTTTTTCACTGACAAGGAATGACACCCATTCCTTTATCCACCCAAAAGTCAACAAAAACCATCACCCATCACTCACCATCCTTCTCATCCCATCATTCCACCTCACCACTTCTTTCCCTCCCATTTTCTCTCTCATCATTCCAAGAAACTCCCATGGGAGCAACCCTCGTCCAAGCAAAAAACTCTATGAGAATCTTTGTGTGGCCCACTTCCTATCCCTCATCCCCATCATCCAAAGCCCATCTCAACCGTTAAAAACGTTCCCTTGGAGCTCAAGAGGCTATAGGCGGAAGAAGGAAGAGGAGATCTTGAGGTGGGTGTTTTTTTTTCTCTCTCTCTTTCTCATTTTTGTACGATGTGTGGCCCACTCGAACGGACCCCACCTTGGTTAATGTCTAATCCACACCCTTCAGCTATTTTAGTGGCCCATCTGAGCAAGGCCCACCTCTTATATGTGTTAGGCCTGGACGCTGGACGTCAAAAAAATATTTGCATGATTCAAGTCTTTTTAAGTGAACCGCTTGTATAGACCCAACCTTGATGTATGAGACTAATCCACTCCGTCCATTTTATTCCCCACTTTATTTTAGGCGTTGAGCCAAAAAATGAGGCCAATTCGATAATCAAGCGGGCCATACCATAGGGAATAGTGGTGTTTACCATTAAAACCCACCTTGATTCTTCTATTCGCCAAAAACATGTCACATATTGGTCTCATTTGGTCGATCATGGGCCGTAGAATCCAATGGCCGAGTTGAATTTTTCAAATGTGGGCCATATATATGGAAAACCACAAAATTTCATAAAATAAAAAAAAAAATGCCTAACATGCAGCAGTGCCTGCTGCTGCAGCGTCAGCAGCATAGGACGCTGCTGCCGTGGATGCTGCCTTAGACGTGGTCCCACTTGTATGCCCCACCCTGATGTGATTTGTTCATCAGCGCCGTGCAATCTGATGGCCCCATTCTGGCCGTGGGCTGCCCCAAAAATCAGCCGTACATGAGACTTGGGTGGCCCACGTCACATGAACAATGTGGATTGATGCCTACCATTGAAACCCTTGTGGGGTGCAGAAGTTTCGGATCGAACATGAAATTTGATTTTACTCTCCACCCAGGTCACGTGTGACCATGTCAGCAAGTTGGGTGTGAATAAACATTACAGTGGGCCCCATATTTCCGTGAACCTTGTCAACGGGCTGGATGGAAAATAAACGTTATGGTGGGCCCACATGGGACCCACCAGCCGCATGTGCCTGGTATCAAGCCATCCGTCCAGCAGAGCTGGGATGGCGGGCCACCTTGACGTATGTATTTCTGTCTAGCCGTCCATTTGGACGCTGGACATTGCAACTCTCTTTAAAAGAAAAAAAAAAGATAATAATAATAATAATAAAATATAACATATAATATTATGTTATACTTATATCTGTTGGGACCCACGGGTAGGACAGAATGGCTGGTGTATTTGCTGGTGTGGGACATCAGCAAGTTCCGTGGACACCACTATGATATATGTGATATTCCACACCGTCCAGGCTGTCTGGACGGTGCTGGACAATGTTTGGATGGTGGTGCGTGGGCCACCATGCTGCATGTGTTTCATCCATGTCATCCAGTCCAGGGGACGTGGACCCCACCTTGATTTATGTGTTCAGTGGTCCATTTGGATGATTCATTTGGTGGACCCATCTTTGATTTTTTTTGATATAAGCCATCCATCTGTTTTGCCAGCATGGGACCACCACGATGTATTTATTTCATCCACACTGTCTAGATTGTACTGGACAGTACTATACAGTGTTTGGCAGGGCTGATGTATATAGACAAAGTTTGGGTGGTGTTGATTTACTTGGGAAATGTTTGGACAGTGCTGATCACATTGGTGAACCATGTACCCCTATAATAGTGTGCAGTAATACACATGATACACCTACGATTATTAAAACGAATTTTGGTGTAATCTAAACCTACTTGAGGCCCACTGGTGCGGCCTATCTATGAGGCCCATCATGATATATTTATGGCCCATGTGCGGGCCCATATGTTTGTATTTTGACCCATGTGACAAGGCCCACTTGCCTTGTATTTTGAGGCCTATGTGATAGGCCCACCTGCCTTGTATTTAAGACCTACATGATAGGGCCCACCTGCTCGAATCTGAGGCCCATTGGTGGCCCATGCAATGCAACCCATTTGATGTATATTAGTCCATTGGTGTGGCCCATTGATGCGGCCCACTTGATGTTTATATGGCTCATTGTGATGCATTTGAAGGACCATATACTGGGCCCACCTGTTATGTGTTTGTAGCCTTTTATCAAGGCCTAATATGATATTTTTATGGCCCACTTGGATACATTTGTGGCCCATCCCTGAGGCTCACCTTGATGTGTATTACTGCGGCCCATTGATGTAGCCCACTTGTGATATATGAGGCCCATTGGTGCGGCCCATCATGATGTATCTTTGGCCCATGAGCGGGGCCCATCTGTTGTGTATTTATGGCCCATAGATGAGGCCCACTTGATGTATATTAGGCCCGTGTATGCGGCCCACCGTAATGTATGTATTATATATCTATGTTGTTCATTTTTGTGGCCCGCAGTGATGTATTTGCAGTCCATATGATGGGGCCCAATGTGGTATAATTGTGGCTTATTGATGAGGCCCAAAGTGATGTATTCGTGGTCCATGTGCGAGGCCCATTGTGAAGTATATCAGGCCCTTCTGTGAGTCCATGGGCCCATTGTACGCTTAGCTCTATGTGGGCCACTTCTTGGGAGCAATGTTGGTTAAACGTCCACATTAATGGGCAATATTGGTTGAATGTCCACATTATGTCCTTCCATTAGGCCTTGTTAGGCCCATTCTTACTGATTCCGATTATTGACTGATCTCGATTGTCATGGCCGAGTGCCGATTAGGGATCGAGACTGATTCTCATGACTGATTGCTGATTTCGGATTGACGTGACCGCTTTACCGATTCTGATTATTGACTGATCCCGATTATCGTGGCTGATTGCCGATTAGCGATCAAGACTGATTCTCATAAACGATTGCCGATTTTCGATTGACGTGACCGCTTTGCCGATTTCGATTATTGACCAATCTCGACTATCGTAGTTGATTACTGATTAGTGATCGAGGCTGATTCTCATAACCGATTGTGGATTCCGATTGACGTGACCGATTTGCCGATTTTGATTATTGACCGATCCCAATTGTCGTGGTCGATTGCCGATTAGCGATCGAGGTTGATTCTCATGACCGATTGCCGATTTCCGATTGAGGTGACCGATTTGCCGATTCTGATTGTCGTGGCTGATTGCTGATCCAATTGACTTGGCCGATTTTCTGATTCTGATTTGTCAAGGCCGATCGTATAGGCCGATTCCGATTGTCGAGGTCGAGTATCGAGGCCGATTCTGAGTGTCGATTCTGATTGTTGAGGTCGACCTCGATTGTCGAGGCCGATTTCGATTGCCCGTGACCTATAGATATACATATGACCCGTCGTTAAGGCCCATTGTGACACGTATTAGGCCCATGATGCATGACCCATTTGATGTATTCAAGACCCATGTGTAAGGCCCACATGTCATGTATTTGAGGCCCATGGGCAAGGCCCATTGTGATGTATTCATGGCCTATGGGTAAGGCTCATTAGGATGTATTCATGACCTATGGGCAAGGCCTATTGTGATATGTATTAGGCCTATGAGCAGGGTCCACCTGTTGTGTATATATGGCCCTTGAGTGAGGCCATCGTGTTGTATATTAGGCCTTTGTGTGAGGCCATGGGCCCATTATATGTTTGGCTCTATGTGGCTATTTCTTGGGGGCAATGTTGGTTAAATGCCCACATTGTCGAGACCGATTGTTGATGCCTGTTATTGATACTGATTATGAGTATGTGACGGCATATCATCATCATACATGCCCATACGCATCATCTGCATGTTTGTTATGAGATTGATCATTGCATATGTCGTTGGGCAGATTGTTTTGAGATTCCCTGATAGGTGGAGGTTATCTCATATGAGTGCATGATATGCGCAGGATTTATGCATGACTGGATTGTATGACTCATGCATCCTGTATTGTGTGCCCTAGCGACATCAGGGCCATAGCCTCCACAGGCATATCGTGGATGGCCAGATGGGACACCAAAAATGTTGGTTCTAGCATATGGGTGTCATAGATGTCCCTGGGTAAAAATTTCTAAACCCTCTTGGTACCAGAGGACGCCCCAACATCGAGACCGAGTGAATACATGAGCGCCCGAGTGCCGAATACCAGGAGGTCGCATCTCCCACTGTGTCATGGTCGGTTGGGAGGGGGTGTGGCCTTACCCGCCCGAGGGTAGGGGGCAATACTAGGCTGAGTTTGACCAGCTCATGAATGGGTCTGCTATCGACGTGCCAGATAGGTATTGGTAGACTATTGGCCAGGCAGATAGTGAGGTTTCTTATGCTCACTTGGACTGTGCGGCTAGGAGAGCGGCAGTGCCATTTGGAGTGTACTAAACCCCGGTGATGATCCCAGAGATGAACTATACTGATATGTGGATTTAGGAAGCAGGAGTTGCATACTCAGTCATGCATTCATTCATTCACTATCCACATGGGTTGGTGGTGCGCAACTATTTGTTACGTGTACCTTCGTAATGGCCAGGATTTCGGTTTGGGCGCGCGACTAACCGGAGATCAGGAGTTTACCACATTGAGTTTGACTATCCAAATTTAGGTATGAGACTGGTTTGGATAGAAGTCCCTTGTGATGGACCCCATAGCCTGCGATATTATGTACTTTCATCCTGACTTCACACCTCAGTATGGTCATTCCATTCGCACCATATATTGTATGACATTCGTGGCATACGACACTTTAGGTTACTGCGTTTTTGCATTTATATGGTCTAGATACAGCTGACGTTATTCGTGATCTCATCAGGAATTGTATATTGCATCGCATCCTCGACATTTGATATTTGGCTTTTTATGACTCCTTATTTGTATAGCTGTTCTATATTGCTTACTCTATTATCTTATGATTTATGATCTTGTCAGTATTTCTACTTACTCTGATAATTCATGATCTTGCCAGTCTTTCTGCTTATTCCGATAATGTACGATTTATGGATTACCAGTATTTTCGGTATTGTATGATGATGGCATTGTATTGAATATTTGACACTTACCTTGTGCACACACTTACACTACCCTCTAAGCTTTCTATAAGCTTATGCACAATAGATGTGTGCAGATGATGATAGGTTGCAGCAGTGCTTAGCTTGGAGCGTGCAGTGGTCTTCTAGAGCTTAACTTTCGATTTATGTTTTTCCCTTTCAGTATTGTATTCAAATGTTTATATTAGTGGATATGTGATGATGGTGATGTTGTCTTTGTAATTTGGGTATACATGTGATTATGCTTATTACGAGTTAAATGCACATTAAAAAAAAATCATCCTTGTAGGATCCTAGGATCGGAATCTGGCGTATGAACACTAGGAGCCGAGAATGGGGTACTACGGAGGCTGTCGACACCAGATTCGGCGATCGGGATTCCTATGAATCCGATTTCCGGGTTTGGGGCTTGACACACACTCTCTCTTATATTATCGATTGTTGGCTCAATTGTTTTAAGGCCATCTTGTACAATCAAATTTAGGATGTGGGCACAACGCCTAATATGAAATATTTTTCCACTAAAATACAAGTCATCAGTGGCCCTAAACTGGTTCTGCAAATTTGTTATCATGTTATCGTTTGTAGAGGCATTGTCTAAAGTTATTGAGGAGATATTCTTCATAATTCCCCACTTGTTCACTCCCCAAGTATAGGGTTGTAATGTAGTAATAAACTCGGTGAGACCGAGGTCGAATCCCAAGGGACTGATACCTGTACGTAATCTGAAACTACATAGAACTAGAACTAGACTAAGATGAAATCTAAATTGAGTGTAAATTGAGGAATAATGATGAATAATTATCTAAAACTTAAAGAATTTAGGGAAGGGAAACTAGGGATTCAGAGGATCCACTTGTAGAGATCAGGGAGATCTTATGCCTACATCAAGAACTCAATTGGACTTAAAGTCCAATCTTCATCCAATTGAAGAATATAACCATGGAAATCAAGACTGAACTTCTTTTGATATATTATTTAAGAGATGAAAGGTATATGAATTAGAATGGATTCCATCACCAAACCATGCCCATGAGACAAAGTAAACAACAGAATTAAACTAATTACTAACCAATCAACAATGTATGAAGGTTAGGAAGGGTACCGTCATCCGACCATGCCCAGGAGACGATGGTGAACAATAGGGCTTCCTGACGTCATAAACATAAAAAGGGAAGGAACATGCTCAAAGCTATCGCAGACCCATTGTAATTTTAGTCACAACAGACCATTAAAAACTAAAAATATTTCCTTAATTAAACTAAAATCAACATCAGTTCAGTCTAAACAAAAGGCACAAGCAAATAGTTCTCTCATCACGCTACAAGCTTCACCTCTTAGCCCTAGCTAAGAGGTTTAGCCCAACATGATTGGACTAGATTTCACAAAAATAATAAAAAAAAAACAAATAAAAACTTTAAAAACAATACTCTCTCTGTCTCTTACGTCCAACTTCTCAGCCGTGGATTTGTGCTTCACGTCCTGCCCCCCCTCTCACTTCTTTCTCTCTCCTTCTTATAGGTAATGCAGTCAGTAGGAGTGGAGAAACTTCACGTTGAAGTTTTCTTTACGCAGAAATTGCTGGAGTCGGTGGAATCTTTGACAGCCTCGTGTGCAGGAAGGGTAGCTTACGTGGCAAGATCGAAGCCTCCCAACTCTCCTCTTCCTAAGATTCTGTTCAAAAGAACAATCTCCCTTAGGGCGTTTTTGACAGACCTACACGATGGACGGTTTGGATCGTCGAAACGGTCAGAGACGGTGGGCAACCAATATCGTGTACACATCTATTTGTGAAACAGAGTGCGCACGGCTCCTGCGCTGTGACGTTGGTGGGGCCTGTGATTGATGTCAGCGGTGAAATCCAGTCTGTCCATTGGATTCACCTCGAAAAGCCATTCGGACATGGTCAGTTTCCGATCGGATTCGGTGTGGCCCATGGAATCAAATAGTTCCACCATCTATCTTGTGTTTGAAAGATTAATAACTGTTATTCACTACCTTCTATCATTTCGTCACCTAAGACATGATCATAAGGCCCTTTCAAGCCTGATTGACGGTCCAGATTTATGATCTAGATGAGGGATGGGCCCTACTGAAATCGTTCGTGCGGACGCTAGCGAAAGAAGAAAAACGGAGGTTTCCATTTTTGAAGATGATGCGGGTCAGCGATTGTTGACCCTTTATATGGATTCGGTGCACCGCAGGAGTGCACCACCTATGCACTCGCACGCCCCCTTGTGGGGTCTACTATGATTCTTGTGAAAGATCCATTCCATCCATTCATTTCCTCAGCTCATTCGATGAGTTGAGACCAAAATTGAAGCAGATCCAGATATCAGGTGGGCCGCAGATCAGATATTTATTGGCTGATCTGTCCATTGGGCCATGTCCACAAGGATCCAGGAGCTAAAATTTTATATGTACGGTTCATTTATGGTCCTCAGGCCATGTATAAAGTTTGAAGCCGATCAGATGGTGGGAACCCTGTGATCTTGCATTATGGACGTCTTTCAGGCCTGTTTAAAGTGAGTGGCTGGAATTTCTCTGATATTCGGCATGTAAATCCTCTATCTTGGTCCCATGGAGTCCTATCCAATACCTTGGTGATGCTTGAGCGTTAAATCCATGCCTTTAGCATCCTTTTCAATCCATGCTCGTCAATTCTCCTTGCATCACAAACACGGTTAAAATAGCTCGTTAAAACATTATTATGTTCGTAATTCAGGTAATAACTGGGGTATAATATGCAATATTTGACCCTCAAAACAATCCCCAACCAGCATTTTTTTAGTCCCGAGCAAAGCATGCGAAAAAAATAAATTGAGAATTACAGGACAATTTTTATAAACTCGAGTGATTTATGAAAAACAATTCAGCTACTAGAACTTTAAGATTCATGAATGTTGTGCATTACTTTCTCCTGGAATTAAGTTCATGGTAAACTTCATAATCAAATTCAAAATATTAATCCATTAATCAGAAAAAATTCTAAACATTGAGTCTCGTGGGTGTATTGTGCAATCTCGGCTTATCATCCTTAAAATTCACTTCTTTATTTTAGGATATCATTGGTAACCAACAAGATAATTTATGGTAACCAAAACTTAAACCCAAACTTGCCTCACAGATCTTCTTTTCATTTTTTTAGCTTTTGATTTTTCTATTAAAAGTAACGCTAAGAAGGGGAATCAAATCCTCACCTATAGGGAGCACCTATGGTGAAGACTGTACACCCAACTTTTTTCACATATCATCCATGGGGAATTAAATCTACACCTATAGGGAGCAAACCTATAGTGTAGACCATTCGCCCAATCCTTTTAATTTCTCAGGTTGGTTCCTTTCAAGCTTTGTGATCACCAAGTTAATCCTTTAATATCGAACTGAACCCTTAATGTGCAAGCGAGATGTGTTTTGTGAAATCATGACTCAATCAATATTTAAAACCTCTAACCATGGATTAATAGTTCGAACTTAACTGTGAAGTTTAACAGACAACTAAATCCAAGAGACATAAATCACCAACATCATGTATCTTATAAGTCTAAATCCTAGATGGTTGTCAAAATCACTTCGAATTCATACGAAATTCGAGAAAAATTTAAAAATTTTCACAATTTCTGCTCAATACCAAGAAAACATTGATTAGGTAGCCTAATCTCCCACCCCAACTAAAAATCTACATTGTCCTCAATGTAAAAGATATGCTTGCAATGTACATGAGACAATGAAAGTAAATGAGAAGTGATGGGAAGATTGTACCTGGACGAGGGATTCAAGAAGCTTTTACACAAAGATCTCAGCATGAAAGCAAATTAGCACAAGAGAGAAACCAACAAAAGAAAACTATCCTAAAATAATGTAGAAAGCAAATTAACCTAGAATAGCATAAAGCAAACTACCCTAGTCATATGAAAACAGGAAACCAACTTATACCTCCATCAGACTAGGAGATTAATCCTGGTAAATAGGATCAGTCAGCGGTATGGACATGTCCTCTGAATCAAATTTCTCGACAAATGGCTTTAAGCGATGTCCATTTACTTTAAACTCCTTGCCATTGTCAGGATCTCTTATCTCAACGACCCTATGAGGATACGCAGTGACTACAATGTAAGGGCCAGTCCAACGAGATCGAAGCTTACCTGGAAAGAGATGTAATCGAGAATTATACAGAAGGACTTTCTGACCAGGTGTGAATGATTTTCGTAGAATACGTTGGTCATGAAACGCCTTCATTCTGTCCTTATAAATTCTCGAGTTCTCGTATGCATCGTTCCGGATTTCTTCGAGTTCATTCAACTGAAGTTTGCGTAGCGAGCCAGCGTTGTCCAGATTGAAATTTAATTTTTTGATTGCCCAGTAGGCTCTATGTTCCAACTCCACAGGCAAGTGGCAAGCCTTCCCATAGACAAGTCTAAAGGGAGACATTCCAATATGGGTTTTAAACGCAGTACGGTAAGCCCATAAGGCATCAGTCAATCGGATTGACCAATCCTTACGGTCAGGGTTAACCGTTTTCTCCAAAATGTGTTTGATCTCCCTATTGAAAATCTCAACTTGCCCACTTGTCTGTGGGTGATATGGGGTGCTCACCTTATGAGAGATATCGTATTTCTTCATTAAACTCTCGAATGGCCTATTACAAAAGTGTGAGCCCCCATCACTAATGATAGCTCGAGGCGTTCCGAATCGGGAAAGGATGTTCTCTTTTAGGAATTTAATGACCGTGCGATGGTCATTATTCCGACACAGAATCACTTCAACCCATTTAGTGACGTAGTCTACAGCGAGCAAAATATATAGATTTCCAAAAGATTGGGGGAATGATCCCATGAAATCAATGCCCCAGCAATCAAATGCCCCAATGATAAGAATGGGATTCAAAGGCATCATATTTCGACGGGACAATGCTCCCAATTTCTGACAACCCTCACAAGCTTTGCAAAACTCATGAGTATCCCTGAACATAATGGGCTAATAAAAGCCACACTATAAAATCTTTGCTGTGGTCTTTTTGGCAGAAAAGTGACCACCACAGGCCTGTGAATGACAGAAAGAGATGACACTCTGATGCTCAACGTCTGGCACACATTTCCTTAAGATTTGGTCTAGACAATATTTAAATAAATATGGATCATCCCAGAAAAAGTTGCGTACCTCGGTGAAAAATTTCTTCTTATCTTGCTCAGTCCAATGTGTAGGTATGAAACCTGTGGCAAGATAATTAGCGATATTAGCAAACCAAGGTGAATGGGAGACTCGGAACAGTTGTTTACCAGGGAACATATCATTGATATGGATCGCCTCAAGGGAATTAGAGGTATTAAGGCGAGAAAGGTGATCGGCCACCACGTTCTCTACTCCCTTTTTATCTTTAATTTTCAAATCAAATTCTTAGAGTAGAAGGATCCATCTTATCCGGCGGGGCTTAGAATCATTCTTAGAAAGAAGATACTTGAGTGCCGCATGATCTGTGTAGATAATGATCTTGGATCTAATCAGGTAGGACCTAAATTTGTCCAAGGCGAATACTATAGCTAAGAGTTCCTTTTCCGTAGTCGAGTAGTTCACTTGGACAAGATTTAGAGTCCTACTCGCATAATGAATGACGTAAAGCCTCTTATCTTTTCTCTAACTTAGAACCGCTACAAGAGCATAATCAAAAGCGTCGCACATAAGCTCAAAAGGAAGGCTCCAGTCGGGTGGTTGTATGATGGGTGCACTAGTCAACATGCCCTTAAGCTTAGTGAAAGCTTCCTGACATGGCTCAGTCCACTCGTATGGTGCATCTTTTTGAAGTAGATTACCTAAAGGACGAGAGATGAGACTAAAGTCCTTTATGAATCTTCTGTAAAACCCAGCGTGTCCTAAGAAGGATCGCATGTCCCGTATGTTCTTTGGTGGAGGTAGGTTAGAGATAAGATCAATTTTTGCCTTATCCACCTCGATTCCTTTGGACGAGATAATATGTCCAAGGACAATTCTCTTATGAACCATGAAATGCCACTTCTCCTAATTAAGTACCAAGTTCTTTTCTTCACATCTTTTCAGCACACATTTAAGACTCTCAAAGCACTCGCTGAAAGATGAACCGAAAATAGAGAAATCGTCCATGAAGACCTCTAGATATTTCCTCACCATGTCAGAAAATATACTCATCATACATCGCTGAAAGGTGGCAGGGGCATTACATAATCCGAATGACATCCTTCTGTAGGCAAAGGTGTCGTAGGGACATATAAATGTGGTCTTTTCCTGGTCCTCAGGGGCGATTTCAATCTGATTGTAGTCCGAATACCCGTCAAGGAAACAGTAATAGGAATGACCAGCTAGCCTTTCCAAGATTTGATCAATGAAGGACAAAGGAAAGTGGTCCTTCATCGTGACGGTATTCAGCTTCCTGTAGTCAATGCACATTCTCCAACCAGTAGTAATTCTAGTTGGCACGAGTTCATTATTGGCATTGGCTACGATGGTGATCCCAGACTTCTTAGGAACCACCTGAGTTGGACTCACCCATTGACTATCGGATATGGGGTATATGATACCCACATCTAATAGTTTAAGAACCTCGGCCTTAACCACTTCGCTCATGTTTGGATTTAGTCTACATTGTGATTGCCGAGCGGTCTTCGCATTATTTTCAAAATATATGCGATGAGTACAAATTGAGGGGTCGATTCCCTTGAGGTCCGCTATCCTCCATCCAAGGGCTCCCTTATGCTTACTGAGAGTAGATATGAGCATACTCTCCTGTTCTTTCTTCAGGTGGGTAGAGATCACCACCGGGTATGTCTCATCTTGACCTAAATAGACATATTTCAAATCAGGAGGCAAAGGTTTTAGGTCAAGCTTTGGCGGCTTGAGGTTAGACGGTAGAGGCACTACATCAGTTTGGGGCAACTCTTCAAATTGTGGCCTCCACCGGTTAACTTTAAGTACCGGTGCAGTATCAGGCAAGGCACACGTCTCCCTAATCATGTCATCATCAAAATCATGGGAGTGGGCCAGGCACGTCTCTAGAGGGTCAGATGATAAGGTCAGAGGTGTCGTATCTTCCATTAAAGAGTCAATCATGTTAATGTCATGGAAATCGCCATCATCCTCTAAGTTTCTGCCGTTATTGAAAAAGATGTTTGACTCCAATGTCATATTTTCAAAGGACATAGTCATGACACCATTCCTGCAATTGATAATTGCGTTTGAAGTGGCAAGGAATGGGCGATCAAGAATGACGGGAATCTGAGTGCTCATGTTATTGATGGGTTCGGTGTCCAGGATGATAAAATCTACAGGGTAGTAAAATCTATCAACTTGAATCAACACATCCTTAATTATCCCTCTTGGTACACGAACAGAGCGATCAACAAGTTGTAGTGTGGTTAGGGTGAGTTTTAATTCACCCAAACCTAACTGTTTGTATACCGAGTAGGGAATCAGATTGACGCTCGCTCCTAAGTCAAGAAGTGCATGATCAATTCGATGGTCCCCGATTACACATGATATGGTTGGGCTACCAGGATTTTTGAATTTCTGTGGCACGTCTTGCTTTAGGAGGGCGCTCACTTTCTCGGTCAAGAAGATCTTCTTTTGAATACTCTGCCGTCGTTTGGTCGTGCATAAGTCTTTCAGGAATTTGGCATATGAAGGTATCTGTTTTACGATATCAAGTAGAGGAATGTTGACTTTCACTTGTTTCAACACCTCTAGGATATCCTGAGAGTTAGAGAAAGGTTTTGGTGCGACCAACCGTTGGGGAAATGGAGCAACTGGCTTTTCTATAAGTTCCGGTTCTAAATTTTTGTGGGGCCTCATCAGATCCATCATTGTTGTCCTCTTCTGGTTCTTGAGGCTTTTCGGGCCTAACCGGAAGGGTTTTATTAATGATCTTCCCACTCCTAATGGTGGTGATGGATTTAGTGTTCACTCCCCAAGTATAGGGTTGTGATGTAGTAATAAACTCCGTGAAACCAAGGTCGAATCCCAAGGGACTGAAACTTGTACGTTATCTGAAACTAGGTAGAAATAGAAATAGCCTAAGATGAAATCGAAATCAAATATAAATTGATGAATAATGGTGAAATACTAATCTAAAACTTAAGGGATTCAGAGGATGGAAACTAGGGATTCAGAGGATGCATTTGTAGAGATCAGGGAGATCTTATGCCTGCATCAAGAATTATAGAATTTAAACTAAACTTCCTTTGATATAGTTTTCAAGAGGTGAAAGGTATATGAATTAAAATGAATTTCATCACCAAACCATACCCAGGAGACAAAGCAAACAATAAAATTCAACTAATTGGCAACCAATCATTGACGTATGAAGGTTAGGAAGGGTACCGTCATCCAACCATACCCATGAGACGATGGTGAACAACAGGGCTTCCTGACGTCATAAACATAAAAAGGAGAAAGAAATACTCAAAGCCATCGTAGATCTATTGTAATTCAGTCACAACAAACCCTTAAAAACTGAAAGCATTCTATGAAATCAAACTATTATCAAATTCAATTCAATAAATAGCACCAGCTAAAAGTCCCCCATCACGCTACAAGCTTCACCTCTTAGCCCTAGCTAAGAGGTTTAGCCGACCATGATTAGGCTAATAACCTTAGAAGTCATAAGAGAAAGAAAGAAAAGAGGAAAAAAAAACAATAATCAATAAAGAAGCATTCCCTTTTTTCTCCCTGTCTTCACATTTAAGCCCAAGCCGTGCTCACGTCCAGCCAACCTTCCCTCTCTTTCTCTTTCTCTGAAGATGAATCCCTATCCAACCCCAAGCCTCAGACGTCTCAGCCGTCGATCCCCTCTCTCTCTCTCACCTCTTTCTTTTATGAGACCACCAAGGTCGGTCGGCTGGGAGCGTGGAGAGGTGAAGTCGGTGAAGGAACTCCGTGCGCAAAAGACAGCCAGCTGCACTCCTTTCGCAGCAAACAACTCCTCTGCGTAAATCTTGTTACACAGTCAAGAAGACAGCGCCCTCTACTCCCCACTTTTCTTGCTTTCTTTCTAAAAGGAGAACGTCCTCTGGGATTTTTTTGGCAGACCTACATGATGGACGGTTCAAATCATCCGTCCGATCGCCTCCAAGAACTCACAACACACCGCAAAAGCCGGACAACGTCCAGCTGCGAAACAGGGCCTGCTCCATTTGCGCAGTGCTGACAGTGGGGCCCACTACATCGTTTTTCTGTAAAATCCACTCCTTCCATTGAAAGCGTGTTGAAAAACAAGTCAGGAAGGGTAAGTTTTGGATAGGTTTTGGTGTGGCCCACAGAACCTTTCCTACTGCCGTCCGACATGCTTTTAAACGGTCGAAATCCGATAAACGCTGCTCCTTAGAACATTTCCACCTAGGTCATGGTTATTAGACCTGTAGAATTCTGATAAACGGTCAGGATCGGACCTTTGAGT
The DNA here is from genome assembly GCF_029962835.1 of Magnolia sinica. Lineage (NCBI taxonomy): Eukaryota > Viridiplantae > Streptophyta > Magnoliopsida > Magnoliales > Magnoliaceae > Magnolia > Magnolia sinica. The sequence continues at coordinate 129,923,712 of NC_080574.1, read as the reverse complement.
TACGATGGTGGCCCATAAGAATGGACCGCAGGTCCCTGTTTCATGTTTTCGCGCAGCAGAAAATGGAAACTTCCGTTTTGGTTGGAGACGCGGGTCTGAGTCGGTTTGACCAGACCGGCTGGTCCGGTGTAGCTCGTGTGCGTGTGCACTATATGCACGTCCAACTCAGCTGGAGTCCATGATGAGGGATCTGGGGAAATCCGCTCCGTTCATTTGTCATGTCTCCTCAGATAATGGGTTGAGACCAAATTTGAAGCATATCCAGATCTCGGGCGGGCCCAAAATCAATGGTTTATGGGCTGATCTGAGCGTTGGGCCACTTCCAGAGGGATCCAATGGCTGAAATTTGACATGTACGGTTAGTTTTTGGTCCTTGAGCCATGTATAAAGTTTCAAGCCGAACAGATGATAGAAACCCAGTGATCTTGCATTCTGGCTGACTTTCAGGCCGCTTGAGCTTCAGTTTCTCGATTTTTGCGGGTCCCTGGTGTGTAATTTCGTTGATCTTGGTTCTTTGGAGTGCGTCCCTTGCTCTGGTGACTTCGGAGTGTCAAATCCATGCTTTTGGTACTATTTTTCAGTCCACGCTCCTGATTACATCCTGCAATAAAAATACAATTAAAATATGACGTTAAGCACTATCATGTACGTAAAATCAGGCAATAACTGGGGTCTGATATGCAATATTTGACCCTCAACACAACCCCCAACCAGCATCTTGCTAGTCCCGAGCAAGATATGCGAAAAATAAATTGAGAATTACATGACAATTTCTATAAACTCAAGTGATTTATGAAAAACAATTCAGATACTAGAATTCTAAGATTCATGAATGTTGGCATTACTTTCTCTCCTAGACTTAAGCACATGGTAACTTCATAATTAAGTTTAAAATATTAGTCCATCAATGAGAATAATTCTAAACATTGAATTCCATGGATGTATAGTCTAATCTCGACTTATCAACATTAAAATTCACCTTTCTATTCAAGGATATCCTTGGTAACCAATAAGAGAATTCACGATAACCAAAACTTGCCTCACACATTATCTTTTTATTCTTTTACTTTTTGATTTTTTTTTAAAGTAACGCTAAGAAGGGGAATCAAATCCTCACTTATAGGGAGCAAACCTATGGTAAAGACTATACACCTAACTATTTTTTAGATATCATCCATGGGGAATCAAATCTACACCTATAGGGAGCAAACCTATAGTGAAGATTATTCGCCCAACCCTTTAAGTGATGGTCAAATTTCTCAGGCTGGTTCCTTTAATGCTTGGTGAGCACCAAGTTACATTTCAATATCGAATTGAAACCTTAATGTGCAAGCGAGATGTGTCCTGAGAATTCATGACTCAATCAATGTTTACAACTTCTAATAATGGATTAACAATTCAAACTTAGCTGTGAAATCTAATAGATAACTGAATCCAAGAGTCATAAATTACCAACATCATGTATTTTGCAATTCCAAGTGTCCCAGATGGCCATTAAAATCACTTTGAATTCATACGAAATTTCAGAAAAATTTAAAATTTTCATAATTTTCACAATTTTCGCTCAAGACAAAGAAAACACTGATTAGGAAACCTAATCTCCCACCCCCAACCTAAAATCTACATTGTTCTCAATGTAAAAGAAATAGGCATGCAATACACATAGGACAACGAAAATATAAGAGGTTGATGGAAAGATAGTACCTGGACGAAATAATCAAGAGGCTTTCCCAAGATATCTACGTAAGAGCGGGTCAGCACAAGAGAGAAACCAACAGCAGTAAAATAAAAATAACAAAATCCTACCTATACCACTTTCGCAGGTGCTCTCGATTGCATTTAGCGTATGCAACAAGCCTTTAAACCCCTAGGTTGCCCCTAGTGGACAAGTTGTAGTCTCGTGAGGGTTTGCAGCAATGTTACCCACAAACATTGAACTAACTAACTAGGAAAATGGAACAGAATGAAAAGCTGGGTTGGCTCCCAGGAGCATAAAGGAAACTATCTTAGTCCTATGAAAACAGAAAACCTACCTAGACCTCCATCAGACTAGGAGATCAATCCTGGTAAACAGGATTAGTCAGAGGTATGGACATGTTCTCTGAATCAAATTTCTCGACAAATGGCTTTAAGAGATGTCCATTTACTTTAAACTCCTTGCCTTTGTCAGGATCTCTTATCTCAACGGCCCCATGAGGATACGCAGTGACCACAATGTAAGGGCCAGTCCAACGAGATCGAAGCTTACCTGGAAAGAGATGTAATCGAGAATTATATAAAAGGACTTTCTGACTAGGTGTGAATGATTTTCGTAGAATACATTGGTCATGAAACGCCTTCATTCTGTCTTTGTAAATTCTCGAGTTCTCGTACGCATCGTTCCGGATTTCTTCAAGTTCATTTAATTGAAGTTTACGCAGCGAGCCAGTGTTGTCCAGATTGAAATTCAGATTTTTGATCGCCCAGTACGCTTTATGTTCCAACTCCACAGGCAAGTGACAAGTTTTTCCATAAACAAGTCTAAAGGGAGACGTTCCAATAGGGGTTTTAAAAGCAGTACGGTATGCCCATAAGGCATCGGTCAATCGGATTGACCAATCCTTACGATCAGGGTTAACCGTTTTCTCTAGGATATTTTTGATCTCCCTATTAGAAATCTCAGCTTGTCCACTTGTTTGTGGATGGTATGGGGTGCTCACCTTATGAGAGATACCGTATTTCTTCATTAAGCTCTCGAATAATCTATTACAAAAGTATGAGCCCCCATCACTAATGATGGCTCGAGGCATCCCGAACTGCGAAAGGATGTTCTCTTTTACAAATTTAATGACCGTGCGATGGTCATTATTTCAGCACGAAATTGCTTCGACCCATTTAGTGACATAATCTACTGCGAGCAAAATATACAAATTTCCAAATGATTGGGGGAATGGTCCCATGAAATCGATGCCCCAGCAGTCAAATGCTTCTATGATAAGGATGGGATTCAAAGGCATCATATTTCGACGGGATAATGCTCCCAATTTTTGACAACTCTCACAAGCCTTGCAAAACTCATGAGTGTCCCTGAACATAGTGGGCCAATAAAAGCCACACTGCAAAATCTTGGCTGTGGTCTTTTTAGCAGAAAAGTGACCACCATAGGCCTGAGAGTGACAAAAGGAGATGACACTCTGATGCTCATCGTCTGGTACACATCTCCTCAAGATTTGGTCTAGGCAATATTTAAATAAATAAGGATCGTCCCAGAAAAAGTTGTGCACCTTGGTGAAAAATTTCTTCTTATCTTGCGCAGTCCAATGTGTCAGTATGAAACCTGTGGCAAGATAATTAGCAATATCAGCGAACCAAGGCGAATAGGAGATTCTGAGCAGTTGTTCATCAGGGAACATATCATTGATATGGGTCGCCTCAAGGGAATCAGAGGTATTAAGGCGAGACAGATGATCGGCCACTACGTTCTCTACTCCCTTTTTATCTTTAATTTCTAAATCAAATTCTTGGAGTAGAAGGATCCATCGTATCAGGCGGGGCTTAGAATCATTCTTAGAAAGAAGATACTTAAGTGCCGCATGATCTGTGTAGATAATGATCTTGGATCCGATCAAGTAGAACCTAAATTTATCCAAAGCGAACACTACGGCTAGGAGTTCCTTTTCCATAGTCGAGTAGTTCACTTGGGCAGAATTTAAAGTTCTACTTGCGTAATGAATGACGTAGGGCCTCTTATCTTTTCTCTGGCCTAGAACCGCTCTAAGAGCATAATCAGAAGCATCGCACATAAGCTCAAAAGAAAGGCTCCAATCGGGTGGTTGCATGATAGGTGCAGTGGTTAACATGCCTTTAAGCTTGGTGAAAGCTTCCTAGCATTGCTCAGTCTACTCGTATGGTGCATTCTTTTGTAGAAGATTACATAAGGGACGAGAGAGGAAACTAAAGTCCTTTATGAATCGCCTGTAAAATCCTGCGTGTCCTAAGAAGGATCGCACGTCTCTAATGTTCTTGGGTGGAGGTAGGTTAGAGATAAGATCGATTTTTGCCTTATCCATCTCGATTCCTTTGGACGAGATAATATGTCCAAGGACAATTCCCTTATGAACCATGAAATGACACTTCTCCCAATTAAGTACCAAGTTCTTCTCTTCACATCTTTTCAGCACACATTTAAGACTCTCTAAGCACTCGCTAAAAGATGAACCGAAAATAGAGAAATCATCCATGAAGACCCCTAGATATTTTCCCACCATGTCAGAAAAGATACTCATCATACATCGCTGGAAGGTGGCAGGGGCATTACATAGTCTGAATGGCATCCTTCTGTAGGCAAAGGTGCCGTAGGGACATGTAAATGTAGTCTTTTCCTGGTCCTCAGGGGCGATTTCAATCTGATTGTAGCCCGAATACCCGTCCAGGAAACAGTAATAGGAATGACTAACTAGCATTTCCAAGATTTGATCAATGAAGGGCAAAGGAAAGTGGTCCTTCCTCGTGACGGTATTCAGCTTCCTGTAGTCAATGCACATTCTCCAACCAGTAGTAACTCTAGTTGGCACAAGTTCATTATTAGCATTGGCTACGATGGTGATCCCGGACTTCTTAGGAACCACCTGAGTTGGACTCACCTATTGACTATCAGATATGGGGTATATGATACCCACATCTAATAGTTTAAGAACCTCGGCCTTAACCACTTCCTTCATATTTGAATTTACTCTACGTTGTGATTGTCGAGCGGTCTTAGTATTATCCTCAAGATAAATACGGTGAGTACAAATCGAGGGGTTGATTCCCTTGAGGTTCGCTATCGTCCATCCAAGGGCTCCCTTATGCTCAATGAGAGTAGATATGAGCATACTCTCTTGTTCTTTCTCCAGGTGGGCAGAGATCACTACCGGGTATGTCTCATCTTGACCTAAATAAACATATTTCAAATCAGAGGGCAAAGGTTTTAGGTCAATCTTTGGTGGCTTGAGGTTAGACGGTAGAGGCACTACATCAGTTTGGGGCAACTCTTCAAATTGTGGCCTCCACAGGTTAACTTCAAGTACCGGTGCAGTATCAAGTAAGGCACATGTCTCCCTAATCATGTCATCATCAAAATCATGGGAGTGGGCCAAGCACGTCTCTAAAGGGTCAGAGGATAAGGTCAGAGGTGTCGTATCTTCCACGAAAGAGTCAATCATGTTAATGTCGTGGAAATCGTCATCATCCTCTAAGTTTCTGCCGTTATTGAAAAAGATGTTTGACTCCAATGTCATATTCCCAAAAGACATAGTTATGACACCATTCCTGCAATTGATAATTATGTTTGAAGTGGCAAGGAATGGGCGACCAAGAATGACGGGGATCTGAGTGCTCATGTTATTGATGGGTTCGGTGTCCAGGATGATAAAATCTATAGGGTAGTAAAATCTATCAACTTGGACCAATACATCCTTAATTATCCCTCTTGGTACATGAACAGAGCGATCAGCAAGTTGTAGTGTGGTTAGGGTGGGTTTTAATTCACCCAAACCTAACTGTTTGTATGCCGAGTAGGGAATCAGATTGACGCTCGCTCCTAAGTCAAGAAGTGCATGATTAATTCGATGGTCCCCGATTACACATGATATGGTTGGGCTACCGGGGTCTTTAAATTTCTGTGGCACGTCTTGCTTTAGGATGACACTCACTTTCTCGGTCAAGAAGATCTTCTTTTGAATACTCTGCCGTCGTTTGGTCGTGCATAAGTCTTTCAGAAATTTGGCATATGAAGGTATCTGTTTTACAACATCAAGTAGAGAAATGTTGACTTTCACTTGTTTCAACACCTCTAGGATATCCTGAGAGTTAGAGAGAGGTTTTGGTGCGACCAACCGTTGGGAAAATGGAGCAACTGGCTTTTCTAAAAGTTCTGGTTCTAATTTTTGTGGGACCTCACTAGATCCATTATTATTGTCCTCTTCTGGTTCTTGAGGCTTTTCGGGCCTAACCGGAAGGGTTTTATCAATGATCTTCCCACTCCTAAGAGTGGTGATGGATTTAGCGTGCCCCATTCGATTTGAATAGTTGGGATCACTTGTCTCATATTGCAGTTTAGGATTGGGGAGCGGTTGTGCAGGAAGCATCCCCTTTTCTATAACTGTCATACGTGAATCCATCTTTTACATAAAGTCTTGCATTGCATGGGTCAACTCTTGTATGGAATTTTGAACCGGTTCTTCTTGAGTTTTCCCTGATTTGGATTTTGATTGAAGAAACTTTGAGGGGTAGCAGTTTGTCCATTTCTCCAACTAAAGTTTGGATGATTTTTCCAACCAAGATTGTACGTATTAGAGTTTGGTCCATTGAAAGGTCTTTGATAATTATTTACGGCATTGGATTGCTCATTCAACACTTCTCGAAAGGCGGGTATTGTAGGACAATTTTCAGTTGTATGAATGTTGCAATCACAGATGCCGCAAACACTTTCATTAACCTTATCTTTCTTTCCTTCCATGGCCTCAACTTTCCTTATGAGCGATGTCACTTTACATTTGAGATCATCCTCTTCTTTCAAGAGATACAATCCACCTTTCTCCTTTAATTGAGTCGGCCTAGACGTGGTGTTCGACTTTGGGTAATAGTCCCATGATTGTGTTTTTTCAGCAAGACTACCGAGGTAATCCCATACCTCGTCAACATTTTTATTAATGAATTCTCCATTACACATCGTCTCGACCATTTGGCGCATGAAAGATGTCAGTCCATCATAGAAAAAATTTGTAATGCGCCACGTTTTAAAGCCGTGTTGTGGGCATGAACTGACCAAATCCTTGAACCTTTCCCAACATTGGTAAAATGTTTCATCCTCCTTTTGGGTGAAGTTCATGATTGCTTTTCTAAGGGTAATTGTTTCATGATGTGGAAAGGATTTTTTTTATAAATTCCCTTTGCATATCATTCCATGTGCCAATGGATCTAGGACGCAGTGAATGTAACCACGCCTTAGCCTTCTCTTTTAAGGAAAAAGGAAAGAGTCTCAGCCTGACTGTGTCCTCAGACACATTTTGAAAATATAAAGTGGCTCTAATCTCATCAAACTCTTTCAAATGTAGATATGGTTCTTCAGATTCAAGCCCATGGAACTTAGGAAGGAGTTGGATAACCCCTGGCTTGATGTCCATATGTCCTGTATTTTCAGAAAAAATCATGCATGAGGGCGTACTCACCCCCGCTGGTTATAAATAATCTCGTAAAGTACGTGGCGGGGGTGCTTGATACACCTCATTCTCATCTTGAATGTCCTCCACCCTAGGTTGGGGTAGAAGAGGTTGGTTTTCAGCCATCACTTTAATTAACTCAGGGGATTTCGAGTGGTGTCTAGTCCTGCGATGGATAGTTAACCCCTCAACCAATCCTCCTTCAGTCAAGAGACGTCGAGTGTTGTCACCGGCCCACTTGGGCATGAAACACTCGCAGCCCTCAATCAAATCCGAAACCTAATCCTAAGAAAGAAAATCTAAAAAGAAAGAGAGGGTTGAAAAGAAGTTACTAAATTGGAGTCCCTAAGTTAAAAACCTGCAAAATAAAACAAATAAGTTAGGTTCTAAAAAGAGAAGAAAAATCCTTAAAAAGAAAGATAGCAGTAAACTGATTTCTAAAAGAAGGAATTCTTAAAAGAAAGTAAATTACTAAAAGAGAACTGAAAAATAGAAAGTAGAGAGAAAGCTTACCGAATTAGAAATTTTTACCTTAAAAGCCTACACAATAGGAAAGTTAGTTTCTAAACAAAAATTCTACAAGTATAAAATTTCTAAAAATAAATTAAGAAACAAAGTTAGATTCTAAAAGAGTTAAAATTAAAAAGTTACTAAAAATAAAAATAGAAAGTTAATTTCTAAAAAGGGAAATAACTAACCTAGTTTCTAAAAACAAAAGAGGAAAGTTTCTAAAAATAAACTATTTCCTACAAATAGGAGAATATTAGAATTAGAAAATTTCTAAAATTTAAACCCTAATTTTAAAAGTAAAAAAAGTAGAGAAATTAGGAAGGAATTACCAACTTATGTCAGGATCCTACAAAACCAGAAAATAAGTTAGTTCTAGAAATCAAATAAAAACCTAAAACTAAAGTTAGTCAAATTCTAATCTTAAACTAATTATAAACCTAATTAATTTTAGAGAATCGCAACTGTCAGTCCCCGGCAACGGCGCCAAAAACTTATTCACTCCCCAAGTATAAGGTTGTGATGTAGTAATAAACTCGGTGAAACCGAGGTCGAATCCCAAGGGACTGAAACCTGTACGTTATCTGAAACTAGGTAAAAATAGAAATAGCCTAAGATGAAATCGAAATCAAATATAAATTGATGAATAATGGTGAAATACTAATCTAAAACTTAAGGAATTCAGAGGAAGGAAACTAAGGATTCAGAGGATCCACTTGTAGAGATCAGGGAGATCTTATGCCTGCATCAAGAATTATGAAATTTAAACTGAACTTCCTTTGATATAGTTTTCAAGAGGTGAAAGGTATATGAATTAGAATGAATTCCATCACCAAACCATGCCTAGGAGACAAAGCAAACAATAAAATTGAACTAATTGGCAACCAATCATTGACGTATGAAGGTTAGGAAGGGTACCGTCATCCAACCATACCCATGAGACGATGGTGAACAACAGGGCTTCCTGACGTCATAAACATAAAAAGGAGAAAGAAATACTCAAAGCCATCGTAGATCTATTGTAATTCAGTCACAACAAACCCTTAAAAACTGAAAGCATTCCATGAAATCAAACTATTATCAAATTCAATTCAATAAATAGCACCAGCTAAAAGTCCCCCATCACGCTACAAGCTTCACCTCTTAGCCCTAGCTAAGAGGTTTAGCCGACCATGATTAGGCTAATAACCTTAGAAGTCATAAGAGAAAGAAAGAAAAGAGAAAAAAAAACAATAGTCAATAAAGAAGCATTCCCTTTTTTCTCCTTGTCTTCACATTCAAGCCCAAGCCGTGCTCACGTCCAGCCAACCTTCCCTCTCTTTCTCTTTCTCTAAAGATGAATCCCTGTCCAGCCCCAAGCCTTAGATGTCTCAGCCGTCGATCCCCTCTTTCTCTCTCACGTCTTTCTTTTATGAGACCACCAAGGTCGGTCGGCTGGGAGTGTGGAGAGGTGAAGTCGGTGAAGGAACTCCATGCGCAAAAGACAGCCAGCTACACTCCTTTCGCAGCAAATAACTCCTCTGCGTAAATCTTGTTATGCAGTCAAGAAGACAGCGTCCTCTACTCCCCACTTTCCTTGCTTTCTTTCTAAAAGGAGAACGTCCTCTGGGATTTTTTTGGCAGACCTACATGATGGACGGTTCAGATCATCCGTCCGATCGCCTCCAAGAACGCACAATACGCAGCAAAAGTCGGACAACGTCCGGCTGTGAAACAGGGCCTGATCCATTTGCGCAGTGCTGACGGTGGGCCCACTACATCGTTTTTCTGTAAAATCCACTCCTTCCATTGAAAGCATGTTGAAAAATAAGCCAGGAAGGGTAAGTTTTGGATAGGTTTTGGTGTGGCCCACAGAACCTTTCCTACTGCCGTCCGACCTGCCTTTAAATGGTCGAAATCCGATAAACGCTGCTCCTTAGAACATTTCCACCTAGGTCATGGTTATTGGACCTGTAGAATTCTGATAAATGGTCCGGATCGGACCTTTGAGTTACGATGGTGGCCCACAAGAATGGACCGCAGGTCCCTGTTTCATGTTTTCACACAGCAGAAAACGGAAACTTCCGTTTTGGTTGGAGACGCGGGTCTGAGTCGGTTTGACCAGACTGGCTGGTCCGGTGCAGCTTGTGTGCGTGTGCACTATATGCACGTCCAGCTCAGGTGGAGTCCATGATGAGGGATCTGGGGAAATCCGCTCCGTTCATTTGTCCTGTCTCCTCAGATAATGGGTTGAGACCAAATTTGAAGCATATCCAGATCTCAGGCGGGCCCAAAATCAATGGTTTATGGGCTGATCTAAGCGTTGGGCCACTACCAGAGGGATCCAATGGCTGAAATTTGACGTGTACGGTTAGTTTTTGGTCCTCGAGCCATGTATAAAGTTTCAAGCTGAACAGATGATAGAAACCTAGTGATTTTGCATTCTGGCTGACTTTCAGGCCGCCTGAGCTTCAGTTTCTCGATTTTTGCGCGTCCCTAGCGTGTAATTTCGTTGATCTTGGTTCTCTGGAGTGCGTCCCTTGCTCTGGTGACTTCGGAGTGTCAAATCCATGCTTTTAGTGCTATTTTTCAGTCCACGCTCCTGATTACATCCTGCAATAAAAACACAATTAAAATATGACGTTAAGCACTATCATGTATGTAAAATCAGGCAATAACTGGGGTCTGATATGCAATATTTGACCCTCAACATTTAGCGTGCTCCATTTGATTTGAAGAGTTGGGATTACTTATCTCGTATTGCGGTTTAGGATTGGGGAGTGGTTGTGCAGGAAGCATCTCCTTTTCTATAACCGTCATACGTGAATCCATCTTTTGCATAAAATCTCGCATTGCCTGGGTCAGCTCTTGCATGAAATTTTGAACCGGTTCTTCTTGAGGTTTCCCCTGATTTGGATTTTGATTGAAGAAACTTTGAGGGGTAGCAGTTTGTCCATTTCTCCAACTAAAGTTTGGATGATTTTTTCAACCAGGATTGTACGTATTAGAGGTCGGTCCATTAAAAGGTCTTTGATAAGTATTTACGGCATTGGATTGTTCATTCAACACTTCTCAAAAGGCGGGTATCGTAGGACAATTTTCAGTTGTATGAATGTTGCAATCATAAATGCCGCAAACACTTTCATTAACCTTATCCTTCTTTCCTTCCATGGCCTCAAATTTTCTTATGAGTGTAGTCAGTTTATACTTGAGATCATCCTCTTCTTTCAAGAGATACAATCCACCTTTCTCCTTAGATTGAGTCGGCCTAGACGTGGTGTTCGATTTTGGGTAATAGTCCCATGATCATGTTTTTTCAGCAAGACTATCGAGGTAATCCCATACCTCGTCGACATTTTTATTAATGAATTCTCCATTACACATTGTCTCGACCATTTGGCGCATGGAAGATGTTAGTCCATCGTAGAAAAAATTTGTAATGCGCCACATTTTAAAGCCGTGTTGTGGGCATGAACTGACCAAATCCTTGAACCTTTCCCAACATTGGTAAAATGTTTCATCCTCCTTTTGGGTGAAGTTCATGATTACTATTCTAAGGGTAATTGTTTTATGATGTGGAAAGAATTTCTTTATAAATTCCCTTTGCATATCATTCCATGTGCCAATGGATCTAGGACGCAGTGAATGTAACCATGTCTTAGCCTTCTCCTTCAAGAAAAAAGGAAAGAGTTTCAGCCTGACTGTGTCCTTAGACACATTTTGAAAATATAAAGTGGCTATGATCTCATCAAAATCTTTCAAATGTAGATATGGTTCTTCAGATTCAAGCCCATAGAACTTAGGAAGGAGTTGGATAACCCCTGGTTTGATATCCATATGTCTTGTATTTTCAGAAAAAATCATGCATGAGGGCGTACTCACTCCCGCTGGTTGTAAATAATCTCGTAAAGTACGAGGCGGGGGTGCTTGATGCACCTCATTCTCATCTTGAATGTCCTCCACCCTAGGTTGGGGTAAAAGAGGTTGGTTCTCAGCCATCACTTCAATTAACTCAGGGGATTGCGAGTGGTGTCTAGTCCTGCGATGGATAGTCAATCCCTCAACCAATTCTCCTTCAGTTAAGAGACATGGAGTGTTGTCACGGGCCCATTTGGGCATGAAACACTCATAGCCCTCAATCAAATTCGAAACCTAATAAAAATCTAAAAAAAGAAGGTTGGAAAGAAGATACCAAATTGGAGTCCCTAAGTTAAAAACCTAGAAAACAAAACAAAATAAGTTAGATTCTAAAAAGAGAAGGACTAAATTTAGAAAATCCTTAAAAAGAAAGATAGAAGTAAACTAGTTTCTAAAAGAAGAAATTCCTAAAAGAAAGTGAAAATTTCTAAAATAAAATAGGAAAGTCCTAAACTAGAAAGTAAATTACTAAAAGAGATCTGAAAATTAGAAAGTAGAGAAAGAGCTTACTGAATTAGAAATTTCTATCTTAAAAGCCTACAAAATAGGAAGGTTAGTTTCTAAAAAAGTCTACAAGTAGAAAATTTCTAAAAATAAATTAGGAAACAAAGTTAGATTCTAAAAGAGTTAGAATTAGAAAGTTACTAAAAATAAAAAAATAGAAAGTTAGTTTCTAAAAAAGGGAAAAATTTCTAAAACTAGAAAATAGAAAGTTACTTAAAAGAAGAATCTAAATCTAAACTTAGAAAAGTATAGAAAGTAAGAGGTGAAGTTAGAAAGATGGTACCAAATTAGAAGTTCCTATATTAAGATCCTGTAAAAGAAAACAAAAGAGATTAGTTTCTAAAATAGAAAGTCTAAAGTAGAAAGTTCCTACAATTGAAATAGAAAGTTAGGTTCTAACAAGGAAAGTTCTCTAAACCTAGCAGATAAGTTAGTTTCTAAAATTAGAAAGAATTTCTAAAAAAGGAAATAACTAACCTAGTTTCTAAAAACAAAAGAGGAAAAAAAAATAAATAAATAAACTATTTCGTAAAAATAGAAAAATACTGGAATTAGAAGATTTCTAAAACTTAAACCCTAATTCTAAAAATAGAAAAAGTAGAGAAATTAGAAAGGGATTACCACTTTAGAAGTTTATGTCAGGATCCTACAAAATAGGAAAACAGGTTAGTTTCTAGAAATCAGAAAAACCTAAACCTAAAATTAGAAGTAACGAACGTATGAAGTAATATTTGATGTTAATATGCTTAGTCCTTAAATGAAAGGCTCCAAAAACTTGTTCACTCCCCAAGTATAGGGTTGTGATGTAGTAATAAACTCGGTGAGACCGAGGTCGAATCCCAAGGGACTGATACCTGTACGTAATCTGAAACTAAATAGAACTAGAACTAGACTAAGATGAAATCTAAATTGAGTGTAAATTGAGGAATAATGATGAATAATTATCTAAAACTTAAAGAATTTAGGGAAGGAAAATTAGGGATTCAGAGGATCCACTTGTAGAGATCAGGGAAATCTTATGCCTACATCAAGAACTCAATTGGACTTAAAGTTCCATCTTCATCCAATTGAAGAATATAACCATGGAAATCAAGGCTGAACTTCCTTTGATATAGTTTTTAAGAGATGAAAGGTATATGAATTAAAATGGATTCCATCACCAAACCATGCCCATGAGACAAAGTAAACAACAGAATTAAACTAATTACTAACCAATCAACAATGTATGAAGGTTAAGAAGGGTACCGTCATCCGACCATGTCCAGGAGACGATGGTGAACAATAAGGCTTCCTGACGTCATAAACATAAAAAGGGAAGGAACATGCTCAAAGCTATTGTAGACCCATTGTAATTTTAGTCACAACAGACCATTAAAAACTAAAAATATTTCCTTAATTAAACTAAAATCAACATCAGTTTAGTCTAAACAAAAGATACAAGCAAATAGTTCTTTCATCACGCTACAAGCTTCACCTCTTAGCCCTAGCTAAGAGGTTTAGCCCAACATGATTGGACTAGATTTCACAAAAATAATAATAAAAAAATAAATAAAAACTCTAAAAACAGTACTCTCTCTGTCTCTTATGTCCAACTTCTCAACCGTGGATTTGTGCTTCACGTCCCCCCTCTCACTTCTTTCTCTCTCCTTCTTATAGGTAATGCAGTCAGTAGGAGTGGAGAAACTTCACGCCGAAGTTTTCTTTACGCAGAAATTGCTGGAGTCGGTGGAATCTTTGACAACCTCGTGCACAGGAAGGGTAGCTTATGTGGCAAGATCGGAGCCTCCCAACTCTCCTCTTCCTAAGATTCTGTTCAAAAGAACAATCTCCCTTAGGGCGTTTTCGACAGACCTACACGATGGACGGTCTGGATCATCGAAACGGTGGGCAACCAATATCGTGTACACATCTATTTGCGAAACAGAGTGTGCACGGTTCCTGCGCTGTGACGTTGGTGGGGCCCGTGATTGATGTTAGCGATGAAATCCAGTCCGTCCATTGGATTCACCTCGAAAAACCATTCGGACATGGTCAGTTTCTGATCGGATTCGGTGTGGCCCATGGAATCAAATAGTTTCACCATCTATATTGTCTTTGAAAGATTAATAACTGTTATTCATTGCCTTATATGATTTCATCACCTAGGACATAATCATATATAGGACCCTTTCAAGCTTGATTGACGGTCCAGATTCATGATCTGGATGAGGGATGGGCCCTACTGAAATCGTCCGTGCGGACGCTGGCGAAAGAAGAAAAATGAAGGTTTCCGTTTTTGAAGATGACGCGGGTCAGGGATTGTTGACCCTTTGTATGGATTCGGTGCACCGTAGGAGTGCACCACCTATGCACTCGCACGCCCCCTTGTGGGGTCCACTATGATTCTTGCGAAAGATCCATTCCGTCCATTCATTTTCGCAGCTCATTTAATGAGTTGAGACCAAAATTGAAGCAGATCCAGATATCAGGTGGGCCATAGATTAGATATTTATGGGCTGATCTGTCCATTGGGCCATGTCCACAAGGATCCAGGAGCTGAAATTTTACGTGTACGGTTCATTTATGGTCCTCAGGTCATGTATAAAGTTTGGAGCCGATCATATGGTGGAAACCTTGTGATCTTGCATTATGGACGTCTTTCAGGCCTGTTTAAAGTGAGTGGTTGGAATTTCTCTAATCTCCGGCGTGTAAATCCTCTATCTTGGTCCCATAGAGTCCCGTCCAATGCCTTGGTGATGCTTGAGTGTTAAATCCGTGCCTTTAGTATCCTTTTCAATCCATGCTCGTCAATTCTCCTTGCATCACAAACACGGTTAAAATAGCCCGTTAAAACATTATCATGTTTGTAATTCATGTTATAACTGGGGTCTAATATGCAATATTTGACCCTCTACACCACTCCACAAGACATCTATAGATGCAATTTGAAATCATCAATCCAGTGTGAAGAGGCGTAAGATAATGGAAGTTTATACTCTTTTGTAGAGCCTCCATTTGGCATCAACGTAGTGGGCAATTAGTGACATATGGCCCTTTCGTTGATTTGATGTCATCCACAAATCTAATATTAGGCTAATTCAGAAAACTAATTCCAATTGTCCTTTCAACTTGAGTTTTTCGTTTGCATACATCTTCATGGACACTTTCTTTATTGTTGTACGAGAGATCTTCTCGTATCTGAGGTTAAGGCCTCTGGCTAATTCGGTAAAAGAATGACTATCTACCATCCGAAATGGTCATTCATTGGCAATAATAAATCTGGCCGTCAATTCGTTCACATGGTCTTTGTTATACTTATATATGAACAATGTACCTTGCGACGGACCCACTAAAGATTGAGTAAATGAAAGTGTCTGTTGCCCTGAAGTTAATTTAGCTTCTCACTTTGTTATGACACTTCGAAATGAGTTTCTTCAGAGTTGTGGTCGACCCATCTACTTGTTTAGCATATTGAGCTTATAGTATTTGTAGTGTATCTTCATCGTGCCATTTTTTAGGGTTACTTTTTCAAAATATTCCCACACTACTGATTTTTTATTTTTTTATTTTTTATTTTGTTTTTCCTGAAATTTGTGATTGTGAGGTACTAATATTAATGGACATCTCTTCGTCTTCTAAACTTAATCCTTCATCATACAAGATCATCGGTGATGTGACTGACAAACCGCCAGGGGTATTAGAAATTTCCTCACTAATCATCTACTAATTAAAAGATACTAAATCATATTAACATTAGCACTATAATGCATTAAAGGTTTATATTAAACCTTATAAATTAGTCACCCATCCAAGATTGGATAGATTGTAATACTTTCATATTCCCATTTAAACACCCACACCGAAAATCTAGCAACATCTCCCAATGTCCTTCAGATAAGTTGATCTTCCATTATAATCTGATGCCAAATATTTAAGCATTGTAAAGATATTTGACACGAGAAATGAAAATGAATAAACATATTTAGAGAGAAATGGAGAGATGGCGTGCAGATCAGGCATAAACATTTTAAATATGTTATATGAAAACATACAATCTATCTAACCTCGAATTGTCCAAAATGAGATAATTTGAGTAATTTTTATGCCACCAAAAACACACTATATTTATGTTTGGCTACATAGAAATGCTCAAATGGGCAACTAATTATCTAACTCATAATAATAAGCAAATAAAAAAGTAATGTAATCCATACATATTATTAAGCTAACTATCTAATGCACAATAATAAGCTAAGCAAAAAAGCAATGTAATTTATACATATTAAGCTAACTATCTAATGCACAATAATAAGCTAAGCAATAAGCAATGTAATCCATAATTTACAAAAATAAACCACTAATTTTTTAATTCAAATAAATAAACCACATTAGTAATTTGGGATTTAGGGTTTAGGGATTAGGTTTTACCGTTCAGGTCTTAGGGTTTAGGGTTTAGGTTTTAGGGTTTAAGGATTAGGGATTGGGGTTTAGGGTTAGGGTTAGGGTTAGGGTTAGGTTTTAGGTTTTAGGTTTAGGTTTAGGGATCTGGGTTTAGGGTTATGGTTTAGATTTTAGGGATTAGGTTTACGGATTAGGGATTAGGAATTATGGATTAGGGTTTAGGGTTTAGGGTTATGTTTTAATGTTTAGGGATTAGGGTTTGGGGTTAGGTTTTAGATTTTAAGGATTAAGTTTTAGGGTTTAGGGTTAGGTTTTAGTGTTTAAGGTTTAGGTTTAGGGATTATGGGTTATGGATTAGGGTTAGGCTTTAGTGTTTACGATTTAGGTTTAGGGATTAAGAATTAGGGTTTAATATGTAGGGTTAGGGTTACGGTTAGGTTTTAGCCCGGCTGCACCCGAGCAAGCCTAGACACCACAACGAGCCCGGCCGCACCCAAGCTAGCTTGTATGCACCACAGCGAGCCTGGCCACACCCAAGCCAGCCCAAACACACCACAACGAGCCCAGGCCACACCTGAGCCAGTCTAAGCACACTAGAGCCATCTTAGACGTACCCGAGCTAGCCCATCCAAATTAACATTTAATAACTAAAAAAAAATTAAAAATTTCCTATTAATCAAGTGGGTAGGATTGTTGATCGAGTGGCTGCCACCTGTTAGGTCCTGAGCTCGAAATATGAGGGAGGGAGTGGATGAGAGAGAGAGAGAGAGAGAGAGAGAGAGAGAGAGAGAGAGAGGAGGGTTGTTGCTGGATGGGTTTTCGGATCGGGTAGGTTCTGATCAGGTGTGGGGGTGCGGCGAGTAGGGGTAGGGTAGAGAGAAGAAGATTAGATTAGTTTTTATTATACACACACAGACACACACACACACACGCATGCGCACACACACACACACACACGCACACACACACACACCCTACCCCTACTCGACTCGAATCGACTCAGCCATTCAGTTTGGGTCAAGTAAGGTCTGACTGAGTCGGATGAGTCGAGTCATCCCATGCCCAACTCTAAATGGGAATGCCTACAATGAAACCTTCCATGAGCGAAAGAGGATTGCTTGGTGTTCCTCTTAACAGGGACATCCTTGGTTGCAAGGCACTGTGGGGCCCACTGTAGCATATGTGTTTTATCCACATTGTTCATAAGTTTTACTAACCCAGTTTAAGGCATGTGTCTGAAAATGAACTTGATCCAAAGCTCAAGTAGACCACACCTGATGTAGAGCAGGTCGCTAACAATTTCATGGCTAAGATGGACCATAGAAGGCCCAATCAAAGGCGGAAGTGATCTAGACCGTCAAAACCTTAAAACAGGCATATCTCACAAACCAAAATGAGTTATTTGATATACCATGTATGATTTTGGGATAAGAGAATCTACTTTAGCCAAACCCATGCTGAATTTGCGAGATTCCATCAGATTGATGGTCGAAAGTCCTTTTTAATTCAGTTTTTATTATTTATAGTAAGTTTAGTTTGATCATAACTTTTAATCCATTAAGTTTTAGGAGTTGTGTCCAACATGAAAAGTTCTTAGAAAAAATAGGAGAATAGCATGGTTAAGCCAAATATGACACTTACTATTTTTGGCTGAAAACCATGAGGTCTAGTGGAAATCATGACCATCTATAAATAATAAGTTTACTATTTATAGCAAGTCACGATTTAAGGGAGTTCGAGTTGTAGTTTGATTCTGAAACTTCTTCCTAGGGTTCATATCACTATTTAATGGATTTTAAACTCTTTATTTATTTATTTTTTAAAATTTTATTTTTAGTCAATCAATTTGTTTTGAATTTTATTAGAATTTATTTCAATTTTCTATCATCCCTCGTGGAATTGACGAATCTCTATGAGGAGTCCAGAGAAGCTCTATGAATTTGGAGTAATTATCCCCTTGAGGAAGATGGTGATCGACCTAATCATGTCTATCCCTATGTCAACACTATAAGAAATAGTGGCGATTGAATGCCCACCATTAAAAACTTCTTAAGATGCCATGGAAGTTTTGGGCCAAGCTAGTATTTTTGTTTTCCCACAGCCACAGTTGGTTGGATGGATGGTTTCAATGGTAGGTGCAGCCATATCTTATCATGTGGTCCACTTGAGCTTTGGATTTACCTTAATTTTGCGCTCACACCCTAAATAAATTGCCAAAATGAATGAACATTGTGGATATAAAATAATGTCATCATGGAAGGCCCACGATACCTGCCAAATATTGGCTTCTTCCTAAGTCCACTAGAAAAAATAAAAAAATTAAAAAAAATTCCATTTTTAAAATTTTGGTTAGCCACAGGTAGCTAGATATTAATATTAGGTGTTCTATTAAAGTTATCCTACTAGCATTCACATCTTAACTGGAGCAACTGATGTATGGAACAGATGCAATAGTGACACAGCGGTGGGCAACAAGGGAGATTTTTGTTGTGCATGTTCTTAGTCGGGAGTACCATCTTTCTACCCACCATTTAAAAAAAAAAAAAATTATCATTTTTTTAAAGAGTTAATTTAGCTTAACCGTGAAGAGATTGTTAAATAATTTTGGGACAAGTTTATCCTCAGACTTTTCAAGTAATTCCCATCTTGCCCACCTCTTTACAATCTCTCTAAGGTGGACCCACATGATGAATGGTCCACATCAAGGTGGGCCCATATCAAATTGTGGCCCTACATGATAGATGATTCACATCAAGCGAGCCCCACCTAATGGATAGTCCACATTAAAGGTGGGGCCTACATGATGGCTGATGGACATTGAAGGTGGGATCACAAATGGAGGATTGACATCATAAGTAGGTCCACATGATGAATGACCATTATTGAAGGTTGGGCCCCACATGATGAATGGTCCACATCAAGGTGGGCTTACATAATGCACGGTTCATATCAAAGGTAGGTCACAAATGATGGAAGGCCCACATCATAACGTATCTTTGCATGATGGACTATCCACAACAAAGGTGGGACCCACGTGATGGATGGTGGACATCAAAGGTGGGCCTGCATGATGAAGACCCATATTGAAGGTGGGGCCCCACAAGATGAATAACCCACATCAAGGTGGCCCACAATGCATGATTCACATCAAAGGTGGGCTCCGCATGATGGATAGCCCACATCAAATTGTGGCCCAGCATGATGGACCATCCACATCAAGTGGGCCTCACCTGATGGATGGTCCACAACAAAGGTAGGATTGACATGATGGATGGTTGCCATCAAAGGTGGGCCCACATGATGGAC
Source organism: Magnolia sinica (assembly GCF_029962835.1). Taxonomy (NCBI): domain Eukaryota; kingdom Viridiplantae; phylum Streptophyta; class Magnoliopsida; order Magnoliales; family Magnoliaceae; genus Magnolia; species Magnolia sinica. The sequence goes on along the minus strand of NC_080574.1, from coordinate 129,903,937 downwards.
GGTTGACATCCAAGGTGGGCCACACGATGATCTATATTGAAGGTGCTTCCTCACATAATGAATGGCCAACATCAAGGTGAGCCCACATAATGGATGGAGTGAGCCTCACATGATGGATGACCCACATCAAAGTGTGGCCCCTTGTGATGGAAAATGCATATCAAGTGGGCCCCACCAAATAGACGGTCCATATCAAGGTCTCGTATGATGGACAACCAATATCCAAAGTAGCAAAACATGAAATATGGATGATCCACATAGAAGGTGCTCCCCACATAATGGATGATGGACATCAAAAGTGGGCCCCACATGATGGACAACCCACTTCAAAGGTGGGGCCCATGCAATGAACACATCAAATGTGGACTCTATGTGATCACGGCTCCACATGAAGGACAATTAGCATTAAAGGTGGGCCCGACATAGTAGATGGTCTACGTAAAAGGTCAGCCCCTAATGATGAATGGTCTACATCTAAGATGGGTCTTGCATAATGGACAACCTGAATTGAAGGTTGGCCCACATGATTGATGGTCTACATCAAAGGTGGGCTCCATATCATGGACAATCCACATCCAAAGTCGGGCATAATGGATGACCCAAATGCCTTATAACATAAAGGTTGTAGCCATCCCATTCTTTTGCCATTTGGGGCATGTGTGGTGAGATCTATCAAAATAACTGTCTTAATTGCTCTTATAATGGAGTTATTGTAATTTTTGAAAATGACATCAACTACTCTTATAAAAAGCTCTTATTTGAACAAATTAACAAACATGCTTATCTAAAATGAGGGGTTTTATTACTATTAAAAAAGTGATTTTACGAAATGAGCTTATTCACAACAAGAGCTACAACAAAACAAGCTTATTAGAGTAACTCTAATTTGAAAATCTCTCATAAGATTAGAGCAGAGATGCCAAAGAGCTCTTAAACAAACTAATAGTTCCCTAATTTCTAGGGTCTATTTGTTTCGTCAATTTTCAGGGTATAGTTAAAATCATGTGCAATGATTACAAATTACTTTAACGGTCTTTAGACAACAACTGCATTTCACCGCTGATTCTAAGAATATTCTATAAGGAAAATGCAAAATATCCCATATACATATATAGTGGAAAGCATTATGTTTGTGCAAGTTTGCACTCAGCTTGACATAACATTTGTAGTTCGAATGCATAACATATATTTCTCAAATCTAGGAATGGATCATTGGGGAGCAGTAGAAAAAATAATGTGGCATTTACATTGGCGAGAATTTCATCCACACAGACAGTTAGACTGATTGGACATACAAACTCGGACTATGTTGGATGCCTCGATAGCAGGAAGTCCTCATCAAAATATATTTTCATGATAGTTCCAGGAAATGTTTTATGGAATAATGCAAAGCAAGTGCTTACGGCTTCATTCACATTGAAGTTGAATTCATTGCCTGCTTTAAACCCATGTGTTAGACGATGTATCTTCAAAACTTATTTCAAGGTTTTAGGATATGGATTTAGCTCCAGAGCCATTGAAAATCTATTATGATAATACTATAGGCGGCGTTCTTTTCCAATTGGGGCCTGTAGAATGTGGTGGTAATTATACCTCAGAGTACCATATCCAAAAATGGTGCAAGCAAGGTAAAGGTAGGGTTCTCTCTCTCTCTCATGACAGAGGAAATGGGTAGAACTCACCACCGACTAAACACTATATAAATAAAGGCTCGGTCCTTTATTCTATTTATATGAGCGATTTTCCTATCATCATCAACGTGTGATGAAGTGCAGGAAGAACCAGTTGTCCACATTCTCCAGTAACCTCCGTGCGTTGGCATTAATATTGGTAGATTGACTAGGTATGCTTCTTGCACTCCTTTCTCTTCATGTTTCAATGCGCCATGATTTGAAATGGAGCTTATTGTGCGTTGGTTTCGTAGAAGTCTATGAAATGTGTGATAAACCTAATGAATGGTCCAGATCAATGGATTGCACTAAGTGTTCCAATGAAACTAGGCGAACTATAGCTTGTAGTCCTTTACTTCAAGAGAACACTTCTCTTTGAAAGGCATGGGGAGACATTGTAAACAAACTTAGTTTAAGGTTTGTATTCCGCCTACAAAGAAGCCAACCCGTCTTGCCAGCACCTCTCTCTCTCTCTCTCTCTCTCTCTCTCTCTCTCTCTCTCTCTCTCTCTCTCTCTCTCTCCATGTACCCTGCAGTTTTATCTCTGTATATACATCATAGCCTCCCTCTTCCCTCTCTCTATCCAGCCCACATCCTTTCCATGGGAATGGGATCTCTACCAATTTTCGCCCTTAGGACGTATTCTCTTCTCTTGGGCCAGGCAAAATGAACTTTTCGAATAAGCCTGGCCAAACAGTTCAAAATCTGGGCTGAAGCCAACACCAGCCCCAGCCATTGACAGCCCCACGTATTCTCTTCTCTCGCAGAGGTTTGTACTTCAAATCTTGCAATTAACCTTTCTTGCCAAAAAAATGTCCCTCTTGAGTTACTTGGTTCAAGCCTACGGAGTGAAGATCTAGTCAACCAAATCAGGTGTTTAAGTCTAATACATTCCAAGCCTACAGGACAACTCAATCTATTATAATTAGGTCGGGCGAGAGAGAGAGAGGGAGAGAGAGAGAGAACATGCCAACACTAAATAATCATTCCAAGGGACCATGTCATCATTCTAAATAAAGGAGAAGACCATATCATCGCATGGGTCTTCTCCTTTTTTATTGTGGGCACCGACCATCTTGGCCCATGGTTCAACTGCCCACACTTCACCAACTAAAACCACATGATATATCAAGCGACCATAGATAATGATATTGTCGGCCATGTAAGTCTAACTGATTATTACAAACTCCTACTAATGACAGCCAAAACGTCACGACCCTTGGATGAGTTCCATTGAAGCACTTCATGCGATAGCAACCACTGGATTTCTTTGGCCACCACTTACATCGAAAATCCGGTTCAGAACAGAAGCCAATCTTACACCAGCTTGTGCAATCCTCTTTTGAACAATGGGAAGCCGTGAAAGGAAATACTCATCTGCAAGTGGTCAACACCAATAATATATAATGAATAACAAGAATATTAATCAATAAATCCTTTTTTTAACTACTTGGGTGAATGCCAGTGTGGAAAACGTGTGAAAGATCTGGGATGTTCATCAGTGTTGGGTTTGTATCCCAACTACTTGCCGATGTGTGGCTGCAGCCACCGTAGACTAAAAGATTGAAAAGAGAAAGATATGAACTGCTGCTGTATTTTCTTATATATAGAAACGAATTACATTGCTGCCTTTATAGGCTTTCTTATACTATGAAATTACTAATTTATCCCTGTTTAGATTCATCCTAGGGGCATCTAAAAAAAGAAAAAATCCAAAGGAAAAATCTACTGTTTATCTTCTCCAACTAATATTCTAAACTTAGAAAAATCTCACAGCTAAAAAAATCTTACAGCTAGCATGCACAGCTAGCACACGCACCCTTCACGCGGTTTTGGATTTGCAAAATCCTCCACTGTATCCAACACTCCCCTTCAAACCAAAACCGGCTTCATTCCGAGCATCGTTCTTAGTCGTTTGAATGCATCTGTCGGCAATGCCTTTGTGAAAATATCCGCCACCTGTTCCGTAGTACGACAATACTCTAATTTCATCGTTTTTTGCTTCACATGATCTCTCAGAAAATGGTATCGGGTATCAATGTGTTTGCTTCTTCCATGCTGCACCGGATTTTTGGCTAGCTCGATTGCCAACTTGTTATCCACATATATGACTGTGGATTCTTCTGCGGATGTTTCAGCTCCTTTAGCAGATTTCTCAACCAAATTCCTTCACAGACGGTAGACGATGCTGCCATGTACTCTGCTTCACATGTGGACAGGGCGACCACACTCTGCTTTTTCGAATTCCATGTAAATGCTGTCGACCCAAGATAGAAAACATAGCCTGTGGTGCTTTTTCTTTCATCTTGATCACCACCCCAATCACTATCAGAGTATCCATACAACATCGCATCATCATTATACGGATAAAAATACCAAACTCAATAGTCCCTTTGATATACATCAGTACTCGTTTTGCAGCTAGCCAGTGTGACTCTTTTGGGGCTTCCATATACCGGCTTAGAAGCCCAACACTGTAGACTATATCTGGCCTAGTGATTGTGAGGTACCTTAAGCTTCTGATTAGGCTCTTGAATAGGGTTGAGTCGACATTTCTTCCTTCTCCATCTTTCGTGAGCTTCAGGCCTGTTGTAACAGGTGTATTTAGGGCTTTACAGTCGACCATCTGAAACTTCTCAAGAAGTTCCTTTGTGTACTTCTTCTAGGATATGTGAATGCCGCCGACTTGTTGCTTCACCTCAATGCCTAAGAAGAAAGACATCAATCCACCATCAGTCATCTCGAACTCTTTGAACATAGCCTGCTTGAATTCTTCAAACATCGCCTGACTGCTCCCAGTGAACAGTAGATCATCAACATATAAACAAGCGATAAGCATATCACCATGGGCATTCTTCTCTGTGTAGACGACATGCTCATATGGACATTTGATGAAACCATTTTCTTGAAGATAACTGTCGATCCGTGCATTCCAAGCACGAGGAGCTTGCTTCAACCCATACAGGGCTTTCTTCAGCCGATACACCTTGTGTTCCTCCCCTTGCATGACAAAGCCTTCAGGCTGGTCAACGTTTACTTCTTCTTCAAGTACCCCATTTAAGAATGCAGATTTCACATCTAGTTGGTAAATCATCCAACTGTGATGAGCTGCAAGGGAGATTATCATTCTTACAGTGTCAAGGCGAGCAACTGGGACGAAAACTTCTTCATAGTTTATGCCATATTTCTGTTTGTAACCTTTTGCTATGAGCCTTGCTTTATATCGTTCGATCTTACCATCGGCATTCCACTTGATTTTGTACACCCATTTGAGACCAATGGTCTTCTGGCTTTTGGGGAGTGAAGTCAACACCCATGTTCGATTCTTCTCGATGGCATGAATCTCTTCTTCCATAGCCTTTCTCCAACATTCTTCATTCACAGCCTCATCGAATGTGAGAGGCTCATGGTCCGCATACAGGCAGAGTAAATTTACTTCCTCAGTTTCTGCATAGATATCGTTGAGGCTTCTCATTTTAATAGGAGCCAAGGGTGAAGAAGAATCGGATGAAGATGTGCTGGATGAATTCTGATTTGATGAAGTACTTCCAGGAGAGATGGAGCGTACTCCTGGACTTCGGCGATTCGAAGGGGGTGATGTCTGCTCTTGAATCTCAGGTCTCTCTTCTTCGTATTCTTCGACCTCGACCTGCTTTTCTTTAGCCGAGTTTCCCTCGTTCCATTTCCATGCTTCTTTCTCACAAAATACCACATCTCTACTCACCACCAGCTTATTGGTTAGTGGGTTGTAGAACTTATATGCCTTTGACTCTTCGCTGTAACCGATGAAGATGCATTTCTCGCCACGATCATCAAGATTTTTCCTTCTCGCTTCTGGAACTTGAGCGTAGGCGACACACCCAAAGATCTTAAGGTGCGCCACGCTCAGCTTGTATCCACTCCATGCTTCTTGCTGTGTCTTAAATCTAACACTTTTGGTCGGACACCTATTAAGCAGATAGGCAGTACATGCAACTGCCTCTGCCCAGAAATTCTTTGGCAGACTTTTTTCCTTTAGCATGGTCCTCGTCATGTCGAGGATGGTGCGGTTCTTCCGTTCTTCAATTCCATTTTGTTGTGGCGTGTATGCTGCAGTGTGTTGTTGCTTAATGCCATGTTCCTTGCAATATTCTCGAAAAATATTTGAGGTGTACTCCCCACCTCTGTCAGATCGGAGAGTTTTGATTTTAAGACCACTTTTTTTTAACAAGGACCTTAAAATTTTTAAAAATAGTAAAAGCAGCAGACTTCTCTTTAATTACATACACCCATAATTTTCTACTAAAATCGTCAATGGAGGTAATAAAGTATTTATTACCTCCAAGAGAGATTGGCTCTAATGGTCCACAGATGTCAGTGTGAACTAACTGCAACGATTCTCTTGCTCTTCGGGATACTCCACTCGGAAAGGAGTTTCTTTGTTATTTCCCAAGTGTGCATGTCTCACACACATGTTCTGGAGCTTCAATGGCAGGCAAGCCATGCACCATGCTTGATGAGGACAGAAGTTTCTGTTCACTCCCCAAGTATAGGGTTGTGATGTAGTAATAAACTCGGTAAGACCGAGGTCGAATCCACAGGGACTGATACCTGTAGGTTATCTGAAACCAAGTAGAACTAGAACTAGACTAAGATGTGATCTAAACCAAATAGAATTTAGGAAATAATTGTGGAATAATTATCTAAAACTTTAAGAATTCGGAGAAAGGGAACTAGGGATTCAGAGGATCCACTTGTGGAGATCAGGGAGATCTTATGCCTGCTTCAAAAATAATGAAAATTAAACTGAACTTCCTCTGATATAATTTTAAAGAGATGAAAGGTATATGAATTAGAGTGGATTCAATCACCAAACCATGCCCAAGAGACAAAGTCAACAACAGAATTAAACTAATTGCCAACCAATCAGATGATTATGCAGGTTAGGAAGGATACCGCCATCCAACCATGCCCAGGAGACGATGGCGAACAACAGGGCTTCCTGACGTCATAATCAAAAATAAGGAAAAAGAAATTAATACTCAAAGCCATTGCAGACCCATTGTAATTTCAGTCACAACAGACCATTAAAAACCAAAAGCATTCCCTTAATTAAAATAAAATAAACATCAGTTCAGTCTAAACAAAAGGCACATGCATAAATTTTCCCATCAGACTACAAGCTTCACCTCTTAGCCCTAGCTAAGAGGTTTAGCCGACCATGATTGGCTAAATCAAAAAATAAACAAAAAGAAGGGAAAAAGAAAAGAAAAGACAAACAAAACAAATAACTCAACTCAATCTTATTCACATCCAGCCGTCTCCCTGCCTTCGTGCTCCCTGTCTTCACCTACCAATTTCCAGCCGTCTGTCCTCCCTTCCCATTCTTCTCCTTGACGTCCAGCCAAGCTCTTCTCCCCACGGCCCCCTTTTCTTTTCTCTTTTTCTTTCTTTATAAGCCAATAGGACGTCCGTTAGGAGAGAGCCAAAACTCCTCACGCACGCTGCTGAGTTGGAACCGTCCTTTCTTCGCAGTCCGATTCATGATAGGAATAGAATTCTTACGCTGAAGTTCTGGTGGGGCCCATTCTTGAATTCAAACAAGAGATCCACTCCGTTCACCAGATTCTCCTCGAAAAATTGACCGGAGATGGTCAGTTTTGGATCAGATTCAGCGTGACCCATGAAAGAGATCAACTGCAACAGTTGTAAGACAGTCCGTTTGTGATCATTGAAACCAGCACCTGCGCATGTATGAGTGTATAAAGACAACATGGGCTTGGCTAAAGCGAGCCCCTCTGTATGATGGGCGGTTAAGATCAGACATCTGATCATCGCCAGTGGGCCAGGACGATTCGGAACGTCTGGTTTTCATGGACGCAGCAATCTGCGCCAACTCCTTGGGCTGATAATTTGGTGGGGCCCATGGTCGGACTTTCCAGAGAAATCCACCCCGTACATCAGTTTCTCCTCGAAAAACCGTTCGGAGATGGATAGTTTTGAATTTCTTCTGACGTGGCCCACTTAATTTTCTATTTTACCGTCCGTCCTCCGTTTGAATGGTTGAAATCCGCTTCATGCTATCTTCTATAATTCCTCCACCTAGGAGAGGGTCAAGCCACCCCTCTAAGACACATTAGACGGTCCAGATCATGAAAAAGGATGATGGATGGGGCTCACTGTCAAAACCCAATCACAAGCACGTACGTCACTGGACGTTTTTTCACTATTTGCATGTTTTGTACAAAAAATTGGTGGGGCCCACTTATGATGACATTCTTGGAGATCCACTCCCTCCATCAGCTCCTGTACATAGTGTTAGCCCATGGCTTCTAGTTTAAAGTAGATCTGACTTCAGGGTGGGCCACACGCTAAACCAATGTATGGATAACATTCACCGTTAAAAAAATAATGTGCTTCACGTAAGCCATGCATGACACATCTATTTACAGATTTGCCATTCTGTTTTGTTATATCTTCTGCCGTCAGTATCCCCTGATTGCACCATCCAAAAGAAGTGAAATTTGACAAATATCCACCGTTTTTCGTGCTCTTTCCATCAGTTCAGTTTGGGTCCAGATCTCCCAAGGATGTCCAAGATGCTTTCTTAATGGTTATTATCCTCCGATCTCTCTGTTGGGCCACTTCCACAAGGATCTAATGGCTGAAATTTGACGTGTACGGTTAATTTATGGTCCTCAGGCCATGTATGAAGTTTCGAGCCGAGTGGATGGTGGAAACCCTGTGATCTTGCATTCTGACTAACTTTCAGGCCACTTAAGCTTCAGTTTCTCAATTTTCTCGAATCTCTGGCGTGTATATCCATCGATCTTGGTCCCTTGGAGTCCATTCCTTGCTCTGGTGACTTCGGAGCATTAAATCCATGCTTTAATACTCTTTTTCAATCAAAGCTCCTTATTACATCCTGCAACAAAAACACGATTAAATTATAATATTAGGCATTATCGTGTACGTAAAATCAGGCAGTAATCGGGGTCTGATATGCAATATTCGACCCTCAACAGTTTCAAGCCACTGAAGTTTAGATGGCCAAAGCGAAGATGCCACGTCCAGGAATCATTCTTTGCTTTCCCATAAAAACACTTCTCAAGCATTGTGTTTATATGGAGAGGAAACATACGATTCTTCGCCATCTGGACTTTTACAATCAAACGTCCATGGATACCTCTTATGGAAAGAGAAGAGTTCTCCATGTGTATGACATACCCTTTTTCGAGGAGTTGTCCGAGACTCAGTATGTTACTTTTCATGTTGGGCACGTAGTACACATTAGAGATATAGTTTGGAACACCATTCTTCTGAAAGATTTAGATTTTGCCTTTACCTTTCACTGGCGTTTTTGATGAGTCTCCAAACGTTACATCGCCATGAACTCCTTCTGTGAGTTCCACAAAAAGTTTCTTGTCGCCGCACATGTGATTACTTGCACCCGTGTCGAGATACCATACATCCTGCTGATCACTACTTTTCTCTTGTGCAAGGAGAAGTGTAGAGCTTTCTTGTTCATGGCCTGATGCTTCAGCATAGTTGGATAACTTGTCTTGAGTTACCGGCTTGCTCCAGCAATCAGATGCATAGTGGCCAAGCTTGTTGCAATTATAGCATTGGATGTTCTTTGTACTTCCCCGTCCACGCATAGATCTACCTCTACCATTTTCTCTTCCACGGAAATTGGTATTCTTCTGTTGGTTTTGGCCATGACTTTGTTGGTATCCGCGCCCTCTACCTCTTGCGCGATTGTTAGTAAAACGTCCACCACGTTGTGAACTTCCACGTCTACCATTGTTATCATTCAGAGTCAATCTTGACTCCAAAGCTTGTTCCATCGGCATGGAACTGGCATTCTTCTGCATTCGTTGCTCATGAACTTACAACGATCCCATCAGCTCCTCAATGGAGAGTTTCTCAATATCTTTTGATTCTTCAATCGCCACAACCACATGCTCAAACTTGGTTATGAGGGATCGAAGTATCTTTTCAACAACTCGGACATCTTCAATCTTTTCACCATTTCTTTTCAAATTATTGACAGTTACAAGCAAACGCGAAAAATAATCAGTAACATTCTCACCTTCCTTCATGTGAGTCGCTTCGAACTCGGCTCTTAATGTTTGAAGGCGAACCCGCTTCACTCGATCTACACCCTTGAAGATGGTGCCAAGGGTATCCCATGCTTGCTTGCTTGCTTGATGTTGCTTCGGCAATCTTTTCGAAGGTGGATTCATCCAACCCTTGATAGAGGAGAAATAAAGCCTTATTGTCTCTCTTCCTTTGATTTTTGAGCGCTTCGTTGGTGAAGGCGGTTTCTTCTTCCATAGTGGGTTCTTCATACCCATCGGTGACGATCTCCCATAGTTCTTGTGACCAGAACAATGCCTTCATTTGGATGCACCATTTTTCATAGTTGTCCTTTGACAACTTAGGAACCTCCGGCTGGATTGTGCTAGCCATCTTTTTCTATTTCTTTTTTCTTTTTTTTAAAGGATGGACTAGAAGAAGAGATTTTGTTTTTTTTTTTTGTGCTGAAATCTGATTTTTTGAAATTTTTTTTTTTCAATCTCTGATTTTTTTGAAACAGATTGTTTGCTGCAATCTGATTTTTGGAAAAACAGATTTTTCGAAATCTGATTTTTTTAAAAACAGATTTTTCTGCTCTGCTGCAATCTGATTTTTGAAAACAGATTTTTTTTGAAATCTGATTTTTTTAAAAACAGATTTGCAAACCTCCTTCTCACGGCTTTTGAAAAACAGGTGTTAAAAACAGCTTTTGAAAAACAGCTTTAGGACCTGTTTTTTCAAAAAGGACCTCTTTCTCACGGCTGCAATTTGATTTTTGAAAACAGGGAGTACAGCAGGACCTGCCTTTTGCTGATGAGGCCCAATGATCGAATGCTGCTTTGATACCACTTTGTTGGGTTTGTATCCCAACTACTTGCCGATGTGTGGCTGCAGCCACCGTAGACTAAAAGACTGAAAAGAGAAAGATATGATCTGCTGCTATATTTTCTTATATATAGAAACGAATTACAATGCTGCCTTTATAGGCTTTCTTATACTATGAAATTACTAATTTATTCCTGTCTAGATTCATCCTAGGGGCATCTAAAGAAAGAAAAAATCCAAAGGAAAAATTTACTGTTTATCTTCTCCAACTAATATTCTAAACTTAGAAAAATCTCACAGCTAAAAAAATCTTACAGCTAGCATGCACAGCTAGCACACGCACCCTTCACACGGTTTTGGATTTGCAAAATCCTCCACCGTATCCAACAATCAGGAGGTCTCCTTTGCGTGTTTTCCCTGGCCCAAAAATGATGCCCATCAGCTCACTTGGTGGGGTAGATAAAATGGTCCGATAGAATAAATCATCACAAATTCAGCCCACCTGATGGCAAGCGGGGACAAACACAACTGGTGGGACACACCTGATGCAAGGTCCAATCACATACACGTGTGCCACATTGGCACGTGTTCTATGAGTGTTTTGCTTGGAATCTATTTTTCTCCTTCTTTTTCTTACCTCCGAGAGTCGAATTGTTAGTAACATTTTTATATGCATAATCACACGCGAGTCTAACACTCTCAGATGCATACCTACAAATTACATATTCTTCGAATGTTAGACCATGTTAATAGCTAAAAAATCATTTAATCAAGCATATCAAAAGACTAAAAGAGATGTGATTAGATTTAGAAATGCATGGTTTCGATCCCTTAAGCTTACTTATCTGGACAAGCCACTGATTTTGGACCACATGTCTCCCATTCATGAATTTCATCCATCCATTCCTCCTAGCAAGAAAAAAGAAAACTACCATCAAACACTCATGATCCCCAATAGCGGACATGTTTTCAACGGTGATGATGAACTTACAGTAAGGTTCCGCTGGATGGATTCCATCATGCGGTTGAGATCATTGCCATAGAAGTCACTCATGGCTGTTTGGATAATATTATCGTCCCACACCTAGAATTACAAGACAACCATTATACAATGCTGAATGGGATGAAAGCGATTCCTATTTAGCCGGTGGCCACAGTGATGGGTACACCATTTGATGATCGAAATCATTCATCTGATGGGACCCACGAAAGAATCATACCCCAAAATGTCCCCAATTATAAAATCTTAATCTTATGATGGATGGTTTTTTCTTCTCCGGACTATGGACCGTTAATTGGACTATTAAAGATAATTTAATGGGTAGGGAGAATCCAAAGCTTCAAGCAGAAATTATCATTTGAGGTCTCTCTTATTCTGAGAGAAGGGAATGGGCCAGCTGATGGTATGGCAAAAATAGGCAGTATTGAGCAGACTGGTAAGGTGTTTGAGCAGTTTTCGCTTCTCCCTCCCCACATTCAAGGTCTCCTTTTCCTCGACAAGATTGGTCTCGGCTCTATCAGAGATTCTCCTGTGTAGTTGTATAGTTTTTGAGGCCGAGGGCCTCCTTTTGTTTGGCTCCCCAGTCTTTTGCCCTGGGGCGCCTGATTTCTAGCGTCTCTGTAAAGTTTCAACTTCAATTCAATACAAGAGATTTTTTGGAAAAAAGAAAAAAAAAAAAAAGAAGATAATTTAATGGAGATATTTTAGGACACGGCTCATCTATAATAAGAAACACCCAATTGATGGTCTGGATCACTGCAGAGAGAGAGAGAGAGAGAGAGAGAGAGATGTACTTTGTGAAGGTTGGTCATCTTTTGGTACCCGTGCACACGGATGGTGTTACCGCCGAAATCTGCCCGAAAGCCTACATGCAGAGGTTGGTGTATGTCTCCAACGATGTGGGAGAGGAACATCAAGCTCTCTGTAAGGTTATCTGATCACAAAAAATTCAAAATACAGAATGGTTCTAATCAACAGAAAGGAAATATATATATATATATATATATATCATTGTAGGCTGCAAATTAAGATGAGTTGCTAAGAGTTTTTACATCTATTTGATGAATCTCCGTAAGTTTGAAGCTGAGCGGTGAATTATTGATTGCTCCAACCACACACATATCCTGCTGTCCTATCTCGTTGTAACAATCCCCTTTAATATCAAGACAATTAAAAAAAAAAAAAAAAAGGTAAATAAACTTGTGATTTTTGTCTCTTAAAGTGTGTTTGGATGCTCAGTAAAAATGATTTCTAATAACTCATTTCATTAAAAATGACCAATGTGTGGCGTAATTAACTCCATTCATAAATACCTTCAATTTAAGTCCAATGTGAAACACTTGGCATTGTAGTTAGAGGTTTGGTAGTTACTGAATTAAAATGATTTCAAACCACATTGGTAATTCCCCTTTGTTGAAATGATTTATTGCAATTCAATTCAATTGAGCATCCAAACGCCAATTTAACTTCAACTCTTGATGTCAACGAAATGCACAGAAAAGTGAGCAATATGTTAAAGCCAACCTCATTAAAGGTTTTTTTTTTTTGGTGTGTGTGTCTCATTTAGCCCAATTTTGCTATATATATACAAGAAAAGATCCCCTGACCTTTACATATCTGCAAATGACAACCTCCATCTTAGTTTATGGCAGCTTAAATAAGGCTAGATAAGCTGCCAAATGACTTCTTTTGCTCCTCTCAGTTAAAAGCACAACCCTAAACATCTCCCATTGCCTATTCAATGACAAATCTCTCTCTCTCTCTCTCTCTCTCTCTCTCTCTCTCTCTCTCTCTCTCTCTCTCTCAAAGTAAAAAAAACAAAGTAAAGATTCTCTTGTGTAAAGTGGATTTTCATAGGATATCGCAGCAGAAGCTGAACAATACTTCAACTCTTTATTCACCTCTGAAGTATCCTCATTCAATGACGAAATCGTGGAATGCATCCCTCACCTGATTACGGAACAAATGAATAGGGGTTTGTTGCTTCCTCTGACGTTGGAGGAAGTCAAAGTGGCTGCTCTCTCTATTCCAGACGACAGTGCCCCAGGTCCGGATGGCTTTGGTGGCTCCTTCTATTCCTCATGCTGGGAGGTAATTGGCAACGACATCTATGAAGCAGCCAAAGACTTCCTCAACGGTGGCCTGATTCCTCGAGCCTTCCAATGCACATCGATTTGCCTCATTCCTAAGAAGAAGACCTCGGAATTCATCACCGATTTTCGGCCCATAAGCCTATGTAACTACATAATGAAGATTTTTTCCAAGATTCAGGCTAATAGGCTGGCCCACATCCTTCCAGCCTTGATCTCTCCCTAACAAGCAGCTTTTGTCAAAGGGAGATCAATTGTAGAGAATACTGCTATAGCTAGAGAGATGGTCCATGAGATTGACAAGCCTGTTTATGAAGGCAACTTAATCCTTAAAATTGACATGGAAAAGGCCTATGACTACCTTGAATGGGGTTTCATCTCCCAAGTCTTTCAGAAATTTGGCTTCGACGAGTGATGGATCAACTGTATTCAGAGGTGCTGGACGAATATATGGTTCTCGGTCATTATTGATGGTCGAAGCTTTGGTTTCTGCGAATCAGGCCGTGGTCTCAGGCAGGGAGACCCGCTCTCACCTTCCATATTTATTTTGGCAGCTGAAGTATTCAGTAGGGGCCTCTCCAGCCTATTCTCCTCTGGGAGATGCCAGCCCTACAAGCTCCCTAAGACCTGCCCCATGATCACTCACTTGTGTTTTGTTGATGACGCTGTCCTTTTTCTTAATGGCAAGATGTCCATTGTGCAATCTCTCATCTCATTTATTAGGAGCTACAAATCAATCTCTAGTCAGAAGGTGAATAACTCCAAGACTGTGTTTATCCTGCCAAAGAAATCAGTCACGAGCAAGTCCCAGAAGCTGAGCAACTTAACAGGTTTTAGGCATACCCCTCTTCCTACAATTTATTTGGGCATCCCTCTCACAAAAGGCAAAGTCTGTGGTTCATTGTTTCACCAGCTTACCCAAAAAAAAACTTCCAAGATTGAGGGATGGAAAGCAAAGCTTCTCAACCCGGCGGCAAAGCTCATTCTTATCAAACATGTTCTATCTGGCATCCCCATCCACATGCTCTCGGCTATTCCCATCCCTAAAGCAGTCTTAAAAGTGATTGAAAGAGCAATTTTCAACTTCTTTTGGGGCAGTTCAGAATATGGGAACAGGAGGTACTGGGTCAAATGGACCACGGTTTGCACTCCCCTATCTGAGGGCGGTCTTGGTATCAGACGACTTGATGACGTCATGAGTGCATTCCGCATCAAGATGGGTTGACATCTGCTTCAAGGCACCTCCCTTTGGGCCGGCTTATTCTCTGCAAAATACCTTCAGAAGTTACTGCGCAATCGAGGTATGGATGGAAACGCCAGCTCTTTAGTCTGGAAACCAATTTTTAGACATCTCCAATTTCCTCTGCTGCACTCCAGATGGATGGTTGGAGAAAGCATCATCAATTTCTGGACTTCCAACTGGATGGGGAGAGGCTTGCTCCTTGGCTCAACAACTTCTTCAATCCCCTCGTCTTTGTTGAAGCTCTCTGTTAGAGATTTCAGCCTTTCTCAACACGCCAACCTGAGGTCAGCTCTTCAGAACATTCTCTCCCCTGATGCTTGGTGTTGTGTTCAATCTGCCTACATCTCCATTACTAACAGAAAGGACAAAATGATCTGGGACCTGTCCGCCTTCGGATCATTCTCTCTCAAATCGACCTGGAACGCCATCCGATCTCAGCACCCCTCCCTCCCTTTCACCAGATGGATTTGGAATGCAGTGCTTCTCCAAAAATGGCCATTTTTAGCTAGAAGATGATTCACGGTGCAGTCCCAACTGATGCGTCTATCCAAAAAATTGGGATTGTCTTGGCTTCGAAATGTGAATGCTGCGAGTTGGCTGTTTCTAACCCCATGAATGCCACCTCTTCTCAATCGCAAACTGACAGTCAACAATCTCATTCTCGTGATTCCCAAAGCCTTTGGTCTATGGAAGATTTGGACCACCTATTTAGCCGTGGTAGAGTTGCAGCAGATGTGTGGTGTCATTTTTAAAGACTCTTCGATGTCCCTTCCATGCCAAACATGTCTATCCTTCAGCGCTTCCTCTGCTGGTCCAACAGAGCTAGTCGCAGGTGCAAAGTCTCCTTCCTCACGGGCCTCACTCCTAGCCTCATTACCTGAGAAATATGGATAAACCGAAACTCAGCCCGCTACGACGATCGTTGTATGTCAGCCCCTTTGATAATCTCTAACATCTCTAGATGGTTAAGAGAAATCGGTCCCTCTGTTCCCGCTCCAGACAAACTCTCCTTAGCTGACTCCATTGTTCTCGGCTCTCTGGGAATCCCATCTGCTGCTACCAAATTCCCAGGTAATCCTACCTTAGTCAAGTGGTCCAAACCCCCCCTGGTTGATTGAAGCTTAATGTAGACGGTTCCTCAAGGGGCAACCCGGGGGTGAGTGGTGGTGGTGGTATCTGCAGAGATCACCACGGGAAGACAGTATTTGCGTTTCACAGATTTTATGGCCGCTCTACTAACATGGCTGCGAAAGCTCAGGCCATGCTAGATGGTCTAACTCTTTGTTTCAAGTTGGGGCTGCCAAATATAATGGTTGAGACTGATTCCCAAATTTTGGCGAATGCGATCGATGACCCCCATGACTCTTGCTCCTGGAATATATGGTATATCATTGGAGCAATCAAGCAACTGCGAGGAAGTCTCAACACCAAATTTAATCACATCCTAAGGGAGGGCAACTCGGCGGCTGATGCCTTGGCGAGACGAGATAGCAATGGTGCCCCAAACAGAATTTTTGACTCCTGGTCGGCCCTGCCCAGACAGGTGAGGGGTGCTGTCATCCTTGACAATGCTGGTATTGGGTGTCTCAGACTCCCTTGATCGGGATTCAAACTGCGTTCCTACTACTTTTTACGTTACATGAGGAGTGAGGCCCGGAACCTTTTTGTTGGGGCCCACTTGACATATTGTACAAACTTTAGTTGACTCAATGAATTGCGGCTCTGTTCTTAAAAAAATAAATAAATAAAATAAAATAAAAAATAGTGCGGTCTAGGTATATCCTGTGACCCAACTAAAAAGATTGGTGTGTCCCATCATCTGTACCATAGACTGGTAAGAAGTGGGGGATGTGGAATGCCCCCAAGTGGGTCACATGGTATGCTGCTGACAAATGAAGAAGAGGAATCGGATAGGGAGAGTAGATGTCTTGGTCATATATAGTATTTTGGCATGCTGAATATGAGTGCTTGTTATATGAAGATTTAAAAAAAGGGAGACAAGCCAAGAGTCAAAAAAAAAAAGTGATGATTTTCATCTTCCGATGCTCTCTCTCTCTCTCTCTCAAAAAAAGTGATGATTTTCATCTTCCGATGCTCTCTCTCTCTCTCTCTCAAAGTAAAAAAAGAGTAAAGATTCTCGTGTAAAGTGATGATTTTCTTCTTTCCATTCCATTATGGGCATGCATCTGACATGCACATGGGGTGCTTAATCAATAGGTCACATCAAGGTTACAGGCAACTCCTGTAACATTTTAAGATCCTAATTCCTAACCATTGGATGAGTAGATTAGATCACCTGTTAGCTCCTATCTTTTGGCAGTCCACTTGATGAGTAGATTGGATTGCCCATTAGGCGGTTCATGTTCAATGTGGGAATCAAGATACCAATGGTTTGGATAACTGAACCATGTTCCCCACTTGATGAGTGATTTTGATAATCTGCTAGCACCTCTTCGATGGGTGGTTTTTATAATCAGCCAAAACCCTTTGGATGAGCAGTTTTGATGATTTAGTGAAGTTTTTTTTATTAGGGGTTCCGATAATCTGTTCTCATCTATAAGATGAACGGTTCAGATAGTCTAGTGTCAGCCTAAAAATGATCATCTGTTGGTAGACTTCTCTTTCATAAGTAGATCAAAACTGTCTTTCTGAAGCATTTACAGTAGCAATTTAATTAACCCTGTCACTATAACGTGACGAAATGCTAACTCAAGGGTATTCATGCAGATAAGGTTATAAGGAAGGGGGTCATTTCCAAATTCGCGGAGGTATAAAAACCTCTGCATGAAATGACCTTGTTGGTAAGGAAAGTAAGAGCAAATCAAACTATCATCAAGCAATTTAGCATAAGTGAATAGTTAAAATTGCAAACTCCTGGGGTATTGACGAAATGTAGTGAGTACGACCATCGGTATTGGCGCCGCACATCATCAGCCCATTTACAAACTGATGCAAGCTGGCCCTTAGCGGATGATGGAAGAAGATCTTGAACAGCTTCTGACGTCTTCTCCGTAAATAGGGGCTATACCAAAAAAAAAAAAAAAGAATAAAGAATAAAAAAAGAAGTTAAAATATGCATTTGACTAAGAGCTATGATCCAATATAAAATCTTATTACCTCGATACAATGCAAAATCCCATATGGGTTTAAGTGGCCCATTTATGATCACCAAAGATAGAGGTACATGGTGCAAAAATAACCATGCTTGGATAATCACAGCCAAACAATCAAGGGCTTTAAAAAATGGATGGTGAGAGTAAATTAAAATTGGCCTTATCTTTCATTTCAATGGCTGTGATCAACAGTACGACTTGATCATAGGTGCACCCACTTGGGGCTCACCTATAAACTCATGGAGGGAGATGGGAAGGAGAATTGGTATTGGATGATGGCTCTCTAAGCTAATGGAAATGAGAAAGAAGGTATTCACCTCAGCTATCTTGCATATCATGAAATGGCCTTCATCACCCCAAGCATCTGTGTATGGAGCTCCACTCAGAGCAATTAGAAATATCTGAAATAGGAGTAAAAGGCCCATCTCCTTTTCTTTCTTCTCACTTACTCTTGTTCTCCCTGCACTCGTACATGTATATATAAGAAAATTCCTGGTCCTGGAACCTTTTGCTCTTCAGATCTTTTTTTTTTAGCTCTTTTTTTTTCTTCCTTTTCTTTTTTTCTGTTTTTCCTTGATGGTGTTTGGTATATCTCCACGCTGTTCATCCGTTTTTACAGCCCATTTTAGGATGTGGTTAGAAAAATTAAGTAGATCCAAATCTCAGATGGACCTCACCGAGGAAATAGTGGTGATTGAATGTCCGCCATTAAAATTTTTTTAGGCCCACCGTAATGTTTATTTGTCATCCAACTTGTTGATTAGGTCAATCAGACCTGGATGAAGGGAAAGTACAAATATCAGCTTGATCTAAAACTTTTAAAAAACATTTAAATCGTCATTTACCACTATTTTTATTGGTATGGTCCACCTGAGATGTGGATCTGCTTAATGTTTGGGATCACCCCCTGAAATGAGTTAGAAAAATGGATGGACGGCATCGATATACAATGCATTCATAATGTAGTTACCAAACGGTCAGGGTAACACTCAGTAAGGTGTTTCCCGGGTAACACCCAATCCACTCCCCAAAAAAAACATCATGTGTTGAACTTTCTTGCACCCTGACCCTTTAAACGTAAAACACGAACTCGGCTTCGGTAGTGACTCTCCAGTACCAAGCGCGGTACTGGTCGGTGCTTGAAAATCTATGTGGGTCTGACCATTATTCATGTGTCTTATCCACGCCGTCCATCCATTTTTCAGATTATTTCAGCGGGTGAGTCTAAAAATGAGGCATATCCAAATCACAGTGGACCGCATCATAAGATACAATGGTAATTAAAAGCGTACTATTAAAAAGTTTTTGGATGCCACAAAAGTTTTGGATTAAGCTGATATTTGTATTTTATCTTCATCTGACTTTTTTTATACCTAATCAATAAGTTGGATGGAAAATAAACATTACAATGTGCCTATGAAGTTTTTAATGGTGGGTGTTCAGCCACCACTGTTTTCCTGTGGTGTGGTCCACCTTAGATTTGGATCTACCTCTTTTTTTTTTTTCTTTTTTTCTTTTTTTTTTCTTTTTTTAACATACACACACACACCCCACCTTAGATTTGGATCTACCCCACTTTGGATTCATGTTCTAAAATGATCAGGAAAAATGGATATACGGCGTGGATAAAACACATACATCAAGGTAGCATTAGGAGGGCTAACAAACCTTTTTCCTGCGACAACCACTACCAAGCTCTGTATTGGAGTCACTACAGGGTCCGAGCCCGTGAAACACATGTTCAGGGAAACGGATTGGCTACTCCCCCGCCACCAGCCAATGGCTGATGGTCGGTGCTCTGTGGCCCCCACAATGATGTATGTGTTTCATCCATGCCGTTCATCTATTTTTCTAGATCATTTTATGGTATGAGACCAAAACTGAATTATATCACAATATCAAGTGGACCACATTATAGGAAACAGTGTTGAATGAATGTCAACCATTAAAAACTTTCTGGGTGCCATAAAAGTTTTAGATCAAGCTGAATTTTGTTTTTGCCCTTCATCTGGTTCTTTATGACCTAATCAACAGATTTGATGTCAAACAAATAGTACAATAGGCCTTAAGAGGATTTTAATGGTGGATTTCCAATCACCATTGTTTCCTTGCGGTGTGGTCTACCTGAGATTTATGTCCCTCTAATTTTTGGCCGAGAAATTTGTGACTGTACGACCCATTTATGGCCCATTTAGGAAACTACGCCCACCTCATTTTCCTTTGCGAGAATACGCCCCGGCTGTACGGAAGGCTTGCCAAAGGTCGAAAATGCCCCTGCTTGTTCCTTCAAGCGGATATGGGGTGCTCGAAGACGAGCACTGACACTCCTCGAACTCCGAGTTGTACGAACGATTCAAAAGATATCAGAGTTACATGGGCTCCACAGTTACGTATTTATTATATCCACAACGTTCATCCATAGTTCGAGATCATTTCGGAGCATTATCAAAAAAAAAAAAATCCTATCCAAAGATCAACTGGACCACGGCACAAAGAGCAACGGGAAAATTGATTTTAAGGGTTAAAAATTTTGTAGGGCCCACCATAACATTTATTTTCCATCCAATATATTCATAATGTCACAGAGACCTGGATGAAGAGGAAAAACAAATTTTGTAATGATCCAAAACTTCTGGGACCCCTGAAAGGGTTTCAATGGTAGACGTTCAATCTTCCACTGCCTTTTACAGTGTCGTCCATTTGATAGCTAAATCTATCTTATTTTTCTTCTCAAGCGTTATTACGAGTTCGCCAAATAGATGGACGGTTTGGATATAACACATACCTCATAAAAGGACCCACAAAGGCGGTGGGGATTATAACAGGGAAAAAAAGGCTACTATTTATGGCTACGGATTATAACCGTAGCGATAACCGCAGCCAATGCTTTTTCAATATGTCCTCTACTATACATCGAAGGTCTTTCGATATATACTTCGATATATCGAATGTCTTTCGATTAATCGGAAAAGGTCCAAAACTGTCCAGCAACTTTGCATAAAACAATCCTGCAATTTTCGATTAATCGAAGTGTATTCGATATGTATCGAAGATATAGCTACAGATTATAGCTGTAGCTATAACTGTAGTCCGTAAAAGTCTATGCAAATTTTTTTATTTTTTTATTTTTTATTTTTTAGTTTTTATTTTTTACATGGACAACTTTGTTCTACCTACAATTTTCTCTAATACATATTTATATAAATATGTATATATAAGCATATAAAAAAAAATTCTCTCTTTTTTTCATTTATTTCTCTATTCATTCAACAAGAATATCTTATAAACCAAAATTAGTTACTTGATGTACCCTATATGATTTTGGGGTAGGAGAAGATACTTTAGCCAACTAACCTAGTTATTTTCCAAGATTCCATCAGGTCGATGGTCGAAAATCCATTTCATTCACTTTGCGGTCAATTTCAATCAGTTCGTGGTCATTTTCATGCATTTCACCGTCAATTCCCTCCACTTCACGGACAATTCCATGCATTTCACGGTCATCCCAAACTATTCCGTGTTGATTCACGGTCGTTTCAAGGCATTTCGCGATCAATTCCCTTCACTTCACGATCATTTGCATGCATTTCGCGCTCAAATCGCTTCAAACCATGATCATTCCCATGCACTTCACGGTCATCCCAAACAATTCCGTGTTGATTCACGGTCGTTTCGAGGCATTTCGCGGTCAATTCCCTTCACTTCACGGAATTGTTTGGGATGACCGTGAAGTGCATGGGAATGATCATGAATTGATGCGATTTGAGCGCGAAATGCATGTAAATGACCGTGAAGTGAAGGGAATTGACCGCGAAATGCCTCGAAATGACCGTGAATCAACACGAAATTGTTTGGGACGACCGTGAAATGCATGGGAATGATCATGGCTTGAAGCGATTTGAGCGCGAAATGCATGCAACTGACCGTGAAGTGAAGGGAATTGACCGTGAAATGCCTCGAAATGACCGTGAATCAACATGGAATTGTTTGGGACGACCGTGAAATGCATGGGAATGATCATGGTTTGAAGTGATTGACCGTAAAATGCATGCAAATGATCGTCAAGTGAAGGGAATTGACCGCGAAATGCCTCGAAACGACCGTGAATCAACACGGAATTGTTTGGGATGACAGTGAAATGCATGGGAATGATCATGGTTTGAAGCGATTTGACCGCGAAATGCATGCAACTGACCGTGGAGTGAAGGGAATTGACCGCGAAATGCCTCGAAACGACTGTGAATCAACACGGAATTGTTTGGAATGACCGTGAAATGCATGGGAATGATCATGGTTTGAAGCGAATTGACCGCGAAATGCATGCAACTGACCGTGAAGTGAAGGGAATTGACCGCGAAATGCCTCGAAACGACCGTGAATCAACACGGAATTGTTTGGGACGACCGTGAAGTGCATGAGAATGATCATGGTTTGAAGCGAATTGACCGTGAAATGCATGCAACTGACCGTGGAGTGAAGGAAATTGACCGCGAAATGCCTCGAAACGACCGTGAATCAACACAGAATTGTTTGGAATGACCGTGAAATGCATGGGAATGATCAAGGTTTGAAGTGAATTGACCGCAAAATGCATGCAAATGACCGTGAAGTGAAGCGAATTGACCGCGAAATGCCTCGAAACGACCTTGAATCAACACGGAATTGTTTGGGACGATCGTGAAGTGCATGTGAATGATTATGGTTTGAAGCGAATTGACCGCGAAATGCATGCAACTGACCGTGAAGTGAAGCGAATTGACCGCGAAATGCCTCGAAACGACCGTGAATCAACACGGAATTGTTTGGGATGACAGTGAAATGCATAGGAATGATCATAGTTTGAAGCAAATTGACCGCGAAATGCATGCAACTGACCGTGGAGTGAAGGGAATTGACTGCGAAATGCCTCGAAACGACCGTGAATCAACATGAAATTGTTTGGGATGACCGCGAAATGCATAGGAATGGTCATGGTTTGAAGCGATTTGATCGCGAAATGCATGCAAATGACCGTGAAGTGAAGGGAATTGACCGCAAAATGCCTCGAAACGACCGTGAATCAACACGAAATTGTTTGGGATGACTATGAAATGCATGGGAATGATCATGGTTTGAAGCGATTTGACCGCGAAATGCATGCAAATGACCGTGGAGTGAAGGGAATTAACCGCGAAATGCCTCGAAACGGCCGTGAATCAACACGAAATTGTTTGGAATGACCGTGAAATGCATGGGAATGATCATGGTTTAAAGCGAATTGACCGCGAAATGCATGCAAATGACCGTGAAGTGAAGCGAATTGACCTCGAAATGCCTCGAAACGACCGTGAATCAACACGGAATTGTTTGGGACAACCGTAAAGTGCATGGGAATGATCATGGTTTGAAGCGAATTGACCGTGAAATGCATGCAACTGACCGTGGAGTGAAGGGAATTGACCGCGAAATGCCTCGAAACGACCGTGAATCAACACGGAATTGTTTGGGACGACCGTGAAGTGCATGGGAATGATCATGGTTTGGAGCGATTTGACCGCGAAATGCATGCAAATGACCGTCGAGTGAAGGGAATTGACCGCGAAATGCCTCGAAACGACCGTGAATCAACACGGAATTGTTTGGGATGACCGCGAAATGCATGGGAATGATCATGGTTTGAAGCGATTTGACCACAAAATGCATGCAAATGACCGTGGAGTGAAGGGTATTGACCGCGAAATGCCTCGAAACGATCGTGAATCAACACGAAATTGTTTGGAATGACCGCGAAATGCATGGAAATGATCATGGTTTAAAGCAATTTGACCGCGAAATGCATGCAAATGACTGTGAAGTGAAGGGAATTGACCGCGAAATGCCTCGAAACGACCGTGAATCAACACGGAATTGTTTGGGATGACCACAAAATGCATGGGAATGATCATGGTTTAAAGCGAATTGACCGCGAAATGCATGCAAATGACCGTGAAGTGAAGGGTATTGACTGCGAAATGCGTCGAAACGACCGTGAATCAACATGGAATTGTTTGGGATGACATGAAATGCATGGGAATGATCATGGTTTGAAGCGATTTGACCGCAAAATGCATGCAAATGACCGTGCAACTTAAGAGACTAGAAGAAGCACACTATGAACACAACTTGGAAAACATGGAGTGTGTACCGACATGGGTGTGTACTAACAAGCTAACCTAAAAAAGTAAAATAAAAAAAATATATGTAAAAAAAAAAAAAAAAAAACATATTAGAAAAAAAAACAGAAAAATTACACTTCGATATATCGAATAGAACACGATATATCGAAACTCTTTGATATAATCGAAACCTAATCGATTAATCGTAGAGTAAGTTGTCGATTATATCGAAATCTAGTCGATATAATATTAGTAAGTCATCCTTACAACCGACCGATATATCGACTATTATTCGATTGATCGAAAATAGTCACACACTGTCCAGCGACAAAATACTTTTTAAATTGTATTATCGATATAATCGAGTAGATGTCGATATATCGAGGTATCGATATATCGACTAGATTTCGATATATCAGAAATTGTCAGAAAATGTCCAGCGTCGAACTGCTTGTTTAGTGCAATTATCGATTATATCTCTGATATTTCGATATATCGAAGTAAGTATATATCGAGTAAATATCGATATATCGAAAATGTACCTCAATGGTCCAGCAACTAGAATCTTATTGACTGGGGAAGGGTTTCAAGTGGAGGAGATGGGCCACCATTCACTAATTGAGAAGCTCGATTTAAAAGAAGAAGGGAGAGGAGATGGTGATGGAATCGAGGGTATGTTGTTGTATGGGTCAATTGAGAATGATTATCCATCATCATCTGGTAAAGAATCTCTATTGATCGAAGTGCTCAAAGAAGGATATGATAATGGACTAGAGGATGTGATATTGCATCTGGTAAACAATTTTGTGTTGATTCACGGTCGTTTCGAGGCATTTCGCGGTCAATTCCCTTCACTTCATGGTCAGTTGCATGCATTTCGCGGTCAAATCGCTTCAAACCATGATCATTCCCATGCATTTCGCGGTCATCCCAAAGAATTCTGTGTTGATTCACGGTCATTTCGAGGCATTTCGCGGTCAATTCCCTTCACTTCACGGTCATTTGCATGCATTTCGCGGTCAAATCGCTTCAAACCATGATCATTCCTATGCATTTCGCGGTCATCCCAAACAATTCTGTGTTGATTCACGGTCGTTTCGGGGCATTTCGCGGTCAAATCGCTTTAAACCATGATCATTCCTATGCATTTCGCGGTCAAATCGCTTCAAACCATGATCATTCCTATGCATTTCGCGGTCATCCCAAACAATTCCATGTAGATTCACGGTCATTTCGAGGCATTTCGCTGTCAATTCCCTTCACTTCACGGTCATTTGCATGCATTTCACGGTCAATTCGCTTCAAACCATGATCATTCCCATGCACTTCACGGTCATCCCAAACAATTCCGTGTTGACTCACGGTCGTTTCGAGGCATTTCGCGGTCAATTCCCTTCACTCCACGATTAGTTGCATGCATTTCGCAGTCAAATCGCTTCAAACCATGATCAGTCCCATGCATTTCGCGGTCATCCCAAACAATTCCGTGTTGATTCACGGTCGTTTCGAGGCATTTCGCGGTCAATTCCCTTCACTTCACGGTCATTTGCATGCATTTCGCGGTCAATTCGCTTCAAACCATGATCATTCCCATGCATTTCACTGTCATTCCAAACAATTCCGTGTTGATTCACGGTCGTTTCGAGGCATTTCGCGGTCAATTCCCTTCACTCCACGGTCAGTTGCATGCATTTCGCAGTCAAATCGCTTCAAACCATGATCATTCCCATGCATTTCGCGGTCATCCCGAACAATTCCGTGTTGATTCACGGTCGTTTCGAGGCTTTTCGCGGTCAATTCCCTTCACTTCACGGTCATTTGCATGCATTTCGCGGTCAATTCGCTTCAAACCATGATCATTCCCATGCATTTCACGGTCATTTCAAATAATTTCGTGTTGATTCACGGTCGTTTCGAGGCATTTTGCGGTCAATTCCCTTGACTCCACGGTCAATTGCATGCATTTCGCGGTCAATTCGCTTCAAACCATGATCATTCCCATGCATTTCACTGTCATCCCAAACAATTTCGTGTTGATTCACGGTCGTTTCGAGGCATTTCGCGGTCAATTCCCTTCACTTCACGGTCAGTTGCATGCATTTCGCGGTCAAATCGCTTCAAACCAAGATCATTCCCATGCATTTTGCGGTCATCCCAAACAATTCCGTGTTGATTCATGGTCATTTCGAGGCATTTCGCAGTCAATTCCCTTCACTTCACGGTCATTTGCATGCATTTCGCGGTCAAATCGCTTCAAACCATGATCATTCCTATGCATTTCGCGGTCATCCCAAACAATTCCATGTTGATTCACGGTCATTTCGAGGCATTTCGCTGTCAATTCCCTTCACTTCACGGTCATTTGCATGCATTTCGCGGTCAATTCGCTTCAAACCATGATCATTCCCATGCACTTCACGGTCGTCCCAAACAATTCCGTGTTGACTCACGGTCGTTTCGAGGCATTTCGCGGTCAATTCCCTTCACTCCTCGGTTAGTTGCATGCATTTCGCAGTCAAATCGCTTCAAACCATGATCAGTCCCATGCATTTCGCGGTCATCCCAAACAATTCCGTGTTGATTCACGGTCGTTTCGAGGCATTTCGCGGTCAATTCGCTTCACTTCACGGTCATTTGCATGCATTTCGCGGTCAATTCGCTGCAAACCATGATCATTCCCATGCATTTCACGGTCATTCCAAACAATTCCGTGTTGATTCAAGGTCGTTTCGAGGCATTTTGCGGTCAATTCCCTTCACTCCACGGTCAGTTGCATGCATTTCGCGGTCAATTCGCTTCAAACCATGATCATTCCCATGCATTTCACTGTCATCCCAAACAATTCCGTGTTGATTCACGGTCGTTTCGAGGCATTTCGCGGTCAATTCGCTTCACTTCACGGTCATTTGCATGCATTTCGCGGTCAATTCGCTTCAAACCATGATCATTCCCATGCATTTCACTGTCATCCCAAACAATTTCGTGTTGATTCACGGTCGTTTCGAGGCATTTCGCGGTCAATTCCCTTCACTTCACGGTCAGTTGCATGCATTTCGCAGTCAAATCGCTTCAAACCATGATCATTCCCATGCATTTCACTGTCATCCCAAACAATTCCGTGTTGATTCACGGTCGTTTCGAGGCATTTCGCGGTCAATTCCCTTCACTTGACGATCATTTGCATGCATTTTACGGTCAATCACTTCAAACCATGATCATTCCCATGCATTTCACGGTCGTCCCAAACAATTCCATGTTGATTCACGGTCATTTCGAGGCATTTCACAGTCAATTCCCTTCACTTCACAGTCAGTTGTATGCATTTCGCGCTCAAATCGCTTCAAGCCATGATCATTCCCATGCATTTCACGGTCGTCCCAAACAATTTCGTGTTGATTCACGGTCGTTTCGAGGCATTTCGCGGTCAATTCCCTTCACTTTACGGTCATTTGCATGCATTTCGTGCTCAAATCGCATCGATTCATGATCATTCCCATGCACTTCACGGTCATCCCAAACAATTCCGTGAAGTGAAGGGAATTGACCGCGAAATGCCTCGAAACGACCGTGAATCAACACGGAATTGTTTGGGATGACCGTGAAGTGCATGGGAATGATCATGGTTTGAAGCGATTTGAGCGCGAAATGCATGCAAATGTTCGTAAAGTGAAGGGAATTGACCGCGAAATGCCTTGAAACGACCGTGAATCAACACGAAATAGTTTGGGATGACCGTGAAATGCATGGAATTGTCCGTGAAGTGGAGGGAATTGACGGTGAAATGCATGAAAATGACCACGAACTGATTGAAATTGACCGCAAAGTGAATGAAATGGATTTTCAACTATCGACCTGATGGAATCTTGGAAAATAACTAGGTTAGTTGGCTAAAGTATCTTCTCCTACCCCAAAATCATATAGGGTACATCAAGTAACTAATTTTGGTTTATAAGATATTCTTGTTGAATGAATAGAGAAATAAATGAAAAAAAGAGAGAATTTTTTTTATATGCTTATATATACATATTTATATAAATATGTATTAGAGAAAATTGTAGGTAGAATAAAGTTCTCCATGTAAAAAATAAAAACTAAAGAATAAAAAATAAAAGAATAAAAAAATTTGCATAGACTTTTACGGACTACAGTTATGGCTACAGCTATAATCTGTAGCTAAATCTTCGATACATATCGAATACACTTCGATTAATCGAAAATTGCAGGATTGTTTTATGCAAAGTTGCTGGACAGTTTTGGACCTTTTCCGATTAATCGAAAGACATTCGATATATCGAAGTACATATCAAAAGACCTTCGATATATAGTAGAGGACATATTGAAAAAGCATTGGCTGCGGTTATCGCTACGGTTATAATCCGTAGCCATAAATAGCAGCCTTTTTTTCCCAGTTGTAATCCCCACCGCCTTTGTGGGTCCTTTTATGAGGTATGTGTTATATCCAAACCGTCCATCTATTTGGCGAACTCGTATTAACGCTTGGGAAGAAAAATAAGATAGATTTAGCTATCAAGTGGACCACACTGTAAAAGGCAGTGGAAGATTGGACGTCTACCATTGAAACCCTTTCAGGGGTCCCAGAAGTTTTGGATCATTACAAAATTTGTTTTTCCTCTTCATCCAGGTCTCTGTGACATTATGAATATATTGGATGGAAAATAAATGTTATGGTGGGCCCTACAAAATTTTTAACCCTTAAAATCAATTTTCCCATTGCTCTTTGTGGTGTGGTCCAGTTGATCTTTGGATAGGATATTTTTTTTTTTAATAATGCTCCGAAATGTTCTCGAACTATGGATGAACGTTGTGGATATAATAAATACGTAAATGTGGGGCCCATGTAACTCTGATATCTTTTGAACCGTTCGTACAACTCGGAGTTCGAGGAGTGTCAGCGCTCGTCTTCGAGCACCACATATCCGCTTGAAGGAACAAGCAGGGGCATTTTCGATCTTTGGCAAGCCTTCCGTACAGCTGGGGCGTACTCTTGCAAAGGAAAATGAGGTGGGCGTAGTTTCCTAAATAGGCCATAAATGGGTCGTACAGTCGCAAATTTCTCATTTTTGGCCTAAAATGGTATGTAAAAATGGATGAACGGCATGGATGAAGCGCATACATCATGGTGGGCTTACAGAACACCGACCACCAGCCCCAGGGCTATTGGCAGTAGTCAATCCGCTTCCGATGTTTCCCAATGTCCAGCATCGGAAGCGGATTGCTTGCGACACCAGGAAATTACTGCGGTCAGAAGTAAGATGGGCCAACCGTGCCGTTTGTGAGAAATCCACTCCGTTCATCCGCTTTTTTCAATCAGGTTAAGACATGAGCCAAATATTGAGGCAGATCCAAAACTCAAGTGGGGCACAGAAAACAATGAGGATTGAACATCCACCGTTGAAACATTGGTGGGGCTACAGTTGGATCAGGCTAAATCTTTATGGTTTCAGTTCAGTAGGAATTACCTTATGAACGGTTTGGATGGCATGTAAACATCATGGTGGATCCCAAGGACGTTTCAAAGTTGTGCATTTTCCTATCCACTTTTTCGTGTCGTGCAAAACAGATGAACGAGGTAGATTTCTCACAAACATCACGGTGGGCCACATCTAGCTTCTAACTGCAGGAACTTTGGGGTACACGGTGTCGCAGGAAATCCTACCTGGTTGGCCACGCCGAACATAGCGTGCCGGAGAACAGTTCCAACTATACGAATGGGGATCAAACTCCTTTGTTTTTTTTTATTATTATTTTTAACACACGCACACAGTCACACACCCCCACACACTCACGCCGGTGGAATTTCACCACCTATGGGCACTCGAACCCTTGACCGGGAGTTGAAACTCCTGGGAGTCTACCACCCGGGCAAGAGTAAGGACCCAATGGGGACCAAACTCCATTCCTTCCCTCATGAACTAGGATGGGTCTATCCTGGGATGGATTTCAACTTGCTTCAGCCAAGCATGGCCCAGCCTAGTTGCAATGCCTACCGTCCATTTGTTGATTACAATCACCCATCCTGCGTTTGATATTTGGGCTAAGGTCTATAGCCAGCAGGTGCGCGCATGCAGTCATTGGGCTCAGGCTGCAGGTTGCCATTATATTTGCCATTTGTCTCTGAAGCATGTTTGAAACCACAATGAGTCAACTCGGGAATCAGTAGAGTTGACGAGGAGAACCTCGACATTTCTTTGTATGATGGCCACGTAGAAGAATTGCTCATGTTCAATGTGAAGTTAGAGTATTCGGGCATGATTTTACGACATTCCTATGGTGTGGCCCACCTAAGTCTTGGATTGTAGTGATGTTTAGGATCTTCAGTGAACATGTGGCATTCACCCGGTGGACAGTTCAGATTATCATTAAGCCCCCTACTTCACCATGTGGTCATGAGTGTAAGTGGAAAGTTGGAAAAGAAACCGTAGTTTTAAAAATATTTAAGAACGAAATTACCTTGAATGTGTAATTGGGACATTCTTCAATGCATTGTTGTACGCAGTCTGGATCCTTACTCTTGCCCGGGTGGCAGACTCTTAAGGAGTTTCAACACCTGGTCAAGGGTTCCAGTATCCTAGGCATGAGTGTGTGGGTGTCTGTAAAAAATAAAAAATAAAAATGGAAGAATTTTCTATGCCTAGGGCTTGAAATTAAGAAGGGAGAGAAGTGTCTCAAACCAAAACCATTACCAATATTTACAAGAATGTGGATCCTCGCCTCAATTCCTACCGTTTCCTATGGCGTGGTCCACTTGAGCTTTGGATCTACCTTGTTTTCAAGCTCATTTCCTAGAATGATCTAAAAAATGGGTGAACGGCGTAGATCTAAGAAATAAATCATAGGCATATCCAATGCTCAAATGGGCCACACTGTAGGAAACAATGGGAATTGGATGCTTATTGTTGAAAACTTCTTGGGGCCACAAAAGGCTTTGATCAAGTTGATGTTTGTGTTTTCCCTTCATCCAAGTCTACATGACCTTACGAAGACGATAGATAGCAAATAAACCTCAAAGAGGACCTTAGGAAGGTTTTGACGTTAGTTGTTTAATCCCTGCTACCTTTTATGGTGTGGTCCACTTAAGATTTAGATGTGCCTTATTTTTGGGTTCATGCTCTAGAATAATATGGAAAAATTAATGGGCAGTGTGGATCTAAAACATAAATCATGTTGCGGTATAGAGAAGTTCCACATAAGAAAAAACGGGTTGTGCATAGGGTTGTACATCGAGCCAAGTCAAGTCGAGGTGGGCCAAGCTTGGCTTGACTCGTCCTTGCTCTCCTTGAGTTCAAGCTCGAGCTCGAGCTAGGCCTCGAGCTTGGCTTGTTTGTCAAACCTTTCGAGTCGAGCTCAAGGCGAGCTAGTGGATCGAGTCAAGGCGAGCTTACCTCGAGTCGAGTCAAGTCTGCTTCCAACCCAACCCAACCTAGCAACCTGACTCAACCTAGCAACCCGACCCAACCTGCACCCAACTCAACTTAGTCACCTGACCCAACCCCCAAATCAAATATTCAATTAATAATATATAATATTAGATAGAGCCATAAAGGTACCGTGCTATTGGTGCTGAGAGAGAGAGAGAGAGAGAGAGAGAGAGAGAGAGAGAGAGAGAGAGAGAGTGGCGGGTTGGATAAGGAAGGGAAATTGTAAGAAAGGGACGGACGGGTAGGGTAGGGTTTAAGTTTTAATTTTTAAATATAATAATAATAATATTATATATATATATATATATATATATGTGTGTGTGTGTGTGTGTGTGTGTGTGTGTGTGTGTTTGAGTCGAGCCGAGTCAAACTTCAATATGTTCGAACTCGACTCATTTTTAAAACGAGCTAGGTCATATGAAGCTTGGCTCACCTCGAGTCATCGTTCAAACCGAGTCAAGTCAAGCTAGATCGAGCCCAGCCGAGAGAGCTTTTCGAGCTAGCTTAGCTTGTGTATAGCCCTAGTTGTGCCTAGTGCACAACTTGTGCAATATGCAATCTATTCGGGAGATAGAAAATCAGCATATTTTGCAAGTCAATGTCATTGGCGATGACATGGACCAATTAGAAATGATGACACTGAATTTTTCTATGCCTTTAACAAAATTGATATGCACTCTATTTACAAACTTTTGTCGAAGAGAAATTTCAATTAGAGACATAGTCCAGTATCCCTTATATTATGGTAGTAATGAGGTAAACAAAATTATCATGCCCATCTTAATAAGAAATTTTAATATACTTCCTCAAAGTAGGTAAATCCAATGTGCGACCTTTGAGACTATAATATATCCTCCTTAGGGCATGACATAAGACCAAAATCTCAAGTGGACTAGAAACAATTTATTTTAATATCAAAGAGTTTGCTCTATACAGTTGATTTGATCACCATCAATTGAGCACATATATGTACACATGTACAGAAACTATTGCTTCAATAGTGATATATACTTATTTATTTTCTATATCAAATGAATTTTATCTTTGCAAACTTGATCGATTAAAACCAGCTGAAAACAAAATGTGATGATATATATATATATATATATATATATATATATATATATATATATATATATATATATATATATATATATATTCAAAAATAGTTTGCAATAAAATCTAATTGTCTAGCATGCTTTTAATCTTATGTATCATCACCACTATGTAATCATGTATGATCTTTCTTTAACCCATCTCCATGGCTTAATCTTGATTTTACCACTTTCTCAACATGCAAAATGACCCGTTTGAATTTGTGCATATAGCCTTAAGAATGCACACCAAATTAACATCACTTTATCATGACCTTACCACATAAACGTAAACTAATAAGGACAAAAAAGTAACCAATGATACTAGCATACTTGTAGAATGATTATACTGGAACTAATCCATTACTTGTAGGTAATAGGTTACACAACACCTATGTCTCAATTTACACATCATCCGATCATCTCAAAAATTAGGATGCGGTACATCTCCCATATACATGCATTACTCCTATTGAACATACTTGCACATTGGTCTACATTATGTGAAAGTCGGACCAAGCCCTTAATTAATGAATATTAGCCATATCTCATTGTGATTGCATGCCAATATGAACATTTATGTACATATATTATCATAAAATGATCACATTCATACATATAAACTTAAGATATCGAAAATAATATAATCTAATGAATAAATATGTACTCGTGTTAATTATTAAGTATATGATAGGTGGCACAATGTCTAATGGAAAGCATCTACCTTATCAAAACCCTGTGAAAAAAGAGAGCAATGACATGTGGAGAGAGAATATTTTCAAAAGAGAGGAATAAGTGGATAAAAGTGTAGAGAGAGAGAGAGAGAGAGAGAGAGAGAGAGAGAGAGATGACTTGCTAGCTGTATCATAATGGCTTGCTTCAAAGTGTGTCTTCTTTGTCTTTGCCAACAACTAATGGTGAAGGCCAATATGTCAGATTGGAAATTTATATTTATAATAAAATTTTATAAAACGAAATCTCACCCTCCATTTATTGTAATTCTATGCATATATATATATATATATATATATATATATATATTAGTTGTTGTGGAGAAGGCAAAGGGTGTTGACCTTCATTGTGATGACCATGAAAGAGTCCACCTTCTTAGCCATTGAGTTGTTGTTAACCTTTGATCTATCAATCTTTTCTATCATGCCATTCATTAACTAATGTTTTAACTCCACTACAACCTTTTTAAAAACGATGGTTAATCCATCTCTTTATTCATTATACAATTTGATGTTGGATTCCTCCTAATCTAATGGCACATGTTGATACACATTTAGAGTAGTTAATCTACCCATGGATCCATCAAGCAATCGAATCGTCAAGAGGCACTCCATCTATATCGGTCCACTCTTCTTCCTCCTCCTTAAGATGCACTCCATCTCCATAGGTCTAAAATCTATTTTTTCATCTTCGGATTAGCTATAAAGTATCTAACTTATTGGTTAGCCTCACCTTCGTCCGTTTGTGGCCTACGATTAGGCATAGTTTCTTGACCACAAACTGACCGATGGCGAGACTCTTCGACATTCATGGGTTGTTTATTGTCATAACAATTTTATTTTTTATTTTTGTGAACCATGACTTTAGTTAATTAAATAGTCACTACTTGCACCTCTTGCATTGACTAGTACTGAAATGCCACAAGCTCAACCCTAGCCATTGCTTAATTCCACGAAACATTGTTATTAGGATTGTGGTTGTAAGCCTACTATTGGAAGCCATTGACCAGAGAAAAGACCTTATTTTGATACTAAATAATATAGTAGTAAATAGAGAAAGAGAATAGATTATTGGCTTCTTCTTAAGCATGGCCCTTAAATTTACAAGGAAAGAAGATAAATCTGATATTATTGATGTAAGTCTAAATTGCTGTATGTTTACAAAGCCTTAGGGGTTTGTTTGGCTACACCTTCATAGGTAGCCATCTTCTTCTTTTTTTTTTCCTTATTACATAAAATAAGCTACTTAATTTTATTTTCTTTTACTTATTACAGAAAATAAGCAATCTACATCAAAGGTGATCTCCACATGATAAGCAATGGACATTAAAAGTGGGCTCTAGTTCATGACCCACATTAAGATAGGCCACATATAACGGAGTCCACATCAAACATTGACCCCTAATAATGAATGGTCCGCATCTAAGGTGGGGCCCAAACGATGGACAATACACATCCAAGGTGGGCACCACATAATGGCAATAGACATTGAGGTGGGCCCACATGATGGATAATTAACATTGACGGTCAGTCCCATTTGATGGAACCCACATCAAGACGGTCTCACAAAATAGATGGTCTACATCAAAGGTTGATCACTAACGATGAATGGCCACATCCAAGGTGAGCTCCTCATGATGGATGACCTACTTTAGAGGTAGGATCCATATGATAGATGACCTACTTTAAAGGTGGGGTCCATATGATGGATGGTCCACGTCAAAGGTGGGCTCCACATGATGGGTAGCGGAAATTGAAGGTGGGCCTCATATGATGGATGCTTCACATCAGGGTGGGCCTCACATAATGGACAGTCCATATCAAAGGTCAGCCCCTAATGATGAATGACCCATATCCAAGGTATGCCCCACATGATGGACAGTTTGAAGTTGATCCCTACATGATGGACAATCCACAGTCAATGTCCAATATAATGAACGACCACATCTAAGGTAGGCCCCCATGATGGATAGCCCATATCAAAGGTGGGCCTAAGTTGGATTGTCCAAATTAAAGATGGGCCCCACAAGATGGATGGCTTGCATTGAAAATAGGGTCATTATATCCCCATATAATGATCGACCTATATCAAAGGTTAGCCCACATGTGATGGTGGACATTAAAAGTAGACTCCATATGGATAAGTAAAAAATTACAAGAATACCTAATGAAATTCGTTTAAAAAGGAAAAAAGAAAGAAGATTGAGAAGAATGAAATATTAATTGAAGAAATTCAAAAATTACTGTATGTGATGTTGGAAAACAAACATACATTTTTACATTTTTACATTCAAAATTAACTCTTAAAATAATATATTTTTGTAAAAATAAAAAAATAAAAAAAATCAAAAGACGGATGGTTGGCATTGGCCATCACATGGTGATGACTTTCCAAGGAATATTTTACAAGATATTTTAGGCCACCCATGAAAAATCCTTGACTTGTCCCGCACCAAACATTTTGATATAATCCGACTGCCAACGTATACCACCTCCTATCCATATCGCGCATTATAAAAACAGAAGGATAAGATCGCATGTCAATCCTTATTTCTTTGATTATATGTCAGATGCAAGATGTTGAAGGAAGAGTGCTTTAAGCGTGGTAGCCAATGTTGTCTAAGATATATATATATATATATATATATATATATATATATATATATATATATATATATATATATATATATATATATATATATAATCGAACTCATGGAAACTTCCCATGAGGTCGAGCTATGTGGGCCACACCATGATATGTGTCGAATATCAACACCATGCATTTGATGGGTCCCCTTTAAATTATGAGATATCTCAAAAATCAGCCGTATACCCAAGTGACACAAACATAATGGATGGGCTGGATTTGTGAACCACATCTCGGTGGGTTCAAAAAATGACTATGAATGTTTTAATAGGAGGGTAACCCCTATCAACTTTTGTATGTGGTGTGGCCCACACAAGTCATGGATTGACTTGACTTTTAAGCCCGAGGCCCACCATGGAATGGTGCAGATGTTCAATACACATCATGGTGGGGCCCACACAACTCGACCTCATGAGAAGTTCCCATGAGCTCAACTGCACGGAACCATTTCCCCCACACACGTGCGCGCGTACACACACACACACATATAAGGAAAAGGTACTATGCACTCGACCTCACGAGTCCGTCCCATGAAGTCGAGCTGTGTGGGCCCCACCGTGATGCGTTTCGAACATCTAACCCATCAGTCAGATGCACCATTCCATCTGGGCCTAGGTCTCAAAAATCAAGTCAATCCGTGACTTGTGTGGGCCACACCGCATACAAAAGTGGGGAGGGGCCATGCACCATTAAAACATTCATAATCAGTTTTTTGGGCCCACTGAGATGTGGTTTGCAAATCCAGCCCATCCATTATGTGTGTCCCACTTGCATGAGGGTTCAGACCAAGTTTCAGCAGTATTCATAATCAGTTTTTTGGCCCCACCAAGTACTTTTATATGTTTTAATGGTGTTTCACATGATTTTAGATGGTATGGCCCACCTAAGTTCTGTATACGGCTGATTTTTGGGATATCCCATAATTTAGAGGGTACCCATCAAATGCACGGTGTTGATGGTCGACAAGCATCATGGTGGGGCCCACACAGCTCGACCTCACAGGAGCTAATAGTGAGGTCGAGCGCATAGTATATATATATATATATATATATATATATATATATATATATATATATATATATATATATATATATATATAGTCCTCAGCCCTACCAGCCAACGTGGCACCAACATGATAGATCGGAGCCATTCATCATGTGATACAACAATCTCAATGCCATGGCCCAAAAATCTATTCCATCAGGTGGACAATGCATATCCCGCAAAATCAGATGGTCATGTTCAGCGGTCTATATATCCACAGATATATTCTCCACCCGTTGAATGGAGCAGCCAATGTTCCTGGTCAGTGTAGGTTCGAAATGGATTAGACACGTGAACGACCTGAGATTCTCACACGTGTGCCAAGTTATTAAGTGGGCCTCCGAGGAAATTTTAATCACGTGCAAGCAAGTTATGTCAGCTGATTGTGGCTGCTAATAGTCAAGCGGATTGGCTGGTGTACCACACATCACCGACCTGGCTAGTGTGTTGACGTCGCCAAGTTCTGTGGGTCCCATTGTGAGGTATGTGTTATATCTAAACCATCCGTCCATTTGGCGAGCTAGTCTAAAGCTTGAGAAGAAAACCAAGACAGATCCAAAGATCAAGTGGACCACACTTAACAAAGCAGGGAGAGGGGTATTGAACGTCTATCATTGAAACCCTTTTGGGATCACGGAAGTTTTGAATCTATATGATATTTGTTTTTACTCTTCATCTATGTCTCTTCGTGACTTTATGAACAGATTTGATGGAAAATAAACATTATGGTGGGCTCTGAGAATGTTTTACTGGTGAAAATCATTGTACCTGTTATTATTTTTGGTGTGGTACACTCGATATTTGGACATATTTTATTTTTAAATTTTTGCCCTAAAATGATCTTATAGCCATTTCCCTGCCCTTTAAAACCCAAGCATAATCCGACTGTTCTCTATATAGCCAATAAAACTTGAGCACACGCGTGCATGCGTTTCAGTGTGTACCTGAGCATCTCAACCTCCAAGACTCCAATTAAGAATGCTTTACACCTTACATATAAACCTCAAAACTTATTTTCTCATTTCCGATATGGGACTAAAGAAGAAAACTGTACTTTTTTCATTTAAAAATTTTGAATTGATTTGGTAGAAAAATAAAAATTTCAAATATATTTGATTTTTCAAAAACCAAATATCAACAAACTACTCATTGCATCATGTGAGAATCATCTGCCAAAAGCTGGTGGTATTGTCGAAGCAAAGAACTTTAATACTCCTGTAGGGAGGGATGGATGATACGCATGTTCTTAAATAAGAAATTGCATACATGGCATATAAGTAATTCAAATTATGGTTCCCAATTAAAATGCATCATGAATTTGCAATCTTCCGATAAATTTCTCCTAATAGGTGTCTGCTTTGCCTGCTCTTATATATTTTCTTGTGGCTCGACTTCGTCATGTATCTCACCTTTTTTCAACTTTGACATCAATAACTATTGATTTTCTCATTTCTTCATATTCATCCTTGCGAAATAAGGAATCCTCATCAAACCAGACATCATGGCTAATCACGAATCTTGGTGTGACTCGTCATACAACCTATATTCCTTCACACCATCACCAGAGCCCGCAAAAGTGCACTTCTTTGCCCTATAGTCCAACTTATCTCTCTTAACTGACTATATGGGAGTAAGCATCACAATAAAATACTTACAGCCCTTCATAATTTATATCATTACCTGTAAGACCCGTGTCCTAATCCGTACTGTTCCGTTAGCTTCCGCGGTCCTTCCGGTCAAATTCCGGCAACCTTCGCACCGTATTCGGTATTTGCGCACGATCCTAAGCCAGGTCCCGCGCACCGACGTCGGCTTGGTCTGAAAGTTATATCATAGCGACCGCGTCGTCGCCGCGGTTCCAACGCCGTGACTTGCGCACCGAACCGATACCCAGGCTAGAAGATGCCGATCAGCGTTTATTCCGAAGAAACACCGCGCGTTACGGATTTCGAGGGAATCTCTACTATTAGTCCCATCAATCAACCATTAAAGCATCCCATACCCTAAGTACATCAACCCATCCCCACCTTTTTCAAAAGTCCACCATTCTTTCCACCTCACCACTCCTCTTTTCCAAATTTCAACAACAACCATACACCTTTTCACAATTTTCAACCCAAACCATCCCCCATCACTCCATCACCCATCTCTTTCTCTCTCTCTCCCTCCCTTTACAACTATCTCTCTTATTCATTTTTTTTCAAAAAAATCCAAATCCAAGAGAGAGCACCATGAGTCCCCCATGGTGAGAAAACTTCATATGTGAGGTCCACCTTTCCCACCCCTTCATCTCTCATCTCAACCATCCATTTCCCATCTTCCTCCATCAAAGGGTAGTACAAGGAGCTAAGGAAGCCAAGGGAGCAAGAAGATCAAGTGGTGGGTGTTTGGATAGGATAGTTTTTGATGTTTTTAAGATGGGCCAAGTGAGGCCAACCGATCAATGGTTTGGATCTCGCTTTGGACCCTAAGGTGTGGCCGATGGCCCACTTGGATCATCATGATCATTCCATGACGGGGCCATCCTCCATGGACCCCATCATGATGTTTATCTTCTTGAATATTTAGGGTCATCTAGACCGTTTAATTTGGTGGAGAAGGGATCTCCACCGTTGGATTTAATTTTA
Source organism: Magnolia sinica (assembly GCF_029962835.1). Taxonomy (NCBI): domain Eukaryota; kingdom Viridiplantae; phylum Streptophyta; class Magnoliopsida; order Magnoliales; family Magnoliaceae; genus Magnolia; species Magnolia sinica. The sequence continues at coordinate 129,864,222 of NC_080574.1, read as the reverse complement.
ATGGGCCACATAAAATGGGACCCACTTGATGTATGATTTAGTGCAAGGGAGGGCCCATAGTGCCGGGGTCCCTCCATCACACGGTCTCACTCTCTATCTCTCTCCCTTTTATCTTATTTATTTATTTTTTTTGTAATACTGAGGTTATGTGGCCCACTTGAATGGACCCCACCATGAGGTAGGTATTTTATCCAAATCATTTAAAAGTGGGGCCCACTTTCTATGTGTAAGTACCCTGCCATCCATTCCCTGGTGGCCCACCTAAGCAGGGCCCACCTCCTAAGTACATGCAAAGTCCAGCGTCCCTGGACGCTGGACGTTACTGGAAGGGAACACAAATATATATATATATATATTTTTTAAACCGTGGAGTGGTCCACTCATGTAGGCCCCACCTTGATGTATGTATTAAATCCATGCCGTTCATTCCTTTCCCAAGATGATTTTAGGCGTTGAGCCCGAAGGTGGGATCCATCAGACCTTCAGGCGGGCCATACCATAGCAAATGGTAGTTTTCACCATTGAAACTTTTCCCGATTATTTATACATTGTAATATGTCCAATATTGGACTTGAATTGCTCGTGGTGAGCCATGGAAGAACACTGGACGGAGTGGATTCGCTGGATATGGACCCCACCTGCAAAATCCATCAAAAAACAAAAATCAAAAAAAAAAAGGCGGCAGCAGGCGCTGCCTGCGCCAGCGTCCAGGCGGACGGACGCTTGTACAGCCACCCACGGCTGTAGCCGTGGGCCCCACCTTGATGTTTACATGTCATCCAACCCGTTCATGAGGTGGGCCCCTCCCTGATGTAGGCCCGCTCAAAATATCAGCTTAATCCGAAACTTAGGTGGCCCACACGAAAGGGAACAGTGAGGTTGAGCGTCTGCCATTGAAACCACTGCTCTGGGCCACAGAAGTTTTGGATCCGGCCGAAATTCGTTCTCCCAATTCTTTTGGGCCCGCGGGTCAATATCAACGGATTGGATGGAATGTAAACGTTATGGTGGGCCCCACATGGAGCCCACATTGATGTATGTGTTTCATTCCCACCGTCCACCTGGACGGTGGACGTAGGCCACTGTGATGGTGTGTGGGCCCACTGTGATGAGTGTGTGGGCCCACTGTGTTGTGTGCGTGTGTGTGTGTGTATATATATATATATATATATATATATATATATATATATATATAATATTATATTTCATATAATATTATATGTATTATGTATATATATATTATATACTATATATATATTATATACTATATTATATGTATATAGTTGTACTAATGTTGGGGCCCGTGATTGAGGCCCACCTGATATATAGGTAAGGCCCACCTCAGTACTTGTGACCCATGGTTGAGGCCCACTTTGATGTATATATAAGGCCCATGGGTCGAGGCCCATTTAATGTATCAGGGGCCCATGGTCGAGGCCCATTTGATGTAATGGGGCCAATGAGTTGAGGCCCATTTGGTGTGCACATGGGGCCCAATTGGTGAGGCCCATTTGATACATATAAGGCCCAGGTGAGTAGACCCATTTGATGTACATATGGAGCCCAACTGTCGAGGCCCATTTGACACGTGTAAGGCCCATAAGCTTAGGCCTATTTGATATGTTCTGAAGCCCCCGGGTTATAGCCATTGCAATGTACATAAGGCCCATTGGTGTGGCCCACTTAGTGAATGTAAGGCCCATATGACTTGGCTAATTTGATGTATTTAAGGGCCCAATGGATGTACCTAAGGTCCATTGCAATGGGTGATCCCAAAATAACTTATGAAATGATATTTGTGGCAGTCGTGCCTTGGGAACAATGTTGGTTTGACGTCCACATTGTAAGTGTAGTGTGGTTAAATGTCCGCATTATGACTTTCCCTTGGGCCCACTGATAGGCCCATATGTGTAATATGTAGGCCGTCTAGGCCCGTCTTCATTATGAGCATCATCCACCCCATATGACATATTTAATTCCATGATTCATGATCATATGCATCATACGTATGCTTGATATGAGAAATGACTGATCATAGCATAGCCTTCGGGCATATTGTTTAGATAGGCGGTGTTGCCTACATGAGCGCACGATACGCGCAGAATTGCCGCATGATTGAATAGTGTGATTCATGCATTCGCATTGAGTGGTATAGTTCTGTACGCCCTAGCGACATCGGGGTAGCCTCCACAGACGTATCGTGGTTGGCAGGATTGGATACCGGAAATACTGTTCTACATGGGGTGCGATAGATATCCCTGGGTGAAAGTCCCTAAACCCTTATGGTACCAGGAGGTTGCTCCAACGTCTAGACCGAGTGGGTGCATGAGCGCTGGGTGCCGATTACCAGACGGTTGCGCTTTCCACTGTGTCGTGGTCGGTTGGAAGGGGGGTGCGGCCTTACCCGCCCGTGAGTAGGGGGCAATGCTAGGCTGAGTCTGACCAGCTCGAGGAATGGGTCCGCTATTGACGAGCCGAGACCGATATTGGCAGGCGGATAGTGAGGTCTTTTCCACTCACCTTATTGCGCGCGATGGGGCGGCAATCTGGCTTGGAGCGTACTAGACCCCGGTGATATTCCAGATTTGAGCCGTATTGACATGTGGACTTAGATGAGGATTTGTATGCTTGACTTGCATTTTGCATGGCCTTGGTATGGCCGACATCATTCTTTGCACCGCATGGCCTTGGTACGGCTAATGGGATTCTTAGCATTCATCAGCATGTTCCGCATTACTCTGATACTGCATAACTATATTATCACCTTGAGCATACACTTTCACCACCCTCTAAGCTTTCTATAAGCTTATGCACGACCGTTGCGTGCAGGTGACGTTGGATCGCAGCAGCGCTGAGGCTTGGACGCGTGGCTGATCTTCTTTTGGAGTTTTGGTCTATCTTCATTGTATTTCCCTTATGCTCATTGTACCTGTAAAGTTTTTTATTATAGTGGAAATGTGATGGAGTTTTTGGTCGTTGTTTGTGGGTTATGCCTTCGGTTATGCTTATTACGAATCAAACTGAAGTTAAAAATCCTCCTTGTAGCATCCCAGGATCGGAACCTGGCGAATGGGCGCTGGGAGCCGAGAATGGGGTTCTACGGAGGCTGTCGGCGCCAGATTCGGCGATCGGGAATTTTGTGAGCCCGGTTTCCGAGTTTGGGGCGTGACATTACCACTTCACACTTCTTCTAAAATTTTACAATTTATCAATGTAGACGGAGACTGATTTACTAAATAGCATGCTGTGTTAACGGCTTTAGTCTATATCTCCTTGCCTAACTCAGCATTGCTCAACATACTTCGAGCAATTTTTTAAGATAGTCTGATTCATTCGTTCCACCATAACATTTTGCCCTGGTGTGTGTTTAACTGTATTATGTCGTGCGATCTCCTCATCTTTACAAAACTGATTAAATTCCTTTGAAGTGAATTCTCTACTATTGTTTGTCCTCAATACTTCGGGCTATTGTCAATGTTTTCGCATTGATTATTTTTCTACCATCGTCTTCCACATCTTAAAGGTGGTGAAAACATTAGATTTAGACTTCATAAATTAAACCCATATTTTTTTTAGAGAAATTGTAGATGAATATGACAAAAAAAGAAAAAAAGAAAAGACAAACCTCCTCTAGAAACCACGGGCGACGGCCCCATACATCAAAATGCATATAATCCATAACACCCTTACTTACATATTTTTTATAATTAAAAAATAATTTTAAAATCAATAATTAAAAATAATAATTTTAATATATACAAGCATTAATAATTATTTACCATATATATAATGCTTGCATATATTAAAATCAACAATTTTAAAAGCAGGAATCAAACAATGATAAAAAGTATCTTCATACCGCACTTGCTCATGTGGCTTAGATGTGCATGCCACAAACGTGCCAACGTAGATTCTACTACACACGATACAATTCTACCTGATACAGTATTCCTGATCAACTTGTAAATGTTACAACTTCACTGCGCTTTCATCACTATGAGTGTCCCCTTTGAAACATTCATGACACGATTAAATCAGATGACCTTACACCTAAGTGCAATGAGTGCCCCAATAGATATTAAATTTTCATCAGCTTATGAAGATGTCTCACATCTGTTAGGATACGCCCTATTCCATCAAATATCTTAATGCGCACCGATCTGATTCCAACTACCTTACAGGAAAAGTCATTGCTCATAAACACCTGGCTACCATCACACTCGTTGTCATTGTTGAACCAATTCTGCTAAAAAGTCATGTAGCATGAAGCCTCCGAATTCAAAATCCACTCATTGCTAATGTGTTCATTAATATCATATCCCTCCGCCATATTTAAATTATACAATTGCTTCTTCAAATACAAACGATTCGATAGAGATTTCGTCATGTACAAGTCTTCTAACTTATTCTAAGGACTTGTGTTGGTCTTTTGATTAGGGACATTATAAAAGACTTCGTCGAACATGCTGTTCACTCCCCAAGTATAGGGTTGTGATGTAGTAATAAACTCAGTAAGACCGAGGTCGAATCCCAAGGTACTGATACCTGTACGTTACCTGAAACTAACTAGAAATAGGACTAGCCTAAGATGAAATCTAAATCCACTATAAAGTGATGAATAATAGTGAGAGATTAATTTAAAACTTAAGGAATTCAGAGGAAGGAGACTAGGGATTTAAAAGATCCACTTGTAGAGATCAGGGAGATCTTATGCCTGCATCAAGAATCATGGAAATTAAACTGAACTTATTTGATCTAGTTGTCATGAGATGAAAGGTATATGAATTAGAATGGATTCCATCACCAAACCATGCCCAGGAGACAAGGCAAACAATAGAATTAAACTAATTACCAACCAATCAACAATGCCTGAAGGTTAGGAAGGGTTATCGTCATCCGACCATGCCCATGAGACGATGGTGAACAACAGGGCTTCCTGACGTTATAAACATCAAAAGGGAAAAAGAAATATTCAAAGCCATTGCAGACCCATTGTAATTTCAGTCACAACAGACTATTAAAAACTAAGAAAAATATTCCTTTAATAATCAACCAAAATCAAAATCAGTTCATGAATATAAATTAAAAGCATGAAATAAAATTTTCCATCTCGCTACAGGCTTCACCTCTTAGCCCTAGCTAAGAGGGTTAACCTAGAAAAGACAAATGATATATGAATAAGGAAAAAAAAAATAAAAAGAAAAAAAAAAAAAAAAAACAAAAACCCCCCCTCCCCCCCCCCCCCCCTTTCCCCTTTTTTCCCTTTTTTCCCCCCCCCCCCCAAAAAAAAAGGGTTTCCAAAAAGGGAAGGTTTGGAAAAAAAAAATTTCCTTTGGGTTTAATTTTAAAAAAGGCCTTCCTTCCCCCTTTAAAGGGGGGAAATTTTGGGGGGGGTTTGGTTTTTGGGCCCCAAAAAGATGAAATTTTGGGGTTTTCCCCCCTTTTCTTTTTTCCCCCCGGGTTTTAAACCTTTTGGGAAAAATTTTTTTCCCTTTTTGGGGGGGGTTTTACCCTTTTTCCGATTTTTCCCCAAAAGGTTTTTTTTTTTTTGGGCCCCTTTTTTTCCCCTCCCCCTTTTCCCCCAAAACCCCCGGGGCCCCCAAAGGGGGGGCCTGGCGGGGGGATCCCTTTTTGTAAAAGGGTTTTTATGATTTCCCCCCTTTTCCGGGCCCTTTTTTTGGGGTTTTTTTTTTTCCCCCCCCCAAACCCTTTTCGTTTCCAAATTTTAAACCCCAAAACAGGAAAAAATTTTTTTTTTTAAAAAAAACCTTTTTTTCCCCCCCCTTTTTTCGACCTCTCTTTAAAAAAAGGGGAAGAAGAGCAGAAAGAAAGAAAAGGAAAATCCCCTTCCTTCTCGAAATTTTACAAAGAAGTTTCTTCGACCACTTTGTCGGTTTTCCCCTTTTCATCCCTTTGGGCTTTTTTAATATTAACCAGGCCAGGGTTGGGACCGGATCGGATCCAATGCTCCCGACCACCATCCATGGACGATGCCCGAAAAAACCGGCCATTTTTCACGAACGTTTAAAGCGAAAGCACCATGCGGTGGTGGGGCCCTCTTTCGGTGGTTTGGGAAATCCAGACATCCATTGGTTTCCTCGAAAACCGGTGCGAAAGAGATGATTTTGCTTGATTGGGCCCCGATTCCTTCTTCCACCGTCCGACCGGCTTTTGGACTCCCTGTACATGCATTTTTGCGAGAATCGGACATAGGGGGGGTTTTGACCTCCGGATCATAAGAACGCACGCTGATATTGGCCCACCTGATGTTGCTCGCAAGGCCCTATGCAAATTAGCGTGTCTGTTTCCCTTTTGAACACAGACGTCGGGTCAGCGCCTGCTGACCGACTCTGTCTGTTCGATGCACAGCAAGTCTTTAAGTACATGGTGTACACGCACTGCAGCATAGGGTCTACTTTGATATATTCATGAAATCCATTCCATCCATCCATTCTGTCATATCATTTAAACCATCCAGACCAATTCTGAAGCATATCCAGATAGCAGGTGGGCCCAAAATCAGAGTTTTAGGGCCTGATCTGTTCGTTGGGCCATTTCCACAAGGATCGAACGGATGAAATTCGACATGTACGGTTAATTTATGGTCCTCAGGCCATGTATGAAGTTTCGAGCTGAGCGGATGGTGGGAACCCTGTGATCTTGCATCCTAGCTGACTTTCAGGCCCGTTTGCAGTTCAGTTTCTTGATTTTCTTGGATCCCTGGCGTGCAAATCTGTCGATTTTGGTCTCCTGGGATCCGTCGCTTTCCTTGGTGACTTCAGACTGTTAAATCCATGCTTTTAGTACCCTTTCCCAGTCCAGGCTCGTAAATATGCCCTGCATCACAAACATGATTAAATCAGCCATTAAATGGAATTATGCTTCTAGATCCAAGTAATAACTGGGGTCTAATATGCAATATTTGGCCCTTAACACAACCCCCAACCAGCATTTTGCTAGTCCCAAGCAAAGTATGCGGAAGATAAGTTGAAAATTGCAGAACACATTTTATAAACTCGAGTGATTTTTGAAAATAATCCAGAAATAGAAGTCTACGATTCATGATTGTTGGCATTACTTTCTCCTGAAATCAAGCTCACAGTAAACTTCATAATCAAGTTCAAATATTAATCCCTTAATTAAAACAATTCCAAACATTGAATTCCATGGATGTATAGTTTAATCTCGACTTGTCAACATTAAGATTCACTTCTCTATTTAAGGATATTATTGGTAACCAATAAGAGAATTCATGATAACCCAACTTGGCTTACACATTATCTTTTTATTCTTTTAATATTTGATTTTTTTTATTTAATAGTAACGCCAAGAAGGGGAATTGAATCCTCACCTATAGGGAGCAAACCTATGGTAAAGACTGTACACCCAACTTTTTCTCATATCATTCATAGGGAATTAAATCTACACCTATAGGGAGCAAACCTATGGTGTAGACCATTCCCCAATCATTTCAATTTCTCAGGTTAGTTCCTTTCAAGCTTATTGATCACCAAATTAATCCTTCAATATCGAATGAAACCTTAATGTGTAAGCGAGATGTGACATGTAAAATTATGATTCAATCAATGTTTAAAACTTCTAATCATGGATTAATAATTCTAACTTAACTGTGAAATCTAACAAATAGTTGAATCTAAGAGTCATAGATTCCAACATCACTTATCTTGTAGTTCTAAATCCAAGATAGCCGTCAAAATCGCTTCGAATTCATACGAAATTCAAAAAAAATTTAAAAATTTTCACAATTTCTGATCAAGACTAAGAAAACACTGATTAGGAAACCTAATCTCCCACCCCCAACCTAAAATCTACATTGTCCTTAATGTAAATGATATGAGCATGCAATGCACTTGGGACAACGAAAAGTAAATATGAAGTGATTGGAAGATAGTACCTGGATGATGAATTGAGAGACACTTTCCAAGAGATCGCAGCATGGGCGTCGGTCAGCACGAGAGAGAAGGCAACACAAAAATAAAAATAAAATCCTACCTATACTACTTTCGTAGGTGCTCTCGATTGCATTTAGCGTATGCAACAAGCCTTTAAACCCCTAGGTTACCCCTAGTGGACGAGTTGTAGTCTCGTGAGGGTTTGCAGTAATGTTACCCACAAACATTGAACTAACTAATGATAAAAATAAAATGAAATGACGGGCTGGGTTGCCTCCTAGGAGCGCTAAGTTTACCGTCTTCAGCCAGACAAATGAAGTAACAACTCTAGTCCTATGAAAGCGATAAACCTACCTATACCTCCATCAGACTAGGAGATCAATCCTGGTAAACAGGATCAGTCAGAGGCATGGACATGTCCTCTGAATCAAATTTCTCGACAAATGGTTTCAATCGATGTCCATTGACTTTAAACTCCTTGCCATTGTCGGGATCTCTAATTTCAACGGCCCCATGAGGAAAAACAGTAACAACAATGTAAGGGCCGGTCCAACGAGATCGAAGCTTACCCGGAAAGAGATGTAATCGAGAATTGTACAAAAGGACCTTCTGACCAGGCGTGAATGATTTTCGCAAAATGTGTTGGTCATGAAATGCTTTCATCTTGTCCTTGTAAATTCTCGAATTATCGTACGCATCATTCCGGATTTCCTCAAGTTCATTCAATTGAAGTTTGCGTAGCGAGCCAGCGTTGTCCAGATTGAAATTAAGATTTTTGATCGCCCAGTACGCTTTATGTTCCAGCTCCACAGGCAAGTGACAAGCTTTCCCATAGACAGGTCTAAAGGGGGACATTCCAATAGGGGTTTTAAAGGCAGTACGGTATGCCCATAAGGCATCCGTCAATCGGATTGACCAATCCTTACGATCAGGGTTAACCATTTTCTCCAAAATGTGTTTAATTTTTCTATTAGAAATCTCAACTTGCCCACTTGTCTGTGGGTGGTACGGGGTGCTCACCTTATGAGAAATTCCGTATTTCTTCATTAAGCTCTCAAATGGTTTATTACAAAAGTGTGAGCCCCCATCACTAATGATGGCTCGAGGCGTTTCAAATCGAGAAAGGATGTTTTCTTTTAGGAATTTAATGACAGTGCGATGGTCATTATTTCGACACGGGATTGCTTCGACCCATTTAGTGACATAATCTACGGCGAGCAAAATGTATAAATTTCTAAATGATTGGGGGAATGGTCCCATGAAATCAATGCCCCAGCAGTCAAATGCTTCGATGATAAGAATGGGATTCAAGGGCATCATATTTCGATGGGACAATGCTCCCAATTTCTAACAACGCTCACAAGCTTTGCAAAACTCATGGGTGTCCCTAAACATAGTGGGCCAGTAAAAGCCACACTGCAGAATCTTGGCCGTGGTCTTTTTAGCAGAAAAGTGACCACCACAGGCCTGTGAGTGACAGAAGGAGATGACGCTCTGATGTTCTTCGTCTGGTACACATCTCCTTAGGATTTGGTCTGGGCAATATTTAAATAAATAAAGATCATCTCAGAAAAAGTTGCGCACCTCGGTGAAGAATTTCTTCTTATCTTGCGCAGTCCACTGTGTCGGTATGGCACCTGTAGCAAGATAATTAGCAATATCAGTAAACCAAGGTGAATGGGAGACTCTGAACAGTTGTTCATCAGGGAACATGTCGTTGATATGGGTCGTCTCAAGGGAATCAAAGGTATTAAGGCGAGAAAGGTGATCGGCCACAACATTTTCTACTCCCTTTTTATCTTTAATTTTCAAATCAAATTCTTGGAGTAGAAGGATCCATCGTATCAGGCGGGGCTTAGAATCATTCTTAGAAAGAAGATACTTCAGTTTCGCATGATCTGTATAAATAATGATCTTGAATTCGATCAGGTAGGACCTAAATTTGTCCAAGGCGAACACTACGGCTAAGAGTTCTTTTTCCGTAGTTGAGTAGTTCACTTGGGCCGGATTCAAAGTCCTACTCGCGTAATGGATGACGGAGGGTCTCTTATCCTTTCTCTAGCCTAGAACCGCTCCAAGAACATAATCAGAAGCGTCGCACATGAGCTCTAAAGGAAGGCTCCAGTCGGGTGGCTGCATGATAGGTGCAGTGGTTAACGTGCCCTTAAGCTTGGTGAAAGCTTCTTGGCATTGCTCAGTCCACTCGTACGGAGCATCCTTTTGAAGAAGATTACATAAAGGACGAGAGAAGAGACTAAAGTCCTTTATGAATCGCCTGTAAAATCTTGCGTGTCCTAAGAAGGCTCGCACGTCTCTGATGTTCTTGGGTAGAGGTAGGTTAGAGATAAGATCGATTTTTACCTTATCTACCTCGATTCCCTTGGACGAGATGATATGCCCAAGGACAATTCCCTTCTGAACCATGAAATGACACTTCTCCCAATTAAGTACCAAGTTCTTTTCTTCACATCTTTTCAGCACACATTTAAGACTTTCCAAGCACTTGCTGAAAGATGGACCGTAACAGAGAAATCGTCCATGAAGACCTCTAGATATTGCCCCACCATATCAGAAAAGATACTAAGCATACTTTGCTGAAAGGTGGCAGGGGCATTACATAATCCGAATGGCATCCTTCGGTAGGCAAAGGTGCCGTAGGGACATGTAAATGTGGTCTTTTCCTGGTCTTCAGGAGCTATCTCTATCTGGTTGTAGCCCGAATACCCGTCAAGGAAACTGTAATAGGAATGACCAGCTAACCTTTTTAGGATCTAATTAATGAATGGTAAAGGAAAGTAGTCTTTCCTCGTGATGGTATTCAACTTCTTGTAGTCAATGCACATTCTCCAACCAGTAGTGACTCTAGTTGGCATGAGTTCATTATTAGCATTGGCTACGATGGTGATTCCGGACTTTTTAGGTACCACTTGAGTTGGACTCACCCATTGACTATCAGATATAAGGTATATGATACCCATGTCCAATAGTTTAAGAACCTCGGCCTTAACCACTTCCTTCATGTTTGGATTTAGTCTACGTTGTGGTTGCCGAGCGGTTTTTGCATTATCCTCAAGATATATGCGGTGAGTACAAATCGAGGGATCGATTCCCTTAAGGTCCGCTATCGTCTATCCCAGGGCTCCTTTATGCTCAAAAAGAGTAGATATGAGCATACTCTCTTGTTCTTTCTCTAGGTGGGCAGAGATCACTACTGGGTATGTCTCATCTTGACCTAAATAGGCATATTTCAAATCAGAGGGTAAAGGTTTTAGGTCAAGCTTCGGCAACTTGAGGTTAGACGGTAGAGGCACTACATCGGTTTGTGGCAATTCTTCAAATTGTGGCCTCCACCGGTTAACTTCAAGTACCGGTGCAGTATCAAGCAAGGCGCACGTCTCCCTAATCATGTTATCATCAAAATCATGGGAGTGGGCCAGACACGTCTCTAGATGGTCAGAGGATAAGGTTAGAGGTGTCGTATCTTCCACGAAAGAATCAATCATGTTAATGTCGTGGAAATCGTCATCCTCCTCTAAGTTTCTGCCGTTATTGAAAAAAATGTTTAACTCCAATGTCATATTCCTAAAAGACATAGTCATGACACCATTCCTGCAATTGATAATTACATTTGAAGTTGTAAGGAATGGGCAGCCAAGAATGACAGGAATTTGAGTGCTTATGTTATTAATGGGTTCGGTGTCCAGGATGATAAAATCTACAGGGTAGTAAAATCTATCAACTTGGACCAACACATCCTCAATTATCCCTCTTGGTACACGAACAGAGCGATCAACAAGTTGTAGTGTGGTTAGGGTGGGTTTTAATTCACCCAAACCTAACTGTTTGTATACCGAGTAGGGAATCGGATTGACGCTCGCTCCTAAGTCAAGAAGTGTGTGATCAATTCGATGGTTCCCGATTACACATGATATGGTTGGGCTACCGGGATCTTTGAATTTCTGTGGCACGTCTTGCTTTAGGATGGCACTCACTTTCTCAGTCAAGAAAATTTTCTTTTGAATACTTTGCCATCTTTTGGTCGTGTATAAGTCTTTCAGAAATTTGGCATATGAAGGAATCTGTTTCACGACATCAAGTAGAGGAATGTTGACTTTCACTTGTTTCAACACCTCTAGGATATCCTGAGAGTTAGAGAGAGGTTTTGGTGAAACCAACCGTTGGGGAAACGGAGCAACTGGCTTCTCTAGAAGTTCCGGTTCTAATTTTTGTGGGGCATCACTGGATCCATCGTTGTTGTCCTCTTCTGGTTCTTGAGGCTTTTCGGGCCTAACCGGAAGAGTTTTATCAATGATCTTTCCACTCCTAAGAGTGGTGATGGATTTAGCGTGCCCCATCTGATTTGAAGAGCTGGGATCATTAATCTCGTACTGTGGTTTAGGATTGGGGAGAGGTTGTGCAGGAAGCATCCCCTTTTCTATAACCGTCATACGAGAATCTATCTTTTGCATAAAATCTGTAATTCCCGGCATTGCCTGAGCCAGCTCTTGTATGGAATTTTGAACCGGTTCTTCTTGAGGTTTCACTTGATTTGGATTTTGATTGAAGAAACCTTGAGGGGTAGCCGTTTGTCCATTCCTCCAACTAAAGTTTGGATGATTTTTCCAACCAGGATTGTACGTATTGGAGTTAGGTCCAGTAAAAGGTCTTTGATAGTTGTTTACGGCATTAGCTTGTTCATTCAACACTCCTCGAAAGGCAGGTATTGTAGGACAATTTTCAGTTGTATGAATGTTGCAATCACAGATGCCGCAAACAATTTCATTAACCTTATCCTTCTTTCCTTCCATGGCCTCAACTCTCCTTATGAGTGTAGTCACTTTACACTTGAGATCATCCTCTTCTTTCAAGAGATATAATCCACCTTTCTCTTTTAATTGAGTCGGCTTAGACGTGGTGTTCGACTTTGGGTAATAGTCTCATGATTGTGTTTTTTCAGCAAGACTATCGAGGTAATCCCATACCTCGTCAACATCTTTATTAATGAACTCTCCATTACACATTGTTTCGACCATTTGGCGCATGGAAGATGTCAGTCCATCATAGAAAAAATTTGTAATGCGCCACGTTTCAAATCCGTGTTGTGGGCATGAACTGACCAAATCTTTGAACCTTTCCCAACATTGGAAGAATGTTTCATCTTCCTTTTGGGCAAAGTTCATGATTGTTTTTCTGAGGGTAATCGTTTTATGATGTGGGAAGAATTTTTTTATGAATTGCCTCTGCATGTCGTTCCATGTGCCAATGGATCTAGGATGCAGTGAATGTAACCACGTCTTGGCCTTCTCTTTTAAGGAAAAAGGAAAGAGTTTCAGCTTGATTGTATCCTCAGATACATTAGGAAAACATAATGTAGCTATAATCTCATCGAACTCTTTCAAATGTAAATATGGACTTTCTGATTTAAGTCCATGGAATTTGGGAAGGAGTTGGATAACTCCTGGCTTGATGTCCATTTGTCCCGTGTTTTCAGGAAAAATCATGCATGAGGGCGTACTCACTCCCGCCGGTTGTAGATAATCTCGTAAAGTACGAGGCGGGGGTGCCTGATGCACCTCGTTCTCATCTTGGGTATCCTCCACCCTGGGTGGAAGTAGAGGAGGTTGGTCTTCAGCCATAACTTCAATTAACTCCGGGGATTTCGAGTGGTGTCTAGTCCTGCAATGGATAGTCAACCCCTCAACCAATCCTCCTTCAGTCAAGAGACGTCGAGTGTTGTCACGGGCCCACTTGGGCATGAAACACTCACAGCCCTCAATTAAATTCAAAACCTAATCCTAAGAAACGGAAAGAAAATCTAGAAAGGAAGAGAGAGTTGGAAAGAAATTACCCAATTGGAGTCCCTAAGTTAAAACCTGCAAAATAAAACAAAATAAGTTAGATTCTAAAAAGAGAAGAACAATCCTTTAAAAGAAAGATAGCAGTAAACTGATTTCTAAAAGAAGGAATTCCTAAAAGAAAGTGAAAATTTCTAAAATAAATTAGGAAAGTCCTAAACTAGAAAGTAAATTACTAAAAGAGAACTGAGAAATAGAAAGTAGGGAAGGAGCTTACCGAATTAGAAATTTCTATCTTAAAGGTCTACAAAATAGGAAGGTTAGTTTCAAAACAAAAATTCTAAAAATAAATTAGGAAACAAAATTAGATTCTAAAAGAGTTAAAATTAGAAAGTTACTAAAAAATAAAAATAGAAGTTAATTCCTAAAAAGGGAAATAACTAACCTAGTTTCTAAAAACAAAAGAGGAAAATTTCCAAAAATAAACTATTTCCTACAAATAAGAAAATACTAGAATTAGAGAATTTCTAGAATTTAAACCCTAATTTTAAAAGTGAAAAAAGTAGAGAAATTATGAAGGAATTACCAATTTAGGAACTTATGTCAGGATCTTACAAAACATGGAAACAAGTTAGTTCTAGAAATCAATTAAAAACCTAAAACTAAGGTTAGTCAAATTCTAATATTAAACTAATTCTAAATCTAATTAATTTCAGAGAATCGCAACCGTCAATCCCCGGCAACGGCGCCAAAAACTTGTTCACTCCCCAAGTATAGGGTTGTGATGTAGTAATAAACTCAGTAAGACTGAGGTCGAATCCCAAGGGACTGATACCTGTACGACTAGGTAGAAATAAGACTAGCCTAAGATGAAATCTAAATCCACTATAAAGTGATGAATAATGGTGAGAGATTAATTTAAAACTTAAGGAATTCAGAGGAAGGAGACTAGGGATTCAGAGGATCCACTTGTAGAGATCAGGGAGATCTTATGCCTGCATCAAGAATCATGGAAATTAAACTGAACTTATTTGATCTAGTTTTCATGAGATGAAAGGTATATGAATTAGAATGGATTCCATCACCAAACCATGCCCAGGAGACAAGGCAAACAATAGAATTAAACTAATTACCAATCAATCAACAATGCCTGAAGGTTAGGAAGGGGTATCGTCATCCGACCATGCCCATGAGACGATGGTGAACAACAGGGCTTCCTGACGTTATAAACATCAAAAGGGAAAAAGAAATATTCAAAGCCATTGCAGACCCATTGTAATTTCAGTCACAACAGACTATTAAAGACTAAGAAAAACATTCCTTTAATAATCAACTAAAATCAAAATCAGTTCATGAATATAAATTAAAAGCATGAAATAAAATTTCCCATCTCGCTACAAGCTTCACCTCTTAGCCCTAGCTAAGAGGGTTAGCTGACCATGATTAGGCTAAAATCCTTAGGAGTCATAAGGAAAGAAAAAATAACAGCAAAGAAAAATAAGAAAAAGAAAATAAGGAAAAAATTCCCTTTCCTCTTCCTGTCTTCTCGTTCCAACCAAGCCAAGCTCCCCTCCTTCCTTCAATGATTCCCTGGCCTTTCACTTTCTCTTTCTCTTTATAGAACTGTCGTCGGAGAAGGATTTTCGCACCCATGCGGAAGTTTCACGAGCAGGAAGTAGAAAAGAAAATCCTGCTGCTGCTCTGATTTTACGCAAGAAGTGCTTGCGTTCGACCAGCGTTTGGTGCGGTTTGGCCAACCATTTTGACGATCTGACCACTTGGGCGTGGTTATATTAGACCCTGCACAGGATTGGACGGTCTGGATCATGCATCCGACCACCATCATGGACGCATAACGGCTCGAGAAAGCCAGGCGGCGTCCGGTTTTCACGAACGTTCGCAAGCAGAGCACGCGCTGATGCGTGGTGGGGCCCTCTTTACTGGTGGTTTGGGAAATCCATGCCGTCCATTGGGTTTGCAGTCGAATTTCGGTGCAGAAAGAGATGATTTTTGCTTCCGATACTGCGGCCCACTGACTCAGTTCTTCAGCCATCCGACCGGCGTTTGAACTCCCTGTACATGCACTGCCTTGCGAAAATTGGACCGTAGATCAGTGCGCGGTCGGTTTGACCTCCTGATCACATTGAACGGTGTGGATCATAAGAACGCACGCTGATATTGGCCCACCTGATGTTGCTCGCAAGGCCCTATGCGAATCAGCGTGTCTGTTTCCCTTTTGAACACGGACGTCGGGTCAGCGCCTGCTGACCGACTCTATCTGTTCGATGCACGGCGAGTCTTCAAGTACATGGTGTACACGCACTGCAGCATAGGGTCTACTTTGATATATTCATGAAATCCATTCCATCCATCCATTCTGTCATATCATTTAAACCATCTAGACCAATTCTGAAGCATATCCAGATAGCAGGTGGGCCCAAAATCAGAGTTTTAGGGCCTGATCTGTTCGTTGGGCCATTTCCACAAGGATCGAACGGATGAAATTCGACATGTACGGTTAATTTATGGTCCTCAGGCCATGTATGAAGTTTCGAGCTGAACGGATGGTGGGAACCCTGTGATCTTGCATCCTAGCTGACTTTCAGGCCCGTTTGCAGTTCAGTTTCTTGATTTTCTTGGATCCCTGGCATGCAAATCTGTCGATTTTGGTCTCCTGGGATCCGTCGCTTGCCTTGGTGACTTCAGACCATTAAATCCATGCTTTTAGTACCCTTTCCCAGTCCAGGCTCGTAAATATGCCCTGCATCACAAACATGATTAAAGCAGCCATTAAACGGAATTATGCTTGTAGATCCAAGTAATAACTGGGGTCTAATATGCAATATTTGGCCCTTAACACATGCATATAATTAAATCATAGTTTTTGCTCTCTCATCCATTTCTTCCCACTCTTTAATAGTTGTTGGATGATTTCCTACACCAAGGTGTGCATATTATAATCGTTTTTTAACAAGAAGGCCTCTCATCTTCACATTCTATAGTTCAAAAATATTTTTTCGATAAACTTCTTAGTTTTATACTTAACATTTGATCATTTCATTGACATGTATCATATTCAAACTCGAATCCCAATGTATGGATCAACATGGTGAAGATTGTTGCCTTGATGTCTTCAATTTGTACATGAAACAAGGGTCTCAAGCTATTGAATAGCCTGTTAGATCGATCAAGTAAAACTCGGATTATACATATTGGTCTTTGGATATCTGGACATGTTTGGTTGATCAACCTAGGAGGTTCGAGTGATCGACTATTTTCGGATAATACTTATAAACTCTTTGGACCCTTTTGAGCATGTTCGAGTGATCAAACATATGACTGTAGATTAATCGGGGGTTGCTCGATTGATAGAGCACGTAGTTTTGTATAATTGCGCTATTTGTTTTCTATTCTGAGTATAACACTATATATGTGGTGTTGAGATGTGGAGCCACATCTGGGGGCCGCTTGACCAGTCGAGTGCCCTGCTCGATCGGTCGAGTGGGCCACTTAACCAGTCGAGGACTGGCTCGACTCAAAGTCCAGCAAGCATAGGTTTTTGATTCCGCGGTACTCAACTGGTCGAGGCCCATGCTCGACCACTCGAGGGGTCCGCTTGACCGATCGAGTAGTCTGCTCAACCGGTCGAGGTTACGCAGATTCGTTTCCAGATTCTGCACGGATTGCAGATTTTTTAGTCGGTTTTCACAAGGGTGCGAAAAGAAAGTTGCTTAAACTATAAATAGGGGTCCCTAGGGCTTTTCTAGGGTATGGAAAATAATTCTAAGGTGTGGGCAAAGGGTTTTCTATGTATTTCCAAGGGAGAGGTTAGTATATTGCCTTGTAATCTTCATTTTTCTTCATAGTGGAAGTTTGCATCTGTGGTTTTTTACCCTTGTTGGGGTTTTTTCACGTATATCTTGTCTTATGGTTTGTTTGGAATGATTTGATTCTGTTTCTAGTCTATATTTCTTCTTGTTTATCGTTTGTGGGTGAGACCGGAGATTGGATCTCGGTTCACTGCGTTGTTGGCATGCCGCGCAATAACTGGTATCAAAGCTATTAGTTTAGTTCTATTGGGAGCGATGACGGAAGAAGGGAAGACTAGAATTGAGAAGTTTGATGGTTCAAACTTTGCCTTCTGAAAGATGCAGATGGAGGATTATCTGTATCAGAAGGACCTCTATATTCCTCTAGGAGGAAAAGAGAAGAAACCAGAAAGGATGACAGATGATGAATGATATTTATTGGATTGAAAGGCTTTAGAAATGATCCGACTCTCTTTGTCTAAGAGCGTCGCCTTTAATATATCCAAGATGAAAACTACAAAAGAATTAATAGAAGCCCTAACCACCATGTATGAAAAACCCTCAGCATCCAACAAGGTTCATCTTATGAAACAGTTATTCAACATGAAGATGTCAGATAGTGGGAGTGTGGCTAAACATCTAAACTAGTTCAATATAGTCATGAGCCAGTTGGAATTCGTTAACATTGTTTTTTAGAATGAGGTTAGGGCGTTATTGATCTTATCCAGTCTGCCAGACAGTTGGAATAGTTTGGTAATTGCTGTGAGCAATTCTTTAGGGTTGACAAAGCTGAAATTTAATGATGTGGTCGGTCTAATTCTCAGCGAAGAATTTAAAAGAAAGGCATCAGGAGTTTCGGGGGATTCAAGGAATGCTCTAAACGTTGAAGGAAGAGGAAGATCGCTGAATAAAGGAGGCAATAAACACGGACGTTCTAAATCGAGGAAGAAGTCCAAGGGACTAAAAGATAAAGACGGGTGTTGGTATTGCGGTAAGAAGGGGCACATGAAACGTGATTGCAGGGCGCTCAAAAAATAAAAAGGAAGTTCTCAAGGCGGGAAGGATTCAATGAATCTATCTGAGGAGAGTAACACAGAGGCATTGATCTTGTCTCTTGATACAAGGAATGAGTCGTAGGTTATAGACTCGAGTGCTTCGTTTCATGCCACTTCATGTAAAGAAGTTCTGCGTAATTATATATCAAGTGACTTCGGGAGAGTCTACCTAGGTGATGATGAGCCGTGCAGTATTGTTGGAAAGGGAGACGTTCATATAAATCAAAAAGGTAAAATGACTTTGAAATTTAAGGATGTCAGATGTACCGAGTTTGAAACGGAACTTGATCTTAGTGGGGCAGTTGACCGATACTGGTTATGTGACGACGTTCACCAGTGATTCTTGGAAGATCACAAAAGGTGCCCTGGTGATATCTCGAAGTAAGAAGGAATGTACTTTATATGTGACTTTAGGATCGTATAGTTCATTCATAGTCGCATTAACTGGAGTGAATGGGCAGTTATGACATCAGAAGTTGGGACATATGAGTGAGAAAGGGATGAAAGTGCTATTGTTAAAAGGGAAGTTACCAGGGCTGAAGTCTCTTGACTTGGAATTCTATGAGGACTGCGTGTATGACAAGCAGATGAGGGTAAGTTTCAAGAAGACAGGACGCGCCCCAAAGGCGCATCTGTTGGATCTTGTGCACACTGATGTATGGGGACTGGCACAGGTATCATCTCTTGGTGGCTCACGTTATTTTGTTTCTTTTATTGATGATGCTAGTAGAAAACTGTGGGTCTATTTCTTAAAGCATAAATCTAATGTATTTGATGTATTTAAGAAGTAGAAAGTTATGGTAGAAAATGAGACAGGTAAAACAGTAAAATATCTCAGATCTGATAATGGGGGAGAGAACTGTGATAAGAAATTTGAGGAGTATTATGCAGCAAATAAAATCAAACATCAGAAAACGATTCCAAGGACACCACAACAGAATGGTGTGGTTGAGCCCATTAACAGGACCATCCTTAAGCGCGCCAAGAGCATGTTGCCCAAGACCTTTTAGGCAGATGCTGTGAATACTGCCGCATATCTCATCAATAGAAGTCCCTTAGCACCATTGGATGGTGGGCTACCAGAAGAAACGTAGACTGGGAAAGAAGCGAACCTTGCACATCTCAGAGTGTTCGGTTGCACTTCATATATTCACATTGATGCAGAGAACAGAAACAATTTGGATGCGAAGTCCAAGAGGTGCACGTTTATAGGTTACGGGTAGCATGATTTTGGCTACAGGTTTGGGAATGCAGAAAACAGAAAAATCATCAGAAGCAAGGACGTAATCTTCAATGAAAAAGTGATGCATAAGGACAGTGTACAGGAAAATAAAGCCGAGGAGAAAGAATTTGTAGAGTTGAAAGAGTTACCAGACACGGGTGTTACAGCGCCACAGGATGATCATGCACAGGAGCATTATGAGGCAGAACTACATATACCGGTTGTGAGGAGGTCTACTCGGGAGAGGAGACCTATGGTCTGATACTCATCCTCATTATATTATCTACTGCTGAAAGATAATGGTAAACCAAAGTGTTTTGAAGAGGCATTACAGTCGGATACGCGGGTAAAATGGGAGCAGGCCATGGATGATGAGATGGACTCTCTTGAGTCTAATCGTACATGGGAGCTAGTCACTCTACCTAAGAGAAAGAAAGCTCTTCATAACAAGTGGGTTTATAGACTGAAGGAGGAGCACGATGGTTCGAAAGGGTACAAGGCTAGACTGGTTGTGAAAAGGTTTCAAAAAAAGGTAGGTATCGATTTCACTGAAATATTTTCACCGATAGTGAAAATATCTACGATTCACATGGTCTTGAGTATAATGGCTATAAATGACTTACATCTAGAGCACCTAGATGTTAAGACAGTCTTTCTTCATGGGGACCTTGAAAAAGAGATATATATGCATCAGCCAACAGGATACGTGCTACCAAGAAAGGAGAACAAGGTGTGCAAACTGAAGAAGAGTTTATATGACCTAAAGCAGGCCCCGAGGCAGTGGTATAAGAAGTTCGACAGTTTCATGTCGGGAAACAGTTTTAAGAGATGTCATGCAGACTACTGTTGCTATTTGAAGAAGTTTGATATGTCGTACATTATCTTTCTTCTGTACGTTGATGATATGCTTGTGGTCGGTTCAAGTATGAAGGACATCTCATATCTCAAAAGACAACTGTCTAGAGAATTTGCCATAAAGGATTTAGGAGCTGCAAAACAAATCCTAAGCATGAGGATAAAGCGTGACATGGAAAACAAGAAACTAGTTTTGTCACAGGTAGAGTACATAGCCAAGGTACTTGATCGATTTAATATAGGAGATGTTAAGCTGGTTAGCACTTTATTAGCCAACCACTTCAAGCTATCTAAGGAGCAAAGGACAAAGATGTAGGAGGAACAGGATTACATGGCTAAAGTCTCATACACGTCAGCTATTGGGAGTCTCATGTATACTATGGTGAGAATGAGGCCAAACATTGCTCAAGCAGAGAGAGTTGTTAGCAGGTTCATGAACAACCCCGGGAAAGAACATTAGGAAGTTGTGAAGTGGATCCTCAGATACCTGGTAGGTACTAAGGATGTAGGGTTGTGTTATGGAGGATTGAAAATCAAGCTGCAAGGCTACGCGAATTCAGATTTGGCAGGAGATATCGACAGCAGAAGAAGCACTACAGGTTATATTTTTTCTCTAGGTAGTGTCGCAGTCAGTTGGGTCTCTTAGTTACAAAAGATAGTATCTATCGGTACGACAAAAGCAAAATATATTGCGGCGACAGAAGTGTGCAAGGAGATGGTATGGATGAAAGGTTTCATGGAAGAGTTGGGTAAGAAGCAAGAAGATTGCAAGTTGTACAATTACAATCAGAGTGCAATACACTTGGCTAAGAATTCAGCCTTTCATTCAAGGACCAAGTGTATTGCCATCAGATATCATTTCATACGTTTGTTACTGGAAGATAGATCGATTGCTCTGGAGAAGATTCATACAAGTGAGAATCCTGCGGATATGCTGACCAAGGCGGTCACACGGGAGAAGCTGAAGCTCTGTTCAGCTTTGATTGGTCTTCAGGCTTGAAGACGGGGAGGTGTTGGATTCCGCTTGTAGAAGACGAAGGTTTATGGTGATGTGTCTCCAAGTGGGAGATTGTTGAGATGTGGAGCCACATCTGGGGGCCGCTCGACTAGTCGTAGACTGACTCGATTCGTTTTCTAGCGAGTTGGGATTTTGGATTTCCAATGTGCTCAACCAGTCATGGGATGTGCTCGACCGGTCGAGGCCCATGCTCGACCGGTCGAGCAGTCTGCTCGACCAGTCGAGGTTACGCAGATTCGTTTTCGGATTCTACACGGACTGCGAATTTTTGAGTTGGTTTTCGCAATAGTGCGAAAGGGAAGTTACCTAAACTATAAATAGGGGTTTCTAGGGCTTTTCTAGGGTATAGGAAATAATTCTAAGGTGTGGGAAAAAAGTTTTCTATGTACTTCCAAGGGAGAGGTTAGTATATTGCCTTGTAATCTTCATTTTTCTTCATAGTGGAAGTTTGTATCCGTGGTTTTTTACCCTTGTTGGGGTTTTTCCACATATATCTTGTCTTGTGGTTTGTTTGGAATGCTTTGATTCTGTTTTTAGTCTACATTTCTTCTTATTTATCGTTTGTGGGTGAGACTGGAGATTGAATCTCAGTTCACTGCGTTGTTGGCGTGCTGTGCAACATGTGGGTGTAATGCGAGATTATAATATGATTAAGAGAGTTTAAACATTTCTAAGAAGGTTTTAAAGGGAGGCTCTGAAGGGTTTCGCATTAGTAAGTGATTTTATCTCTTGTAATTCATTATTCATAGTGGATTTTGTTGTCACTTTATGCCGTTGTTTTTTTCCATAAAGATTTTCAATGTAAAATTATTTTCCTATACATGCTTTGTTGGATTTATCTTTTGCTTCTTTGATTCGAATTCAGTGTTTGCTTATGCGGTCCCCCAATAATTTCATCATGTGGGCCAGCTTTGACATGAACACAGAGTGAGAGCTTTCTTTGACATGGACAATATTGAGGGAGAGCCCCTAGCATGACGACAGGAAAGAGAAAAGTAGAAAAGAAGTAAATTAAAAGCTGGAAAAAAAAAAAAGGTTTATTAAGATACCTAACTTTTAGAACATTATAAGTTGCTTTTACAACATTGCATACCAAACTAACTTTAAAAAAAAAAAAAAACAAACTCTTTTGGTGGTATCCAAACTGGGCCCTAATGGCACCGGAGGCATGTTGGATGTAAAATCCTCCATGATCAAGACAGAATAAACTAATAAGACATTCGAAATTTGGAGTGCACAAAATACGTGGGGCAACGAAACCTGCTAAATATATGTGGTCGTCCAACAGCGGGTCCCAGATTGTATGGGCGAACCCAAGAATGACACAAATTGAGTAATTCTGGCCGTCCAAGTCCCTTCTGTTATTAATTGATGGCCGTTTGATGAACCCCATGGAGCATTCATATCTCTGCTACCGTTGGATTTCTTTCGCTGACGCTGGCATTGAAGATGTGATTGAGGAGAGCAGCCAATCTCACAGCAGCTTGTGCAATCCTCTCTTGAACAACGGGAAGCCGCGAAAGGAAATAATCATCTGTAATCAGCCATAATCTCAAAATGCTTAACACCCAATAACAAAAATGATGAAATCAGCTAATCTCATGAAGTTGTATTTTTCTTGTATTTTGGCTCCTTACCGTCTAATGTCATTCCGTTTTCGACATCCTTATATGCATAATTACATGCAAGTCGAATGCTCTCTGATGCATACCTGTGAATTTTTTGTTTTTCAAAATGTTAATTTACGTTTAACTGTAAGACTTCACAACTGATCATGGTGTGCCAATGCGAGTCGTTCATCTGGTGGGCCATATGATAAATGAGCCATGGTCCAAAATCCAGGCATGTCGGGTCATTAGGTGGGCTACATAATTATGGAAAAATACATTTAAAGGACAGGTTGATTGTCCAATTTTCGAATCTTAAGAAGAAGATGATATGGCCCACTTGATGAACAGGCTGGATTTTATGCAAATGTTCCCCATTGGCATGTTTGGCAGGTCTAGGGAGAGATTGAGATGTTACTTGAGTAGAGAAGGATTAGTGTAATCTTACGTATCTGCGCAAGTAACTCGTTTTTTATTACAAGTCTCCCATTTAGTGATTTGATCCGACCATACATCCTGCAAACGAAAATTCTCTTAAGACGCGTACAATGTTGAGGACAAATGATAGTTTTGGACAATGGTAACTCACGGTGAGATTCTGTTGGATGGCTTCGGTCAAGAGATTGAGATCATTACTGTAGAAATCCTTCATGGCCGTCTCTATTATACTCACGTCCCACACCTTGTCACATAGCAACCAGGCCACATAATTAATAGCCACCAAAGGTAAAATTGGGGTATTTAAGGGCTGTCAATTGTATACCTTTTGTATAAGTCCATCCATCATGTGGCTATTCAGAAAATGAAAATGGAAAAAAATTCATTGGCCGCCTGTCATGAATTACTTGAAGCCTGCAAATCTGATGTGGTCTAATGAAAAAGTATTATATGAGCTTGTTAGATGTGAAGAGTGAAAATGTCGTTGTTTCATTTTAGGCAAAGAAATCTTTACTTTTACTACATTTAACAAGCGCAGGTAACACTTTTTCATTAGCCTTACCAGGGCTACAGACAATCTACATCTTAGGCTACCATGACGTAGGCCCACATGGAGAAAATGTTGTACTAACGCACGGTTGGTTTGAGCAAAAATCTAATTTACTGATATGGAAAGGGGCCTGTTGCATTTCTGATCCATTTATTTGGGGCAGAAAAGCCTTACTCAGAGAGAGAGAGAGAGAGAGATACATGGTGAAGATTGGTCATCCTGCGGTACCATCTGACGCGTATGGTGTTACCACCTTCATCTGCCTCATATCCTACATGTAGAGGTTGATGTACGTCTCCCACAAAATGGGCCAGGAACATTAAGCTCTCTGTCAAGTTATCTGATGCAAAAGGTCCGACGACCCCCACGGTTTTAGTGGTAGAGTTTCTTACACTGAACTGATGAGTCTCCATAGGACTCTAATTGTGAAGTGTAGTTGTTGATTGCTCCAACCACGCACATATCATCCACTCCTTTGGAATTGTGGCAATCCCCTTTGTTTTCATAACAAAATGAAACCCAATAAATATAGGATCATGTATATATGTTAGTGTATATATATGCAAGCATGTGGATATAGGGGTGGTAATGAGGCCTGGCCTGCCCTCTAGCCCAGGGCCTGGCCTTTAAACTTGGGCTTAAGGACAGGCCCGGGCTTGAAAGGTAGACAGCGTATCTGGAACGGGATGGAGGCTTATGATGAATGGTCCATCCCAGCCCATAGTCCAATTAATCCAATCATCGAGTAGGCCACCATTGTAAAAAATAAAATGAACGTTTTAAAGAGAAGATGCAAGTAGTTTCAAGGCAGCTGTGGATATTAGGTCATGCCTGTTTAAATGATCTAAACCCTTTATACGACAGGAGTTGTCCTTGACGGAGGATATTCCCAAGTAAATTCTTTTCCTTCCAGGTTCAGTCCTACCCCCACTCATTACCAGGGCCTGTTTGGATTAGTGATTACAGCTGTAACGTAATGTGTAATAATTTTGGAAGTAAAACACGGCATTTGCTATGTGCCATACCACTCTCATAGCTCCACTTCTGACCATGGATATGCATGTAAAATACTCACCCCTAGTTAGAAACAAATGGATGTAAATTCTTCCTTGTGTTATACCGACACTCAGTATCCATTTTGTAAAATTATTTTAGGGCATGACTCCAAAAATGAGAAAGATCCAAAGCTCAATTGGACCACAACATAGAAAGCAATGACAATGACACCCACCATTGAAACCTTCCTAGGGCCCACCGTAATGTTTATTTGCCATCCAACTTGTTCATAAGGTCGCACACAATGAAGGGAAAACACAAATATCAGTTTCATCCAACACTTCTATAAATCCTAAGAAGTTATCAATGGAAGGCATTCAGTCCTCACTGCTTTTTATGGTATGGTTCATTTCTGCTTTGGATTTGTCTTAAATTTTTTTACTCATCTCATAAAATATTAATATTGTAAGATAGATAGATGGTATGGACATAATACATACATCATGGTGGTGTTGTGTTTTTTAGAATAAAAATAAAAATCAAAAATATAAGTTATTTTTAGAAAGTAAATAAATATATTAATTATTTAAACTTTCCATAAATAGTGTGTATAGCCAGTCGGTAAGATAAGGAGTTTTTTACTTATGCAACCAGGGTTTAAATCTCCTCAAGGACGGTACGAAGCATCGTCCGCGCACGCGCGCGCATAGCGTGGGCTATATGGCTTCTTGGGCGCTTTATTAGGCGCACTTAGCATTTTGCATGTGCGCATCGTCGCAAGGAGCAATAAGAGCCTTAGTATTTTTGGCACACGGTTCAAACTTTTTTGTGTCATAGTTCAATTGGTATTGAACCAGGGTCTACCCTGATGTTTTATTACCTTTTTTTTTAATTAAGAGTAATTGTAACATGATTGTAAATGTGTCACCTATGCCACGTGTCGCTTATGTGGATACAATCTTTCCTGATGGATAACTGCTCCTGTCTGAATGGGTACAGAAATAATTGACATAGGACAAAGAGTCATGTCCTTTCATGGAAAGGCAATTATTTGATGTAAATGAGTATGGATTTCTTGAAAAGACTATTTAGTATCTCATCAGGAAGAAATCCATAACCTTGCAATTGATATAAATCTTGGATACTATAATCTAGAAGAACATACTCTTAATCCTTAAGATTATATCATCTTCTGTGCAATTACTCTCAATCTATCTCTTCCTGAGTTTTTTCTGAACGTCTTAAAGCATATCGGTGTTAAAACTAGAGATCTGTTCAACACTTAAATGTGCAAATTTTCGTGTTAAAAATCGGATTGAGAGTTCATTGTATCCTGAAGACAATTTACAGATTTCCTTCGTTTGCACTTGCTGGAAATTTTAGAAAAAGGACAGCAAATCTGTCTTGAGAAATTGACTATTCAAGTCAAGCCTTGAACCCGATAGATCTGATCGTTTCATTATTGTTTTCTTCTATCCTCCGTTGTGTACAAGAAACTCTTACATTTCTAACAGGTGGTACATGCAGAACTATACCTCTTTAAGACGAGCAGATTACGTGAGACCCTAGCCTCTCCCAAGATGGTGCAGCCCTTACTGTGGAGTTACCGTGGGGCCCATCTTGATGTACGTAATATGTATCTATGCCGTTCATCCATTTTTCCATATCATTAATGTAGGCATTATGCAAAAAAAAATGAAGTGGATCCAATTATTGGGTGAACTATACCATAAGAAACAATGACGATTGGCATCCAAACACAGAAACGCTGGAACATCTATTCATTTCGGGACATCTTGCTACTATCATGTGGCGTCATTTCAGCATTGTTTTCGGCATCAACCTGGCCACCCACAGCTCGTCTTTTGATAGACGGGCTCAATGGTGGGGAGCGTTGTCCCGTGGCACCACCTTATTCCAGGTCCGTGGTTTAACCCCTATTTTCCTGCTTTGGGAAATTTGGAAGGTGAGAAATTCTGTCAAATTTGACAATAAGACTCTCTATGTTGGGGCTGTCATATCTCACATTAATTGGTGGCTGGGTAAGGTATACAAAGGGGCCCCTCAAGCCAACTCTTCCTCTTGGTTGGCCCACCTTCAACTCAGTACCCTCGGTATCCCTACGGCCCCCATGCCAGCCAAGCGTGTCGAAGTGGTGAAATGGGGCAGACTAGAGAGTGACTGGGTCAAGCTCAATGTTGACAGGTCAGAAATGCATAATCCTGGGATGTCTGGAGGCGGCGGAATCTGTAGGAGGGCTGACGAAAATCTGGTTTTCGCCTTTTCAAATGGATACGGGCTAGGCACTAACAGCAGTGCGGAATTCACAACGGTTTATGAGGGCCTGTCCATCTGCGTTAACATGGGTTTATGGAAGGTCATAGTCAAATCGGACTCCAAGTTGGTGGTGAATTTGCTTAACCGAGTCTCTCAGGTGGGATGGAAATGGGTGGACTGGACGGCCTACATCTCTAGCCTCGACACGAGGGGCTCTTTTCGTTTTACCCATATCAAGAGAGAGGGGAACGGTCTAGGTGATGCCCTAGCTCGGGAGGGCAGCAAGCTTCAAGGTAATCGGCTCTACAATGCCATGCGGGACCTCACTCATGTAATTCGGGGGATGGTAGTTTTAGATAAAGTCGTGCTAGGAACCATCCGCGAGGTGGATCATGTATAGTTTTCTTTATGATAGGTTGCCCGAGTTATTTTTTCGATGCTCCTTGGGCAACCCAAATAACAGTCCCTATAATGTTCTTTTGTTGATATGAATCACAGGCTAGATTTTAGCCGGTTCTTTTTTAAAAAAAAAAACAAAACAATGATGATTGGCCATTAATGGGCCACAAAAGTTGGATCAGGCTGATATTTGTTTTCTCGGTCCACTTGATAATTGGATCTGCTTATTTTTGGGATAATGCCCTGAAATGATCCGAAAAACAGATTGATGACATGGATACATGACATAGACATAAACGTAGGCCCATGGTAACCCCACGGTAAGCTATGTATGTCTGGGGTGAGGCAGGGCTGACCTGAACGATTATTATGACTTGACAACGGGCTCTGTTCAATGATAAAGTGTAATGAATGACATGAGTTTTCCAACGCACCAACCAAACAAGTCCTCAGCCCTAACTTTTTCTTCCAGGGTAAATCGTAGCCGTCCTCGTTGCTGCTCTTTCTGGACTTGGGAAAGTTAGAATTACTATTCGTATAAAAGGTGGAACGGTAATGAGAATGGCCCACTTAAAAACCGCTCCCGTTTTGTCATATAAATCCTTGATACTCACTATATTTATAAATAACCCCCTGCTTTTACATATTTGTACCAAAAACACTACCAATAGGCTTTTTGTGATTTTATTTTCTTTTGGGATAAAGGTGGGAGCCTAGCTACCACTTAAAATTTTGTTGAATTGGCAAAATAACTAAACAATCATGTCTCAGCATCTTCAGCTGGCCTGTGCGTGGCTCTCTCAAATCAATCCTTTTTGCTCTCAATTTAGATATCTGTCTTCTTCAGTGGCTGCGCTTCTGCTGTAAATCCTATCTGTTGTCTGAATTGGGCCAGAGCTGAGTGCAGCCCCAATGCAGATGGACCATGGTGTCATCGAGATGTTTGGATAGCAAATGGGGGTGGTGTTTTATCAGCAAAGTTTGCTTGGAATATATGAGATGGTCCATGTTAGTCACTTGGTTTGTTTTCTATTGTACGGGCGTGCCAAAATCGATATTGATTAGGGGTGCACATTTAACCGGTAGAACCGTGGAATCGGACCAGAACCGTTGGATCGGTTCGGTTTGGTCCGGTTCTAGACAGCACCGGTTCCGGTTCCAAAATTGCAAGAACTGTTGGATATAGTTCGGTTCCGGTTTAGGGGCATGTAGAATCGAACTGAACCGTTAACCGAACCATGGACCCGAACTGTGGAACCGATCCGTTAAACCATGGCCCAGAATCGTGGATCTGAACCTTGGATCCGAACCGTTGATCCCAACTTAAAAGATTAAAACAAAAAAAAACCCTATCTCTTTCTCATTCTCTCACCGTCTCCCTCTCTCTCTCCGTCTGTCACCTTGCAACTCATGTGCGGCTCTCTCTCTGGTCATCACAAGACGACGTTCCCTCTCACCTTCATCATCAACACTCCATCGGCATCAACATTCCCAAGGTTTAGGTGACCACAATCACCCACCAGCTCAGTCGTTACCTCAACCAGGTGAAAGATCTTCTCAACTTGCAGGATAGCTAAACCAAGTACCACACATTAAAATTGCTCAAGGTTCTTCTGCTGATGTGCCTCAAAATCACATTCACTCGAGCATGTTGTGCAATTTACAGTTGCCCTCTTCATAGTCCACTCCTCAGCATTTGCAGAATCCATTGCATTCGTTAGCACTATTTGATCAGCTAAGGCATCATCTACCCCTCTTGCAGCAGCCACAACCAGAAATATCACTGCAACCGTTGCAATCCCAACCATCTGGTCAGACCCAGAAGTCATTAGCTCAACCACCCATCATTTGTGCTACCTAAATAACATGGAACCTAAGGTCTGGATTTTTTTTTTCACCTTTTTTTCTTTTGTTGAATTTTCTAAAAACCTAGAATCGTGGAACCGATCTGGAATCGAACCGGTTTTCACAGTCCGGTTCTAGTGTGCCAACGGTCTGGTTCCGGTTTCGAAAATCCCAGAACTTTAGGAACGATTCGGTTATGGTTTTACCCCAGAATCGGACCGAACCGACCTGTGTGCACCCCTAAATACTGTAATTCGATTCAAACCGATCAACTTTGACCCCAAGTGTCGAAATAAGCACATATGTCCAAGATGAAGTTTATGACTAGATTCTCAGATGATCGGTCGCTTACTTTGTAACTTGCAGAAGTTTATAATGATAAGACGATAATCAGAGAGTGGATTCTTCCTCCGAAAGAGGATAACTTTGTGCCTTGTACAAGAGAGGACTTTCATAATTCCATTGCAAATCAAACAAAAGGAAAAAACTTACAATCAATCACTATTGTTTTCTTATGGCATAGTCCATTGAGTTTTGGATATACCTCATTTTGAGATCAAGCCCTTAAATGATATGCAAAAATGAATGGATTGCATGGATAAAGCACATATCATGGTGGAACCCATAGAGGAATGGTGGCATCACTAACCAAACTGCGTCCCTCAGTATCATATCATAAACAAACAAATGGCTAGAAAATTACAATACATAAATGCCACATGGGCTCCACATTGCATCTATCTAATGACATAAATATTATGTACAAGGTGTGTAGGGGCAAAACAGTCATTTACACAAGCTAACAACTATATCTTAAACGTCACAAACTGACGGAACCGAACCATGGTTTTCATCTGTGCAAAACTACACAAAATGTTGGGTGGTTATTTACATATACAGTAAATGCAGGGGTTTTATTGAATAGAAAAGATGCAGGGTTTATCCCAACAGCAAAAAAATGACGGTCCAAAAGAAATAAACCACATGTCTAAAACATCAGACATCAGGATTTGTTGATATGAATCACAGGCTAGATTCTACGTATGGGCCCGCCCCACCTGACGATCGGACCTCATGGATTTTTTAAGAATGAAATGGTCAAGATGTGACCCATCTGATGTCCCTCTGTGACACACCAACATTCGATATTCCACATACATGTGTAGCCCACCTGATGGCCACTTGGCCAGACTGACCTGAATTTTACACTAGACCCACCTGATGAGTGGGCCAGTTCACTCTCTTGTTGCATCCTCTTGCTTTAAAATTTATAAAAAATTAAAAAATTAAAAAAAAAAAAAATCTAGGTAATATTCAATTTGGGAGCCACCCGATGAGTGGGCTAGTTCACTCTCTTGTTGCAGCTTCCTGTTAAAGAAAAGCTATCTGGTGGAGAAATCTAAATAACAGAAGAAATCAAACGTACTCTTATACTGAAAGGTGCAGACCCCTGGCGTATTTATGTAGTGCAACGGACTTGACCATCGGTACCGGAACCGGACCTCGTCTGCCCATGAACACACCTCTGAAAGTTCGCCTCCTGCGGCCTCTGGAAGAAGATCGAGAACCGCTGCCGATGCATCCACCGTCAGTCGTTGCTGCATAGATAATGATACACATGCACCATTACCTCACAATTTTTCTAATGATGATTAATCAACCGCATGATCGCAGCATATATGTACGTCAATCTGGACCATCCAACTTATGGGGCCCATTGATATGTCCTACCCATCAAAATAAACGATTAAAGTTGACTCTGATAAGTGCGAATTTTGGGCTTTGATCAATACACAGTGGCCCCAACAATTTGGACGGTCAAGATTATGGTAGTCACTAGTTTATAATGAAAAAGCTAACGAGATGGAAGAAAATCACCTGTGCTATCTTGCAGACCATGGAATGGCCCTCCTTACCCCAACCATCTATGAATGGAGTTGCACTGAGAGCTATCAAAAGCACTTGAAGGAATACTACATGGGAGCCCATGTCCTCTCTCTCTCTCTCTCTCTCTCTCTCTCTCTCTTTCTCTCTTCTTTATCTTGATTCTTTCTCCTACCACCGATATTTATATGCTGGGGTTGAAACGTTGTACGTTCCGGTTTTTCATTTGTCCGAGTGGGCCCGTGGTTCGATGATCCAAGCCATTGATATAAACAATGGCCCCAATATTAAGATCATCTAATGCGAAAATAAGGATGGTCCATATATTCTTCGGGCAGATCACACCGTCAATTCAATGGATAGGTGTGGCCCACCTAATGAATGGATTGATTTTTAAGACAGGTTTATTGTCATAGTGGGGCCCACACTTTGGATAAGTGAGATGTCTTATGCGTGCGACGCATTGGGGGTGTATTTCCACTAAAATAGCGGGCATAAGACGACAATTAATTCGGTGGTCCTGAGAACTATCAAACTGAGACCTCATAGATTTTCAGGGTGGGGTAGTACGCAATCCACGTCCCTCGCTCCGACAATTATTTGTCGTACTACCCCGCCCGTCCATAGCTCCGACAATTAAATCAAAGCTGAGGGGGTAGCACGCAATCCGCGTTCGATTTTATAAAAGTAGATAAGGATATGGTAGGTTAATCTTACACCAAAATTTTCAATCCCTCGATTGCCATTGGGTAAAAATGGATATCCACCAGCAAACGGCTCACCATTTGCGGGGAGCGGATTAGGTGAGTTCCGAGCCTCACCTAAGAAATTGCGGCCCACCTTAATGGATGTATTCCATATCTACGCCATTCATCTGTTTTTCCATATCATTTAGGGCATTATCCAAAAAATGGAAGCAGGTCTGATCATGATGTGGACCATACCATAGGAAAACACTGGTGATTAAGTACCCTACCATTAAAAACTTCTCAAGGTGCACTTTTATGTTTCGATGGTGTTTATTTGCCATCCAATTTGTTGATAAGATAACGTAAGCATAGATGAAGGGGAAAAATAAGTAAATATCAGCTTCATCCAAAGCTTTTGTGGCTCATTAATGGTCAATCACCACTTTTTCCTATAGCATGGCCCACCTAATAATGGGTTATTTGTCCACATGGCCCGTGATGTGACGTGGTTATTGTAGGAGTATGTAATAATTAAAAAAATAAGGAATGAATTTACTTTTTGAATGACAAAAGTACTTTTCTACTATAGTTGTGCCTTCTACATTGGGCTCTTGCATTGAAAAGTGAAATTTTTTAAAAAAAAAAGAGACGGCCCTATCCAAAACTGAAATTCAACCCACCCTTGGCTGATTTGATATATTTATTTTAATCAGATAGTCATTAACTTGCAAAAGGGTATTTTTCTCTTCTATGTTTGAAGATGTCTAAGGTCCATAATTACACTAACATTATGTATTAATTCTAAAATGTTTCCTTTAGTGTGATCTATATGTGATGAGTTTTCTCCTTAATTAAACTTAAGCCGATGACATGAAATTAAAACCTCTTACTTATGGGCGGGTTAGATTTACCTTAAGAAAACTCAGTGGGCCACACATTAGATGTGGATGAGTTCAAAACGTAAGGCCCTTGCCGCATGAGGTCATTAATTTAGTCATTTCATTTTCCTTGTCTTCTTCCTTTTCTTTTCTTTGTTTCACTTCCTGAGACCACACGAAGCTTCGACAGTTCTTCGACATTTGGTTGTTGGATAGCCATAGTCCATAGTCTCTAGGTAACGACAAAAAACTCCAATGAAGATGAACCATGTTAATTTCATTTTTATAAAGATTTATTCTAATTAAATGGCGATAACTGAAACTTTCAAGGTTTGTGATACAATCGAAGAATTTTACTTTACACACAACCACATCATATGGTAAAAAAGTTAGACTTCCTAATGTTTTTACAAGCGATGACAATATACTCGATGATTAATATGTTTTTATTAGCACGGGAAAATACAAATAATGACACAAATGAATCAAAGCTAAATATGTATTTTAAAGATCCAACCGTAAGGTATTAAGACTCAGACTTCGATGTTTTGGAGTGGTGGAAGATGTGAAATAAAATACCTTACACTATTAACGATGATACGGAATATATTGTTTATTCTAATTTCAATAATGACATCAGAATTCACTTTTAGTACGGGAAGTAAGGTCGTGAGCAAGTATCAAAGCTCTCTTTCACAAAAAAAAACTGTTGAAGAGTTAATTCGTACACGAGATTAATTACGTCCGATTTGAGGAGGTAATAGTTTTGATATTGAAGATGAAGAGGAGAGCGAGTCTCAAGACAGACTGCACATGCAATAACAACAACATAAAAGATGTTATGTTAAAAATTATTATTATTTTGTTGAAGCTTGAAACTGATGTAATATGTTATATGTATTTGGATGTAATGTTGGGGGAGAGAGGGAGGGTTATAAGTGTAATGAAGCAATGGCTTTTATTTCATTTTTGTTTATGTTTTTGTTTATATTATAATTTATATTTCATTATTGCTTTTATTTATTATATTTCATTTTTCTTTTATTTTTCATATTTTATTATTGTCAAA
Organism: Magnolia sinica; assembly: GCF_029962835.1. Taxonomy (NCBI): domain Eukaryota; kingdom Viridiplantae; phylum Streptophyta; class Magnoliopsida; order Magnoliales; family Magnoliaceae; genus Magnolia; species Magnolia sinica. The sequence continues at coordinate 129,829,923 of NC_080574.1, read as the reverse complement.
GTGCTAATTTTTCCAACACATATAATATAGATATGTTGTCAAATGAATCATCGACCGATGTTTGGAATTACGGTTCCTTAGTCCACATTCCAAAGTCTAGAAAATTGAAGATTTTATATCATTTGTGTGGGGACCAAGTTTGTTAATAAAACTAATTGGCTCAAGTTATACTTATCGTGTCGGGGGTGGAGATGCAAAACCGTGTCCTAAAGTCTCAAAAGAGATCCAACTTCTTTTTCAGGCGTTTATTAATTCGAATAAAAAACCTTACACTCTCCCTACTCCAAACTTTTCAAGGCAGAGAAAAAAGTTAAATTATCAGTATCGGAAGAAGAAAAATTATAACTTACCTTGAAACGTAGTATGAAAGAGGCTTTTAAACATTAATGATGTCTTCCAAGACAATAAGATACCAAAGCAGGATCAAGCTGCACAAACAAAAAAAATAAGAGTAACAAACCATTCAAGTTTTTCTCTAATCTTATAGTATTTTACAATGTATTAGCAAAATACATATAGATCTACTCACAAAGAAAATTTAAACAATCTGATTCAAACTATACAAGAGCACGATGAAAAACTCTCACAACCTTTTGATTCAGGAGAAGTGAACGAATATTTATATGAAGAATTGGATAGCAGTTCGAGCTTGACAAACGAATTTCCTCTCCTGTAGTAAATCACAACAAAAAAGAAATATATCTAATGTTATTGTAAGTTGTTTTTAATTTTCAATTTTACCGTATTATTGATTGAATGTTATGTTATATATATAACCTTAAACTTAAAAGCTCGACCTAGAACTCAAACTCAACTCGAAAACTCGAACTCGAATTCAAACTTGGTTCGAAAGTTCAAACGTGAACTCAACTCGATCTAACCCGAGGTGCTAACCGAGCCGAGTCAACCTGGTCTATCGAGCTCATTCACCACGCCGAGCCAAACTGGGGTGGCTGCTGATCACCAAACCGAGCCAAGCTAGGCCAAGCTCAACTCGGTTCGACTTGGCGTCCAACTCTAGTACATATTGTTGTAAGATATGCCAAGGCTATACACTCAGGATCCAGACTTATGTTAGCTATCCAACTCATTGATTTGAAGAGATACATACAAAGCAGTGGCAGGATGCCTTGAAAATATCGTAGATTGGAATATCCTAAACTTTCAATGCTATAGAGAATCGTTTGATTTTCAAAGGGAAGGAGTTACATCATCAAAGGTTTGTTAGTATTCAAAAATGAGACTTTTTTCCTTTCGTATCCCCATAAATGTTGAGGTCCATCATATAAACGGTTAGGATCGTTGAAATATCACCATATATTGAACCGCTCCACGTGCAATGCATCCTATAATAAACCTCCTGGTAGTATTTAATTGGAGATATTGAAAGGTAAGTAACCGTGTTGACATTTGATATTCTAGTATAATTAGATTTACGTAAGCATCTCAATAGGAATATGCGTTTTTTTTTTTTTTTTTTTTGGAACAAAAGTACGATGAGATGCTTGGATGAATTTGTACATTACAATCAGGTTTTCAGCTTGTACAAATAGGGTCATTGGATCACTGATCCATACCAAGCATATGATGGGCCTCACCCTCGATGGTCCTATCATAAATCTACTAGATTGGTAAATCATAGTGGTAGAATATTTAGACTTATTTTGAGTCGAGTGTGGTCAACCATCTATATATTGGGATACCTATTGAAGGGTTATGATTTTTACACCTGGGAAATTTTTGGTGCAGCAACCATCCAGTAGTTAGGGCCATAAGATCAACGGTTTGCAACAATAGAACATGGGCTCCATTTGTATGGACTGAAATAGAAAGACATACCACAGAAGGATACCGCTGAGCATCGTATGATACCTCCTTTTTTAATAGAGAAATTTAGGACCGTGGACCCACCTTTTATCCAGCTGTTTTTACGAAAGAATACAAACTTTGTTTTGCAACTTAGACCTGCTCGTACGGACAGCGAATTTGAGGACGAAAATACCCCTCCTTTCACGGAAACGGATTGGGTACTCCGCCTGCCACCAGCCAATGGCGGAGGGTCAGTGGTCTGTGGGCCCCATCATGATGTATGCTTCTCATCCATGCCGTCTATATATTTTTCCAGATCATTTTATGGTATGAGACCAAAAAGAGGTATATCCACATCTCAAATGTACCACATTACGGGAAATAGTATTGAATGAGCGTCGACCATTAAAAACTTTTAGGGGGCCCACTATGATGTTTGTGAGAAATCCTCCCCATCTAAGTTCCTTCATAGGGTCACAAAGACCTGGATGAAGAGGAAAAACAAATTTCATAATGATCCAAAACTTCTGTAACCCCTAAAAGGGTTTTAATGGTAGACGTAGACATTCAATTCCCCACTACCTTTTATAGTGTGGTCCACTTGATAATTAGATCTATCTTATTTTTTGTCTTAAGAATTAATATGATCTCTCCAAATATATGGACGGTTTGGATATAATACAGACCTCATGATGGGACCCATAAAAGCAACATAGCAAAAAAAAAAAAAAAAAAACAACAGTCTACTACGGTTATGGCTATGGTTATAATCCGTAGCTATAGTGTATCGAATATTGCAAGATTTTTAAGGCTAACTTGCTGGACAGTTATGAACGTTTTCGATAATATCGAAAGACCTTCGAGATATATCGAAGGTGATTTTTACCTATAGCTACGGATTACAACCGTAGTTATAACTGTAGTCTGTACCAATCTATACAATTTTTTTAAAATTTTTTTAATTTTTAATTTTATTTTTTTGTACATGGAGAACTTTATTCTACCTACAATATTCTCTAATACATATTTATATAAATATGTATATATAAGCATATGGAAAAAAAAAAAAATTCTCTCTTTTTTTCATTTCTTTCTTTATTCATTTAACAAGAATATCTTCTAAGCCAAAATTAGTTACTTAACGTACCCTATATGATTTTGGGATAGGAGAAGCTACTTTAGTCAACCAACCTAGTTATTTTTCAAGATTCCATCAAGTCGATGGTCGAAAATCCATTTCATTCACTTCACGATCAATTTCATTCATTTCATTTACTTCGTGATCAATTCCATGCATTTCACGATCAATACCAGCGATTCCCCTTCACTTCACGGTCAATTCCATGCATTTCATGGTCAATTCCCTTCACTTCACGATCAATTCCGTGCATTTCACGGTCAATTCCCTTCATTTCACGGTCAAATAGAAATTGAGCGGGGCAAACTAGAAATTCAGCAAGTCAAACATGAAATTGAGCGGGGCAAACTAGAAATTGAGCGGGGCAAACATGAATTTCAGCGGGGCAAACATGAAATTGAGCGGGCCAAACATGAAATTGAACAGGGCCAACGAGAAATTGAGTGGGGCAAACATGAAATTGAGTGGGGCAAACTGAAAATTGAACGGGGCAAACATGAAATTGAGTGGGGCAAACATGAATTTCAGCGGGGCAAACATGAAATTGAACGGGGCTAACGAGAAATTGAGCGGGGCAAACATAAAATTGAGCGGGACAAACTAAAAATTGAGCGGGGCAAACTAGAAATTGAGCAGAGCAAACATGAAATTGAGCGGGGCAAAAATGAAATTGAGCGGGGCAAAAATGAAATTGAACGGGGCATGCTTCAAATTGATGGCTCATGTTTACCCTGTTAAAATGAAATTGATGACTCATTTTAAGGCATGCTTCAAAAAATGAAGTAGATTTAGGCCTAAGCTGCGGAGCCGGAAGTAGCTGCGACAACCTGTGCCGAGGTCAAGACCTTACAGATGGCCCTAAGGGTCTCCATCTCCTCTTTGTTAATTCAGGTTTCTTTATTATTACTTTGATTTCTTATAGCTCCATGCTATTTCACTTTTTCCCTTCAATTTGAACACTAAAAGGAAACAATTTGTTTGTCTCACATCTGATAACTTTTCAACGTAAGAGAGATGTTTAGTTCATAAAATTGGTTCTTCCATTGACTATCGGAAAATGATATCTGTAAAGTTCTATTCTCTCACTTATAGGTCAATTAAACATTCATTCCTTGCTAATAATGGCAGTTTGCCCCGCTGAATGCAAACGATTACACAAGCAGAGAGAATGCAAACGATTTGCTACGTCTTGTTATATAAGTGAAAAGCCACCCAATTTTCAAGAGTATATTAGGTGCACCCCAGCCTCACCCAGAGTGATGCAGCCCTTACTATGAGGCATTTTCATAAACACCTGAACTACAATGGTTTTACAGGTGTTTTATCAAACACCTTCTAAGTAACATAAAAACCAAAAGAAAAAATAAAAATAAAAACAAAAGAGAAAAAAAGTATAATCCGTAGCCATAATGTATCGAAAATTATAATTTTTTAGACAAACTCGTTGGACAATTCTGGACTTTTTTGATAATATCGAAAGACTTTCGATATATCGAATAACCTATAGCTACGGATTATAACCGTAGCCATAACTGTAGTCTGTGCCAATTTATGCAAATTCTATTTTTAGTTTTTTATTTTATTTTTTTATTTTTATTTTTTTACATGGAGAACTTTATTTTACCTATAATATTCTCTAATACATATTTATATAAATATGTATATATAAGCATATAAAATTTTTCTCTCTTTTTTTCATTTCTTTCTTTATTCATTTAGCAAGAATATCTTTTAAACCAAAATTAGTTACTTGACGTACCCTATATGATTTTGGGTTAGGAGAAGCTACTTTAGCCAACTATCCCGGTTATTTTTCAAGATTCCATCAGGTCGATGGTCGAAAATTCATTTCATTCACTTCGCAGTCAATTTCATTCATTTCATTTACTTCGCAATCAATTTCATGCTTGCCCCGCTCAATTTCATGTTTGCCCCGCCCAATTTTCAGTTTGCCCCGCTCAATTTTTCCATTTGCCCCGCTCAATTTCTAGTTTGCCCCGTTCAATTTCATGTTTGCCTCGCTCAATTTTTAGTTTGCCCCACTCAATTTCATATTTGCCCCTCTCAATTTCTGTTATGGTGGGCCCTACAAAATTTTTAATGATGAAAATCAATTTTTCCGCTGCCCTTTGTAGTGTGGTCTAGTTGATCTTTGGTTATGGTGGTCAATTTCAAGTTTGTCCCGCTGAATTTCGTGTTTGCCCCGCTGAATTTCATGTTTGCCCCACTGAAATTAATGTTTGCCTCGCTGAATTTCTAGTTTGCCCCACTCAATTTCATGTTTGCCTCACTCATTTTTTTTGTTTGCCCCACTCAATTTCATGTTTGCCCCGTTCAATTTTATTTTTGTCTCGCTCAATTTCCAGTTTGATCGCGAAGTGATTGAAATTGATCATGAAGTGAATGAAATGGATTTTCGACCATCGACCTAATCGAATCTTGGAAAATAACTAGGTTTGTTGGCTAAATTAGCTTCTCCTACCCCAAAATCATGTGGTATGTTAAGTAAATCATTTTAGTTTAGGACATATGCTTGTTGAATAAATAGACAAAGAAATGAATTAAAAGAGAGAAAAAAAAAATTTATATGCTTATATATACATATTTATATAAATATGTATTAGAGAAAAATGCAGGTAAAATAAAGTTCGCCATATAAAAATTAAAAAAAAAAAGTGCAAATTTGAACAGACTAGTTATGACTACAGTTATAATCCGTAGCCATCGGAAAAACTGCAGGAAATTTGAGGCAAACTTGTTGGACAGTTCGGGACCTTTTTCGATATATCGAAGACCTTGGATACATGTCCAAGAAGCAGGAAGCTACGGTTACAGCTACGGTTATAATCTGTAGCTACAGGTTCCTGACGTAAAATAAGACAGATTTTACTATCAAGTGGTGGGCCCTACAGAATTTTTAACGGTGAAAATCAGTTTTCCCGCTGCTCTTTGTGGTATGGTCCAGTTGATCTTTGGATATGATTTTTTTTTTGGATAATGCTCCATAATGATCTCGAAATATGGATGAACGTTGTGGATATAATAAATACATAGTTGTGGGGCCACGTAACTTTGATCTCTTTTGAGCCGTTCATACAACTCTCGGTTGGAGGAGCGTTAGCGCTCGTCTTCGAAAGGGAGGGGTATTTTTGTCCTCAAATTCGCTGCCCGTCCGCGCACGTCCAAGTCGCAAAACAAAGTTTGTATTGTTTCGTAAAAACAGCTGGATAAAAGGTGGGGTCCATAGTCCTAAATTTCTCTTTTTAATAATGAGGAGATGGACATAGCCACATAGGACTTCAAGAAGTAGGAGGATTAATCCTAACATTGTATTTCGGACGTAGATTTCAAGGGTTAGCAGAATTTCGTGGCATACTTGTGCAAGATCCAAACCATTCATTTGGTTGAGCCCACCATGAACATGCCCTAGTACCAAAATCCGGACCATGCTTTCGCAGTGGCCCATCATTGGTGGGACCTTCTAGGTCAAGGTTACCAATCACCACATATGGGCACCTGAAGTAAAGTTAAGAGTAAGGAGTATCCTGCATAAGAAATCAAAATCAGGTAAAACAAGGAATGGTTCCTATGGTGTGGTTTACCAGAGATTCTAATCTAGCTTGATTTGGGCTCATGCTTTAAAATAATTCGAAAAAATAGATGTACAGCACCGATAAAACACACATCATGGTGCGAACCAGAAAGCTTTTCCAACACCCCACGGTACTGGGACTGGCATAAGTGCGATGTGATACGCTACCAAATCCAAAAATCCCATCAGGGTACCAACACCCCTGATGATATTTGGCAGGGCCTACCCCTGCTGCAAATGTGAAATTTACTATGATTATCAGATGGGCCACACCAAAGGAAACAATTGAAAGAGAGATGTTGACCGTTAATTTTTATAGGGCCCACTGTGATGATTACGTGGAATCCACTTTAACCATTAGATGCAATACATATATTTAGTCACAAGGCCCAAAAATCAGAATAAATCATTATTTAAGTGGGCCATACCAATGAAAACAGTTTGGAGGGTGCATGGGCATCCCCTGTGCATCTTTAACAACCATGTAATCCACCTGAATCACGGATGGAGATGATTTTTAATCGCTACTCTTAAAATTGAATTACACAACTGGTGGTGATTAGAGTGAAATTGGGAAATACATTATGGTGGGTCCACGTAACTTTCTTTTTTCTTCCTTAGGTTTTCGGATTTACGCAGGAATTCCTTTTACGGCAGGCTGGACTTTTCACCTTATGTCCGTACTGTTGGAGGACTATTTTGATAAATTTCCAACGTTAAAGCATTTTTCCAGTTATATTCAGAGGAATTTTCAGGTAAAAATCCCAATTAAAAAAATTTTACAAAAAAATTTAAAAAGAAGAAGAAGAAGAGAAAAGAAAAGAAAAGAGCTTGATTCCCGTGCAGGTGGGATAGCTTGCAGAGGACTGTGTGGCCATGATCCCACCCTATAACACTGAATTTAAGGAACCCAACTGAAACCTATATGATCATCGAACAACCTTTAATCCGAGGAGTGCTTGGACGCGATTTATGACATCTCATGTTACTACCAAAATCTCTTCCTTTTCAGCTTTTAATCTCTATGGGTCCCACGGTGATGTGTGTGTGACATTCATTCCATCCATCGCTTGTGCCAGCTCACGATAGGATTTGAACTCAAAATTCAAATGGGATTCAACACAATGAAGAGTGCGATGGGGACGCCCACCGTTAGAAACTTCTTGGTCCCATGGCGATGTTTATATCCCATCTAACCTGTTCATAAGGTCAGTCTCACTAGAACGAAGAAAAAAACAGTATCTGCCTGATCCAAAGATTTAGTGAGCCCCGATAGAGTTTTAACGGTAGGCATCCCATCCCCACATTTTTCTATGGTGTGGCTCAATTGAGCTTTCGAAAGACCTTATTTTTTGGATCACATCTTAACAAGAACTGGCTCAGATGATGGACGGAGTGGATTTCTCTCTCTCTCTCTCTCTCTCTCTCTCTCTCTCTCTCTCTCTCCAGGTCCAGTACAATCCTACTGTTCCACTCATCATATGGAATCACATGCCTAGGTACCCCATCTCCCTTCTCATTACTTAATCAAATGGGTCACATGTACACGTACCCCATCTCCTTCCCATTACTTAATTTCTTCGTGCATTGTGGTTCACCTGCTAAGTAGGTCAACCTCATATTCAAGCCATCTAACCACATGGTGGGACAAGCCTACTGCCACATCTGCTAGGTGTGAATGCACCCGAGTTTTCAACACAACATTAGCAAACAAGCAAACATTGTGTGTGACTTTTAAGTGACGCACGACATATCCTATTGTCTATCCGAACTGTTCATTTGTATGGTTTATCCATACAATTAGGAGCAAGCCATGGTGCAAAAATCACACCACGAGTTGGGGTGATGGCAAGGAAAGCAGCTTCTAATGATTCATAACAATGATCAATAGTGTGAAAATGGACAGCCAAGATTGAGTGGAGGAACAAAATAAGTCCAACCATCATCGTATAACTACTATTCAATATTCAATAGATCCTATTGCATATTGCTTATGATTCTAAAGTAGTACTTTGGTTTGGTTATTCTAGACACGTGATCTTATACGTGGCTTGTAAACAATGCACGGTTGTAATAAATTAACCTCATCCAAAGATCATGTGATTAGCATGATTCCTGAACCACAAATGCCACTTGTTTAAGTGGTGGGCTGAGCTTGGGTTGAACCTACTCATATAGTTTCTAATGGCTGGGGGCATTATTACCAGCCTGACCCAATCGACAACTTCAACAAAATGAATAGACAATAAGTAGATACATCCAGTGTACCTATGATTGTATCCCATAATTGGATTTGGAGTAAGCTGATGGACCTTCAATCATATATCCTCCAATATTTTTTACCATGTAAAATTTCGGTGTCTCTTTTGTTGTCAATGTATCGATATTGTCAATATTTTCAATTATATAATTTCAAGTGTCGCTTCTATCATTAGTGTATCAATGGTAATATCATCGACATTTTTATATAGCCAAAACATTATTTATTAACAAAAATTCTATTTCGAGTTTTTTTTTTTCTTTAAATGAACACATGCATGGTTGTATGTGTTGACTGGGTGCCTTGAATATTATTATTATTCTTCTTCTTTTGCAACAAGGATAATTTAGTCCTTTTGCTTATGGGAGTATAAATACTCGTTAATATGATTAAGGCTTGGTATTTTTTTAAGAGTCTCTGAGAGAGAGCTATAGTTTTTTGTTGTAAGTTCTCTCCATCCCTGTAATTTTCTCTAAATAGTAGATTAACCATCGTTTTGTTCCATGATTTTTTTTTCCCGCAACAGTTTTCCACATAGAACTCATGTTACTACAAGAAAAACAGGCATAGCCGACTGATGGAGCTAACCTTTGCCCACAGCCAGTTCCAATGGCCGCTAGAAAAGGGCCCTATTAAAAAAAATTCCGCAACCCTAATTTCATTTCCGCCACTCGATCTCTCTCTGCCTCTCCCTCTCCCTCTCCACTCCCTCAAGCTCTCTCTCTCTCTCTCTCTCTCTCTCTCTCTCTCTCTCTGCACCTCTCCGTCTCCATCTCTGTTCAATCTCTCTCTACCTCTTTCTCTTTGTCTCTCCCTCTCCACTCTCAAACCCATCGCCGACACACACACACACACACACACACACACTCTCTCTCTCTCTCTCTCTCTCTCTCTCTCTCTCTCTCTCTCTCTTCCATCCTCCAGCACAAACCGAAGACTGCAGTTGTTGTACTGCTTGTCCATCCTGCACGATCAGAGCACCAGGTCCGGCCATATCTGGTCCTTTTACTCACTGCAAACAGGTACAGATCTAAACCCCTCTACGGTTTAGGGCTTTGGATTCTATTCCCTTCCCTTCCCTTTCTCTCCCCCTCCTAGGTTTAGGGCTTTTGGTCTAATTCACGCTCTTTTCCCATACTTCTGCTGGAAATTAGGGTTTTAGGATGAGGTTTTCTCCCGATGAAAGTGATTGGGTTTAAATTGAATGATATCTTCTGAATGATTTTCGACATTTTTGGTTGTAGATTGAGTGGCATCTTCATATTATCTTCGATTCAGATAAGAACTCTCAACAACTATCAAATTCCAGCCTTGCAATCCTGCAGTGGGAGGACCTGCAAAATCTCAACTGGTACATAAGGTATATTCACTGGGTGGTGAAATTGGGAAAACTGTTGATAGGTAATATTCCAGAAAACACTTTACTTTGAATGAATTTTCCTTTGACACTGTTTATTGATTTGATAATCTATGTTAGAAAATAGGAAGTATTCCTTGTGGTTATTTCATTTGGTTTTGCATCAGTTTGGTTGATTTTTAATTGTTGGTGGTCTTCAAACCATGAATTAGCTACTGTCTTTATTGTGTACCAGTAGGGACCATATTTATTTTTATTTTTTTGAATTTTGAATTTGGTGTTTCGATTATCATCTTCTGGTTTGATTTTATTGCCAGCTTCACTGGTCTTTTCTGCATAAACTGTTATTTGGTGACAACATCTTAATCTCTGGCTCTAATCTTGTATGTTTAACATTATCATATAGATTCGATCAAAATATCCTCTCTACCCATCAACAAGACTTGCAAGTTGTAAAGATCTTTCAGAATGATGACAGTGAGAACTCGGATTTTCCTAAACCTTGGAATCAAGCTAATTTTGAGGGATTGTTGTTTGCTCTTGCATGGAAGGTCTGTTTTTCACATTTCCTTTCAAAGAAATATATTGTTGGTTTGAGTTCTCTAACCATCTTCCACTATTCTATAGGGTGTGGGAAATAGGGAAGCTGTATGGCAGCGTAGATACTTTTGTCTGGTCGGGCCATTTCTTTGTATACTAGAAAGCCCTACTTCCTAAACTTACAAACAGTGTCTCAGGTTCTTAGATAGTACTCTTTTATTTTGCTCATATCTAGCATTTTGTATCTGGCTGTCCTTTCAAAATTCCAAATTTTAAGCTGTAAATGAGTGCACCAGAAAATAGTTATAAAAACTGTTAAATCTGTCACCTCTCTCTTCTCCAACCTACGTGGAAAACAAGTATATCAGGTTCCTCCGGAGCATGCTGACAATGTGGAAAATGTGTTAGCAGTTTATGATGTTGGGCAATCAAACATCAAGGTCTAGTTCACGTGGTTGAAAATTGTTGCCTGGATGGCATGGTTCTTCTTTCAATTTGCTTTATACTTCATGTGTAGGTCATCGAACTTGTTAATGCATTGATTTTGCAATGTGATAATGATAATTCGTGGCGAACTTGGTAGAACTGCCTTCAAAGGGCTATCTATCGTGCATCGGTGGGTTCTCCTGGTCTATATTTAGGCATGCACATATCTCTCACTTATCATGTGTGGACTTGTTGAAATCCTGTTTGTCTTCAACTTGGGTTTGATAAGATATTTGAAAGCTAAGTTTTTCCTTAATAATATTTAGTCTTTGAAAAGGTTGTTTTAACTAATATATGTTTTCCAATTACAAATTCAGATAAACTACACATAAGACGTAACTTTATTGGTTTAAAAGATAATTTTCCTTTAATTATGTTTAATCCATGATAAGCTTAGGTTGGTTTACATTTATGTCCATATCACAACTTCATACAATTTATATAGAAATTTAGTTACTTAGCTTGTTTTCAAGTTTGGAACCAAGTACATAGAACTCATGTAGTTTATAAAGAGAGTAAACATGGGGTAATTATTCTCATTTGTGAACTTTTCACTTGGAGCCCTATCATTTTAGCACATGCATCAGATGTCTAGCTATGGAAAATGGAGACCAAACCATGACAATTACCTGGCATGAAAATTCGCCTATCCATCTGTTAGGTGGGTTCACCATTACATTGAGTCAGATCACGGGCTATCCATTTATATTGAATGGGCAACCCACCTGTTGAGTGAACTAACATCCATTCTAATCCTTGGAATCTTCATGGTGTGGCCCACCTTCTGCACAGCTCTGAAACAATATGTGACAATTTGCGAAGAAAGACGGGATTGTGCAAGATCTAAGTCACTCATTAGGTGATCCCAATTTGTAGCTCCATGGTTTAAAAAATCTGACTTCTTTTTTTTTTTTTTTATTAAGGAATCATATGAAGAGTTTAAGCACGTGCTTCTTGCATTTATATTTGACAAAGGATTAGACATCTCCTGTGGCAAATGAGGTATGCTGGAAGTTTATCTTTTTCAAAATTAATTAGATAGTTTCTGCTATCTTTGCTCTTTGTTCAAAATTAATTTCTCGTGTTTTTCTTGCACGTGAAGTGGGTCCTTCAACGAATTAAGCAGTATTAATTTGCTAGAGAACAGAGGAGGAGGGCATTTTGAGGAAAAGCAGGTCCTATTAATTTTCAGGGATGTATGCAATGCAGTATTTGCAATGCATTCCGATTCACCATTGATTGCTCATAGGTAAGGCCCTTTGATCCTTGAGCATTACTCTTTAACCTCTCTTTTTGTTAATTTGTGTTGATTTATGATTTGAGAAGAACCTTGTTTGGTTCTGGTTATGGTGGTTATCAAGAATAAATTTTGTTTACTCTCAGCACAATTGTCATTTACATATTTATTTTGGGTTGTTTTGGTTAAGGGAATTTGTATTCTTTTTTCCGAGGGATGCTGAAACAAACAAAAAGGCCGACTGTTGTATTGTTGAGAAGAGAAGAAATGGATGGATAAATTCGGTCATTTAGCAAATTCCTTCTGTTCATTTTGGATTTTTTTATTTTTCATGTAATCTATTTTCATTCTGGTTTATTTGTAAACTCTTTTTTACTGCCTTGCCAAAAAAGGATGATTGAAATTCTACATTTTCCCCAGAATTTTATCACTGATCTAGGTTTTGTCATTTTTAAAGGTCAAGATAATATTGCTGATTTTGAGATGAAGCTCATGGACATTGACAACAAGCATCTTGGAATTCCATAAGCAGAGTATTATGCCATTGTAAAGATGCCATCAGCTGAGTTCTCAAGTATTTGCAAGGACCTCAACAGCATTGGAGATACTGGTATCATCATCATCATTGCATGAGTTAGTATTGAGATACTTCCATACAAATAATATTGTGTACTGAATTCACCCACCATCCATTGGTTGAAATTTGAATAGAATGTGTAGGGATTCTTGTTGGTTGTTTCATACTAATGTCCAACATTCATATCAATAGTTATAGTTCACTAACAACATTCTTGTTGGAATAATTCCTTGTTGTTTATCATTTATCTTTCAATGATTCATTTGCCAAATTTGGTGGGTTACTCTTATTTTATGGTGCAGATATTGAACTGGATTAATTCTGTTGTTAACTATCAGTGCTAGTTTCAAGATAATTGGTAGAAAGTGCCCTTTGATTTTGAATTTTACATTATTGTTTATAACTGTCATCGTGAGGGCTTTTCAAGGACTCAGACAATGTTTGTATCTATTATCTTTATATTCCAAGTTGAATCTCCTGTCATCAGCAAGTAATCATGTAAGAACATTATGTCCTCAATGCATGATGAAATCAATTTCCATCAGCATACCTGAGACTGGAGGTTTGCTAACCCCTCATGTATCCTCCACAGGTTCACATGCACCTCTATTTGGGGCTCCACATACCAACCTGGCAAATGTTATCTGTGTATCACATGTGAACCAGTGTAGATCATCTAGCTAGAAACTCAAGCTATTCAACTGTCAGGTTAGCTGCACGGGAATAGGCAGAATAGATGGCCTTGAAAACGACTGTCCAATGTTTTGAGTTATAACTACAAAAAAAAATATGATCAGAGGCACATCTATTTATCTTTATTTTTTTTCTTAATTATTCTCTATTCAATTTCAGATGATTGCTTTCAACTTAGAGAATAGAGGCTTTATTACTAGAACTCTATTTATAACAATTCATATTTGTTTTAGAAATATTTGTGCTCGTGATTTGTTTGCTTTTTGTGCAGATTTTGAATAAAAGGCTTTATCAACATGCCTTGGCTATCTTCTTGCGTTAATTACAGCAAGAAGTGTGTTCGCTTGGTAGTGTTCTTTAGTGTCTAAATTTTTTTATTTCTTTGAGTTGTCCCATAATTCCATTCTATTGTAGTTTCCCCATACATTTTACTTGTTTACATCGATGTTGATAATACATATGGCATCACTTAAAATATTATTTTGAAGACTGCATTGTCTAGGTAACATTTATGTATGTCATTAAACCATATGGATTCTTGTACTTCGGTGGATTTCAGGGATATTTGGCGAATTGCCTTCAAAAGAAAGGACATCTATAGCCTTCTAAAGCTCTGAGATTTGCTCTTGATATTGCTTGGTAAGCTCATAACTTGATACTTGGCCACCGACTGATTGTTTTTTAATTGAAGATGATGTGGTTTTCACTGACTTTGTTGGTGACAGCAAGTAATCAAAAGCTATATCGCTTTTCCCTTAGTTTTCTTTTATTTTGTGGGGACCTATGATACCACCAAACCCACAAGATCTGACAGTGATGTATAGCTTCATCTACAATTAGGTCAGCAATTTGGACAATCTGGATTTCTGAACAGCTAAAAGTTGTAATTTATCATATGTGTATCATTACAAGCTATGTAGTAGATACTTTTTATTTATAGAATTCTATAAGAATATTTGTATCTCTTGTGTTCTATGAACTGACTCTGAACAGGTCTCATCACATTCTGGAACCAGCCAGCTTGTTTTCACCACATTGCAAAGTGGGACCGCATGGGACAACTTCTCGACAAATCAACAATCATTGTTTGGCGGTCTGAAACACAATGAATGGTGATTTGGAGTGTGAGCTAATTTTAACTGCTAATGTGTGCTACTTCATGAATATAAAATTACAGTTAGGTCCTCTTTAAGCTAGATTGGGCTTGGGCTGACCCTCTGGTTGGAATTGGTCAGGTCAAGTATGTCAAGTATGGTTACCTGATTTGGCAATTCTGCTTCTATCTTTGTGCTTCTCTGTTGGAATGTAACTCTTTAGAGATGGTAATATTTCAATGTGCAGTTAGTGTATGTATAACATTCAATGTGTAGATGGTTGCCTGTAATATTTCAATGTGCAGTTAGGAAAATCTTTTTCCTTGGGCCACCCAAATGCCAAGATTAGTGTCCTCCATGCAGCCCTGTCTTTCGAAGCCCCCAAATTATTTAAATCTTGTGATGTGCCGAACAACATAAACCCATTGTAATCTCCCTTTGTGCAGGTTCTAGACTATGGTGAGAAGATTGAGCTTCTAGTAGACAAAATAGAGAACCTCTGCTCACAGGTGGTGAACCTCAATATCATTGAGGGCCTGAACCTGCTGAAGGACTCTGAAATACTGGTGCTAATGCCTTTTACAGATACACAGCTCACCAAAGATCGACAGAAGAAACCAGTCCCTTGGAAATAATGGCAATCATTGGCAACAAGGAGATCATTGACATTAACCAAGGTATGTTAGCTGCTTAGACAATTAGGATACATGTGGGTCACATTTTCTTTCTTTCTTTTTTTTTTTTCTTTTTTTTCTTTAAGAAAGATTTTCTCTATGGCTATGGATTGTCGGTGGCTGCTCTATAGCTACGGATTTAATCTGTAGCTTTTGACCAATTTTCTGGTAGTGTAGCAAAAAAGTGACGATTTAGCGGCGTCCAGCACAACCGTCAGTAAAGGCCCTGACCACTGGTAAAGCCTTTACCGACCGAGGCTTTACCGGCTGTTAGCTAACCGCGGGCAAAGGATTTGATGGTTGATTTCTGGGCCTTTGTTGGCGGTTTTGACAGCCGGTAAACGCCAATTTTCTTGTAGTGTGTGTTCTCTGTGTGGTTGCTTGGATTTTCATTTTCTCTTATTTATTTCAATACAGATTAAGGTGCTTTGGCAGGGCCGATTTTAGAACATGTGGTATCAAAGAGAGATTGGTTTTGATTTGAGATATGGGGTCAATGGGATTGAGTATGAAGTTCAAGACAAATAAACTCATAGGTAAAAACAACTTTGAAATACAGAGATTGAAAATAAAAGCCCTCCTACTTCACTAAGGGTTGTAGTATGCACTCCTTAGGAAAATGCATCGCCCGAAATCTGTGAAGGAAGAATATTTAGATGAACTTGATCAAAGGACAATTAGTACAATTCAATTACGTTTGGCCGATGAAGTCCTTTACAATGTCATAAATCAGACGACTATTGTAGGCTTATAGGAAAAGTTGGAGAGTATTTACATGATGAAATCTCTCACCAATCGTCTATTTCTGAAGAGTTAATTTTATACTCTAAAAATGGCAAAATGGTCGAATCTATCTGAACATATTAACACATTTAATAAATTGGTTTACAAATTAAAGAATGTTGATGTGAATATCGAGGAGGAAGATAAATTTCTAATATTTATTTATTTATTTTTTTAACATCTCTCCCAAAGTCGTTTGAGTATCTGTTTGATACTCTTTGTCATAGTAGAGATATTTTGGACATCGATACCGTTATAGAAGCCCTTCAGTCAAAGCAATTGTGACAACAAAGCGGCGGTGAATGTACCTCTATGGATGCATTGTTTACTCGAGGAAGATTGTCTGAGTGAGAGAATGGAAAACCTAATCTAAGTCCAAGTCAAGAGGTAAAGGAAAATTGAAGTGTTGGAATTATTAAAGAATTGGACATTTAAAAAAGGACTATCAGTTTTTTAATGCCCAAATGGATGAAAAGTCAGATGATTCGCCGAATGAAGCTAATTCAAATGAATTTAGTTAAGGCTCAGATGGTTGTTATGTATTATCAATAACTAAGACCATAATTAATTTCTATCAATAATGGATCTTGGATGTGTAGGCATTGTAGCATATTTGTCCTCATCGGAGTTGGTTTACCAAATATATCAAGTATAATGGTGAGCTAATTCTTATGGGCAATGATCATGCATGTAAGATTATTGGAATTAGTTCACTCAAGTTCACATCAGGATGTTTGATTCAGTAGAGGGTACTCTAACAAATGTGAGACACGTTCCGGACTTGAAGAATGATCTAATCTCTCTAGGAGTTATAAATGCAATTGGTTGTAAGTTCGTTGGTTATGGTGGTGTCTTGAATGTTTCAAAGGGGGCTCTTACAGTAATAAAGGCACAATGGAGCGACAATTTTTACTAGTTGATCGAAAATATTATGTCTGGTGGAGCTGTAATTTTGTAGTGGATTCCACGTCGGCACATTTCTGGCATGTGCGCCAAAGCCACATGAGCAAGTGGGGTATGAAGGTACTTCTTGATCATAAGTTAATTTCCAATTTTAAAAGCTTTAATTTAGATGTATGTGAGCATTGCATAAATGGAAAATAGTCGAAGCTACATTTTAAAATTGAAAAATATGTCAGTAAAGAGCAACTTGATTACATGCATTCTGATGTGTGGGGGTCATCACCCTTTGTTTTTGGAAGATGGTCATCTTACTTTATCGCATTTATAGACAACTTCTCTAGAAAGGTTTGTGTTTATATTTTAAAACATAAATTCGATGTATTTGCTACTTTCAAGATGTGAAAAGCAATGATTGAAAAAACAAATATGATGGAAAGTGAATGTTCTGATGACAGATAACAGTGAAGAATTTACTTCAAGAGAATTTGATCAATATTGTAAGAATGAGGAAATAGCCAAGCATAATATAATGAGGCATATGCTAAAGCAGAATGGTGTGACAAAACATATGAACCAGACTCTTCTGAAAAGGGTGTAGAGTATGTTGAACAATTCCGAGTTGGGCAAAAAGCTTTAAGCTGAAGCTGTTTTTACAGCTTGTTATCTGGTGAATATCTCTATTTACATTTATTAGTTTTAAAATTTCTGAGGAAGTATGGAGTGGTTAGGCAGTTGATTACTCGAGTTTGATGATGTTTTGTTGCAATGTTTACTCTCATGTATTGTCTGTTGAGAGATATAAGCTAGACCAATGAGCAAAAAAGTACACCTTTATTGGCTATGGTGATGGGGTGAAAGGTAGTTGTTAGATTGTGCTTCACAGAAAATCATTATTGGCCGAGATGTCAAATTTGATGAGGGCTCCTTGTTTCAAAAGATAAGCAAAACAAAACAGAAAAGTCATTTGTTAATGTGGAATTGGACAAAGGTGAGACACATGAGGAACTTGAGCGACAAATTGAGGAATAAGAAGAGGCGGAGCCGTCAACTGTCAAGAGAAACCCACCAAGGAATCACAGGTTACCGTTGAAATACAATGATGATTTTAATATTGCATTTGTTATCATTACAGATGAAATGGATCCATTTACTTTCCAAGAAGCTTTAGAAGGTAAAGATGCAGAAAAGTAGATGGTAACTATGCATGAAGAGATGAATTCTCTATATAAAAATCAAATGTGGGTATTAATTGAGTTATCCATTAGGAGGAAGGCAATCGATTACAAGTGGATATTTCAAAAGAAACCAGTTAGGTACAAGGCCAGATTGTTAGCGAAGAGATATGTTTGGAAGGAATGTGTCGACTTCAGTGAGAATTTCGCACCAATGGTAACATAGACATCTATCAGATTTGTGCTGTCTCTGATTGCCCAACACAATCTGGAATTGGATTACCTAATATAATATGGAATTGGAACAGTTAGATGTTAAAACTGCATTTCTGGATGGAAAATTAGAAGAACAGATTTACATCAAGCAACCGGAAGGGTTCAAAGTGTAAGAAAAGAATGATCTTATTTGTAAGTTGACGAGGTCATTATAGTTTGAAACAATCACCTACGCAGTGATATAAGAAGTTTGATTCTTTCATATTAAACTAGAGTTTTTATTAGAAGTGAATTTGATTATTATGTTTATTTAGAGCAATGAGAGGCGGAGAATTCATCATTCTAGTTTTATAAGTTGATGATATACTTATTTCCAGCTATAACATATCTGAAATCAACACGTTGAAGGCTTAGTGTAACGTCTTAGATTTTTGACATTTTGGATTTCCAAAAACCTTTGAAAATTTTCATTATAAATAACCTACTTTGTCACTTACTGACCCTTGATGCTCAAGGTGAGCCTACATGCAGGTGGTACCGGTAAAGAACTGCACAAAACCAATTAATCAACCGTACGAAGCCAATGAATATGCTAAGTTACTTAAATATCGAGTTTAACCTTGTAATTTGTTTATCAAGGGCCCAAATCTAGCTAACCCATCATTGACTAATCAAGACAACTTTAACTAAATAAAGACCTACCAAAAGTCAAGACAACTAGAGTTCAGACCTTAATTAACAAACCAAATCAATTTAGTTACTCCTTTATCCTAAGAACTAATGGTTTAGGGTAATTATGATCGAATCGCCATTTTTAGTAGTTATGATTAGGCAATACTAAGAACTTACCTAATCCAAACCCTATTTTCACACCCCAAGTATAGGATTGTGATGTAGTAATAAACTCGGTAAGACCGAGGTCGAATCCACAGGGACTAAAACCTGTACGTAATCTGAAAATCAACTAAATATGAGGGAATAATGGTGAAATAGTAATCTAAAACTTAGAGAATTAAAAGGTAGGGAACTAGGGTGCCAAGGATCAACTTGTAGAGATCAGGGAGATCTACACTTGATTCATAAACTCATCTAGACTTCGAGTCCCATCTTCATCCAGTTGGAAGATATATCATGAAAATCAATTCTGAACTTCTTTTGATCTAGTTTTCAAGAGATAAGACAGATATAAATTAGAATGGATTCCATCACAAGACTATGCTTATGAGACAAAGTAAACAACAGAATTAAACCAATCTAAAGCCAATCGGAGAGATGTATGAATGTTAGGAAGGATTCTGTCATCCAACCATGTCCAAGGGGCGATGGTGAACAACAGGGCTTCCTAACTGCATAATTACAATAATGAAAAGGAAATACTCAAAGCCATCGCAGATCTATTGTAATGTAAGTCACAACAAACCATTAAAAACTAAAGGTATTCCTCAAAATCAAACTAACATCAAAAGTAATTCAACTAGCACGAATCCAAGCCGTAGGGATCACCCATCACGCCACAAGCTTCACCTCTTAGCCCTAGTTAAGAGGTTTAGCCTGATATGATTAGGTTAATTCTTTTAAACAGAAACATAAAAATAAAATAAAATAAAATAAAATAAAAAACTCTAACTATCTCTCTCTCTTGTGCAGACGACCCCCCAGATAAGATCCACCTCTCTTCTCTCTTCTCTCTTTATAACATATTAGGGGCGGTGGAGAGCTTTTGCAGCAACAGTTGGTGAGAAGCTTACGCAGCAGAGAAGCGGCATGCACAAAAAGAAGTGAAAACACCCTACTTTTGAACTCGATTTGCTCGACTGAATGTCCAATCTTTTCGAAACTGACATCATGGATAGAGTTAAGACCACCCTTTCAAGAGGTTGAATGGTCTGGATCATCGATCCGATCGTCATTGAGATCACATAATAACCCGCAAAAGCTGGGTTGCGTTCGGACGCGAAAATAGGGAACTGCGTATGTCGGCTTGCGCTAATTGATTGGTGGGGTCCATGATTGAGGTCAGTTGGGAAATCCACACCGTCTATTGCACTCGTGGCGAGAATTCGATGCGGGATGGTTGGTTTTAGCTATCCTTTGATGCAGCCCACTGAAGTAATTAGGTTATAATTGCTTTGGACGTTGCAAAATGATATTCTTGTGACCACTTTATCAGGTACTTGCGTGTGCCTGGGTGTACGAGGTACACGTGGTTTTGACCTTCTCGAGTTCTTAGAAAAGATGGATGGCTTGGATCGCCCCCGTGAGCCTCGATGGTGGCCCACCGTCTTCCACAAACGGACGCGATCCGTCCGTTACGAAGCAGCAACACGACAGTTGCCATTTTTAGAGAAGAGGCGGGTCCAAGACGGTTTGACCGTCTTGGACTTGCCATGCACTTCCAATGCACATGTGCACCGTGCACATACAATCTCCATTGGGGTCCACCATGATGGTTTTGAGAAATCTACTCCGACCATCTATTTTCTCACCTCATAAAACGGGATGAGACCAAATTTGAAGCATATCTAGATCTCAAGTGGGCCCTAGATTGACAATTCATAGGCTTGAAATTTGACTTGTACAGTTAATTTATGGTCCTTAGGCCATATATAAAGTTTTGAGCCGAATGAATGGTGGAAACCCTGTGATCTTGTATTCTGGATGAATTTCGGGCCTCTTTAGCTTGAAATACTTGATTTTCTCGGATCTCTGGCTTGTAAATTCTTTGATCTTGGTCCTCTGGGGTCCTTCCCTTGCCTTAATAATTTTAGAGCGTTAAATACATGCTTTTAATACCATTTTTCAGTCCAGACACCTAAATTCACCTTGCAACACAAACACGATTAAAATAGGGCGTTAAACAGTATCATGTTCGTAAATCCAGGTAATAAGTAGGATCTAATATGCAATATTTGACCCTCAACACCCTAATCATCATGCATAAGAAATCTCGATTCCTAATTCATTACAGAAATACCCTGATTATCCAAACAAGCTCTAGGCCGCTCATCAGTGAACCAATAAACTCGATGCTATATAAACGTGTTCGTCTTAGTGGGTTTGACGTCCATCACGGGACATTGATCCGAGATCGCATGTCGAATCATTCAACTTGGACTCGCAAGGTGAGTGCTTGAGTTGTGCGAATATCTTATATGAAAATCTAAAACTTAAGTGAAATAAGTTCATTGCTCTTTCGCAAAGTTGTAACTTTCAAACCGTTGGTTCATAGTCAAATTCAGAGTACCAATTAAAGATATTTCTCCACACATATCCGTATAGCCACGACCCCGATTGATCATCAATGACCATCGATCTAAGTTCGGGCCTTCCCGATTGATCGGTACGCCCGATCATCATATATTTGTGTCCAAATAGAGATCGCATTATTAGATACATATTACATGACTTAGATTAACCCTTGCACCTCCCAATAGGTCCCATTAGTGGAAAATAACCTCCCTTAGGGTTAGAATAATGAACAAATGGCCATTAGGGCTATTTACACCACACCTAGTACTATAAATACCCATATATTTCACACCCCCTCCTACCCATACGAATTTTCCCTAGAAATTGGAGAGGAAGAGAGAAAGGAAGGGAGAAAGGGAGAGAGAAAGAGAAAGAGAGGAAGAGAGGAATAGAGTGAGGTCCTTGGTGCTTGCTTGAACCGGAATTCATTTGATAAAACCCAAGCCATTACTGTTTTTCTCCGTCGAATCCACCCCTACACATGATCCAAGGTAAGAAATGCTTCTCACCTCCTATTTAAACTATCTCATGTTAGATTCTATGAATCTTACCTAAGTTTTCTTTGATTTGATTAGGAATTGATATTTTTTCTTAAAACCCCAACCCTATAGTCGCTAAGTCGAACGAATCATTGCAAAGGTGTGGACCATTATTTCTAGGTTGCTTTTTATTGACCCTTGAGTGGCTCAGTTAATGATGTCTTGTGCTAAGCGGCTTGTAAATAGATAGCATGTCTAGATTTCGAGTTTGATTGCAATATGTGTCATTGGTTGTTTATGGATGCTTACATGTTTAATAAAATGTCCAGGTGATTAAATGCATTCTTATAATGATGCTCACATGTTTGGTCGAATGCTTGATTTGATGTGTTGATTTGTTAATGCTTATATGTTTGATCAAATGCTCTAGTGAATGTATTATTCCATAGAGGCTCACATATTTGATAAAATGCCTAGGTGAGATGAGCATTCTATATATGCTTTCACATTTGATAAAATGCCTATGTGGTTGTGTCGTTGAATCTATGTTGATGACATGACGAATTGCTAAGTTCATAGTGATGCTTAGGTTGCTTCCAATGTTGAGTCAGTTGGTAAATCGCTCAAACCAATGGGTGACCCTAGTTAAGTCGGCCGCCCTATGCTTGTTTGATCGACCTGGGTGAACACGGATGACCGAGAGTATCCCGACTACACAGGATGCTTACACCCAATGTCGATTGCATCGGGGTTCTCCAAGGTCAATCAAATTAGTCCACTAACCGACTGATCATGTATGTTCATAATATATGGCACAACTAAATTGAATCTAGGATACTACGTTCCTAATGGATAATCCATTCATAACCGTTAGTGTGATACGATCCCTTAAGACTCATGAGTCAAGCATGGTGGTATGAGACACTGTGTCCGAGCTATTAGCCTACGCTGGGGTGACGAGCCTCCCCATAGTGACCATTGAGCACTAATGGAGGTAATAGGTCATTGTTCAAACAGCCCCCGTCAAATTACCCGGCCGATGGTTCTATGCCAGAGTATCGTTCGAATGACCCAGGCGTGAATGGAATAGGGTGACGAGCCATTTCCTTTATATGTTTTTAGTTTTATGTGACAATCTCACACCTCAGAACTATGTGATCATACTCGGTGTTTAAGTGACGACCCATACCGAGTTGATCCTCATACCTTTGGGTATTATGCCGTACATTTGAAATTGTTGATTGGTGAGATAAACGGGTGATACCTAAAGTTAGATCAAGGAACATTAGTAAGGAACCGCTACGTGTAGCAACGAGTCACGTGATTCGGATAAGGACTCGTGATATAATGTCGGTATCCTAACTTCGCCAATATGCTGTATGAATGGAACTTAATAATTACTTAGCTAACATATGCATCAATCGCATTGCATTAGATAAGATATGACAATTTGGCGTTAGAGTCGCGTAATGAGGGAGTGTTGGCATTTGCGAAATAGGCGTTGAAGTCGCGTGTGAGGGAGTGTTGGATTGAAAGGTGCATGCATCATTTCATAATCTTATTCATACACTTAACAAGAGTATTTAGGAAATGCTTGATGTCTTCTTTATCATTAATGTGCTGATTGAGTCGATAACATGTGTAACTTAAAATTAATTGAACTATTGAGTTAACTATTCACTCCCACCTGGGATAGTATTTTAAAACACCAACCAGACAATATTATTGATGCAGATACTAGCAAGGCCTCCAGTGGATAGGCTTGGATCAGCTTATACTTTTGTCGTGATACCTTGAGAGCGTCGGACGAAGCTGGAAGTCCATTCGTTTACTTAATTTTGTGCATGTATATGTTAAAGTTATACTTTATGTATGAGTTTTATTGTATGTTCATTGTGGCTTGTATAATCCTCATTTTGAGCGATCATCGGTATTGAAATTGTATTTTTGACCTTTAGCCCTATATTTATAAATTTTTGTTATCTCTGTCTCGCTTTGGTTCTGTTAAGTTGAATAGTGCAACTCTAATTATGTGAAATAAATTTGAATTTGAATGAGGACACATGTGCATTTTATTAAGTTAACTCCTGAGAACTCGGGACCGGAGTCTATGTACTCGGGTGCCAATTTTTAGGGCGTTACACTCAGTTATCCAAGATGTTTGAAATGAATGATCTGAGGGGCTGCAAAGAGGATTACTAGCATTGATATATACAGGAATATGGAGAGGAGCAAGCTATGGTTGTCTCACGAGTATCTTGAGAAGGTTCTGATCAAGTTTGGACTAAAAAAGATGAAACCAGTTAGCACTCCCCATGATGCTCACTTCCGGCTTTCTTTGAAACTATGTCCTACGTTAGATGAAGAAAAGCAGTATATGTCTCGTATGCTATATTTAAGCACAGTTGATAGTCTTGTGTATCCCATGGTCTATAAGAGATCGGATATTTCACATGGTATTGTGAGTAGATGCATGTCAAACCCTAGCAAGCAATATTGGAGAGTGGTAAAATGGTTACTTCGGTATATACAAAGTACGACGGAGCACATCTCATGTTTCGAAGATTCAAAGGAGAGATTCATAGGCTGTGTTGATTCAAATTGTGTAAGTAATGTGAACAATAGAATGTCTATTTCCAATTACTCATTTATACTAGCAGGTGAAGCTATCAGTTGGATGTCTAAGCTTCAGTCTGTTGTTGCACTTTCCACTACTAAAGCTAAATACATGACAATGACGGAAGTATTTAAGGAAGTTGTTTGATTGAAAGGAATGGTAAATGAATTGAGGTTTTTACATGAATTCGTGCATGTGTATTGTAACAACAAGAGGGCGAATAATTTAGCGAAGAACTCGGTATATTATTCTCGGATTAAGTACATTGATATTCATCGTCACTTTGTTTGACAGATGCTAGAAAAATGAGATGTTAATCTTGAGAAGATTTATACCAATGGAAATCTAACGAACATGCTTACGAAGATCGTTCTTGTAGAGAAGTTCAAGTTTTGCTCGACTTCTATATGCTTGGCAAGAAATGAATATAGATAGAGTGTGCACGTAGCGGTGATGGTGATACTTAAAAGAAGATAATTAAGATGGGGGATGAAGTTAGAGTTAATGTAGATAGTGGAGGTGGAGGTTACAGTATATCTTTGAAGGTAGCTACAAAATTTAAGCCATGGTGGAGATTGTTGACTGAATGCCTTGAATTTTATTCAATTTCCTTTTGCAAAAGAGTTAATTTAGTCAATTTTCTTATGAGGGTATATATGCTCGTTAATATGATTAAGGCTTTGGTTTTTCTTTTTTTAAAGCCTCAGAGAGAGAGAGAGAGAGCTTTTTTTTGTGTGTAAATTCTCTCCATGCATGTAATATTCTTTGAATAATAGATTGATCATTGCTTTGTGCTATGGTTTTTTTTTTTTCCCACAAGGGTTTTCCATATAAAAATCGTGTGTTCTCTATGAGGTTGTTTGGATTTTTGTTATTTTGTTTGTTTCAATCCAAATTAAGATACTTCCTCAGCGTTGATTCTACAACAATATACATCGTCAAATTGTCGACAATAATATCAATTATATTGCAAAATTAACGTTATCACAATGATATCGAGACCTCAGTCTTTTGTTTCGTTTTCAATTGTCGATGATTTTTTAACGAAATATCCCATGTTGTTAATATTTTGGAATATCGATAGATGTTTGGATGAATGGTAGAAATGATTGGGATGGTTGGATTAACTTTTTATGACATCACATGCTTTTAGGCCCCTATTAATATGTATTGCATTCTTTTTACAATTTTTTTTTATTCTGAAATATGCAAATAAGTGCCTTTCAACATTGCCTAAAGTTGCACTGAAAAAATTCCATTGTTTCCCCAATATGTCCCTACATTGTCATTATCAGCAATAACAATATTGTTTCTGTATCTCTAGCCAACGAAACTTGTAGCCATATCGATACTTCAACACTACTCGTCACCATCTAAACTTGATGGTGGTGGGAAGCTGGACATGCTAATTTTAACTTCAATGATACTTTTAATTAAGGGTGCACATCGAGTCGAACCGAGTCGAGCTGGCCTCAGCTCGACTCGGGTCGGCCACTAGCTGACCTCAGCTCGAACTCAGCTCAGCTCGGTCCTCGAGCCTGACTGGCGAGCTCAGCTCAGTTTGGTCAGTAGCTCAGGCCAATTCGAGCCGAGTTCGCCATTGCAACGACTGCACATTCAAATTTTTACTATATTTGAGACAACAACAATGAATTTATAAGTATTTTATCAAACACCTTCTAAGCAATATAAAAATCAAGAAAAAAAGATGTTGGTTTCATATGCATACCTTCATTGCCACCCGCCACACTTCTTTGAGTCATTTCATCAAACACTTGGTGAGCAACATCAATATCAAAGTAACCGAGTCACCGAACTGGTTCAATCCGAGTTCAATTCGAGCTGGGTTCAATCCGAGTCGAGTCGAGCTGGGGCCAGCTCGAACTCGGCTCGAACTCATTTTCGAGCTAAAAAAATCAGCTCAACTTGGCTCGAACTCAACTTCGAACCGAGTCGAATCGAGCTTTTTCAAGTCAAGCCAAGTCGAGCTAACCAATCTAGCTCGGTTCATGTACTCCTCTACTTTTAATTTGGTGGTAGCAGCTTTTGATAATATAAACAACATAGCTTCTCTTTATAATCAAATGCGTCCGCCTGTTTGGATAAAGAAAATATAAAACATGGAGATGGAAAACTCGTATAGATTCCTCAACAAATGGAAAATGGTAGATTCCAACAGTGATTCCGTTGCTTTGGTTTGGTTTGGTTTGGAGTGCAGTTGTCCATAAAAATTTTAGAAGGTTTAGAGCTCTCTTATGACCTCAGAAATCCACATTTTACAAAAATAAAAATAAAAATCCTTGGAAATGGTTTTACTCATAATTTGAGGAAAAGGAAAACGATTTCCCTCTCTTTTGGTTTCTCAAACAGAGAAAACTATCATATCAAGGAAAATCCTGTTCTTGTACATGGTTTTCCACCTTTACCAAGTAGTATTATGATTTTGATTCAGTATCGAAATTACAACACAACAGAAATTGATATGAAAAAATTGCCATGTGCATCATCATCAAAGGAAAAGGAATTATGCTTCAAAGCCATTTTATATTAACCTTGATAATATTAGAATTCTGTGCATCTACAGCTTGATTGCCGATCAATGGTGCGCAGCCATCAAGGTGGCAATGGGCTGGATGCGATCAGTCCAAACCCAGCACTTTTATTTCCCGGATGACAGCATCCCTGGCAGCGTTTTTAAATGAAACCTAAAGCCCTGTAAGACATGTCACAAGATCTTAGGAGAACATGGAGCTTCATGGCTAAGTACTTCCTGGAAAGAGTTCTACTTTGACCACACGTGCCCATTTGGAATTCATGTTTGGCACTCAACCAGTGCATCAGGTGAGCCCCCCGTGCAGATGATCCACCTAAAATGTAGGACAGTCCACTCATCAGGTGGGCCACACCTAAAATCAATGGACAATAAGAAAATGAAAGATCTTGCCTATGTCCACATTCATGTGCACATGGTCCACATGGTGAATGCTGGGCTTATATTTTTTACCAGGCATGCAGCATTGGCATGATCAGAGGTGCATTTTGGCCGGGGAAAGCCTCCGTATGGAAATGGTAGCGATCATTTTAAATGAACTATAGACATTCATCAAGCAACCCTTGATCAAGTGCACATCTTCTTCCAGACTGGCGGACAATTTGTATAACTGCGGCCTATGGTTGGGTGATCCAAACCATCTATCTGATGGCTCCTAGCTTGGATGGCCTATACACAAACCACCTTTTCATTGAGACAATTCTAACCCTTCATTGGTGGCCTGAAAGTAGACAGTCATGGAAGGAACAACAGCAAAAGGCCCAGCATTAACTGAAAAAAGGGCCAACATTTAGATGGCTAGGATTTCAGATGTGGAGAATTTTTGGAATGGTACGTCCAAGGTGGGGGCATCATTTCAGTAACCTGGATCACAGACCATCCTGGGCTGAAGATCATATATATTGGATCACTCATTGGTAGAACTAAATATAGGATGGATAATGGTCTGGGCTGGTCGGGGCGAAGCATGCCCAATTCAAGCCATGTGTTAAGGATTTTGAGTCCAGGTCCAGGTCCAGCCCAGATCATGATCTGAGGAATCGAGTCCACAACTGACTATATCACCTAAGGAAACTGGGTTTACCCAAAACTCACCATGTAATGAAATCAGTTGGACTCCTCACATCGAAGAAACTGAACCAACTTCGATCTGATTTCAGACGGAATGCGGATGGGCCGGTAATCCCTGTCAAGAAAAACAGCTGTTGCCTTTGCTTCTAAAATGGGCTGAAACAAGAATAGATAATCATCAAGACTAGTAACTAAGATTATGCAGTCAAAGGTAGAAGAGAAGGTAATTATGACCTCTTGATTCGGTAGCTTGAAGATGAGATGCTCAAAGAACAAGCGGGCCGCAGAGGACCCGGAGACCCTCACCTTCACAACAAACCTATCACCACTCTGGCCATG
This sequence comes from Magnolia sinica, assembly GCF_029962835.1. Classification (NCBI taxonomy): domain Eukaryota; kingdom Viridiplantae; phylum Streptophyta; class Magnoliopsida; order Magnoliales; family Magnoliaceae; genus Magnolia; species Magnolia sinica. The sequence continues at coordinate 129,801,086 of NC_080574.1, read as the reverse complement.
CAAGACACTATTAGAACAGATACAGTTCCAAGAGAAATCTGATGGCTCCTAGTGAGGATAAGATTCCACATACTACATTTCCCACGCAGGCATGATCAGTTGTTCTGGTATCGCCAACTGTCAACTGTGTATCTGCAGTGGACCAAAAATATAGCTGCACTGGTCATCAGGTGGACCACACATATGGCTGGTAAAATAACTCAATCAGTAGCCTACAATCATGGCAAACGTGCAACCCAGCTGATGACAACCAACCTGGTCTTCAGGCCACGGCACACACACAAGGCGGGGTCGCCTATTGAATTGCGTAGATCTCACATACATTGGCACGTGTGGGAAGAGCAGGATTTCTGAGTCTTACTCTAGTAGGCATAGCAAGCTCAATAGTTCAACATCACTCCACTTTGGTTTACAACTACAAATAAGCCAAGCACCATAATGTGGTTTGAACATTAGATCAAAGAAATTGAGCAACCATGGTTTAAAAATTCGTCAAATATGACTCACTATCATCATATCAGTTTTAGTCCGAAATGAAATGAGTCACCAGACTGGGACTAAAACCGACCGAAACATTCTGATATACACCGATAAAGGATAAGTTGTACTATTTTCATCCCCTAGCACATTACACTCCGAAACAGATATTTACAAGCATGGAAGCAAAATGCCTAGGGGTTCAAATGGGTTGGATCAACTGGATGGGTCATCGGACACATGCAGACAAATTTTAATTTTAATTTTATTTTTATTTTTTTAAATAGGCAGATAATAAATGGGACGAGATTGGAAATTGGACCCACTGGGTCCGATCAATGACCAAAACATCACACCAATTATTGAATGGGTTGGGTTTGGAACTTCTTGAAGCTGACCCAACCTAACATGCTCCTATCAGACTTTGTGTAGCCCATCAGATAGTTATTGACACATGTACATATTAATTCATTGAATTATATTAAGAATTTCCAATGTTTGAGTTTATATATATGAATGTGACCATTTCATGATTATGCATGCATATAAATATTCAGATTGACCTTCACAATGAGGTGTAGCCAACATTCGTCAATTAAAGGCCTGGTCCACTTCTCACACGACATAGACCATTATATAGGTCTGCACAACAAGAGTAATGAATGTTGAGAGGCATGTACATATGAATTGTTACCTCCACCCAGATTTATGAGATGATCATAATGAGATTTTATTAGAGATTTTCACAATCAGCTACATGCCCGGTCAAATCGTGTAAGCCGACATGGCAGTGGCGATGGGTCAGTGGTTGATTGAATGGATCCCACGTGATGATCACATAAACAACGAACACTTGATCATTCACGATGTGTGTATTAAACCACTTGTGGAAAAAGACCAATTACTTACAAACAATGATCCAGCCTATATGTCGTGCGAGTATGCGAGTCCCGTCGATGCCTCTTTTATGGTGTGCCGTAACAGCCGTTAAGGGACTGTAAAGGCCAAAACGGATTTCTTCTTCTCCCATTCTTTTTTTTATTCTATTACGATGCAACAATCAAATCTCTTGACTTTTTCGAACAAAACATCAATCAATCTGATTTTGAATTCCAATTAGAGTTGTTTTGATTCAATTGAGTCTTTTCGGGAGACGATTGAATTTCCCCGTCTTCTGTTCCGCTCTCAAAGTCCTTGAACTTATGAAGTCTCGTTTCTGTAGTGGAACAATTCATTAATATACCACCGAGCCATTTTTTATTAACATAATGACACCGAGCCCTTATTGCAGCTGTACCTTGGCCTCGTGTCCTAATTATTTTATGCTACATGACAAAGTCAAAATGACGTGACATTACTTTGGTGTGCATTCTCAAACCCATGCATACAAATTCAGCTGAGTTAAATTAGGTGTTCTTATTGTGAATGAGCGTGGTAATTTAGTACAACTCATTTAGAGTTCGGGATAGTGGAGGTGGGCCCGTTCGGGACCCAAATCCACCTATCTCCTGCGAAATTGGGTACGCTTAACATTGTCAAATCGGTACCCACAAATCCTATCCCCATTCCTTCTTCTACCCCGACCCGATTCTCGAAGCCCGCCACTCAACATCGTCAACAACCTTGCCCCTCTACGTCTCTCTCCTTCTGTACGACCGAGTTTTTGGGGGATGATTCTTCCAGATGAGATTTTACTGAAAGTCAGATGTCTGATTCTCAGAGCCTGGTATCCACTCCTTCTCCAGCAAAGTCGGACCCGCACCCCAGGGACTAGGCCGATTTGGGACCCATTACTCTATTTCAGGAAGACACCTCCACGGAAGTTATAGTAGCAGAGCCTACCCAGATATGCGCTGATGATACTCATCAACAACAGGAGGACATCTCAATGCTCACCTATCTCAAGTAGTCAGAGAACATGAGGATCAATACCGAAGGACTAAACAGGGATGAAATATTCAACAAGATGTCAAACAAAAAATGGATCAGAGATGCGGTTGGCCATATCGGCAGATCTCTAGGCCTATCTTTCGGCAACAGGACTGAAGACTACATGGGTCTCTTTCAGTTTCTTAAAAATAGGGGAAGACCCCTTCCTCCCTCCCGATCTCCAGCCAGACAAGCGTCGCGAGCCCCCCACAACAGATAACTGTCAAATCTCATAACAACATCGGATACGGTCTCCCCGTCTACTGCTAGACGAGGACGGAAAGGAAAGCAGGGAAGATCAGTTTCCCAATGAACATTCTCTCTTGGAACGTTAGGGGAATCGGCTCTAAACAAAAAAGGAGCTTGATCAGGGATGCAATCAGGAGAAAAAACCCAGATATTCTATGCCTTCAAGAGACTAAAGTCCCCTGATTCACCGATAGTCTTCTCGCTTCGATTTGGAGGGCTATCGACGCGCAACATCTAACCCTGGACGCTATCGGTTCTTCAGGAGGCATCCTAATTGCTTGGAAAGCTTCCAGATGGGTCCTGTAGAATTCCTCAACTGGGACCTTCTTGGCGACAGTTACCCTTCAAGATAAGTTGTCTGGTTTCTGTTGTATGATTGTTGTAGTTTATGGGCCTAACGATGATTCCCATAGGTCATCCTTCTGGGATGAATTGACTACTAATAGATTATCATTCTCAGGACCTTGTTGTTTTGTGGGAGATTTCAACATCACGCGGTTTGCGGAGGAACATTCTCGCAAAAGAAGAGTTTCTCCTGCCATGGAGAACTTCTCGGATTGGATTCAGTCTCAAGAACTGATTGATCTGCAGCTTTCTGGAGCTAGATTCACTTGGTCTAATGGTTGAAGGAGCCCTATTCAATCTCGCCTTGACAGATTTCTCCTTTCATCGGACTGGATGGAGGAGTTCCCATCCTCATATCAATCAGCCCTTCCTAGAACGACATCCGACCACTGCTCGATCCTGCTGTCTACAGTAGAAGAGAACTGGGATCCCAAGCCATTTAAATTCGATTCAGCCTGGCTCAAAATTGACGGGTTTTGCCAACAAATTATTAAATGGTGGTCCTCCTTTCAGGTGGAGGGTTTTGCTGGCCATAGATTGTTATGCAAGCTTAGACTTCTCAAAGAAAAGATAAAAGCCTGCAAGGAAGCCGAAGTCCGTAAAAGAGAGCAGGAAACAGAAGCCCTCCTCTCAGAACTCCAGCAGATTGACGTCTCTGTCGCTGACCAGTCTCTTCCGGTACCTGTTCTATCCAGGCGTATCCAGATTATCCAGCTTTTAACGACAAGACCTATGGAAGAGGAAATCTCTTGGAAGTTGAAATCAAGGTCTAAATGGATAGCAGAAGGAGATAAAAACACTAAATACTTCCACAATTTAGCCAACATTCGAGCTCGTGCTAAAGCCATTAACAGTATCACGGTCGACGGTACGTAGATTGAGGATAAGAAAGAGATTGCTGACTATGCAATTGCCCATTTCAAATCCATTCTTTTGTCGGATGGCTGGGTGAGACCTTGCCTTGATGGTATAGCCTTCCCTGCTCTTGAAACTCAAGAGGCGGATCTGCTTGAGGTCCCCTTCTCAGAAGAAGAAACCAAAGCAGCTTTATCTGCTTTAGAGGGAGATAAATCTCTAGGGCCTGATGGATTCCCAATTTTTTTTTCCAAGTCTTTTAGGAGTTTATCTGCTCTGACTTCATGGAATTTCTCCATGAATTCCAATCGAGAGGAATATTATCAGAAGGGCTAGGTGCGACCTTTCTCACGCTTATCCCTATAGTTCAGGGTGCTACTACTTTTTCGGAGTTTAGGCCGATCAGCCTTATTAGAGGCCCTTATAAAATTCTGGCCAAAATCTTATCTGTTAGGCTGGCAACAGTTATGAGGAAGCTGATTTCCAAATATCAACATGCATTTATAAAGGGTCGTCAGATTATTGATGGTGCGCTAATAGCAAATGAATCCCTCCACTCATGCTACAGATCCGGGAAGCAATATATCTTCTGTAAGCTGGACATAGAAAAGGCTTACGACCATGTCGATTGGGAATTCCTTCAATATATGCTGATTCGTATGGGATTCAGTGGAAAATGGAGATGTTGGATTTCTTCCTGTGTCACATCGGCTCACTTTTCGGTCCTTCTAAATGGCGCCCCAAAAGGCTTCTTCCCTGCGTCACGCGGTTTACGTCAAGGGGATCCCCTGTCCCCTCTTCTGTTTCTCATTATTGCTAAAGCTCTATCACATATGCTCCTCAATGGTCAACGCAATGGTCTTTTCAAGGGTTTTTCCTTTTCTGGTATGGCTAATCCCATCCCCCTCATCCAATTTGCAAATGATACTCTAATCATGGTGGAAGCCAATTCTGAGGTTACAGATAACCTGAACACTGCCCTCAAATGTTTTGAGGTTGTATCGGGCCTGAGAATCAACATGTCCAAATCAAAGATGTATGGCATCAACATATTCGATCAGGATCTTGCGTCTTCCTCTTTCGCTGAATCTCTGGGTTGCTTGTCGGCCACTTTCCCCTCTACTTTCGTTGGTCTTCCTCTCTCCATTGGTCCACCTCCAATATCTATGTGGGACAAAGTAATAGAAAAATTCCATAAGTCCCTCGCAAGGTGGAAGTGTCGTTATTTGTTGAGGGGGGGTAGGCTAACTCTCATAAAGGCTGCTCTATCCAACCTCCCAATCTATTTCATGTCTCTCTTCCGATGCCCCTCTTCAGTTCTATGCAAGATTGATAATCTTCGAAGAAGCTTTCTTTGGTGCGGCAAGGAGAACCAGAAAAAGATCCACCTTATGGATTGGAAAGATGTTTGTACTCATTTTCGAGAAGGGGGTGAGAGTATAAAAAATCTTCGATCCATGAATAGTGCGCTTTTGGGTAAATGGACTTGGAGACTAGGGTCCGAAGGGGATGCTCTCTGGAAATCGATCGTCAAAGGTAAATATGGTTTGTCTCAAGGTGGATGGTGGACCAAGGATTCTACTTACAAAGCTTCATTTGTTTGGAGAGGCATTCTTCGTTCTAAAAAATCGGTCATTGATAATATTCATTTCAGTCTGTGGAATGGCGCAGCAATTAACTACTGGGATGATCAGTGGGTGGGAGACAACACCCTCAAGAACAGATTTCCCAATATTTTTAATATTGTCGCTGATAAAGAAAGTATGGTCGCCAGCCGGTACAAGCTTACTTCAAGGGGTGTGGTGTGGGACGTTCCGTGTTAGAAATCTTCATGAATGGAAGGTTGTCGAATATGTGGCGCTGATGGACTGTCTGTCTAATGTGGTTATGAACCCAACTGCCCCAGATAGCATCGTCTGGAATAAGGATAAATCTGGAATCTTCTCGGTTAGATCCCTATAAAAAATTTAAAAAAAATATATATATCTGTTTTGCTTGACTGGTGGTTAACAAACGGATCCTAACTGTTGACAACTTGAGGAAGAAAGGGATGCAGTTGGTTAACGTTTGCCTTTGTTGCATGAGAAGTGAGGAATCAGTGGACCACCTCTTGGTTCATTGTCCTTTTATTACCCAAATTTGGACGGATTTTTTTAACCGCTTCAATCTTAGTGGATGCATGCCAAATTCTTTTTCTTCTTTGCTAGCTTACTGGCATGGTTTTAATTTGGGAAAATCCAAATCCTGTATCTGGAGGATGGCCATTCTTGCCAACTGGTGGGCTGTTTGGAAGGAAAGAAATGATAGATGCTTCAATGACATCCACAACTCCGCCCGAGCTGTCGGTTCTTTTGCTAAACATCTGATTACTGAGTGGGTGGTTAATATTATGGGTTTTAAGAATTGTAATCTTTTATTTCTAGGTTTGTAGGCTCTCGGCTCTGCTACCTCAGCAGCCCCGTTTTGTCTCTTCTTCTCTTTTTCAATATAATTTCAGTTACTTAAAAAAAAAAAAAAAAAAATTACAAACTCATTGCCACCATAACTCAAGAAATGTTGAAGTTAATCTCTATTTGAGATTCCTCTAGGATGGAGGTCTATAAATATAGGTATAGTGGTTTGAGACACCCCTCTCCCTTCTTCGGCCCTAACTCAAGAGAAATCTCCTCTTCTAGAAAACCGTCCACCAAATCTAAAGATCCCATAGTGTGTATAGTATTATCTTCCCTGGTAATTAAGGTTCCACATTTTTTGGGGGATTTCCTTTGTTTCCATGCATGTTTCCATGTGGTGGAGAAGACATTCATGGTTACGCATTTGAGGTAATTCCATTCCTGAAAATTTTTTAATTAGCATATTTTCAGCATTTCCACTTACAGTCCCCCCATACTTGCTTTTAAAAATGTCCAACCCAGGACCCGACTACTAAACAGGTATGGTCTGGGATTCCCCTCAACCCATTTGTAGCTCTAAACAAATCAATAGAGCTAGTTCTGTACAAGTCATGGAATGTTGGTGCATTTGGGTGTAGAAATGGAAAATATATGTACCCTTAAAGGAGCGAGAAATTTGAGAGACAGTTCCGACAGTGCGAGTGCATCACCGGTGCGAGCAACTGCATCTGCGCTCAAGCCAATCCTTTCAAGGAGTTCATGACGACCTGCCAAAATCACCAAACTATTAAAGGATTTAGAATGCACTAATCCATTGTTCTGAAGGAGATGAAAAAGAGATGGATCATCAAGAAATCAGTGGTTTAATAATGTAGTTTGATGACAGATTCAGCTCACAAAGGAATTCTTGTGCAATTGTTGATAATCTGAACTCTTGATCTGGTGGGCTCCATCACAGGATGGTCGATGCCCTAAAATCTCCCCTATTAGATAATCCTAACCAAATAATCAAATGAACAACTATGATCAATGGTCTGCATTTAATAAGGTCCTTATCGGATGTTTGCAATTTAAAGCATCTCCCATCCACCAAAAAGGTGAGCCCTATATGCAGAGGTCGAGCAAATGCCAGTCACTCAATGTATAATGGCAATGACTAGAAGATGCCTAGATGGATAAAACAAACTGTGGATAACATGGAAATGCTACTTTCGTTTTCATTGAAAAGTTACAACTGATTCAATACCAAAATGGCCAAAATAACATTTCTTCAAGAACACTGAAACTTGATATGAGTTTGAAATTGGGATAAGCACTAAGCAGAGAGTCCCAGAACAAACACCCAAGACCATGAAAACCAAACTTTTCTTCAATGGGTTTAAAAACATGAAAACAAATACTGAAATCAAGTAGAGTTTAAAGAACTGCCCAAAGAAGATGTAATCCAACTAATCAATGATACTCATGTAAGGTGAATAACTTTAGGGAAAAAAAAAACAGACACGCACACTCCCACACACACTCACGCCGTAGTGGGATTTCACCACCTATGGGTACTCGAACCCTTGATCAGGTGTTGAAACTCCTGAGAGTCTACCACCCGAGCAACAGTAAGGACCCCTTTAGGGCGTGTTTGGTAGTCACTATATTTTCATCAATTGGAGTGGCCATTGGCTGAAATGAAAAGATAAGCTCCACTCTTCAATCAAACCATTTGGAACTGGCTTGATGGACTTCTCCATTCTATTCAATTTGAAATGGGGTCTCTGACTTCCCAAACACTGCTATTTTAAATTTAAAGTGGGGGTCATTTTGATAGGGAGCAATTACCATTGATGCCCTTTCCGAACAGCACCTCAACCACAAATCAATTGAAAATAAACCTCACCATGCTGGCAGTAACTTGCATAGACGGCATTGTTGACAACACCATACTGATCGAGTTCATAGTCGCGGACTTTAAGCTCAACATCAAAGAAACCGCTCATCCTAGCAATAGATAAATAAACAGAAGGAATTAGACTTGTACAGCACTGATTTCAGGTAATCAAACCTGAACCATGAAAAGAAATCAGTAAGGTGGTGTTTGGAACTCTTGAATGCATAACTAAATTCAATCACAAACATTGATATGACTCGATTTCAATGAGGACTTTTTCATGAAGTAGCCTTCAAATTGCAACTGCATTCCTTTCAAGTCCAGATTGAAAGTAATGTGATTGTGATTCGAAACCTAGTCCCTGACTGAATAAGAATTGCCACCCAGTGAGGTAACCACAATTCAGTGTATTAAATAGCATGGTAGCGTAGCGTGTAGCGTATGCTACGTAGCGTAGCATACAAAAAAACGCTACGCAGCATATAAAATAGAGTAAATACGCAGTAGCGTATACTACAAGGGCTGTAGCGTACGCTACACATATTTAGCATGTAGCGTGTATCGCGTATGCCTCAGGACTACCGTAAGAATTTTAAAATAAAAGTCATTTTTGTTAAAGACTTGTTTTTAAATGGTGGTGATTGGGCATCTTTCCTTTTGAGTAGGTGGTGGTAACTTAAAACAGTCGCAATAGGGCTTTCAAACAGCCCTATTGCAGTGCCGCAGCAGCCGCAGGTTCCCCATTTTTGAAGCTTTGATTCCAAGATTTCGAAGAGCCCTTTCTCAAATCCGATTTTTGGAGTTCAATCAGAATTACAAGAACATCATCTTGCTGGAATTTCAGGAGCATTGAAGCCCAAACAAGGGAGAAATCGCGTATCCCTCTTTTCGCAGCCGCACGGACACATAGCTCCCAAAAATCAATTTTCAATTGATTAAATCTCTATTTAAGGTGTGTTTTGGCCCTTTAATCATTGTTAATGAGTTTTATTTTTATTTATGCTAAAATGTTGTGCTATTTTTTCATTTTTTCAATTTTTTTCTTTGTATGGGGCTGTGGTGTGTATGGCATGGATTTGACCCATCCAACCATCATGTGGGACACATGCGTGGGGTCCACTATGGTGTTCTATGCCACGGCCCACATGTGTGGGGGTCCTCTGTAGTGTTTTATGCCATGGCCCACATGCGTGGGGTCCACTGTGGTGTGTGTATGGCATGGCCCACATGCGTGGGGATCATTGTGGTGTGTGTATGGCATGGCCCACATGCGTGGGGTCCATTGTGGTGTGTATGGCATGGCCCACATGCGTGGGGTCCACTGTTGTGTGTGTGTGGCATGGCCCACATGCGTGGGGTCCACTATGGTGTGTGTATGGCATGGCCCACATGCATGGGATCCACTATGATGTATGTTTTTTTGAAGAATGTGACATTTATATATTTTGCTTTTTTCTTACTATTTAATATTTATCATATTTTTCTTCTTTTTTAAAAAAAATTTAAAAATAGAAGTATTGTGTAGCTTACGCTACACGCTACGAAGGGTTGAACACTACGCCTCACGCTACCGCTATTTAAAACACTGCCACAATTTGTCATTTGCACTTTCTTTATGGTTGTGTTTGGACGCGCTACTGAATTGACTAGCAAAAATTAGTTTGTAGAAGGAAACTAACCATATCGTGTTAAGGTTAGTATTCATACCGAGGAGCTAGTTTCCTAGTTGTGATTGTTATGCTTTTGAGCTGGACTCAAAAGGAATGTAACTACAAACTGAAGGCCGCTTTCGGAATTCATTCTAGTTGTGAATCCAAACACGCCCTAAACTAATAATTGCAATTCAGATCAATTATGCACCCAAACGCTCCATAAAATAAGGAACCACTAAGTCATAATAATTAGGGTTATATTTTGTAGAAGTGTGGCCCAGGGTTCATTGATCCAGACCATTGACCTTGCCGTAGCCACACCACAGACAGGAATGACCCAGAACTCCTCTAGACCAGAAGATCCTAGCCATCAGCATTTTGGCCTTCTTATGGACTGTTAATGTGTTTTTCTCTGAACCATCTATTTTAACCCCTAACCGAATTATTAGGAACTTTTGAATCTAGGAGGTTTCAGTGAATCCCCTATCCATAGTAAGTCCCATAAGATCAATGGTTTGAATCACAAAAGGATGGGCCCCATTTGCACTGCAATTCTATTGTTTGGTTATGGGTGTTGTTTTCAATGAAAATGTTAAAAGGTCAAGAGTTAAATAATGAGAGCTCTCTTAAAACAGTGAAATCTACATTCAACGGTTTTTCTTTTTTCTTTTTTTCAGAAAATAATTCTGTTTGTTTCTTGAGGAAAAGCTAGTAAAAGAAAAGAATTTCCTTCATTTTTATTTCTCGAATAGAAGGGATTTTCATGTCAGGGGAAATCCTATTCTTTTCCACAACTCTCTCTAAACAAAAATGGCCATAATATATAAACTCAGCATTCAGTGAATTCCATGTTTCTGGATGCGTTAGACAGTGCTCCAGCTTTAAGTCTGTAGGTGGGAATTGTTTCTGTGATTCAAAGCTTGGGTATGACGGGGCTCACCATGGATGATCCATGCACCACAAACTTCTTAGATTGAAAGATCTGAGAAACAGACGTTTAGTCTTTTCTTGAACCAATGTGAACCATTTTTGTATTCTCTCTTAACCGTCAATTTCATGGACACCTAGAAGGGTTAATACTTTTTTCCAATGGCGGAAATTTTAGGTGCATAGGCATCATGGTAAGGCACATCAATCAACCCGGTTTGGATGACAGAACTCTTACCAACTGAAAGCCCAAATCTCTGCCTGAGTATAGTTCTTTCCTGTTTCATGCTTGTACAAGTGCAGCCCATCATTCAGTGATCCAAACAGTTAGTATGATGGGACTTAACCAGATAGCCCATGCACACCAGATTGGAAGATCTCACCTGCATAGTGTCTGGCTTTTCTTATGCGAAATGTGAACTGTTGCATCATTCTCTTTCTAGATTGTCTGTTTCTCTAGGCCACCTATTGAAGGGTTAAGATTTTCCTTCTGTACAGGTTTTTCGTTCAGGCAATCCATAGCGGGCGCCATCATGTCAATGTTTTAGATAATGAACAAGTGGGCCCCACTTGTCCAAACTAAAAGCCCAAACAGAAAGGAAACGGGTCGAACATGAAACCTTGTAAATCTCTGAATTACCCCTCAAACTTCTACCTCAAAAAAAAAAAAAAATAATAAATAAATACATAAATAAAAAGATAAAATAAAATAAAATTAATATAATTATAAAATCCCATAAATTCAGTAATTAATGGTACAAGTGTGTCCCAACTTTCGGAGCCCTTGCAACATGAAGCTCTGCAGGGTCCTCCCACCGCGATGTGTGTTACATCCCTTTGTCCCACCTATTCATGTCATACATGAGCCCAAAAGTCAGGCAGATCCAAAACTTGAGCGGGCCATGCCACATTCAACCATGGGGATGACCATGCCCGCCATTGAAACCTTCCTGAGGCGGCCCTCTGTGATGTTTATATGCCATCCAACCCGTTCATAAGGTGATTCTCACCTATGATGAAGGGAAAAACTAAATATCACCCTGATCCAAAACTTTGGTGGGCCCCAATAAAGTTTCAAAAGTAGGCATCCTTGTCCCCACTGTTTCCTGTGGTGTAACCCACTTGAATTTTTTATCCACCTGATTTTTGGGCTTAAGAACTCACATGAGCTGGTGCGAATGAGGACGTTCATTGCCTGCAAACTCAAGCATTGTGGCGCCCAACATGATGTTTGTGTTATTTCCACTACATCCATCCAATTTGCCAGCTCATCTAAGGACATAGCCCAAACAGGAGGGAGATCCAACACTCAACTAGGCCACACCATACGAAACAGTGAGGGTGGAGATGCCCACTGTTGAAACCTTTCTACATCCCACCTTGAATGTTTATATACCATCCAAAGCATTCATATGGTGATTCCCACCTGGATGAAGGGAAAACACAATTATCAGCCTGATCCAAAACTTCTATGGCCCCTAAGAGGTTTCAATGGTGGCCATTTGATCCCCACTATTTCCTATGGTGTGACCCACTTGTGTTTTGGATCTCCGCCCTATTTGTACTCATGTCCTAAGGACCTATTTGGATACCTATAAGTTGGGTAAAATGTAAGTGACTTATAGGGAAGTCACTTATAGGTGGTGTTTATGGGAGGAAATTCACTTGTAAGTCACCACCTGTAAGTCACTTACAGGAAAATCTTCCTAAAAACTGCAGGGGGCCAAGGGTGGGAAGTCACTTTCCTGTGTTAGACAAACTCACATACCTTGTATAGCTAGTATACCTTGTATAGTTCGTTTCCATAGGTAGAAGATTCTGCTTTTATTATTTTCCTTATATAGATGACTGTAATCTCTATATATTCAACCCCTTTGGGTTGTCTCAAATACAAAAAAGCTTTCAGCTCCTCCTGGTTTACATGGTATCAGAGCTTCACTAATCCAAAACCAGCACCACTTGTCAGATCCGACCATCCTTGCGTCCGGTCATCATCCCTGCTGCGTCCGGCCACCATCCCTGCTCGTCCGACCGCTCCTGCGTCGTCCGGCCACCCTTGCTGCATCGTCCGGCTACCCCTACTGCATTGTCCGACCATCACTGTGTCTTCTGACCACCATACAGCGTCGCCCTTGCTCATCCAACCACTCCTCTGCGCGTCCAATGCTCTCGCGTCATCCGGCCCTTGTTCCAGATCTCGCTTTTCCAGAGCCCCTGTGTTGTCTAGATCTCCTGTTCCAGATCTCGGTTTTCCAGAGCTCCTGCATCGTCCAGATCTCCTGTTCCAAATCTCCCTTTTCCAGAGCTCCTGCGCCATCCGGCCCCTATTCCAGAGCAATGTGTTCCAGAGCCCCTGTTGTTGTTGCTCTAAATCTAGATTTTTCAAATCCAGATTCAGATCCAGCGCCCCTGTTCCTATTGCTCTAGATCTAGATTTTCCAGATCCAGATCCAGCGTCCCTGTTCCTGTTGCTCCAGATCTCGATTTTCCAGATCCAGAGCCCTTGTTGCTGTTGTTATTCCGCCAAATCCAGAAACTGCAATCCCTTGGGTATCTCCTGCTGTACGGTACATCTAAAACCTTCTTCTGCTTGTGTGCTTTACATTACTTCGGATCGATGGACAAGAACTCATTACGTACAGAGGCCCCACATTGTAGTTTTGATGGTACCAACTATTCTCTATGGGTCATCCATTTTCAGAACTTCCTCAAGGGTCGTGGTTTGTGGGGACTAATTTATGGATCTGTTACTATCCTCACTTCCACAGATGCTGACAAATTAGTTAATTGGGAAATGAACAATGGACAAATTATTACTTGGATTCTCGATTCGGTCGATCGGTCCATTGTTGTTGGCCTCACACCTCATCGCACTGTTAAGGCAATATGAGAGCATCTCCAGACAATTTACCAACAGAGTAATGCGGCCCAGTTATACCGCCTGGAACAGGATCTCGTTAACCTTACTCAGGGTGACGACAGTATTCAATCATTTTACTCCAAAATTGTAACCATTTGGACAGAGATAACTATGATGGATCCAACATTTCCTTATGACTTTAAGATATTCCAAACTATGCACGAGAGTGCGCAAGTTCAACAATTTCTTATGAAGTTGCGTCCGGAATTTGAGCATTGTCGGGCTGCTCTCTTGAACCGTAGCCTTATTCCTTCATTGAATTCGGTTATTAATAATTTATTGGCTGAGGAACAACGACTAAAAGTTCTCTCTCTTCCTTCCTCAACTTCGGGATCATCTGATATGGTGCTTGTTGTGTCCACCATTACACCAACACGTGTTTCCACTCCATTGACTCGTTGCGGCTGCAACAAGGTGGGTCATGTTGTCGCTCAATGCAAAGAATGGTGCGCTTATTGTCGACGGACTGATCATGGTATTCAGGACTGCCCAACACATGCCCATGCATCTTCTTTCGGCCATGGACGTGGTGGTCATGGTCGTGCTCTTTCTGCTACTGCTACCACTATTTCTTCCGAGCTATCTGTTAGTGATTCTGCATCTACCGTTTCTGCTGAAGGTCTTCCATTACCTTTGACTCCTGTGATGCTCCAGCAAATCGTTTAGGCCCTTTCTACAGCCGGTATGTCAGGTATATCCCCATCTTCTACATGGTTCTTCGATTTGGGTGCTTCCAATCATATGACTAGTGTTGTATCCCATCTTCGTGACATTCGTCCCTACACCGGAAATCAGGCTATTTCTACTGCGGATGGCACTTGACTACCTATTCAGTCAGTTGGATCATTGACTTTCTCTCCTTCTGCTCATCGCCAGTTCACCCTTCATGATGTGTTTCATGTCCCTAACCTCTCCAATTTAATTTCAGTTGGTCAACTCACATCCAATAACTGCTTAGTCATATTTCTTCCCAATTGTTGTTTTGTGTAGGATCTGGCAACGGGGAAGGTATTTGGGATGGGTAGGCGGCATGGTCGTCTGTACGTGCTGTACTTTGATCCATCTGTCACTCCGGCTCATTGTTTTTTTTCTCCCTCTTCATCAAATATTTGTTCGACAAATAAATTGTGGAAACTGTGACACTTTCGCCTGGGTCATCCACATTCCTATCAGTTAATTCAGTTATTTTCTTCTGGCATGTTAGAGAACATTTCTCTTAATAAAAAAGATTTGGATTATCCTTATTCATCTTGTTGTCTTTCAAAAAGTAAGTGTATTCATTTTCCTCTAAGTACTACAAAATCATCTTCTATGTTTGAACTAGTGCATACAGATGTTTGGGGTCCTTCACCAATTATGTCTCTCTCTGGGTTACGATACTATATTATATTCATTGATGATTTCACCCGTTACACCTAGATTTACTTTCTGTACTCCAAGTCACAGGTTTTTGAAAAATTCAAAATATTTCACTATGGTGGAAACTCAATTTCGGGTTCTCGTTCAAAATCTCCGCTCTGACTCAGGGGGGGAATATCTCTCAACAGATTTTCGTACATTTCTTCAGGGTCACGGGATTATTCATCAGACCACCTGTTTTGATACTCCACAACAGAATGGGATGGCTGAACGAAAAAATCGTCATATTGTTGAAACTGCCAACACCCTGATGACAGCTATGAGTGTTCCTCATTCTTTCTGGGTGGAAGCAATGTTACATTCAGTCTACTTGATTAACCGGATGCCAACTAACGTTCTTAACAGTAAATTTTCATACTTTGTTCTCAAAAGCTTACATCCTACATATTCTACATTTCGTGTTTTTGGTTGTGTTTGTTATGTTCACCTGGCTTCACGTGAGCATAACAAACTATCTCTAAAATCGATCAAATGTATGTACTTGGGATTTGGAGAAACTCATAAGGGTTTTTGATATTATGATCCGGTTTCTCGTCGTGTTCGGGTTTTACAACATGTTGTTTTTCTTGAACATGTTGCCTTTCATTCATCTCTTCCTCCTCCGCACGCCCCAAATTCTCCCGATCTAACCATCTTTCCTGATATTCCTTTTGCCTCAAGTACTCTCCCTCGTCCGTTGTAGGTTTACTCGCGCCGACCACGTACAGCTCTACCACCTATTACTCAACCCACACCTATTATACCCTTACAGATTCTGAACCTACCTCGATACGTCGTTCCGATCGTGTACATCGAGCGCTTGATCGCTTGATATGCTCTGTCTACCATGACTGCTACTCTGGATACTGTTTCTATTCTTACTTCATACTCTCAGGCAGCCACTTATGATTGTTGAAAGAAGGCTATGGCAGAAGAACTTGCAGCATTGGATGATAATCATACATGGGACGTTGTCACTCGACCCGCTGACCAACAGCTAATTGGTAGTAAATGGATTTATTCTATCAAGTCTGATGGATCATTGGATCGATACAAGGCTCGACTTGTCGCTCAGGGATACAAACGGGAATACAGAATTGATTATGATGAGACATTCGCTCCCGTGGCCAAGATGAAAACTGTTCGTACTCTTCTAGCAATATCTTCCATTCGCTCTTGGTCACTTGCTCAGATGGATGTGAAAAATGCTTTTCTTCATGGAGACCTCCATGAAACCGTTTATTTGAAACCTCCTCCTAGTTCTTTAATTCCTGACAATAAGGTATGTTGCCTAAAGAAAGCCCTGTATGACCTCAAACAGGCACCTCGGGCATGGTTTCAATGCTTTCACGATGTTATTACAGGTGCTGGTTTTACTTAAAGTGGTCATGACCCTTCCTTATTTTTGCGCACCACTATTCACGGAATTGTCGTTGTTCTCGTCTATGTTGATGACCTACTTCTGACTGATAGCGATGCTACTGGCATCTCGGCTTTAAAGGAAATTCTGTAATCATCCTTCAAGATGAAAGACCTCGGCTATCTCACATACTTTCTTGGGCTTGAATTTTCACGTTCTAAACATGGGATCCTAGTCAGCCAGCGCAAATATACCGAGGATCTTCTTGCCTTGGCATCATTGACGGATCAGAAGACAGTTCAGACTCCCTTAGAACTTAACGATCAATATGGCCGTGACGATGGTGATCTACTTGCACAGCCCGACTTATACCGCCGTTTGGTTGGGAGTCTGGTTTACTTAACTATGATGTGCCCTGATATTCCCTACATTGTCCAAGTCGTCAGTCAGTTTGTTTCTGCTCCTCGGACTCTTCATATGACTGCAGTGTTACGCATCCTACGGTACCTACGTGAGACTCTAGATCGATCACTGTTCTTCTTCTCTATGGCGACTCTGGACATTCGTGCTTTCGGATGCTTATTGGGCCGGTTGCGCTCTCACACGAAGATCTACCACTGGCTACTGTGTTTTTCTTAGCACTTCTCTCATCTCTTGGAAGTGTAAGAAGCAAGCCACTGTTTCCAAATCGAGCACAGAAGCCGAGTATCGGGCGATATCCGCTGTGTGCGGTGAGCTTGTCTGATTACGTAGACTTCTTCCGACTTAGGCATTCCTTTGCAGAATCCTACTCCACTCCATGTTGACAATCTAAGTGCTATTCAAATTGCCTCTAAAGCCAGTTTTTCATGAACAGACGAAGCATATTGAAGTTGACTGTTACTTTATCCGCGAGAAATTTCAGTCTAGGCTCATTTCTCTTCTACATGTTGCATCTCATGATCAGATTGCCGACATTCTCACCAAGTCCCTCACTTCTGCACGTCACTCATTTCTAGTTGGCAAACTATTACTTGTCGATGACCAGCATTAGTTTGAGGGGGTATGTTAGACAAACTCACATACCTTGTATAGCTAGTATACCTTATATAGTTCGTTTCCATAGGTAGAGGATTCTTCTTTTATTATTTTCCTTGTATAGATAACTGTAATCTTTATATATTCAACCCCTTTGGGTAGTCTCAAATACAGAAAAGCTTTCAGCTCCTCCCGGTTTACATCCTGTAGATTATTTATACGCCCAATGGTCTGATTTTTTGAAAGGCAAAAATGCACTAACCTACTAACCACTATTAATAGCCATGAAGCTCTAGCTATTGAAGAAGCTCTAGCAAACCTTGCAACAACGCAGACTATCCAGAACCTACAGCACCATTAGTAAAATATCTTCATTTACCGCACCAGCAACCATCGTTGATCAACCATTACTAGGTGGTCGGCTCCCAGCTTCTATAAAGAGGGGGAAAAAGGTTCCCAACTCTCCATCCTCCTCTCTCTCTCTCTCTCTCTCTCTCTCTCTCTCTCTCTTGTTTTAGGGCTTGGGATGAAATGAAGGGGGAAATGGGTATTTCTAATCCAGAACAATTTCGCAACTTAATGAGAGCTTTTGGTCAAACTGACAACAATGTCGATTAGACCGACAGATGCCAACTCTGTCCTGATTTTGGGCTACTCATCAAGCTGGTTGATCTGACGAAACCCGATTCGTCTTGAATCGGCCTAGATTACTATACCCCAGGGTATTAAGGGTTGAGCAAGGCAGCTAGCCATTAGTTTTGGTACCGGAGGTTCCGGCCTAAGGCAGCCCACGCGAAGAATACAACAGACCAAACGGTGGGGACTGATAAAATGTATCGAGCGGTCCAACCGTCGAGTTGGATATTCAATTTAACGTACTTTAGGGCAGGCTTTACCTAGCTGGACATTAGGGTCCATTGGATGGGGATCCAGGTCCCACTACTGGCCCTGCACCGCCAGCAAGCTATGCACTCAGTCCGCTTGAGTTCGGGCTCCTAGGTTTGGGATCATGCTAAATTCTCCTACATGTCGGGCTCGCGTGTGTGCGCATGCATGTACGAACACTATGCTAGATCAAAAGGTTTTCCATGTAACACCCAAGGACATCTGAAAGCCGAGTATCGGAGGGTCGGGGTGTTACACATAGGAAGTTTTTAATGGTGTATGTTCAATCACCACTTATTCTTGTGGTGTGGCCCACATGAGATTTGGATCAGCTTCATTTTTGGACCCAAGCCCTAAAATGAGCCGGCAAAACTGATGGACGACGTGGATATACCATTCAAAATGTTAAGGTGGGCCCCGCTATCATGGCCACATAAGAAATCAGGGCCTGATCCCAGTTTCCAAGCAATAAAAAAGGGGACTTACAGAAGCCAAAAAAAAAAAGGGGGCCTTTTGCAGAGAGGGAGAAAGAGCCGCAGTTGTTGCAGAGAGAGAGAGAGAGAGAGAGAGAGAGAGAGAGAGAGAGAGACAAAAACCCTCTTTCCCCTCTTTATAAAAGCTAGGAGCAAACTACTCAATAATAGTTGATCAATGGTGGTTGTTGGTGCAGTAAATGGAGCTATATTGTTAATGGTGTTATAGGATTTGGATTGGGTGCGTTGTTGCAAAGTCCACTAGAACTTCTTCATTGGTTGGAGCTTCATGGTTGTTAATGATGGTTGATAGACTGGTGTGTTTCCTCTTCTTCCCCTCTTACAAATAATAATAATAATAATAATAATATTAATAAATTAAAACAAAAACAAAAAAAAACAAACCATTGGGCTTGTAACTTACAGGGAAGTGACTTCTCACCCCCCATTCCCTGCAGTTTTTTGGAAGAGTTGCCTGTAAATGACTTACAGGTGAATTTCCTCCCCCAAACACCACCTATAAGTGACTTTCTACAAGTCACTTACATTTTACCCAACTTACAACATCCAAATAGACCCACAGAGCTTAGGGTTGTAGGAATCTCCCGTAACCCCCAATTGCAGGCATTTCCTGCAATTCCCAGTTGCAGGCAATCCGCATCCCGCAAATGATGGACAAAGTGGATGTCTCACACACACATCACGGTGGGCCCATAGAGCTTTTGTTGCACAGGCTCCCTGCAACAACTTAGGGCCTGTTTGGATTCGCGTATAGTATTGTATTGTATTGTATTTGGGTTCTGTTCATGTATACAGTGGACGGTTTTCAGAATACATCCAAATCAATCAGATACTAATCAATGTTTGGATAGGAGGTATTGTTTGGCATATTATACAATACGTTATACAGATCAATGTTTGGATAGGACGTATTATGTCCGTGTATTGTACAATCTTAATTGGGTCGAGTTGCCTGTTTGACGTATGGAACTTTCTGATTTCTAGCCCAGATGATTTTCACGTTGAAATGTACCAAATGAACGGTCCCAATCTTACACTGCATAGGTACCAGATATCTTGTAATCGTACAAATTTCAAACTTTCATCCGCTGCCGAATACAGCACAATGAATACGAAGTATTGACGGCAACAGAACCCACTGACAACACTCTACTGTCAGTTCGAAAATTTGGCTGGAATTTGTATTCACACACATGGGATTCAATTCCTATTCACTCCAATCCAAACATGGTAAACGTCAAATCATAACTTCTAATACGATACAATACATCCCAAAACGCATATCCAAACAGGCCCTTAATTCACTTCCCCAGTCTGATGATGACTGGCATTCACTGCCTCATCTTTCTCTAGAAATGAAATCAGGTGAGTGTTACATTTATGAGAAAAAACGGACGGTCAGTATTCAACCTACGCACGTGGCCCATTCGATGAACGGACCGTCCTGATTGCCGGACCACGGGAGTGTTCACGGTGGGCCCCACCAAACAAGTAGCCAGGATCTCGCACTGTGCGCCCTCTCGGGACATATGCCATGAATCCCCTCTTCAATCTATCTCCGGTGCCCAATTGCTTTGGCATTCCTCATATCCGAATTACTCTTTTATTAGGAGCGTCATATCAAATTTTGGGGGCTGGAAATTTCATTTTCCCTGAATTGCAAAAAAAAAAAAAAAAAAAAAAGGAAGAAGAGGAGAGATGAGAGTGGTGTACATACCCTTTGCCTGCTTGGAAATCAAATGCTCCGTGCATGCTTCTTACTGGAGGAAGCCACCGGACACGTGGCAAAGAGATCGACTTCCATCGATTGGATGGCCCGGAGATGGGAGGACAGATTGCAACGGTGTGATGGGCGGCAGGGGACGAAGTGTTGGCACGTGCCGAGGCAGAGACGGCTGCGCGTCCCTGAGAGGCTAGAGCTTGCATTGTATCTCTGATCTGCTTGACGTGAGAGAGGCAGAGACGGATTTTGGCTTAGAAAATGCCCGCGGCGTGAGAACCAATGCGAGTTTAGTGGTGCGTCGGACTGGCAGAAACTGTAGTCCGCAGTTCCTACGCGGGTGAGAATGATATGGACCGGGGGCCTCGTTTAAACAGGGCGTGGAGTTATTTTGGCCCATGGGCCGGGGTTAGGCCATGCATGTAAGGCCTAGAGCCTGACTTCATATTACGTTATTTGGCTAGGCAGCTCATCATCTTGCGTTTGGACTAATGGTCTCATTCTACTACCCTTCGTGCACGTGGGGCCACTTGAACAACAGATGGACTACGATCATTAAAGTGGAAAGGCCTGGCCCAACCAATTTGAGGCTTGGCCCGTCGCTAGGCGGACCTTGGGCCATATAGGGGCGACGCTTAACCGTTTGAGCGGAGAGGCTTAACCGTTTGCAGGCCGAGGCCCGTGTTTGGACCAAGCTAGCTTTGGGCAGGTTCTCCAGTGCCACTGGCACCTTGATGGCATAAACATTGGTGTGGTCCAGGCCTATATTACTCGATGGGTTTTAGGCCCAGTCCATTTTAGGCCTATTCGCAACCCATATCATAACATTAGCGTGGTGCAACCCATATCATAACATTGGTGTGGTCCATGGCACTTCTATGATCATCCAAACCAAGCATACCGTAAGCTCCAAATAGGTTAATTGCCAAATCCTGCTGGTAAAGTCAATGAAATGAAATGCAGGAGCGTTTTCGCACCAGGCTCGAGTGGGGTGGCCCATAGGATGCAGAGGTACACTAAAGGTCAGCAGCCCGTATGAGGCGAACGTGTGTGATGTGAGGATCACGAGTAGGATTCAGCCAAATAACTAACCTATGGGACGTGGAGCCAAGACTATGAGATAAAGGGATTGATTCGCCATGCAAGCACGTGATTAGTTGTTTTACATCACATTAGGGACACATTCTCATTCAGGGTCCATGCAATACACAGTTATGTCCCAACATGCGACCCATGGAACAATCAGGCAGCGATTCTGAGAAGAGCAGGAAATTCGAGAGCTGAAAATTTTAACTCTATCAATATCTACTAACAGTCGAAGCAAGTGTGGCCCACTTCCGATCAATCAAGATCGTTCAATGATATGGTTCACCCATAGCCAACACAGATCCCGCCCTTTCCCTCACTATCATGACCGGACTAACACAAGTAGCAACGAACAATTTTACTCATCAGATTTTAATTAAAAAGTATACTGATTTTGATTTCCTAAGTGGTTGATTGGTGGATTGCCATATGAAATCAGACAATCTTCCAAATTCAACAAATAAATACTGATCAAATGGAGCTAAGAGAGATCAAATGAATTTGAAATTTGGAAATCAACGTACATCTGATGTGATTTCCATAAACTTGAATGGTTTGGCTTAGTATGCCAGGCAAACAGTTCCAAAAATACCCAAAGTATCAACCTACATATCAAATGACTCCATTTTACAACCTTAGCTCTCCCACGACTTGCAAACAACATTTCTCTCATGTGCCTAACAGGTGTCATACCCACTAGTTGATGATGAAGAGAAATCTTAGGACGGAAAATACAAAAGAAAATGAGAGAATGGCCAAACTTGCAGCAACAGGTTGGCCATATTTAAATCTTTCAGTCTTCCAAACCAAATGAACCACCTCGACCAATGAAAGAAGACCGCGTGCATCA
Source organism: Magnolia sinica (assembly GCF_029962835.1). NCBI lineage: Eukaryota > Viridiplantae > Streptophyta > Magnoliopsida > Magnoliales > Magnoliaceae > Magnolia > Magnolia sinica. Next base: position 129,778,650 of record NC_080574.1, on the reverse strand, counting down.
GGCCAGCATCCCATTGGCTTGTGGCCATCTTCCATTGATCCAGACCATTCATGTAGCAATTCATATGTTTTCCTGCAGATGGATCATTACAAACAAAATATAGTGAACTGTCCACACGCATGAGGATGACCAGGAATGTTTCCTGTATGGTATTATTTTTTTTTTCCGAACAACCTGGATCGCCTTTCTACGGAATTCTGGCCAAAACTAGCCTAGCGTCCTACAATGCCACTAGAAGGGAAAGCAGATCCCAAGAAGGAGAGAGAGAGGTTCCAAATCTAACAGAGATTTTACATAGGTGGAGATGTAATCAGTCATTCCAAGATGGGGTTTTGGCTTTTTTACTATACATACAATCAGAGCAATGGCTCTAACAAATCATTTACTGCATTTTCTATGTCAAAAAGAGAAGAAAGAAAAGGAATGAGATGTTAGTCAGGCTATTCGAACCGGAAGATATCAGCCAAACCTCCACTCTTTTGATAAACTGATTGTTCTGCATGGGACAACGATTCCTCTCCTGGCACCACTGACACAAAAAGAACTGGAAAAAATAAAATAAAATCAGTTGATAAAAGATGGGGTGATTAAAGCCAAGGATCATTCATGAATGAGAAATGCCATTTTTCCAAGCATGTCATGTATGATCTATGCAGCCCCTTACTGCAAACATGTATGGTGATCAGGACTGTTGGTCTGGTGGGTCACCATGTGATTGGACAATTCTGACCACACATGATTGGTCTGGCATTCCTGTTAAATGCAGACCATTAAAAAAACAACTGAAAAGAAAGCTACTGCAGTCCAATCTTTTGTGATCTTTGGATATGGCCCATCAACATGGTGGCCCACCAAACAAACAGTCCTAGTCACCACATTCAATTGCGACAGGTCCAGTAGGAGATGTTTTGGTGCATGCATCTTAGAACTCCACAAAGCATGTGTCACATTAGCATTCTTCTCCATGCATCACAGATGCATTGCACTTTTACTGTCACTAAACTCACTGGAAGCAAAAAGTGAGAATGTAAAGTTCAGAGGAATAACCAGTGTTGGATTCAGAATATTGCGACAGGGAAAAAAGTACTGCTAGCAAACCATTTCAAAGAAATAGATGAACAGTGAATAGATTATAGTATATTACATAAGGTTTCAGAAGCTCATGTGTAACCAAATGTGCTGACCTGGCACATGTACAGAGCCAAACATCAGGTAGGACCCACCTTATAGATGGCCTTGCCCAAAACTCAGGTTGGTCAATTCATCAGGTGAGCAACATGCATACAAAAGCAACATGCAGTTTAAATGAAGTTGCCAACAGTCCACATTCAAAAAGATGCATGTAGCCTGCCTGACAGATGGACACTCTTAGCTTTTGTTGAGGTCCTCTACAAGGCAGGGCCCACCTGACATGGTTGGAACATCTCACCCACATGCCAAAATTGGTGCATGTGGTCTCTGCAAAGCTCTACGTTAGACTTCATTCGCCTAGTTTAGTAAATTTCACATGCACACTAAGTAATGCACCATCATGACTTTTCTCAGCTGTCACACTTCAACCATCTTAGATGGATGAAGTTCATTTCACATCGAAAGGAAGTTTCCATGTCCAAATCTCAACCATTCCTCGGATTGGATGGTGGCAAAGATTATCAGTTTTTTTTTTTTTTTTTGGTACATTCCATTAGCAAAATCTCCTACTTTTCACCCTACAAATTCCCAATTTTCAGCAGATGTTGGCATTTGACCACTGAATGCTATATTAAAACATTCCATAAGATATCAACAGTAAGGTCTTTGCTCAGAATTGGAAGCGTCTATCTGTAACTTCTCAATATAAGGATCAATGGTGTTTGGATTTACTTTAACAAATCATGTCACTAACAAGGAAGCTTCAATACAATCTTATGAAAGTATTGAGTTAAATTGCAGGTATCATACACCACTGTCCATATCTCATGTCAGCAAATTACTATCTAGCACCTAAATCTAGGAAGTACTATACAATGCTCAAGTTAAAGGTTGCACAATACCATTCAGGTTTTCAGTGTGTACAAGTGGGCTCCACGGTTCAGCAATTCGAACAATTGATAGGACAGGCCTCATTGTAATGGCCCATGCACCCAAAGTCCCCCAAATTGGAAGATCCTAGCTATACGCTGTGGCCTTTTCTTCAGTGGAATGTGAACTGTTGCTGTGTTTCTTTATTTGCTGTCTATCTGTTGGCTGCCCATCAAAGGGTTAGGATTCTTCCAATGTCGAGATTTGGTGCAATGGCCATCCACAGTGGGGCCCATAATACTATTTCTTTGGATGAATGAACCATGGGCCCACTTGCCAAACCTGTATAAACTAAAAACCTGTGGTACTGCACATCCCAAGGAATTATGTAACAATATTGGTCAAATACATTACAGCCCGTACAGGCCAATAATGCCCTGTAATGGCTTTTTTTTTTTGGGAGAAATCTCATAAAGTCTAGGTAAGATTCTAAAAAATGTGAGGATCCCAAATATGTATTCTTTGTAAGAATGTTGTCTATCAAGTAGTGTCTGCTTGACCTGATAAAAGTTGACCAAATAGGCCCTAATTGAATACAAATCAAGCATAATTTAATGGATTTGGGCCCATTACATATAAATACAACAAAGAGAAGATGACTTTTTCTTCAAGTGATGGTTTATCCCTTGTTCCCCTATTTCCCAAAATGGTGCAATCCGCTTCAATTCATCTAATTCTACTCAAATTTAGTGTTTTGATCATTAAAATTGGCCCATATCTAGTTCAAAATTAGTTAATAAGCTTCCTTCATGGTTGAAATGAAGAAAGAAGTGGAAAAATGAGCAAAAAATCCGCCTGCTCTACTGAAGAATATGGGGTCTGCCAGCCATGTATTGGCTGATACGGGCCGACATGGCCCTTTTTTCATTACAGACAAATTCACCCAGGTATTGCGTAATGGGGGTGACGTTTCCTGTATTGGCCGATACAGCTGATTCATGATCGTTTTCTAATATCATGGCACAACCTTTTGGCCGAGAGTTGTATTGTACCTCTAAATCTAGAATCCAAACACCAGTTGCATTTCTTGTTTCCAAAAGAAAATGTTAACATTTTAATTAGTTAAGTACTGTTTGGGTGCACCCTTGATCATAATCAAGTCAGATACTGTTGTGATGTAGATAAACATCCAAACAGTAACACATTTGGGTTGGGTGCATTTGAAGCCCATCTGACATGTTTCCACCACTAAATCAGCATCTGGGTTGCTTCATGCCAAACTTGATGTTATACAGATGGAGATTTTCGTAAGGTGGGGGCACTCAACAGACAAGATAGAAAGAAAGAAAGAAAGAAAATGCATAAACCTACTAATATGCACTTCAACTCGGGCAACAGATAAAAGGGGTTTATATGTTCTTGAATATAGTCAGCAGAAGTACATAAGCGAAGTAATCAAGATGATACTACTTCATAAGTTGATTGTTCCAATATACTGAAGACTTCAGTTTCTCCTTTTATTTCATCTTCCAACTATTTGCCATCAGCTGCCAGGCTTAAAGAACTGTCAACCGGATTTTATAACAAACAGATGGCTTCACATCCATCATGCAGGCTAAGCCCATCTAATATTCAATTCCTGTACCGTTGCTCTTCAATGCTGGTTTCTCAACAATGCTCATTGAATCATCAAAAATTTAAACTAGTCCATCTTGTCAACTCCAAGGGTCGAAAATTTCTAGGCTATTGTTGATGAGAGAAACATCATCTTCCACTTCCAAATCTCAAGCAATTGGTAGAATGAGGCATGTCGGAAGGAACACCAGAAAAACTACTGAGCTTGGAACTTTGGTAAATAGAAGGGTACCTCTGCTAGACTCGAGATTCAAAAACTATGGAATGGGCGTGAAGCATTGAGAAAATGGTGAAGCCTCCCCGATAACCTCTTCTGAAACCTCGACAATAGAATATAATCTAAAGGAAGAAAACCCAAATCGTGCCACATGGCTTCAGCTTGGACCAGCGTTTAAAAGAATATGCACATGTGAAGTGCACCTCCAAGATTTACTAGTACTACAATGCGCATGTTTTCCTATTGATGCTCACAAAAAAGAGAAAGTAGAGCATCACTGGGCCAAGGTTGACCCAAGCACATCCCTTTTATATCCCAGCCCTAGAAGTTAGTTCCAAGCCCAGCCCATGGAAGCCCTAGACAGGCCTGCACTCATGCGCAGGCCAGAACTCAATAGAAAATAGTGTTAACTCTAAGCCCTGCATGCAGCAAGCTGGGCCCCAGCACCCAGCTGGGCATATGGAGAGATGGGTCCGGAAGCTCAGCAGCCAGACCAACCTATTGATTGCCCTAGAGAGAGGTTATCTTGAGGGTATGCCTCAAGGCATACACATATCCATTGAAGTATGCCTTGAGGCCTACAAGTCTAAGAAAATGTATACTAAAAAACATCCAATCATAAGGATTCATGTATATGTTATGCATCTCTCCCATAGGCTACAAATTTCCAGTTATATGCATACATGTGCCACAATCAAACCCCACAAAAAGACTCTTTTAGATCTCAATGCCTTTAATTCTTTGATTTCTACAAAGTACACAATGTAATTGGCCACCTAAATTAATTTCTAATATAAATGAGGAAAAGTGGAATAATTCTAAGGGCGTTTGTTAATGCTGAAAACTTTCACTTAATACGGAATCTAGAAAGCCATCGATGTTAAGCGGTGTTTGATAACACCGAACAAAGAAATCGCTCTTTTATTTTATGCTAAATTTTTTCGGTGAATGAGGTCTCACTTAATGGTGAATCCAGAAAGCGCTCAGCAAATATTTTTTTTTTATCCAATATTGCCCCGTGCAAACAAATATTTTCTTGTTTACGTAATAAACAACCCAACTTTTAACGTGTGACACTTTTCTGTGCCTACCATGATTTATGTGTTACATCCACACCGTCCATCAACTTTTTTATATCATTCTAAGGCGGATCCCAAAAAATATGCACATCCAAAGTTCAAGTCAACCACACCACAAAAAGTAGTGGGAATGGAACAACTACTATTAAAACCTTCCTAAGGTCCACCGATGAGGATATTTGCCATCTAACCTCTTCATAAGGTCACATAGACCTGGATGAAGAGAAAACACAAAAATGAGCTTGATTAGAGCCTTCTGTGGCCCTAAGAAGTTTTCAACGGTAGGCACCCAATTCCCACTGTTTCCTGTAGTGTTGCCTACATGAGCCTTAGATCTACCTGGCTTTTGTTTTTATTCCTTAAAATGATATGGAAAAATGGATGGATAGCGTGGATAAAACATATACATCACGGTGGACCCCGCATAGCCCTAAACAGGACTGTTGTCTGTAGCTAGATCCCGACAAGGAAGTACCGAATCCCCACCCGGATTTGCAGGGGGAAGCGGATTGTGTAGTGTGCCACAAGCGGACACGGATTTCCTGTGAAAGGAAGTTCCTGCGCAAGGATGCTGGGTGGGGCCCACCGAGATGTTTTTGAGAAATTCACCCTGTTTGTCCGTTTTGAGAGATCAATTTAGGATAAGAGATCGAAAATTAGGTGTATCCAACAGTCAAGTGAGCCACACGAGAGTAAATAGTGGGCATTCAGTAAGCACCGTTGAAGCATTCTTATGGCCATAAATGTTTTGCATTAGGCTATATTTTTGGTGCTTTTACTTAATCCCATTAGGAATAATCTTACAAACGGTTTGGATAGCATATAAACATCAAAGTGGAGCCTAGGAAGGTTTCAACGGTAGGAATTTCTTTCCCTATTTTATCCTCTCGTGTGACCCACTTGAGTTTTTAATCCAACTAATTTTCTATCGGACGTCCTAAATTGCGCTCTCAAAACAGATGGACGGAATGGATTTCTCAAATACATTGCAGTGGGCCCCACACAGCATCCTTGTGCAGGAACTTTCGCAGGCTTTTGCAGGAAATCCGCCCCGCCACATGTTGACGTCACCAAGTTTTGTGGGGCCCACAATGATGTATGTGTTATATCCACACCGTTCATCTATTTGGCGAGATTAGCATAGAGCATGAGCCTAAAAATGAGTCATATTAAAAGCTCAAGTGGACCATGCCACAAAAGGCAGTAGGGGAAATGATTCCCACCGTTGAAACATTCATAGGGTCCACCATGAGGTTTATTTTCCATCCAAACTGTTCATAAGGTCATACAGACCTGGATGAAGGGAAAAACCAAACATCAGATGGGTCCAAAACTTCTGTGACCCCCAAGAAGGTTTCTATGGTAGATGTTCAGTCCCCACTGCTTTCTGAGGTGTGGTCCACTTGAGCTTTGGATTTGTCTCATTTTTGGGCTCAAGCCTTAAAACGTTCTCACCAAATGGACAGACAGTTTGGATATAACACATACATCATGGTGGGGCCCACTAAACTTGTTGACGTCAACACAACTCTCATTGGCTCCCCATGCTGATTGCCTACCAACGCTGCAGTAGGGAGCAGGCTATTGGACAGGCCCCACCATGATGTATGTGTTTTATACACGATTTCCTTCTATTTTCCCAAATCATTTTATGGCATGAGCCCAAAATTGAGACATATCCAAATCTAAAGTGGACCACGCCACAAGAAAACAATGGTGATTGAACACCCATCATTAAAAACTTTTTAGGGCTCATTGTAACGTTTATTTACCATCCAATGTGTTCATTTGGTCACACAAACCTGGATGAAGGGAAAACACAAATATCAACTTCATCCAAAACTTTTAAGGTCCCATAACACCATCCAATAGCTAGGGGCTACTAACATCGTCAGTACGCAATCCGGATCCACTTAGGTGAGTGGGATTCCTGACTGTGGGGCCCACTATGATGTTTGTGACTACATCCATGCTATCCATTCGTATCGAAAGCTCATTCTTAGGCATGATCCAAAAAATGAAGCAGATCCAAACCTCAGATGGACCATAGTACACAAAACTGTGGTAAATAACAATTAAAAATTTCTTGTGGGCCACAAAAGCTTTGTATTAAGATGATATTTGTGTGGTCTCTTCATTTAGGTCTTTTTGACCTCATCAATAGGTTGGATGGCAAATAAAATTTTGGTGGAATCCATCAAGTTTTTAATGGTAGGGATTCCTGTTTCCTGTGGAGACAGGAGCAAATGTGTCAAATTAACATATTTCAGACACTTCGGACATTAGTTAACAAACAGGTTGTTCTAGACTCAATACTTAATTTTCTGACTTCAGATTCAGACTTTAGATTCAGATTTCAGATTCAGGCTTCAGACTTCATATTTAACAAACAGGCCCTAAGTGTACACACTTGCATGAGATAGACCTGGGCCTTAGAAGCTCACCTGATAACAAGGCACTTGAGCGAGATCCAATCCATTCATCAGGTAGGACACTCTGTGAGCATGTGCAGGCAAACAAATCAATCTGGTCCGCTCATCAGGCAAGCCATACTTATGGGAAAATGGGCAGTTAGGGAAAAAGTGACCAACCTTCCATATTCAACATACAGGTGTTACCTGCCTGATGAGTGAACCAGCCTGAGTTTTGATCCAGTGCACGCTAAAAGTGTGTGCTACATGATGAATAGCTTGGACCTAGCATGTGGCCACGAAGGCCCTATTTCCATCTCACATGAGCTTGTACACTTAACATTCGGCACGAGGAAAAATATGTTACACTGCATTTGGTTCCTGGACATTTCAGGAGGTGGAGAACAATAATATTTTTTTTTTTATAAGGGGGGGGGGGACAGAAAGAGCTCGTTCTTGTATGCACAAGCCAAGTGAGCCTAAATCTTCATTGAAGTACAAAGGTCACTATAGTTTGAGAAAATAAAACTCCAAATGAAACATATCAGTGTTTGAGTAGGTGTTATTAAAAAAGAGATGATGCTTTTACTCTTTAGTTTTTGAACCATTTCAAGAGATTCATTCCCTAATATCAGAAGGCATGTCTTTTGGAGGACATTAGATTTGTCTTCTTGTTTAATTGATTAAGCTCATCCATGAAAAAATCCAGACTCATTTTTATTAAGAATTACCAGACATAATGCACAAAGCCATAAAGCTCTCATTTGTTATTGCAATTTGCAAAAACATTGAAGCTAAAACTGAATGTCAATCTCTAGTAAATAAGCAAAGAGAAAGATAGATAACTATGGAATTGAAGTAAGTGAAACAAGACATGCTACTGGCAATCTGCATGAGGAGAGATTGAAGAGATTGATCACGACATGTGTTGTAGCACACACATGAATCCAAGTTAAACATTAGGTAGTGCCTACCATAAAGATGACCTGGACTAAATAAGGCTAATCCACTGATCAGGTGGATCACACTTGTAGAGGAAAATGGGCAGTTAGAAAGAGTCACTTAAGGCCAACAATATTCAACCTACATGGATAGCCCATGTGATGAGTTGACCAGCCTAGCCTTCAGAACAGGGTATCTTCACATTGAGCACACTAGTACATGTCCAGGATCACATGTCCAGGATCTTGCACGTGTCAGTTGGAATCTCTCCCCTCTTTTCCTGGGCTAGTCGCTTTAGCATTTCTCAGATGACATAAAAGAAAATAAAATAACCTTAAACACTTACAAGGTACATACTTCAAGTTGGAAGCGGTGACATCTGCATTTGATTCTCAAAAGTACCATCTGCTATGTCGGGATGGTCATGAGACTCTTTCTTCATGCGTTCCAAAGAAGTTGCTTGAATTATTCCTAGAAAATTCGAGCAAATGTATCAGATATTGATCTTTCAGAAAAACAAAATAATGCTAATGAAGAAACACACATCGAAACCAACATGAATGCTCCTCATGTTGTCACTTGTAGACCACAATAATACCAATTAAAAGTATCCAGTAACAGAAGAACGGTTGACCATTTTATAGTAACAATAGGAACAGGTTTGCTAATCCATCACGCATTTATTGCTGAACCCATCTATGTGGTAGCACACATAACAAGATCACAAATGCATGACAACCATACCATCCATCAAGTGGTCCTCATCGAGTAGATTTCCTACCACAAAAATCAGGCTAGGCCACTCATAACATCAGGTGTGCCACGGTATATAAAAACAAATAGATGGTGAAAATACATCCATTTATTGCAGACATTGTGGCCCGCCTGAGTGTGGGGAAGTGCTTCTTTCAAAATGTTAGAAAGAATAAATGTCTAGGAAGTGGGAGCATGAGTCCGATGCATGATTTGAAGCAGAAGGACAAGTCCAAAGCATGATTTGAAGCAGAAGCGCAAGTCCAAAGCAAGATTTGAAGCAGAAGCGTGAGCCTCAAAGCATGATTTGACGTGGGAATGCACCCAGGTAGAAGGTTTGTAGAACTAAGATTTGGCCAGTAAAAAACAGGAAAATGGAATCCCACTCATCTCCAAATGCAAAGCAGATTGGTTCCACTCAGATCTGAGAACCACCTCCCAAATTTGATGATACTTCCAAATGGGTACTTGAAGTTGCAAAGCAAAGCATACCATTGATAGGGAAAATTTAGATAAGAACGAAAAGGGAGCATCAACAAAGCCAAGTTTCCAATACATACCAAGGCCCAAAATTGAGGAGCAAATCAGAAAACCAAGTAGAGAAAAGTCCATTTTGTATGCAATTTCCATGACAATGATGCATCCTCCAGCTACCATTAAATGCTTTGGAGAAGAGAAAACTAGATGCAATCTGCACAGAAAGACAGAAGCAACTATTCATACCAAAGGAGATCCCACCTGAGGTGAGACCCTCAATGATAAATGATTCGGAAAACATATAAGAGAAAACTATGTGCAATTTACAGAAACAAAAAAGCTGCATCATTTATGCATATGCTGGCAAGAAAAAGTAAAGTTATCTGAGAAAAAAAGGGATAAGACTTTATGAGAAAATTATGTGATTGTCAACCCAAGGATATGCAGAGTATATTGGGGCAAGTGGGACCCATGGTTTATTGATCATGGCCATTGGTCTAAAGAAACTCCTGTGTATAGACTATGCTAACAAAATATCCCAGATTGGAATATGCCGTCCACCTATGTTGAGACTTATCTCAGTTCAATATGGATTTCTTTTCCCTGCTCAGTAGTTGAATATGAATTGTTGCTGTATCTTTCTTAACCAGCTATTTGCAGGCCACTAATCCAAAGGATAGGATAGTCCTCTTTGTGATTTTTCAGGGCGTGGTCCATCCTTGGTGAGGCCAACAGACCAATGGTCTGGATCTGTGAACTATGGCCTTCACTTCAACAAATTGAGAACACAGGGATATTGCCGCATAAGGATCAAATGATTCCTCAAAACTTTCATGGCATAAAACAGGTTCAGCAAGCATATCAGAAACTAATGACATGGCTAACATTCTATAAGAGTAATAGATAAAGATCTTCAAAAAGACATGATTCCTCAAAACTTTCATGGCATAAAACAGATTCAACAAGCATCTCTGAAACTAAGGATATGGCTAGCATTCTATAAGAGTAATAGATAAAGATCTTCAAAAAGACAAGCTTGAGGAAAACAGTTTTTTTTTTTTTTTTAAATTACTTGATATAAACAGTTAATCTATGGAAGTATAAATAGATGTCCCATAGATATAACATAAGCCACAGAACTAAACAGAAATTCTCCCTCATGACTGGCAAGAGGGAGAGAAGCACAAATAAAAGAAAAATGCAAAGAACTAAACTTTTTAAGTTAAAAAATATGGGGAGCTAAGATTCATTTGGGATGTGCATTTTTTCGTGCTTTTTTCTTCTTCTTTGATGAATAACCAAGGATAACTTGCACAAAAGGCAAATGATCCTCCCGAACATGCCTCCTTTGTAAAAATGATGCTGAATCGGTGAATCGCCTTTTCATCCTTTGCCGTTTGCTAGAAGCCTATGCGACAGTATTTTGAATTTCTTCAATATTCCTTGCATGATGCCATGTACGATGAAAGGGTTGTTTGTTTCTTGGCATGAAGGAATGCCAATCAGATCGGGAAAAGGCAACTGGAGGAAGGCTTTGCTTGCTAGTCTTTGGACCATTTGGGGTGAGAGAAATGCGTTCCCTCCCTCCCTCCAGCTCAGTTGGCTTGGTTTCAAGAAAATCTAGGAATTGGACCATGCCTATCTCCAAGTTTAGCACCTTGTAGTTTTTTTTTTTTTTGAAGCCCAATCTAAGCCCATGTTGTGTCTATTTTTTGGGCCTTATGGGCCTAATTTTCATCTTGTGGGCTTGATCTCATTGATTGGCGAGCGATAGGGTGATCGGGACTATTAATCTGGTTGGTCACAGTCCCGACCACCCCACCATTTCCCAATCTAGTGGGCCTCACTTGTACAAAAGAAATGTACGGCTAAAACCCACCAGATTAACAATCTCGACCCCCACTGAGAGAGAGAAAGAGAGAGAGAGAGAGAGAGAGAGAGAGAGAGAGAGGTTAGGGTTTTGGGGAGAGGGAATTTGCTATTAAGGGTTAGCTTTAACTAAGCGTTATGCTGTCACTTTTTCCAAAACGTTTGGCAAACCTAACCATTGTTAGTTTTTCCGTCCTAGAAATTATTGGCAAGGTAGTTTATACTAACAATGAAAACTTCAAGATGTTATTTGGGAATGCACTTGAGAAAGGGTGTTTACTATCTTTGGGCCAAAAGAGAGGGTGCTACATGTAAAAATCTCTTTCATAAAAGCAAAGAGAACCGCACGCTAAGGGGCAATATCTCCCAGAATCTAATGATGACGAATCACCAAACCCGATCCAAGAAAGATCCTTCCCCTACAATTTCCTTGATGTGATCATGATAACGCCTAGAAAAAGATTTTAACTCCAACCAACTGATGCCAAATCTTTCCACCAATTGGCCAAATCTTTCCACCAATTGGAAAGTTTCTATACACAAGTCTGACTTGTTGATGAATACCCTATTGCCGTGCACACACCAGATTGACCACCAGCAGCCAGCAAAGTTAGCCATTGCAATATTTTCCTCTTTTTTCCCAAAGAAGCCCCCATGCCTTGGGTAATGGATTCACCAAGGTCGGACCACCAGAACATCTAAATTGAAGATTTGACCAATGGCGTAATAACCAAGCAAAAATAGCATTACAAACTACAAAAATGAATGCATTTTGCTGGATAGCAGCAATGGATAAAATTCTCATATCAACCACCTTAAAAACAGAGGCTACTTACTTCCTAGTCTGTGCATTATGTGTTGTGTGCAGGAAGAATCAGTCCTGCATATTTTACTTCGTTGTTCTTTTGCATGGAAATACGGAATATACAGTCAGATGTGTTTACGCGTTTTGGTATTGAGTGGGTAATTACCAAGTCTATGGTGGATCTGTTTGAAGGGTGGTGGAATAATGTGTTTTCTACCATTGGCCAACTGCTGTGGAAAATGGTGATATAGGCATCTCTTTGGGGCATACAGTTGGAAAAACTAACAAACAAACAAACAAACAAACAAACAAAAAAAAAAACAATTGTATATTTTGATGGATACGTCCCAGCATGTATTTAGTTACTGAAGAAATCTGGGGACTGGTTATTGATTGGTGCAGAGCCAACAAAAAGTCGATTGGCATCTCCAGGCTATGCTAAGGTCTAATAGGGATGAAGTGATTAAATGTAGGTTGAAGTCTTTGAAGATTTAAGGAAAGATGGTACCCCATCCCAAAGAATGGTACAAATTAAATTTTGGTGGCTGTTTTTTGGGAAATCCAGGTCTGGCAGGATGCAGTGGGGTTGTTTGTGATCACAGCAGCAAATCGTCCATTCTCAAGTTTTCTGGTCCCATGTGGATTCATGATTCAAGTTACGAGAAGCTGCTATGCTTCTTCAAGGTGATACATTAGTGATGCTCAATAATCTGAATACCATCATCGTCGAAGGTGATTTGAACAATGCAATTAAGTGGGGCAAAAGCGGTTGTCGCCTTTGGGGTTGGCAAATCTCTTGGAGGAAGCCATTAACATGTGCACCTCTATTACAGTATCATTCTCCCATGTCTATCATGATGTGAACTCCTGAAGCCGACACCCTTGCAAAGGATGGGACCACAAGAGTTTCTATGATTATTGTGGATAGGAGCAGATTTTTCTGTTGGCATGTTTGTTTTGGGTTTTTCCTTGTATCTGGCTTGTTGAAAAAATTTGCATCTTTCATCTTTTCATTCTTTTTCAATGAACTAGCTGATTATCCATAAAATGAAATACAACATATAGAAACCATGTAAAAGACAGAAATAAGTTGAATTAGTACTCACGGGTAAAAGAAATTTCTAGGCAGCCTAACTTGAAAGTATATCTTACACCTCATTTATGTGTGTAGATATGTTCATGCATGCACACAAACAGATACCTTACGAAGGCACACACACATGTGCATTGCTGCAAGCAAAACCACGCACAATGGCAATCATCAACAAGTAGCTAAGGGTTGCTTTGTGGAAAAGGTGAGGCAAAGGTTAAAAGGCTTGGGATAAGAGATTATTAGACCAAGATACCTCTCTTCAGCAATATTGTCAACATAGAATACTAAGATGATCCCAAAAAGGATGGTGCTCAGATATGCCCATGTTGGAGAAGCCATCTCTGTGCTGCTATCAGATGTTGATCCCTGCAGTTACTCCAAATAAAGTACAAAGTGGAAACAACCATCGATCAATATCATGGAGAATTCACAGATCAGCTCCCTAAGAGTGGGTGCATTTGGATGTTCAGTTGAATTGAACTGCAATAGTTCAATCCACAATGGTTAAATCCAATAAGGCTAGCCTCATACCCTTCATAATGAGAGATGAGCCCCAAACTTGCAATTTCTAAATTTTCTATTGTTCTGAAGCACAGAATTGCAATTGGGGGTTGTCACTATGAATTAGAATGGTGCAATCCTAACTTGTTAATTTCTCCGAGACGAACTAAGCATATTATGTTCAGTTCAATTCACCATCCAAAAGCAACCCTAACGGATACAGCTGCTCCTAATGCAAAGGTTTTTCTTAAGAACAGGATTTTGAACGTCTCCCCGTGAGAGATATCCAGGTTGTCAGGTGGGTCCCATTGGGTATGTAATGAGGCCTGAAAACCAGGCTAAACCAGTTGTCAAATGGACCATATATGTATGAAAAGATGGACGGTAAAAAAATGATTGATTCAATGGTCCACATGTGACCTTCAAGTGTGGTCCACCTGATAACCAGATCGGCCTGATTTTCAGGATGCAGCACATATGTGGTGGGTTTCACCCGATGAACAGCATAGATCTCACACGTGCCACATGCAGATTGCAGGATTCAGAATGCTACTATAGTAAGTAGCCTTAATAGGATTCCCAAAAATGACCAAAGTGAAACCGAAAATAAAAGCTATGAAACTAAACTTACTAATATCATATCCCACATGGCGAATGGAAAGAGAAAGCATGTAGCAGAAACAATGGTTATTGCATGAAGTCGCCTTTTTAGTTGATTCTGAGAAGTGAGAGCAGATACCAGTCACAATGAGACACCATCCACAATAAATAATTTTTCATGCATGGGATGACTCCTCATAATGGACCAAAGATACCTTGAGTGACACTCGCCGTGCAATCACCCTTCTCAAAGCTGAAAAGATTCCGGCAGCAATGGGAACAGCCATTGCTTTAAACCCCAAAGCCTCCTCTCTCTTAACGGGCAGCTCTGTATCAAAGCTATCCTTGAAAGGTGTTTCTTGGTCAAGGTCAAACAGGTGAATATACAAAACACTTACCAAACTGTTATAGAAAGGTTATTCAGGAAATAATATTTTTTATTCGGAATCAGAAAAGAAAAATGATTTCTAAGGTGCATTTGGATGTTCTCTCGAAATGAATTGCAACGGGAACGCTCAGTATAATAAAGTGGAATTGGAGATGACCAAATTGTAATAGACTTAGCATTAGTATTAAGAAGCTGGGTTTCAAATTGCAATTGCAGTGGGTCCTTATCCTTGCCTCAGCGGTAGACTCCCTGGAGTTTCAACATGAGGTCCGGGATTCGAGCACCCATAGGCGGTGAAATCCCACTATGGCGTGAGTGCAGGGGTGTGTGTGCGTGAGTGGGTGTGTAAAAAAAATTGCAATTGCAGTGGTTTCTAGTTGGACTTGAAAGGAATGTGTTTGCAATTTGAGAGCTACTTCCTCATTACTGATACCAGGAAACAATTACACATCATTGGTTTTTGTCATCTCCTCTTGATTAAACTGAATGTTTAAGAATCCAATTCACTTGTGCAGCCTAACACAGTCGAAGTTGGCTAAATGACTTTTTAACATAGAAAAGTACCGATAGTTTCAATATTTTATAGGATATAGAATGGTGAGAATGTCGCCGTGGCCCACCCTTGAGATAAGAAGTAGAATGATGCCATCATTGCAATTAGTCCAGCCACCTAGAAAAGCCAAATCCATGTGACCTTTTTGCTTCACAATAGCAATACATTGCCTTCTCAGATCATTTAGATAAAAAACAAAGAATATGTTCAATGATTACTTAGTATATAACCTGCTCTAGGTGTATTGAGAAGCATTACATTACCAGCAAGGGAAAGGATCCAATGCTAAAGATAATTAAGTTGCCTATCAAGCATCCAATCTCAATATATATGGCACAAATATAAGACATCTGGACCATTCATCTGTTGGGAACTGTTGTGGATGGACCAAATCAAAAAAATCATAGGTGTTAGGTGTGGCCCTTTGCTAAGGGGTAGGATGCGCACGTGTGAGTGCTGGGAAGCGTCACAAGAGGAAAAAGGGGAAAAAGGAGAGAGATGGAAAGCACGCGCACGCGCACTCTAATGAATGCCCATGTCTCGTGGGCAGGTTATTATATGTGGTAGGGCCTGGTTGTATCTGCGTCCATGTCTAAACCTGCAAGCACCATACAGGACGGGGCTCGGTCAGCCTCGAACAAACTAGATATAGCAAAGACAAATGAGAGGATGTAGGAGCTCATAGGCTCAACTACAATACCTCCATGTATACAAAGAAAAACAAGCACATGTGAGTATCGCACACACACACACGACGATTGGATCCTCACATACAAGAAGAGGAAGTGAGTTCCATGCACATGTAGGCGATAGAGATCCCCTAAGCACAAAGAAAAGAAAAGTGCAGCAAGAGTGCGTGTCAAGATGCAGAACTACCCCAAGCGATGCGCAGAGCGAGCAGGAGGCGGGGAGCTATTGCACGGCTTCCACCAGCTGCAAAGCCCACTCCACCCTCCAAACTCTCTTTTTTTCTTTTCTTTTTCAGAAATTCTCTTCTATCTGCTTAGCTCTCTTCTAAATATTCCTTAGAATGACCCATATTTTTTGGGTGGCAGGTAACTGTGGTTAGCCAATGGCCAATTCGTGCTTGACACATAGCGCCTAGAAGCCTATGAGGAGGCGACACGTGGTAGTCATAAATGAGGTGCCACCAAAGGGTGAGGTGGCCCAATGAGATATAAGTGGCATGGGGTCCCACAAGTGATGAGGTATATCTATCAGTATGAGGGGCCCACCCGAGGTGGCTCCAAGCTCCATAAGATTTCTAACATGCACGCACCCACACAACAAACCTCCAAGCTGCATCAACTGCTCTGTAAGTGCTTGTGTGCAAGAATGCAAAGTCGCACCCAAACGGTAGAGATGCAGCAGATCATGGGGCCAAGCGGGTAGCACTCTGTACTCTGAGCGTCTGGAGCGATGATTACGAACAATCATGGTCGCAAGAGCTTGCTGGAACAATAGATACAGCAACAAACCACAGGGCCAGAAGGGAAGAGATTGCACCACTTGAGGCATCCAATGAGGCTCGCATAAATGAAAGGGTCATCAGGCATAGAGGGCAGCAACCTCAACTTAGAGTCACCACTATGATCATCTGGAACTCGAAAAAGGTAGTGATGCCTCATCAAGACTTTACAAGAATCACAGGGCTAGGAGGGTGATGACCACAACCAACGAAGATCCCGGATCCAGGAATGTAAACAACTCAAGTGGCAATGTAAACAACCTCTGATGCACGCACCGTGGGAGCGTGACAACCTCCGCAACGACCTCTACACGACAAACCTCACTGCAAGTGACCTTTGCGAGCCTCAGGGAGCGCAGCTTTCATGAACATCAGTGTAGACAAGCTCCATGTACCTCCACACAAACAACCCTAGCATGCCTCAACGCAAATTGGCTTCACGCATGCAACCTCAAACAGCTCTGCGCAAATAGCTACAACGCACTTCTACACAAACAAGCATAAAGCACTTCAGCACAAACAAGTTCTGTGCATGCAAGTGAAGATAGCTCAGGGCACCTCTATGCAAAGAGGCTCCATGCACCTCAGCAAAGATAACTCTGTGCATGTAACCACAACAACTCTGGCCCACAGCCACAAATAGGCACAATCTGCAACCACAAACAACTCCAACGCGCGACCAAAAACAGCTCCAACATGCGACCACACAACTCCGCGCACTTTTGCAAAAAAACAGGCAAGTGCACGCAACTGCAAACAACTCCAATGCACGACCGTGAATGGATACAACACACGCAACCACAGATAGCTCCAAGAACCTCAATGTAGACAGGCTCACCCATAGACAACTTCACGCAAGCAACATTCGCAAATCTGGGCACGAGGCTTCCTCATAAAATCAACGTGCATTCTCATGAGGGGGTAAGTGCCTGCGGCAGTGAAACACCGAGCTAGGCAGATACAAACACAAATTCATACAATTGGTAAGAGTCTTGGAGACAAATTGGAGGACTCTGTGCTCATTGAATGTCAACCGTCGATGGGACTTTTCTTTTCTAAGCACATAATCATAATCATTAAGATGTATAATCAATGGCTAGGATAACCAACCAGTGTAACTTTGGGAGGTCACCCCATTGATGGTAGGCCCCAACAAATGAATGGTCTACATCCAGCATATGTGTGCCATGTAGATGGATTCGGTACTTGATGACTAACTTTAATGCTAGGACTTAGCATATTTTCTATAACAACATTACCTTTTTCCAAATGTGGCCCCTCCGTCCATATAGCAGTGCTGATAAAACTCCAAGAACAGCACCTGAATACTCCGCCATTATAGCTCTAAAGTTTTAATGATAAACTTAGTCAATCACAATTAAGTGCGTGAATCTAAAATTACAAACAACAAATGAAAGAAAAAGATGAAGTGTCTAAGGGGTGTAGATTTCTAAAAGTGGGTATACTAACAAAATGCTTGCCTCTACTCAGTGGGGGTTGTGGAAAGACAACAAAACCAACAGAAACATTCAAAAGAATCAAGAGACCATTTTTTCTCTTGTTAGAAGTCATAACCATTACTAACAAAATTCATGAAAAGAAGTAACCATGCTTTAAGCTCATGAAATCCTAAGCACATGAAGCTTTTTGAGTTTATTACAAACTACCATTCAAAGATTATTATTTTTTTCAACGAAAATCATTGAAGTTTGATGTTACAATTTAAATAAAATATAATCTGAAGTTGATATTAAATCATTTGGCTAAAACTTTCAAAAAAGACCAAAGAGGGTTTTAAGAATTTTCTTTTCTCTTGAAAGCATGAATTTCTAGGAAGCTTTCATTATCAATATTTTTATCATCTCTTGTCAACATGACAAGCAAGCATTAAACTTTCAAACCAAACCAGAATTCTGCTGATACTCTCTGTTTTGACCATCATGTCTACCTCTTTTTGGTAAGACAGACTGATACATTACGAGCGAAGTTTTTATCAGTATGGTTCACCCATTTCCTTTCCAGTAACTCTGTGCCACTGGTTGGAGCAACATTAATGCAAATTAGTATAAAAAGGAACCAATTTGCAGGAATTTCAGATACAAGTAGCAGTTTTTGTCATCCAAAGAAACACCAATGATCAGGACAAATCCACATGCAGGGACAAGAGCAAGGAAAACGGGTGAAATAAAAACTGCTTCTGTGGCCATGAGAAAAGGAACATCCCTGCAGTTTTCCTTACTCAATTATCATCATAGTACGTCCACACGTATGAAATAGACCTGTACATAAAGTTGTGTGTACAACATTTCCTTTTCAAATTCAAACTATTAACTAGCTTAATGTAATATGGATGTTTGGACATTCTAAAGTAACAAAAGGGAAAGGTAAAGACTCATGAATACATTGGATTTTTATTTTATTTTTTTGGATCAGTAAACTAGTGTATAGTTATTTCACTGATTATAATTATAATATTCACTGCACAACAAGAAATCTCCTTTTAAATAAAGTCTATGTAATTTTAGAGAAATCTGTGGACTACCAACTACGGAGTGCATCAAAATAATCATATGCATTTTTCGAAGAGGTAGGATGAAGCTTACCGAAGAGGACCGCATGATTTGAGGCCCTTTCCCCACAATATGAAGTACAATGCTGTTATACCCCCATTTATTACAGAAGGTATCACCTGAAACACTATCACTGTTTCAAAAAGAACGTGTGATTCCAAATTATAGTACACACTGACGAAATAATACAAAACCACATGTGGGAGTACTTTTTTGACATGGGAGAAAGGCAAGAGAGTCTTTGTTAACCTGTGAATTAGAGAGGGGCCTCCCTTTCCAGGGTGTTTGTAAGGCAAGAAAGATTATGGATGATGGAACCAAACAAGTAAAGATGAAAACTACAGCTGAAGCTCCTTGCTGAGATAAGTAGTGATACATGGAGTAAACCGACCAAATTCTCATGAAGTTGCCAATAACGTGGATTATCTGCAAGGGAGTGTGCCTACAAAAAGAGAGAGAGAGAGAGAGAGAGAGAGAGAGAGAGTATTAATTGCTTGTCTCATGAAGTATTAGTTTGAAAGATCCCAGACGAAAATGACTTATGGTAGCAAAGTTTAAGGTGTTTAGTAAATTAGTTCAAATTCAGCTCAAGCGAGCTGTTTACCTTCTCATTTGTCCTTTCTCTACATTTTAGTTTTTTACTTTTCTTTTCTTTTCTTTTCTTGTATATACACTTTAATAATTTAGTAGGAGCATTATTCCATACTCTTGCAGAGTGTGATGGTTGATATGCACGCACTCGTACATTATACATGTGGCATACATTAACTGACAGTAAACCTTCCAGCAGGAGCCATGGTAGACAGGTTAATGTGCAGAAGTTAGATCGATTAAATGATCCTAACCTCTGATTAATGGCCATTTGTTTGTAGAATTCGGGCAGCTGGCTAGTTTCATCTCTGCCATCAATTAAATGTCCACAATCAGTCATTTAGTAATCACATCAGTGTAATGCTCAGCTCATGAGCCATCTAGATTGGAACGCATGATTCATACAGTTCAATTAAGTTACTCGTATGCCACATATGCTATGTTTTAGTGCCAGAGTATCCAACTCTTTATCAATTTGGAAAATCATTTCAAGAAAAATCTTGATTTGTGAATAAAAACATACAAGGAACCTATCTGCCTAACAAGTAAATACAAACTCAATTTTCCATTTCAGTTGCATTCTTATTAGACTACTAAAAACGTTCAAAACTCAAGAATCTAGAGTTATAATTGTGGGTTTTCTTAGCCTATATCAATGTGGATGCCATCATGGGTGGGCCAATTTCTGGATGTCACACTGGTTGGACAATCCAAATCATCCAATTAGCAGGTTTTTCCCAAACAGTGCTGACTCAGCAAATATTTATTTTCCACCACTCATTCATCATTGATTGGATGGTCTAGACCATCTGATTGGTGAAAGCTTTCTACCATTGATCACTAAGGAGGACCCCACCAGATGAATTATTCTATCAACAACATCAAAAATTAAACTTATTTACTGTAAATTTCCAAAGAAAAGGGGGGCAATGTATAAAACTTCGACAAAATTGATATAACTACAAATCCAAAATCAACCAAAACATATCATACAGAGTAACCATAAATTGCTCCAAATGGGTGTTTGTAAAGCATGCTCGGGTTCCATTTGTATAAGTAGGGTCCATCATTTATTGATCAAAACCGTTGAAACGATGAGCCTCACCACAGATAACCCATGAACAAAAAATTCCCAAGATTGGAAAATCACAGCCATCCAATAAGTTGAATATGCATTCATGGTGTATTTTCTTTCTTAACCGTCTACTTGCTGGCCACCAGTTGAAGGGTTTAGCATTTTTCCCATCAGGGCGAGTTGGGGTCCATGTGTCATACACAGTGGGGCCGATAATATCAACGGTTTGGATCACTCAAACATGGCCCCACTTGCACAAATTGATTGTTCAAAAAGGAAGAACAAGATCTTAAAAAACAACTTCCAACGATTTGGGTTCTGGGATTTTGAATCTAAGAAGAAGAATTCGAGAACCCAAATGAGAAAGAGATCAAACTCAGGAAGATTTTCCAGAAAAACCACAAAAGAAAAGGGGGAATGGAATTGAAGAAATTGGGGAAAATGTCAGCAATAAGAAAAGATATTTGAACTTGAAATTCGAGAAGATAGAGAATGAGACGTGGGTTATTGCCTGAGTGAAGTAGAGCGATAAATCCGATCTTCCGAAATCTGATTTGGAGACATCATCTTGGAAACCCCGCCGGAGAAGAAATGGCATCAGGCCTTTCTTTTCCTTCTTTCGAGTTCCGGACAACAGGGGAGAGGAAATGAAACACTCAACGCACGTGATCATCACGTGAGCTAAGAAATTGTGGACCCCACAGGGGCTTAGAAGGGAATCCTTGTGGGGATCAAAAGGTTGTATATATAAAATCCACTCCGTCCATCAGGTTCTATCTCTGATTTTAAGCTATTGAGAAAAAAATCAGCCAGATGCAAAACTCACGTGCCACATCACATGGAAAGATGGGAATGACATGCCAACCATAGGTTTTTCTGTGGGCCCACCATAGCGTATCTTACATCAAACCCGTTAATCAGGTGTATCTCACCATTAATTAAAATACAAAATTTAATCTGATCCAAAAATCATGTGGTCCACCCCATACGAAATCAGAAGTTTTAGTATCAATTTTACATATTTCCCTTTACTACGGCCCATCAGAGTTTTCTTTTCAGCTGATATTTTTTACCTAACTTTAAAATAATGTTTCCCACCTTATGGACGGAGTGGATTAGCATATAAGACATGGTGGACCCCACAAAGCTAGGCTGTTTTACGCCCGGCCTAAAACAGGTATTATAGACCTTTCCTGTCCAAATGTGCCAGGCCTGCTAGGCCCGGTCAGCATTGGACTGGGCTTGGTCTAGCTATGGGCTGGGCTAGGGCTTGGGTCGAAGTTGGCCTAACCTAGCCCTATTCCCTTCAGCCCGAGCTGTAATCAGGCCTTGGCCCTAGACTTACAGAGCTGGGTCACCCTATAAAATAAAGAGTTAGGTAGAGGGTCAGTTCAGACCTTAATCAAAGGTTTGAAATAAATCCAATCTTTCTTTCTATTTTCATTGTATCATCCGTCTTCTATAAATCCCACGTATAAATGGTTTGGACCGCCAAAACACGACCTCAAAATTAAATGGCCATCTTTAAACTGCAGATGATATTAAAAACGAACCACTAACAAGTGCCTTTACACTATTATAGCAGTAGCCATTGGATCGAGCCAATGGACGAGTTGGGCCATTAACATTGTCCATCACCTGACCTAGGTTGGCCAGAGCGAGCATTGGGCCAGATTTTAGCTCCGGGCCCAGCCTTTAGGCCTAGTTTAGGGACCAAGCCCTAGCTGTAAAGGGCGGTTGATCATTAAAAAAAAAAGGACAATGATACCTTGTGAAGTTTATATGGCGCCATTGTGACGTCTGTCATACATCCAAACCCTAAATCAGAGGCAAACCATCATGAAAATGGGACACATGAAAAATCAGAAAAATCCAAAATTTAGGTGAGCCACACCATATATAACATTTTAAAACCGTGCATAAAACTTTTAAATCATGTGGTGTGGCCCACCTAAGTTTTAGAAAGGCATGACTTCTTTGGTAGTCTGCACAGGTTAGTTGGAAGTCCTGTTGTGTGGCTCACGTACGCATCCGATGGACCTGACTTCCAATCTCTTGGGTGAAATCAATGGGCCATATCTGGTGGACAGAACGGATGTCATGATCACATTACGATGGCCCCACAGATGTTAAATTCATGGTTGTATGGACACTGTAATAAGGACCATAAAATAAAATTGTAAAGTTCACGAAATGAAATCGAAGCTGTCAAAGGAGGTGGTCATGGTCCACTCATCAGGCTGGATGCACATGTATATTGAATGATATTCTCCCCAGGTCTGACTTAAACTCCACTTTGCTTTTACACAAGGTGGTCCACGTGATGAGCGGCCCAGACTAATCTTCTCACCGCAAGATCTTCAATGTGTGGCCTACATTTTTGCACATCGAATGCTTTACACATGTCACCACGTGTAAATGGATCCACTACAAGAAAGTAGGCCTTTAGCCTCAATTTTTTAGCCTCGGTTCAAAAAAAGGAGGCTAAATATGGTTTTTAGCCTCGGTTGTAAACGAACTGAGGTTAAAAATTCACTTTTTGCCTTGGCTGATGAGAAACTGAGGCCAAAAGTCTGCCCTTTTGCCTCGGTTGGTGAGTAACTGAGGCCAAAAGTCTACCCTTTTACCTCGGTTGGTGAGCAACTGAGGCTAAAAGTCTTCTCTTTTGCTTTTTAGCCTCGGTTGTTGAGAACTGAGGCCAAAAGTCTGTCATTTTGCCTCAGTTGGTGAGCAACTGAGGCCAAAAGTCTGCCTTTTTGCCTCGGTTGTTGAGAACTGAGGCCAAAAGTCTGCCATTTTACCTCGGAGGTGAAAAGTCTGCCCTTTTGCCTCGGTTAGTGAGCAACTGAGGCTAAAAGTCTGCCATTTTGCCTCGGTTAGTGAGCAACTGAGGTTAAAAGTTTGCCTTTTTGCCTCGGTTGTTGAGAAATTGAGGCTAAGAGTCTACCCTTTTGCCTCGGTTGGTGAGAAACTGAGGCCAAAAGTCTGTCATTTTGTCTCAGTTGTTGAGAAACTGAGGCTAAAAGTCTGTCATTTTGCCTCGGTTGGTGAGCAACTGAGGCCAAAAGTCTGCCCTTTTGCCTCGGTTATTGAAAACTAAGGCCAAAAGTCTGCCCTTTTGCCTCGGTTGGTGAGAAACCGAGGCTAAAAGTTTATCCTTTTGCCTCGGTTGGTGAGAAATTGAGGTCAAAAGTCTGCCCTTTTGTCTCGGTTGGTGAGAAACTGAGGCTAAAAGTCTGCCCTTTTGCCTCAGTTGGTGAGCAACTGAGGCCAAAAGTCTGCCCTTTTGCCTTGGTTGGTGAGAAACTGAGGCTAAAAGTTTATCCTTTTACATCGGTTGGTGAGAAACTAAAGCCAAAAGTCTACCCTTTTGCCTCAGTTGGTGAGCAATTGAGGCAAAAAGTCTGCCCTTTTGCCTCGGCTGGTGAGTTACTGAGGCTAAAACTCCAGTCCACTTCCCACCCCACAAACAATGGTGATGAGAAAGTTTACGTTGTCTAATGTAGATTTTGGACCATCCTTTCTTGTTAGTTGCACGCAGTGTTTCCATTGTCGACGAAAAATCGATAATATCGCCGATATTATCGGTGTCGCTGGACCGGCGACACCGAAACACCAAAAATTCGTTTCTCTTCCTAATGTCGACGAAATATCGGCGATATTTTCGATTTTATCGGAAAAAAAATAATTATCAGCGACAACTCTCCCTATTATTTAAAAAAAAACAAAACAGATACAGAAAAAAAAATCTCTTACCATTTTTTTCTCAAAATCTGCCAGTGGGAGTGGCTTTCGGATGGATTTGGTGGGCCAACCACGGTTGATAGCGCCGGATTTTCAGAGGTAAGAAATCTCTTCTTTTTTTTCTTTGAAAAGAATAGGTTCAAAAGAAACCCAATTTCGATGAGGTTGAAGGGGATTTGGGTTGCGATTTGAAAAACGAGAGAAATTTCGGGAAAGATAATCGGAATTTTTTTAGGCGGAAAAAACGATGGAAGCTCTTTCGGTGAAGATGAGACGAAAGGGGCGTGGATTAGCTACTGACAGGTTGAGTAGCTAGACTAGCTACTGAGTGACGTCACTAAGTTCCGTGGGCCCCATCATGATGTATGTTTTGTATCCACGCCTTCCATCCATTTGGAGAGATCATTTTAGGGCAATATCCAAAGAATGAGTTAAATCCAATGATCCAGTGGGCCCCAGCACAGAAAACTCTGGGAACAGTGACGTCCACCATTAAAAACTTCTGAAGGCCACAAAAGGTTTAGATCAAGCTTATATTTAAGTTTTCCCTTATTTTATTTATTTTTTAACTTTTGAATGGGTTGGATTTCAAATAAACATTATGGTGGGCCGTAGGATAATTTCAACGGTGGGCACTCTCCCCACTGCTTTCTGTGGCGGGGTCCAGTACAGATTTTTATTTCCCTCATTCATTGGCTCCTGCCCTAAAATGATATCTCAAAATGGATGGACGGTGTGGATACAACACATACATTATAGTGGGGCCCACATAACTTGGTGACGTCACTTCCATGGGGACTCGCGATTCAACCTGTCAATATCTAATCCGCATCCATGGGTACGTGTCATGCGATGACGAGTGCTGAAGCTCCTCGAGCTCCGAGTTGTACGAACGGTTTAAAGGTTATCAAAATTAAATGGGCCCCAAATTGATGTATTTATTACATCCATACCGTTCATTCATTTTTCAAATTCATTTTAGAGCATGAATCAAAAAATAAATCATAACCTAATGTCAAATGGACCACACCAGAAATAGCAGTGGTTAATGATTTTCACCGTTAAAACATTCATAGGGCCCACCATAAAGTTTATTTTCAATTAAATCTGTTGGTAAGGTCAAAAATACTTAGATTAAGAGGAAAAATACATAATATTGATCCAAAACTTATGTGACCCCAAAAAAGGTTTCAATGGTATACATTCAATCCCCCACTGCTTTCTGCGGTGTGATCCACTTGATCTTTATATCTATCTTATTTTTCAGCTCAAGCCTTAATACGAGCTCATAAAATGAATGGACGGTTTGGATATAACACATACCTCATGATGGGACTCATAGAACTTGCTGACGTTAGTACTCAGTATACTTGTACACCAACACTCAGTATACTTGTACACCAACCAAGACGAAAGCTCCCTTTTAGAGAATGAACTCTGTGCAATTATGGGGCTTTACAAACAGTGGTGCGTCTCTCGCGACAGGGCCCACATTGATATATTTATTTTTTATGCACGCCGTCCATAGGTTTTTTCAGATTATTATAAGACACTAGCCCAAAAAATGAAATAGATTGATATCTAAGCTGGGCCATATTTTAAGAAAGAGTGTTGGTTGAACCTCCACCATTAAAAACTTCTTTGAGCCTACATTAATGTTTTTATGTTTTTGTAATGTTTATTTGTCATCCAACCTAAGGTCTGGTAAACCTTTATATAAAAAAGAATAAATATTAGGTTAGTCCAAAACTTCTGTAATCCATGAGAAGGTTTTAATGACCTATCACCACTGTTTCTCATGTGAAGGTCCACCAAAGATTTGAATCCGCATCATTTTTTAGATTATACTCTAAATTGATTTTTAAAAATAGATTATTATTATTATTTTCAATTCATCCCAGCAGGAAGGGGACCATGAATTGTTTGAATGTATATAAACATCATGCTTGACCAAGGAGATTTATTTGTCATCCAAGTTGAAACCTTCCTAAGAGCTATGGCCCACAGTGGTATTTATTTGTCATCCAAGTTGTTCATAAGATCACACAGAGATAGATGAAGTTAAAATACAAAAATGACATGGATCCAAAACTTTTGTGGCCCCTAATGATTTTTCAACGGTAAGCATGTTCAATTCACATTGTTTCCTGTGGTGTGGTCCATTTGAGCATTGGATATGCTTCATCTTTGCGATCAAGCCTTAAAATTATCTTGTAAAATGGATGGATGGGGTGGATAAAATATATAAATCACAATGGGCCCCACATAGTTGACTCAGTACGATAAGCATACTGATTTATATGGTGCACATGTGTCACTTTTTTGTATCTTTGGATTGATGGGTCGATGCTCTGTGGGGCCATCATAATGATATATATTTTATTAATGTCATCCATTTATTTTGATAGATAATTTTAAGGCATGAGTCCAAAATGAGACAGATTTGCATCTCAGGTGGACCACACTAAGGGAAACAGTGGTGATTAAATGCCCACCATTAAAAACAATGGTATGGCCCACCACTAGATTTTTGGATCTGCCTAACTTTTAAAACATTATCCTATTGTGGCCTTTCAAAACAGATGGTAGGAGTGGATTTGTGACATACATCTCTATCATGCAAAAAACCACACTAATTGGATAATCCAATCTATCCTTCATTTGGCATCTTTGAATTCATTCACTTTTACATGTCTTAATTTATGTATGCTAGCTTCATTTGTAATATATAAACTCATTTTAGTTGTTATTAAAGTGATTTTTTATGGCATCGCATGCTTTTTTTTGTCCCATTAAATGAAAATTTATTATGTAATGTATTTTTTTTGCAATTTTTTTATTCCTGAATCTGTAAATATGTGTATTCATTTATGTCCTGAAGTTTCACAGAAAAATTTCATCATTTTCTCCATATTTCTCCATTTTTTCCTGCATTTCCGGTTATCGGCGATATTATCGGCGATAACGATATTATATCTTTATCTCTGGCTAGCGAAACTTGTAGCGATACCGACAACTCGAACACTGGTTGCACGAAGGACATCAATCCAATGGTCACATCATACGATCAATCTAATTTTTGGATCATCCCCTATAAAACCGCTGAAAAATTATCTAGACCATTGGATCTTGATACCCATGTGACTTCATCCATGGACGAACAAAAACACGCCTTGGCAAGACCTCAAAAGCGATCGAGGCAGAACGTTTTGTGGAGCCACTCATCGGGTGGCCACAAAGCGCATGTTAAATCTGGACCGTTGGAAAGTTTGTTTTAGGCTTAGGATCCAGCATGCATCATCAGCCCTACAAACTCTTTTGTGCACTCTAGCAATGCATCCAGACCGTCCAATCAATGCGCAACCAGACTGGAGCCAGCCTTGTCGCATTTCAATGGAATTTCTGTCAATATGGGGCACAACTAATGAACCCTCCAGATCTTTCACAAAAGTGGATGGACGGCTGGGCTCAGTCCACGTGTGTCTATGCTCGTAGCCATGGCTAGGCATGGGCTGAGCTTATCAGTCGTGGGTCAGGCTCTCGTCAGAAAATGTGATCCATTTAAGCAAATGGGCCAACCCTGTGCAACCCATAGCCATTTGATCGGATCGTTCATCTTCATCCGCGCCCTGTTTGTGCCCTATATAAAAAAACCCAACCTCACTTCATCCTCTCTGCTTCCATCCACACCCTCTCTCTCTCTCTCTCTCTCTCTCTCTCTCTCTCGCTGCTCCGATCCACGCCCTCGATCCATTCTCTCTCTCTCTCTCTCTCTCTCTCTCTCTCTCTCGATTGGAAGAAGGAGAGCTGCTAGAAGACCTCCTTATCATTCACTTCTTCTTCTCTGCTTCGATCCACGCTCTCTCTCTCTCTCGATTGGAAGAAGGAGAGCTGCTAGAAGACCTTATCATTCAAATCCATATCCTCGTCCATTCTCTCTCTCTCTCTCTCTCTCTCTCGATTGGAAGAAGGAGAGCTGCTAGAAGACCTCCTTATCATTCAGATCCAGATCCAGATCGAAATCCATTCTCTCTCTCTCTCTCGATTGGAAGAAGGAGAGCTGCTAGAAGACCTTATCATTCAGATCCAGATCCAAATCCATTCTCTCTCTCTCTCTCTCTCTATTGGAAGAAGGAAAGCTGCTAGAAGACCTCCTTATCATTCAGATCCAGATCCAAATCAGTTCAAGGTAAGCTTAATTCTTTTCATTTCGCTCCTTCCGCTCCTTTGGGTCTGTTCGTATCTTTTTGTTGTTAGAATTGATCTCCCATTCTTTCGATTTGAAGATCTAGGGCTTTTATCGGTTGTTGTGGTGTTGAATTTGATGGTGTATGTAATGCACATGAAGATCTAGGACTCTTCATCAAACTCGGCATTGAATTTGATCTTGTTATTGAAAAAAATTGAAGCATTAGGGTTTCTTCGTCTGATTTGATAGTTAATTTGATCTCATTTTCAGTGAGGATGGAGAACTATGGTTTCTTCATCTCTATCATTGTCGTGTTAGATCTCCTAGATTATGGTGTTTGTTTTCCAATGTTGATTTTCCCGTTGAGTTTGGGGTTCTTTTCAGCTACCTCATCTCCTCCTCTGTTTTTTTGACAATTTATAGTTTGCTGCTAATATTCTTCACTTTGCATGGTCATTTGGATTAGGCTTGAAAGGTCAAAAGCGTGTAGGAAGTTTTGGTTTCAGAAATTTGTTTTCTAATCGGTTTTTATTGTGTTTGCTTTCTCAGCCTGCAAGGCCAGGGGATCGGATCTGAGGGTTCACTTCAAGGTACATTGACCTTCATCCTTTTACCTGTTTCTGCTTCTAAGCATTTCATGTGAATTTTAGTTATATTTCAAAAAAAAAAATGAATTTTAGTAATCTCATATATTTTGGGTTTTGATTTCTCTAAGAAGTCAATCACCATCTATCTGGATACAATATTTAGTTGCAGTGTAAGAATACATTAATTGTCAAAGTGGACATGTTACCTTGTATTTTATGAATTGATATTTCTATATTTGATTCTGGACCCATATTGGATACTGTATAAATGGGCTTTTGTAGGTGTGTAATCATAGTAGGGGCAAGATGGTTAGAGCTTTGTCTCAGAGAAAATTGAAAGAGGGAGAAATGTGCATGCTTGATTTAATTTATTGGTAGCTAAAGTTTTAATTCTTGGAGCGTGAATATTGTGGGGGCGATGAGTATAGTGTCTAACCTGGTTGTTCTTCTGTTTAATTGACTATAAAGATTTGGATGGAGTGGAAGCTAAGGCACTTATCCAGTATCTTCGCCTGATTTCCTTCCATGTTTTTGGGACAGTTCATAGTAATGCAACTGCTCGAGTTTGATCTCATGGGTAACTCAATAATCTGCAGGCTATTGTGTGTTTTGTGAATATTCTTAAAGAACTTCAGGAATTTGCTAGAGAAACTTGTCAAGAATTGTCTTCTTCATGTCTCTTATTAGGTTACTGATACAGTCAGCATCTCCTTAGGGCATGTTTGGCCGGGTGGATTGGAAGGGATTGGATGGTATTAGGGTGGATGGCATGGATTTCAAGGTAATGATGGCATCTCCTTAGGGTGTGTTTTAAACATAGGTCAGAACTGAGATGATTAGGATTTAGTTCTGAACGAAACGAGTCACAACGCTGTTATTGCCTAACTCATATCAAGTTTGGTCTGAAATGAAATGATCCACCATGCTGATACAGGACCGGACCAAGTAAGACCAGTTTCAGTCCCCAGGCAATTTGTACTCCGAAACATGTAAAGCTTAAATACATGCTACCAAATGACATTTAAAACCAGAGTGTAAGGACCCAGCAGTTCTTCAACATAGAGGCCCACAAGACTGGACACCTAACCGTAGATGGTGAAAGCTCCTGTCTTAGAGATAAAATAAACAAACAGCACAATGACAGCAGCAACAACAGGGGCGACAACTAGTACTACTGGTACGACTACTTACTACGATAGCAGACAACAAAGCAAATGACAATAACAGCGACAATGACTAATGCCACAGGAATCACCCACGTTAGTTTCACCAGCCAATTCGGCTTACTGAAATTCAAGGGAATTTGATGCTGATTTTTTTTGCAGTGTGTACTATTGCCAAACATGTTTACATATCTGCTGATTTTAATTCAATTAGGTAACTGTTACATTAACTATATACTCTGTACTGATTTTTCTCTTTATGGTAGTGTAATAGTGCTTGAGGAACTACTTACATGTTGTCTATCCTTAGGTAACTACGCATATTTTCTTAGCTACCTCAATGTCACATAGCTACCACATGTACACTTAGTTTTTTTGAGATGGCAATCATTCATGGTGTGGATGTTTAGGGGTTTTGTAATTTAATTAGGTGCCGTGCTCCCTTAGTAGTAGCTAAGGGATGTGTTGGTGACTCTAGAGGAGTCTTGAAGCCTTGGCGACCAATTTATACTAGAATATAAGATAGTAGTAGGACCAATGTTGAGTAGAGTAATAACTATAGTGGATTGACATGAATTTTGGGCAGAGTATTGCATTGTTCAAAGTTGGATACAAGTGATGGATAAGAGTTGGATGCAAAAGTCAAGGTAATGTGCTGAGCAATACTCTCTCCTTCGAATTTGGATTCCTTATAAAGTTGCATTGTTTTAAGAGTTCCCTTTGTTTCCTTGGACAATATAGGGTGAGCTTGGAATATGTTAAGGGCATGAAGGAATTCATTGAGTTT
Organism: Magnolia sinica; assembly: GCF_029962835.1. NCBI lineage: Eukaryota > Viridiplantae > Streptophyta > Magnoliopsida > Magnoliales > Magnoliaceae > Magnolia > Magnolia sinica. The sequence goes on along the minus strand of NC_080574.1, from coordinate 129,747,152 downwards.
GCATTCAACAATGCTGCTAGCGAGGGGAAGATCTTATGTCCATGTGTAAAGTGCGCCAACCTCTTTTGGCGTGCTCATAAAGAAGTGGTAGATCATCTTGTGTGTGAGGGAATTATGCCGAATTACACCCGTTGGGTGTTCCATGGGGAGGCGTCTTCTTCATCGACTTCCGGCCCTGCAACTAGTACACATGATGATATGCCTCCACGTGATGACATGCATGGATTGTTGCATGATGTGTTTGGAATATCAGGTGTGGATGACATGCCAACTGAGTTGCCATCACAGGAGCCAATACAAGAGGAACCGAATCCTGAAGCTGAAAGATTCTTCAAGTTGTTGCAAGATGCCGAACAAGCCTTGTACCATTTTAGTTCTGTTGGTCAGGTATAGAAAGTTGTTACTTTTTTCTGAACAACTAATAAAACCTTTTTAAAACAGAATTTAATAATTAATCTTAATAATGTACTGTTTCTCAGCTCTGATGGAAAATACATTTTGACTGGTGGTGAAGATGATCTAGTACAAGTTTGGAGTATGGAAGATCGGAAGGTTGTAGCATGGGGCGAGGGACACAACTCATGGGTAATTCTTTTTCCTATTAAATATTCAGTGTTGCACTTGTTTTACTTGTATATTCATGACTAGCAAATATTTAATTTTTTTATTTTTTATTTGCTGATCGGCAGGTTAGTGGAGTTGCTTTTGACTCATATTGGTCATCGCCAACTTCAGATGTCACAGGAGAAAATGTCATGTACCATTTCAGTTCTGTTGGTCAGGTATAGAAAGCTTCTAACTTACAAATTATCCATAGTATCTAATGTATCAACATCAATAAAGTTTCTTATTGAATAAAATGTGTATGGTTTACTTTTCACGCATTTGACTATTGAATGTATGGTCAAGTTTGGAATGTTTAAACTTTACTCAAATTGGAAATAAATGTTCAAATGCAACCGACCAATTCTGCGGCTGAGGAGATGGAAGACGGGTTATGCTACTCGACTAAGAGAAAAAAGCATCTTTTGTTCAACTTGTCAATGGTACAGGTGGAACCACCTTTCAGTAGCCTAATCCTTCGATCTCATGGTTCATGGGTTGGGCTGTGCCCTAATATCTTTGTTATCTGAATACCACCTTATGAAAATGGACCAGTCTTCCTGGTAGCATCAATATAGTTGATAATATTGGTGATATTATCAGTTGTTATTTATCTGTGCCGTTGGGTTATGTAATTTGAATGCATTTTGCCTAATGGATATTTTCTTACCTAAATTGGTAGGTTCGATGTCATACGACACAATTTAATTGCGGTTGGGTGTTCTGTTGGCATTCACCTAAATGTTACTTTCTATGATATTTCTATGTTTGTGCAAAATGCAGTTAGTCAATTGGTATGATGGCTACATATTTCTGTGCTTGATCTGTATGTTACTATTTATAGGTAGCAATGGCCTAGAAAAGATTAATTTATGATCTTTCTTGTACCGGAAGGGCAGGGACTGGCACTACTGCAGATATGATCGGGCAGTTTAGAAAATCGCTACATTAGGAAGGAAGATTTATTAATATTTTCTCTTCAACATCATTTTAGCATGACTAAACAATTGTCTTGGAAAATTTGTTAATACTTTGAACACTGATTGTAAGTTTGACACCTTTTTTGTTTAAGTATATTATGAATTTATATTGGAAACCTGAGAATTAAACGATGGTATTGGTGGTGAGTGTAGAAACATGAGTCGCAATCAACTTCAAGGTGAATTAGGTGGCCAATTTGGTGGACAACTAACTGGTCTCTCGACATTGTGAGTTAGTTCTCTCTTCTCATTAAAATAGCAACAATTCTTAGCCGTTTTAGCATCATGGGAAAATGTTTTCTCATTAATCTATTGTTGACAATGGGTGAAATTGCTTTTGTTGAGTTTCCTTATTCAGATACACTGTAGAAGCCGTGGAGATGCTGTTGTTGCCCATGGCAAAAGATGGTACTGAGGCTCTTGGCTCAATGGGAAATGACGCTCCTTTGGCTGTGATGTCCAACAGAGAGAAACGTACATTTGAGTATTTCAAGCAGATGTTTGCTCAGGCTACAAACCCACCGATTGATCCGATTCGAGAGAAAATAATCATGTGGAAGGGGACCTTGCTGAAACAGTTCATGTGGAAGGCTATGTGGCAGTTTGCGTGTTTTGAAAACTTTAAACAAACCATTAATTGTTTTGTTGATTGTTGTCTTGATGCATGTTAAATGGGTGAAACATGTATAGGTTCAATCATTGGTTGATTATAATAAGCTTTTGTTGATAGAAACTAGATTTAGCCTCAATTATTGATAAATGATGTTAAAAATTGAATTTAGCCTCAGTTGATGCCAACGAAGGCTAAATCTATCTTTAGTCTCAGTTTTGCCTTAGTTACCTAAACTGAGACTACAACTCCCGTGGCTAAAGGCTTTAGCCTCGGTTGTTAGGAATCGAGGTTAAAAATAGATTTAGCTTCAGTTGGAGGCGATTGAGGCTAAAATTTGGATTTAGCCTCAGTTAGAAACAATGGAGGCTAAAATTTTGATTTAGCCTCATTTCGAGAAAACTGAAGCTAAAAAGGTTCTTTTAGCCTCACTTGAAGAACCGAGGCTATAAAAGTCATTTTAGTCTCGGTTGCTAAAACTGAGGCTAAAGCCTTTAGCCACGGGGGTTTCAACCTCGGTTTGGATAACTGAGGCAAAACTTAGGCTAAAGGCTTTAGCCTCAGTTTTTAACCTTTTCAGCTACAGTTTTGAACTGAGGCTAAAGCCTCCTTTTCTTGTAGTGATCCATCATAGTAGAATATAACTTCAGAAGTTTTGGCAAATCATGGGATGTTAATTTCTCTACCTGATCATATCTATTTATAGGATACAAATCAAAAGGTTGAGGTTGTCCAATCAATGATGTATTTGGGTCATGACCACCTATGTGATAGGATTTTACCTCCTCAGTCCGAGCTGCTCGACTGGTCGAGTGGGCTATTTGACCGGTCGAGTGGGCCGCTCGACCGGTCGAGAACCCTGCTCGACTAGTCAAGGTTACGCAGATTCAGTCTAGATTTGGTGCGGACTGCGTAAATTTGAAGCTGTTTCGTAAGAGGTGCGAAAGGGAGTTGCCTAAACTATAAATAGGGGTCCTAGGGTTATTATAGGGTAATGCAAGAGAGTTTCCTAAAGCTCTGCAAGAGTTTGCTAAAGGGTTTAGGGCTATCAAAGGTGAGAGAGAGAGGAAGCTTGTGGAAGGGAGATTCTTCTCGTAGAGGTGATCTATTCCGTAGTCGATGTCTCAGTGCTCCTACGTCCTCGTGATCGGTGAGATCTCTCTGTTTTCTTTATTCTCTTATTGTTCATTCACTCCTGCGTGAGTGAAGAAGGTTTGATCCAAGCAATGTGTGCTTGTGATCGATTATGACGTTCTACTTCATAGTGAATTATTGCTCTGGACGAGGTTCCGTGGTTTTTACCTCTTTGAGGGTTTTCCACATAAAAATCTCTTGTGTCGTGTGGTTTGTGCTTTGATTTATTTCATTGCTTTATTATCCTATAATTCTGGTGTTTTGTGAGGTTAGATCCTAAGGTTTTGTGCAACGGCTCCCAACAGAGTAATATCAAAGCATTCAGGTTGGTTGAATGGAGTGGGATCAGTTCTGAATTATGAAAGGTGGCTCATCAAGGATAATCAGTCTTAATGGTTCTAACTGGACCATATGAAAAGCTAAGATGAACTTGGTATATTGCAAGGACTTGTATGCTCCAATTCTAGGTATATCAACAAAGTCTAAGAATATGTCAGATGATGATTGAAAGAAATTAGACCGGAAGGCGGTGTGGCTTATTAGACAATGGCAGAACAATTCTGTATTCCACTATGTGTCTACAGAGATCTCAACTGCTAGCCTATGACTGAAATTGCAAGGGTTGTATGAGAAGAAAACAGCCGGCAATAAGATTTTTTTGATAAGACAACTTGTGAATCTCAAGTTCAAAGATGGTGGTTATGTGGCTGAGCACATGAATGAGGTCAGCAATATATTGAACCAGCTCTCCGCTGTGAAGATGGTCCTAGACGATGAATTACAAACTTTGTTATTGCTTAGCTCATTGCCTGATAGTTTGGAGACATTAGTGGTGTCTCTGAGTAACTCCATGCCAGACGGAAAGGTGTCCATAGAACATGTAACTAGTTATCTCTTCAATGAGGAGACAAGAGGCCCTTGTGACACAAGATCGGGGGAGAGGAAAGAACAGAAAGGGCGGGAAGGCCTGAGATAAATCAAGAGGCAAGTCGAGTACTAGGAAGGATGTTGAATGATAAAATTATACTAAGAGGGGCTACTACAAGCATAAATGTCGTAATAAGAAGAATGACAAGAAAAGAAAAGGAAAGGAGAAAGAAGATGAATTAGATTCCACTACGGTCACTTTAGATGACGATGTTGTAGTTATTCTTTCAGCAGATCATGATGTTTGTCTCATGGCTACGAGTCAGGACATTGACTAAGTGATAGACTTCGGAACCTCATTTCATGTGACTCCACACAGGGATTTCTTCACTAGCTACAAGTCAGGTGACTTTGGGACCGTGAATATGGAAAATTCTGGCATATCAAAGATCGTAGGAGTCAGTGATATTTGTGTGAAGACCGATATGGGTTACACATTGGTTCTCAGGGATGTGAGGCACATTCCAGACCTTCGCCTCAACTTGATGTCAACAGGAAGGTTGGATGATAATGGCTATGAAAGCTGATTTGTTGGTGGGCGCTGAAAGCTCATCAAGGGTTCATTGATCGTGGCCAGAGGAAAGAAGTGTTGCACCCTTTACAAGGCAAATGTCAATATGTGCAAGGGTGAGTTGAACGTAGTGGAAGATTCAGCTACTGACATGTGGCATAAGCGTCTAGGTCACATGAGTGAAAAAGGGCTTCAGTTACTAGCAAAGAAGCGGCTCCTTCCAGACGTGATGGGTATGCCTCTTAAAATTTGTATTTATTGTTTATCAGGGAAACAACATAGAGTTTCATTTGTTAAATCTGCTTTTCATGTTAATAAATTGCATGCATTATATTTGATTTATTCTGATATTTGTGGTCGTATAAGGACAAAAACCTTGGGTGGGGCATTGTATTTTGTCACTTTTATAGATGATGCATCAAGGAGGGTTTGGGCTTATGCTTTGAAATCCAAGGACGAGGTCTTTGGTGTGTTTAAATTGTTTCATGCTATGGTTGAGAGAGAGACAGGTAGATCAATGAAGTGTATCCGCACTGACAATGGTGGTGAATACATTGGTGACTTTCATGAGAATTGTAAGTCCCTGGGTATACGACATGAACAGACGATTCCTAAGACCTCTCAGCATAATCGTGTGCCTGAGCGAATGAATCGCACTATTGTAGAGAGATTCAGATGCATGTTATCCCATGCGAAGTTGCCCAAGACGTTCTGGGGAGAAGCAATGCAGACAATAGTGTATTTGATAAGCAGGTCTTCATCAGCCCCGTTGAATGGAGAAGTACCTGAGAAGGTGTGGACTAGACAAGATCCATCGTATAGTCATCTCAGGGTGTTTGGATGCAGGGCATCCATTCACGTACCAAAAGGACGAGAGGTCCATACTCGATATGAAAATCAATCAATATGTGTTCATGGCGTACGGTGATGAAAAGTTTAGCTACAGATTGTAGGATTCGACCGAGAAAATGCCCGTCAGGAACAGAGATGTAGTTTTCTTTGAAGATTAATGTATAGAAGACATTTGTAAGCCAGAGAAGACCCAGCCTAGTTCAGGTGAGCTAGAGGACATGGATCAGGTTATTCCTCCTATGGTGCCTGATGACGGAAGAATACAGTAAGGTGCAGAGGGCGAGGGAGTTCCTACAGAAGATAGACTACGGGAACAGCCCCCACTTGATCCACCTGTTGAGCCATAGGTGAGGAGGTCATCTAGGGACAGACATTCGTCTAAGAGGTACTCACTGCATTAGTACATTATGCTTACTGATGAGGAAGAGCCAAAAGATTATTCTGAGGCCCTTGCCGACGAGCATAAGGGGGAGTGGTTAAAAGCTATGCAAGAGGAGATGAAATCCTTGCATAAGAACCACACTTATGATATGGTGAAATTGCCTAAGGGCAAGAAAGCTTTGAGCAACAAGTGGGTGTTCAGAAAGAAAGTTGAGTAGAAGAATTCACAAACGAGGTTCAAGGCCAGACTTGTGGTGAAAGGGTTTGGTCAAAAAAGATATAGACTTCGATGAGATATTCTTATCAATGGTGAAGATGACATCTATACGGGTATTGCTTAGGTTGGCGGCTAGCATAGATCTAGAGATAGAATAATTAGATGTTAAAACTGTCTTTCTCCATTCTGACCTAGAAGAAGAAATCTACATACACCAACCAGAGGGGTTCGAAGTTAATGGCGAAGAGCATATGGTATGTAGGCTAAGGAAGAGCTTATATGGGCTGAAATAAGCTTCAAGGCAATGATATAAGAAGTTCGACTCGTTCATGTTAAAGCATGGATATGACAGAATAGAGTCGGACCACTATGTGTTCACGTGCAAGTTCTCGAATGGTGATTTCTTAGTTCTGTTGTTATACGTTGATGACATGCTCATCATGAGTAGAGACATCAAGAAGATCGATAGGTTGAAACAGGAGTTGGGCAAGTTGTTTGTAATGAAAGACTTGGGCCCGGCTAAACAAATCCTAGGAACGGAGAAAACCCGTGACAGAAGCAACAGAAAGCTTTGGTGCTCACAAGAGCGGTATATTGAGAAAATCCTAGAGTAGTTCAAAATAAATGCAACGAAGTTGGTCAGTACTTCACTGGATGGTCACTTCAAATTGAGCAACAAGTAGTGTCCCAATATGAAGGTAGAGGTGGATGAGATGAGGAAGATACCCTACGTATCAACGGTAGAAAGTTTGATGTATGTTATGGTGTATACACGCTCAAATATAGCATATGCAGTTGGTGTTGTTAGCCAGTTTCTTGCCAATCTTGGCAAAGAACATTGGGTATCGATGAAGTGGATACTGCAGTATCTAAGAGGCTCATCCAGGTTGAGCTTATGATATGGTGGCGAAAAACCTGTGTTAGAAGGCTACACAGATACAGATATGTCATGTGATATAGACTCCAAGAAGTCTACATCGAGGTTTATGTTCACGTTTGCAGGGGGAGCGGTCTTTTGGCAGAGTAAGCTATGGAAGGTTGTAGCATTGTCAACAATAGAGGCCAAGTACATTGCGGTCATAAAGGCATGTAAAGAGATGTTTTAGATGAAGAGGTTCCTACAGGAACTTAACCTGAAGCAAGAGTAGCACATGATCTATTGCGATAGTTAAAGTGTTATACACTTGAGCAAGAATCCAAGTCAGCACTCCAAGTCGAAGCACATAGAGATTCGGTATCACTGGATCAGGGACACTTTAGAACAGAAGGTGTTATAGCTTAAGAAGGTCCACACGGATGATAATGGGTCAGACATGATGACCAAGGCATTGCTTAAGAGCAAGTTTTAGGTTTGTAGAAACTTGGCTGACTTGAACAAGGTGAATTCCTCCTGAGTTGGAAAGGGGGAGATTTGATGAGATTTTTTCTCCTCAGTCCGAGCTGCTCAACTGGTCGAGTGAGCTGCTCGACTGGTCAAATGAGCTGCTCGACTGGTCGAGTGGTGCTCGACTCAAAGTCCAGGGAGTTTTTGGTTTTGGAATCCCATGGTGCTCGATCAGTCGAGGGTCAGGCTTGACCAGTTGAGTGGGCCGCTCGACTGGTTGAGGACCTTGCTCGACTAGTCAAGGTTACACAGATTCAGTCGGGATTTGGTGCGGACTGCCTAAATTTGAGGTGGTTTCACAAAAGGTGAGAAAGGGCGTTGCCTAAACTATAAATAGGGGTTGTAGGGTTATTCTAGGGTAATGCAAGAGAGTTTCCTAAAGCTTTGCAAGGGTTTGCTAAAGGGTTTAGGGCTATCAAATGTGAGAGAGAGAGAGAGAAGAGAAAGAGAAAAGCTTGTGGAAGGGAGATTCTGCTTGTAGAGGTGATCTACTTTGCAGTTGACGTTTCAGCGCTTCTACGTCCTCGTGATCGGTGAGATCTTTCTGTTTTCTTTATTCTCTTATTGTTCATTCACTCTTGCATGAGTGAAAGGTTTAATCCAAGTGGTGTGTGTTTGTGATCGGTTGTAACGTTCTACTTCATAGTAAATTGTTGCTCTGGACGAGGTCCCATGGTTTTTACCTCTTTGAGGATTTTTTACATAAAAATTCTTGTGTCGTGTGGTTTGTGCTTTAATTTATTTTATTGTTTTATTATCCCATAATTCTAGTGTTTTAGGAGGCTAGATCCTAAGGTTTTGTGCAACGGCTCCCAACACCATGTTGATACATAGTGGCCCCATTGTCTGGATTATCAAATTATGGCCCCCCACATGTTAGAACTAAAAGCTATATATAAAGCTCATTTGGTTGCTTAAATTTGGAATGCATTGGATTTCAAATCTCAAAAACATTAGAATCTAATACATTTGGAACCCTCGATTTTGTTTGACGCATCCGGCAATTAAAATGCTCCATAATTCAAAGTTTATGCTTGGTTGAATAGATTCTAAAAGTATTATAATCCTACAATATATATTCATGTAAGCCTAATTTTAATTAACTAAATATTTAAAATATTTCATGATAATATACATGTGCAACATTGTACATAATTATTGGATTAAGCCCATCAAAACATACACTTTGAAAAAAATTAAAGTATTTTGAAGCTTTAAGTAGGCCACAAAAGTGATCCCACCAATTTTAAACAAATGTATAAAAGACTTACATGTAAGAGATAACATATAAAATCTATTCCAATGTATTTTGCTATAGATGATCCAAATTTACACAAATCATTATTGTTAATAAATTTTTAAAAGAAATATATAAATAATTATAAAATAATTACTCATCACAATCATTCATTTTGATTTGCAAATTAAGTTAAGGCTTCTAATTATTGTATTCCTATTTTATGAAGGCTATAAAAGTTCATTGGACTTTGGGTAAAGAAGTGAATGATTTATATTTATTTTAAGTAAATTTATTCGTATCTTTATAGCAAGAGTCATAGCCCACAAATATCATGTAATATTTGTTATGGGGCATTAGATGACCACTGCATGAAATATATGCCAAACATAATTTAGAATGCATTAAAAATATATTTTAAAATTCATAATACTTAAATAAAGCATGTATGCTAATAAAACATACAATATGGTTATAAATATATATGCCGAATTATGTAAGAAATTTATAAAAGCAAACATGAGGACAATCTGATGCCCTCAATCTACCAATCTAAGTAAGAAGTTGATAAAGCAAATATAAGGACAATTTGACATCCTCAATCTCCCATAATATTTGTCAAAAACCCGTATTTTAATTCAACAACCATTCGAACAGAGAGCTTCACTAATTCCTTGTATGCTAGAAGATGCTTCAGTTCTCTCCACCTGTACCTTTCACCAATGTCTATCATGCTTAATAGGCTTTCCATTATGTATTGCTTGAATTCACTTTTCTCGTTCACTTGTCCATTTGTATGAAATTATCGAAGGTGTCTTAAATTCTATTCATTGTCTCCATGCAATCTCTCACGGTTAATATTAAATCTTTCATCTCCCCTACTGCCTTATTAGAAACTTTTCCCTTCTTCTTCTTTTGTGGCTTAGATGAGAATGGCTCAGCTAATGGAGTATTAGTAGTTCCAAATACATACCATATAACTGGGAATGTTTCAAGTTGTGTATCCACATTGGAGAAATTAGATGAAGCTCTCCAATAAGGGATATTTTCTTATGGTTTTGAGTCAAATGCCTTCCATTTAGGGTATTTAGGAATGTTAAGCTGCTCGGAATGCGCCCGTGATCTAAAACCAGTAACTTGATCAATCCCATATATTTTTATCATGTTGTCATAATAAGAAAATGGGTTTAACGAAAATTCATTGCTTCTTAATTATGTGAATATTAAAATAGAAAAAATTATTATATAATTTGCATTTGCAAGCCATATTTATTAAGAAACCATATAAATTTAGTTTCAATAATTTACCTCAATATAGGCATCCCGTTCAAATCTACTCTTCTTGCATAAGGTTTTGACAATATAAAAATTCTTCTTTAATGTTTTGATTTAGCTTTTGGAGTACTTGTTGGTTAGCTTGATGTACAATTTATCATGGATAGAACTACTTATTATATGATATGTTGTTGGTTAAAATGTCTCGTTATATCCTAAGTTGATATGTTCTAATAACACCTCAATTATTGTGTTATCTTCATTGGCATATTCCATTTAATTATTCTCCCCAAAGTTGAAGAAGATTCGTTTTGTGTCAACATTTCTAATAAAATGCAGTTGAACACATAAAAAGTTAGGCACAAGAAAGAAATAAATAATTCTTCAAATGCAAAAACATAGTCACTACTAAACATTTAACAATCACAAAATATCTATTCCAACATTAGAACTAATTTTTTTTATATGGTTTCTGCAAGTCTATCATGAAATTGGTTTTCAGCATCTCTCTCCCTTTTATTTGGTTCATTTAACCCAAAGCTGTCTCCTTTTCCAATTCTAATTGCTCAATTATCAATTTCATTAGTTTGTTGAAGGTAGCTTGGTCATCTGAATTTTCATCATCGCTTATATTGTTGTCTTCATTGAGAAGCATATCATTCATTTTATTAACAATATGATTGTGAATGATAAAACGGGCTATTATAATCTTTACATGTGTCTCTATCAGATAGGTTATGGCATACCTCAATATAATTAGAGACCTTGATTTCAATGCTATAAATGCTCATTCTATAGCATTTCTTAATGATGAATGATAAAAATTAAACAACTCTTTCTTATCTCTCGACATACAACCTTGCTAAAATTCCTTAAGATGGTAATGAATGCCTCTAAAAGTGGTTATTATCTTTAGAAAATTGATTAATAGATAATAAAATATAAAAAATATATAAGAGATGAGATAGATGAAAGTTGTCGAATTGAATTTGAATGAAGGTATTACCAGTGTTATGTATTGCTAAACCTTGACTATTTTCAATAAAGAGCTTGTCGCTTTCTTGGTATTCTGATCAAAAGAGATAAGTTGGACAAATGAATAGTGACATGATTTGATACTTTAGTGTCATTGCACCGAGCCTGATTTGAAGTAAAATTTTGAGTAGCAACTACGACAGCGGGTTTCTAAGGGGGTGTTTGGCGCATGGTCATAGATGGGATTAGGTGGGATAGATTTTGTTTTATTTTTAAAACCATTTATTACCCTTGTCAGGTCATTGTTGTGGGATTGCAGAAGTATTGGGCTTGCATGGGTTCCTGAGCCCCAGTGTTTGGATGGCTTGGGATCACATACCACCTGCTACATCCAAATTTCATGGGATGTTAAGATGGTGGTTTCCATAAACCCATCCCACAATATCACCCTTTATCTTGTTTGGGTGGTTTCCTGAGCTACATGGGATCTTGCAAAAACCCACTGTAGGATCCCATCCCACCCCTGTTTGGCAGATCTCTCTAGTTCGGTCCTACATGGGATCCTTTAGATTTATTTTATTTTATTTTTGTTCATGGTACTTCTAAAGTGGGGACCACTTCAATTTGAAACGTTTTTATATGTACAATCTCTCAAGTCCTGTGTATCATCTATCAATCTACCTGATTATCAAGGAGTCTCACGTGTCTTTAAAAGTGGGGCGATGGTCCATTTAATAACATGATACCAATATAAATGGCCTACTCTCCCAAGCACAAATACAAACCTAACACTTTAATAATCGAAGCCAAAAATAAACGACTACAAAAGAAAAACAGCAATGGTTCATATTCTGACTGAAAAAACAGTTAAATACTCAGGATCTGAGATCTTCCAACCCCAACGATGATGCCCAACATTTAAACGGTTTGGATTATTGCCCCCTCTTATACTAACATAGAACATGAAAGTACCCTACAAAATTTTGACCCGAGTGTTGTATCATACCATCATCCAGAAATTGGACTATTCCAATCACCCAACATGTTTACATGCTGCCCGAACCGAGACATGTAGAAATATAAAAATAAAAAAGGAGGTATTTGATACTCCGACAGTATATAACGGTTGATAAGCAGGCACTAAGAAATTGTACATGTGGCATAGATTGACTCAAACTCAAATTCAACTGATTAAATTTTGAAACTCATTGTCGCTAAGTTACAGTCTGAATATCAGTTTGGTTCAATTTATATTAGGAGTATGTCACGTGCCTAATAACTAATTAATTTCTAAGTGCATGTGTATCATCCACCACGCTATGCACTTATTATATCAAGAGTATGATTCAGTAATACAGATCATTAAAAAAAATGTGTGGTTAAGTATTAAATGTAAAACTTACATCGCAGTCAGGGCGGGTATTCTAAATTAGATGATCAAATCCCCTATAAGCAGTACTGCAATAGTTCCTCCCACCGATATGCAAAACATAGAAAAATGGATGAGGTAATTAAAAATGACAAATATTAAAAAAAACATTATCCATATGAAATACAACCAGCTGGATTGGTAAGTTTTGGTCAAACTTTTGCATTATTGCCGACATGTTGTCACGCATGATCCGACTACATCCAAACCATGGAAAAGTCGAACCCCACCATGAAGATCACTTGAACCTATAATCTGGTGGACCCACTTAAATAGTCTGCATGATGAGTGGATTACTCTGATTTATGTTGGGGCCTACCTTTTGTAGTCATATGTGTATGTCTGGGATTAGAGTTTCACTACATTTATTTTACACATCTAGTGTTATGGCAGCAGTAACAGTTCGACTATTAACCAATTTATGAATGAGGCTAGTCTATTGAAGTGGAATAAAAGTGTCAAAGATTTTGCTGTGAAACATTCTAACCTATTTGGATGCACACTAAATTCATGAAATTGTCAAAATTTTAATTCCATTATTTTTATGTATTTGACCATTAATTTGTTTTTTCTAAGATAAGAAAAAATTTATTAATCCAAAAGGGTCAACCAACCAAAAACACAAAAATTCAAAACCATATTCATAATGAAGCAATTGAAGGAAGAGGACCATCATTATTATTAAAATAAATAAAAGTGTTCTAAATTCAACAATTGATGTCTATTAATCAATGATTAGATCATTCAATCATTCTTATTTTGAGATTAGAACCAATTAACAATGGGTACCATGATTTGAATGGTAAATTTGAATTATGTATGTGCCACCTGTACAATTTCCATTTAGCAGGTATGAACTCATCACACTCTGTCATGTTATCAAATAATGGGCATTTAAAAAGATTTATCAACATATAATTCTGATCCACCTAATGTCTGGAGACGCACAATTTTTGGATCATACCATATGCATAGTGAGGTGCTCGGATCTCTCATAGACATGCTGCATTTACATGTGGATGGATAACATGATTTGAAATCCTACTCTACAAGTAGACAAACAAGGACCAAAATGCAGTTTGAAGGCTACTTCCTCATTGATAATAATATGAACCGACTACCGAGCGTTAGCAATTTAATTAAATCGTGCATCCAATTATAGCCTTAATCAACCATCCAAATGGAAAATATCTAAGAGAAGCCTATGTTCTCTAATTAAAAAAAAAACATATATTTCAAAAAAATAAAAATCAAAATGATGCGTTAAATGGAAAAAAGTAAAACTCGTGACACTAGAATTCTCATTAAAATATGAAAAAATACAATAAAAGGGGAAATTTTCAAAATAAGAAAGCCAATGATTGCATTCATTAAATATGCAACAACGATAAAAAAGGGCTTAAATTTTCAATTTTCAAATCCTGAGCAGAGATTAGTGCATAATCCAATGCAACAAGAGAAAGAGAGAGAAGGAGAATTGGATGGATTTTTAACCTTCGTCGGTGACAGATTCCTTCAGTTTTTGGTCGCTGGCGACGTTTCTCACGAAGAAAGATCTTCGTCTGGAATGGCAAGAACTGGTGGTTTTGATAGAGAAGAGATTGGAGTTGGCGGTGGATTTGGTAGTGAAATCGAGGAATCCTGAGATGAAACGATTGCGATTAGAGAATGTGTGGGATCGAACAGTTGAGAAACGAATAGAAGGACGAGCAGATGCCATTAATATCTTTGCTTAGATCTGAGATAGAGAGAGCTGATGAGCCCTGCCACTACCCTTCTTATCTTCTTCTAGTTTATACACACACACACACACACACACACACACACACACACACACACACACTACCCTTCTTGTCTTCTTCTGGTTTATATATATATATATAAACATGCTGCAAACGAGTGGAACTCCCATGCTATTTGAGGAATGGGTCACATGGTTCGCCTTCGGAGGCTCTCTGATTTTGGTGGGCCCCATTTCAACCAAGTTGTATTCATCATCACATCGTTGAGAAAGTTGGTAAACTTTTCACTCGTTTACTTTTCGTCTAGTGAGGCTAGCATAAACGTCTACCTCTCTCCCTCATGGCTTACATATAGCCTTCAACAATTTCCTTATCCAAGGAGCAGGCAACAATGGTTGACATGAGTGTCAATTGTAGGTGATGGTTATTACTTGAATCACTTGAAACACCTTCGGTAATAGTCTACGTGAAGGGCAACGAGCGTCCTACCGCCATCCTCAATCTGCAGGGTCGGCAGATGAGTGTCAACATTCAATTATAAGAAGAAAACAGGAAACTCAAAAAAGGATAATAAGAAGAAGATGAAACCACCGACTTACCAGAAACAGGAAGAAAGTAGGACCAGTCTCCATTTTCCTCTTGCTCAACATTATAAAGGGAATTTTTGAGATCTTAGATGATCTTTGTACCTACGAGCGACCTACCATTTCTAGTGGTAGGTCTACTCAAAGAAATCGAACGAGATTTCCGTCGAGACCTGTCAAGACAACCATGGTTGTAGACCTTGTGAGATGATGTAAAATTTCCATGGGATTTGCTCTTCCCGTATACATAGCATTTGATATTCTGCGGAAGTGACTATGCCTTGGTGAGAAATCCAAGGCTGGATTTGAGAAATCCATCGCCCAGACGATGTTTCCAAGAAGGGTTGGAAAACTCATTTCCAGCGTGAGTCCCAAACACCACCAGGCTATTATCCACAGGTTCTTAAAACCCAATCCCTCCTAATACCCTCTACTTCCACTAGCCAAACATCCCCTAAGGTGGCATGAGTTCTTAGTAGACATAGTTCATTTGATTGTGGCAATTAATGACCGCATTGTTGCGCAACATGCCAACAACGCAATGAACCGAGATCCAATCTCCGGTCTTACCCACAAATGATAAACAAGAAGAAATATAGACTAGAAATAGAATTAGAACATTCCAAATAAACCACAAGATAAGATATACGTGGAAAAACTCCAACAAGGGTAAAAAACCATGGATGCAAACTTCCACTATAAAGAAAAATGAAGATTAGAAGGCAATATATTAACATCTCCCTTGGAAGTACAGAGAAAACCCTTTGCCCACACTTTAGAATTATTTTCCATCCACTAGAAAAGCTTTCCCATTGCCCTAGAAAAGCCCCAGGGACACCTATTTATAGTTTAGGCAACTCCTCTTTCGTACCTCTGCAAAAACTGACTCAAATTTTCGCAGTCAGTATTAAATCCGGACTCAAATCTGCGTAAGCTCGACTGGTCGTGTGGAGTCTTCAAATGGTCGAGCGGCACCCTCAATCGGTCGAGCACATCCCATGACTGGTCGAGCACCTTAAAAATTCAAAATCCCAACTCGCTGGAAAACGAGTCGAGCCAGTCTACGACTGGTCGAGTCAGCCACTCGACCGATCGAGCAGGGTACTCGACTGGTCGAGCGGCCCCCAGATGTGGCTCCACATCTCAACAATCTCCCACTTGGAGACACATCGCTATAAAACTTCGTATTCTACATCCGGAGTGCATCACCTCCCTGTCTTTAAGCCTGAAGACCAATTAAAGCTGAACAGAGCTTCAGCTTCTCCCGTGTGACCACCTAGGTCAGCATATCTATAGGATTCTCACTTGTATGAATCTTCTCTAGAGTAATTGATCTATCTTCTAGTAATGAACGTATGAAGTGATATCTGATGTCAATATGCTTGGTCCTTGAATGAAAGGCTGAATTCTTAGCCAAGTGTATTACACTCTGACTGTCATTGTACAACTTGCAATTTGCTTGCTTCTTACCTAACTCTTCCATGAAACCTTGCATCCACACCATCTCCTTTCACGCTTCTATAGCCGCAACATATTTTTCTTCTGTCGTACTGATAGATACTATCTTTTGTAACTGAGAGACCCAACTGACTGCAGCACTACCAAGAGAAAAAACATAACCTGTAGTGCTTCTTCTGCTGTCGATATCTCCTGCCAAATCTAAATCCACATACCCTTGTAGCTTGATTTTCCATCCTCCATAACACAATCCTACATCCTTAGTACCTACTAGGTATCTAAGGATCCACTTCACAGCTTCTTAATGTTCCTTCCCGAGGTTATTCATGAACCTACTAACAACTCTCACTGCTTGAGCAATGTTTGGCCTTGTGCTTACCATAACATATATGAGACTCCCAATAGTTGACGCGTATGGGACTTTAGCCATGTAGTTCCGTACCTCCTGTGTCTTTGCACCTTGCTCTTTAAATAGCTTGAAGTGGTTGGCTAATGATGTGTTAACCGGCTTAGCACCTCCCATATTGAATCAATCAAGTACCTTAGCTATGTACTCTACCTATGACAAAACCAGTTTCTTGTTTTCCCTGTCACACTTTATTCTTATTCTTAGGATTTATTTTGTAGCTCCTAAATCCTTCATGGCAATTCTCTAGATAGTTGTCTTTTGAGATTTGAGATGTCCTTCATGATTGAACCGGCCACAAGCATATTATCAATGTACAGACGAAGGATGATGTACGGCGTATCAAACTTCTTCAAATAACAACACTGGTTTGCATGACATCTCCTAAAACTGTTTGTCGACATGAAACTGTCGAACTTCTTGTACCACTGCCTCAGGGCCTTCTTCAGGTCATATAGACTCTTCTTCAGTCTGCACACTTTGTTCTTCTTTCCTGGTGCCACGTATCCTGTTGGTTGATGCATATATATCTTTTCTTAAAGGTCCCCATGAAGAAAAGTTGTCTTAACATCTAGCTGCTCTAGATGTAAGTCCTCTGTAGCCACTATACTCAAGACCATGTGAATCGTAGACATTTTCACTACCGTTGAAAATATTTTAGTGAAATCAATACCTGCCTTTTGTTGAAACCCTTTCACAATCAATCTAGCCTTGTACCGTTTCGAACCATCGTTGTAACACCCTAGTTCTCAATCCCGAGGATAGTTGCTTCTCATTGAGAACCCGAATATTACGTTATAAAATGGACCATCATACATCCATTTAATAGTAATTTTCAAAGCATGAAGTAAAGCAATCACTACATTAGCCAGGGATATCAAGAGTAACAAAAGGAAGTTTAATATATGTAAACGGGAGCAAAATGAAATCCCATAACAGGGGAAATATTTTTACAGCTCAAATAAAATACATAGTCTGAAATATGAAAGCAAGTAAATCCTAAAATATCAGTTGAGCTCTAACGGCTCAACCGCATCAGCATAGAGGCCCTCCTTGCCGAACTCCTACTTAACTGTTCCTGGAATACCGTCATAGGGGTCTCCACCTGTTCATCAACCCTGCATCTATTTAGTGCAACCGCACTATTGGGTAAGTGAAAACTCAGTGGGAATTTTTCGCAAGGATTTATGCATATCATATCATTCCAAAATAGTTTAAACTAATCATATTTAATCATAATGAGGATAATATAAACTCGAATGTACATGTATAGATGTATGAATGTATGCCCAAGTCACAGATCTGGGGATGCACATCCAGCTGTCAAAATAAAGGGTCGCCCAAGGAGAACTAGTCACCCGAAAAAATATTCAAAGATACACCCAAGGAGAACTAGTCACCTTGAAAAGACCATGCAGGTAAGTGCGCCCAAGGATATCTCCTGAAAAAATACACGGGGTACGCCCGATGAGTGTTTAATCCCGAAAAAGCCTCATGAAAAGAAAGAGCACCCAAAGTGACCCAAATGCAAATGCTCTGGGAGTTTAACTGAAGTAATGGGACTTACAACAAATTAAACAGAGTATGACTTACATTGAGCACTCGAAAAAGCTCATATGTCATGCGTGGATGTCATGCACCATGATACTCATGTAAACTCCATATGATTAACAAGGTTGCTTTCATAGGCGTTGTCAAAGATCACAAGATATTAACCATCCAGGCATGATTTCAATCATATCATTTACATTTTTCTAGGTCCAAATGAGGGCCTATAAACCTGTCATTTCAAGCATACTAAATTAGTGACAGATTTATTATACTTCATAAGAAAGGTGATGTCCCACACCTAGCATTCGTTGTTCAACTTGTGAGAAAAAAGGAATGGAAGCATCATATGACTCTTTACTACTATAACAAAGCTATGTCCAAAATTGGGCAATTTCTAGGATAGCATAGAGAATGCAAAACTAAACCATATTACAAAATTATGAATTGTAGGGCTAGAGTAGTAGATGTTATTATAATATCCCACTTTCATCAATTCCAAATAGAAATCTAAAGTACTAAATTACCATTTGTAATATTTTAATACTATATTAGGTTCAATTCATAACTAATCTAATATATACAAGGGTTAATGGAGCAAATCACCATTAGAATAAAAGCAATGTATCTAACCTCTTAGTGAAGCTAATAGAAGTACACATGTACATAAGTAATTTCAAATGGGGCATAATGAGCATAATACAATTCTTATAAGATGGAATAAAGCAATAAGATTCAAGACAATCCTACATGATTATCGACATAAATTCCAGATTTAAGGAAGCAACATTAACATTTGCACAATTATACGGTCTTCATACTTTTAAGCGTACGCTATTTTAGAATTCAATAAAATGATGAAGCCATGTGGGATATCCCTCGCCTAGGTTGAAAGTTCCTCTTGTTTTGAGACGTCCTTATGAGGTGAATGTAAGGATCTCGTTGGGACTTGTTGCAGGAAGGCATGTCCTTTAAGGTAGAGAATTTCAGGTAATTCCTAGGTAGAAGATTACCAATAACCGTGAGCTGCCACCGAGTTGACTCGATTGAGGGTTCTCAACTAACAACTAGTTGAGTTAAGAGATCTACTAATTAGAAGATTAATTTAATGATCCATTGGATTCAATGCCTTCTGAATCCCCTCAGATGGTTTTGCTATTGGAGTCAACCTGACTTAATTGGGAGACAGGCCGAGTCAGCCCACAACCGAGTGTAGGGTTGACTCAGTAGGAAAACCGGCCGAGTCAAACCACAAATGAGAAAATTTTGAATCGCCACTAACTGGGCTCTAATCTCACTTCAATGAGCTGCTTCTCAGGCCCAGCTGAGTCGGGTCTTACTTCTCTAATCCGAAACTAAGTTACTGACTCAGCAGTGACTTGACTCAGTCGAGTCTTTTCTCCTAGCAACGTGCAAAGCCGAGAAGGTGTCCGTGATCGGTCCCAGGCATTGGTCCCTACTCAAGGTAGACCAATTACAGCCATGGATTTAGATCCCGGCCTCCTCCATGAGATGTGCAGCCGAGTTATGCAACTTGTGGCTGAGTCGAGGGTGGCAGAGAATGCATCATCCGTGTGGGCATGAAGACTCCATAACCGAGGGAGGGATTGGTTGAGATACCTAATTAGGGAGTTGTGTGGACGCTGCAAGGGGCCTGGGTGCATTGGAAGTCAGGACCACGCCTCCCGGACTCATTTCCGGCCACTGATTTGAGGCGATATGGGCCTGATATAATAGAACATTGGGTCAGTTAATGGCTTGTTTGCTAAGAGGATAACACATGGATGGGTTTGATCTCGTCACCTGGACTGGGTTTGAAGATTTGAGTAACGCCTATAGTAAGATGGGCCGACTATGGATGGACAGCTAGAACTCACACCTGCAGGACCTCTACTCCCTTTCTCCCTTCTTCTTTCCCTCACCCTATCTTCTTCCTCTCTCTCGATCTCACTTCTCTCTCTCTGATCTCTTCACAATATCCAAACGACTCGGGCCAAGTCGAGTTGCCATCGAACCTGCAACTCGCACAGGTGGCATTCATCTCTCCCACTCTCCCACTCTCTTTCTCATTCAATTTCTTTCTTTAATTCACCTTGGGATTCACCCTAATACAAGGCTTTTTATAGTCGTTCTGTTTTTGGAAACGTCCTTAACTAATCACAAAGATTAGCGCGGAGATAACACGAGTTAGTTGAGCTTGGCTTGTCATCAGGGCCACTTCATGAATTAGATCTAGTGCATGGGTCTATAAGACCAATCCTGATGGGCTTTAAGTGTGGTGGGCCACATGATGGACGGTCTGGATGTGTGAAAGGAATAGCTTTGTGGGATGTGGGTCCAACGGCTAGATTGGAGAAGATGATAGACGGTTAATGGTGTTTTCACGTGGGACGGTTTATCCATAGATCAAGGCCGTTTAGATGGTCCTGATAAGTCCTAAAAGTAATGTGGGGTCCATCTCACGGTGCAAGGAGGGCTGTTGATTAAGGTAGCCACTCCACAAGGGAAAAACCCACCGCCACTCTAAAATCTCGCCATTTTCTCGTTTTCTAGGGTAATCTCACATAACCCTAATCTCAACGCTCAAGATGAGCTTGAGAGAAGCTTCTAGGCGTCCATGAACGGACGAGATGCATCTTTCCTTATTAAGGAAAGATTCTTTCCACTTTTTGCCGGGTAGGGGTGTGTTTTCGGAAACCATAGGGCTGACGGGGCTCGGGTTGTGTACGTGGCTTCCATCCAATGACTCCTAATGGTTGGATCTGCTAAAGAAGTGGCGAATGCGGATATACTCTCTCCGTTAGCGTCCTTCTCTTGCATCGTTTAATTAGTGGTTGACAGGGCTGGCTCGAGTAGTTTTCAATCACGGGTTTAAGTGTGAATAGGGTTAATGGGACCCTACCTATTGAATGGATGGTCCAGATCTAGATTCCTTATTCGAAAAATGTCCGTTTGCATCGTCAAATGGACGGCTTTGTTTGAAACAACGTCGGGTGGGAAAGAATATAAAAAAATCTGGAGTTTTTAGTTTCCATCAGGTCAACACTTGTTTGACCTGATGCTAAGGCGTTCTGCATGGTGTGTGCACATTATCTGTGCACACACATGGATCGAATGTGGGTCCCACGTCCTGATCTAGGCCAATCAGCACAGTCTGTTAGCCTTGGGGAGTCATTACATGCCTAAGGTTGCTGTTTTGGTTAGTCCTTATTGTTAGTGGATGAGATCTAAACCGTCTGATCTTCTTACGGGGCTTATAAATCGCCCAGGACTGCAGGTCAGCCTGTTTTTATTCCCGTAAGGGTTTGTACTTGGCCTTGATGGGTGTTTTTCGCTTCTAGTTGGAAGGTTAGTTCTTATTTTAGTTATGTAAGTTAGTACTCATGGGGTGTTTCTAGGGGGAGACAAAGTCTTTCTTATGGCTAGGATTTCGCTACCAGGTTTATATGAGTTCATAGTGTTGAGAAGTGGATTATAAATCTTAGTCATTATGACCTGATGAACAGCGGGTCTGATGATTAGGGGTTTGTTATTGATGATGGATGGTTTATTCCACTTATTAAGAGGATAGAGATTCTAGATGAAGTGTTAGTCTTACTTGAAATTCAATGGAGGGATGGTCGAATCTATGGATGACGATTGATGTTTGGATCATCGTGTTAATGTACTCTTTGGTTGAAAGGTCAAGGGCTAGCTCGAAGTACCTTGCAGGTACATTGTGGTTGTCATAGTCTGAATTTAATGGTCAAGACAGATAGATTGAGGATTGACTGGATGGAGGTGTGTGGTCTAAATTACATGTATTCTTACACATGTATAAAGTTATTTAGATTTCTATAGTAACACCTGAGTATAGAAAATACAAGGTGTTACAATTATGCTCCTCCTTCAGTCTGTAAACCCACTTGTTATGAAGAGCTTTCCTACCCTTGGGTAGAGTGACTAGCTCCCATGTACGATTAGACTCAAGAGAGTCAATCTCATCATCCATGGCCTGATCCCACTTAACCCATGTATCCGACTGTAATGCATCTTCAAAACAGTCTGGTTCACCATTATCTGTCAGTAGTAGATAATGTAAGGAGGGTGAGTATCGGACTGTGGGTCTCCTCTCTCGAGTAGACCTCCTCACAATTGGTGTATGCGTGTAATGCCCCGACTTTTCAGGACCCGAGTATATGACCCGTGTCCCAAAAACTCGATGTTAGCTTTAAAGGATGGTCAAATTCGAGTGTACATTTTTTTCCTTCATCAAAGTAAGCAAATGAGCGTAGTGTGGACAAATCAACATAAAGGAAAATTTCATTATCATTCAAATTTACAAGAAGTTGCCCATAATGACTTATACAAACCAATGTCCATGAATTCAATAAGTACAAGATTTACAAGAATTTAATACATGAAGAATAGTGGAAAGCATATAAATATAAGCTGCAAGATCACGCAGCTCCTCCAAGTAAATACAACAATGCATCGCCGACGATCGTACCCTACTCTTCATCAAGTCTGAACAAGCATATTACTTAAGCTACCTGTATTACCTGTACGGCTGTATATTTGATGGATGACTGGCCAACTCAGTTTGAATTCCCCTCAAGATTACACACCGCCGCATTAGGCAAGAAATAGTATAAAACATCCAGACAACCAAAACAGAGTAAATGCAGTCTTATTAGGTGCATGGATGCATGAATGCAATCATTGACCCGGGTAAATCATCCGGACGGTCGGTGCCCCAGAAAAACATTCAGACAGGCAATGGGGTCATCACCCAAGGATGTGACTGGTCATCAGCGCAACACGTGGCGTAATCGTATGGGCATGAGTGATCAAGTCATCATCATAAATCGATCGACTAGTCATTAGCGTAACACGCGGCGTAATCATATGGGCATAATGATCCAAGCAATCGTAGTATGCCATGCATGCATGATTAGTCCAGTCATTATTAGTCCATTTGCAACCAGCAAATTTAGATAAGCTCAAAGGTCACTACGGGGAGCACATGGCCCAGCGTAGGCCGACAGCTCGAGCATAGTGTCCCATTACCACCATCCCCGGCTCATGAGGCTACCATCTTAGGATGTTTAATGGAAACCCGTCGACTAGTGGCCAATCATATTACAGTATATGGGACTTACCATCGCATGGTTGAACGATATAAAACATCGAACCCATATAGGAAAAATACCAGAACAAAGCCATATAGGGCGATATCAAACAAGCCACATAGGGCAATTTTCAAAATAAGCCGCATAGGGCGAGTATCAAAACCATGCGATAAAAGACCATCCTTGAAAATCATTGGACACAACAACCCTGGATGGTAGGCCCACATCAATGATCCATTTAGACCACTACTCAATAACCACTAAGTCGAAGGTCCATTTTAATCACAACTAGTCGGGTTACATCCCAAGTATGGGTGTACATTTATAAGTGGGGGTTTCCCACTAATGTACCAGTTTAAAGT
Source organism: Magnolia sinica (assembly GCF_029962835.1). Taxonomy (NCBI): domain Eukaryota; kingdom Viridiplantae; phylum Streptophyta; class Magnoliopsida; order Magnoliales; family Magnoliaceae; genus Magnolia; species Magnolia sinica. The sequence goes on along the minus strand of NC_080574.1, from coordinate 129,723,426 downwards.
CCATAAGCAATACACAAATAATCCACAAGCATGAACAAATATACATGATGAACATTAAGCAGGCAATATAGCAATTCAATTTCCACCAGCTAACACATGCGATTATAAGAGAGAGATATCAATTATAGTTTTTAATAAAAACTATAACTTAAGCTAATGAGAAGATGGAAAGCTCAAGGGGAAGAATCATCACCTGACTAGTCAAATCGCCAATGCCAACTAAGGCTGCTAGGAAGCGTGTGCCTTTAAAATCAAGTCCTACCATAAATCAGGAACTTGTACGATTAGATCCAAGTCCTACAAACTTCCTAGGGTCTAAGATCATAGCCTAGGGTTTTAATTACTTACCTTTAGGTTTTTAGTGTAGAATTAGAGTCTTATCCTAAAGCTCAGTTTGTACTCTTAACTCTAGGGTTTGAATTTTAGTTGATGTGCAATAGCTTAAGAATAATGACTTAATAATTATAGAATATTTACTAACATTAGTGTTATAAATATTAGTTAATAATCATTATGATGACAATTAATATCATGATATATTATTTATGACAAAAATAATACATTAGTCATTTAATAATGATATCATTTTAGTTTCTTATATGTAATAACTTTCATTAGAATAGATAATTTTACTAATGGTCATGCATCCTAATATTTAACAATCCTAATGATGATGGAAATGGTAACGATGTTAATTTAATAATTAGAAAATAATTGTTAACATTAGTGTTATAATTAATATTAGTTAATGTAGCAAAATAATCATCATGGTGACACCAATGACTATCCAAAATGAATATTTAAGAATGATAGATGCGATGCTACTATTTAATAATTACATTTTGTTTATAATAACTTGTTTAGCATAATGATCTACTAATGGCTAATCTTTCGTAACAAATAATAACGGTGCATCGAAACAAGGCTAGAATGGGGAGGAAAGGTTGACTCACTTTGATGACTCGGTTTGAACCGAGTTGACTCGGCTAAGCACCCATTTTCTTGCTCTTTTTCCATCTCTCTTTCTTTCTTCTCTATTCTTTCATACCCCCTACATTTGTTAGGACTCTAGTGAAGGCCTGAAGCAGATCCAAGCCAACTCCACCCAGCTGGCTCGACCTGAACTCGAGCTCAAACCCATCAGTGAGTTGAACTCGACTCGGTTTGAGTTGGTGAGACACACACCCCTCACTCTCCCTCTATTTTTTTTTTCTTTCCTTCCTTCTCCTTTTCTTTTCTCACTTTCTTCCTCATTTCTTTCTTACCATTTCCGCTGAAGGTGTCCAACAATGGACCCAGCTGAACTGAGCCTGACTCAAAACCCGGTAGTGAGTTAACTCAGCTACCAACTCTCTCTCTCTTCCTCTCTCTAATTCTTCCTTCTTCTTCTTCTTCTCTTTTTCTTTCTTTTCTTCCTCTTCTTCCTGCAATCCCTATTGCTGAAACTTCCAGCAATTCCTCAAGCTCAACAACAGCAGCCATGGACCAGCTGGGCAACAACCCGACTCGTCCAGAATGGCCCCTCAACTCGGCCCGAACTCGATCAGCAACGCCCACTCTCTCTTTGTCCTTTCTTCCACTTTCTTCCTGGTCTTTCAGGAGGCCTGGAATGAACCAGACCTGAGCTGAAGTCGGTCTGACCATGGCTCCAACTCGGCCAGCTTGCCCTGAACTTGGTCAGGTGCGGTGCAACAACTGCACCACTATATTTTTTTTCTTCTTTCTTACTTCCTTTCTTCCTCACCCTTTTACCTCTCAGTATCTTTCATAACCGGCCCACTGGCCACCCCGACTCGCCCTGAGTCGGCCTTGTTTAGTGCAGTTTGAACGTGGAAGAAGGTCAGACGATCATGGCGGATTGCACAAGGAGGGGTTTTCTTTGGATTTGATGTAAGACCCGTATCTTAGCCCGTACCATTCCGTAAGCTTCCGCGGTCCTCCCGATCGAATTCTGACGACCCGCGAACTTTTATCGGTAGTTGCGCGAGACCCCGAGTTGTATCCCGCATTCCAGAGTCGGCTCGACCCGATACTTGTACCTTAGCGACCGCACCGTTGTCACGGTTCCAACGCCGTGACTCGCGCGCCGATCCGATACCCAAGCTAAGAGATATGGGCCCGCGTTCAGTTCGAGGAAAACGCTGCGTGTTGTGAATTCTGAGAGAATTCCTACGACACATCACATCAATCTATAAATCAAATCAATCAAGTACAAAGCAACTCAACCCATACCCCTCTTACACAACCTTACCCAAAGTCAACTCTCTCTCTCTCCACCCATCCCTCTCTCACCCAAAATTCAACCAAACCCATACCATCCATATCCTTTTCTTACAATAACCATTCCACCCACTCATTTTCATCCCATCACTCTCTCTCCATCTCATTCCATTCCAAGCTTCCATGAGAGGAAATCTCTAAGGAGAGAAAAATGCAAGAGAGGGCCCATTTTCCTAAACCCTCATCCAACCATCCAACCCTTCAAAATTCATCTCACTCCCTTAAAGAAGGAGCTTAGGAGCTAAGGAGTCCAAGGAGCTAAAGAATGAGGCCATAGGTGGGCATTCATTATCTTGATTTTGATGATTTGAGAGCCCACATGTGGTGGGACCCATCTTGATGTAGGCATTATATAGGGAGGGCCCATAGTGGCGGTGTCCCTCCCCTTCACACGTTTCTTCCTCTCTCTTTCTCTCTCTCTTTCTTTCATTTTTTTTTATGTTGATGTTGAGGTGTGTGGCCCACTTGGTGTGTGTGTGTGTGTGATGGCCCACCTTGGTGGATGATCCACACGTTGTCCAAATGGTGGGATCCACCGTGATGTATGCACTGTATTCATGTTGTCCAGGCACCTTGGCGCCGTGCAATATACCTGGATGAAGGGAAACTACAAATATCAACTTATCCACTCTAATGGGCCACCACGTGGACCTACCTTGCTAAGTGTGCTGGACGCACAGTGGTGTGTGTGTCCCACATCCACTGCACCCATCCATTTTGGCCAGCTCCACGGCCCACCTTGATGACGGTCATCCTAACCGTCCAGCAGCAGTAGCTGCTGGACCGTGTGTAGTAAAATAATAATAATAATAATAATAACAATAATAATAATAATAATAATATATGTAGAATATATCTGATGGTGGGCCCTACGTGGGACCCTCCTCTTTGAACCGACTGGCTGTGCGTCACCAGCTGTGGGCCCATCATGCAGTATGTGTTTTATCCCAGTCGTCCATCCGTTTGGACAGTGGTGGGTGAATCCACCGTGGTTTATGTATTTTATCCCCTTTTCCCATCCATTTTCTGGGTGTAAGACCCACCTCACACGTGTTACACGTGTGAGGGTGGGGCCCACCTTGAGTCATGTATGATGTAGACGTTTAAATCTACACCGTCCAGCTATTCACTGCCGTGCTGACGGTCAGCAAGTTCTGTGGTCCCACGGCTACACAGCAGCATGTAGCTGCTGTGGCATTGACGTCAGCAATTGTTGTGGGCCCATGCAGTTCTCAGACATCAACAAGTGCGGCACTAATCACGAGGTGTGTGTTACATCAACACCGCCCATCTATTTCTCCATATCATTGTATAGCCTGGGTGAAAAGATCCAGACCTCAGGTGGACCACACAGCAGGAAACATTGGAGATGATGACGTCCACGGTTGAACCCCCCCTTTTTTGCAGGTACCACTCTGATACGTGTGTTTTACTTGAGACCGTCCATCCATTGAATATGGACCCCACCATGGCAGCGTGTGGGGCCCACCTTGTATGATGTATGTGTTACATCTATACTATCCATCTAGTTTAGCTAGATCTCGGGCCCACTTGATCATGACCGTCCAGGGTCAGGCATCCAGCAGCAACAGCTGCTGGACCGTTGAAAGGAAAATAAATATCAGCTTGGTTTTCAGCTGAGGTGGCCCACACGTGTGGACCCACCTCTTATGTATGTATACAACCGTCTGTCGGGGGGTGGCCCATCACAAAGGTGTTGGTGGGGCCACCTTGATGTATTTATTAGATCTGTACCATCCAAAAGATGTGGACGGTGGCCACACGGTTGATGTATTTATTCTCTACCCACGTGATTTATGGGTTTAATGCGAACCGTCCATCCACCAGCCTTCCAGCTGCTGGATTGATGTCAGCTAAGTTCTGTGGGCCACCACGTTTTATGTGAAATCCAGACCGTTTACGTGGACCCATGATGATGTGTCTTACATCCAGGCGCTGTTAGTGCTCTTCAAAATAAATAAAATATATATGCATTAAAATATATAATACTATATGGTGGGCCCTACGTGGGACCCACCTATGTGGGAAGAGGATGGACTGGTGTACATTTACACCAGCTATATGATTGCTGGAATGACGTCAGCTATGATATATGGATTATATTCCAACCGTCCCATGGTGGGACGCACCCTGATGTATACACACCGTCCAACCATTTTGAGGTGTGGCCCACCCCACGCGTGTGACACGTGTGGGGATGGAACCCCCCTTGCTGTATGTATTCTCTATCCTCACCACCCATATGGTTTGAACGGTGGGATGGCACTGTGGTGTATGGACCAAATCCACACCGTTCGTCCTCAACGGTGCAGTACGGGACCCACCAGGACGTATTTATTTCAAATCCACACCGTTCACTGGATTGAGATGGTTGGATGCCAGCTAGATGCATGTGTTTTAACTACAGTCGTCTATCTGTCCAGGGTGGTGTGGAAACCCGCCATGATGTATGTATTCACCACGCCGCCCATCAGTATGTGGGGCACACCACGATGAAGGTGTTTCAACCACGCTATCCATCTGTTTTGTTAAACCTAGGGCTGCCCCATTAGCCCACTTGATATATATGAAGCCCATTGGTGCGGCCCGTGGACACAGTTCACTTGATGTATATAAGGCCTACAGGTGCGGCCCATGTGATAAGGCCGATTCGATATATATGAGGCCCATTGGTGTGGCCTGTGGATGCGATCCACTTGATGTATTTGATGGCCCATGGGCGAGGCCCGATGTGATGTATGTGTGGCTGTTTCGTTGCGCATGAATCCCTTATGTGGGCCACTCCTTGGGAGCAATGTTGGTTAGATGTCCACGTTGATGGGCAATGATGGTTAGATGTCCACATTGTGACCTTCCCTTAGGCCCGGATAGGCCCATTCTCATCGTTCTCTAGTGGGTTAACCTAAACGCTTAGGCCCCATTGACATTGCTTGATCCATCATCGGCCATCCATCTATGGACCCTGCCTTATGTCGAGACCGATTCCGATTGCCGATTATCGATTTCGATTATCGAGGTCGAGACCGATTCCGATTGTCGATTACTGATTTCGATTATCGAGGTCGAGACCGATTTCGACGTGACCGATTTGCCGATTCTGATTATCGATTGATTCCGATGGTCGTGACCGATTGCTGATTTCGATTGACGTGACCGATTTACCAATTCTGATTATCGATCGATTCCGATTGTCATGACTGATTGCCGATTTTGATTGACTTGACTGATTGTCGATTCTGATCGACGTGACCGATTTGTCGATTCTGATTATCGATTGATTCCGATGGTCATGACCAATTGCTGATTTCGATTGACTTGACCGATTTGCCTATTCTAATCATCGATTGACTCCGATTGTCATGACTGATTGCCGATTCCGATCGACGTGACCGATTTGCCGATTCTGATTATCGATTGATTGTCGTGACCGATTGTCGATTCCGATCGACGTGACCGATTTGCCAATTCTGATTATCGATCGATTCTGATTTGTCGAGGCCGATCGTATAGGCCGATTTCGATTGTTGGGACTGAGTGTCGAGGCCGATTTTGATCATCAGGCCGGCCGATTGTCGAGGCCTATGTGATAAGGCCCATTGTGATACATTTGAGGGTCAGGCGATGGAGCCCATTGTGATGTATGTTAGGCCCATGTGAAAGGCTCATCGTGATGTGTATTAAGCTCTTGATTGAGCCACACAGTGTTGTATATTAGGCTCTTTGTGGGGCCATGGGTCCACTATATGTTAGGATCCATGAGGGTCATCCCTTGGGGGCAATGTTAGTTAAATGTCCACATTGTCGAGGTCGATTGTCGATGCCAGTTGCTGATACCGATTATGAGTATGTGACAGCATAGCATCATGATACATGCCCATACGCATCATCTACATGTTTGTTATGAGATATGGTTGATCATTGCATATGTCATTGAGCATGTTGTTATGAGACTCCCTGATAGGCGGAGGTTATCTCACATGAGCACGCGGTGTGCGCAGGATTGATGCGTGACTGGATTGTATGACTCATGCATCTCGCATTATGATTACTGTACGCCCTAGCAACATCAGGGTCGTAGCCTCCATAGGCATATCGTGGATGGCCAAATGGGACACCGGAAATGTTTTGTTCTATCATACGGGCGCCATAGATGTCCCTGGGTGAAAATCCCTAAACCTCCGTGGCCAGGAGACGCCCCAACGTCGAGACCGAGTGGATACATGAGCGCCCGAGTGCCGAATACTAGGAGGCCGCGTCTCCTACTGTGTCGTGGTCGGTTGGGAGGGGGTGTAGCCTTACCCGCCCGAGGGTAGGGGGCAATACTAGGCTGAGTTTGACCAGCTCGTGAATGGGCCCGCTATCGACATGCCAGATAGGTATTGGCAGATTATTGGTCAGGCGGATAGTGAGGTTTCTTACGCTCACTTGGACTGTGCGGCTAGGAGAGCGACAGTGCCATTTGGAGTGTACTAAACCCCGGTGATGATCCCAGAGATGAACCATACTGATATGTGGATTTAGTGAGCAGGAGTTGCATACTCATTCATGCATTCATTCATTCACTATCTACTCGGGTTGGTGGTACGCAACTAGTTGTTACATGTGCCCTCGCAATGGCCAGGATTTCGGTTGGGGCGCGCGACTAACCTGAGATCAAGAGTCTACCACATTGAGTCTGACTATCCAAATTTAGGTATGGGACTAGTTTAGATAGAAGTCTCTTGTGATGGACCCCATAGCCTGCGATACTACGTACTACCATCCCGACTCACACTCCAGCATGGTCATTCCATCCGCACCGCATATTGCATTACATCCGCGACATACGACATCTTGGGTTACTCTGCTTCTGCATTTATATGGTCTAAATATGGCTGACGTATTTGTGAACACATAAGGAATTATATACCCCATTGCATTCTCGGCATTTGTTATTTGGCTCTTTATGACTCCTCGTTTGCGTAGCTGTTATATATTGCGTATTCTGATATTGATTGGCTCATAGACTCGGTCGTATTTCTGCTTACTCAGATAATTCATGATCTTGCTAGTATCTTTGCTTATTCCGATATTGTATGATTTATGGATTACCAGTACTTCCAGTTTGTATAATAATGACATTGTATTGAATACTTGGCACTTACCTTGTGCACACACTTACACCACCCTCTAAGCTTTCTATAAGCTTATGCACGATAGATGCGTACAGGTGTTTTTTTGGTTGCAGCAGCGTTGAGCTTGGAGCGTGCAGTTGTATTTTGGAGCTTTGATTTCAATATATGTATTTTCTTTTTCAGCATTGTAATCAAATGATTATATTAGTGGATATGTGATGATGATGTTGCCTTTGTGAATTGGGTAATCTTGTGGTTATGCTTATTATAAGTTAAATGTATAAAAAAAATCCTCCTTGTAGGATCCCAGGATCGGAATCTGGCGTATGGACGCTAGGACCCGAGAATGGGATACTACGGAGGCTGTCGGCACCGGATTCGGTGATCGGGATTCCTGCGAATCCGATTTCTGTGTTTGGGGCGTGACATCTGATCCTAGTGGAGGCTTTAGATTAGTGGTAGGGAACTTCTGGGATGGAGACATCGAAGCTTGGAGAGGGTTTAGTTGGTGGGTTCGCTGGTGGAAGGAAAACGGTCGGTTCCCGAGCAAGGGTTGCAAAAATGGAGGGTTAGCTCCCGTTTCCTTGATCCTCACGCCTCTTATGCTTGCCCTGATCCCTCCTAAACCGTTGGATCAATAGCCAGTGGCCAGGATCTCCTCTGGTTGAAACCGCCTCCCAAAATAGTGGGCGGAATGGGACCGGTCGTGGTTTTGAAGCCCTAAACCGCTGTTGGAATGAACGGCTGAGATCTCGCTAGGAAGGATGGCTGGGATTGGAAAGGGGAGAGGGCACGCGGATCGCTGAGCTGGAAGGAAGACAGGTTTCCATTTTTGAAAACGTTGTCTGTAGGTCTTGTTTGGGTCGAAGATGGTGCATGTGCACACGTTCGCCAACACGTGGAAAAGGGTAGGTTTTGGTTGGACCTATGCCGTGCACACGATGGACGAATCAGATCGTCTATATGATCTAAGATGGTGGCCCATAGCAGGCCTCAAGCGGATGTCGTCCGTCGGCTAGCGCAAATTAGAGGGAGAGAGAAATCTCTCCTATTTTGAGAGAGCACGGGTCAGCGTGCTCTGACCGGCTTGGGGCGCCTGGTGCACTTCAGGTGTTGTTGCATGGGTGTACATGCACGCCCTTGTGGGACCCATGGTGATGTTTATGATAAATCCAATCCGTCCATCCCTTTATTTCTCTCATTTTGGCCATGGGCCCAGTCCAATCCGTCCATCCCTTTATTTCTCTCATTTTGGCCATGGGCCCAGGGACAGGGCTAATCTAAAACTCAGGTGGACCACGCAAATTTATTTCTAGTTCTGGTGGTAGGCTTCCATTGATTTGATGGCTCGATCTTTCTGAAATCAAACGTCAACGGCTAAAAGTTCCTAATGGGCCCATTTGTAGTGCTTTCATCATATATCACTAATCGATACTAATATTAATATAATTTTTTATAATTTTTGTATATTACTTATAATTACAATATATTTAAAATCTCATACATATATACATAAATATACTTTTAATCTTAACATATTACTAATTACATGCTGCTGATCACACATTCATTAATGCACATGATTCATGTTATACGTGGAGATGAATTGAAGATTATACAATATCATATTTAATTAAAATTATATTTGTATTTGATAATATTGTTAAATAATATACAATTCCATTAAATTATCTAATGACTTTTGTATACATACGGATATAAAAATATTCACTACTACATTATTATTTAAAATTTGATTTTATGTTGTGAAATTATTTTTCATTGTGTTTATTTAATGTAATATTATTTTCATAATGTCTTATATACATTAAATACATATGTATCATTTTAGCATGAAATTTTAAATCTTTACAAAGTATATTCATCTCATAGTGTATATATTTAGGTTACATATATATATATATATATATATATATATATATATTTGTATTTATATTAAATTAACTTGCATGGTAACACTCAAGTACTGGAAAGTACGGGATGTTACAATGCGGCTCTACCTCATAATGCTCATGTGCATGATCATCCTATGGCGCTGTAACACCCGTGTTCGTTAACTCTTCCAACTCTACGAATTTCTTTTTCTCGGCCTTATTTTCTTGCACACTGTCCTTATGCATCACTTTTTCATTGAAGACTACGTACTTGCTTCTGATGATTTTCCTGTTTTCTGCATCCCAAAACCTGTAGCCAAAATCATGCTGCTCGTAGCTTATAAACGTGCACCTCTTGGACTTCGCATTCAGTTTGTTTTTGTACTTTGCATCAATGTGAACATATGAAGTGCAACCGAACACTCTGAGATATACAAGGTTTACATCTTTTTCAGTCTACGTTTCTTCTGGCAGTCCACCATCTAATGGTGCTGAGGGACTTCTATTGATGAGATATGTGGCAGTGTTCACAGCATTTGCCCAAAAGGTCTTGGACAACCCTGCATATAACCTCATGCTCCTGACGCACTCAAGGATGATCCTATTAATGCGCTCAGCCACACCATTCTGCTGCGGTGTCCCAACAATCGTTTTCTGATGTTTGATTCCATTTACTGCACAATACTCCTCAAACCTCTTATCATAGTATTTTTCCTCATTATCAGATATGAGACATTATATTGTTTTACCTGTGTCGTTTTCTACCATTAACTTTTTGCTTCTCAAATACATTAAATACATCAGATTTGTGCTTTAAGAAATAAACCCACAGTTTTCTACTAGCATCATCAATAAAAGAAACAAAATAACGTGAGCCACCAAGAGATGATACCTGTATCGGTCCCCACACATCAGTGTGTACAAGCTCCAACAGATGTGTCTTTTGAGCACGTCCTGTCTTCTTGAAACTTATCCTCTTCTTCTTGCCATACACGTAGTCCTTGCAGAATTCTAAGTCAATAGACTTTAGCCCTGGTAGCTTCCCTTTGACAATAGCATTTTCATCTCTTTCTCACTCATATATCCTAACCTCTGATGCCATAACTGCCCATTCACTTCAGTTGATGCGACTGCGAGTGAACTATATGATCTTGAAGTCACATACAAAGTACCTTCCTTCTTGCCTCAAGATATCACTAAGGCACCTTTTGTGATCTTCCAGGAATCACTGGTGAATGTCGTCACATAACCAGTATCGACCAACTGCTCCACTGAGATCAAGTTCCGTTTCAAACTCGCTACATGTCTAACATCCTTCAATTTCAAAGTCATTTCGTATTTCTGATTTATGTGAACGTCTCCCTTTCCAACAATACTACATGACTCATCATCACCTAGGTAGACTCTCCCGAAGTCACCTGATACATAATTACGCAGAACTTCCTTACATGAAGTGGTATGAAATGAAACACCCGAGTCTATAATCCAAGACTCATTCCTTACATCAAGAGACAAGATCAACGCCTCCATGTCACTCTCCTCAAATAGATTCACTGAACCTTCCTGCCTTGAGAGCTTCCTTCTTGTTTCTTGAGCGCCTTACAATCACGTTTCATGTGCCCCTTCTTGCCGCAATGCCAACACCCGTCTTTGTCTTTTGGTCCCTTAGACTTCTTCCTCTACTTATAACGTCCTTGTTTATTGCCTCCTTTATTCAGCGATCTTCCTCTTTCTTCAACGTTTAGAGCATTCCTTAAATCCTCTAAAACTCCTAATGCCTTTCTTCTAGATTCTTCGTTGAGAATTAGACTGGCCATATCATCAAATTTCAGCTTTGTCGACCCTGAAGAATTGCTCACAGCAATCACTAAACCATCCCAACTGTCTGGCAAACTGGACAAGATCAATAATACCCTGACCTCATTCTCAAAAACAATGCCAACGGATTCCAATTGGCTCGTGACTGTATTTAACTCGTTTAGATGTTCAGCCACGCTCCCACCATTTGACATCTTTATGTTGAATAATTGTTTCATAAGATGAACCTTATTGGATGCTAAGGGTTTTTCATAGATCGTAGTTAGGGCTTCCATTAATTCTTTTGTGGTCTTTACCTTAGATATATTGAAAGCGACGCTCTTAAATAAAGAGAGTTGGATCATTCCTAAAGCCTTCCGATCCAATAAAAACCATTCATCATCTGTCGTCCTTTCTGGTTTCTTCTCGTTTCCTCCTAGAGGAATATAGAGGTCCTTATACAAATAATCCTCCATCTGCATGTTCCAGAAGGCAAAGTTTGAACCATCAAATTTCTCAATTCTAGTCTTCCCTTCTTCCATCATTACTCCCAATAGAACTAAACTAATAGCTCTGATACCAGTTGTTGCGTAGCACACCAACAACGCAGTGAACCAAGATCCAATCTCCGGTCTCACCCACAAACGATAAACAAGAAGAAATATAGACTAGAAACAGAATTAAAGCATTCCAAACAAATCACAACATAAGATATATGTGGAAAAACTCCAATAAGGGTAAAAAAACCCCGGATGCAAACTTCTACTATGAAGAAAAATGAAGATCACAAGGCAATATACTAACCTCTCCCTTGGAAGTACAGAGAAAACTCCTTGCCCACACTTTAGAATTATTTTCCATCCACTAGAAAAGCTTTCCCATTGCCCTAGAAAAGCCCTAGGGACACCTATTTATAGTTTAAGCAACTCCCCTTTTGTACCTCTACAAAATCCGACTCAAATTTCCGTAGTCCGTATCAAATCCGGACTCAAATCTGCGTAAACTTGACTAGTTGTGCAAAGTCTTCAACCAGTCGAGCGGCACCCTTGACTGGTCAAGCACATCCCACGACTGGTCGAGCACCTCAAAAATCCAAAATCCCAACTCGCTGGAAAACGAGTCGAGCCAGTCCATGACTGGTTGAGTGGGCCACTCGACCAGTCGAGCAGGGCACTCGACTGGTCAAGTAACCCCCTAGATGTGGCTCCACATCTCAACACACATGACCTATTCTATAGCAGATTTGACATGTTGGTTTATGGAAGATGTATGATAATTGGAGTTGCTTTGGTGTTAATGTAAATAGTGCAGCAAGAAGAGGTATGATTGTTGAGAGCGGAAGCAACCTTAGATAAGAATCAAATAAGCAATAGAGAATGAAAAAATTAAGCAAAAACAAAGAACACACAAGTTTTTATATGAAAATCCCTTACGGGAAAAAACCATGACACAAAGCGACAATCAATCCACTATAATCAGAAGAAGGTTACAAGAGATGGAACAACTTACAGTAGAAACCCTAACTTTCCCCTCAAAATCCTTGGATATTCGTGTTAGGCACCTCTCTACATTCATAATCTCAATCACATTTAGGTGGGTATTTATACACTTCCGTATAGGATTAGGAAATATATCATGCACTTACTTAGACTTACAAGTTATGTCGGTCGAATTGATAGGACCTTTGATCGGATCGATAGGAATTGACTCATATCAATTGGTCAAACCGAAAATGTGCAAAAAAGTCACAGTGTGCAATATGAGAATGCATCCATTAATTCAGTCGAAACAATGACCTCAATCAAACTGACAGCAGCCTTCTCCACACTAGGATTAAATGCACTTGATCAACAGTCTTCACCATGGATTTAATCCCCCAGCTCCATCATTCAAAGCTACTACCACCATCTATATTTATCTTCAATATAACACCATCATCGCTTCGTGTGCACTCCATCTTTATTTCTTCTTTGCTAAGCCCAAAGAAGTTAAACAAAACTTGAACTTCTCTGCATGAACAACCTTCATACGCATGTCTGCCAGATTCTTGCTGGTGTGAATCTTCTTAGGAGTGACATCTCATCTGTCGGATAAAGAGATGATGGACATCAATGTGTTTAGTCTAGGAGTGATACACTGAGTTCTCTACCAAATTGGTTGCACTCTCACTATCACAATGCACTTGCATAACTTCTTACCGACGCCCTAACTTATTCATCATCCATTTCAACAAAACAAATTCCTTAAATGCTTCTATCACCAGCATGTATTTAGCTTCAGTTGTGGAAAGTGCAACCACAGATTGAAGCTTCAACATCTAACTAATAGCTCCATCTGTTAACACAAATGAGTAATCGAAAGCCGGCCTTTTATTATTCACATTTTCTGCATAATTCTCATCTACATAGCCTATGAGTTTCTCCTCAGATTTTTTTTAAAATCAAATGTGGTCTATGATACCTTGTATATAATGAAGTAACCATTTCACTGCTTTTCAATATTGCTTATTGGGGTTTGACATATATCTGCTCATAACACCAACTGTATGTGAAATATTAGGTCTTGTATAGACCATGGTATACATAAGATTACCAACTGCGCTCAAAGGGGGCACACGAGACATATATCACTTTTTTTCATTTGACATAGGACATAACTCTAAAGAAAGCCAAAAGTGAGCGGCGTGGGGAGTGCTAACTGGTTTTTTCTTTTCTAGTCCAAACTTGACTAAAATGTTCTCAAAATATTCTTTCTAAGACAACTATAGCGATCTCCTTTCCCAGTTAGAGGTGGGCATCAAGTCGAGTCGGGCCAGATTGAGTCCAACTAGACTTGATCCGAAACTTTCAATGCCCTGACCGAACTCGATCCGATCTGGGACCGAGTCCGCATCCTTTGATTCGATCCGATCCGTCGCACTGCTGGCCCAACCCGAACTGAGAGGGGAACCGAATCGGATCGGGTTGGGTATGGTTCAAATCAAATCCTCCGTTTCAATGGTAGATGTTCAACCCCCACTGCTTTTTACAGTGTGGTCCACTTAATCTTTAGATCTATCTTATTTTTCAGCTCAAGCCTTAAGACGAGCCCGCCAAATGGATGGACAGTTTGGATATAACACATACCTCATGATGGGACCCACAGAACTTGCTTATGTCAATACACCGGCTGACATGGTGCATGGTACACCTGCCAGTCTGCTTACGTACAAACGTTGAGAGGGGTTACAGTTACCCTCCCATTAAAACATCATGATCATTTTTTAGGCCCATCGAGTTGTGGTTCACAAATACAGACCATCCATTATGTGTGTCCCACTTGGATGAGGGCTCAAACTAAGTTTCAGATGAATCTAAATTTTAGGTGGGCCCCACCAAGTGCTTTTATATGTTTTAGGAATGACTTCACATGATTTTAGATGGTATGGCCTACTTGAGTTCCGTATACGGCTGATTTTTGGGATATCCCATAATTTAAAGGGGACTCATCAAATGCACGGTGTTGATGTTTGACATACATCACAGTGAGGCCCACACAACTCGACCTCATGGGAAGTTCCCATGAGTTAGATGGCATAGAACCTTTTCCCTGGCTCTGTGTTAGAGCTTAGTGCACGATGCACCTCGAGCCTTGAGCACAGCATAGGGATTGACTACTCCTCCTTCCACCAGCCAATGACTGATAGTCGGTGCTTTGTGGACCCCAGCATGATGTCTTTATTTCATCCATGTCGTCCATCTATTTTTCTAGATCATTGTATGATATTAAACTAAAAATGAGGTATATCCCAATCTCAAGTGGACAATATTACAGTAAATAGTGTTGAATGAGCATTGTACGGATCAGGTTGGGTCGGATCGAATTGGATCCATTTAGATCGGATTTCGGATCGGATCGGATCGGTCTGGATTGACCACTAATCTGAACTCGATTCGATGTGTGATTGAATCTGAGTGGCCCTACTTGATCCGCACCAATCTAGGCCTTCGGTTCGGTTTAGATCGGGTTGGATTCTGCCCAGCTCTATTCCCAGTCTTTATGTATATCAATGTCGATAATTTTCTTTGTAACCCCCTGATCTTTCATCTCAAATGTCCAGGATAACTGAGTCTTCAATATGTTGATTTTAGATATGCTATAATTGACAATAAGCATATCATCAACATACAAACACAGGAATAAAGAATTCCCTGCCACTCAATGCTTTAAAATAAACACAATAATCGTATTCACTTCTAATAAACCACTAGCTTAATATAAAAGAATCAAATTTCTTGTACCACTACCTAGGTGACTATTTTAGGCCGTACACCAACCATTCTAACCTACAAACTAAATTCTCATTTCCCTACACCTTGAATCCTTT
Source organism: Magnolia sinica (assembly GCF_029962835.1). Taxonomy (NCBI): domain Eukaryota; kingdom Viridiplantae; phylum Streptophyta; class Magnoliopsida; order Magnoliales; family Magnoliaceae; genus Magnolia; species Magnolia sinica. The sequence goes on along the minus strand of NC_080574.1, from coordinate 129,707,953 downwards.
AGGTCGCTTCATGTAGATTTGTTCTTGTAGTTCCCATTGTAGAAACACAATCTTCACATCTAACTGGTAAAATGTAATTTGTATTGGGCAACTAAAGGCAATATAAACTTGATAGATACTTATTTTACCACTGGCGCAAATATCTCATTGAAGTCGACACCCTCCTTCTGAGGGAAACCATTCGTTACCAATCTGGCCTTATAAGTATCTAGTTTCTTCTAATAAATTCACTTGCAATCGATCACTTTTCGCCTAACAAGCAATTCCATTAACTCTCACATTTCATTTTTATACAGAGAGTTTATCTCGGTATGCATCATTGTCATCCACTTCTTTACATTTCTATTTTTTAGTGCTTCTTGAAAAGTAAACGGATCTCCCTCATCTGTAATGAGAGTAAATGTAATGCTTGAGTCATATTTATATCTTAACAATAACTTGTTATCTTTTGTGGATTTCTCCTGATAGGTAGCTGCTCTATCTCTTTGTGTACCTCTACATGCAGCTCAAGTTCTTCAAGTGTTTCACTCTTATATGTTTTAACATCAATAACTGATTTTTTTTTTTCATTTCCTTATCCTCATCCTTCTAAAACAAGGAAATTTCATCAGACTTGACATCTCGACTTGACATCTCGACTAAAAATGATTTTATGTGAAATCTAGTCATATAATCTATAACCTTTCACCCCATCACCATATCCAACAAAAGTACACTTCTTAACACTTTAGTGTAGTTTATCTATCTTAACTGATGGTACATAAGTGTAAGCATCACAACCAAATGTCTGTAACCCCAAGTAATGAATACCTGACCACTGCAATACTTCTTATATAATTTTACAATCAATAGCTATAGAGGGATATCGATTTACCAAATAGCAAGCCGTAGAGGTGGCTTCAGCCCATGACTCCTTGCCTAACCTAAAATTACTCAACATACTCCGGGCCTTTTAAAAGAGTCTAGTTCATATGTTTAGTCTCATCATTCTGCTCTGGTGTATGCATTATTGTGTTGTGCCTCACTATCTCCCTATTCTTGTAGTATTGATTAAATTCCATTGAATAAAATGTACCGCAATTATTTATCCTCATAATTTTCACTTTTCCACTATTTGATTTTTAACCATTAACTTTTAGGTCATGGAAGTAGAGATAGTATCATATTTATGCTTTATAATGTAAACATAAATATTCTTAGAGAAGTCATCAATGAATATAACAAAGAATGAAAACTCTCCTTCAGAAACAACAGACGATAACCCCCATAAATCAGGATGTACATAGTTCAACTGACCTTTACTAACATGCTTCCTGGTTTTAAAGCGTAACCTTAATTGTTTCCCATACATGTAATACTTACGTATATCTAAATCAAAACTTTTAAAACTATAAATTAAATGACGATCAAGAAGTACCTTCATACCTCGTTCGCTCATATGGTTTAGGCACGCATGCCACAATTGTGACAACGTGGACTTTGCTACAGACGCTGCAACTTCTCTCAATATAGTATTCTCGATCAACTTGTAAAGATTTTTTCTACTATGTGCTATGAGTGTCCATTTTGAAACCTTCAAGATACATTCATTACCGGCGAACTTATACCCAAGTGCATCTAGAGCTCCTAGAGAGATTAGATTTTTCTTCAAATTCAGAACGTGCATTATATCAGTTAGAGTATGCTTCACCCCATCAAACATTTTGATGCAAACATAACCAATTTCGACCATCTAGAAACCATGCCACTTTCATACTTGTTATATGTGGTGAACCAACTTTGATGAGAACACAATGGTATGATGCCCTTTATCTAAAATCTACTCGTAATATGAGTAATCAATCTTAGACACCGATGATATGTCACAACCATCCGATCATTCACTAGATTCTGTTGAATTGGCTTCCTTTGGTAAATCATCGAATATCTCCTTTTGACTTTTAGGATATTGACAATTTCACGTCTCATCCTCTGATAATTCTAACACTTCAACTTGCTTTTTTCCTTTTGACTTAGATTTAAATCGCAATTTCCCCTTCTCTCGCTCAAACGATCTTCCCGAACAAACAATGCATCCGTAGAAGAATCTTCATCTCCGCTATTCATTCTCAAATGCTTTAACTGAAGGGATGAGGTAATGTCTAGACGTCCAAGGTATCACTGCCATAATAGAGAATATCAACCAGATACACATAGGACTCCAGGAGATGTCAATAAAATAAGGGCTTTGTCATTTTTATCGATCTTCACTTCTAGGCTTGTCAACTTACAAACTATCTTATTGAAGACATTAATGTGCTCAGAGAGATTTGACCATTCTGCTATCTTCAGAGTGTAAAACTATCTCTTTAGATTTAAATGATTGGAAGCGACATCATTTTGTAGATGCTCTCCAACTTCGCCCCATAAGCCAACGATAGTTGTCTCATCGATGACATTATAAAGGACTTCATCATTTAAGTACAATTGAATTGTGTTAATCACCCTCTGATCAAGTACATCCCAATCCTCTTCCTTCATAGATTTTGGACGATGCACTTTCCCAAGGAAGGCATGCTACAACCCTTACTGAACTAGGATGACTTTCATCTCCAACCTATATAGTTCAAAGTTGTTTTTGCTCGTGAACTTTTTTATCTTAAATTTCACATTTAATTCCCTCAATGCCATGTTTTCAGATTTAAACTAATGCCCCAACCTTAAGATTTGATACCACTTGTTGGTAGTGGAAGTAACCTCATATCAAAATTAAACAAGCAATAGAGAACAAAAAATCCAAGCAAACAAAGAGAACACATGAGTTTTTAAGTGAAAAACCCTTGTAGAAAAAAAAACCATGATACAAAGTAACAATTAATCCACTATAATTAGAAGAAGGTTACAAGAGATTAAACAATTTACAGTAGAAACCTTAGTTTTTCCCTAAAAAACTTTGAATATTCGTGCTAGGCTCCTCTTTACATTCATAACCCTAATCACAATTAGGAGGGTATTTATACACTCCTGTATATTATTAGGAAATATATCCTGCACTTAAACTTATGTGTTCCATTGGTTAGACCGATGGGACCTTCGGTTGAACCAACAGGAATCAACTCACATCCATCGGTCAAACTGAAAATGTGCAAAAGGTTAAAACATGAAATCTGAGAATGCGTTCATTTATTTGGTCGAATCGATAGGACCCCAGTTGAACTGACAATGGTCTTCTTTGCACTACAATTAAAGGCACTTGATCAACAATGATGGCATTGGTGTAGATGGTTTTGGAGGTTTTTACAAGATCCAACATGGATAAGGACTGTTTAAGGATTTTTTTTTTTCAATGGAGATGGGCATGATGGGGTGGGCAGAGATTGAAAGGGTGTATGGTCATTGTGATGGTGCAGGAGCTCTCGGGGATCACCCGGATCATCGATCAATCAACGTACCAAATTAACCCATCTCCAATACCATAAAGAATAACTTGACTGAAAGGAAAATTTTCTTCTCTCTTATAATTTTTAGTATGACGTGTTCCAAATTTATAGAATTATAGTATAAATTTTATAATTAATAAGAGATATTGATTCTGTCAAATTTTTTACAATCTTCTTGTTGTTCATTATTAAGATTTGCTTAAGCTATGAGTGTTCACACCCCAAGTATAGGGTTGAGATGTAGTAATAATCTCAGTAAGACTGAGGTCGAATCCATAGGGACTGAACCTTATACGTAATCTGAAAGTAACTTGAACTAGAACTATACTAAGATGAAACCTAAATCAAGAGGAGTTAAGGGAATAATTGTGAATTTATTTGACTCAAATTTGTGAAATTCAAAGGTGGGAAAATAGGGTGCCAAGGATCCACTTGTAGAGATCAGGGAGATCTATGCTTGATATAATCATAAAAATTAAATCTGAACTTCAATTGATCTAGTCATCAATGGATAAGAAGGATGAGAATTAGAATTGATTCCATCACAAAACTATACCTAGGAGACAAAGTAAACAATAGAATTTAACCAATCCACATCCAATCTAAGAGAGTTATGAACGTAGAGGAGGATTCCATCATCCATCCATGCCCATGAGATGATGGTGAACAACAGGGTTCCTATGATCATAACCTCCATACATGCATGAAAAATACCAGAAGATATCGCAGATCCATTGTAATTTGAGTCACAACAAACTATTAACAACTAAAGGCATTCCATATAATCAAACTAGAATCAAAATCAATTCATGAAACAAAAAGGCATAAACAAAAAGTCTTCCATCACACTACAAGCTTCACCTCTTAGCCCTAGCTAAGAGGTTTACCCCATCATAGACATGGTAAGGCTAAAAAAATCTTAACAAGCATCAAAACAGAAATAATCTAAAAGGGAAGAAAGAAAAACTCTTAAGATGTTTGGCCCACGCTCCACGATCCTTCTCCTTTTCTCCCACGTCCCGAAAGATACCTTCCTACGTTCTTCTCCCTCTCTTTTATAGGCCCCAGGGGCGGTTTAGAGGGCTGGAAATCGGTGGAATCAATTTTCGCAGCTGGTAATCGTAAAAATGTGATAGACCTGCGTTTGGATCGAGTTCTCCGCCAATAGATGTCCAATAAATCAATTTGGACTCCATGGTTGAGGTAAAGAACCCCCTATGAAGGTTATGAACGGTTTGGATCACCCATCCGACCACAAACAGTGGCCCACAACTCCCCGCAACGTCCGGAAAAACTGGACGTGCGTTTCTTATGAATTTACTGCACCGACAATTCGGTGGGCCCCACATTTGTATTTTAGGACAAATCCGACCTGTTAATTGGATTTCTAGAGAAATTTTAGTTGGAAAAGAGTGGTTTTTGTCTAGTTTTGGTGCGGTCCACTATATCAAATCAAATCGTCGTTCATCCTGCGTTTTTCGACGATCCACTTGTGTATGTATGTATGGGGCCAAATTTCTACCTTAGAAATGGTCATGCCCCCCATATGGACATGATGGACGGTTCTGATCATCCGTTTGGATGACGGGTGGGGCTCACTAGCTAGACCTGGCCGGACATGTACGTCCGCTGGAGCTTTTCACGCAGAGAGACGAGTCAGCGCACGCTAACCCATCTTTGGTTTTTGGTGCATGGCTAGTGCTGTGTACATGGTGTACACGCACTGGCCATGTGGGGTCCATCGTGATGTATTTGAGAAATTTGCTCCATCCAACCGTTTTATCACCCCATTTAAGGGTTGAAACCGAATTTGAAGCATATCCAGATATTATGCGGGCTCAAAATCAGGATTTAAGGAGATGATCTGTTCGTTGGGCCACTTTCACAAGGATCTAATGGTTGAAATTTTACTTGTACAGTTAATTTATGTTTCTCAGGCCATATATGAAGTTTTGAGCCGAACGGATGGTGAGAACCTTATGATCTCACATTCCGAACGATTTTCAGGCCCGTTTAAACCCAATCACTTGATTTTCTTGGATATTTAGCGTGTAAATTCTTCGATCTCGGTCCCCTGGGGTCCGTCCCTTGCCTTGGTGACTTCAGAGCATCAAATCCATGCTTTTAGTACCCTTTTTCAGTCCAAGCTCTTAAATACACCTTGCATCACAAACACGATTAAAATAGGCCGTTAAACAATATCATGTTTGTAAATTTAGGTAATAACTGGGGTCTAATATGCAATATTTGACCCTCAACATAATCCCCAACTAGCATTTTATTAGTCCTAAGCAAAGTATGCGAAAAATAATTTAAGAAGTATAAGACAATTTCTATAAATCCGAGTGAATTTTGAAAAGCAATCCAGATACGAGAATTCTAAGATTCATGAGTGTTGGGCATTACTTTGTCCTGGACTCAAGCGCACGGTAAACTTCATAGTCAAGTTGAAAGTATTAATCCATTCATTAGAAAAATTCTAAATATTGAGTTCCATGGGTGTATAGTGCAGCCTTGACTTATCACAATTAAAGGTCCAATTGTCAATCTTCATGATAACATTGACAACCAAAAGGAACACTCTAGATAACTGAACCTAAACCAAAACTTGCCTTATAGTTCAATTACTTTCTTTTTTCCTATCAACAGTTTTCATGCCGTGTCAACCTTGGGGAATCGAACCCTCACCTATAGGGAGCAGACCTATGGTGAAGACCATTCGCCCACAACCACAAGTATCAGGTAAAACTAAAGAGGGAAAACAAACCCTCACCTATAGGGAGCAAACCTATGGTGAAGACCATTCGCTCAATCCTTTCTAAAGATAACTTTTTTTTTTTCAACATGATAGACAAATTCCCTAGGTTGGCTCCTTCCATACCTAGTGACTACCAGGTTAATAATTCAATATTGAACTGAAGCTTTAACGTGTAAGCTAGGTTTGACAAATGAAATCATGACTCAATCAATGTTTAGAACTTCTAATCATGAATTAACAATTCGAACTTAACTGTGAAATCTAATAGATGACTGAATCCAAGAGTCATAAGTTACCAACATTATGTATCTTATAATTCTACATCAAAGATGGTCGTCAAAATTACTTCGAATTCATAAGAATTTCTAGAAAAATTTTAAAAATTTTCACAATTTTTTGCACAAGACCAAGAAAATACTGATTAGGTAACTTAATCTCCCATCCCCAACCTAAAATCTACATTGTCCTCAATGTAAAAGATATAAGCATGCAATGCATATGAGACAACAAAAGTAAAGGAAAAGTGATGGAAAGATAGTACCTGATGACAGAGCTAAGCGACTTTTTCCTAGAGAGATTCTAGCGTGAAGGCGGCTAAGCACAAGAGTTAATCCAATAAAAGCAACCGATCCTAAAACAACGGGAAAGCAAACTAACCTAACGACATAAAGCCGACTAACCTAGAACGACAAAAGCAAACTGCCCTAGTCCTATGAAAGCAATAAACCTACCTATACCTTCATCAAACTAGGAGATCAATCCTGGTAAACAAGATCATTTAGAGGCATGGACATGTCCTCTGAATCAAATTTCTCAACAAATGGCTTTAATCGATGTCCATTCACTTTAAACTCATTGTTATTATTTGGATTCTGAATCTCGACAGTCCCATAAGGATAAACATTAATAACGGTGAAAGGACTGGTCCAACGAGATCGGAGCTTACTCGGAAAGAGATGTAACCAAGAATTGTACAAAAGGACTTTCTGACCTGGCATGAATGATTTTCGCAGAATGTGTTGGTCATGAAAAACTTTCATCCTGTCCTTGTAAATTCTCGAGTTCTCGTACGCATCGTAAATTATCCAGATTGAAATTTAGATTTTTGATCACCCAGTAGGCTCTATGTTTCAACTCCACAGGCAAGTGGCGGGCCTTCCCATAAACGAGTCTAAAGGGAGACATTCCAATAGGGGTCTTAAATGCAGTATGATAAGCCCATAAAGCATCGGTCAATTGGATTGATCAATCCTTACGGTCAGGGTTAACCATTTTTTCCAAGATATGTTTGATTTTCCTATTGAAAATCTCAGCCTACCCACTTATTTGTGGGTGGTATGGAGTGCTCACCTTATGAGAGATACCATATTTCTTCATTAAGCTCTCAAATAGTCTATTACCAAAGTGTGAGCCCTCATCACTGATGATGGCTCGAGGCATTCCGAATTGGAAAAAGATGTTCTCTTTTAGAAATTTAATGACCGTGCGATGATCATTATTTCGACATGGAATCGCTTCGACCCATTTAGTGACATAGTCTACGGTGAATAAAATATATAGATTTTCAAAAGATTGGGGGAATGGTCCCATGAAATCGATGCCCCAGCAATCAAATGCCTCTATGATAAGAATGAGATTCAAGGGCATCATATTTCAACTAGACAATGCTCTCAATTTCTGACAACGCTCATAAGCTTTATAAAACTCATGAGTGTCCTTGAACATAGTGGGCTAGTAAAAGCCACATTGTAAAATCTTGCCTATGGTCTTTTTAGCAGAAAAGTGACCACCAAAGGCCTGTGAGTGACAGAAGGAGATGACACTTTGATGCTTATCATCTAACACACATCTCCTTAAAATTTGGTCTGGGAAATATTTAAACAAATATGGATCATCCTAGAAAAAGTTGCGCACCTTGGTGAAATTTATTTTTTATCTTGCGCAGTCCAATATGTCGGTATGAAACCTGTAGCAAGATAATTAGCAATATCAGCGAACCAAGGTGACCGAGAGACTTTGAACAATTGTTCATCAAGGAACATGTCATTAGTATGTATCGTCTCGAGAGAATCAGAGGGATTAAGGCGGAAAAGGTGATCAGCTACTACGTTCTCTACTCCCTTTTTATTTTTAATTTCTAAATCAAATTCTTGGAGTAGGAGGATCCATCTTATCAGGTGAGGCTTAGCATCATTCTTCGACAGAAGATACTTGAGCGCCTCATGATCTGTGTAAATAATGATCTTAGATTTGATAAAGTAGGACTTAAATTTGTCCAAAGCGAACACTACGACCAAGAGTTCATTTTTCGTAGTCGAGTAGTTTACTTGGGCAGGATTTAGAGTCTTACTCACATAATGAATAACATAAGGTTTCTTATCTTTTCTCTAGCCTAGAACCATCCCAAGAGCATAATCAGACGCATCGCACATAAGTTCAAAAGGGATGCTCTAGTCGGGTGGCTGTATGATAGGTGCACTGGTCAACATGCCTTTAAGCTTAGTGAAAGCTTCCTAACGTGGCTCAGTCCACTCGTATGGTGCATCCTTTTGAAGTAGATTACATAGAGGACGAGAGATGAGACTAAAGTCTATTATGAATCTTCTGTAAAACCCAGCGTGTCCTAAGAATGATTGCACGTCCCGTATGTTCTTGGGTGGAGGTAGGTTAGAGATAAGATCAATTTTTGCCTTATCCACCTTGATTCCTTTGGACGAGATAATATGTCCAAGGACAATTTCCTTATGAACCATAAAATGACACTTCTCCCAATTAAGTACCAAGTTCTTTTCTTTACGTCTTTTTAGCAGACATTTAAGACTTTCTAAGCACTCACTGAAAGATGAACTGAAGACTAAGAAATCGATCATGAAAACCTCTAGATATTACCCCACCATGTCAAAAAACATACTCATCATACATCGCTGAAAGGTGGCAGGGGCATTACATAGTTTGAATGACATTCTTCGGTAAGCAAAAGTGTCATAGGGACATGTAAATGTTGTCTTTTCCTGATCTTTAGGGGCTATCTCTATTTGATTGTAACCTGAATACCTGTCAAGGAAACAATAATAGGAATGACCAGTTAACCTTTCCAAGATCTGATCAATGAAGAGCAAAGGAAAGTGGTCCTTCCTCGTGACGGTATTCAACTTCCTGTAATCAATACACATTCTCCAACCAGTAGTAACTCTAGTTGGCACGAGTTCATTATTGACATTGATTACGATGGTGATTCCGGACTTCTTAGGAACTACTTGAGTTGGACTTATCCATTGACTATTAGATATAGGGTATATGATACCCACATCCAATAGTTTAAGAACCTCAGCCTTAACCACTTCTTTCATGTTTAGATTTAATCTACATTATGATTGCCAAGAGGTCTTCGCATTATCCTCAAGATAAATGCATTGAGTACAAATCGAGGGGTCAATTCCCTTGAAGTCCGCAATCATCCATCCAAGAGCTCCCTTATGCTCGATGAGAGTAAATATGAGCATACTCTCTTGTTCTTTCTCTAGGTGAGCAGAAACCACCACCGGGTATGTCTCATCTTGACCTAAATATGCATATTTCAAATCAGAAGGCAAAGGTTTTAGGTTAAGCTTCGGTGGCTTAAGGTTAGACTATAGAGGCACTTCATCAGTTTGGGGCAACTCTTCAAATTGTGGCCTCCACCAGTTAACTTCAAGTACCGGCGTGGCATCAAGCATGGCACACGTCTCCCTAATCATGTCATCATCAAAATCATGGGAGTGGGTCAGACATGTTTCTAGAGGGTCAGAGGATAAAGTCAAAGGTGTCCTATCTTCCACAAAAGTGTCAATCATGTTAATGTCGTGAAAATCGTCATCATCCTCTAACCGTCTGCCTATGTTGAAAAAGATATTCATTTCTAATGTCATATTCCCGAAAGACATACTCATGACACCATTCCTGCAATTGATAATTGCGTCTGAGGTGGCAAGGAATGGACGACCAAGAATGATGGGAATCTGAGTGCTCATGTTACCGATGGATTTGGTATCCAGGATGATAAAATCTACAGGGTAGTAAAATCTGTCGACCTGGACCAACACATCCTCAATTATCCCTCTCGGTACACGAACAGAGCGATCAACAAGTTGTAGTGTGGTTAGGGTAGGTTTTAATTCACCAAAACCTAACTGTTTATATACTGAGTAGGGAATTAGATTGACGCTCGCTCCTAAGTCAATAAGTGCATGCTCAATTCGATAGTTCCCGATTACACATGATATGGTTGGGCTACTAAGATCCTTGAATTTCTACGACACATCTTACTTTAGGATGGCACTCACTTTCTCAGTCAAGAAGATTTTCTTTTGAATATTCTGCAATCTTTTGGTTGTACACAAGTCTTTCAGGAATTTGGCATATGAAGGTATTTATTTCACGGCATTAAGTAGAGGAATGTTGACTTTCACTTGTTTCAATACCTTTAGAATATCCTAAGAGTTAGAGAGAGGTTTTGGTACAACCAACCGTTGGAAAAATAGAGCAACCGGCTTCCCTTGAGGTTCTAGTTCTAATTCTTGTGGAGCATGACTAGATCCATCATCTTTGTCCACTTCTGGGTCCTTAGGCTTTTCAGCCTTAACAAGAATGGTTTTGTCAAGGATCTTCCCACTCCTAAGAGTGGTGATGGATTTAGCTTGTTCCATCTAATTTGAAGAGCTGGGGTCACTTATATCATATTGCGGTTTGAGATTGGGAAGAGTTTGAGCAGGAAGCATCCCCTTTCCTCCACTTGTTAATTGTGACTCCATCCTTTGAATAAACGATGCAAGCGTTCCTAATACTGTATGGATATTATGGAACGTTTCTGCCAAATTTTGATTAAGTAGCTCTTGTTCTTGAATATGTTTTTGAATCGGATCCTCTTGAGGTTTCCCTTGATTTGGAGTTTGATTGAAGAAACCTTGAGGAGTAGCTGTTTGTCCATTCCTTCAACTGAAGTTTGGATGATTTCTCCAACCAGGATTATATGTATTGGAGGTAGGTCCATTGAAAGGTCTTTGATAATTATTTACGGCATTGGATTGCTCAATCAGTACCTCTTGAAAGGCAGATATAGTTGGACACTTTTCAGTTGTGTGACTGTTACAACCACAAATACCGCAAACAACATCTTTATCCTTATCCTTCTTTGATTCCATGACCTCGAATTTCCTTATGAGATTAGCCACTTTAGCATTGATATCATCATCCTCTTTCAGAAGGTATACTCTGCCCCTTTCCTTTGATTGAGTGGGCATAGAAGTGGTGCTTGATTTTGGGTATGTGTCCTTTGATTATGCATTTTCAACAAGTCTATCACTACGCTAAAACTGCGAAAAAAGGACGGTCCAAAACTGTTCAAATGACCAAAAAGGACGGTCATGGACCGTTGCAAGGGCCGTCAAATTTTGACGTGTCGTATTACTTAAAGGACGGTCGAAAACGGTCATTCTTATTGACCAAAAAAGGACGGTCATGGACCGTCCTTAAAAAGGACGGTCATGGACCATGGACCATCTCTTATGAGCCTTTAAAGGACAGCCATCGACAGTCCTTTTTAAGGATAGTCATGGACCGTCTTTAAAAAGGACTATCATAGACCGTCTCTGATGAGCCTTCAAAGGACGGCTATGGACCGTCCTTAAAAAGGACTGTCATGGACCGTCTCTTATCGCCATTCAAAGGACGGCTATGGACTGTCCTTTAAAAGGACAGTCATGGACCGTCCTTAAAAAGGACTGTCATGGACCGTCTCTTATGAGCCTTCAAAGGACGGCCACAAACCGTCCTTAAAAAGGACTGTCATGGACCATCCCTTATGAGCCTTCAAAGCACATTTTCAAATTTGAGAGGATCACCTGTTACAATATATTTCATCGTATTCTTCCTGATATACACCTGTTATATAATATATTTCATTATATTCACATTCATATCCATCAAAACCCAAACTATGTAAATCCAACATAAACTACATTCATTCAAACATAAACTACATCCATCCAAACACAAATAATCTTATCCACATTACATTCATCCACGCATAAATACATATAAGTTTAACTTCATAAATAAAAAAAGGAAAAAAATCAGCAACAATTTTCTTTTTGTGTCTTTCATCTGAAAAAAATATTAAACCAACAAAACATTATAATTCAGAATCATAAAGAATTGCATAAACTTCTTCCAAAAAAGTGGGCACTTTTTTAAAATAAAATTAATCATTAAAATAAAACTAATGTAAGCAAATAATGCAAAAAAGTGTTTCAATTCAAGTTAATAGAAACAACAACAAAAATTAAAACTTTGTAAAAAGAGGCATGTGTTAAAAGGGATACATTGTTGTTTCTTGCCATGTGATTGGGTTATATTATTACAACAATTGGGTTTGGGTTCGGGATCGGGTTTAGGTTTGGGTTTTCAAGTTTAGGTTTAGGTTAGGGAGTTGAGATTAGGATTAGGTGTAGGTCTAGGTTTAAGGATTTGATAATACATTTAGGTTAAAGGTTTAGGTTTTGGTTTTGGGTTTTATGTTTTAAGTTTAGGTTTATGATTAGGTTATAGGTTATAGGTTATAGGTTATAGGTTATTGGTTAAGGTTTAGGTTATAGGTTTTGGTTTAGGTTAAGGTTTAGGTTTAGGTTATAGGTTTAGGTTAAGGTTTAGGTATTAGTTATAGGTTATAGTATATATGTTATAGCTTTAGGGAATTGAGAATAGGTTAAGGTTAAGGTTTAGGTTTAGGAAATCGGGTCTGGGTTCAGAATCGGGTTTAAGTTTGGGTTTTCAAGTTTAGGTTTAAGTTTAGGTTATGGAGTTGAGATTAGGATTAGGTGTAGGTTTAGGTTTAAGGATTTGAGAATACATTTCGATTTTAGGTTTAAGTTTAAGTTTTAGGCTTATGTTTAGGTTATAGGTTTAGATTATAAGTGCAGGTAATAGTTTTAGGTTTAGGTTAGGTTATAGGTTATGGTTTAAGGAATTGAGAATAGGTTAAGGTTTAGGTTTAGGTTAGGGAGTTAATGTTAGGATTAGGTGTAGGTTTAGGTTTAGGGATTCAAGAATACATTTAGGTTTTAGGTTTAGGTTTAGGTTATAGGTTATTGGTTTAGGTTAAGGTTTAGGTTTAGGTTATAAGCTATATGTTTAGGAAATTGAGAATAGGTTAAGGTTTAGGTTTAGGAAATCGGGTTCGGGTTCGGGATTGGGTTTAGGTTTGGGTTTTCAAGTTTAGGTTTAGGTTTAGGTTAGGGAGTTGAGATTAGGATTAGGTGTAGGTTTAGGTTTAGGGATTTGAGAATACATTAGGTCTTAAGTTTAGGTTTAGGTTATATGTTATATAGGTTTAGGTTTAGGTTATAAGCTATAGGTATAGGGAATTGAGAATAGGTTAAGGTTTAGGTTTAGGAAATCGGGTTCGGGTTCGAGATCGGGTTTAGGTTTGGGTTTTCAAGTTTAAGTTTAGGTTTAGGTTAGGGAGTTGAGATTAGGATTAGGTGTAGGTTTGGGTTTAGGGAATTGAGAATACATTAAGGTTTAGGTTTAGGAAATCAGGTTCGGGTTCGGCTTCGGGATCAGCTTTAGGTTTGAGTTTTCAAGTTTAGGTTTAGGTTTAGGTTAGGGAGTTGAGATTTAGATTAGGTATAGGTTTAGGTTTAGGGATTTGAGAATACATTTAGGTTTTAGGTTTATGTTTAGGTTATAGGTTATAGGTTTAGGTTAAGGTATAGGTTTATGTTTCGGTTTAGGTTATAAGCTATAGGTTTAGGGAATTGAGAATAGGTTAAGGTTTAGGTTTAGGAAATCAGGTTCGGGTTCGGGATCGGGTTTAGGTTTTGGTTTTCAAGTTTAGGTTTAGGTTTAGGTTAGGGATTTGAGATTAAGATTAGGTGTAGGTTTAGGTTTAGGGATTTGAGAATACATTTAGGTTGGAGGTTTAGGTTTATGTTACAGGTTACAGGCTACAGGTTTAGGTTTAGGATTAGGTTTAGGTTAAGGTTTAGGTTTAGGCTTAGCTTTAGGTTATAAGCTATAGGTTTAGGGAATTGAAAATAGGTTAAGGTTTAGGTTTAGGAAATCGGGTTCGGGTTCGGGATCGGGTTTAGGTTTTGGTTTTCAAGTTTAGGTTTAGGTTTAGGTTAGGGAGTTGAGATTAGGATTAGGTGTAGGTTTAGGTTTAGGGATTTGAGAATACATTTAGGTTTTAGGTTTATGTTTAGGTTATAGGTTATAGGTTTAAGTTTAGGTTTAGGTTAAGGTATAGGTTTAGGTTTCGGTTTAGGTTATATCTTATATAGGTTTAGGTTTAGGTTATATGTTATATAGGTTTAGGTTTAGGTTATAAGCTATAGGTTTAGGGAATTAAGAATAGGTTAAGGTTTAGGTTTAGGAAATCGGGTTCGGGTTCGAGATCGGGTTTAGGTTTGGGTTTTCAAGTTTAAGTTTAGGTTTAGGTTAGGGAGTTGAGATTAGGATTAGGTGTAGGTTTAGGTTTAGGGAATTGAGAATACATTAAGGTTTAGGTTTAGGAAATCAGGTTCGGGTTCGGGATCAGGTTTAGGTTTTGGTTTTCAAGTTTAGGTTTAGGTTTAGGTTAGGGAGTTGACATTAGGAATAGGTGTAGGTTTAGGTTTAGGGATTTGAGAATACATTTAGGTTTTAAGTTTAGGTTTATGTTATAGGTTACAGGTTTAGGTTTAGGTTTAGGTTTAGGTTAAGGTTTACGTTTAGGCTAAGCTTTAGGTTATAAGCTATAAGTTTAGGGAATTGAGAATAGGTTAAGGTTTAGGTTTCGGTTAAGGTTTATGTTTAGGCTTAGGATTAGGTTATAAGCTATAGGTTTAGGGAATTGAGAATAGGTTAAGGTTTAGGTTTAGGAAATCGGGTTCGGATTCGGGATCGGGTTTAGGTTTTGGTTTTCAAGTTTAGGTTTAAGTTTAAGTTAGGGAGTTGAGATTAGGATTACGTGTAGGTTTAGGTTTAGGGATTTGAGAATACATTTAGGTTTTAGGTTTATGTTTAAGTTATAGGTTAGAGGTTTAGGTTTAGGTTTAGGTTAAGGTATAGGTTTAGGTTTCGGTTTAGGTTATAAGCTATAGGTTTAGGGAATTGAGAAAGGTTAAGGTTTAGGTTTAGGAAATCGGGTTCAAGTTCAGGATCGGGTTTATGTTTTGGTTTTCAAGTTTAGGTTTAGGTTTAGGTTAGGGAGTTGAGATTAGGATTAGGTGTAGGTTTAGGTTTAGAGATTTAAGATTACGATTAGGTTTTAGGTTTAGGTTTTGGTTATAGGTTACAGGTTTAGGTTTAGGTTTAGGTTTAGGTTTAGGTTAAGGTTTAGGTTTAGGTTATAAGCTATAGGTTTAAGGAATTGAGGATAGGTTAAGGTTTAGGTTTAGGAAATCGGGTTCGGGTTTGGGATTGGGTTTAGGTTTTGGTTTTCAAGTTTAGGTTTAGGTTTAGGTTAGGGGGTTGAGATTAGGATTAGGTGTAGGTTTAGGTTTAGGGATTTGAGAATACATTTAGGTTTTAGGTTTAGGTTTAGGTTATAGGTTATAAGTTTAGGTTAAGGTTTAGGTTAAGGTATAGGTTTAGGTTTCGGTTTAGGTTATAAGCAATAGGTTTAGGGAATTTAGAATAGGTTAAGGTTTAGGTTTTGGAAATCGAGTTCAGGTTCGGGATCGGGTTCATGTTTTGGTTTACAAGTTTAGGTTTAGGTTTAGGTTAGGGAGTTGAGATTAGGATTAGGTGTAGGTTTAGGTTTAGGGATTTAAGAATACAATTAGGTTTTAGTTTTATGTTTAGGTTTAGGTTTAAGTTTAGGTTTAGGTTAAGGTTTAGGTTTAGGTTTAGGTTATAAGCTATAGGTTTAGGGAATTGAGAGTAGGTTAAGGTTTAGGTTTAGGAAATCGGGTTCGGGTTCGGGATCGGGTTTAGGTTTTGGTTTTCAAGTTTAGGTTTAGGTTTAAGTTAGGGAGTTGAGATTAGGATTAGGTGTAGGTTTAGGTTTAGGGATTTGAGAATACATTTAGGTTTAGGTTTATGTTTAGGTAATAGGTTATAGGTTTAGGTAAAGGTTTAGGTTAAGGTATAGGTTTAGGTTTCGGTTTAGGTTATAAGCAATAGGTTTAGTGAATTGAGAATAGGTTAAGGCTTAGGTTTAGAAAATCGGGTTCAGGTTCAGGATCGGGTATAGGTTTTGGTTTTCAAGTTTAGGTTTAGGTTTAGGTTAGGGAGTTGAGATTAGGATTAGGCGTAGGTTTAGGTTTAGGGATTTAAGAATACAATTAGGTTTTAGGTTTAGGTTTAGGTTATATGTTACAAGTTTAGGTTTAGGTTTAGGTTTAGGTTTAGGTTATAAGCTATAAGTTTAGGGAATTATGAATAGGTTAAGGTTTAGGTTTAGAAAATCGGGTTCGGGTTCGGGATCGGGTTTAGGTTTTGGTTTTCAAGTTTAGGTTAGGGAGTTGAGATTAGGATTAGGTGTAGGTTTAGGTTTAGGGATTTGAGAATACATTTAGGTTTTAGGTTTAGGTTTAGGTTATAGGTTTAGGTTTCGGTTTAGGTTTAGGTTTCGGTTTAGGTTATAAGCAATAGGTTTAGGGAATTGAGAATAGGTTAAGGTTTAGGTTTAGGAAATCGGGTTTAGGTTCGGGATCGGGTTTAGGTTTTGGTTTTCAAGTTTAGGTTTAGGTTTAGGTTAGGGAGTTGAGATTAGGATTAGGTGTAGGTTTAGGTTTAGGGATTTAAGAATACAATTAGGTTTTAGGTTTAGGTTTAGGTTATAGGTTACAGGTTTAGGTTTACAGTTTGGTTTAGGTTTAGGTTTAGGTTAAGGTTTAGGTTTAGGATATATGCTATAGGTTTAAAGAATTGAGAATAGGTTAAGGTTTAGGTTTAGGAAATCGGGGTCGGGTTCGGGATCGGGTTTAGGTTTAGGTTTTTAGGTTTAGGTTTATGTTTAGGTTAGGTAGTTGAGATTTGGATTAGGTGTAGGTTTTGGTTTAGGGATTTGAGAATACATTAGGTTTTAGGTTTAGGTTTAGGTTATATGTTATATAGGTTTAGGTTTAGGTTTAAGTTATAAGATATAGGTTTAGGGAATTGAGAATAGGTTAAGGTTTAGGTTTAGAAAATCGGGTTCAGGTTCGGGATTGGGTTTAGGTTTTGGTTTTCAAGTTTAGGTTTAGGTTTAAGTTAGAGAGTTGAGATTAGGATTAGGTGTGGGTTTAGGTTTAGGGATTTGAGAATACATTTAGGTTTTAGGTTTAGGTTTAGGTTATAGGTTATAAGTTTAGGTTTAGGTTTAGGTTAAGGTATAGGTTTAGGTTTCGGTTTAGGTTATAAGCAATAGGTTTAGGGAATTGAGAATAGGTTAAGGTTTAGGTTTAGGAAATTGGGTTCAGGTTCGGGATCAGGTTTAGGTTTTGGTTTACAAGTTTAGGTTTAGGTTTAGGTTAGGGAGTTGAGATTAGGATTAGGTGTAGGTTTAGGTTTAGGGATTTGAGAATACATTTAGGTTTTAGGTTTATGTTTAGGTTATAGGTTACAGGTTTAGGTTTAGGTTTAGGTTAAGGTATAGGTTTAGGTTTCGGTTTAGGTTATAAGCAATAGGTTTAGGGAATTGAGAATAGGTTAAGGTTTAGGTTTAGGAAATCGGGTTCAAGTTCAGGATCGGGTATAGGTTTTGGTTTTGAAGTTTAAGTTTAGGTTTAGGTTAGGGAGTTGAGATTAGAATTACGTGTAGGTTTAGGTTTAGGGATTTAATAATACAATTAGGTTTTAGGTTTAGGTTTATGTTATAGGTTACAAGTTTAGGTTTAGGATTAGGTTTAGGTTTAGGTTAAGGTTTAGGTTTAGGTTATAAGCTATAGGTTTAGGGAATTGAGAATAGGTTAAGGTTTAGGTTTAGAAAATCGGGTTCGGGTTCGGGATCGGGTTTCGGTTTTGGTTTTCAAGTTTAGGTTTAGGTTTAAGTTAGGGAGTTGAGATTAGGATTAGGTGTAGGTTTAGGTTTAGGGATTTGAGAATACATTTAAGTTTTAGGTTTAGGTTGAGGTTATAGGTTATAAGTTTAGGTTTAGGTTTAGGTTTAGGTTATAAGCCATAGGTTTAGGGAATTGAGAATAGGTTAAGGTTTAGGTTTAGGGAATCGGGTTTAGGTTCAGGATCGGGTTTAGGTTTTGGTTTTCAAGTTTAGGTTTAGGTTTAGGTTAGGAAGTTGAGATTAGGATTAGGTGTAGGTTTAGGTTTAGGGATTTAAGAATACAATTAGGTTTTAGGTTTAGGTTTAGGTTATAGGTTACAGGTTTAGGTTTACATTTAGGTTTAGGTTTAGGTTTAGGTTAAGGTTTAGGTTTAGGATATATGCTATAGGTTTAAGGAATTGAGAATAGGTTAAGGTTTAGGTTTAGGAAATCGGGTTCGGGTTGGGGATCGGGTTTAGGTTTTGGTTTTCAGGTTTATGTATAGGTTTAGGTTAGGTAGTTGAGATTAGGATTAGGTGTAGGTTTAGGTTTAGGGATTTGAGAATACATTAGGTTTTAGGTTTAGGTTTAGGTTATATGTTATATAGGTTTAGGTTTAGGTTTAGGTTATAAGATATAGGTTTAGGGAATTGAGAATAGGTTAAGGTTTTGGTTTAGGAAATCGGGTTCGGGTTCGGGATTGGGTTTAGGTTTTGGTTTTCAAGTTTAGGTTTAGGTTTAGGTTAGGGAGTTGAGATTAGGATTAGGTGTGGGTTTAGGTTTAGGGATTTAAGAATACATTTAGGTTTTAGGTTTAGGTTTAGGTTATAGGTTATAAGTTTAGGTTTAGGTTTAGGTTAAGGTATAGGTTTAGGGATTTGAGAATACATTTAGGTTTAGGTTTAGGTTTAGGTTATAGGTTATAGGTTATAAGTTTAGGTTTAGGTTTAGGTTTAGGTTTCGGTTTAAGTTATAAGTAATAAGTTTAAGGAATTGAGAATAGGTTAAGGTTTAGGTTTAGGAAATCGGGTTTAGGTTCGGGATCGGGTTTAGGTTTTGGTTTTCAAGTTTAGGTTTAGGTTTAGGTTAGGGAGTTGAGATTAGGATTAGGTGTAGGTTTAGGTTTAGGGATTTAAGAATACAATTAGGTTTTAGGTTTAGGTTTAGGTTATAGGTTACAGGTTTAGGTTTACATTTAGGTTTAGGTTTAGGTTTAGATTAAGGTTTAGGTTTAGGATATAAGCTATAGGTTTAAGGAATTGGGAATAGGTTAAGGTTTAGGTTTAGGAAATCGGGTTTGGGTTCGGGATCGGGTTTAGGTTTTGATTTTCAGGTTTAGGTTTAGGTTTAGGTTTTGGTTAGGTAGTTGAGATTAGGATTAGGTGTAGGTTTAGGTTTAGGGATTTGAGAATACATTTGGTTTTAGGTTTAGGTTTAAGTTATATGTTATATAGGTTTAGGTTTAGGTTTAGGTTTAGGTTTAGGTTATAAGATATAGGTTTAGGGAATTGAGAATAGGTTAAGGTTTAGGTTTAGGAAATCGGGTTCGGGTTCGGGATTGGGGTTAGGTTTTGGTTTTCAAGTTTAGGTTCAGGTTTAGGTTAGGGTGTTGAGATTAGGATTAGGTGTAGGTTTAGTTTTAGGGATTTGAGATTACATTTAGGTTTTAGGTTTAGGTTTATGTTTCAGGTTATAGGTTTAGGTTTAGGTTTAAGCTTAAGTTTAGGTTATAAGCTATAGGTTTAGGGAATTATGAATAGGTTAAGGTTTAGGTTTAGGAAATCGGGTTCGGGTTCGAGATCGTGTTTAGGTTTTGGTTTTCAAGTTTAGGTTTAGGTTTATGTTAGAGAGTTAAGATTAGGATTAGGTGTAGGTTTAGGTTTAGGGATTTGAGATTACATTTAGGTTTTAGGTAAATGTTTAGGTTATAGGTTATAGGGTTAGGTTTAGGTTTAGGTTAGGGCATAGGTTTAGGTTTTGGTTTAGGTTATAAGCAATTGGTTTAGGGAATTGAGAATAGGTTAAGGTTTAGGTTTAGGAAATCGGGTTCAGGTTCGGGATCGGGTTTAGGTTTTTGGTTTTCAATTTTAGGTTTAGGTTTAGGTTAGGGAGTTGAGATTAGGATTAGGTGTAGGTTTAGGTTTGAGGATTTAAGAATATATTTAGGTTTTTGTTTTAGGTTTATGTTACAGGTTACAGGTTTATGTTTAGGTTTAAGTTTAGGTTAAGTTTAGGTTTAGGCTTAGCTTTAGGTTATAAGCTATAGGTTTAGGGAATTGAAAAGAGGTTAAGGTTTAGGTTTAAGAAATCGGGTTCGAGTTCGGGATCGGGTTTTGGTTTTGGTTTTCAAGTTTAGGTTTAGGTATTGGTTAGCGAGTTGAGATTAGGATTAGGTGTAGGTTTAGGTTTCGGGATTTGAGAATACATTTAGGCTTTAGGTTTATGTTTAGGTTATAGGTTATAGGTTTAAGTTTAGGTTTAGGTTAAGGAATAGGTTTAGGTTTCGGTTTAGGTTATATGTTATATTGGTTTAGGTTTAGGTTTAGGTTTAGGTTATATGTTATATAGGTTTAGGTTTAGGTTATAAGCTATAGGTTTAGGGAATTGAGAATAGGTTAAGGTTTAGGTTTAGGAAATCAGGTTCGGGTTCGAGTTTGAGTTTAGGTTTTGATTTTCAAGTTTAAGTTTAGGTTTTGATTAGGGAGTTAAGATTAGGATTAGGTGTAGGTTTAGGTTTAGGGAATTGAAAATACATTAAGGTTTAGGTTTAAGAAATCGGGTTCGGGTTCGGGATCGGGTTTAGGTTTCGGTTTTCATGTTTAGGTTTAGGTTTAGGTTAGGGAGTTGACATTAGGAATAGGTGTAGGTTTAGGTTTAGGGATTTGAGAATACATTTAGGTTTTAGGTATAGGTTTATGTTATAGGTTACAGGTTTAGGTTTAGGTTTAGGTTTAGGTTAAGGTTTAGGTTTAGGCTTAGCTTTAGGTTATAAGCTATAGGTTTAGGGAATTGAGAATAGGTTAAGGTTTAGGTTTAGGCTTAGGTTTAGGTTATAAGTTATAGGTTTTGGGAATTGAGAATAGGTTAAGGTTTATGTTTAGGAAATCGGGTTCAGGTTCGGGATCGGGTTTAAGTTTTGGTTTTCAAGTTTAGGTTTTGGTTTAGGTTAGGGAGTTGAGATTAGGATTAGGTGTAGGTTTAGGTTTAGGGATTTGAGAATACATTTAGGTTTTAGGTTTATGTTTAGGTTATAGGTTATAGGTTTAGGTTAAGGTATAGGTTTAGGTTTCGGTTTAGGTTATAAGCCATAGGTTTAGGGAATTGAGAATAGGTTAAGGTTTAGGTTTAGGAAATCGGTTTCAGGTTCGGGATCGGGTTTAGGTTTTGGTTTTCAAGTTTAGGTTTAGGTTTAGATTAGGGAGTTGAGATTAGGATTAGGTGTAGGTTTAGGTTTAGGGATTTAAGAATACAATTAGGTTTTAGGTTTAGGTTTAGGTTTAGGTTAAGGTTTAGGTTTAGGTTATAAGCTATAGGTTTAAGGAATTGAGAATAGGTTAAGGTTTAGGTTTAGGAAATCGGGTTCGGGTTCGGGATCGGGTTTAGGTTTTGGTTTTCAAGTTTAGGTTTAGGTTTAGGTTAGGGAGTTGAGATTAGGATTAGGTGTAGGTTTAGGTTTAGGGATTTGAGAATACATTTAGGTTTTAGGTTTATGTTTAGGTTATAGGTTATAGGTTTAGGTTTAGGTTTAGGTTTAGGTTTAGGTTTAGGTTATAAGCAATAGGTTTAGGGAATTGAGAATAGGTTAAGGTTTAGGTTTAGGAAATCGGGTTCAGGTTCGGGATCAGGTTTAGGTTTTGGTTTAGGTTAGGGAGTTGAGATTAGGATTAGGTGTAGGTTTAGGTTTAGGGATTTAAGAATACATTTAGGTTATAGGTTTTGGTTATAGGTTATAGGTTATAGGTTATAGGTTTAGGTTTAGGTTTAGGTTATAAGCTATACGTTTAGGGAATTGAGAATAAGTTAAGGTTTAGGTTTAGGAAATCGGATTCGGGTTCGGGATCGGGTTTAGGTTTAGGTTTTCAAGTTTAGGTTTAGGTTTAGGTTCGGGAGTTTAGATTAGGATTAGATATAGGTTTCGGTTTAGGGATTTGAGAATACATTTAGATTTTAGCTTTAGGTTTAGGTTATAGGTTATAAGTTTAGGTTTATGTTTAGGTTAAGGTATAGGTTTTGGTTTCGGTTTAGGTTATAAGCAATAGGTTTAGGGAATTGAGAATAGGTTAAGGTTTAGGTTTAGGAAATCGGGTTCAGGTTCGGGATCGGGTTTAGGTTTTGGTTTTCAAGTTTAGGTTTAGGTTTAGGTTAGGGAGTTGAGATTAGGATTAGGTGTAGGTTTAGGTTTAGGGATTTAAGAATACAATTAGGTTTTAGGTTTATGTTTAAGTTTAGGTTTAGGTTTAGGTTTAGGTTAAGGTTTCGGTTTATGTTATAAGCTATAAGTTTAGGGAATTGAGATAGGTTAAGGTTTAGGTTTAGGAAATCGGGTTCAAGTTTGGGATCGGGTTTAGGTTTTGGTTTTCAAGTTTAGGTTTAGGTTTAGGTTAGGGAGTTGAGATTAGGATTAGGTGTAGGTTTAGGTTTAGGGATTTTAGAATACATTTAGGTTTTAGGTTTATGTTTAGGTTATAGGTTATAGGTTTAGGTTTAGGTTTAGGTTTAGGTTTAGGTTTAGGTTATAAGCAATAGGTTTAGGGAATTGAGAATAGGTTAAGGTTTTGGTTTAGGAAATCGGGTTCGGGTTCGGGATTGGGTTTAGGTTTTGGTTTTCAAGTTTAGGTTTAGGTTTAGGTTAGGGAGTTGAGATTAGGATTAGGTGTAGGTTTAGGTTTAGG
Source organism: Magnolia sinica (assembly GCF_029962835.1). Taxonomy (NCBI): domain Eukaryota; kingdom Viridiplantae; phylum Streptophyta; class Magnoliopsida; order Magnoliales; family Magnoliaceae; genus Magnolia; species Magnolia sinica. Next base: position 129,684,900 of record NC_080574.1, on the reverse strand, counting down.
GATTTGAGAATACATTTAGGTTTTAGGTTTAGGTTTATGTTACAGGTTACAGGTTTAGGTTTAGGTTTTGGTTTAGGTTAAGGTTTAGGTTTAGGCTTAGGTTTAAGTTATAAGCTATAGGTTTAGGGAATTGAGAATAGGTTAAGGTTTAGGTTTAGGTTAAGTTTTAGGTTTTGACTTAGGTTTAAGTTATAAGCTATAGGTTTAGGGAATTGAGAATAGGTTAAGGTTTAGGTTTAGGTTAGGGAGTTGAGATTAGGATTAGGTGTAGGTTTAGGTTTAGGGATTTGAGAATACATTTAGGTTTTAGGTTTATGTTTAGGTTATAGGTTATAGGGTCAGGTTTAGGTTTAGGTTAAGGTATAGGTTATGGTTTCGGTTTAGGTTATAAGCAATTAGTTTAGGGAATTGAGAATAGTTTAAGGTTTAGGTTTAGGAAATCGGGTTCAGGTTCGGGATCGGGTTTAGGTTTTGGTTTTCAATTTTAGGTTCAGGTTTAGGTTAGGGAGTTGAGATTAGGATTAGGTGTAGGTTTAGGTTTAGGGATTTAAGAATACAATTAGGTTTTAGGTTTAGGTTACAGGTTTTGGTTTAGGTTTACGTTTAGGTTTAGGTTATAAGCTATAGGTTTAGGGAATTGAGAATAGGTTAAGGTTTAAGTTTATGAAATCGGGTTCGGGTTCGGGATCGGGTTTAGGTTTTGGTTTTCAAGTTTAGTTTTAGGTTTACGTTAGGGAGTTGAGATTAAGATTAGGTGTAGGTTTTGGTTTAGGGATTTAAGATTACAATTAGGTTTTAGGTTTAGGTTTATGTTATAGGTTACAGGTTTAGGTTTAGGTTTAGGTTATAAGCTATAGGATTAGGGAATTGAGAATAGGTTAAGGTTTAGGTTTAGGAAATCGGGTTCGGGTTCGGGATTGGGTTTAGGTTTTGATTTTCAAGTTTAGGTTTAGGTTTAGGTTAGGGAGTTGAGATTAGGATTAGGTGTAGGTTTAGGTTTAGGGATTTGAGAATACATTTAGGTTATAGGTTTAGGTTTAGGTTATAGGTTATAGGTTTAGGTTTAGGTTAAGGTATAGGTTTAGGTTTCGGTTTAGGTTATAAGCAATAGGTTTAGGGAATTGAGAATAGGTTAAGGTTTAGGTTTAGGAAATCAGGTTCAAGATCGGGATCGGGTTTAGGTTTTGGTTTTCAAGTTTAGGTTTAGGTTTAGGTTAGAGAGTTGAGATTAGGATTAGGTGTGGGTTTAGGTTTAGGGATTTGAGAATACATTTAGGTTTTAGGTTTATGTTTAGGTTATGAGTTATAGGTTTAGGTTTAGGTTTAGGTTAAGGTATAGGTTTAGGTTTCGGTTAAGGTTTTGGTTTAAGCTTAGGTTTAGGTTATAAGCTATAGGTTTAGGGAATTGAGAATAGGTTAAGGTTTAGGTTTAGGTTAAGGTTTAGGTTTAGGCTTAGGTTTAGGTTATAAGCTATAAGTTTAGGGAATTGAGAATAGGTTAAGGTTTAGGTTTAGGAAATCGGGTTCGGGTTCGGGATTGGGTTTAGGTCTTGGTTTTCAAGTTTATGTTTAGGTTTTGGTTAAGGAGTTGAGATTAGGATTAGGTGTAGGTTTAGGTTTAGGGATTTAAGAATACAATTAGGTTTTAGTTTTAAGTTTAGGTTTAGGTTTAGGTTAAGGTTTAGGTTTAGTTTATAAGCTATAGGTTTAAGGAATTAGGAATAGGTTAAGGTTTAGGTTTAGGAAATCGGGTTTGAGTTCGGGATCGGGTTTAGGTTTGGGTTTTCAAGTTTAGGTTTAGGTTAGAGAGTTTAGATTAGGATTAAGTGTAGGTTTAGGTATAGGGATTTGAGAATACATTAAGGTTTAGGTTTAGGTATAGGGATTTGAGAATAGGTTTAGGTTATAGGTTTAGGTTTAGCTTTACATTTAGGTTAAGGTTATATGTTAAGGTTAAGGTTATAGGTATAGGTTATAGGTTTAGGTTTAGGTTAGGTTATAGGTTTTTGGTTAATGTTTTGGTTATAGTTTTAGGTTTTGGGATTTTAGAATAGGTTTAGGTTCAAAGTATAGGTTTAGGTTAGGTTTTAGGTTAAGGTTTAGGGAATTGAGTTTAGGTTATAGGTTCAGGTTATAGGTTATAGGTTATAGGCTTAGGTTATAGGTTTTGGGATTTGAGAATAGGTTTAGGTTAAAAGTATAGGTTTAGGTTAGGTTATAGGTTAAGGTTTAGGGAATTGAGTTTAGGTTATAGGTTCAGGTTATAGGTTATAGGTTTAGGGTATGGTTTAGGTTATAGGTTTTGGGATTTGAGAATAGGTTTAGGGAATAAGTATAGGTTTAGGTTAGGTTGTAGGTTAAAGTTTAGGGAATTGAGTTTAGGTTGTAGGTTTAGGTTATAGTTTATATGTTTAGGTTGTAGTTATAGGTTTTGGGGATTTGAGAATAGGTTTAGGTTATAGGTTAAGGGTGTGGTCCCTGCAAATACAGATATAAATACGGCCTGCTCCAATTGGCCAGGCCCTTCCAATGTTGTCCATAGGAAATGGACAGCTTCATCATAATCATAACAGCGGTTCCCATCTTTTAGGGACCTCGCTCAACATCCGGATAGCTCCAACGCACATCTGGGTCTGCTCCATCAATTTAGAATAAATACATAAACATGACCTATCCAAATGGCCAGGCCCTTCCAATCCTGTCCATAGGAAATGGACAGCTTCATCATGGTCATAACAGCGGTTCCCACCTTCCAGGGACCCCCACTCAACATTCGGATAGATCCGACGCACATCCGGGTCTGCTCCATCAATTTCGAGTAAATACATAAACATGGCCTGTCCAAATGGTCAGGTCACTCCAATGCTGTCCGTAGGAAATGGACAGCTTCATCATGGTCATAACAGCGGTTCTCACCTTCCAGGGACCCCCGCTCAACATCCGGATAGCTCCGACGCACATCCGAGTCTGCTCCATCAATTTTGATTTAATATATTTAAAAACAATATAATTATATCTAAAAACATTTGGATACTTGGGGAAGGCCTCTCATATTCATATTGTTGGTTATTCGTCCCTTTGTCTATAAGCCACAATCGACCAACACTTTCTATTGCTACCTGTACTCTGAAACCAACACAAATATAACTGGGAAACAATATAAGGAATAAGAAAAAATGAATTTACCTGTACACATCATTAAATGTTTCCCTATAAGGAGGTGATATTATATCTTTGATAGCCACAACCTGTATGACAGAGAAAAATGCAACCGAATAGAAGATGATAGTCACTAGGGAAGATGCTTTTTATGACATCAACTATTGCATGCACCTTTTTAAACAATAGGCATGCATTTATTGGAACAAAAGTGCCACTAACCAACATAAGGAACACAATTTGCATACAGATTTTAAAAATTACTGATGGGGGCAGTTTTGTTAAGAAAGATTCTGCCGATATATCAGATGTTGTCCCATAATACTAGATTAAAATGCAGAAAGCTAATATTTCTTATGCAAAAGCCGTCAAAATCTTCCGCCAAGAGAATCTTACAAGTTACAACTTTAGTTAGGGTGTTGGCAATTTTGTTAGCTTCTCTGCTTGTATAAGTAAAAGAAAGGTTTGGTCTAGAAGCTTTCTCTTGATTCTCATTCAAAGAAACATCAAGTATCCTAGGATGGGAAAGAATATTAGTCATGTGATTAATTGGAATATTGATTTTTTTCCCCTTTCTTTCCTTTTTATTGATTTGCATTGATGCTAGACAAAGACTGTAACTTGTAAAAAGAAGAAAATAAATAACTCAGTTTTCAAAAAATGCCTAAATGTTTGATGCTAATGGTTTTGAATTTTTTTTTATTTGAAAAGAACATCTCTAAAAAATAACTCCCAAGTCATGTGATTTTCTTTGTAAATTTTTTTCCTGTTATAGTCAGCAATATACGTCTTTAACCAGAAAAGTTATCTAGGAACTCTGATTTTTACCATAGGGTGCACAGCTTCTAGAATGATCTGGTCTCTAAATCTGAATTAGGTGACATCATTTCTATTAAAGACCATTACGTTGCACATATATAGTAACATGCAGAGCCTAGGATTTCAACATTGTTTTATAAGCATGCATTTCATCGAGATTCATATATATTTTCATGGAAATCCGTCTTAAAAGCCATTTGGATCATTCAAATTTTAGGATTACGTGAGCAGTTAAAGATTTCAAAAACATACACTTAATGTTGAAATTCACACACATTTTATGAAAATCGATCATAAAACTCAAAATCAAGCTGCAAACAAAAGGAAACAGATATAGCCTTAAATTTCAGATTCCTGCCATGTTGGAACTCCCAATTCCCTGGCAAATATGGCCCTTTGGATCATTTCTTCGCATGTACCTGCAGTAGCATTCAAGTAATGTCCTTGATTTCACCTGTTTCAGCCTGAGCTTTAAAATCCTATCCTATTTTGGCTTCCTGTCCTGCAGAAAAAGGGGATTGTAGATGTTGAGGGGCTGCTAGACCAGACCTTTCTGTCAGCAGTTTGGTCCAAATCCAAACAATGGTCTGTTCCAGTCCAACCATGACATGTTTAAACAAATAAAATGATAGGAACTGACTGCAACTACCTGCCTGTAGCACAGTTGGTAGTGTTTTCCTATAAAATAAAAAATAAAATGGTACTTGAACACCACAACCCATTTTGAATTTTACTAATAAACAGTAGAATTGAAGCAATAGTCCAACTGGCAATATGCCCAATCCAGATGTGCAAACCAGTTTGGGTCATATGTCACTGCAAAAACAAAACCCAAACCACACAAATGGAGAGAAATGCCCAATCCAGATGTGCAGACCATTTTGGGTCATATGTTAACAATTGTTTTGTTCAATTGATGGTTCTTTGCCATCCAAATAACACAAAAACTCACATCATGGCCAGCCACAGGTTGAGAACTCTGTTTTTGGTTGGTGGCCCAAGCATGGAAACATGAAATCCTCCATACATGGGTTATACCCTAATGACTTGAGCAATATTAAATCCAACGTTTCTCATGGTATAGTCCACCATACATTGAAGGTCCTTTCTCTTTTTTGTGTGTTGTTGGGTTATGTTAACAGGGTTGAAATTAGTATAATCTTGGTGAAGGCGCATGCTATTCTGGGACAGGTTCCTTTGCCCCATCTTGCTAACCCAATAGACAACAATCAGATTGTGTGTAGTTGCATGGGTATATGTAGGTGTTAGAAAAAGAAAAATTGGAAAGGATTGTGTTGAAAATGATCGAGAGCTTAAAAACAATAGAGGACTTGAATGCAGCATGCAGCCATGTGGGCATATGTTGGTTGTAAAAGAAATGAAAATCTACTAAAGAGTATGTTCAGAATGATCATGAGCTTTTAATCAAATAACCAATAAGTCAGTTTTCTCCATATTGTTTAAGTTAAATTGGTTTTGTTTTGGTCAGCTTGTTGAGTTTCCTAACCATGGTTCATTGGTCTGCCATTGTGAATGTGCCCTTGGCTGCATATTTTGTCTTCAATAGGTTTTTCTATTGTTTTGGGTTAATGTGCTTTATGCGTACTTTGCATTGTGCTATATGGGTAATATTTTTTTACTTGTAGCATATTATTCATGAATTATATAGTTACCAATGTTCTATGAGCCCATAGTTTGGTGTTTTATAGTTGGATACTTGAAGCCTTTCCATGTTTGGACCATAGATGTCCACTACCCAACAGAGTTTTCAGCTTTAACTTTTAACATAATTCCAAAGACTGGTTCATCCAAAATTTTCTTCTTTTTTGCCTCTTTTTTTTTTTTTTTTACAAGCTGTTGGACTGATTAATTTGTTATCGAGTAGTCTCTAACTTGTGTGAACTGCTATGTAGTGTGTTACTACTGTCAATAACATGAGCTGTAAACGGCAGCATCTGGTGCTTCTTGGGAGTTCTGGATATTAGATTCATGGTGTTCATAGAAACTCATGTGTTCCTTTTCTTCTTTTCTAGGGCTGCTGCTAGGTTCAAGGGGCTAGGATTAAGGAGGATATTTGAAGGCAGAAATGAATCAAATGATAAGCAGCAAGTTGGTTATAACTTGTAAGCGAAAGCAAAAGCAACCCCATTAACATAACCCAACAACACACAAAAAAGAGAAAGAACCTCACAAGAATTTAGTGGATTTAGTTTATGTTAAAATTGAATACCTGCCATACAAGAAATTCAAATTAAACTATCTAAATAATATATTCCAGTCCAGATGTATCATTAACTAGAAAAAAGAAGAAGAAGATTATTTTGATTATCTGACCATTGAATTGGTGGACATTGACTGTGCGATTAAAAATGAAATACATACAATGGTAACTAAGAATCAATTCTAAAGAAGCATAAATGATGAGAAAAATGCCCTTTCAGAGAAATAGACATCAGGATTCTCTATTCCCTCAGGTTATAAAATGCTTACCAATCCAACAATCTTTTTTTCAATCATTGAGGTTGGATTAGAGTTTAGTGCATTCACCAAAGATACAATCAGTTGCTTCAACATGGACTGCTTAGATAGACCCACTTAGATGAGTGATTTCCCTCTCTCCTTCTTGGTCCCCACATTTCTCTCTCATACACCAACCATCAAACAGGGGGTGTGCATGTCCACAATGTATTTTCCATTGCCTTCCCAATCAAACAAAAATAATTCAAACAGATATAACAACAAAAACCAAGGATTAAAAATGGATTTGGCATATCATACCATTAACCAAGAGATTTAGGGCATCCAACTATAAACCAATCCCAAATAGATAAAAAAATAAAAATCCAAAATATATGAAAAAATAATAATATCCAGATCTACAGATGAGGAAATAAATAAATAAATAAATAACAAAAAAAGGAAAATCTTTATATTATGGCTTGAACATTCAATGTTTGAGAGAGAGATACCAACATCGTCGAGAGGTTGACTTAGGGGATGCTCGCTGGAAAGATTATGCTCGCCGGAAAGATGTGTCGTCAAATTTGGGAAAGAAATCCTCCGGAGAAGCTGAGAGTCGCGCGAGAGAGAGAGAGTCGGGGGTAGGAAGAAGCTGAGAGTCGGAAGAGAGAGAGAGAGAGAGAGAGAGAGAGAGAGAGAGAGTTAGGGGTAGGAAGAAGCTCAGAGTCGCGCGGGTGTCTAGGACTGGGACGGCAAGAGAGAGAGAGAGAGAGAGAGAGAGAGAGAGAGAGAGAGAGAGAGAGAGGGCAGAGGGATGGTAGCGAGGGCAGAGGGAGAGATAGAGAGAGGGCAGAGAGAGGGCAGATTTTTGGGAGAGGGAGATTAGGCGTGGCTTCTTTTGAGCGTGTGCCCAATTTTGGGAAACATTTAGGTCGGTGCATTGTGGGCCCCACCATGATGTACATGTTTCATCCATTCCATTCATACATTTTTAAAGATCATTTTAGTGCTTGATACAAAAATTGATAGCGATATAAATCCTAGGTGGGCCACACCACAGGACAAAAATAATGAATGGATATTCACAATTAAAATCCTCCTAAGGCCCACTGTACTGTTTATTTGACATCCAATCTATTGATTTGGTCATAAAGACCCAGATGAAGGGAAAAAATATATATCAACTTGATCCAAAACTTTCATGGCCCCCAAAACGTTTTTAATGGTCAAAATTCATTCAACACTATTTCCTATAATGTGGTCCACTTGAGATTGAGATATAATCATTTTTTTATCATATAATAAAATGATATATAAAAATAGATGAACGGCATGGATGATACACATACATCATGGTGGGCCCCATAGAGCACCGACCACCAACCAATGGCTGCTGTCAAGGGGAGTAGCCAATCCGTTCCCATGATTTATTCATGTCGCCCATCTATTTTTATATATCTTGTGGGACCGACCATGATTTATTCATTTTATCCACTCCATCCATCCATCCATTATAACATATAATTTTGGAGAAAAGAGACCCAATGGTCTATACTCAACACATACATAAGGATATTCAAGGATGGCACATGTGAGTTCTGGGCCACTCATGTAGATCACCATATAATGTCTATCATACCCCAAAATCAGTCTGATACATTCATCAGGTGGGCCACACATTCACCCTGAAAATGAAACATCCATCATCTTTTCTCTAACCATCTAGAAACCACTGTCAGCATTCAGTTAGTGAAAATTCTCTAACACTCAGTAATTGTAAATAGCAACAATAACATGCAAAGCAAGCCCAAATGTAACAACAAATACACAAAAAAAATGCTAATGTATATAGATAATCTAAACAGATTCACAAAATACCCAACAAATTTCAACAATCTAATAAATAAAATACATCAGATGCAAATAATGCATGTTGAAATGAAATAGAAATAATCAATTTGATCCAAGTGGGACACATAATGGATGGGCTGGATTTGTGAACCACATAAAAATCCTCCTAAGACCCACTATACTGTTTATTTGACATCCAATATGTTGATTAGGTCATACAAGGCCAGATGAAGGGGAAAAACAAAAATCAGTTTGATCCAAAACTTTTATGGCCCCAAAATGTTTTTTAATGGTTGACGCTCATTCAACACTATTTCCTGGAATGTGGTCCACTTAAGATTTGGACATATCTCATTTTTGGTTTCATACCGTAAGATGATCTTTAAAAATAGATAGACGACATGGATTAAACAAATACATCATGGTAGGGCTCACAAAAGTTTTGGATCAAGTTGATATATATTTTTTCACTTCATCCAATTTTTTACACCTAATATCAATAGGTTAGATGTCAAATAACCATTACAGTGGGCCCTAGGAGGTTTTTAACAGTGGACATTTAATCAAAAAAAATTCCATGGTGTGGTCCACCTGAGATTTATATCTATCTCATTTTCGGGATTAAGTCATAAAATTATCTTTTAAAATGGATGGACGACGTGAATAGAACACATACATCGTGGTGGGGTCCACATTGCATCGACTACTAACAACCTGGCTAGTGGCAGCGTAACTAGTCAAACCACGTACGTTTCTGGATGGAAGCGGATTGCGTATAGAGTAACTCGGTACCCTAAGTGTACTGAGTAAATCCTGTGGGGCCCACCATGATTTATTCATTTATTCACTATCCCACTCTTTTCTATGGTGGGTCCACTTGAACTTTGGATCTGCCCCGTTAGTCAGATGCACCATTCCATGGTGGGCCACGAGCTTAAAAATAAAGTCAGTCAATGACTTGGGTGGGCCACACCACATACTATAGTTGAGAGGGTTACTCTCCCATTAAAACATTTATAATCATTTATTGGGCCCACCTAGATGTGGTTCATAGATCCAGCCCATTCATAATGTGTGTCCCACTTGGATGAGGAGTCAGACCAAGTTTCATACACATCCAAAACTCATGTGGGCCCCACCAAATGCTTTTATATATTTTAGGGATGTCTTCGCATAGTTTTCGATGCTATGGCCCACCTGAGTTTCATATATGACTGATTTTTGGACTTAAAGGGGACACATCAAATGCATGGTGTTGATGTTCTACACACATCATGGTGGGGCGCACGCAGATTAACCTCATGGGAAGTTCCTATGAGGTGACCTTATAGTACCATTTCACTATTTAGGTAACTCTTTCATGGGTGTTACTTTAACCATGTAGGGCCCACCTTGATATATTTTATGTATATCGACACCGTCCATTCACTCTATTTTACTGATCATTACCCTCAATTTGACTAGTTACTTGCCTCGATCATACTACATATGAGAAAGATATTGGGCAAACAAGATTGATCAACAATTTAAGTGAATTTTGATTTAAACATCTGAAGTTATTTATTCTTCATGTCCGGACTGATCAAATTGTTTAAAAACAATTAAAGGTTGTTCATAATATTAAAAATATATAAATTAATAGAAAACACAAACATTAGCTTGATCCAAAACTTCTATGGCCTCTAAGAAATTTTAAATGGTAGAGAGTTTCAATCACACTATTTCCTGTGGTGTGGTCCACTTGAGCTTTGGATATGCTTCCTTTTTGTTGTTTAGACCTCAAATTATCTGCTAACATGGATGAATGGAGTGGATAAAATAAATAAATAACAGTGAACCCCGCAGAGTTTACTCTGGTAAAGGTAACGAGTAACTCACTTAAATGTAGTGGAGAAAGGTTTCCTTAAAACATTCATAATCATATCTTGGGCCTGCCTAAATGTGATTCACATATCCAACCCACTCATTATGTGTATCCCACTTAGATGAGGGGTTAGACTAAGTTTCAACCGCATCCAAAACTCATGTGGGTCCCACCAAGTGCTTTTATATTTTTTAGGATGTCTTCACATAGTTTTAAATGGTATGGCCCACTTGAGTTTCGTTTACCGATGATTTTTTAGATATCTCATAACATAAAGGGGACACATCAAATCCACAGTGTTGATGTTCGACAAACATCATGATGGGGCCCACAAAACTTACTAACATCAATTCTTAGGTTCTCACGAGGTTAGTAAGTTGGGTCACAATTTTAACTAGAATATTTGGCCCATTTTACATGTCTAGTCTATTCACTCTATTTTACTATCAATACTCTCAATTTGACTAGTTACTCGCCTCAATTTTAACTAGAATATTTGGCCCATTTTACATGTCTACATATGAGAAAGATATTGGGCATACAATATTGATCAACAATTCAGTGAAATTTGATTTAAACATCTGAAGTTATTTACTATTCAATTTGAACTGATTAGATTGTCCAATAACGATTAAAGGTTCAATTAGTGGATGTGCCTAATAATTTAGTAATTTTATTTTTCACAAATAAATTTAACATTTTTTTTCAAAATGTATATTTTTTTTACTCTTTTAACTAAATATCATTTTTATTATAAATAAATTTAACATTTTTTTTTACAAAATTTACTTTTCTTCTTTAAAATATATATATTTTTACAATTTGTCAATTTTTTCACAATTTTGTTTAATTTTTTAAATTTTCTTTTTCAAAATAGCATTTTTAAAATATCACTTTTGTTATATAACTTTTTAATTTTTCTTTTCAAAATACAAAATCTAGTTTTCTTTTTTAAAAAATATATATTTTTTACAATTTGTCAATTTTTCCACAATTTTGTTTAATTTTTTAAATTTTCTTTTTCAAAATATCATTTTTTAAATATCACTTTTGTTATATAACTTTTTATTTTTTCTTTTCAAAGTACAAAATCTAGTTTTCTTTTTTAAAAAATATATTTTTTTTTACAATTTGTCAATTTTTTCACAAATTTCTTTAATTTTTTAAATTTTCTTTTTCAAAATATCATTTTTTAAATATCACTTTTGTTACACAACTTTTTAATTTTTCTTTTCAAAATACAAAATCTAGTTTTCTTTTTTAAAAAATATATATTTTTACAATTTGTCAATTTTTTCACAATTTTCTTTAATTTTTTAAATTTTCTTTTTCAAAATATCAGTTTCTTTTCGATTTTTTTTGTTTTTCAAAATTATCAACATTATTCAAAGTTCTTAATTTTTATTTTAAAATCTAGATTTTTATAAAATTACATTTTTTTTTAAATCTAAAATTTTTTCTTAAACATTGTTAGTTAATTTTCTAAGCTTTTTAACTTTTTTTTTTTTTAGAAATTCATAATTTTCTTTGTTCTTAATTTTTGACTTGAGCATTAGACCTGGTTTAGGACCGTCTCTAATACAGACGATCTTTGACAGTCTCATATGAACACTATAAGACGGCTAAGGACCGTCGCTAATAGAAACGGTCTTTGACAGTCTCAAATGGAGACTGCTAAGGACCGTCCCTAATACAGACTATTTTTAACTGTCGCATTAAACCAGTAAAAGACGGCCGATGACCGTCTATAATTGAGACGGTCTTTGAAAGTCTCAGATTACCAATAAAAGACGGCCAATGACTGTCTCTAATACAGATGGTCTTTGACCGTCTCAAATGACCGCATATAAGACGGTCAAAGACCGTTTCTAATAGAGACGGTCCTTGACAGTCTCAAACGGAGACAGCTAAGAACCGTCCCTAATACAGACTATATTCGACAGTCCCAAATTACAGGAAAAGACGGTTGACAACTGTCTCTAATTGAGACGGTCCTTGGCAGTCTCAAATTACTAGTAAGAGACGGCCAATGACCGTCTCTAATATGAACGGTCTTTGACCGTCTCAAATGGCTGCATCTGACCGTCTCTTATTCCAGACGGTCAATGGCCGTCTTTTATACGCAGTTAACGACGGTTTTTGACCGTCTTAAATGATTTGTGGATGTTCAAATTTTTAAGACAATATTAAGGACAGTCAAGGGCCGTCTAAAAGTTTAGAGACGGTTTACGGCCGTCTCTAAAGTGTCTTTAAACCAAGCAATTTTAGAGACGGTCCAGAACCGTCTCTAAATCCGTCATTTTTTTCCATTTTTCAGAGTGTATCCAAGTAATCCCACACATCATCGACATTTTTATTCATAAATTCCCCATTGCACATTGTCTCGACCAATTAGCGCATGAAAGATGTCAGTCCATTATAAAAAAAGTGTGTAATGCACCACGTTTCAAAACCGTGTTGTAGGCATGAACTGATAAGATCCTTGAACCTTTCCTAACATTGGAAGAATGTTTCATCCTCCTTTTAGGCGAAGTTCATGATTAATTTTTTAAGGGTGTTCGTTTTATGATGTGAAAAAAATCTCTTTATGAACTCCCTTTACATATCATTCTATGTACCAATAGATCTAGGACGTAATGAATGCAACCACGTGTTAACTTTCTCTTTCAAAGAAAAGGAAAAGAGTTTCAGCCTGACCATGTCCTTAGACACATTTGAAAAATATAAAGTGGCTATGATCTCATCAAACTCTTTCAAGTGTAAATATGAATTTTCTGACTCAAGCCTATAAAATTTAGGAAGGAGTTGGATCACCCCTGGCTTGATATCCATGTGTCCCGTATTTTCAGGAAAAACCATGCATGAGGGTGTGCTTACCCCCGCCGGTTGTAAATAATCTCATAAAGTACGAGGTGGGGGTACTTGATGCACCTCATTCTCATCATGGACTTCCTCAACCCCATGTGGAGATAGTGCTTGACGTTGATTTGTAGTCATAACCTCAATTAACTCAGGAGATTTCGAGCAGTGTCTAGTCCTGCGATGGACAGTTAACCCCTCAACTAATCCTCCTTCAGTCAAGAGACATCGAGTGTTGTCATGAACCTACTTGGGCATGAAACACACAACCGTCAATTCAGATTTTAAACCTAAACCTAAAGGAAAGAAAGGAAATAAAAAGAGAAGAGTTGGAAAGAGGTTACTAAATTGGAGTCCCTAAATTAAATCTTGCAAAATCAAAACAAAACAAGTTAGTTTCTAAAAATAGAACGTTTAAGAATAGAAAGTAAACTGTTTTCTAAAAAAAGAACAATTCTAAAGATAACCAAAAATAGAAAGTTTCTAAAAAGAGAAAATAAAACCTAAAATTAGAGAGTTATGTTAAGTTCTAAAATTAAAAGAAATCCTAGAATTAAAAATAGGAAAAATACAACCTAATCCTAAAGATAAAAAGGAAGAAAAATTAGAAAGAGATTACCAATTTAAAAAGCCTATCCAGGTCCTACAAAACAAGAAAATTAGGTTAGTTTCTAGAAATCAAATCAAAAAAAATCTAAATCTAAAAAAACCCTAATCTTAACCTAATTCCAAAACTAGTTAATCTCAGAAGAACGTAACAGTCAATCCCCGACAACGGTGCCAAAAACTTGTTCACACCCTAAGTATAGGGTTGAGATGTAGTAATAATCTCGATAAGACCGAGGTCGAATTCATAGGGACTGAACCTTGTACGTAATCTTGAAGTAACTTAAACTAGAACTAGACTAAGATGAAATCTAAATCAAGAGGAGTTAAGGGAATAATTGTGAATTTATTTAACTCAAACTTGTGAAATTCAAAGGTAGGAAACTAAGGTGCCAAGATCCACTTGTAGAGATCAGGGAGATCCATGCTTGAAATAATCATAAAAATTAAATCTGAACTTCATTTGATCTAGTCATCAATGGATAAGAAGGATGAGAATTAGAATTGATTCCAAAACCATGCCTAGGAGACAAAGTAAACAACAGAATTTAACCAATCCACATCCAATCTAAGAGAGTTATGAACGTAGAGGAGGATTCCATCATCCATCTATACCCATGAAACGATGGTGAACAACAGGGTTACTATGATCATAACCTCCATACATACATGGCAAATACCAGAAGATAACAAAGATCCATTGTAATTTGAGTCACAACAAACCATTAAAAACTAAAGGCATTCCATATATAATCAAACTAGAATCAAAATCAGTTCATGAAACAAAAAGGCATAAACAAAAAGTCTCCCATCACACTACAAGCTTCACCTCTTAGCCCTAGCTAAGAGGTTTAGCCCATCATATACATGGTAAGGCTAAAAAAAATATTAAAAAGCATCAAAACAGAAATAATCTAAAAGGGAAGAAAGAAAAACTCTTGACATGGTCGGCCCATGCTCCACAATCCCTCTCCTTTGCTCCCACGTCCCCAAAGATGCTTTCCTACGTTCTTCTCCCTCTCTTTTATAAGCCCCAGGGGCGGTTTAGAGGGCTGGAAGTTGGTGGAATCAATTTTCGCAGCTGGTAGTCGCAAAAATGCGATAGACCTGCGTTTGGATCGAGTTCTCCGCCAATAGACATCTAAGAAATCAATTTGAACTCCATGGTTGGGGTAAAGACCCTCCTCTGAAGGTTATGAATGGTTTGTATCACCCATCCGACCACAAACAATGGCCCACAACTCCCCGTAACGTCCGAAAAAATCGAATGTGCATTTCTTACGAATTTTACTGCGCTGACGTGCCCCACATTGGTGTTTTCGGAGAAATCTGACCCGTTCATTGGATTCCTAGTGAAATTGTAATTGGAAAGGAGTGGTTTTTGTCGAGTTTTGGTGGGGTCTACTATATCAAATCAACTCGTCGTTCATCCTTCATTTTTCGACGATCCACGTGTGTATGTGTGTATGGGGCCAAAAGTCCACCATGATGATGGTCATGCCCCCCCTCTGGAAACTATGGACGGCTCTGATTGTCCGTTTGGATGAAGGGTGGGGCCCACTAGCAAGACCTGGCTGGACATGTGCATCCGCTAGAGCTTTTCACACAGAGAGACGGGTCAGCACATGCCGACCCATCTTTGGTTTTTGGTGCACAGCCGTGCTGTGTACATGGTGTACACGCACTGGCCATGTGGGGTCCATCATGATGTATTTGATAAATCCGCTCCGTCCAACCGTTTATCACCCCTTTTAAACGGTTGAAATCGAATTTTAAGCATATCCAGATATCAGCCAGGCCCCAAATCAGGATTTAAGGGGAAGATCTGTTCGTTGGGCCACTTCTACAGGGATTCAATGGCTAAAATTTGACGTGTACAGTTAATTTATGGTCCTCAGGCCATATATGAAGTTTTGAGCAGAACGGATAATGAGAATCCTGTGATCTCCCATTCTAGATGATTTTTAAGACTGTTTAAACCCAATCACTTGATTTTCTCAAATATTTGACTTGTAAATTCTTCGATCTTGGTCTCCTAGGGTCCGTCTCTTACCTTGGTGACTTTAGAGCGTCAAATCCATGCTTTTAGTACCATTTTTCAGTCCAGGCTCCTTAATACACATTGCATCACAAACACAATTAAAATAGACTATTAAACAGTATCATGTTCGTAAATTTAGGTAATAACTAGGGTCTAATATATAATATTTGACCCTCAACAATGAGCTAGATGAATCTTTCGTATAGAAGACAGTCTAATATGCTTGCTCTGTTTTCTCTCCTTTCTACTCTCATAAAAGGATTGATTAAAGATTGATATTTTAAGAGAGAAGAATTCCTAGGGCCGATTTAATTTGTTGTAATTATCGTGAATTGCAAGTAAATTTATAATTTATTTTAGATGTATTGGAAAGAAGCCGCATCGAAAACGTGGCCTAGTCACTGACAAATTTGTTGTTTCCAAGCCAAAATTCCATTAATTTATTTAGATTATTTCAAGGCATGATCCAAAAAATGAGGCTAATCCAAAGCTCACATAGACCACACCACAAAAAACAATGGGGATTGAATGCCTACCATTGAAAACTTCTTTGGGCCTACGGTAGTTTTGGGTCAAGCTGACATTTGTGCTTCCCTTCATCCATTTCCGTGTGACCTCATGAGCAGGTTGGGTCTCAACTAAATATAATGGTGGGCCCTACGTAGGTTTCAACAGTGGGTGTCATTATTTCCACTACTTCCCATGGCGTGGTCTACTTGAACTTTGGATTTACCTCCATTCTTGGCTCATGCCCTAAAATGATCAGGCAAAATGGATGGAAAGCGTGGATAAAACATACACATCTTGGCCGGCCCCACAGTACACACAGTAAACCTTGTTTTTTTTAAATCAGAACCTTCCAAAGATGTCATCATCTTACATGTGACTTCCCACCAATTTCACCATTATAAATAATAAATGCTAATTTCAGTCAAATTACAAGTACTTACAGCAAATCAAATAGACCTTTGGCAAGAGAAGTTTGGTGAGGGGATAAGGATGAAGCTTTATCCCTTATCTACATGGGGAAGGAAACATATGGCCTACTCACTTGTGGCTGCCCGCAAGTGAAGAAAGTGAGAAAGTGAGAGAAACCCAATGGCTAGAATTCTCCCATTATTATGGTTTATGAACAATGAGCCATCTAAGGCACGCCTCTCATAATTTCAGTACGCTGGGGCTTTCAGTCATTGGCGTGGCCCACCTGCTTTCTAGAACAAGAAGAAACAAGAAGGTGGGTTCCTGATTTGGGCCTAAGGGCCCGTTTGAATACCATCAAATAACTTATTTGAGAGAAGCAAGTTTGGTTTAAAATTAATTATAAGTAACTTTCTTTTATATTTAAATGTACTTCAACTTAATAACTAGAAACCAAGATAAGTTACTCGAGGCACAAGTAACTTATCTTAAATAACTTACCATTTAAATGCCCCCTAAGGGCCGGTTTTGGATACCACCAAATAAGTTGCTTTTTCTACTTAAGCAATAGATAAGTAACTTATTTTAGATAACTTTGGTTCATGAATAATTAGTTATTAGTAACTTTTTTCTTAAAGTTACTTAATCACCTCAGCTAGGGTTTTTTTATTTATTTTTTATTTTAGATATAAAAGAATATTAAAAAAAAAAAAAAAAACTTTTCAACTTTTCATAAGGTATTGAAAAGAGAATCAAGAGAGACTAAAGAGAAAAGAGGCAGAAAAATATGTCGTTTACCAAACATATTCATATGCTTAACAAGTAAAAACTAAGAAAAGCTACCTGAGGCATAAGTAACTTATCTTAAATAACTTACCATCCAAACGCCCCTAAATGACTAGAAGCAAAGCTTTCAAAGGTACATAGCTGAAGTGTTTGGGGCCCAGATTTTGAACTAGTGGGCCCATTCAAAATTTGCTTTTCCTCAGTCTAGGTCCAAGAATATCCCATTAACGGCCCTACCAATAGGGTTGGAAGTGAGATGATTTGGGGCCATGTCAGTGGCACTCGAGCCCGACCCAATTATTAATTGGGCCACAAGTTAAACCCAGTTCCAGCCCATTTACTAATTGGGCTCCCAAATTCAAGAACAATCCAGCTCATTAATATCATAAATGGGCCATCAAAACCTCTGGGTGGGCCCAACTTACTTATTTATTGGACCTCAAAATTAGGCCCATATAACCTCACAGGCCCAAGCCCAATAAATTGGGCCAGGACCTATCCAATGGCCATCATCAATCCAATTTCCTTGAAATGGGCTAATTAAAATCTATGAAGATGGCCAAATCACCACCCTGCCAAAATCTCTAATGGGATCATCTCATGTAAAAATCTAGGCCAAAATGTCCAAAATTCCCCTTTCAATGACAAAAATACCCTTATAGATATTTATTAGATGTTGCCATGTAGATGATGCCCCCTTTGAACTTAGGGTTCTTGAACTTGTCCATAGTAGTTCTTCTTTCAACTTCACTGATCACCAAACAAAAATCTCTAAATTTGTGCACATGGCATGGCTCACCCATCTTGATTAGGTGGGCCATGGGATTTTCCTTGTGCATGCATGCTCTGGGAAAGGAAAATTGTCAAAAGGGTTTCACACGTTGACAGGCCTTATCATTTGCATGGTGAATTTTACTAACAAGCCTGCAGGGACTACTTCACGTGGGCCACACGTGCTAACTTGGCACGTTTGTGGGGTATCCAAGCAGGTCATCAGGTGAGCCCCATCATGAAGATGAGCTGATTTAAAAATCAGGCCCATCCACTTTCCAGCCAGGCCACAAATGTATATTGAATGTGGACCGTCAGCAAGATTTCCAAACATTGCATTAATCTCACACGCGTGCGGCCCCAGCTGATGAGTGGATGGGTCTTACTAATTGGGCCCACTTGGCACGTGACTCGGATGTCCCAACCATATGCCATGTTGGCACGTGTGGACACTCGTGGTTTTAGCAATGATCTTTGCTTGATTTGGAGGTACCATATTGCCCAGTCATCTTGGAGGCATGGTGGGGTCCACCGAAGCTGTACACCTTCAAAGGCAGCTAACCTTTTCTACATGAAAATCTATGGATGCAATGCATCTGACAATCCCTTTTCGTTCTCAAAAAAATCTATCTATAACTTCCTCGTCTCAATCATTCACTCGATGAATTGGCCACATCGCTTAGATCTTGTGGCACTGAATGTGTGGCACCGTTCTGGATGTTTTGTCTTTTGTCGTTTGAACGTACAATCCACGTGTATGGTACGCGGGAGAGGGACATTTCCTATCTCCTCTGTCGACGTGACACGTGTGCATCTTGTGGTGCCACAATGTGACGTAAGAAAGGACGTGTTGAGGTCGAGCACAGTATTCCTCAGGGATAACACTCCGAATTTACGGAGAAATCTACGACTGTGGACCCCACCTTTTATCCATTGGATATTCTCGAAACAATTCAAACTTAACATACTCACCTAGACCTCCTCGTACGGACGACAAATTCCAGGGCGAAAATACCCCTCCTTCTCTCAGAAACGGATTGCCAACTGCCAATGGCAGATCGTCGTGGTGTGTGGCCCCACCATAATTTATGCTTTTCATCCATGCCGTCCATATATTTTTCCGGATCATTTTACGGTATGAGACAAAAAATGAGGTATATCCAAATCTTAAGTGTACCACATTACGGGAAACAGTGTTGAATGAGCGTCAACCATTAGAAATCCTCCCCCATCTAAGTTGGGGCCCACTGTGATGTTTGTGAGAAATCCTCCCCGTCTAAGTTCATTCATAGGGTCACAAAGAGCTGGATGAAGATGAAAAATGAATTTCATAATAATCCAAAACTTCATTAACCCCTGAAAGGGTTTCAATGGTAGACATTCAATTCCCCACTGCCTTTTACAGTGTGGTCTACTTGATAGTTAGATCTTTCTTTTTTTTCTTTTTTTCCTCAAGCCTTAATATGAGCTCACCAAATAGATGGACGGTTTGGATATAACATAGACATCATGATATGACCCACAAAACAACCTAGCAAAAAAAAAAAAAAAAAAAACCGTCACGGACAGCTGCGGCACTACCGCCGGCCGCGGCTGTCTAGTAGTTTGTTTGTTTTTTTTTTTAGTTCTAACAGAGAGAACTTTTTCTATCCTACATTTTTCTCTAATACATAATTATGTAAATATGTATATATAAGTATATAAAAATATTTTTCTATCTTTTAATTCATTTCTTTGTCTATTTATTAAACAAGCATATCTCTTAAATTAAAATGTTTTTTTTTCTTTTTTTTTAAAAACATGCACTCACACTAGTGGAATTTCACCACGTATGGATACTCTAACACTTGACCGGGTGTTGAAACTCCTGAGAGTCTACCACCCGAGTAAGAATAAGGATCCAAACTAGAATGATTTGCTTAATGTACCATATATGATTTTCATGCAAACATGAAAATGAGCGGGGTAAACATGAAATTCAACGAGGCAAACATGAAAATGAGAGGGGAAGCATGAAAATTAGCGGGGCAAACATGAAAATTAGCGGGGCAAACATGAAAATGAGCGGGCCAAACATGAAAAAGAGCGGGGCAAACATGAAAAAGAGCAGGGTAAACTAGAAAATCAGCGGGGGAAACATGAAAAGCAGCGGGGCAAACTAGAAAAACAGCGGGGCAAACTGAAATATGAGCGGGGCAAATTAGAAAATCAGCAGGGAAAACATGAAAATCAGCTGGGGAAACATGAAAGTAGCGGGGCAAACTAGAAAATCAACGGAGGAAACATGAAAAGTAGCGGGGCAAACTGAAATATGAGCGGGGTAAACTAGAAAATCAGTGGGGAAAACATAAAAATCAGCAGGGAAAACATGAAAAGCAGCGAAGCAAACTAGAAAATCTACGGGGGAAACATGAAAAGTAGCGGGGCAAACTGAAATATGAGTGGGGCAAACTAGAAAAACAGCGGGGCAAACTAGAAAATCAGTGGGGAAAACATGAAAAGTAGTGGGGCAAACTGAAATATGAGCGGGGCAAACTAGAAAAACAACGGGGCAAACTAGAAAATCAGCGGGGAAAACATGAAAAGCAGTGGGGCAAACTAGAAATCAGCGGGGGAAACATGAAAAGCAGCAGGGCAAACTAGAAAAGCAGCGGGGCAAACTGAAATATGAGCGGGGCAAATTAAAAAAACAGCGGGGCAAACTAGAAAATCAGCAGGGAAAACATGAAAAGCAGCGGGACAAACTAGAAATCAACGAGAGAAACATGAAAAGCAGCGGGACAAACTAGAAAAACAGCGGGGCAAACTGAAATATGAGCGGGGCAAACTAGAAAAACAGTGGGGTAAACTAGAAAATTAGCGGAAAAAATATGAAAAGCAGCGGGGCAAACTAGAAATCAGCGAGGGAAACATGAAAAGTAGCGGGGCAAACTAGAAAAACAGCGGGGCAAACTGAAATATGAGCGGGGCAAACTAGAAAATCAGCGGGGAAAACATGAAAATCAGCGGGGGAAACATGAAAAGCAGCGGGGCAAACTAGAAAATCAGCGTCCCTTTTTCTATATTTAGAATGGTTTATAACAGTTCCATCCATTTTGAGAGATCATTTTAAGACATGAGACCAAACATGAGGTGGATCCAAAACTCAAAGTGGGCTACACAAGAGATGAGAAATTCATATCGTCCGTTTTTCTATACTTAGAATGGTTTATAAAAGTTTCAAATTTGGAATAACTTAAAACCATTCCTAAATCAAAGATAAAACCGTTCTAAATTCGCAATTTTGGTGTAGTGACAAAATTATCTGTATACCAAGAGTCATACTAGGAGGCCCTTATCTCTCTTTTAAGATTTTACAAACACCTATATGCAACTGTTGGAAAGAAACCTCATTTTTCATGACATGCTCTCTTTGTCTTTTTCTTCCCTCGTCAATATAACAAATCCATGATACACAAACTCAATTACAACAAGCTACCTGCCGACAAGTTCACAAAACCATGATCCCTATATCTTAGAATGCTAGCATGGAAATCCCGTTGTAGAACATCAATCCAAGCTGCAAATAGATTTTAAAGTTGCTACCCTCAAACCTTAGACACTTCTTTAGTTGAACATTGACCATTACATAGTTTTATGCCACTAATTAGAACATTAAGATTATTCTATTGAAATTTTTTATACTACTCTTTCCGGAATGAGACTGAACAGACCAGTCCAAATCATGGATGAACGATGTGGATTCCTCACAAACATCACAGTGGGCCCCACCTAACATCCCAACTTCCTCCAAAGGTCTCTCATAATCCATGCTCGACCTCAAATCCCAAACCGTTCTCTCGCCCCAAACCCTCAACTCTTGTTCTCCCTCTCGCTGCGCCTCAAAGCCCCGAAGCCCCAAACCCTCTTCTCTCTCTCTCTGTTAGTGTTTTCCAGGTATTTTCTTTACATGAGCTTTGATTTGTTTTCATTTTCTCTCGAAATTGAGGGATTTTTCTTCGCTATCTTTGATTTTCAGCTGATGAAACCCTCTTCTCTCTCTCTCTCTGGGGTGAATTTGCTCTCATTTTCAAGTTTGCCCCGTTGATTTTCTAGTTTGCCCCGCTCATATTTCAGTTTGTCTCACTGATTTTCTAGTTTGTCCCGCTCATTTTCATGCCTGCCCTGCTCATTTTCATGATTACCCCGCTCATTTTTATGTTTTCCCTGCTGATTTTCTAGTTTGCCTCGCTCATTTTTATGTTTCCCCCGTTGATTTTCTAGTTTCCCCCACTCATTTTCATGTTTCCCCCACTTTTTTCTAGTTTGCCCCACTCATATTTTAGTTTGTCCCGCTGTTTTTCTTGTTTGCCCCGCTCATATTTCAATTTTTCCCACTCATATTTCAGTTTGTCCCACTCATAATTATGTATTAGAGAAAAATGTAAGGGAGAAAAAGTTCTCCCAGTAAAAATAAAAAATAAAATTTGTCAGACTGCCGCGACACTGTCGCCGAACCGGCAGTAGTGCTGCGGCAGTTTGAAGATTTTTCTCCCTTACATTTTTCTCTAATACATAATTATGTAAATATGTATATATAAGTATATAAAAAAATTTCTATCTTTTAATTCATTTTTTTATGTATGTATTTAACAAGCATATCTCCTAAACTAGAATGATTTTTTTTTCTTACACATGCACACACACCCTCACACACACCCCACACACTCACACTAGTGGAATTTCACCACCTATGGATACTCGAAAGCTTGACTGGGTGTTGAAACTCCTAATAGTCTACCACCCGAGCGGGGTAAACAGGAAAATGAGCGAGGCAAACATGAAAATGAGCGAGGCAAATTAGAAAATCAGCGGGGCAAACTGAAATATGAGCGGGGCAAACTAGAAAAACAGCGGAGTAAGCGTTTATATTACTGTGACAAGATAATATGAATAGTACTCTCGGGTCTTAAGTTTATTCAACTGTGACGCATGGTTTGGTGATCCAGGCCAATCATCTAACGGGTCGCACCATGGACCAAAATTTTCCCTGCAAGTAAATCATTCTAGTTTAGGATTCTTACTCTTGGTCGGGTGGTAGACTCTTAGGAGTTTCAACACCCGGTCAAGCGTTCGAGTATCCATACGTGGTGAAATTCCACTAGTGTGAGTGCATGGGGGTGTGTGTGCGTGTAAAAAAAAAGAAGAAAAAAAACATTCTAATTTAAGAGATATGCTTGTTAAATAAATAGACAAAGAAATGAATTAAAAGATAGAAAAATATTTTTATATACTTATATTTTCATATTTGCCCCACAATGCTTGCCCCGCTCATATTTTAGTTTGCCCCGCTCATATTTCTCTTTATGGTAGTGTAATAATGCTTGAGTAACTACTTATGGATCTTGAAAAATAACTAGGTTAGTACTGAGTTAGTTAGTACGCTCCCATTGTGGAGCGTAGCAAGCGTAATCGGATTGCGTACCGAGTTAGTTAGTACGCTCCAATTGTACTAAGTAAACTCAGTTGGGCCCATATTAAATGTATGTAGTATATCCGCACCGTCCATCCGTTTTTCTATCTAATTTTAAGTTTAGCCCCAAATTAAAGCATATCAAAAGATCAAGTGGATCACACCACGGGAACCAGTGGGCATAATGATTTCCATCGTTGAAACCATAGTGGGCCCAACAGTGATGTTTGTTTGTTATCAAACCTATTCATAAGATCATACAGACATGGATTAATAGAAAAAACAATTATAAGCTTGATCCAAAACTTTTGTAGCCCCTAAGAAATTATCAACAATAGAAGTTCAATTCAAAATTTCATTTGGTGTGGCCCATTTAAACATTGGATACGTTTAGATTTATCGGTTCAAGCCATGAAATTATCTATTAAGTTTGCCCCGCTGAATTTCATGTTTGCCCTGCTCAATTTCATGTTTGTCCCATGGATTTCCTAGTTTGTCTCTCGGATTTTCTAGTTTGCCCTGCTAATTTTCTAGTTTGTCCCGCTGATTTTCTAGTTTGCCCCGTTGATTTTCATGTTTGCTCCGCTGATTTTCTAGTTTGCCCCGCTGATTTTCTAGTTTGCCCTACTGATTTTATAATTTACCCCACTGATTTCATAGTTTGCCTCGCTGATTTTCTAGTTTGCCCGGCTGATTTTCTAATTTGCCTCGTTGATTTTCTAATTTACCCCGCTGATTTTCTAGTTTGCCCCGCTGATTTCATAGTTTGCTTCGCTAATTTTCTAGTTTGCCCCGCTGATTTTATAGTTTGCCCCGCTCATTTTCTAGTTTGCCCCGCTGATTTTCATGTTTGCCCCGCTGATTTCATAGTTTGCCTCGCTGATTTTCTAGTTTGCCCCGCTGATTTCATAGTTTGCCCCGCTGATTTTCTAGTTTGCCCCACTGATTTTCTTGTTTGCCCCACTGATTTTTTAGTTTACCCCGCTGATTTTCTAGTTTCCCTCATTTAATTTCATGTTTACCCCTCTGAATTTCTAGTTTGCCCCGCTCAATTTCATGTACGACTAAAAGTTGGGCGGGTTCAACCCGACTTACTCATGACCGACCTAACATTAGGTTAGGCTCGGGTAGGATATATCAGGTCCAATCTCAAGCTTGGGCTATACAAACACTAACTCGATAAAACTTAGGTTGGGCTTGGGTTAAGGTCTCAGGTTGCCTGACCCAACCCGAACCCAATCAATATATTAGGTACTTATAAATTATAATTGAGTGTGAATTGTTTGTGTAGAAGGTACACTAGTAATGTCGGGTCTCATTTGTCCACGTCATTTCCAAGGACTCAAGCTAACAAGATATGTCGAATTTCTCTCTCCCAAATAGATTGCGTGCTATGCTACATGACTTTTTAAAGGAGTAGTCCTATAATTTAGCGTGGTTTTTTAAAGAAAAAAAATGAAGTTCTTTATGATGAGTAATCACGTATATAATTAATAAAATCATAGATACAAAAAATAAGTCCTATATTGAAATATAATAAACTAATGTAATAACGAAAATATTAGCCCGTATACACCCGACCAACCCAAGCAACCTGTCGAGCCCTCTTGGGTTGGGCTTGGGTTGAGAATTCCCAACCCAAGATTGGGTTGGGTTGGGTCAAGGTTTAGGTATAGGAACCTTGGGTTGGGTTAGGGTTGAGCACCAACCCGAACTAACCGACCCGACTTTCAGCCCTAATTTCATGTTTGCCCTGCTCAATTTCATGTTTTACTCGTTAAATTTCTAGTTTTCCCCACTCAATTTCATGTTTGTCTGGCTCAATTTCATGTTTGCCCCGCTAAATTTCCTATTTGACCGCGAAGTGATTGAAATTGACTACGAACTGAATGAAATGGATTTTCGACCATCGACCCGATGGAATCTTGAAAAATAACTAGGTTGGTTGGCTAAATTAGCTTCTCCTACCCCAAAATCATATGTGGTACGTTAAATAAATCATTCTAGTTTAGGAGATATGCTTGTTAAATAAATAGACAAAGAAATGAATTAAAAGATAGAAAAATATTTTTATATACTTATATATACATATTTACTTAATTATGTATTAGAGAAAAATGTAAGGGAGAAAAAGTTCTCCATGTAAAAAAAATAAAAATAAATAAAAATGCCGGACTGCCGCGACAGTCTGTAGCAATTTTTTTTATTTTTTTTTGCAATATTACTTTTGTGGGTCCCATCATGAGGTCTGTGTTATATCCAAACCGTCCATCTATTTGGTGAGCTCATATTAAAGCTTGAGACGAAAAATAAGATAGATATAACTATCAAGTGGACCACGCTGTAAAAGGTAGTGGGGAATTGAACGTCTACCATTGAAACCCTTTTAGGGGTTACAGATGTTTTGGATCATTATGAATTTTTTTTCCCTCTTCATCCAGGCCTTTGTGACCTTATGAATGGATTGGATGGAAAATAAATGTTATGGTGGGCCCTACAAAATTTTTAACGGTGAAAATCAGTTTTCCCGCTGCTCTTTGTGGTGTGGTCCAGTTGATCTTTGGATATGATTTTTTTTTTTTTTGGGATAATGCTCCGAAATGATCTCGAAATATGGATGAACGTTGTGGATATAATAAATACATAGCTGTGGGGCCATGTAACTTTGATCTCTTTTGAGCCGTTCGCACAACTCTCGGTTGGAGGAGCGTCAGCGCTCGTCTTCGAAAGGAAGGCAGGGGTATTTTCGTCCTGAAATTCTGACTCCGTACGAGGAGGTCCAAGTGCGTATTCTAAGTTTATATTGCTTCAAAGAAACCGCTAGATAAAAGGTGGGGTCCACAGTCGTAAATTTCTCGAATTTACGGGAGCTTCTTAAAACTACTCACAGGAGACCTCGAATGTATGAGGATATTAATGTGAGTTTACGACCTTTTAAATGATGTTACGAACCTTAGGGAGAAATTTCGGGATCAAACTGCAATTAAAATTCTCATAAACTTAGACTTACTGTAAATAGTGAACTTACTATTTAGAGACTGTCATGATTTTTAGTAGACCTCATGATTTTTGCTAAAAATAGTGTCCTATTTAGCTCAAACATGCTATTCTTTTAATTTTTTCAAGTTAGACACATCGCAGATAAAGAGTTATAATCAAAATAAGACTTATTATAAATAGTTTGAACGAAATTAAAATGGATTTTTGATTGTCGATCTGATGGACCGAGTTAAGGCTGACCCAACTCGATCCTGTTTTGAAATAGGCCTGACCTGAACTCGGCCCAACTTGGTACCAAGTCCAGCATGTCTAACCCGATCCGAGTTTGAGTCTGGCCCGGACTAATCCGCACCGAGTTTGACTCGATCACAAGTACTAAGTCATGTCCAGTCAACACCAAGTGAGGTAAGGTGCAGTGACACCGAGGGAGGTAAGGTGCAGCGAGTATTCACAGGATAAAATCATGACTCAAAACTTAAATTCACTTGCTTGAATTGCAACCTCTCCATCAACTATATGGCATCTCATGTCTAAAACGTTGTATTTGAGGTTTTTTAAATATATATGTACAAGTTAATTAGTTTAGGATAAAGTTGAGTCAGTACTGAATTGGATTTTGATCGAGCCGAGTTGAGTTAGTGGGTGACTTAAACTCAACTCGGTTTGAGTTCGGATTGGACGAAGTCAACTCGATTTGGATTGACTCACCCACTTAATTCAGATCGAGTTGGATCTAAAGAGTCAGTCGAGTTGTCTCGTGCCAATTGAATTTTACGCCTCAAAGGAAGCAAAAGCAAGAGAAGAGGCCAAGACTAATGTGTACGACAGTATGTTGGCGTCGCAAGATCTTGAAAAATACAATCTAATGAGGAAGAAAATCATGAGAAACATGGATTTTGATTGCGAAGAACCTATCAGGCTAAATCATGGAAAGGGAATTCAAATTCCTATCAGGGTTAGTCAGGAGAAGCGAGGAAGATTCCAAAGATTGGGGGCAGAATCATTAGTAAACATGGTTACAACCTCGCAGTTATCGGAAGAGGATTCTAAGACAGTTGAACATCCTAAAATGACTCCAAAGCAGATGGAGACGGGGGGCAGCCGATGATAGACAATTTGCAAGAGATAAACCTGGGTATGGAGGAAGAGCCAAGGAATACATTTATCAGCGCTGGTCTTTCTGAACAGGAGTCCAAGAAATACGTTCAACTTCTCAAAGAAAATAAAGACGTCTTCGCTTGGACTACATAGAGATGCCGGGTTTGGAGCCTTCGGTAGCGATGCATCGATTAAATATTTCTAAAGAGAAAAAGTCGGTTAAACAAGCGCAAAGACGGTTTCATCCGGACTTGGTTCCCCTGATAGAAGAAGAAGTGAATAAGTTGATAAAAGTCGGGTTTATTAGGGAGGTTAAGTATCCCAAATGGATATCAAACATCATCCCAGTGAAGAAGAAAAATGGACAAGTCAGGGTGTGCGTTGACTTCAGAGATCTAAACGAAGCCTATCTAAAAGATGATTTTTCTCTCCCAATAACTGAATTACTGATTGACAGTATGACTTAATATGTTATTATGTCCTTCATGGATGGCTATGCAGGGTATAATCAGATTAGAATGGCCCCTGAAAATGAAGAAGCAACAACTTTCAGAATGTCGCTGGGAATTTATTGCTATAAAGTTATGCCGTTCGGTCTCAAAAATGCCGAAGCGACATATCAGAGAGCATTGCAGAATATCTTCCAAGACATGATGCACAATCATGTTGAGTGTTATGTTGATGATTTGGTGGTTAGGTCAGGAGATCATCAAGAGCATCGCGAACACTTGGCATCGATTTTCTGTCGACTCAGAAAGAAACAGCTAAAGATGAATCCGGCTAAATGTGCATTTGGAGTGTCTTCAGGTAAATTTCTCGGTTTTGTTGTCTGACATAAGGGCATTGAAATCGATCGGGAGAAAGTCAGAGCCATTTAAAATATGCCGCCACCACAAATATTAAAAGAGTTGAAAAGTTTGTCAGGAAAGCTAGCGCACATTCGCCGTTTCATTTCGAACCTGGCAAGGAGATGTCAGCCATTTTCCCATCTGATGAAGAAAGGCACAGAGTTCATATGGGACCAAGCCTGTCAAAATGCGTTTGACTCAATAAAGGAATTGCTGAAGCAGCCGATGGTATTGACAGCCCCGATAAAAGGGAAGCCACTGATTCTGTTTATATCTGCAACTGAGAATTTTTTAGGAGCTTTGTTGGCTCAGGTGAATAAATCCGAGAAAGAAACCGCTCTTTACTATTTAAGTCAAACTCTAATGGGTGCGGATTGTAACTACTCTCTAATCGAGAAAGAATGTCTGGCGCTAATATTCGCAGTACAAAAACTGAGACATTATTATCTCTTCCATGACATAACTTTGATCTCAAGAGAAAATCCGATAAAGTTTTTGATGACAAGACTAATGTTGTCTGAGAGATCGGCTAAATGGATGCTGTTACTTTCGGAATATACTATTACGTATGAGCCAGCAAAAGCGGTAAAAGAACAAGTAGCGACAGACTTCCTTGCAGCGCACCGTGTAGCAGAATGCGAAGCCATCAGTATGATTTTGCAGACGAGCAAGTATGTTGGCTGAGTCGCAAAGCTCGTGGCAGATGTATTTTGATGGCACCACTCAAGCATCAGGAGCGGGGGTAGGAGTGATATTCATTACTCCTCAAGGTGACTTGATACCTTACTCCTTCACATTGGGTAATACGTGCACAAACAATGAAGCCGAATACAAAGCCCTCATCATTGGAATGGAAATGGCTCAAGAAATGGTAATAAAAACACTGCATATCTTTGAAGATTCTAAATTGATTATAAGTCAATTGACGACTGAATTCAAAGTAAGAAAGCAAGAACTTTTGCCATACTACCGAAAGCACAGCAGTTGTTAGAATAGTTCTGTCATGTTAAAATCAAGTACATACCATGGTCTGAAAATGCAAGAGCAGATGCTTTGGCTAGCTTGGCAGCGGCCTTGTCCTGCCCAAATTGAAGCCCTCTCTAAGTGATTATAGAAGAAAGAGGTTTTTACCATCTCCAGAGGTCATAGATGAAATTGTTGAGACACTCCCTGTATCATGTTTAGAGATAACGACAGATGATTGGCGTTAGCCTTTCATAGATTATCTCAAATACGATATCTTGCCAGAAGATGCAGCACAGAAACAACAAATAAAGCAACGGTCAAGAAAATTCATTATATGTAGCGAAGTATTGTACAGTAAATCTTACAATGGAATGCTGCTACGTTGCTTAGACAAACAAGAAACAAGTCAGACATTGCGAGAAGCACACTCTGGGGAATGTGAGGCACATCAGGTTGGCCGAAATCTATTCCATAAAATACATCGAATGTGGTATTATTAGCCTATCATGTTCAAAGATGCGATAGATTATGCAAACGGTGTCATGAATGTCGGATTTATGGAGATGTTATACACATTTCTCCAGAAGACCTGCATCAGTCAGTTGCCTCTTGGCCCTTCTCGGCCTGGGGACTTGACGTCATCGGTCCTATAAATCCACCTTCGTCTAAAGGAAAGCAGTATATTTTGGCAGCGACCGATTATTTCTCCAAATGGACAGAAGTGGTTCCATTATGCAGTGTTAAGGAGAAACATATGGTTAATTTCATCCGACACGCAATTATATACCGCCATGGTATTCCAAAGAAAATTGTTACAGATAATGACACTCCTTTAAAAAATAAAGGCATAGAAAAGTTATGTTAGAAATTTAGCATTCGTCATTCGTTTTCAACACCTTACTATCCACCAACTAATGGATTAGCAGAGGCGTTTAATAAAATGATAGTCAAGATACTGAAGAAAATAGTGACAGGAAACAAGCGTGATTGGGATGAAAGGTTACAAGAAGCATTATGGGCATACAGAACTACCCATCGGATAGCAACAAGAGAGACACCGTATTCGTTAGTCTATGGTGTAGAAACAGTAACCCTATTGAAATACAAGTAGCATCACTTAGAGTGATAGTACATCAGTCTATAACAGAAGATGGAAATGCAAAAATAAAGCTGAAAGAGCTGAATTTACTTGATGAGGAACGCCTGGCGGCCCAACAACGATTGCAATCATATCAGGCAAGGATATCAGCCACCTTTGATAAATAAGTTAAATATCACTCTTTCAAAAAAGGGGATATGGTGCTGATGTTGAAAAGACCCATAGTGATCATCCCACTGAACAGGGGGTAAATTCGAGCCCAAATGGGATGGGCCGTACATAATAAAAGAAGGATACTCCAATGGAGCGTACAGAGTCGTACATCAAGATGGACAAGGTATTAGTATACTGGTCAATACTTGATTCATTAAAAGATATCGTCCCTGAAGATACTGTCGATTTTGATTCCGAATATTATCAGTATAATGATTCTCCATCAAAAGGGGACATGACAAGTAGAAAGACAAAGGAATCACGAAAGACAAAGCCATGTACTCTCCCTCATAAGAATGAATAAAAAAAAAGGCGCAAATCTTCAAGAGAAATTCCTCAAACGTATTGGAAGCATTGACAATGACTTGTTGCTAAAGTATTGACGATTGCCAAACATCAACGATCATCTCCAAAATTAGCAACTATCGCTGTTGTCATCAATCTCTCATACAAGCTTATTTTACCATAATTGCTATCATCACCAAGTTGATATCCTATACTAAAACAAAATATGGATGTTCTCGGAACATCATCAGTAATGGAGAAATATCAATTATTGATTCATCAATTTTGGTGGTAAAATGAACTATACAGCCAGCCACATATGAAGTCGATGACAACGGTAGTTAGCTTACTCCCTAAGGTAGCCTAGCCAAGCCTTATATGGCTAACTACGCATAACACTTATCATTTTCGCCATTCAGGCAGCGGCGAGAAGCCAGTGGCCCTAAAAAGTCCGTGAAGGCCATCATATGCTTACCTATGCGGGCAGCTGACGAAGCCAGTGACCAAAAGCTTTAAAAAGCCAAAAAGTCCTTAACGACCAGTCACACGTGAGATCAATGCTGTCTTTATAGCTTTCCGACAACATCAAGGGGAATTGAGAAAAATGCCCTCCAGTGAATGAGTCTGACCTTGTAGATGAAGAAAATGCGGGCCGCAGTGTGAGCTCTTTGGCCATGTCCATAGATAGGCCAACCATGCGTAAGACCCCCCAGATCTCTGGCTTGATTTCAGTATTAACTCATGAGGAAGGGCTTAAACCTACTCATTGATGGACTGGCGACCCTAGATTTAGTACCACAAAGGTTTCCTTGCGAGCCCCGTGAACTCTAAAGAGTTATTGCGGCCAACCCTATGTGTAATTCCAACCAAGTTCACGGCCTCGGTAGCTTTACTGGGCCCCTCTAATGGATCGCGGTTTGTGAGCTCACTAGGTTGTGAGAAGTCTAGTGAACTCCTAAGAGCTATAGAGACCATCACGTAAGACCTGACTCCCGCATGAGTTTAAGAAACTGCTTTCTCCACTACTTAAGAGCTTAAATTGTGTGTGAACTAACTTTACTAATTTCAAAACAAAATAGTTCCACCCATTAAAATAAAACACCACATAAGGTTGCCATTTAGTTTATGAAAAGAAGAAAAGGGTACAAATTCATTAAAATATTATAGTTCGTTCATATATTACATTACCAAAAGGACATTACCAAAAGGAATAAAGAAGTACATTAAAAATACTGTAATTTTTCTTTACAGATCTTCAGTTATGTTTAATGCTGATATATAGCACTGTAACTCATCTTTTAGCCAAAGCTGTACTGCAGAAGTTGTTTGCTCAGCCTCTAGAATGATGTTAGCT
This sequence comes from Magnolia sinica, assembly GCF_029962835.1. Taxonomy (NCBI): domain Eukaryota; kingdom Viridiplantae; phylum Streptophyta; class Magnoliopsida; order Magnoliales; family Magnoliaceae; genus Magnolia; species Magnolia sinica. The sequence continues at coordinate 129,652,451 of NC_080574.1, read as the reverse complement.
TGATCGGGAATGTCGGCCAATTCCGATTCTAAAAGAGCGGAAGTTTCCTGATTTTTCGTCCGTTCAATCCTTACAAGATCAATGGCCTAGATATTGGCTTCAAGTTCTTCTCTGACTTGATGAATAATCAATTCTTCTGCTTCTTTCTTACCCTTGAGCAATAGAATCTCTTTCTCAAGAAGGGTAATTTAATCATCGATAATCGCTTTATTTCTATCAAAGATTTTTAGCTTCTCATGGAGAGACTGGCCGGTAATCTCATGGGTAGCAAGAACGTCATCCGAACAAGAAAGTTTCTCCTTAAGTGATGCTAATTCTTTCTGATGATTGAGGATTTTCGGAGCAACAACAACACTTCGAGTGGCTTCTAAATTTTTAGTCGCATTATAGAATTCTGATAGACAGTCATGGAGGGATTGAACATTGACGTGCGCAGGGCGAGCAGAGTGAGCAAGGACAGCCAAAGCACTATCCAAGAAAGGCCATTGAGTTGAGTCTTTGAAAGCATTAATGATGACTAGGAGTGCGTTCTTGAATAATCCTAACATGAGAGGTGATACTTTCTCTAATGAAAGTCCATCAAAGACTATAGCCACTGAGTTATAACCCTCGGAGCCACTTGGGATTGGCATGATTGTGGCTGAATAAGAAGGAAAAGAAGATTATGAGTTTAGAAAAAAGAGGATACATCAAATAAGAATATATATATATATATGTACCTCGTTCAGGAACAACGACAAGAGTAGTTTGAGCAGAGCAGGTTGAAGGAACTACAGATCTTGGTATATCTGTAGTTGTAGCAACGTTGAAGGAGAGTTCTTGAGCCCATCTCATACTAGAATCAACAGTTGTTGGGGTAGGCACGTCAATAGGGTCCAAAAAGAATTCCAAACTTCGAGCCACTGATTGAATAAAGGAAGGACGCATCGTGAGAGATTTATCTACACGAGGAGGAGAATTAAGTGGTGCAGTTGTGGCTGGCAAAATTTTCTCTGTGCTGTGACGGATAGGAGCATCTTCTGTTTTTATTGGAAGTCTTGATGATTGAGCCTCTGTCTCTATTAACATTGGTGCTCTATGAGAAGTCGTGCCGGTGGTCTCTATAATCCGTGGAGAATATGCGGCATCGAAGGAGAAGAAGATGTTCGCTCCAGGGGAACATTCATTTTCTCCATAGTCAAGTTGCTCCTCTTCTAGAGAATCCATTGTGGTTGGGAGAGGAACATTTGGATCGGTTAGAATATCATGAAGCGGAGACTTAGCCCTAACATCGCCTCCTTTCCTAACATCTACTTCAGCATTAGTATTCGCATCCAGCAAAGCATCTCCTTCATCAGTCAAACTTGTAGAAGAAGATAGATCGTCACTGTCAGTGTTAGCTGAATATTCTGAAGAATTGTCTTCCACTGATATCGTCTGTTTTTCTTTATGAGTAGTCTTTACAGGAAGAAGGCATGTACTTCAAACCAAAGAAGGAGCTGGTTGGACCAAAGTTGTAGAAGACAATGACTTAGCACGAGATCGGGTCATAGGAGGCGTAGTAGCTTGATTTACAGTAGGAGAATTTGAGGTTGTACTATGATGAGCTATTGGAGAGATCACAACCATCATGGGGTCCGTGGTGGTATGAACAATATTGGAAGGGGCAGTAGTGATTGCAGCTTCTGTGACAGCAGGAGCAGCAAAAGTAGCCTGAATAGGTTCATCTCCCCTTTCGAGAGTGGGGGAAGGCAAAGTACCGCCTACAGTTTTAAACTCATCACGGAGAGCAGGTGGTTGTATTCCTCGCTTTATCAAATCTAAAGGAGAGCCAAATGCAAACCATCCTTCTAGGGTGTTTAATGGTTTTATTTATCTGATAGGCTCTTCTAAGGAAATCTTACGGCAGAGTTGTCCGAAAACAGCAGCTTGATCTTTCTCGTAAAAATAACCTATTCCCGGTTCCGGCCTATAGTTCCTCAAACGTGGAGGAGGAATCCAAATGGGACGGTCCACTGAAAAATAGTTGCGTACCAAATAATAATGGTGTGCCCACCATCGCATCCAAGAGTATGAGGCTGTCACTCGATAGTTATATTCTAGAAGAACGAATTGAGAACTGAAGTTCCTTACCAAAGTTGTTTCCATATCAATGCCCAGTTATAGGGGCCAACTTCGTAGCTTCGCATAACCCGAGTGACATCTTCTCCTATTTGTGACACAGTTTGGTCGTATCCAAATTGCTTAGTAAACCGGTTGGGGTAGTACGACTCTCTCCAAAATTCTACCCCTTCTCGTAAAGGAAGACTGCAAGAACGAATGCATAAGAAGAAGGTTCACTTGATAGGGTCCAGATTGTTGTTGTCCTCGACATCCCTGTCTTCGGCCTGATGATTTAAGTAGAAAGGAAAGAAGTTAATGGATTCCAGATTTTCAATCCTGTCTATTATCCAGTCATATGTTTTCTTTATCATTTTTCACCGCTGGAAATGCCATAAAGGTAGATGCTCAGGATGGACATAAGCTTTTTCTGGATCATTATATGTCTAAGGAAAGTAGATGCCTAACCAACTAGAGAAATAATGCCAATGAGTGAAAGAAGATGAGACTCCTAGTGCTGGGCTTGAGCAATGTGCCGCATCATGTCTAAAAGCTCAGTATAACGAGCATAATATAGGATGAGCTAAAGAATATCTTTTTCTACCCTCTGCCATTGCGCCAGCCATGACAAACAAAGTGGGTCGAATTGAATCTGAGCTTTTTGAACTTGGAAGTACGATTAAGCTCAGCCAGTAGGCTAGGAAAGCAGCCAATTCAGTTTCAACAATAAATTCAGCAGGGCCCCTTATCTTTTTCCAATTAGCTTCCAGTTTCGGGGTGTGACTACCAGGAAATCTGAAAATGGGAAGAAAGAAGGATTAACAATTTATACAAACAAACAGGTATTATGTGAGAGATGAAGAGAATGATAAGGATACTAACACTAAATATCGTGAAAAGTGTGCGAGCCATGAAAGGGGAGATATCTTATGAATGTCTGGAAAATAAGGCATTTCTTGAAAAAGTACGATTGTTGAAGAAGTAATCTTGAGGATCCTGTTTGGGGCCACATAAGCGAATTCTTCGTTCATGGGAATGTATTCGTCCAAGAAAGATCCAATAATGGGTAAGCTGACCATTATGAATAAATCCCATAAACTGATGCTTACCTCCCTAACAGGGAGGTGGAAGGAATTTGTGATAGAAGACCAATACTTCAGAAAACCCTTGTAGATCATTGTATCCTTGTGAAAAAATTTAGAGGTAGCTTCTATGGCGTGGTAAACTTTAGCTACAACAAGGACATTTTCATATTTCTTTAAAATTGCTTTCATCCACGCACCGTAGTATGGACGATCTGTCCAAAGACCCCAAGTTCTAAACTCTTCCTTACCCCACAGAGAGTCACGGTGATGGAAGCGTTGTTGGATTGTTTCAAAAAAGTGGGTGAGGTATAAGTCGTGAGGATTGTAACATGGCATGAGAAAGCGCATGTATGCTATCTGCCCGGTTTTCTGGACAAACCCTTTCTCTGTTAGGTAGCCTTCAAGAAGTTTTGGCTCTTTTATTACCCAGTTTGACACGTACAGAAGCCTATTTTGTATCATGAAGTCAGTCGGTTCACTCTGAATTATGGAGTGATGATGGTGAAAGAGCAAATGAATGATGATGGTTTCGTCCTTATAAGGATTGCAGAATTTAATCGAGTCCGAATAAGATTTGATCGAATCCCAAGCATTTTGGAAACGCCTTTGATTATGTTTTCAGATCTTCTTTTGGAAGATTTCTTCTTTACTTTTTTCCTTTTTTTCTTTTTGGTAAAGGTCACAGAAGGGGAAGTCTCGATGATAGATAATTGGGTGACATCTGTTCGAAGGTTGGCTATGGATTTCAGCCAATCCTCCCACTCTGACTCATGTCCCTCTGTTGGGGGACCCTCTATTTCTCGCATTAGAACAGCTGTTAGAATGTGGTCAGATAAACGCTGAATGCGATCAGTGAAATTGATGATGATAGGGGCCGGTTCTTTGAAAAAGGTGGAATAATCTTCAGATCTAAGCCTTTTATTGGTATGAGAGTCAGTTGGCTGGGGATCGGAAGGTCCTGCAGTGTTTACAGAAGTATGAGGTCACTTTGATGAGCCAGCCATCAGAATCCGCACGGGGAGTTAACAGAAAAATCAGAACCAAGGAGAAGGATTTGTCAAAAAATTAAAAAATTGGAGATAAAGCGCAGAGCTGTTGTGTGCTCATCTTTGTGCACAGGAATATTGAGTTGTTGTGCCCCCATCTTTGTGCGTATGAAGATTAAGCTATTGTGTGCTCCTCTTTGTGCGTAGGCAGAGAGAGTTGTTGTGCGCACATCATTTTGCACATACTGATAGGGTCATCTTTCGATAGCTATTGTGCGCAAAAAGTTACTTGTCCTTACGTGTAAGGCCGTTGTGCGCAGGCAGAGAGAGGTGTTGTGCACAGAGAGATGTTGTGCACGGAAGGCTGTTGTGCAGAAGAAGTATTGTGCGGCGCACAAACGAGGTTAGCGCCCAACGGTTGGGTTGGGAAGAATAACTTGACACTGCGTGCAACGGATGAGAATAAATTGAAAGAATACAATATGGTATTTATAGGAGAAAAGTGGATTGTTGTGTGCTAACTGTTGCACGCTAATCGTTGCGCGCTAACTATTACACGCTAACCATTGTGCGTTGACCATTATGAGCTAGACGTTGTGCGCCCACAAAATAAAGTATAAATGCGTGTAAAGGATGTAAGGCCCATATCCTAGCCCGTACTATTCTATAAGCTTCTGCGGTCCTACCAGTCGAATTTCGGTAACCTGCGATCTGTTATCGACATTTACGTGCAACCCTGAGTCATGTCCAGTATATCTGAGTCGGCTTGAGTTGAAACTTGTACCGTCACGACCGCGCTGTTGCTGCAGTTCCGATGTCATGTCTTGCGCACCAAGACGATACCCAAGCCAGGAGATGTGAGCCCACGTTCAGTTTTAGAAAAAATATCACGCGTTGCAATCCCTAAAAAATCCATCACATCAATTACTTCACTTATCAAAGTACACCCATTAATCTATCCCATCCCCAAGTACACAAGCAACCCTTAAAAGTCAACTCTATCCCTTAATCAACTACACCCATCCATCCCTCTCTCCCATCACTCCTCTCCCATCACCCCTCTCTCCCTCTTATTCTCTCTCTCCATCTTTCAAATAACACCCTATGAGAGCACCCAATGTCCATGGCTCCATGGGAGGAGCTAGTGTCGCCCACCTTTCTATCTCTCATCTCCACCCTCTGAAACCAATCTCAACCATTGAAATTTTTTCCTTGGAGCTCTAAGACCTATTGGAGGAAGGAGGAGTTCAAGATCTAGAGGTGGGTGCTTTTATAACCTAGATTTGATGTTTTTATGATGGGTCAAGTGAGGCTTACCGATTGATGGTATGGATCTCACTTTGGACCCTAGATGTGGTCGATGGCCCACCTTGATTATCATGATCATTCCATGATGGGGCCATTCTCCATGGACCCTATCATGATGTTTACTTCCTAGTTTGATAGAGGTCATCTAGACCTTCCATTGTGGTGGAGAAGTAATCTCCACCATTGATTTTTGATTCGATGGGCCCACATGTATTGGGACCCACTGGATGTACGATTGAAAGCATGAAACGGAGGGCCCATAGTGTCGGGGTCCCTCCATCACTCGATCTCTCTCTTTCTCTCTCTCTCTCTCTCTCCTCCCTTTATTTTGTGGCCCCCATGATGTGTATGTGATCTCTAGACCGTCCATCAAATGAACCCCATGGCCGTCCAAACCATGTGGGCCCTACCTTATAGATGTTGGGAAAACACAAATGTAAGGTTGACCCAAATCAAGTGGGCCACGTACATGTGGGACCCACCTTGATTATATATTCAGACCATCTGTCTAGCGTCCCTAGACACTGGACGTGGGTTAGTGGAGTCTGAACGGTCGTGTATTGGCAGGTGGAAACAAAAATAATAGCTTAATTTAACAAGCTTTAGAAAGGGTCACTCATGCAAGCCCCACCTTGATGTATGAAGTCAATCCACGCCATCTATTCTATTCCCTGGTTCATTTTAGGCGTTGAGCCGAAAAATGGAGCCAATCTGATTTTCTGGCGGGCCATAACGTTGAAAACAGTAGTTGTTACCGTTGAAATCCACCTTGATTTTTCTACCCGCCAAAACACATAAAATATTGGGCTTATTTGGTTTGTCTTGAGTCCTCGAATCCAATGGCTGGGGTGAATTTTGCTGATGTGGGCCCCACGTGTGAAAGACCTCAGAAAAACTAATTTTTTTAAAAAATAGGCAGTAGCGCCTGTTGCTGCCGCTGACGCCAGCATCATCCTCCTGCTGCGTATGACGTTGGAGGCAGGGACGTGGGTCCCTGCCGTGGGACCCACCGTGATGTGTGTGGAGCATCTACACCGTTCATTTTGACGGGGCCCCTTAGGGCAGTGGGCACTCCAAAAATTAGCCTTATGTGGTGCTCAGGTGGCCCACATCATAGGAAACAGTGTGAATGAATGTCTGCCCTTGAAACCCTTTTTAGGTGTCACAGAAATTTTAGATTAATATGAAATTTATTTTTTTCTGCATCCAGGTCTGCGTGACCTTATGAACAGATTGGATGACAAATAACTATTATGGTGGGCCCCACGTGGGACCCACAATGATGTATGTGTTTTATTCGCACCGTCCACGGCAGTGGACGGTGGAAACCACCATGTATGTGTTTTATTAATGCCGTCCAGGCAGTTGTTGGACGGCCAGTAGGCCCCACGCTTGATGTCTGTGTTATATCCAACCGTCCTTCCATTTGTGGGCCACACGTGTGGACCCTACCATGAGGTATGTGACCCACCATAACGGATGTGTTGCATCCAAACTGTCCAACCATTTGGCAAGCTTATGTCACAGGCTTGAGACTAAAAATAAGTTAGATCTAAAGTTCAAGTGGACCCCACCCTGATTTATGTATTTGATCTCTACCATCTAGATATATGGGACGGTGGGATCCACCTGATGAATGTGTTACATCCTCACCGTCCAGACATCATGGGACGGTGGGGCACACGTGATATATATATTATATCCTCACTGTCCACAGGTGGAATGTGGGACTCCCATTGATGTATGTGCTTTATTCACACCATCCACCTGTCAGGCCCACCTTGATGTGTATGAGGCCCATTAGTATGGCCCATTGATGTAGCCCACTTGATGTGTATGAGGCCCATTAGTACGGCCCATTGTTGAGCCCACTTGATGTGTATAAGGCCCATGTGTAGGGCTCACCTATTGTGTATTTGAAGCCCATGGGACGTGGCCCATTGCAATGTATTCGAGGCCCATGGGCAAGGCCTGATGAGATGTATTTATGGCCCATGTTTGAAGCCCATATGTTAAGGCCCATATGATGTATTTGAGGCCCATGGGACGTGGCCCATTATGATGTATTTGAGGCCCAGGTATGAGGTCCAATATGACGTGTATTAGGCTCTTAAGTGAGGCCCATGGTGATGTATATTACGCCCTTGTGTGAGGCCATGGGCCCACTATATGTTTGGCCTTATGTGGGCCACTCATTGGGATCAATGTCAGTTAAATGTCCACATTGATGGACAATGATGGTTGAATGTCCACATTGTGACCTTCCCTTAGGCCCTTTATTAGGCCAAGTCAGATTATCGAGGCCGATTGTCGAGGCCGAGTCAGATTGTTGAGGCCGATTCCGATTATCATGACCGATTACCAATTTTGGTTGTCGTGGCTGATTGACCGATTATCGATTGAGGTCGATTACCGATTCTAATTGTTGTGGTCGATTAACCGATTATTGATCGAGGTTGATTGTCGTGACCGATTGCCGATTCTAGTTGTTGTGGCCAATTGGCCGATTATTGATCGAGGCCGATTATCGTGGCCGATTGCCGATTCTGGTTCTTGTGGCCGATTAACCGATTCGATCGAGGCTGATTATCGTGGCCGATTGTTGATTCTAGTTGTTGTGGTCGATTAACGGATTATCGATCGAAACCGATTATCGTGGCTGATTGCCAATTTTGGTTGTTGTGGCTGATTAACCGATTATTGATCAAGGCTGATTATCGTGGCCGATTGCCGATTCTGATTGTTGTGGCCGATTAACCGATTATCGATCGAGGCCAACTATCGTGACCGATTGTCAATTCTGATCGCCGATTTCGATTGTTAAGGCCCAATGTGATGTATATGAGGCCTATGTGATGAGGCTCATTGTGATACATTTGCGGGCCAGGTGATGAAGCCCATTGTGATGTATGTTAGGCCCATGTGAAAGGCCCATCGTGATGTGATTAAACTCTTGAGTGAGGCCCATGGTGTTGTATATTTAGCCCTTGTGTGAGTGGGTCCACTATATGTTAAGCTCTATGTGGGTCATTCCTTGGAGAACAATGTTGGTTAAATGTCTACATTGTCATGGTTGATTGTCGATGCAGGTTATTGATACCAATTATGAGTATGTGACCGTATAACATCATGATACATGCCCATACGCATCATCTGCATGTTTGTTGCGAGATGTGGTTGACCATTGCATATGACATTGGGCAGGTTGTTATGAGACTCCCAGATAGGCGGAGGTTGTCTCACAGTATGCACAGGATTGATGCATGATTGGATTGTATGACTCATACATCTTGCATTGTGATTACCGCTTACCCTAGCAACATCAGGGTCGTAGCCTCCACAGGCATATTGTGAATGGTCAGATGGGACACCAGAAATCTGTTACTAACATCGGGCTGCTATAGATGGCCCTGGGTGAAAATTTCTAAACCCTCTTGGTACCAGAGGACACCCCAATGTCGAGACCGAGTGGATACATGAGCGCCTGAGTGCCGAATACTAGGAGGCCGCGTCTCTCACTGTGTCATGGTTGGTTGGGAGGGGGTGTGGCCTTACTCGCCCGAGCGTAGCAGGCATTACTAGGCTGAGTTTGACCAGCTCGTGAATGGGTCCGCTATCGACGTGCCGGATAGATATTGGCAAACTATTGCCAGACGAATAGTGAGGCTTCTTACGCTCACTTGGACTGTGCGGCTGGGAGAGCGGTAGTGCCATTTGGAGTGTACTAAACCCCGGTGATGATCCCAGAGAAGAATTGTACTGATATGTGGACTTATTGAGCAGGAGTTGTATACTCATTCATTCATTCACATCTACTCGGGCTGGTGGTGCACAACTATTTGTTACGTGTACTTTCGCATGGCCAGGATTTCGGTTGGGGTGCGCGACTAACTTGAGATCAGGAGTTTACCACATCGAGTCTGACTATCCAAATTTAGGCATAGGACTGGTTTGGATAGAAGTCCCTTGTGATGGACCCCCATAGCCTGCGATACTACGTATTATCATCTCGACTTCAGACTCCAGTGTGGTCATTCCATTCGCACCACATATTACATTACATCCGGGACATATGGCATTTTGGGTTACTGTGTTTCTGCATTTATATGGTTTAGATACGGCTGACGTATTTGTGAACACATAAGGAATTGTACATTACATTGCATTCTCGACATTTGATATTTGACTCTTTATGACTTCTCATTTGCATAGCTGATCTGTATTGCATACTCTGATATTGTATGACTCATGGACTTATTAGTATTTCTGCTTACTCTGTTATCGTATGATTTATGATATTGTCAATATTTTTCCTTACTCTAATAATTCATGATCTTGTTAGTATTTCCGTTTACTCTGTTATCGTATGATTTATGATATTGTCAGTATTTCTGCTTACTCTGATAATTCATGATCTTGTCAGTATTTCCGTTTACTCTGTTATTGTATGATTTATGATATTGTTAGTATTTCTACTTACTCTCATAATTCATGATCTTGTCAGTATTTCTGCTTATTCCGATATTGTACGATTTATGGATTACCAGTATTTCCGGTATTGTATGATTATGGCATTGTATTGAATACTTAACACTTACCTTGTGCACACACTTATACCAACGTCTAAGCTTTTTATAAGCTTATGCACGATAGATGCATGCAGGTGATGTTAGGTTGCAGTAGTGTTGAACTTAGAGCGTGCAGCGGTCTTTTAGAGCTTGATTTTCGATTTATGTATTTTCCTTTCAGTATTGTACTCAAATGATAATATTAATGAATTTGTGATGATGATGCTACCTGTGTGAATTGGGTAATCTTGTGGTTATGTTTATTACGAGTTAAATGTACATAAAAAAATCCTCCTTATAGGATCCTAGGATCAGAATCTGGCATATGGACGCTAGGAGCCGAGAATGGGGTACTACGGAGGCTGTCGGCACCAGATTTGGAGATCGGGATTCTTGTGAGTCCGATTTCCAAGTTTGGGGCATGACAAAGGATTTGCTAATGCGCACGACAGAGGAAATAAAAAGCAGGAGTGGTGGTTAAAATTAAATTATTATTATTATTATTGATCCTACGTTATTTTATAGATATAAAAAGAATGTAAGATCAAGGGGGCATCTGTTGAGGCATAAAAAAGAGAGAGAAAGAAGAAAGCAGGAGCCGTTGTGTGGAAATCAATTGAAATTAGCCGTTGTGCAAAAATTAATTATTGTGTGAAAATTAGCGCACAAAGGAGTCTACACAAAGGAATCCGCACAAAGAGGAGCGCACAACGAAGTCCGCACAAAGAGGAGCGCACAGCAAAGTCTGCACAAAGGGGGAGCGCGCGGTGCTGACATGACACATTCACACGTGTGAGAGGGTTATAAATACCCCTCGACCCTTCTAAAGGGGTCATTAGCAATCGATTGGAGATGAGTGGACCAAGGAGAGAGGAGGTAGAGCTCGCTGTCCGTTGTATGGAACAGCTGCACACAAAGGCTTGCGCTGCGCACAAAGCCCATTAACGCACAATGCCCATTAGTGCACAATGCCCATCAGCGCACAAAGCCTGCCAACGCACAGAGCTTCCAGCACACAAAGGCTTTAACGCACAATGGACCCCTTTAATTCACAAAGGCTTTCAGCATGATGCTTGATATAATCAAATATTTGCTTTATATTACAATTTGTAAATATTCTAGTTTGGAATCAAATGAGAATAGGATGTAAAAGAACTTGGAATAAATAAATGAATAAAGTGACTATTTTTCTTGCCTTTTTCTGTTAATTATGAAGTGAATAAAATTCTCCAAATAAAAATACATTTGTTTCTTGTTCAAAACACGCTACACACAATAGAAAATAGTAGGGATAGTGACGTCGGCAATTGAAATCTTCATAGGGATCATAGTGATGTTTATTTGTCATCCAACTTATTCATAAGGTCACGGAAACATGGATCAAGGGAAACATAAATATCAGTTTGATCCAAACCTTCTCAAGGCCTCAAGAAGTTTTCAACGGTAGGCATTCAATTCCCACTGTTTGTTGTGGTGTGGCCTATTTGAGCTTTGGATATGCTTCAATTCCGGTTTTATACCCTAAAATAATAAGCTGGAAAAACAAATGAACGGCTAGGATAAGACACATACATAATAGTGGCCCCACAGAGTTTACTCAGTAAGCTACGTCCTGCAGACCGTTTTCCTCCCTTCACATGCATTGCACGTGCCATCTCTCAAACCAATGATTGAACTTTTAGCCCTCTAATTTCCAAATACCAGTGGGAGGTCATAAAACTGAAGTTGATAGAATCGGAGCAGTGTAAAGCCAATCTCTCCACGGTTCATGCAGCGGGGTCATGATGTCAGCGTCGTCCATTTAGTCGGCCAATCACGGATGTCTTATGTTTTAAAATCAGTGTTTGGATTTTCCAATTCACCATCTTCCTTCATTACATCTTTACTGAATGTTTTACCACTAAAAGGTTTTGTTTCTACTTTGAAGGCCACTGATTAGACGACCAAAACCGTTCAATCCACATGCACTTTTCAATCATTTGCTATCTGCAGTTGGGAAAAAGATAACCCAACTAATCATGATATGACGGTGGCCCTACGTATGCTGCTGTTGTGGGTCCTGTCGTATCATGTCGTTTCTTTATTCTATGAATACAAATAATTATCATGATTAAAGGTGGTGAGAATGTCTGATTTATACCAGAGCATGAAGAAAATTAGGGAAGGATAAGATCATTAACTTCTACCATTATGATAAGTCATGAATATTAATTAATGTTTAATTGATAGCGCTTATATAAGCAGACTTATTTAAATAATAAATATGCCTAAGTTGACCTAAGTTTATTATCCGCACTTATAACTCAAGTAAAGATTTTATGTTTATAATGAACTCTACAAATTCGAAAATATAAAAAAATTCAAAACTTATTAAAAATACTGTAGTTTAATTTAGAATCGTAGTTTTAAAGACAACTTTTTTTTTTTTTACACACCCACACACTCACACTGTAGTGGTATTTCACCACCTATGAGCACTCGAACCCTTGGTGTTGAAACTGATGTATGATTTAAAAACAATTTTCTTCTTCTTCTTCTTCCTTTTAGTAAAATTTAATAGGCAGTTAACTCTATTAATTAGAAAATTGTAGGGGATCATCAAGAGCTTTTTAATGATATCCTACAATAGCAATTAAGTAATCGATTGTTAGAGCTGAGCACTGGACAACTCGACTCATCCGACTCGTTCAAACCCGACTTGACTTGAATCGAATGGGTGAATCAGTTCGAACCGAGTAGGCTTCGCCCAATCCGAACTCAAACCGAGTCGAGTTCGAGTTATCCAGTAACTCGACCCGACTCGAACCGAAACTCGATCTGGTCAGACCTGACTCGATCCGAAACCGACTTGACTCCAATTCGGGTATATATATATATATATATATATATATAAATATTATATTAATAATAATAATAATAATAATAATAATAAATCCTAATTTCTAAGTATCTCTAACCCTATATGCCGACCCCGAACCCACCCTGCCCCGATCTTAATCTCTCTCCCTCCCTCATTCTCCTTTTCCAAGCCCGGTAACAACCCACCACCATCACTACCCTCCTCTCTCTGTCTCTCTCTCTCTCTCTCTCTCTCTCTCTCACACACACACACACACACACACACACACACACATCTCTCCATCTGAATTGGTGCCAACTCAAACCAACTCGGTACTTTTGACCGAGTCGGACTCGGTCCGAATTAGTCCATGCCAGACTTGAACTCGGATCGGTTTGGGTGTGCTGGACTCGATACCGAGTTGAGTCGAGTTCAGGTCAAGCCTATTTTAAAACCGGATTGAGTCAGGTCACCTCTAACTCGGTTTGACTTCCGACCTATTGATCACAAAGCTATAGTTGTCAAAAGCCATAGTATGCATTGGGTAGTTTTTACACTAATTCAACTACTCTTTCTAGATTTCTTTTGCTTGTTTCTACATCACTAACCATGTCAAAATAGCCCTCCTCACCATCCCAAATATGCCCTGTGACCCATTTTATGATCATATACACATGCTATAAGCTAGTTTTGAGAAACAACATCTTCTTTCCCGACCAACGGATCACTTCTTAGGACATCCTAGCCATGCAAAAGAGGGCCCACTCAATGATTATATCACTTGTGATAAAAATGAGGTTGATTCACGTGTTGGACAGCCATGCGGTCGAACTTAATAGCCATCCCTCAACAATCAGAAGCATGACTTAATGAACGGATTTACTTGATTTTCACACGAGATGATCATCATGGCATGGCCTATATTCTGCACAAAATAGATGTTTTTCGCATGTGGAACGTTGGATGAAAAGCTGGGGCTGATGTGAAAGTTCCCATCCAATGCTCGAATGCTCGAATGTGCTTATTTTCCATTAGCAATAGGACACAAGTTAACAAGGTAGATAACATGTGACCGAGTCCCATGTTACTGCCAAGGGAACTCCATATGTTGATTCTCATTGATTAGAATCATTCACTCCATGGGCCTGATATAAATGTCTACAACGATGATTGGACGACTATATGGCCTATATGGGAAAAATATAGAAACCAATGGTCCATATTTAACGATGGTGCACCAAATGATGGACAAATAGGTTGCCCTAGCAATGGAATGTGCCAATCCTAGATTCAAGAAAAGTTATGCATGGACATGACCAAGAAAAAAAGGTTGGGTCACCAACACATGACCATTAACATGAATTTCCTATCATTATAAGTATATAAGATTTTGTCCCTAGTTCAATTCACATGGGGAACACGTCTTCTTTGTGCATGTATCACATATGAAATTGCTCAAGTTCAAGCATCCTGCATATGGACATGTACTAGCATTATTTTTTGAGTACTACACGAGGCATATTTATCAGTGAGCATATGTGCCCAAAATGTTACATTTGTCACCATCCATAAGAAGTTCTCCGCATATACTACAAACCAACATTGCACCGATTCTATGATATTGTTTGACAACCTGTGAGAGAATAACCAATCTCAACAAAATAACTTTAAAAGCCTATGTTAACACAATTAATATTGATAACTTGTCTCAACATAACTATGATTGAATCGCTTGAATCGAAACTGGCCATTTGGATTTTTTGATCAAGTTATGTTTCCAAGTTATGTTTGATATTTGTTGAGCTCTATAGGATATGGAGTAAAATTGGACAATGGCACATGTGGCGACGGTGATATAAATTATGGAATATTTGACACTTATAGCTTAGGTACATATGGACAATGTGTATGTAAGTTATTTAAGGTTAATGATGGGACAAGTAATGCAGATAATGGAACATTTAGGGTGTGTTTGATTTTCCAAACAATCCGTAAATACATTGCAAATGAGTAATAATGATTTCTTTTGGTGATTACAATATTGTTACCGGTGTTTGATCTGACGCTTACTTTTTTTTAAGGCATTAATACGGAGACATTGCTAAATACATGCAGGCCCCATATCGTGATGTTTGTGGCTTATCGGCACCGTCTATCCGTTATGCCAGCTGAATATAGTACTTTGACATAAAAAATGAGGCTGATCCAAAGCTCAAGTGGACCACACCATAGGATTTAGAGAATCGAACACGTACCGTTAAAAACTTTTTGGGGCCGCTGTTTCCTTTGGTGTGGGTCACTGGAATGTTGGATCTACTTCAATTTTTGATTCATGCCTGAAAATTTTATGCTAAAATGGATGGGCGACATAGATACATCATATATATCACGGTGGGCCCCACAAATTTAAATAATTTATTTTGAACCAATTTTCAAAACAAAAATAAAAGTGCATTTTCAAACAGGATGGATTAGTAATAATTAATTATTCACATGAGATTTACATCGAGCCCTTGATAGGTGATCCTTTTGCATAGAATATTATATCTTTATATGTATCAAACTTAAGATAAGCTTTCCTCAATTTATTTCACTTTTTAAAGACATGCAACTATGCCTAGGGCTATCAACAGCCCAAGCCTGGGGTAGGTCTTGGTCTGGATTTTGAACTCCTTTAGGCTCTGCCTATTCTAATTTCTGATTTTTCGGCCCCATCCTAGTCCATTGATGCCCCCCTGTCCATGCCTGTTCCAATTTGAAAGACAGTAACTTGTTTTCTTCTTCTTCTCCTTCTTCTTTTATTATTATTATTATTATTATTATTATAAAAAATTAATTTTTTTTTTTTTTACTTTTCTGATTTTTATTGTGTTACACAAACCTAATATGTTCCCGTACACCCTATATTGTACAAAGTTTACTTTTCTGATTTTTACTGTGTTAATGGGGAACGCGGATTGCCTGTGACACTGACATTACCGGCCGGCTGCAACTCATTGATTTGCTACTTGACAGTGCTCTATGGGCCCATCTTGGTGTATGTGTTTTATCCATACCATCCATCCATTTTTTTCAACTTATTTTAAGGCATAAGCCCAAAAATAAAATAGACCAAAATTTAAGGTGTCCCATGCCACAGGAAAGAGTGGTGATTGAAAGCCCACCATTAAAACTTCTTAGGCCAACAAAAGTTTTGGACCGAGGTGATATTAATTTGTGTTTCCCTTGATCTAGGCCTTTGTGACCTACTCAACATGTTGGATATAAAACAAATATTACATTGTGCCCTAGGAAGTTTTTAGTGTGGGCATCCATTCGCCGTTGTTTTTCTGTGGTGTGGTCCAACTGAGAGTCATATCATCTGCCTCATTTTTCGGTTCATACCCTAAAATAATGATCCAAAATAGATGGATGGCATGGATAAAACACATACATCATTGTAGGACCCACATAGCACGATTCACATACATCATTGTAGGACCCACATTGCACCGTGCCACCGGGCAGTGTCAGCACGCAATTCTCGTCCATAAATGTGATCTCATGAACGGGAGCAGATTTGGTGTTACCGTGTGGGGCCTATATTAATGAATATGTTTCAAATCCATGCCACCCATCTGTATTTACAGATCATTTTAGGACACCTAAAAAAAATTAAGCATATCCAAATCTCCTTGGACCACACCACTGGAAAAAGTGGTGAATGGCCATTGAAAACTTTCGGTAGGATACAAAGGTTTTGGTTCAAGCTGATCTATGTATTTTCTTTTCATCCGTGGATGTTTGACCTTGTCAACAGGCTGGATGGCTAATAAACCTTACGTATTTGCTTACACTGGGCCCTGAGAAGTTTTTAACGGTGATCGTTCAATCACCGCTGCTCCCTCAGGTGTGGTCCACATAAGATTTAGATCTGTGTAATTTTTTGGACCACTCACTAAAATGTGCTGGAAAAACGGATGGACGGAATGGATGTACAACACATCATCAAGGTGGCCCCCGCAGTATGGACCACTTTTGGGCAGTACTACATGCTACTGATCCTATTAATTGTATTGCTTTTGTTCCTTTTATATCGTTATCCCAGCCCAAGTGGCCCCTAAATCCTATCTAAATCTCTCTCAACTGTGCTGCCAGCCGTTGATTGTGATACACGCACCATAACGAAAAGCTAGTCCAATGGATTCAGTCCACTCCTAGTGATGGAATCCTTCTCCATTCCGACATGCCACATCCATACGCTGTTTGTTCTCTCCCCACCAACAGATACTAAAAAATCAGCAATGTAAGTGAGAGAAATACCCTTTATTTAACTTCTAGTCCCCACATACACGTGTGGGACATACATGTCTGCTACGTACGTGTGCCATGTTTGACACGAGGGAAGCAGATTTGACATTGAGGGAAGAGTAGGGCATGTGGATGTGAGTTAAGGGCCAAAAGTAGAGTCAATGAGGAAATGCTTGGTATAAGCTAGCCGAGTCCCCAACGGCCCTATTCTTCTCTCACCGACCAACATGGCACACGTGTTCGAAATATGGGCCGGTCATTACTTGGGCCGACTGTGAAAAAAAGCTATGTCCCATCATTAGCCGGATTCACTCATCAGGTGGGCCACACTGTTACTAGTAAAATAGATCGTTACAACAAAAATTACCAAAATACCCTTCTGCCTCAGGGCATCTAGGGATAGGGTGGAGAGGTACTTTAGTGATTCCATTCAAGTTTTCATGCATCAAGGTCCACTGGCGCTCACACGTGTTTTACTTCACACGTATATGGTGATGGGTTCACACCATCTAACCCATCCATCAGATGCGCCACCTCAAAAATACTTTCAGACGTAAATCTCAGCCGATCAAAACTGAATTGGGCCACAGAAAGGGAACAAGCTGGGAGGGAACCGCCACCCTTTAATTTGACAGGTGGACATCTGCCTCTAAACACAGCCTAAATTTGGCCTGACTCTTCATCTGGGGTGGATGAAAGGTTTGAATGGCCTGGATTGTATATATACAACACAATAGGCCCCACTCCAATGAACAGTTGGTCACCCTGTAAACATGCTCCATGCGCCTTGGCCCACTTGAGTTTTCGATCAGGCTGGTTTTTTGGGGTTGGGGTTTTTGAGGTGATGTATCCAATAGACGGGTTGGATTCAGTTGATACATATCACTGGACCCCACATCTGTCTGCCAGTACCAATAGAGCGGGTCCTCTATCTACTAGGGCCATACTCTTCAAAGGTCAACCACCCAATATACGCAAACGTAGTAGACAGAGCCATGCAACATAAGAGTTCCATCTCATGTATTGATTTGTTGGGCGCCCATCGCATAAATGCACATTCATATTTGTACAATTGTAGCATTGTCACCCAAGCGTTACACGTACTATCATATGAAAACAATGGAAAGACGCTCAAAGTTACAAAAGTACAACCTTTGTTTTTTGTAATGACATGAAAAATCTCATTATCTGTAATCTGATTTAGAGAGTGGATGTTTGGAATGGGAACATCTGTGGTGTTTGAATAGATTCTATATCCAAGCTGAAGTCATAGAAAGAAGTGGCCGCTGAAAGCTTCATGGAAAGAAACTGTCAAAAAAAAAAAAAACATTAAAATTTAAATATGATAAGTTTTCATTCATCCAAAATTAGCGGTACAAAATTCAAACTCACCTCAACTTGATTTTGTAATGACTGCACGTAATTAATTATCTCATCCAACATTACTGCCATTCCCATATCCTATAAATCCATGGAATCCAATTAGAAAATGAATAGAGGAATCATTTAACTATAATTAAAAAATAAATTAACAAATATATAAAACGAGAAATCATCTGAGTTAATGGTATAATAGGGATTTTTCTTGGCTTGTTTGGATGGAGAGAATCCAAAACACCGACATGGAAATATCGTTGAATGGAAAACGATAGAAGGATGAGAGTCTCTATAGATACGTTGAAAAGTCAATGGTCAAAGGATGAGAGTCTCTCATAATCTTTAAAATCTATAGTGTATGCCTTTTTTTTTTTTTGGGGGGGGGGGGAGAGGGGATAGTGTATGCCTTTTTTTTTTTGGGGGGGGGGAAGGCTATAGTGTATGCCTTTTTTTTTGGGGGGGGAGGGGGGGGGAAGAGATTAATGTCCACAAAATATAAATAATACTTTGGAAAAGGAAATTGAATTCATTATACCGTAACATTATTTGTGATCATCTCTTTATTATAGTGACAAAGATAATGTGTTATTCTTACCTTGTAGCAACCAGGAACTAGGTCTTGCAAACACCTCATTCTCTCATTGATTTTCTCTCTTCTTACCTGTCACACATATCAGAAACATATAGCTCAATCACATGATCTTTGAAATTTCTCTCTCACTAATACAACAAACAACTATATTACCAGAATAAATCACAGAACTTGTAATCAAATACTCAAGATTGTACAAGCTTTTTAGCACTGCCCCAAAAGAAAAATATCAGATGGAACAATAACCACCCATATGTCATTTGAGTAAGGGCAGTTTTGTAATTTCACAATTCCTTTAAAAAAAAAATTCTCTTGGCCTTTATTTGGGTGTAAAATTACTAAATTACCCTTTCAGCTAGGCTGTGACTATCAGTAGCTTGGCCTCTCCTTGCTCTCACATGGACCACCTCCTTTGGTTTCTCCTCTTGTTTCTCATTGCATTTACCTCTCTTTCTTCTCCCTAGCCTCTGAAAATTCTATATTAAAAACCCACAAAATCAGTTCCCTATAAAAACAAGTGAATTGATATTTACACCCTACTTTTTTATGCATACACCCTGCAAACATGTCTACTTTTGGTAGAAAAAAGGGGTGTGTGCATCAAAAAATGGGAAGGAAAAATTACCCCCTTGATACAAAGATCAAATACAAAATATCCACAAGAAAACTGAAATCAAAACACATAAAATCATACGGTTTTTCTTGTAGTTTTATCTCCTTCCTCAAACCCACTATTGGAAACTTGAATAGAAGAACAGCTACCAGAGCTGGTTTTTGAAACCGGTCTGGCCTTCCTCTTCTTACACTCCTGTTTTCCATCTCCCATGCAAGCCATGGACTGAGAAACAAGCATAGAATTCGGATCGTCGGATGCGAAAAAACCCGAAAGGTTGTCGCTGCAAGGTGTTGGGAATTCGGGTTGGTGTGGGAACAAAATGTCATTGGAGAAGCCCATCATTGCATGTAGATTGAATGTGGGAGTGTTCGTGACATGGGGATTGAGATCTTCAAATTGGGCTATGCATTCCATGGTTGAATCCATGCAAAGGAAAGGGAGAGATAAGGGCTTGAGGAAATCATCTGAGAATTCAGCCATTGATTTTCTTTTGAATTGCAAAGCTTCGAGAGAGCTTATGGGTTTGTTTATATAATGCAAGAGGGGCGTGTTAGCTTCGAAGATCATGTATAGTTGGTTTGGTATAAGGTCTTTGTATGTGTATTTTGGTTCGGTCGGCACCAGTTTGGTAGTCTGCAGGAGTATAAGAGATCTTAGTCTTGGACATGGCCCCACAATGGCCACCTGATGTAGAGCAGGTTGCAGACAATTTCATGGCCAAGGTGGACCAGAAAAGACCCGATCGAAGACAGAAGTGATCCGGACCGTCAGAACCTTAAAACGGGCATTATCTTGCAAATCAGAATGAGTTATCCGACATGCCATGTATAATTTTAGGGTAGGAGAAGCTACTTTAGCTAACCAACCTTGCTAAACCGGGTTGCCCATGCTGAATTTGTTGGTTGAAATTCCAATTTATTTTCATTTTTACTATTTTTAGTAAATTTTAGTTTGATTGTGACTCTTCCTCCATTGAGCTTTAAGAGTTGTGTCTGACACTAAAAGTACTCAAAAGAATTAGAAGAACAACATGGTTAAGCCAAATATGATACTTATTATTTTTCACCGAAAACCATGAAGTCTAGTAGAAATCATGATCGTCCGTAAAATAGTAAGTTACCATTTTAGGAAGCTTTAGTTGTAGTTTGATTCCGAAACTTCTCCTAGAGTTCATGGCATTATTTAAAGGGTTGTAAATTTGTTTTTAAGTATCAGTCGATTTATTTCAATTTTTTAGAATTACTTTTACTGTCTATCTTTCCTCGTGGATTCGAGCCCCCGCCGCCCCCAGGACTGGCCTTTTATTTCGACCGTCCACTTTAAAGGTTATAAGATGGATCAATGGATCATCCATTTCGTGGTAACTCTCATCACTGTGTCCCACCAAATGAACGGTTCTGATTACCAACAATGGGCTCATGTAGGTTAGATGGATCCTGCAGACTAAAATTTCGGATGGTCCCACCAACGTCCTGTTCTCTCCCTTAAAGAACATGTAAGAGGGCCACGTGGCAGTTCCAGCTTCTTTGGTTGTGCTCCCTCTGTGGGCCCCTTGCATGCAAATATATCCAGGAAGATGGCCCCATCAGAGTTTTTGGACTGACTCTGAATTTATAGGTGTCAGATAAATTAGGTGAATTCATAGAAAGTTTTCAAGATGGGAATGCTCATGAAAGTGAAAGGCTCGTCAGTATTAGAGAGTCTGCACCACGAGTCTAGAGGCCAGATTCATACAACACTGTTGGAGAGGCTATGCAATAAAAAGCTGTGTGGCCCACCCCTGATGTGCGTGTGGCATCCAGTCCGTTCATTCCAGCCAGCTTATGTCATTGCGTAAGCCCAAAAATCAAGCCAACCAAAAACTCAAGGGAAAAGTGGAATGGGAGGACGACCACCATTGAAACTTTCCCTGGCCCACTGGATATGCTGATGAGGAAATTACAAGAATATATAATGGCTTGAAAACATAAAGTCCGTGGGCGTTTTACAAATTTTCTCCTATATATGCTCGGCTAGAAACACGGAGATGTACTGACACAGGGTTTTTCTTAATAAAAACATGTACATATAGCTTCCTCCTCCCTATATAGGGGGCCTTTTAACTATACTCCAATAGGAATCAATCAATAAAGTGTAGTCAATTAAAAAATACCATAGACCTATTTCAATAGGAATTAACTTGCTAAACTAACAACCAAATGAAATTCAATTCCTCTCTACTATGCATTTGTATACTCTGGTCACAACTATATACATGCTTAGAAAATTGTTCATGACTTAGTTATATGGTAGTGGATGGCATGTGCCCTGTGTTAATTCCATACCTTTGTAGAGTCATACATATCTACATGTAAATATTAAACATGTGTGTAAGATTCAAGCTCTCCATAATTTTTTTTTTCTTTTTTATTATTTTTATTATTTTTATTTTTAAAGCTTTCCGTAAGGTTGGAATATAATGCTTAGATGTTTGCTTTAAAAATCAAAGAATTTCACTCTTAAGGTCAACCACGACAAAATAAGTTGACAATTAATTATTAGTATTATTATTATTTACTACCCAAATCATTTGATTTAGTATGTTGGGGACCACTTGAGGAGAAGAATGGTCTGAGTTTTGATACCCAATTCACATTGTGACGCGCATTCACTTACGTGTGAAAGAGTGTGGCTTCATATGTAGAGATGAAACCTCTTTTTCAACATGGTAATGAAAAATGGACAGAAATCCTCTACACCCTAGTTCTGGGCCCACCAGTTGTAAATGTAAAATCTATTATGTCTAAAAGTTCTATTCTTGATTCTAGACCTTAGGTAAAAATCAGCCAAATCCACTACTTAGCTGGGCTACATGACAGGAAAAATTGAAAAAAAATGAGATGGAATGCTAAGAATAGGTTTGTGTGGGGCCTCCATTGTGTATATCATTCATCAAACTCATTAATTATGTATAACTAACCGAGGTGAAGTGAAGATGCAAAAATCAAACTGACCCACAAATTAGGTAGACCACACCACATGAACTTGGAGGATTTATCGACAATCTTATGTTGTTTTCATTGGTGTGGCTATCAGAGTTTTCTGCTGGCTTGATCTTTTGCATGCACAACTCATATAAGGGTATGATCACCTGGTGGATAGGGTGTATTCACATATACACCCAGATCCATAGCTCAACTGGTAGACTGAGTGGAGATACCTCGTTTCAACACTTGAAGTCTGGGTATCGATCCCTAGCGGGGGTGGCTAACATGGAGTGTGTGTACTGACATGGGTGTGTACTAACAAAAAAAAAAAAGAAAAAGAAAAAAGAAAAGAAAAGGGTGTATTCACGTATACAACATGGGGGCCCCCATATAGCATCAGTGGTTCAAATCCTTCCCCATGAGATTGCACATGAAGGACAAGGGGGAGAAAAAAGAAAAAAATCATGAGAGGTTCTGGGGGGGGGGTGGGGGGGTGGGGAGAGATAAGGGTAGGGAGGGAATTAAATGATGCTTTTTTTTTTTGGAAAGAAGATTGTATTTCATAAAAGAGAAATTTACAGGGCCTTCGTGCGGGCATCATAAAAAAGATGATGCCTCACCTATCATATAGGGAGCATGAGCTAAATTCCTCTCAAGTATCCTAAGCCTACTCTATCCAAAAAGAAAAGGCCTCTAGCAATATCCGGGAGATCGGACTCGGTTGAAAATGTGGAGGCGGCTTGAGAGGCACTGCCTCTCTTAGCCAGATTGTCGGCTACCACATTCACCTCCCTAGGAGTATGAGAAAAGGAAATGTGTAAGTGACGACATAAAGCTCTCACCCTTGTGCACCAATACCGTAGGTACCACGCTGGACTAGAGTTAGTAGACATGATTTGAATAGTTGATTTGGAGTCGCTCTCCACCTCGATCCTAGAAAAACCCAAATCAGCACATCTTGACAGACCTTCCCAAATGGCCTAAAGCTCGGCCCGAGAGCTTGAGCCATTGCCCCCGACGAGAAGGAAAAAATAAATTTGCCTTCCCAGTCTCTACCAAGTCCACCTCCGCCCGACGGCCCTGGGTTTCCCAGCGCTGACTCGTCGACGTTGATCTTGATCCAGCCTCTCCTGGGCCTCAGCTATTTAACCACACAAGGGGAGGGAAGCTTGGAAGAAGGAGCGATAATACGCAGTTGCACGAGGAGCGAAGAAGAAAGCCGATTCAGCGACCAATGGAGGGGGAGCGAAGGGCCGATCATCTCAATCCAGCGGCGGACCCTGGAGATAACCAAATTAGAAGAGAACGCAATGTTGTCAAACTTTGTCCTGTTCCTCTCCAGCCAAATCTCTCAGAAAATGAATGGAGGAAGGAGGACGCGCAATGGAAGCAGACGATCATGCGAAGAGGTGGGGCCCACCACGCGATAGCTCTCCCCAAAGCTGACCTCTGGGAGGTGGCGACGAGCCTGAAGAAGGGGTGGAAATGACCCCAAACCTGTCTAGCTCCAGTCCCCTCTAAGAAGAGATGGTCCAGTGACTCGACGCTGGGCTGATGGGGCGCTGGGCAGCAGACGCACTTGGATACGATGGTGATGCCCTTGGCTTGGATCCTGGCGTCCACTGGAACTGCCTTATGAATAATTTTCCAATAGAAAAGTGAGAATTTGGAGGGAATTTAGGGGTGCCACACACTACACCAAAATGGCCAAATTGCGACGTAGTTCGTCGCAAAAATCTCTTGGTGTAACAACGGATTTAATTCGTCGCTAACGAAAAAAGTTTGTCGCTAAGCTCGTCTTTCTCGAATATCCGTAGGCCAAACGTCGCGAAATTTAGCGACGGATCAAAATCCGTCGCTAAAATCCGATTTACGACGTATTTACGACGGATTTTCGACCGTCGTAACTAGGCGACGGACGAAATCCGTTGCAAATTTTGATTTGGCGACAGAAAACGAAGTCGCAAATTCCCGCCCAATATACCAAACGGCAGGCTTTTCAGTTGATTTTGCGACGGATCAGGTCCGTCATAAAAGGACTTTTGCCTAAACATTATTTGTTTTTTCATTTTTTTAAGAATATGGTGGAAAATTAAGTTTTTTTGTAGTCTAATAATTGTTTTTTAATATAATTTCAGTGGTTTAATTGTACATATTTGTATCTAAGATTATTTTTTAACAATTAATTGAATGCAAAAAGAATTTATTTTGTTTTTATATCAAATGAGTGGAATTTTAATTTTTATTTTTTAATTTTAAACTAATATTTAAATGATTTGTAATATCACATGAAAAAGAACATTGAGAAGTTTAAAAATTTTAACAATGTTTGAGAAAAAAATTAGATTTTGAAAAAAAAGAAATTGTGATTTAATAAAAATCTATTTTGTGGGAACAAAAAAGAATATTTAATAAAGTTGATAAATTTGAAAAAAAAAAAGAAGCATTTGATTTTGAGAAAAAATAATATCCTGAAAAAGAAAATTAAAAATATTTTTAAAAATGTGAAAATTTTCACAATGTTGAAAAATGAAAATATTTTAAAAAAGAAAATGAGAGTTTGAAATTTGAAAAAAAAATAAATAAATTGTGAAGTTCAATTAAAATTGACAATTTCGAATAAAATGCTTTTAAAAAAAATGGAGAAGTGAAAAAGAATTGAAAATTTTAAAAATAAAACGATATTAAAAAATCGATACTTTATCAAAAAACAAACATTTTGAAACAAAAAATAAATAAGTTGAAAAATTTTGTGATTTTGAAAAATAATTGAAAATGTTCAAAATTCAAACTTAAAAGAAAAAGTTATTTATAAAAACACTAAGATTTTGAAAAAATATATATAATTTTAAAAAAAAATTGAAAAGTTGAAAACAACATGATGCTTTTAAAGAAAAAAAATTGGCATTTTGGAATTTTTGGGAAAAAAATTAAAAATTGTGAAAATTTAAGATATTTTGAAAATAAAAATTCAGAATTTGTATTTTAATTTAGTTTTTAAAAATATTTTATATTAAAAATGATATTTTGTTAAAAGTTTTCAAAGAAAAAATTAAGAGTAAAAAAATTTACATTTTGAAAAAAAATGTAATTTTTGAATGGAAATTGATATTTATCTATGAAAAAAAAAAATATTTTTTAATAAATTACTAGGCACATCCACTAATTGAACATTTAACCGTTTTTGGACAATCGAATTAGTCTAGATTGAAGAATAAATAACTTCATATGTTTAAATCAAATTTCACTCAAATTGTTGATCAATCTTGTATTCCCAACACCTTTCTCACATGGAGCTAGCCTGATTGAGGTGAGTAAGTAGTCAAATTGAGGGTATTGATCAATAAAATAGAGTGAATGGACTATACATATAAAATGGGCTAAATATTATTGTCAAAATTGTGACCCAATTTATTGACCTCGTGAGAACCTACGAATTGATGTTGATAAGTTTTGTGGGCCCCATCATGATGTGTGTCGAACATCAACACCGTGCATTTAATGTGTCCCCTCTAGGTTATGAGATATCTCAAAAATCATCCGTAAACGAAACTCAGGTGGACCATACCATATAAAACCATGTCAAGACATCATAAAAAATATAAAAGCACGGTTAGAAGTTGGATGTTGTATGCACGACAGGTTAGAAGTTGTCCACTGGCTGGACAATAACCTACGGTCCAACTTAACTGAACTTGATGCATTATCCCTGCTCATAAAAGAGTTCGAATTGTTGGGAAATTGGAATTTTCTAGTTCCTACACTTTCCTTTGGTCATGTCGTTAGACACTAGTGCATTAAATGCAGATTGCCTTGCACTGTTGTGTATTGATTCCAACATCTAAAGATCCTTTCAAACTGTATTGTGCTCTCCCAGTGAATGCTATGAAGTTAAGAAATGCTCTTACCTGAACCTCTAATGGCTAGGATGAATTCTAATCTTTTATTTTGTTAATTGGTTTCAGTTGATTAAACTCTTCACATTTCATGGATTTGAGCTGGTTATTTGTAATATATGAAGGGTTGACTAAACTATTCTTTTCTTGGATTGAATCTGGTTGTTTGTAATATATGTAGGAAGGGCTCAAAAGAATGTTGAACAAGAGCAGATACTAAGTAGCCAATTCAAGGCAAGGCATAGCCAAAAGTTGAAGTTCCGGGTAATTTCTTTTGTACGGGTCCTAGTTTAAGAGGGAAATGTTTAGTTAGTAGGGGAAGTCAATTTTTGTTGGAGTGGGCCACTTGGGTCATTTCCTCTTTTATTGAATTGAGTTGTTACCAATTTTGTGAATAGGATTCTTATCAAACAGTAGTGTGAATTATTTTTTGAATGACTATCAGGTGCAAGATTAAAAAAATAATAATAATAATTTATCAATAATTTGTTTTATTTGTAGATATTTTAGCGACGGACCAAATCCGTCGCTAATTTGTGAACATTAACAACCAACGACGGATTTGAGGTCCGTCGCTTACTCATATTAGCGACGGACCTTATTTGTCGCTAATTTCCGACCGTTGAACATCGACGGATTTGAGGTCCGTCGCTTATTCATATTAGCAACGGATCTTATCCATCGCTAATTTCTGACCATTGAAAATCAACGACGGATTTGAGGTCTGTCGCTTACTCATATTAGCGATGGATCTTATCCGTAGCTAATATTTTTAGTAACGACATTTTTTGAATTTTACCGACAGATTTTTTATTTTTTACGACAGATCTTATCCCTCGCTATGAAACGACGGACGTTATCCGTCGCAGATTAAACGACGGATTTTATCTGTCGAAAAAAAACGACCCGGTAAACAGCGACGGTCGAAATCCGTCGTTTATTTGGTTTTACGACGGATTTGGTCCATCGCAAATTGGCTATTTTGGCGTAGTGACACCCATCTATACCAAGGATATCTCACACCTGGCGCTCGAAGGAGCTCCCAAGCAGAACCAACCTTGAATCTGTCTGAAGCTGAGGGGGTCCAAATTCTCATGTCTTCACCAACAAGAGACATGCAAATACCTTCCTTGGTAATATCGTCCACCATATCCACATGTAGGAGTGACCGGGCACGACTAGGAGAGAAATGATGCTTGGACGTGAGTGTGTAGTACCGTACAAAGTACTTTTATCTTGAAAATATTATTTAATGTATTATGTAGTCATAAACACCCTCGCTTTTCCAAGGCAAGTCATTTGAGTCTCTTCATAGAAATCACAGATGTCATGACTCTGCTAGGTGCACCAAAATTAAGTACCACGTATTCACCACCCATTATTTATATATATATATATATATATATATATATATATATATATATATATATATATATATATATGCAGATATGATGAATGGGCCAACCATTGATTGATGCTTGGATCCGCCCGAGTATCATGGGTTAGGCCAACTCGTTAGGTGTATTGGATTGATCAAAGATAGATGAATGGTGTATAATCTTGTTTGGAGAGACCATTTTAGGGCATGAGCCAAAGATTAAGGCATGCAGATCCAAAGATCAAGTGGACCCACTACAGAAAACAGTGGGGATTGAACGCACACAATTAAAAACTTCTTGGGCCACAAAAGTTTTCAATCAAGCCCATATTTGTCTTTTCCCTTGGCACATGTCTTTGTTGACTTATAGACAGGTTGGACCTCAAATAAACATCATGGTGGGCCCTAGGAAGGAATTAATAATGAGTGTCACTGTCCCACTGTTTTCTATGGTGGGGTTCACTTGAGCTTTGGATCTGCCTCATTCTTTGGCTCATGCCCTCAAATGATCTCTCCAAATGGATGGACGGTGTGGACATAACACATACATCATGGTGGGCCCCACAAAACCTGGTGACATCACTTCATTAGCTAATCCGCGTCCACCGACCTCCCCAAATGTCAGTGATATGTGCTACATTTATGGTTGTCTCTGTCTGGCTAATCTGAAGAGAGAGATAGAGATTGAAGATCCATGGTAGCAAAGTTGACAGATAGATGGATGATGATCCGCACTGTCCACATCTTGGCGTAGATTGAATGGGCCACGTGATGGAAACTGAGAATTTCAGACGGTCCATGTGTCCCAATGGTGGACATTTTCCTATGAATGTGGAATGTGGCTCCCATGTCCCTAACCACCCATTTGTATGCTACCAAACGGACAGGTTGATTGTTCGATCAGTGGAAAATTTCCACGCGTACGTCGGTTCAAGTTGGGCCAATCACATGGACGGTACGGATTGCTGGAGACGTGCTTATTTGAATTTTGTCCAGGTGCAGGAGCCCATATTAAATTTTGGTGACCAGCTTCTTGCCCTACCATTTTTATCCTCTGCTGTATATATAGACAAGGTAATGTGTCGCAATGATCTGGACCATTGGATGGGTCCCACAGTAGATGGACCACTTTTTTAAGAGAAATTAAACGGTCCTACTCTTTGCGCCATCGATCGAAGGGTAGGTATCTTCTAATTTGAAATACTTCCAACGAAATTCCCATCTAAGATGTCCCATCAGATCAACGGTTTGAATTACGGCCCCACCTGTACCGTTGACTAATGAGGACCCATAATTCTTAGTCCCTGAAAATCTAACAGATTGAATAATGCTGTCTGATTAGTGGAAAATTTCACTTTCAATATAACAGTGATGAATATCTTTTCCAATGTCTATTTGTGGGAACCTAGCTAAGATATCTGATCAGTTAAAATTTTCTACTACGGCCCATTCATTATGTGGCAAGAAGATGAATGGTTCCGATCCGATTATGGTGCCATAGATTAGAGAATGGATATATGAAAGTTCCTCTACAGCGTTTGTAGACTAAGCTTATATTACAACGTTGTGTGTGGGCCCCTCAATGATGTGCGAACGACATCCACTTCACCTATCATGTGTGCCCCTTCATGTTCTAGTAAGATCCCAAAAATCAGGATGATCCAAAACTCAGGTGGGCCCACTATGTAAAATCATGCCTGAAACCTCTAAGATCACGTGGTGTTGCCGACATGAATTTTCGAATGGCCTCATTTTTAGGCTGTCCATTCAAACTACTGGGGCCCATATTATCAATGGCTCGGATGGAATATAGAACAAAAAGGGTCCCCACACACAATCCGGAGAGTTTTAATGCTGGGCCTCCCCATCCCAACAGTTCATGTGGTGTGACCATCTTCCCCTTGGATGAATCTGAGTTGTGGAATGGGGGGTGAACAAGAAGGGGTAAAGTTATGGACGGCGTGGATTTGGGCCTTACATCAAGGTGGGTCCCAAAATCAACATTATAGAATAAACATCTTTAACCAACTTTGTAGAATAAGAACAAGCTCTTTCTACAATGGTTTGTACGCCAAATCGTCCACTCCATTAGTAGTTCACCACCATTTTGAAAACGGTAGTGGCTAGTCTCCTTGCATGTGGCACATGTGTACTGCTATCCAGACCATCCAAATTGAGGGAAGGTTGTGGATGAATCATAGCTTGAAAAATCAACCTCATCGGGCAATCCTAACCTTCCTATTTGTGGCTATAAATGGATGGTTAAAAATAAACCGTTAACTGGTCAAAAATCATCGGGCAAAGTTATGATTACTGCCATCCTCACTGTGATTTTGGGTTATTCTGCACCTATGAGTTAGCCGTCTGGACGGTCTGGATTGAAATACAAACATGTCATGTTTTGGCCGGATGAATCACCTGCATTTTCAAAATGGTGGTGAACCATCGTGTCAAGCTCATGAATACGTACCCGTAAAGCGACGGCAGGCCAGCTCAGGATCATCGACCCATAGAATAGTCTTGGTTCATTGTATTTCCACCACACGTTGCTCTACTGTCGGTGAATCCCTTCAATTTTGTGGGCCTATCTATATATCCTGTGGTAGAAAATTCACTTGGATAAGAAACATCCTAGCCATTCTATCCCGTATCCTTGAAATGGATGGTCAGATAAAAAGTTCTATGGCCCACAAAAGAAAGTCAAAGAAAAGCCAACGATCAGAAGCGTCGTCCACTTGGGGCAGATGTTTTAGGCATGGTCCAGCGGATGGATGGTCCAGATTGACTCACCAGTGGATCACATAACCAAGTATGCTCTGTGATGGACCCGAATCCCCTACCGCACCTATTGCATGCAGTGGGTTAAAACCCGAGCTCTGTGAGTCCCACCGTGTTGTGCGTTTGACATCCACTTCGTCCATCAGGTGAGGCTTCTCTTATTAACCCTACACCTCAAAAAATCCGATCAATTCAAAACTCAGGTGGGCCACACCACGAGGAGCAATGTAAAATCTCTCATAAAACCACTAAAATGTCTTGCTCGCTCTAGCTTTCGGTCAGGCTGATTTGTGGAGATTGTTCACCGTGGCGAGGGGCACCTGATGAATGGATCCAGTGGAATATACAAGCCTTAGTAGGCCCCATACAAAACCCTATACTTCACCTCTCCTCTCTATTATTTCTTGTTGCGAGGACCACATGAGTTGTAGATAAGGCTGATTTTTTTATTTTTTTATTTATCCCAGCAGCTAATATTGAGAAATGCACGTAATGGATAGAGTGGATTTCATACACACAACAGAGTTGCTCCTTGAAATGTTGGCATGTTATCACCTTAGGCTACAATAGCCTAACCCTTTCCGTCAATCTTATAGATTGTGTAGGGTTCGTTAGACTTCTAACAATTGATATTAGAGCCAACAACATTGTATTATATTTCAGTCTAAGAAGGAGAGCGTGTGAAAAAGGCAACATGAAAGCGGATATGACATAAAAATGGGTGACCTGTGAAAAGGCATCTCGAAAGCCGACACCACATGTAAAGGGCTACTCAAAAAAGAGACCAAAGTGTGTGCTTCCACAGATTGAGGGACTGCAGATGTTGGCTGTGGAGTGTGATGGAATGTTACTATTTCAAGAGTTCAGCGGTATAACTTAATGTGCTAGGTTCAAAGCTTTTGGCCTATTGACTAGGTTCTTAACAGGGGTTGGTGAGGTATTCATAGAATCCAAGTATTCCATCAGATGTCACTTCAAAAAGCGACCACCGTCTTGAGCCATCCCAATCCAAAGTTCTTATATATAGTTATGTCATATGACACTACGTTAAGAATAAGAATATGGATCCTATGCACACCACAAGCAGAAAAAAATCCTACTTCCCTGAATTCTGATTTGATCCACATCATCGCTGATGTTGTTAGCATTACTATATTAAATGCATGTATGATGATGTGGTCCAATTAGATTACAATAAATAAGATTTTTGTGCTCGTGGCAAGCAAAGGATCTAAATTATGAGAATAAACACATGATGTGGCTCACGGTGTGTGCGTGTGTAAAATCAAGTCCGTTCAAACACTTCATCCAGGCCAAAAATAAGGTGTTCTACAACTCAGGTTAATTTGCCCTTGTGAAATTCAAGGTTGGGCATTTCCACCATGCTTGTTCCCTTTTTTGTGGCCCACCAGCTTTGGATCAGGATGAGTGGTGGGCCTTGGGGGTTTTCTAATGTGAGTCATCTAGTAGATGGGTTGGATGGTGTGAATACTTCGGCACGTATTACTTGAGCG
This sequence comes from Magnolia sinica, assembly GCF_029962835.1. Classification (NCBI taxonomy): domain Eukaryota; kingdom Viridiplantae; phylum Streptophyta; class Magnoliopsida; order Magnoliales; family Magnoliaceae; genus Magnolia; species Magnolia sinica. The sequence continues at coordinate 129,620,179 of NC_080574.1, read as the reverse complement.
TTTCCATGTGTGACAAGTGGCAATGGACGCGACCAGTTCGTCTCGACAAACCTTTGGCCTTCCCAACCTGCATTTACCAAGCTGAAGTGGAAAGAAACAAGTTATGAGGATCCACATATGAATGTCCAAACTTCAAGAGATTGTAACAGTGCCCTTTTAAGGGTAGGAATGAAAGTGTGGGACTTTGTGTTGCTTTAAATTCCATTTCCAAATGGGCCGATATCTCTGACCGGAAATCTAGACCGTAGAAAAAGAGAATGATTTGGTCAGATGGGTACTAAAATCTAGCTAGGGTTTACTTCTCATTTGAAGTTTCCACACCCTTGCATTTAGATTGCATGGATTTGGTTTGACATTTCATGAGGAGAATTTGAGATGTTCTTTAATGCTTTTGGGGAAACTTGAAAACTGTTGAGGTCCATTCACGTGAAGAAAGATCGATGAGGTGATTCTCATGACACGTGTGTGATATCACGGCGGTCCATCATGCGAGGTCCACTGACAACATTCTATGGACTGGAAATTAGGCTGATACGCTCATCAAGTGAGCCACACATGTAGATAAAGACTAACGGTGTTAATTTGATGCACGTGTGTAGCCCACTTGATGTGAGGACCAGAATGGTTTCCAGGTCACAGCGATTTCAAAGTGGGCCCTATCTGTTGAGTGGAAAGGATCTTGCACACTTGAGCCATATCAACACGCTGGTCAGCTCTCAATCTTTTCACGCGCCACTCGCCTTAGAAATTTTCTTTTTCCACGTTTTGATGTTTTCCATTTTATAACCAAACACCTCGAAACCCTAGTTAACAATTTAGGTAAACTAATTGAGCTGGAATACATTCTAATTCCGAGTAAAAGGCTTTGAACCTGCTGTGCACTAGAAGGTGGTGGGTATTCCTTTCAATGCACGTGTAAAATACAACACACGTGTGCTTAAAGTAGATTACACCCGTGCTGGGTGATTTAAGGTGATTTAGGTATCAATTCCCTAGTAGGGGTTGCTAACAGTGAAGTGTGAACTGACAGTGGATGTACTAACAAGCTAACAAAATTACAAAAAAAAAGAAAGAAAAAAGAAGGTGATTTAAGGAATTATACAGTATGGTTTTCTAGTTAATTGGACGTGGGACCATGGTTTGATGATCCAAACCGTTGATGTTCCTCCCTGTAGATTTGCATTGGAAATCAATGTTTTTAACCTTTGCTACACTGTTCACACCTGGCCAATCATGGCTAGATTAGATGGCCCCAATGATGCCACATGATAGTCATAAACAATGTAGTATGGATAAACTTCAAAGGAAATGAGTTTAGAGATGTATATATATAGGAAGTATTAAATTCTAGAGTTCTATAAAAACAATTCTCTAACCAGCATTAAATTCTAGAGTTTTATTAAAAATAACTCTATGCAAACGCAATAGTCTAGTGACATAAAGTCTGTAACAAAGCTTTTTATCCAAGAGTTCAATGACGTGAAGTCTCTACCAAAGCTTGTTGTGTACATTGCTCATTCTAGATAGAAAGATGTTTATGTGATTTCTATTGTACACGTAGCCAAACACGATAGGCTATATTTACACGAAGGATTAAGGAGAATTACATAAAATATCTCACATTGTTGAACGCTACGCATAGGCACTACTTTTCCAAAACTATAAAAGCATCACTAGAAAATGAGCTCAATGCCATTTATTGGATAGTTATACGTTTTGGAATGCTTGGGCTATTTGAAGTGATGCATTTGGGTTGACCTTTAAAAATACTTGGGTTATTTAGAGTGATACAACCATTCATATTACTGCTGGCTCTTTTTAAGTGATACAAACCCTTTATATAAATTGAGTTATTTCATTGATCAACTCCGTTCGTATTATTGAGGTTGTTTTAGTGATCCAAATCAATTGATAAGCTTCGGCCAATGTTTCAACAATCCAATCAAAGTGATCCAAATCCTTCATATAATTTGGACCGTTTTAGAGATAAAAACCTTTTATATTACTGTGACCATTTTTGTTGACTGAAACTAATTGATATTCTAAGGCTCATGTTCAACAATCCAAGCAAATGTTTAATAGCCTGTGTTGGTAGAATTGATATGCCACTAATGTTACCAATGAATATGCCGAGGCTTATGCTTAGTGATCAAAATAGTTAGACATAACCCTTGGTGGATCTGAAATTGCATTTTCACCCATTTGAGACAATTAAGTGCATGAGCCATGTACAATGGGTACATTTTCAATTATCCAATCCATTAATATCTATTGTTATGATTTTATTGGTAGGAGCCTTTTTTATGATTGGGTCCTTGTATTGACACAAGCTGTTTATAACTTAGCCCGTTGCGGATCTGTAATTGTGTTTTATTCTGTCCGAGACAATTGAGTGCATGAGCTATGCACAATGCACCCATTTTCAATTATCCTAACAATTAATATCTTTTGTTCTGTTGTTATTGGTAGAAACCATCTATGGTCATGTTCCTTTATTGTGACCCAAATCGTTAATCACTCAACGCACTTCTATTGGTGTGAAGAATTTATAGCAATGGTCCCAGTTTTGTTAATCAAATCATTTATTCGATTGACTTACTTTAAAAATAAATAAATAAATAAAATAAAATCTTGGCCCATCTAAAGTGATCAATTGGCTAATCTTTTGAAATGATTAGGTTGTTTGGAGTGATTCAAATATTTCATATTACTAGCTCTTTTTAAGTGGTAAAAACCATTTATATAATTTGGGCCATTTTATTGATCCTTACACTTCGTATTATTGAGGTTATTTTCAATTATACATATGGGCCCATTTTCAATTATCCAACAATTAATATCTCGTGTTCTGATTTTATTGGTAGAAACTGTCCTTATGGTTGGGTCCATTTGTAATGACTCAAGACGTTAATCACTTAGCTCGCTTCTAGTGATGCAAACCATTTATTGGAGCGGTCTTCACTTGGACTCCCTGCTTTGGCAGGCAGCATCCTCCAAGTGTATGGAGGATCTATTGTGAGGGTTACTACTTTGAAGCTTCGACCATTTTTTCGATTGGGTTTGCTTTTAAGCTTGTGTTTGGGTTTAAATAAGTGAGTTGACTGGGTTGTTGGGTTGGGTAGGCTGACCGGGTGAGTTGACCAAGTGAGTTGACTCTCTCAGTTAACTCAAGGCTCTAGGATTTTGGGTTCCCAGGGGTTAGAATTAGGCTGACTGGGTTGAATGGGCTGAGTTTAGGGTTCATGACTGGGGTTCCTAGTAGGGGTGCACACGGGTCAGTTCGGTCCAATTCTAGGGTGAAATCGGAATCGAACTGTTCCTAATGGTTCCAGGAAAATCGGAACTGGAACTGGACCGTTAGCACCCTATAACCGAACTAGAACTGGACCGTTAAAACCGGTTTGGTTCTATGGTTCTCAATTTTTTATAATCTAGCCCAATTGCATGTTTTTTTTTTTTTTATAATCCAGCCCATGTCGCAAGACACAAGCTCGCAACGATCAAGAGAGAGGAGCATCGGGCGGTGGTCGCCTAACCGGTGGGCAGAAGGCAGTTGTCTGGTGAGAGAGAGAGAGAGAGAGAGAGAGAGAGAAATGGATGGGAGCAGCCACAACACTGCAGCAAGGGCGTCAACGCGTTAAGACTGAAGGGAGAATGAATAGTTTAGTTTAGTTTTTTTTTTTTTTTTTTTGAAATATATGTTTTGAAATATATGGTCTAGTCTTGGTTCGGTTCTAGGTTCAGTTCCGGGTAACGGTTCTATGGTTCAAATCCATAGTTCGAATCTACGGTTCGGTTCGGTTTTACATACCCCCAAACCGAGAATCGAACAACACTAATCGGTTCTTTGATTTTCAGAACCGGAACTAGAACTGGTGCACTTAAGAACCGGACCAAACCATACGGTTTGGTAGGTTCCGATCCGGTTTACTGGTTCTACCGATTCCATGTACACCCCTAGTTCCTAGGTTTTAGGCTTATAGGGTTAGGGTTTAGGATTGGGGTTCGATTGTCCATCCATCCATTCAAACTCTGTCAGCTTAGCAACCTGGGGTGGGGTGTCTACTGTATCATATTAGGCATAAAATCAGATTGACTTGTGATTCTCATGGGTCACACTAAAGGAAATGGTTGGGAGAAAGATGTATACCCTTGATTTTTAAAGGGTCCACCATGATACTTATATGAAATCCACTTTAACCACTAGGCTGCACACACAAAAAATAAATAAATAAAAAGGACTTACACCTACACCTTAAAAATTATAACTGGACATGAATCACTTTAGCCACACTAATGGAAATAGTTTAGCAGGCCTTGTACACTATGTCCAAGTCAAGGTAAATCATAAACGGAATTGATTTTTGGGCCTATGGCCTAACATGGGGTGAAAAACTTAGTGGTTGGGGTTTATTGTACATAAATATTACAGTGGGGCCCACCCCGAGCCACAATTAACAGTTACTCTTGCAGGTGGCTATGAGGGACGGTACTTAGATTGCCTAGGATAGCATGCACCATGGATGGTTGTGTGTTATTGAAAAATCTTTGTAGGCCCTACCATGATGTATGTGTATTATTCATGTTGTCCATCCATTTCTATGGATCATTTTAGTGCATGAGCACAAAATTAAATTAAATCACCACAAGAAACTGGTGATCGATGCCCACCATAAAAAAATAATAATTTTAGTGGCTACAAAAGTTTTGGATCAAGCTTATATTTGTATATTCTCTTCATCCATGTCTCTGTGACTTTATCACCAGGTTGGATGGCAAATAAACATTATAGTGGGTCTTAGGAAGTTTTTAATGGTGAGCTTTCAATCACTATTGTTTCGGTGTGATCCACTTGAGATTTGGATCTACCTCATTTTTAGGCTCATGCCCTAAAAAATGAATGGACATCATGGATAAGACACATCTATCATGATGGGATCATGGAGATTATTTAGTAGCACATAATACGACATGGTTGCTACTTGCTATACTATGCAATCTAGTCTCGAAAAAGTAATGCAGCTTTGTTGCAATCCCAGATCCTAGAATGTGAGTGGGACGTAACTATGAGTCACACTTTGATGTATTGTTTTGGCCGATCATTTTAGGGAATGGAAAAAAAATAAAATCGAAACAGATGCAAATCTCAGCTTGACCACACCACAGGAAATATTAGTCATTGACAAGTAAAATTTTTCTGTGGGCTACAAAGGTTCTGGATTTAGCTGATGTTTCTATTTTCCCTTCATTTGGTCTGTGTGACCTCATCGACAACGTGTTGTATGACAAATAACATTGCAGTGGACACTAGGAAGTTTTCCATGGTGGCTGTTCAGTGACCATTGTTTCCTGTGGTGTGGTCCACCTGAAATTTGTATCTGCTTCATTTTTGGAAATATGAATGTGGAAAAACAGATGGAGGGTGCAGATATATAAAGCATACATGGGGGGTGTAGATATATAAAGCCACAGTCAGGTCCCATGGGCATCACCAGATCCTGGGTCGCAGCTATGCGTCCTTGCATCGAGTGCCGGAAACGTAACATTTCTTGTTAATCAAGCAGTATTTTGTAAACAGTTCTTTATTTCATTAAAGTGCTATGTTGGCGTGAGCACAAATGGCTTGGACCAATTCAATTCCAGGACACGGGAAGCCCCGATGCGCTGGAAACAGACTATCCACACTCATGATAGATGCCTGCTTTTCATATGTTTGGATATAATTCTTAAATCTCCTGCTTATGTCCGTTACACTCTTCATGTGGGCCACCATGTAGAAATAAATGGGGGCGCAGATTGCATACTTACACTAACAATAACGACTCCCTACTTTGTGGGGGACACAATGATGTATGTGTTTTATCCATGGTGTCCCTCCATTTTGCAAGATGATTTTTAGTCATGAACTCAAAAATGAGGCAAATCCAAATCTCAGGTAGATCACACTGTCAGGAATAATAGTGATTGAACACCCACCATTAAAATTTTCTTGGAAGGCACGAAAGTTAATTTTATATCAAATTAATATTAATCTTTTCCCTTCATTCAAGTATGTGTGACCTACTCAATAGATTGGATGGCAAATAAACATTATAGGGTTCCTGCCCTTAAGTAATGATCCAAAATGGATGTGCTCGCATGGATTAAAACACACACATCATGTTGGGCCTACAAAGCACCGTCCTCCAAGGCTATCCCTATTGGGGGTGTCGGTATCCAATCCAAACACAACGGATTGCATAGTGACTAGAGCTGGGCATCGGACTGAGTCGAATCGGATTCGGTCCAACCCGACTCTGTTCGAGATTTGCAGGGCCTGACCCGAACCTGATTCGATCCGGGGCCGAGTCCGGGTCATCTAACCCGAACAGATCCAAACTCCTGCTGGCCTGAATCGATCCGAGTCCGACTCGGTCAGGAAAACCGAGTCGGATCGGATTGGGTAAGACTTGGTTTGTTCGTTTCTTTCAACGGTGTGGAAATCATTATTCTTAGTCTTCTATGGTGTGATCTGCTTGATTATTAAATATACTTAAAATTTAGTATCAACCCTTAACATGATCTTAAAAAACTAATGGACGGTGTGGATAAACTAAAAAGTTCAAGATGGGCCCCACATAGATAAAAATGTATAACTGTATAGCTTTCTAAAGAAGCTTTACACCCGCTAATAGCTTCTCCAAGAAGCTTCATAAAGAAATCGGCTCAGTACGCTCTTATCGTACTAAGTAAACTCTGCTGGGCCTACCGTGAATTCATTTGGTTTATCTATGCCGTCCATCCGTTTTTTTAGATCATTTTAGGGGTTGAGCCCAAAATCGAATCATATCCAAAGCTCAAATGGCCCATACCACAGGAAACAGTGGAAGTATTGATTTCCACCATTGAAACCTTTCCAAGGACTCTAGTGATGTTTATTTGTCATCCAACCTATTGGTAAGATTAAAAAGACATGGATTAAGTGAAAAAAAAAAAAAAATCCACTTGATCTAAAACTTTTGTGGCCATCAAGAACTTTTCGACGATAGACGTTAAATTCACACTGTTTCCAGTGGTGTGGTCTACTTGATCTTTGAATATGCTTCGTTTTTGGCCTAACCACTTAAAATTAACTAATAAAATGGATGGACAGAGTGGATAAAATGCATAAATGACGGTGGGCCTCACAGAGTTTACTCGTGTACTGAGTTACTCAGCACGCAAACGGCTACCCTTTATAAAAGTACAGGTTGTAGCTAGCCTATAGCTAGCATAGCTGTATTATATCTGTTATATTATGTGTCGTGCGAAGACAGCATGGACACTCCTCAAGCTCCGAGTTGTGAGAACGGTTCAAAGGAGATCAAAGTTACATGGGCCCCACAGTGATGTATTTATTATATCTACACCATTCATCTATTTTTAGAGATCATTTTAGAGCATTATCCAAAAAATAAATCATATCCAACGATCATCTGGACCACACCATAAATAGTGGCGGAGATAATGATTTTCACCGTTAAAATATTTGTAGGGCCCACCATAACGTTTATTTTACATCCAATCTGTTCATAACGTCACAAGTAGCTGATTGAAAAGGAAAAATAAATCTCATAAGTTCACACGTATCTGAATGAAAAGGAAAAACAAATTTGATATTGATCCAAAACTTCGGTGACCCTGAAAAGGGTTTCAATGGTAGACATTCAATCTCTCACTAGTTTTTGCAGTGTGGTCCAGTTGATGGTTAGATTTGTCTTATTTTTTGTCTCAAGCGTTAAAATGAGCTCGCCAAATGGATGGACAATTTGGATATAAAACATACCTCATGATCAGACCCACAAAAACCACTTCATACACCATTCTTCGATCGAGCAGAGCCGTGACTCTCTTTCTCCTTCCCTCTTTCTCTCTTCCGTATATACCTATAGATCATTTCTCAATATATCTCTCCAGTAGAGGAATCCAAGCTCCAAAACCTTCTTCTTTCCTTCTTCTTTAATAGAAATAAAGAGATAGATATAGAGAGAATCACAGATATAAAGATAGAGAGAGATAGAGAGAGAGAGAGAGTTGATGGGCTAAGGTGCCCATTGGGTGGGATTTTTTTAGCGCCGAACCTAAATCCTAGGCGATAAAAGTGTGTGTGTGTGTGTGTGTGTGTGTGTGTGTGTGTATACGGTCCAGATCGGGTTGGTCCGAATCGGATCAGGTCGATTCGGAACAGGGCCTATCCGGATTCGACCCGAAAATAATTCGGATCTAGATTACGCTACCCGATCTTGACCATCGGTTCTGTTTGAATTGGGTCGGATCGGGTTTGATCGGGCCGGATCCACCGGTTCGGGTATGAAATGCCCAGCTCTAATAGTGACCCAAATACTAGACTGTGGGGCCTGCCGTGATGTATGTGTTTTATCTATGCTATCCATTAGGATGTATGCGAACCGAGTTATCTCGGTTAACTTGCTTGACTCAACTCGAAAAAGCTTCACTTGACTTGACTCGAAACTAGTTTCAAAAGCCGAGCCTAATCTAGACTGAGTTCGACTCGACTCGGAACTTGACTCGGTTCGAATCGATTCGACTAGGATCGAGTTCACTTAATATAAATATTTTTAAAATATTTATATATATATATATATATATATATATATATATATATATATAAATATAAATTATATATTATAAATATTATATATTATTATTATTATTATTCTTATTTTTATTATTAAAAATCCTAAAACCTAAACTTGGACTCAACTTGTAACGTGGAACTCAAACTCAACCCGAACTTGGCTTGAGCTGGCCTGAGCCAAGCCAGCCAATCACAATCGAAGACCAAGTTGAGCCCAGTTCAAGTTAGGGTAGCCTGCCGGCCAAGCCAAGCTGAGCTAGGCCAAGCTCGGCTCCATTCAACCCGTGTACAACTCTTCCATCCATTCGTTTTGCAATTAAGTTCATTTCAAGGCATGAGCCTAAATTAAAGCATGTCCAAAGTTTAAAATTTAAATAATAATAATAATAATGAGAAAAAAAGCATATCCAAAGTTCAAGTGGACCACACGACAGGGATCAGTCTTTTCATAACCGTCCTTTTGTTTTATTATGTACTATGACTGACCTGAGCTCGTTATAGCCCATAATTATCAGCACACGTGTTCCACATTGTCACCTGTGTCGTGTATGGATGGGCAGCGGTCTTCAGACGCACATGGAATCAGCAACCTCAGTAAACCTTATTTTCACGTCAACGGACGACAAATGCACATGCCTAGGATGCGCGTGAAACATGTTTGCAAGGACGAGATTGGGACTCGGACTTCCATACTAGTTTGCTCAATACTCATAAAAAGGCCCACCTAAATGAACCGTCGTGATTGACTTATTGATAAACAACGTTTAAGGTGGTCAGTAGCAATGAATCAAGATCTGTTAATTGGGGTGGATATAAAACAAAGGACATCTGGTGAGGCTAAACATTCGGGGGCCGAGTCTGACTCGGAACTCGTTCGACTCAGGGTGAATTATCTACGTGACTTTCAAGCACTCTACATGCACCACATGTATCAAATGTCAGCGTGCAGGATCATTGCATGTCTCATCTTCTCTTCAAGCAACTACATTTGCTACCATCCATCTACACGAAGCTACACTTGTGTGTTAGTTCTGCACTGCTAAAAAAATTAATGGTGAGTTGGGTGACTCTTCAAATGTACACATGGCATAGTTATACTGTAATCCTGACCGTCAAAAGTGCTGATCTAGCTGGGGATGGAACATTACTGAAAAATAGTAAATTGTCTACTTTTATTTTTAACCATCAATTTGATGTAGCCACTAAATGGATGGTTATGAATACGATTGATTCACAATGAGAACTACAATTTGGACTGTGTAGATAGGGCCCATCAGTGCAACATGAGACAAGGATAAGTCACTTCTACCTTTTAAAACGTGGCAAAACTATCCCTATCCATCTATAAACGGCAATGTATAATATGACTTATAGGTGTACGTCTGAGGATCCATCTATAAGTGGCAACGTATAATAGGACTATAAGCGTGTCTGAGTATTCTTTTTCAAAGCGTTTGACAAACAACGTGTAGAAAAGTGTCCAAGTTGGACATCCAGCTTGTTGCCACTTTCAAGCTTATGAAAATGTTAGTCCCAAAGTTATTATTATTATTATTATTATTATTATTATTATTATTATTATTATTATTTTTTACACATGCACTCATACCATAGTTGGATTTCATCACAATGGCAGTCGAACCCATGACCTCGTGTTGAAAATCTTGTAAGTCTACCACTGATGCACAAGTAAAGACCCATTTAGTCTCAAGCTAAGCCAGTTTACTTAGGACTTATTTGTAATGTGAGATTAGGTAGATATAAATTCCATTTGGCATTTGAAGGGATAGGAAGGATTAGCTAGATTTACGTATCTGACCTCCTGGTAGTAATAGTAGGAAATACAACAAGATCTACATCTATGGGCACCACATTGATGTCCATCCATATGTGCCTTTTACATGTGAGTATAGGTGATCAACACTGTTCCGATGTCCAACAAACACTAGTTTCACATAATACATTGCTTTTCCTTGAAGGAACATTTTAATCCCAAAAGTTGCATTAGATGTTCAAAATACCATGGTATTCTTGGACATATAATCATTGTGCACTAATGGCGACCCAACTTCAAACTAGCATATCCAACTGAAGCATCCACTATTCAACCCTAATGCAAGTTTTACTTAGGAATGAAATGTGCTTCAAATTGGGTTAATCTGAACCGTCCATTGAGTCCAGAATGTATAGGTATTAATAATAATACAAAAGTGTAATCAGATGATTTGATCCATCCTTCATTTGGCTTTGTTTTCCACAGCTGTCAATTTTTTAAAGAAAGTGTTGCTACCTCGAATGCATAATTCTGTCACATGTGATATTTATGGGCATGCTAGGACCAATTGTGCGGCTTAATTCCAACTGAACAACTTTGATGCGAAGTACTAAGATAGGTATCTACATTAGAATTGACAATATATGATCGAGATCAGAAAAGGCCGGTCATGTATTCAACCATTCGCAATATATTGTTTAAAATAATCAGTCCATTATCCTAAACAAAAATGAAACCATTACAATAGACTACTGAGAGTAACTACAAAAGCACATTTCTAAAAGAGGAACCGGTTATATTGCAATGGAAATTCATCTAATATATGACTGTATCCTTGGATTACAGCTAAGGATTATAGCTACCAAATTACTACTACTAATGTAAAATTAGGCGATTGGTTACACTAAGGAACGTAAAGGATTGATTAGGCTAAAGAACATAAATGATAGTTAAAAGATAGATTTGATTTGTTTGATTAGGTTGGTATGAGATTTTGCTTCATTGAAATCATTTGTTATTTATAGATTTCCTTGCGGTAGTTATATAGATATTTATTTCTCATATTCAATTGATGATAGCAATCACATTGGCATGACTTTGGCCTTCCAAACTCCTCGAGATACTTGTCCCAGTAACCGCCCTAGCACCATTTTTCTCTCAATCGCATCTTTTATTTGAGCTTCTCGGCCATGTTATGTTTATTGATAACGTGTAACACTCTAGCAGCATTAACTGTAATTCTGCAACATAGATGCGCTTTATACTTTCATGCCATAACATGCATCTTTTCCTAATTGGTTGTTCCAGGAACTCTAAAAAATAAATAAATAAATACAGCTCTTAAATTGATATATTTCTCCTCTTTGATCTTTCCTTTGAATAAGGAGTCTCTTAAATAATCAAAAGCCTTAAATATTAAAATTTTAAAGTTCTTTACAGTATAACCCATCATTTAAATGGTTTTGATCTTTGAGAAAGACCACCTATCTATGGCTAAAGTCACAACTTACCCCGTAACAATACGTTGGGATGTATTCTAGCAAACCTAATGAATAATGACTGAGGTCCAAGAAAGTTGAACACGTGTGTGGGAGTAGAGGTGGGCATCGAGTTGAGTTGAACCGGATTAGGTCCAATTCGACTCGATACGGTTTTTACTAGTACTTGACCCGAACTCGATCCGATTCAGGATCGAGTCTAGTAGGGCTGACTCGATCTGAACCGATTCCTTGCTGGCCTAACCCGAGCCGAGTCTGACTCGGTCAAGGAAACCGAGTAAGATCGAGTTGTGTCTATCTGATCAATTCGGACTGGGCTGAGTCAAGCCGAGCCGGAGACTTTTGTGCTAGGAAGAAAACAATGGGGAAATTGGGAGAAAAAGAGGCAGAGAAAGGAGGAGAGAAAGAAGGAGATGAGGGAAATCGAGAGAGAAAAGAGGAGAGAAAGGAGCGAAGGAGAGGAAGTCAGTTCGAGTAGGGTTAAGGTTCGGGTAGAAGAAGGGTAAAGATAAAAAAAAGAAGTAAAATCAGACTTTATACTACCTACTTACAGTACGGATCGTATTAGATTGGACTGGATCGGATCAGATTGAGTTGTTACATGACCTAAACTCGACTCAGTTTGGCGTCGGATCCAAGTTGGTCTACTCGATCCGACCCGACCCTGACTTTCGGTTCAGGTCAGATCGGATTCGACCGGTTCGGTCAAGTCAGGTTAGATCCTGCCCACCTCTACGTGGGAAAGATGTGGGCTTTTCATCTACTTGAGATAGAATTAAGATCTTTTATTTGCCACAAACAGGCAAAAAATATTTGTTTCTTACAACATGCTTGAGCCATATCATCACAAACTATATTTAATGCAGTAGTGCTGACAACGTTAATGATGATGTGGACCAACTACGTCAATGATGATGTAGACCAATCACAATGTACAGAAATAGAAAAGCCTATTTATAGCAAGCAAAGGATCCAGATTCTTTGAAATAAGGTTATAAGTCTTCTGCTAAAAGACCGTCTACTCTTTCAGAGGGCCACACCGTAAAAACAAGTGAACGCGAATTGCGTGGTGACCCAACAGGGAACTCTACGAGGCCCACCATGATGTATGTGCTTTATCCCTCATGTTCATTCATTTTGTCAGCATGAGCTCAAAATCCAAGCATATCCAAAGCTCAAGCGGACAACACCACATGGAATAATTTTTATAGCTCATTTGTTTGTGTACGGTGGCCCACCTGAGCTAGTAATAGGGTATTATTACCGCGCACGTGTTCCACATTGGCACCTGTGTTGTGCATGGATGGCCAGCTGTCTCTTCGAGGCGTGGAATCAGCAACCTCCTTTTAAACTTTGTTTTTTTATTTTTTTATTTGGCATCAAAGGTTGCAAATACGGACGCGGATTGGGTACACCCCTCAGCAGTCAGCAGGACCTATCTTGAGATGGACGGTTTGGTTAGGGGCTATGTGGGGCCACCTTAATGTATATGTTTTATCCACGCCGTCCATCCATCCGACAAAGCATTTATTTATGGACAGATCGAAGCTTTATGTGGACCACACCATAGGAAGAAGTGGCCATTGAAAGCCTACGGTTGAAAACTTCTTTTTGGGGTGACAGAAGTTTTGGATCAAGCTGATATTTATGTTTTCCCTTCACCCAGGTCTATCTGACCTTATGAACAGGTTGGATGGAAAATAAACATAAAGATGGGCCCTAGGAAGTTTTCAATAGTAGGAGTTCAATCTCCACTAGTTCCTGTTGTGTGGTCCACTTGAGTCTTCAATATGCCTCCTTTTTTAACTCGTGTCCTAAAATGATCTGTCAAAATAGATAGATGGTGTGGATAAAATATGTACATCATAGCATGGGCAGAGACCTTGACAGGACCCTCCATCTCTAGTTAGAAGTGAGATTGCCTAGCAACTAAGTAAACTCATTTGGGCCCACCTTGAATGTATGTGGTTTATTCATCCCGATTAATCGGTTTTGACGGCTCATTTTAGAGTTGCACCCAAAATTGAAGTATATCCAAAGCTCAGTTACACCACACCAAAGGAAAAAGTGGGAATAATGATTTCTACCATTGAAACCTTCGTAGGGCTCACAGTAATATTTATTTGTCATCCAACATATTCATAAGATGAGACATGCATGGACTAAGGGAAAATACAAATATAAGCTCGATGCAAAACTTCCGTGGCTCAGAGAATTTTTCAACAGCAGACATTCAATTCACACTCTTTCCTGTGGTGTGGTCCACTTAAGCCTGGGATATGCTTCATTTTGGGGCTAATTTCCTAAAATTACTGATAAAATGTATGGATGGAATGGATAAAATACAAAAATCACAGTGGGCCCCACAGAGCCTAATCAACTTCCCCTGGTTAGTTCGTGGCGGGGCCAATCATTGCGACCAGGACTTCCATGCTGCCTTGTTCTACCCGCTACTCTGCTAAAAAATCACCTGCTCATAAAAAGGCCCACCTAAATGAACAGTTGTGATTGACCGATTTGTACAACAACTTTATGGTGGTTAGTAAAACTGAATCAGGATCTGTTGAGGGATGCGGATTGTGCAGTGAGGAGTTTGTCACGTGGATTCTCTTTGAACCCACTGTAATATATGTATTTTTATCTGCATCATCCATCCGTTTTTCCAGCTCATTTTAGGGGATTCAGGGCTGTCGCCAAAGTTGAAGAATACCCTAAGCTTAAGTGGACCACACCACACAAAATAATGGATTCAATGACATCCACCATTGAAACCTTTCTAAAGCCGACATTCATGTTTATTTGTCATCTAACCTATTCATAAAGCCACACTGACCTAGATCAAGTGAAAACACAAATATCAGTTTGATCCAAAACTTCAGTAAATTTCGACCATAGGCATTCAATTCCTATTATTTCTCATAGTATGATACACTCGGGTTTTGAATATGCTTCGGTACATGTTGTATTGTTGTGCCCTCAAATGAGCTGGAAAAATAGATGGACCACGTTTGATAAAACACATACATCATGGTAAGGGCCCCACAGAGTAACTAACAAGCTGGGAGACACTAACGGGTAGCCTAGGTTGGGACGAACGTATATACTGCCAGTGAGACTAAACACACCCTGCAAATTGAGGGCCTGCTTGCCGCAAGGCTAAAAAAAGTTGTCCTGCATAAGCATCTTTTTTTCTTTTTTTTTTTTTTCCTCCTAAGAAACGTGTGTGCCACCGTCCATCTTCAAACACTTTACATGTGCTAGTCAATGTATCTAAGTGCACATCTATTGCATGTCTCATCTTCTTTTCAAGCGCTTACATGCTTTACCATAGGAAATGGGTTGGCTACTTCCCCTGCCACGGGTAAATGGCTGGTGGTCGGTGCTTCGTGCCCGACCACGATGTATGTGTTTCATCTACTTTTAGAGATAATTTTAGACCTGATTCCAAAAATGAGAGGGATATAATTCTGAGGTGGACCACACCACAGGAAACAATAGTGATTGGATATTCACCATTAAAATCCTCCTGAGGCCCACTGTACTGTTTATTTAACATCCAATCTGTTGATTAGCTCATTGAGACCCAGATGAAGGGAAAAAACGTCCAAAACTTTTATGGCCTCAAATTTTTTTTAATGGTCGATGTTCATTCAACACTGTTTCCTATAATGTGGTCCATTTAAGATTGGGATATAACTCATTTTTATTCTCATACCACAAAATGATCTAGAAAAATAGATAAACAGCATGGTTGAAACGCAAAAATCATGGTGGGGCCCACAGAGCACCGACTACCAGCCTGGTGGCTGGTGATCGGGGGAGTAGCCAATCCGTTTCCGCTACCATCTGTCCGCTACACTTGTATGTTAGTTTGGAATGGATAAAAAATAATGGTGAGTCAGGTGACTCATTAAATGTACACACGGAATAGTTGAACTTTGATCCTGACCGTCAAAATTGCTGATCCAACTGGGGATGGAGCATTACTGATCTGCGTTGAGTTGAAAATAGCAACCTTTTAACTTTTTCCTTTGAATTGGGACTGGTCGCTATTTTACTTTTTTACCATCAATTGACGTCGCCAGTAATTTGGTGGTAATGAACATGCTTCTTCCACAATGAGAACCACAGTTTAGACCATGTAGATAGTGCCACATCAGTGCAGCATGTGACAAGGATAAATCATCACTGCCTTTTTAAATGCGACAAACTATTCTTATTCATTTATAAGCTCACAGGTGCTAACACGTCCAATGTATATAAAGAATAGGCGTCAGAAAACCCTTGTCTTATTTCAAAGTGTTTGGCAAATAACATAAAGTAGGCCACCCAATGTATAGTACTTGACATCTATCTTGCCACCATATTCAACCTTTAGGAAATGTTAATCCCAAGCTAGGCCCAGTTACTTAGGGCTTATTTGGATTGCCATTCACCATGGTAAAAAAAATAATGTAAAAGAATAATATTATAAATTTACAACATTTGTTTAAACATATAATTTGATGATCAATAGTAATTAAATGTAATTGAATAAGCAATCATTACAAATTTTACATTGTATTTTATTTGAAATCTCTAATCCAAATAGAAGAATAAATATTATATTTCCCTATTGATATGACATTTTAATAATTTAAAAGTACAATTATTATGATTATACTATTTATATCCAAGCACATGAAAAGTCAGTAAAAATATACTTCATCCATAATAGGAACCACAATTTGGACCGTGTAGATAGTCAGGCATTAGTGCAACATGTGATAAGGATAAGTCACCACCATCTTTTTAAACACAACAAAACTATTCTTATCCATCTATAAGCCCACGTGCTAATGCACGCATGGAACACATGTTAGAGGATCGTTTCTTATTTCAAAATGTTTGACAAATAACATGTACAACTGTTGCCACATTCAACCTTAGGAAATATTAGTCCCAAGCTAAGTTTATTTACTTAGGGTTTGTTTGGATTGCCATTTACTGTGGTAAAAGAATATAAAAGAGGAATCATTCAATTACTGATGTAGAAGAAGAGATGCAAGTGAATGAGCAATCATTACAAATTTTACATTGTTTATATTAAAAATCTCTTATCTAAATAAAAGAATAAGTATGTTTTCCCTATTGATGTTACATCTCAATAATTTAAAAGTGTAATTATTATGATGGTACTATTTATATAAAAAAAAATGAAAAGTCAAGATACCATGGTTTACCATAGATGAGATTTGATATTTATAATCATTACAACTTTACCTGCCTTTACTATTGTAAATGGCCATCTAAACATGCCCTTAGTCGGCTAAAAAATAGACATCGTTATGATGAAGCTCACCAAGGAGCTAGTTAAAGACAAACCCAACCTTAAACTTTTGAGTAAAACATATTTATCTAATACTAAACCCTAATGCAACTTGGATTGGTTTCTTATAAGAAGCCATGATGAATGACATGTAGTCCTAATGCATGTGACATGTATGATCGAGGTAACACTTGACAAGGTTATAAAAGACTCGCTGAGACATGGATCAGAAATTCGAAACCCGAGTATGGTGAACTTGATCCCTAGTTCGTTTTTATATATCAAATTCTCATTTAATCTATCACACATTCAAATCAAACTATAATTAAATAATCCAAACAATAATATTAGAGTTTAAACCTTTAAACTAACTTCCTGAAGTCCACAATCTAACCTCTCTACTAATATTACAAAATCTTTTTTATAATTTTCTATTTCATGTCCATTACAAACTCTCAAATAAAAGCAAATAACTTAAAATCTAAAGTCTAGTAGTAGTCTCCATCTAGGTCCCATTCATCTTCAACTCCTCTCTCATCTTGTAAATATGCAACTGTTATTTATTTGGTGAACTAGAAGCCTAGCGAGATCATATATACTAGTAGTTTGATATATACTAGACAGAGGCAAGTAAGACACAACTTGACTCATATCAAGGAAAGATGTAAGAATATAATGAATTTGAAATAGACAGAATAAAGACAGGTAAAACATATAACAAGATGCTATGCCATAATTAAAAAAATTTAGGATAAGTATGATGTCATGATCCACGAGTTATGCTTGTAATGCAAGTCATCTTGGATATGATCTCATAGGATACCCTTACTTAATAATCCCAAAGCAAATCATCATCCATACTATAAAGGCCAAGGGAACCCTGCTCAATAATTCTACCGCAATCAATCAATCATCCTTTCTATAAAAGCCAAGGGAGCCTCTGCTCGATAATCCCACTGCAGTTAATCAATCATCATTGCCATATGGGGCAAGAAAACTCACTGTCAATAATCCCACCGTAAACGATCATTCTTACCATATAGGCCAAGGGAACCCTCGCTTGATATATAGACCCACCACAATCAATATAATTCAAATTCAATTTTCATGTGTTCCATGATGAGATAGGCAATGCAATCATCAAACACTCCATATTTTCAATGCAATTCAAGAAAATTCAAGCCTATAAGTTCAGGCACCCATAATCATGATGTATGCAAACACAAGAATCAATATACAATATAAGGTACACATATTAGAATACATTAATATTCTAATATACAAGATAAATTCAATAAAATTCAACAGTATAAATTATGATTCAATAAGGATGACATGTGTACAGGGAAGCGGATTAGGTTTTACCCTTATCGTGTGGGACCCATCTTGATGAAAGTGTTGTATATCCACACCGCCTATCCATTTTTTTTTAGCTCATTTTAAGGCGTTATACCAAAACTTAAACCGATCCATATCCAAATCTCCGGTAGACCATGCCACTGGAAAAGTGGTGAATGACCATTAAAAACTTTTTTTTATAAACCATAAGTTTTGGATTAGGCGGATCCTTACTATCCCTTCATCAATATCTGGTTGACCTTAACAACAGGTTGGATAACAAATAAACATTAAGGATCTGCTTATGGTGTACCTTAGTAAGTTTTTAATGGTGAGCATTTAATCACCACTGTTTCCTGTGGTGAGGTCCACCTCAGATTTGGATCATTAATTTTTGGCACCACATCCTAAAATAGGCCGGAAAAACGGATGAATGGTCTGCATGCACAACACATCATCAATTTGGCCCCACAGTAATTCTGCTCTCGTGTGGTAGAGATAAGGAAGCGGATTGCGTCCAAATCGATCGGACCTTTAAGCATCTGATCTTATGGGGCCACCGTGATGTATCTGTTTTTCCACGCTGTCCATCACTTTTCCCAGATTATGTTAAGGTATGGGACGAAAAATGAGGCAGATCCAACACTATAGTGGACCAAAATAGATATGACTCTTGCATTTAATGCCTTGTGTATTTAATGCAACCAAACTTAGTATTTGGTGTGGTCCACCAGAGTGTTTGATCTGCCTCACTCTTAAAACCATACCTTAACATGATCTTAGAAAAGGGATGCACGGCGTGGATAAAAAAATACATCACGGTTTGGACACTTAAAAGTCCAACAGGGGTTAGACGGAATCCATTTTCAGCTGTTTGGAGATAATGCTTAGATCTTCTGCTCACGGCCTTTTCACTGTGCAGGTGAGCGACAATGCATAAACAAACATATGCAAATTGCGTGGTTACCCAACACTAGACTCTACGGGCCCCACCATCATATATGTATTTTATCCACAACGTCCATCCATTTTGCCTGCTCATCTTCCGGGATGAGCCCAAAATTGATGAGTATCTAGAGATCAAGTGGACCACACCATAGGGAGCAATCATTTTACAGCTCATTTGTTTGTGTACTGTGGCCCACCTGAGCTAGTTATAGCCATAATTATCGCGCACGCGTTCCCGGACGCGGATTGGGTACTACCTAGGGCTAAAAGTTGGACGGGTTCAACCTGACCGACCAGTGGCCAACCCGACATTGGGTTGGGCTTGGGTAGGATGTATGTTCATACCCCAAGTATAGGGTTGTGATGTAGTAATAATCTCGGTAAAACCAAGGTCAAATCCGCAGGGACTGAACCTTGTACGTATTCTGAAAGTAACTAGAACTATAACTAAACGGAGATGTAATCTAAATCAGAGAAAATTAAGAGAATAGTTGTGAATAGATTAATTAAAACTAATAAAAATAAAGGTGGGAATTAGGGTGCCAAGGAGCCACTTGTAGCAATTAGCGAGATCTACGCTTGATTTATGAACTCAACTGGACTTCGAGTTCCATCTTCATCCAGTTGGAAGATATATCACTAAAACTCAATCTGAACTTCCTTTGATCTAGTTTTCAAGAGATAAGAAGTATAAGAATTAGACTTGATTCCATTACAAGACCATGCCCAAGAGACAAAATAAACAATAGAATTTAACCAATCCACATCCAATCTAAGAGAGTTATGAATATAGGGAAGGGTTCCGTCATCCAACCATGCCTATGAGAAGATGGTGAACAACAGGGCTCCTACGACCATAGCCTTTATACATGTATAGAAAATAGTCAAAGCTATCACAGATCCATGGTAATTTAAGTCACAATAAAGTATTAAAAACTATGAATATTCTATATAATCAAACTATAATCAAAGAGTCCCTAAAACATGAATCAAAGCCAAAGAAACTGTCCCATCACACTACAAGCTTCACCTCTTAGCCCTACCTAAGAGGTTTAGCCTGACATAATCACGCTAAAGCCAGAAAAAAATAATAAAAGGAAGAAGAAACCGAAGATGAGAAGGCGGAGAAGAAGGATACCGACCCACACTCCACGGCTTTGTCTCCATGGCTACCCACCACGTTCACAAGCTTCCATGGCCCCAAGCTGATCTCTCTCTCTCTCTCTCTCTCTCTCTCTCTCTCTCTCTCTCTCTCTCTCTCCTCCTTTTATAACAAATATGGTCGGTGGAGTGGGCGTCGGTGGGATTTTACGCAGCAGAGTATGTTTACGCAAGGAGAGAAGCTATCTTGCGTTTGATGCTTAGTGGGGCCCATATTTTGTGTTTTATGAAGAATCAGGTCTTTCCATTAGTTTTGTGACGTCTATTTAGGCCACTCTTCCAAGATTGAAGTGAATTTGAGTTCTAGGTGGACCACACCAGTAACCGACGTGGTGGGTTTCCTTGCCGCTGCGTTCTTGAATGTTTACATGGGTCCACATTCTTGGCATGTGTTTGTTCAGTTTCATCATATGAACTCATTGGACGGACCAGATCATCCATTCGAAGTGATCTGTGGCCCATTACAATCCGTCCGCAACCCTGTTTTTCCGTTCGCGGTAGAAATTGTGTGCGTAACCCACGGGGTTCATAATTCTTGTTGGTTTAGAAATCCATGCTGTCCATTAAATTCCCCCCGAAAAATTGGTCAGGTATGATCGCTTTGTATCGGTTTATGTGTGGCCCACAAGGTTTTTCATACTGCCGTCCGTCCGACGTTTGGATGGTTGAATTCTGATACACGCTGTCTCCTAAAATTCCGTCACCTAGGCTTTAGTAAGACCGACCTTGGGGTTCTAATGGACGGTCCGGATCAGACCTTAGATTCGCGATGGTGGCCCACAACAGAGAAACGGATGGACAATGTTTTTAAAAAAATGTTCTTGTGCAGAAGGGAGAGAAGATGCGGGTCAGCCGCGTTTGACTGGACCGGATGGTCCAGTGCGGTGCGACCATGTACACTTGAGTACACGCACTACATATGTGGGTCCCACGGTGATGTATTTGCGAAATCTACTCCGTCCATCTTCTTTTTCATCTAATTTAAGGGTTGCGACCGAAATTGAAGCATATCCAAATATCAAGTGGGCCCCAAATCAGGATTTTAGGGGCTGATCTGTTTGTTGGGCCGCTTCCACAAGGATCCAATGGGTGAAATTTTACGTGTACATTTAATTTATGGTCATCAGGCCATATATGAAATTTTGAGCTGAATGGATGGTGGGAACCCTGTGATCTTGCATTCTGGACGATTTTCAGGCCCGTTTAACGTGAGTGGCCTGATTTTTTCGGATCTCTGGCGTGTAATTTCTTTGATCTCGGTCCCCTGGGATCCGTCCCTTACCTTAGTGATTTATGAGCATTAAATCCATGCTTTTAGTGGCTTTTTTATTCTCGGCTCCTAAATACACCTTGCAACACAAACACGATTAAAATAGGCCGTTACACAGTATCATGTTCATAAATTCAGGTAAAAACTAGGGTCTAATATGCAATATTTGACCCTCAACACAATCCCCAACCAGCATTTTGCTAGTCCTGAGCAAAGTATGCGAAAAATAATTTAAGAATTACGGGACAATTCCTATGAAACCAAGTGAAATTTGAAAAACAATTCAGTCAATAGAGTTCTAAGATTCATGCATTTTAGGCATTACTTTCTCCTATTCTCAGGCGCATGGTAAACTTCATGGTCAAGTTCAAAATATTAATCCATTCATTAAAAAAATTATAAATATTGAGTTTCATGGGTGTATAGTGCAACCTTGATTTATCACAATTAAAGGTCCAATCATCAATTTTCATGCTAACATTGATAACCAAAAGGAACACTCCGGATAACCGAACCTAGACCAAAACTTACCTTACAATTTAATTTCTTTTTTATCAGTAGCTTTCATGCCATGTTAACCTTGGGGAATCGAATCCTCACCTACAGGGAAAAGAACTATGGTGAAGACCGTTTGCCCACAACCACATGTATTGGGTAAAGCCAAGGGGGGAAGTTGAACCCTCACCTATAGGGAGCAAACCTATGGTGAAGATTATTCGCCCAACCCTTTTTAAAGATAACTTTTTTTTTGAACATGATGGACAAATTTTCCAAGTTGGCTCCTTTCATGCCTAGTGACTACCAGGTTAATAATTTAATATCGAATTGAAGCTTTAATGTGTAAGCTAGGTGTAATATGTGAAATCATGACTCAATCAATGTTTAGAACTTCTAATCATGAATTAACAATTCGAACTTAACTATGAAATCTAGCAATAAAAGTAATAAAATGTTGGTTGTCAACATCACTTCGAATTCACAAGAATTTTCAGAAAAATTTTAAAAATTTCTACAATTTTTGCTCAAGACCAAGAAAATACTTATTAGGTAACCTAATCTCCCATCCCCAACCTAAAATCTACATTGTCCTCAATGTAAAATATATAAGCATACAATGCGCGTAAGACAATGAAATTGAAGGAGAAGTGATGGAAAGATAGTACCTGATGACGGAGTTAAACGGCTTTTTCCAAAGAGATTTCAGTGTGAAGGCGGCTCGGCACAATAGTTAAGCAATAAAAGCAAACTATCCTAAAACAACGGGAAAACAAACTACCCTAGTCTTATGAAAGCAAGGAAAAACTACTCAGTCATGTCGCAAGGTTCCTCTTTCGGCCAATATCTTGATAAATTTCTTAGTAAGTTTCTCAACAAGATCATCTAAAAGCCCTTTTTGCAATAGGCTTGGATGCCCTGGAGCATGAATTTCTGGAGAAATTTATGGACCTCAACACAAAATTGTCGTTGAATCACTTGAGGTATCCAAAGTATATATGATTCACCTGTAACCGAAAAAATTTCAATGTTAGTACTCCATGGTGAATCAGAGACTACAGGTAGATAAATTTTAAAATTTTTTCAGGAAGTGATGTAGTCTTAACACATTCCGAAGTTTTAGACTTCGGTTCCATTATCAGCTCCTCCTTTAATGATATACATTCAGAATCTAGGACAGGAGGGGCTTCAGAATAAGGGTTTTCTCAGTCCATAACAACTACCGAGATATTGTCTTATAAGGCATTCACTATATCTTTCATCATGGGATTGTTTGAATCTGCAAAGTGTGCCAAACAATCATCCAAAGATTTGAAAAATTCGGCTGAGAGTGACTTATTTTTCATATTGCAATTCGTGATGATTTGCCCAAGGATTCCATCATCTCTAAAAATGGATGGATGCATGCTCTCTTTCTCTTGCCCTGCACAGACAGATTGAAAATCAATGAGGGAAGCATTGATGTGAACACTCTGTTCATTGAAACTACTCAGTCGAGGCATTGAATCGTCAAACGTGTACGGCTCAGATGATGGCCTCAACTGGGTGGTTTCATATTCCAAAGTCGTATCAAGCAATTCGTCCCGCTCCCGAACAATATCATTATTCAATTCAGGAAAGTGATCCAAATATGTCTCACAAGAGTTAGAAGGGTCTGTTGTAAGGAGCTCATCCTCCACATTTAAATCAGGCATGTTAGATGAGTGGAGTAGATCCTTATGACCGATCACTTAGTGTACTTCTTATTCACTGACCTGGACCATACTTGAGATTGATTCCAGAGGAATTTGGGCCGCACATTCATGATCGTTATCCCAATACTCATCATCGTCTAATTCCGTGCAGTGCACAATTGGGATAGGATCACATTCTTCACATTTTATTCCTAGATTAAGTTGAGGTTTGAATAAACTAACCGCTTCCTCATCATTGAAATCAAGTGTGTCATGTGAGTAAAGTGTGTCATTATCATTGTATTTGAAAGACACCCACGTCTCTTGATCATTCCTTTAGATAGTTATCGAGATTGACTCATCAGAAAATTGAACCATATGCTCATATGCTCATTAATGGAATCCAACTCATCATTCGTAATTTTAGTTTCTTCCACAAGCGAGTTATGATCACTTTCTTCACATTGTGCTTTTAGATTGGGTTGAGGCTGGGATAACCTAGCCTCTTCCTCCTCCATAAGGTGTGACTGAATTCTTTGAATTGAGGATTTGAGCAATTCACATGATTATATGACAATTTGATTAAACTGCTCTTGTGCATTCATGAGTTTTTGAAGTGAATTCTCTTGGATTATTTCTGATTGGGTTTCAAAGGTAGAGAATCCAAGAGAATTATCACTATGATATATTGCTGGTTCATCTTCCCAACATTGATGTTTCCACTGATTATAGTCATACGGATCATAGGTAAAAGAATCTGATAGTTGGTAATACATATTATCACTCATAATATAATCACGCATTATTTTCTTTTTATCGGATGGGTGATAATAATTCTCACTCCCATAGTTGTGATATCCCCAACACTCACGTACTGTCTGTGGGGTGTAATTGTTCTCCCATATATGATCACGTAAGGACTTCTTAACCGATGGAGTGTTATACTCTGGTCAGTTCTCAATGATTGTCTCAGGAAAATTCTGAGACGTAGGTTGATTTCTATTATAACCATCATACATTCCTTCCAGTGTCTCTTAGCTATCTCAGCATACTGATATTCTCACTCTTGCATATACATGGTGAAACCCTGATTCTGAATCTAATCCTAAGAAAAATAAAAGAAAAGATCCTACAGCAGTATGGAAAGTAAAGAGAGAAGAAGTTAGAAGGAAGTTACCAGATTGGAGTTCCTATGTTAAGATTCTATAATAGAAGACAAAAGAAATTAGTTTCTAAAGTTATAAAGTTCATAAAATTAGAAAATAAGTTAGTTTCGAAAAACAAAAGAAATCCTAGAATTAGAAAGTTTCTAAAAATAAAATAAAGGAAAGATGAGTTAGTTTCTAAAATTAGAAAGAGTTTCTAAAAAGGGAAATAACTAACCTAGTTTCTAAAAACAAAAGAGGAAAGTTTCTAAAAATAAACTAGTTCCTTAAAAATAGAAAAATCCTAAAATTAGAAAATTTCTAAAAAGAGAAAATAAAACTTAAAATTAGAGAGTTTTTAAAAATAATTAGGAAAGTTCTAAACCTAAAGTTAAAACATAAGTTAGTTTCTAAAAAGGAAATCCTAGAATTAAAGTTAGAAAAAATCTAATCCTAAAGTTAAAAAATCATAATCTTAACCTAATTCTTAAACTAGTTAATCTCAGAAAAATATAACTGTCAATCCCCGGCAATGACGCCAAAAACTTGTTCACACCCCAAGTATAGGGTTGTGATGTAGTAATAATCTCGGTAAGACCGAGATTAATCCACAAGGACTGAACCTTGTACGTATTCTGAAAGTAAGTAGAACTAGAACTAGACGAAGATGTAATCTAAATCAGAGAAAATTAAGAGAATAATTGTGAATAGATTAATTAAAAACTGATAAAAATAAAAGTGGGAACTAGGGAGCCAAGGATCCACTTGTAGCAATTAGGGAGATCTACGCTTGATTCATGAACTCCACTGGACTTCGAGTCCCATCTTCATCTAGTTAGAAGATATATCATTAAAACTTAATCTGAACTTCATTTGATCTAGTTTTCAAGAGATAAGAAGTATGAGAATTAGACTTGATTCCATCACAAGACCATGCCTAGGAGACAAAGTAAACAACAAAATTTAACTAATCCACATCCAATCTGAGAGAGTTATGAACATAGGGAAGGGTTCCGTCATCCAACTATGCCCGTGGGACATGGTGAACAACAGGGCTCCTACGACCATAGCCACTATACATGCATAGAAAATAGTCAAAGCTATCGTAGATCCATTGTAATTTAAGTCACAATAAAGCATTAAAAACTATGAATATTCTATATAATCAAACTATAATCAAAGAGAGTCCCTAAAACATGAATGAAAGCTGTAGAAACCGTCCCATCATGCTACAAGCTTCACCACTTAGCCCTAGCTAAGAGGTTTAGCCAAACATAATCACGCTAAAGCCAAAAAAAAAAGGAAGAAGAAACCGAAGATGAGAAGGCGGAGAAGAAGGATGCCGGCCCACGCTCCACGGCTGCCCACCACGTTCACAAGCTTCCATGACCCCAACCTAATCTCTCTCTCTCTCTCTCTCTCTCTCTCTCTCTCTCTCTCTCTCTCTTTTTCTCCTCCTTTTATAACAAATATGGTCAGTGGAGTGGGCATCGGTGGGATTTTACGCAGCAAAGTATGTTTACGTAAGGAGAGAAGCCATTTTGCGTTTAATGCTTGGTGGGGCCCATATTCTGTGTTTGCTGAAGAATCAGGTTTGTCCATTAGTTTTGTAGTGTCGATTTAGGCCACTCTTCCAAGATAGAAGTGGATTTGAGTTTTAGGTGGACCACACCACTAACCGACGTGGTAGCTTTTCCTTACTGCTGCGTTCTTGAATGTTTACATGGGTCCACATGCTTGGCATGGGTTTGTTTAGTTTCATCATATGAACTCATTGGACGGACCAAATCATCCATTTGAAATGATCTTGGTGGCCCACTATAATCCATCCGTAGCCCTATTTTTTCGTTCGCGGCGAAAATTGTGTGTGTAACCCATGGGGTTCACACTCCCCGTTGGTTGAGAAATCCATGCCGTCCATTAAATTCCCCATGAAAAATCGGTCTGGGATGGTCACTTTGGATCGGTTTCGGTGTGGCCCACAAGGTTTTTCATACTGTCGTTCTTCCTACGTTTGGACGGTTGAATTCTGATACACGCTGTCTCCTAAAATTCCGTCACCTAGGTTTTGGTAAGACAGACCTTGGGGTTCTAATGGACGGTCCGGATTGGACCGTCGGATTGCGATGGTGGCCCACAACAGAGAAACGGATGGACAACATCTTTAAAAAAGCGTTCTTGTGCAGAAGGGAGAGAAGACGTGGATCAGCCGCATTAGACCGGGTCAGATGGTCTGGTGTGGTGCGACCATGTACATGTGTTAAGGGTCAAATATTGTATATCGGACCCAGTTGTTGCCTAGATTTATGAACATGGTACCGTTTAATATCTCATTTTAATCATGTCTCTGTTGCAAGGTGGAATCAGGAGCATGGACTGAAAAATAGTATCAAAAGCATGAATTTGACACTCCGAAGTCATCAGAGCAAGGGACGGACTCCAGGGGACCAGGATCAACGGAATTACACTCCTGGGGTCCGCGAAAATTGAGAAACTGAAGCTCAAGCGGCCTAAAAGTCAGCCAAAATGCAAGATCATTAGGTTTCTGCCATCTGCTTGGTTCAAAACTTCATACACGGCCTGAAGACCATAAATTAACCGTACACGTCAAAAATCAGCCATTGGATCTTTGTGAAAATGTCCCAACAGACAGATCAGCCCACAAATTATCAATCTGGGGCCCGCCTGCTATCTTGAAATACTTCAAGTTTGGTGTCAACCATTTAAATTATATGGTAACCAGGTTGGTCGGAGCTGATCTCTCATATACATCAGCGTGGGACCCACGTGCATTGCACATGTACAGCATAGGTGCACTAGCCGTGCACGGCAACACGTTTGACCGAGTCTCCCTCTCCAATTCAAATTTTTTTTCCTGCGGAAGAAACAGGGATCGCGGTTCGCTCTAGTGGGCCGCCATCACGATTTTAAAGACCAATCTAAACCGTCCATTAGATCATATTGGTCCACATTACCAATGCCTAGGTGGATGAACTTCAAAATACCAGCGACAATGGCGTCTTAAACATTCTAACACAGGTCGAATGGTTGTAAGACTGATCAAGTGGGTTGCACCAACGGAAGGCAGAAACCATCCTTTCCCGACCAGAATTTCGGGAGGAAACAGATGGACGGCGTGGATTTCTCCATCGCTGTCAGTATTGAGCCCCACCAAGACACAGCGAAAGCCTTTCGCAGGCCCTGTTTTAGCACCGGACGCTGGACGATTTTTGCGGGCCGTTACATGATCTCAACGGCGATCGGACGGCTGATCCGAACCGTTCATCATGTAGGTGGGCCAAAAATCTCCCAGAGGACGCTGTCCTTTTGAAAAGAAGGCAAAGAAGAACAAGAACCCAGACCGGAATCCCGGACTGCATGAGATACCTCGCAGCGGAGGGACTGTTTCCGCAGCTGGCTCGTCTGTGGACTCTAGCTCTCCACCGGTCCTGGCTGCGTAAGGAGTGTCTCCGCATCCTACTTCCGGTAGGACTCTCGGAGGACAGCTCTATAAGGACGTGAGGAAAAAGAGAGATGGAAAAAAGACGGAAGGGAGGGAGAAAGAGTGGGAGCGTGGCTGCTGGACGTTAGCTTGGGACAGGAGCTTGGTGCCGGTTTTGTGCTCGGTTTAAGGAAGAGAATCGGAGAGAGAAAGGGCGCAGAAGTCTGTGCTCGGTTTGGCTGCTGGCAGCGTGGGAAGAAAAAGAGAAACAGAGAAGGACGTACGGCTGGCTTGGGTTTGGGCTGGAACGTGGACAGAAGCTGGAGAAGGCTCGGTTCTCCTTCTTCCTCTTTTTCTTCTTCTTCTTCTTCTTCTTCTTTTTAATTGGAATTTAGCCCATATCATGTGTGGCTAAACCTCTTAGCTAGGGCCAAGAGGTGAAGCCTGTAGTGAGATGGGAGATTTTACTGTGTGCCTTTAATTCATAAACTGAATTTAATATAGTTGATTTTTAAGGGAATATTTTTTTTAGTCTTTTATGGTTTGTTGTGACTGAAATTACAATGGGTTTGCAATGGCTTTGAGTATTTCTTTTTCCCTTTTATGTTTATGAAGTTAGGAACCCCTGTTGTTCATCATTGTCCCATGGGCATGGTAGGATGACAGTACCCTTCCTGATCTTCATACATTGTTGATTAGTTGGTAATTAGTTTAATCCTGTTGTTTGCTTTGTCTCCTGGGCATGGTTAGATGATGGAATCCATTCTAATTCATATACTTTTCATCTCTTAAAAACCAGATCAAGTAGGTTCAGTTTGATTTCCATAAATCTTAATGCAGGCATAAGATCTCCCTGATCCCTACAAGTGGATCCTCTGAATCCCTAGTTTCCTTCCTCTGAATTACTTAAGTTTTAGATAATTATTCCGCAATTATTACCTAAATTCTATTTGTTTTAGATCGCATCTTAGACTAGTTCTAGTTCTACTTGGTTTCAGGAAACGTACAAGTTTTAGTCCCTGTGGATTCGACTCGGTCTTACCGAGTTTATTACTACATCACAACCCTATACTTGGGGAGTGAACAACATGCTGTGTACACGCACTGCATATGTGGGTCCCACGGTGAGGTATTCTCAAAATATGCTCCGTCCATCTTCTTTCTCATCTAATTTAAGGGGTTGTTACCGAAATTGAAGCATATCCAAATATCAGGTGGGCCCGAAATTAGGATTTTAGGGGCTGATTTATCTGTTGAGACACTTTGACAAGGATCCAATGGCTGAAATTTAACGTGTATGGTTAATTTATGGTCCTTAGGCCAATATAAAAATTTGAGCCGAACGGATGGTGAGAACCCTGTGATCTTGCATTCTGGAGAATTTCAGGCCCGTTTAACGTGAGTGGCTTGATTTTCTCGGATCTCTGGCGTGTAATTTTTTTATCTCGGTTTCATGGAGTGTAAGACCCATATCCTAACTCGTACTATTCTGTAGGCTTCTACAATCCTCCCTATCGAATTTCGGCAACCCGTGACGTGTAGACAGCATTTGTGCGCAACCCTGAGTCGTATCCTGTATTTTAGAGTCAGCTCGACCCGAGACTTTTACCCTAACGACTACGTCGTCACCATGGTTCCAATGCCGCGTCTCACGCACCGAAGCGATACCTGGGCCAAGAGATGTGAGCCCGCGTTAAGTTCGAGAAAACACCGCGCATTTGCAATCCCAAGAGAATGTCCCATCAATCACATCAATCAATCAAGTACCATATCACATCATGTCAAGTACTACACCATCCCCAAAGTCAACTCTGTCTCTTACAACTCATTACTTACATGTCAAGACACATCACCCATCACTCGCTCACCCATCCCTCTCTCTCTTTACATCACATCCTCTCTCTCTCTCTCTCTCATTTTCTCAATTTTTCAAGCAAACCGTAAGCAACCCAACGTCCAAACATTTTTCATGGGAGAGGAGAAGCTATGTGTGGCCCACCTTCTTACCATCCAATCTCACCCTCCAAGCCTCATCTCAACTGTTGGATCACATTCTTTGGAGCTATAAAACGCATTGATGGAAAAAGGAAGAAGAGATCTTGAGGTGGGTATTTTATAGGCCTAGATTTCATGTTTTGATGAAGGGCCAAGTGGGGCCTACCGATTGATGGTATGGATCTCACTTTAGACCCTAGATGTGCCCGATGGCCCACCATGATTCACATGAGCATTCCATGATGGGGCCATTCTCCATAGACCTCATCATGATGTTTACTTTTCTAAGTTTGAAAGAGGTCATCTAGACCTTTCATTTTTTATGGAGAAGGAATCTCCACCATTGATTTTGATTTGATAGGCCCACATGTATTGGGACCCATTTGATGTACGATTGAATGTATGGAAAGGGAGGGCTCATAGTAGCGGAGCTCTCCATCGCACGTCTCTCTCTCTCTCTCTCTCTCTCTCTCTCTCTCTCTCTCTCTCTCTCTCTCTCTCTCTCTCTCTCTTTCTCTCTCTTTTCTTTGCCTGATTTTATGGCCCGTTTGTGATGTATGTATTTCATCCATATTCAGCACCAAATGGACCCAACCGGGGCCCACGTTGTAGCCACCTTGCTGCCACTTTTAGAGGATCTGGATGATGGGAAAATACAAAGATTAGGTGGACCACGTATGGCCAGATGGGCTAGCCCAGAACCTACTGGACGTCTACTGTCCAGACCGTCCAGCAGGGTCTGGACGTTGCATGAGAAAAACAAAAATATCAGCTTGATTCCAAGTTTTTGGGTGGGCCGCTCATGTAGGCCCCACCTTGATGTATGAATATAATCCACGTCGTCCATCCTATTTGTCAGCCCATTTTAGGCATTGAGCCGAAGAATGAAGCCAATCCGATTATCTGGCGGGCCATAGCATAGAAAAATAATGATTTTTACCGTTAAAATCGATTAGGGGCCACTTTAATTTTTCGACACGCCAAAGCATGCTGAATACTGGGCTCATTTGGATTGTCTTGAGCTATAGAATCCAATGGGTGGAGTATATCCACCTGATGCGGACCCCACCTAGGAAAAACCTCAGAAAAATATTTTTTTCAAAAATAAAAAAATAAAACAAGCAGCAGACGCTGCTGCTGCTGGACGTCTAGAGGACGCTGCAACAGCGTCCTGCTGCACCGTTGAACAAAGGCTAGGACCGTGGGTCCCAGTCATAAGCCCCACCGTGGTGTGTGACGAACATCAATACCGTGCATTTGATGGGGCCCTTCTAGTTGTGGGCCACCCCAAAAATCAGCCGTGCAAGGGACTCAGGTGGACCACACTACAAGGAACAATCGGATTGAATGTCTACCCTTGAAAGTGCTATGGTCCAGAGGTTTTGGATAAATGTTAAAAATGAAATTTATTTAATTATTTTTGTATAGGTCTATGTGATCTTATCAACAGATAGGTTGGAAAATAAACGTTATGGTGGGCCCCACATGGGACCCACTGATGTATATATTGTATTCCACACGTGTGGACCCTACCATGAGGTACATGCTTTATCCATGTCGTCCATCTATATGGGGTCTGCTGATGGATGTGTTGCATCCAAACCGTCTAACCCTTTGGCAAGCTCGTCTTACAGCTTGAGACTAAAAATAAGGCAGATCTAGGATCAGGTGCACCACATTATAGAAAATAGTGAATTTGAACGTCCACCATTAAACCCTTGGGCTTCAAAGTTTGGACCAATATGATATTTGTTTTTCCTCTAAATCTAGGTCTTTGTGACCTTATGAATAGCCTGGATGGGAAATAAACCCTATGACGGGGCCCACTGGAATTTAACTGTGGAAATCATTACCACCACGGTTAAATATGGTATGGTCTAGTTAATCTTTTGATATGGTTCATTTTTATACAATACTCTATATTGATCTCTAAAAATAGATGAATTGTGTTTGGCCCATTCAACTCGGCCCATTCGAGTTGGCCCATTTGATTCGGCCCATTTGATTAGGCGCGATGTAATGTACTTGGGGCCCATTCATTAGGTCTGATGTGATGTGCTTGGGGCCCATTTGATAAGGCCCTTATATGAGGTCCAACTTGTTATATTTGTGGCCCGTTGTTGAGGCCCAATGGGATATATATCAGGTCCATTGCAATGTATGATTCCCCATGGTTTATGTAATGATGTTTATGGCGGGTCATGCCTTAGGAGTAATGATGGTTTGACGTCCACATTGTAAGAATAATGTTGGTTAAATGTCCATATTGTAACTCTCCCCAGGGCCCATTAATAGGTCCATACTTGTTGTGTGTAGGCTGTCTAGGCCCATCTTCGTTATGAAGATAATTCATCACTTTATAACATGCTTAGTATAATTCCATGACTCATGCCATACACATCATATGTATGCTTGATATGAGTAGTGACTGATCATAGCATATGCCATTGGGTAGATTATTTATGAGACTCACTGATAGGAGTTACCCACATGAGCGCGTGGTACATGCAGGATAACTGCATGACTGGACGGTGTGACTCATGCATCTTGCATTATGTGATTGTAATTACTATACACCCTAGTGACATCGGGGCTGTGACCTCCATAGGCATGTCGTGGATGGCCAGATGGGACACCGAAAATGTTTGGTTCGAATATCTGGGAACTTTGGATGTCCGTGAGTGAAAGTCCATAAACCTCCGAGGCTAGGAGACACCCCAATGTCTTTACCGAGTGGATACATGAGCGCCCGAATGCCGAATACCAGTAGGCCGTATCTCGCACTGTGTCGTGGTCGGTTGGGAGGGGGTGTGGCCTTATCCGCCCGAGTGAGGGGGCTTTAAGCTAGGCTGAGTTTGACCAGCTCCCAAATGGGTCCGCTATCGACGAGCCGGGTAAGCATTGGTATACTACTGGCAGGCGGGTAGTGAGGTCTTTTCCACTCGTTGAGCTACGAGCCGTCTGGGGCGGTAGCCAGCTTGGAGTGTACTAGACCCGGTGATGATCCCAAAGATATACAGTACTGATACATGGACTTATTGAGCAGGAGTTGCATACTCATTCATTTATCCATTCACTATCCATTTGGGCTAGTGGCGCGCAACTATTTGTTACGTCTACCTTCGCAATGGCCAGGATTTCGGTTAGGGCGCGCAACTAACCTAAGATCAGGAGTTTACCACATTGTGTTTGACTATTCAAATTTAGGTATGAGACTGGTTTGGATAAAATTCCCTTGTGATGGACCCCATAGCCTGCGATACTACGTACTATTATCCCGACTTCACTCCAGCTTGGTCATTTCATTCGCATCGTATATTGCATTTCATCCGTGGCATACGACATTTTGGATTGCTACGTTTTTGCACTTATATGACTTAGACGGACTTGGTAGGATCTGCATATTGCATTGCATCCGCAGTATATGAGATTTGGCTCATTATGATCTGCATTGTGTACTCTGATATTATATGACTTATAGACTTACTAGTATATTTCTGCTTACTCTGATATCGTATGATTCATGATCTTGTCAGTATTTTCGCTTATTCCGATGGTGTATGATTTATGGGCTTTATTGTATACTTGACACTTACCTTACACACACTTTCACCATCCTCTAAGCTTTCTATAAGTTTATGCACGATAGATGCGTGCAGGTGGCGTTAAGTCGCAGCAGCATTGAACTTGGAGCGTGCAGTGGACTTCTGTAGCTTTGATTTTGATACATATGTATTTCCCTTTCAGCATTGTATTCAACTGTTTATATTAATGGATATGTGATGATGATGTTGCTTTTGTGATTTGGGTAAACTTATGGTTATGCTTCTTACGAGATAAATGTAAGTTGAAAAATCTTCCTTGTAGGATCCTAGGATTGGAATCTGGTGTATGCCCGCTGGGAGCCGAAAATAGGGTACTAAGGAGGCTGTTGGCATCGGATTCGGCGATCGAGAATTTCGTGAGCCCGGTTTCCGAGTTTAGGGCGTGACATGGAGTTCGTCCCTTGTCTTGGTGATTTATAAGCATTAAATCCATGCTTTTAGTGGCCTTTTTCAATCTCGGCTCCTAAATACACCTTGCAACACAAACACGATTAAAATAGGCCGTTAAACAGTATCATGTTCGTAAATTTAGGTAAAAACTAGAGTTTAATATGCAATATTTGACCCTTAACAATGTATCGGGTTTGGTCTTGGGCTTGAGCTATACAAAACACCAGCCCGATAAAACTTAGGTCAGGCTCAAGTTGAGGTCTTAGATTACTTGACTCAACCCGAACCCAATCGATATATAAGTTACTTATAAATTATAATTGAGTGCGGATCGTCATGTTGAAGGCACATGAAATTTCAGTACTGTGGGGTGTCATTGGTCCAAGTCATTTTTGTTGACTCAAGCTAACAAGATATGCCGAACCCCTCTCTCTCTCTCTCTCTCTCTCTCTCTCTCAAATTGATTGCCAGCTACATAACATGACTCTTAAAGGAGTAGTTGTTCTATAGTTTAGCTTGTTCTTTATAAATAATAATTACATATAATTAATAAAATTATAGGTAAAAAAAGTAAGACATATATTGAAGTATAACAGAATAATGTAATAACGGAAATGTTAGCATATGTTTACCTGACTAGGGATAATTACTAACCCAAGGTTGCGTTGAGTTGGTTAAGGTTGAGGCATAAGAACCTTGGGTTGAGTTAGGGTCGAGTGCTAACCCCACCAAACCCACCCGACTTCCAGGCCCAGTAATTTCTCGGCGGGACCGAGGGGACTTTGCGGGACTCACTGAGATGTACATGTTTTAGCCACGCCGTCCATCCATTTGGACATATTATTTTAGGTATGAAGAGCAAAAAAGAAAGCAGATTGAAGGCTCAGGTGGACCACACCACATGAATAGGTGGGGATTGAAATCCTACCGTTGAATAAACATCATAGTGGGCCTTAGGAGGTCTTCAGTGGTAAGAGTTCAATATCCACTGCTTTGTGTTGTGTGGTCCACTTGAGCCTTCAATTTGTCTCTTTCCAGGGCTAATGCCTTAAAATGATCCGTCGAAATTGATGGACGCGTAGATGAAACACCTACATCACGGTAGGCCTCACAGAGCCGCTGATATGACCGGTCTTGTCTAGTTAGGTCCAGGTGGGGATGGTACTCAATCCGCGTCCTGCGCGTACGGAATTGCGACTCGGACTTCCATCCTAACTTTTTCTGCCCGGTAGTCCGCTGAAAAGTCACCTTCTCATAAAAAGGCCCACCTATATGAACAGTTATGATTGACTGGCTAGTAGAAATGAGCCGGACGCGGATTGGTTGGTGTACCACACATCAGCTATGTAGCTGGTGTAGGTACGGTCGTGCGAAGACGAGCGCTGACGCTCCTCGAGCTCCCAGTTGTACGAACGGTTCAAAGGAGATCAAAGTTACATGGCACTAGAATGATGTGTTTATTATATCCACACCGTTCATCCATTTTTCCAGATCATTTTAGAATACTATACAAAAAATGAATCATATTCAAATATCAAATGGACCACACCACAAGCAGCAGCGGAGATAATGATTTTCACCATTGAAAATTTCATAGGGTCCACCATAACATTTATTTTCCATCCAATCTGTTCATAAGGTCACAGAGACTTGGATGAGGAAAAACAAATTTCATATTGATCCAAAACTTCTGTAAACCCCAGAAGGGTTTCATCGGTAGACATTCAATCCCCCACCGCTTTTTTCAGTGTGGTCAACTTGATCGTTAGATCTGCTTATTTTTCGTCTCAAGCCTTGCAACTAGATCGAAAAATGGATGGAGGGTCTGGATATAACACATACCTCATGATGGGACCCACACAACTTGCTGACCTCAATACACCAGCTATATAGCTGGTGTGTGGTACACCAGCCAATCCGCTTCCCAATGAACCAGGATCTGTTGGCTGGGGTTGATCACAAAGGGACGAGGAGTGTAGTAGGAGCTCGCCTTCCTACAGGGTGGTGTGGATTCTCTGTGGGACCGCCATCCTATAGGGTGGTGTGGATTCTCAGTGGGACACACCGTGATGTTTCTTCATCGATGCTATCCATCCAGTTTTCCTTTTCATTGAGGGCATTAGCTCAAAAATTAAAAAACATTCAAAACTCAAGTGGACCACAGTATAGAAAACAGTGGGAACATTGAAACCTTTATAGAGCCCACATTGATGTTTATTTTCAAACCCTATCATAAGTTCACATTGACTTAAATGGAGGATAAACAAAAATATTAATTTGATCAGAAACTTCTGTGACTCCCAATATGTTTTCAATGGCTGGTGTTCAATTCCCACTGATTCCTATGGTATGGTCCGCTTGAGCTTTGGATATGCCTTAATTTGGGTCATGTGTAAAACTTCATGCGAAATTGAATTTGGATTAACTTCATGCAAAAGTGAAAAGGATTGTTTTATACATGAGTATGAAGATCAAATAAAATGTATAAAAAGTGTATTCAATTGAGAAGCCGTAGCCGTTAAGTTGATTGCCACGGTCTTCCTCACCTTACACCCTTAAGGGAAGCACTGAGAATGGATGAAAAGCTTGTGATGTGTGTAGGCTTGGGACCTAGCCCTGTTTATATAATGTAGGAGTCGAGGAGTTTATAACCTTAACTAGAACATTGTGCGTGTGATACAATTGTAGCGCACCACCCCTTATATGATTTTACATTATTCACAGTGGAGTCCTCATTTAACCTTTAGGATAATACATACCGTTGATCAATAAGACCAACCTTATAGAATTCTTACATCATACCCTAAAATCAGCTGAAAAAACAGAAGAACTGTATTGCTAAAATACATACATCATGGTGGCCCCCACAGAGAATCCACACCACTCTATAGCACGGTGAACTCCTCACTACACAATCCGTGTCCATCACAAAGGACCTCTAATGAGGCTAAACATAAGGGGATCATGGCTGAAAAAGACTCAGCAACTCATGAGTACAGATTCGTTGGCTCTTGAGTCTGAGATGGGACTCAGCCAAGTCAGGTTGTATTATCTAGGTGACTGGTGGTCTTGAAACCCATTCGTCTTGACCGAGTCGAAGTAACTAACGAGTCTTAAAACCATATGGGGGACGCTAACAGGTAGGATGGGCTGGGTCGAACCCATTGCCAGCAAGCATGAAAACCCAGGTCTGCAAGGGCCCGTTTGGATGCAGACAAAGTTCTGTCTTGAGTAAGCTTTTCCAAACAACAATGCCAATGTATTGTTTTTATCCAGGAAACGTGTGCCACCGTCCACCTTCAAGTACTTTATACGTGCCACATCCGTCAATGTGTCAACATTCACATTAATTGCATGTGTCATCTTCTCTTCAAGCACTTATATTGGTTACCATCCATCTACAGGGGGCTGCACTTGTGCTAGTTTTGCGCAGATAAAAAAATTAATGGTGAGTCGGGTGACTCTTCAAATGTACACATGACATAGTTTTACTATGATCCTGACCGTTGAAATTGCTCATCCAACTGGGGATGAAGCATTACTGAAAAATTGCATTGAGTTGAAGATAGTAACCTTTTGCTTTTTTCCATTGAATTTGGACCGCTCACTATTTTATTTTTAATCATCAATTTAACCTGGCCATTAAATGGTTGGTTATGAATATGCTTCCTCCACAATGATAACCACAATTTGGACTGTAGATAGTGACGCGTCGATGTAACATGTGAATAGGTCACCATTGCCTTTTTAAACGCGGTAAAACCATCCATTTATAAATCCGCGTCTACTAATGTATCAATGTACACGTAAGACAAATGTGTGAGAGAATCCTTTCAGAGTGTTTAACAAACAATATGTACGATAGTGTCAAAGCTAGTGAGCCATCCAAGGTATAGTTGACATATATCCATCTTATCGCCACATTCATCCATGAGGAAATGATAGCCCCAAGCTAGGCCTATTTACTCAGGGGCCATTTGGATTGCCATATACCAAGGCAAAAACTGTAAACGTGCAATCATTACTAATTTATAATATTTGTTAAAATATGTAAATCGACATATAATTCGACGGTCAATTAAAGTAGATGTAAAATGAGGTGAACAATCATATTTCATAGAAAAATCTCTTGTCCAACTATTTGAATAAATGTATTTTTTCTTGACATGACATTTCAATAATTTAAAATTGTAATTACTATGATGGTATCATTTATATTCAAACATATAAAAAGTTGGTCAAAATATTATAGTTTATATAAGATGAGATTTGATATTTATAATCGTTACAACTTTATATACTTTTATTGGAGCACATGACCATCCAAACATGTCCTTATAGGCTAAACAATAAGCACAGTTATGAGTAAACTTACAAAGAAGCTAATTAAAGACCGACCCAACCTAAAACTTGAGCGAAGCTGAAGTGTCCATACTCAACCCCAATGTAACTTGGGTTAGTTTGAGTAGCACAACACATGGTTATACATAGAAATGAAATGCTCTTGAGAGCACTATAAGTTATAGTGCTTCAACTTGCATCAATTCACTTGGACAAGCTATTGGGTCAATTTGAATTGTCCATTAAATCTAGAAAACATTTAATAGATACAATATAAAGGAGAATTTGATGATCTAATCGATCTTTCATTTGGCCTTGATTTGGACTACCATCAATTTTTTGAAGAATAATTGATGGGATGGTTGCCTAACAAAAGTGATTCTTTAAATTCACAAGCAATCCTAATTCCCACATGTTATAGGTATTTTTACTCAAAAATTCTCGGGGAATTCTTAGTTGACCTAATCAAGGCTAAGGTTATAACTTTTTAAGGGTAGCGCTCTGTAAAGAGGTGAAATTATCAAAATACCTTCAAAATATTTTTTATGTGGTAAAGTTGAGAATTGTAGGGCTCATATAGTATGGGAATAACGTCACACTACATGTCTCTATTTTTTTATTTTTTTATTTTTGGAAAGAAAATCTATATTTCATATGGATGTGAGTACAAAGGTTATACAACATTAAATTCAGGTAGGGCCAACGACAAAAGGGTATTGACCCACCTATCATGTACGGCAAAATGAAAAGGAAATAGGAGATCAGATTAGGCCTAATCCTATTCTGTCTAGGAACAAATGGCCCCTAATGGTGGATGGTAAGGACTCCAGAGATCGGAAGGTTAGGCTTGCTTGGCCAACACTACCCAGGCACACCATTCTATCGGCAACAACATTGGCTTCCCTCGGCGTATGGGTGATTCGAACTTGCATACAATACCGGAGGGATTCAATCCTCTTCCTCCTACATCATATTATATGTCTGACATCTACATATGCACCACACATATCCAACATTTGCACCACACCATAATGATTAGACAAACTGAAATTCTAGCCCATCAAATCTTCAGCTAGACGTGAATTTGGATGTCTCGGGGTAGTTATTTATTTATTTATTTTCTTGGCTCACATTATGATTGGATGACCCAGATTTGCATTTTCTGTTATCATCAAAGTGCATTAATGCATTTGTTGGATGGACTAGATGTCGTATGTATACCACGTGAGCTTCATAATTTTCCACCATACCACCTCTTTCAAGAAAAATGAAAAAGCCATTTTGGTCATCTCTCTCTTTGAAAAGTGCATAAGAATAATTTTGATGTGAGGCGTTATTAATTTGGTAAAATAAGAGTGAGGAAGTTGAGTAGGAAAGATCCTCATACGATTAGGGCTTGGCAACTGCATTACCCTAAGTTTAGGGTAGTACTGGAAATATGTGCGCCCCACATAGTGTATATAAGTATGGCATCCTACTCATCCATCAGATGAATCCCCTGGGTTACTCCTAGGGCTTGAAATGAGCTCGATTCAAAACTCTGGTAGGCTACAGCGAAGAGAGCAAGGTGGAAACGCATGCCACCCTTGATTCTCACCGTGGCCCACTAGAGTTGCAGAACAGCGTCATTAGACAAACACACCAGGTGCATGTATACCGGACGTGGATTAGGTGGTGTTGCCAATACCACCCCAGAGGTGTTGTGTTGATGTGCTGGGCACCGTGGGGCCGAAAATGATACATGTATTTTATATCCACACCGTCCATCTGTTCTCACCATGGGCCCCACAGCACGTAACACATCAACACACCACCTGCGGGGGTGGTGTTGGCAACACCAACTAATCTGCGTCCATGTATGCCTATGCTTTTATGAATAAGAAATCCTCTTCGTTTTAAAAAAAAAAAAAAACATGTCACTTTTATTTATTTATTTATTTTATAGTTTGCATGAGAGATATTGAGGTGAACTGTGGCACACGCATGCATTGAATCAGGCCAACATACTCATCATCAGAACCAGGCATGCACATAATATGAACCGTAGGTCATCTTTATCTAACCATCCACTATTTTCCAGTCTAGCTGAAGAAATTAGTGGATGGGCCTGGTTTTTAGGCCAACGAATATATACGGTAGATCCCACTTGATAGATGGCCTGGATCTCACACGTATGCCTCTTACACGTGTTCCACGAATCAGCTCTTCAATATCTCAGGCAAATAGCCTATCCATCTCTACATCAATGCAAAGATAAAGGCATCGGTATGAGTTGGTTGCAAATGGGTTGGTTGTAGGGGTGGCAAAGGGCCAGGCAAGGTGAAGCCCCCGTCCGACCGGCACTTACGACTTGAAGAGGGAGCCCAGCCCAATGGTTAGCTCTTTAGGCCTAAGTCGGAATCCAAAAGTTGGGACTGGGCCTGACCCACCTGGCTCGGCTCAAAATTGATAAATCTGCATTTCCCACTAAGGGGTTGTTTGGGAGCTTGTAAATAAGGAAATGGAATCCATTTAACATTTACTTTCATTTCATGTGTAAATAACTTAGTTGTGTTTGGATGTAGAGCCGTACATGAGTCAAGTTTGGCACAGTTGAGCTCGGCTCAGCTAGCAACCAACCTCAGCTTAACTCGGCTTAAATTGGTCCTCAAGCCTGACTGTCTTGCTTAGCTCGGTTAGGTCAACAACTCGGGTCAGCTTAAGCTTGAGTCAAGTTTGAGTTTGTGCTTTCGAGCCGAGTTCGAGTTTATACTTTCGAGATGATTTTGAGTTCGATCTATTGAGTCAACTTTGAATTTGAGTTCGAGGTTAAACATAAAACCAAGTACATAAAATACATAAAATATATATTATATATAGTCATTAATTAAAAATTAAAAGTAAAACCAATTAGGCTCCCAGCCATGGACGTTGGCCGGGCAGGGGGCGGGAAGAGAGAGAGAGAGAGAGAGAGAGAGAGAGAGGAGGGCTCGGGCTCGGTGCTCTTCAGATGCATTGGCCGGAACTTCAGACAGAGAGAGGGAGAGAGAAATGTGTGGGTTGGTGGGTTAGGGTCCGGCCGCTGATTGGGTGCTGGGAAGAGATGATAAGGGGGGACCAGGTATTTATACCCGGTCAAACGAGTCGAACCAAATTGGGTTCAAGGCAATGACCGAGTTGAGTCAAGTTTGGTCCAACTTGAACTCGGCTCAAAATTTTTTGAGCTCTTAAAAATAAATTTGACTCAACCTGAACCCAGTTTCCAATTAAGTAAAGGGGATGAATTAAAATGCATTGGAATTCTTCAATATAAAAGGAACATACATGGTATCCTAATTCAGCTTTAATATCTCAAATTAATGTAGATATGTAATATTTGACCGCCCATTGAAATATATGCCTTAGGTGGGCCACAAATGTAAGGATCATAAACATGCAGTTTGCCAGGTTTCTTAATCATCCATTCAGGTAGCTAACATTCGGACTGTCAGTCTATTGTTTCGTAGTATCATCTGCCATGTGTACGGACACGTGTAGCCACACCTTTGTTTACTCATCTCCCTATTTAAGGGAGCCCAAAAAGACATTTCAAATCAGCCCATGCACTCCCAATTTCATTACTTCCATTCACTCATGTCCAAATGCACCTCTTACCCCATTTCCTCTCAATCCCTCCTACCGTCAAATGTTTCCATCTCTCCATTGATCAAGTAGGCCACAAATGTAATTAAAGATAGGCATTTTAGATGAACGACACCTATTTTATACATTCAAGATGGATTGCCTAACTGATGATTGGAAAGGCATACTAGTGGTATATAACACAGGCGTGTGTTGGCCTGGGCTGAGCTGTCTCGGGCTAAAATGACTTGATCCCAAGCTTGGATCTGAAAATTGATTGGGCCATGCTTTAGAGGACCAAGCGTAGATGTGAGGCCCAAGCCCGGCCCATAGGTCAAGCTGGTATGTCTAAGGCAGGCCTAATGTTAGGTGGGGCAAGTTCCCATCTGGCCCAGTGGCACCCTTAAGATTGCTTTGCCAATGATACATAATGCAGAGTTTTGTAAGGCCCCACATATCTACAAAGCCCACACGTGCCACTGGGCACGACCTGTGTGACATTTGAGTCATGCATCAGTTGGGCTCCACATTCATATGATAGGTCACACATGTATATTAAGCGTATATATGCAATGTATTTTTGGGCTCATGCCCCACAATGATCTGAAGAAAAAAAACAGATAGATGGCATGGATATAGAATACATAAATCAAGGTGGGCCCCACGATAAGAGCCACACCGTCTTTGGTGAGGCCGGAGCCGCACCTAATCCGCTCCCGGGCTTAGGTCGCAAAAGTAGGGAAAATTAAGATAAAAGATCAATGGCACGTAAACTTTTGATGGCCTAAAAGCATTACGGGAGGCCCATGTCTTAACACCGATGATAGTTCTGGGCCATTCTATGATAGAAATCACACCGTACAAAGACAGAAACAACAAAGCATTTAGCTATACTGAAGAGATGGGCAAGGCATAGTCTACTCCAACTGGGCCGGACCGACATGTTAGGGCTCTAGTAAAAGTCTCATGCCCCACCTGGTCAAAACCTCGTCCCATCCATGTTTAATAGAATGTTTGGATTCAAGGAAAGTTGTAAGAACAAACAATCAAAACTAGTTATGTCGGAAGGTACTGACTAAATCATGTTGATTACGTGTCCGGTTCTTTATTTGTAAAAATCTAAAAACATAAAGAAATGATGAATTATAGCACATGTGGTGAGCTTAATATGAATGTTGACACATTGACAGATGTGATTAGATGTTAGGCATTTGAAGATTGAACATGGCACATTTGGGTGCTTGAACTTGGATGGTTGCACACGTGGCACATTTGAAATAGGTAAGGCATATGAATGGAAGAAAGTTTACCTCATATGCACTAACCCAGGGACAAATTACTTTACCTCTTTTTCAAAGACAACAAATCCTTACTCATCCAATCAGTCGTCGGTCTTCATTTACTTAGATTTATGTGCATAAATAAGGATGAAAAATCTTGTGTCAGGATAATTTGCATATACA
The DNA here is from genome assembly GCF_029962835.1 of Magnolia sinica. Taxonomy (NCBI): domain Eukaryota; kingdom Viridiplantae; phylum Streptophyta; class Magnoliopsida; order Magnoliales; family Magnoliaceae; genus Magnolia; species Magnolia sinica. The sequence goes on along the minus strand of NC_080574.1, from coordinate 129,576,115 downwards.
ATTTTACTTGAATCTTAAAGACTTTGTGGGCCAAACCATCATTAAGGGCCTGATTGGTCCGTAGGATTAAATGGCATAGAATTATATTATATAGGATTAACACCATTATTGCACTATGATTGTATATATAAAAATCCCATGGTATTTGGGTCATCCATTCTCATGTCTGTGATAAAATTCTGGATAAAAAAGCCCTGGACTAAGCAAAATCCTGTTTGGTGGACCATGGAATTGTAATCAATGAACCAATTTCACAAGCGATATAGGTCACTTGTACACTTATATAACTAGAATGTCATGTGTAAAAGACATATATGGATGGACGGCATGGATAAAACACATGCATCAATGTGGGGCCCCCATGTGGAGTGGATTTCAAAATCCACTAGGAATCCCGCATGGGACCAAATACAATTCCATCCCACTTAATCCCAACCCTTTCCACCATCCCCAAATTTTGCACAGGACTAAATGCAATTCCATCCCACTTAATCCCAACCCTTTCCACCATCCCCATACGTTGGATGGAATTTTGCATAGGACTTAATGCAATTCCATCCCACTTAATCCCAACCCTTTTCATCCTCCCCAAACACAAGATGGAATTTGCATGAGACTAAATACAACTCCATCCTACCTAATCCCATCTAAGCCCACATACCATACCAAGTTCAAACGAGTGACCAACAAATTTACTTGGTGGGCCTGAAAATCAGGATCATCGGCAAATTTAATGCATGTTGGGTGGGTCCAGTTGGGTCATCTTGCCCAGCCAATTGATAAAATATACATATATGGGTGGGTAGTGTTAAAACCAAACAGGGCCCATTTAATTAAATGAGCTACATTTCTAGCCCAAGTTCCACCCACTACCCATTTTCTCTAGATCTTATTTCCTTAGATCATTGAGATTCACAACATAGTTAGAAGATGGCGACTCGGACCGGCTAGTCAGTTTTCGAGTCTTGTCATGAATTAGCGGAGTCGGAGGTGAATCGGCCTGACTTGGTCGAGTCGAAGCGTATCGGCCACACTTGCCCATCGAGTTTGACTTGCAGTGTGAACCCGATTGGGACCGACTCAGTGCAATTATTGGTCGGTTTGACTTGTGTAATCATATATATATATATATATATATATATAGAGAGAGAGAGAGAGAGAGAGAGAGAGAGAGAGAGAGAGATATCACGAAATTTTCTTCTTGCCTTGAATATTAATGTTAATATATAGGAGAAAAATACAAACAAAAAAAAGAAGAAGAGGAAATTGTACACATTGTAAAATGACAAAAAAATAAAAATAAAAAAAATCAAATGCCAATGGTGGTCCCCAGGATTACTAATGCACACTAACAGCTTGCAGTATTGTATTTACTCCAATTGTACTAGGCCTGCATTCATGAGTATGGTCCCCGCACATTGTAGCCGCTTATTCATACGTTGGAAACTTTGAAAATGCAATGAGCAACTGATTGTCCGCAGCGTATGAAGTTTTATAACTAGCTTATTCTACTAAACACTGCTTGTGGGGCCCACTGTGTTTTTGTCACCTATCCTAAAAGTTGGATAGTTTGAAAAAATAAGGCTAATCCATCTATCAGGTGGGCCAACATGCTGGGTTGGACGGCATACCTACAACACAACACGGCACGGCATGGGAAGTTGAATAACATTTACTAGTAGGTGAATAGGATCCACTCTAGGGCCGAAAGTTGGGTGGGTGGGTGGGTTGGGTCAGGTTAGTGCTCAACCCTAGCCCAACCTAAGGCTCCTGTACCTCAACCCTAACCCAATCCAACCCGAGGTTGGAAATTCTCAACCCAAGCCCAACCCAAGCATGACCCAAGCAGGCTTGGTCAGTTGGGTGGATACATGTTAATATTTTTGTTATTATATAAGTCTATTATATTTCATTACACATCTTATTTTCGGTGCTTATGATTTTTAATATATATATATATATATATATAGAGAGAGAGAGAGAGAGAGAGAGAGAGAGAGAGAGAGAGTTATTTATTATAAAGAACTTTATTTTTTCTAAACAAACAAGTTAAAATATATATTTAAGAGAGAGAAATCCGGCATATCTTGTTAGCTTGAGTCATCTGAAATAGCATGGACCAATGAGACCCAACCGCATTAGAATTTCCTATGCCTTTAACACGACGATCCACACTTAATTATAATTTATAACTTATATATATCCATCGGATTCGGGTTGGGTCGGGCAACTCGAGACCTCAGCCCAAGCTCGACCCAACTTTTATCGGGTTAGTGTTTATATAGCCCAAGCTTGAGACGAAACCCGATACATCCTGCCTGACCCCAACCCAATGTCGGGTCGATCACAAGTAGGTTGGGTTGAACCCGCCCTACTTCCAGCCCTAATCCATGCCTCTTAATAGCTTTGACACTAGTGTTGAGATGACCTTGTTGTTAAAGCGAAGCTACTTATTAGTTATTGAATTTTGTACACGTGGCATATATGTACAGTACTTAAACTGTTGATGCAGTTTTCTAGTTAGCCTTTTTTTAACCTTCGTGTACCTGCACAATAAACGGACAAAGGAGACCCTGGCTAGTACATGGGACCCTCCGATGCTTAAGTCGGGTAAGGAATCTGGGTTTGGTTGTAAATGGGGCTTTATGATAGAGATTGTCGGTACCTTTTACCAATGGAGGTGCTCTTATTTATAGGTGGGGAGAAGCAGTGGCGTACATGAGATCTCCCTGTTTAGTAGGGGCATGTCATATTAGGATTCGGATCCTGAGCGCAGGGGAATCTTCCGAAATCCTCAGCAAAGATTTCAGGATCCTGAACGTGTCGTGGATGTTCTCTGATATCTTCAATGAATATTTCGGGAGGATCTTTCTTAGATATGATCTGATTATTCGGTGTGTAGGAGGCTAAGGCCGTAGTAATCTTCACTGATTTGACTTGGAGGTAGTATGCCAACCTGACTCCTTCAACGAGTGGTTAAGCTTTCTTTTGACGTCGGGTATATTTCTGATCGGCTGACGGGAGACTAAACTCGATCTTGTTTCCTGCTCAGTCTAGGGTTGAAGGTCAGATTCTCAGTTGTATTTATCTAGTCCGACCTGGCGAGGTACACAAAATTCTGACCTATTCTTTATCATTGGTCGGCACGTTTTTCCCATAACAAAAACTATTGAATTTCATTCGGAGGATGTTTGAGAAAAAAAAAAAAGAAAAAGAAAAGAAAAATAAACTAATCTTCCATTTTTAATCCTGCAAAATCTATCAGCTAGAGGTTTTTGGCTGTCCAAATCAGTGTGATAATGGCCCATGTCCCACCCAAAGTTAGTCTCACTATATCAATGGCTCGGACCGTCACGCACATGCACACGTATGTATGATGATGGATTCACTGATTATTATTATTTTTTTTAGTAGAAAAAGGGACAGACATTCTTGCTTTTCTTCACTAATTTTCCACACATGCATACAGTGTCGCCCATCTACATGCAAGCGCAAGCACGCGTGTGAGATCCCAGCTTTATATCAGGTGGGTCATGCTGTTGATTTCTCCTTACCCAACCTAAAAAGCGAAACCATCTATTTTCAAGCTAGAAGATCTAAAATGTGTACCCCATCTTGTCGAAAGCCCAGATATTGCATCGTTTCAGCTACAATAGCACAATCGTGGCTTCGGTGGATCCCTGGATCAACTGAGGTCGGGGATCCCTAACTATGGCGCCCACCTTGATAAATATGCCTTACATCCATGCTGTCCTTCTGTTTTGTCAGATCATTTTATTTCATGAACATGAAAAAACTAAAAAAAGAAGATTCAAATCTCAGGTAGCTAGACCATACCACAGGAAACGGTTGTGATTGGCCATTAAAAACTTCTTGTGGGCCATAAAAGTTTTGGATCAAGCTGATATTTTCGTGTTCACTTCATCCACGTCTTTGTGACCTTATTAACGGGTTAGATGACAATTAAACATTCCGACTGCCCCTAAGAAGTTTTAATGGTGGATATTCTACCACAAGTTTTTTCCTATGGCTTCGTCCACTTAAGATTTGGATTTGCATTATTTTTTACATCATGTCCTAAAAAGAGCCTTCGAAAGGGATGGCCAGTGTGTATTTAATATACATACATTACGGTGGGCCCCACAGTAAGGTATGGACCGAAGCCGCGTGTGTTGCGTGTTAACGCGTTATGCTATACGCACTAGTCGGCTTAGCAAGCTTTGACTAACTAATCACATTCTTCACTATAATTTTCTATCTAATCCTATCTCAGGTGCTTTGTCACTATGTTTACTGCAACCAATCACACCTTTGTTTGGACTAAGTCAAGAGATAACCCTTTGTCCTATACAACTAATCTATGATTAAAAAATAGTAATTAATAGTAGTTCAAGGGTTTAGTAGGTGGGATTGGTATGACTTCCATCACTTCAGAAGAATGGGGAAGGCCACTTTGATATATTGTTTGGTGGCTCATCAACCTTGCACGTGCTATAAATATATGTCAATCCTAGTTATCTAATTTGCATGGCCCACCCTAGATAAACAAAGACACTAAAACCATACTAATTGAATTATTTAGACTATCTAGCTAATTGGGGAGCGGATTAGATGCCCCACTAACCATGGGGCCACCTTGATGTATGTACTTGATGTTTATGCTGTCCATTCATTTTTTTAGACTGTTTTATGCATGCCTAAAATTGAAGTAGATCCAAATCTCTGGTGGACATATTATATGAAACAATGGTGATTGAACGTCCCACCATTAAAAACTTCTTATGGCCCATCACAAGCCATCAAGATCAAATGGACATGGATTAATAGAAAAATAATATCAGTTCAATCTATAATTTTGTGGCCCACAAAAATTTTTTAATGGTCAATCACCACTATTTCCTATAGTATGGTCCACCTAAGATTTGGATATTTTGAGCTCATTTAAAAAAATAACCCGCCAGAATAGATGAATGATGTAGATATAAAATACACATAAAAAAAAAAGGACCGTTGTAAGGATGGATCCTTACCCTTTCTAGGGTGGTAGACTGTCATGAGTTTCAACACCTGGTCAAGGGTTCAAGTATCTATAGGCGGTGAAATTCCACTAGCGTGAGTGTGTAGGGTGTGTGTACGTGTGTTAAATAAATAAATAAATAAAAAGGGCCGTTGTAAGGGCCCCACAATATTAGGTGAGGCCATGACCTTACATCTGGCTATCAATTTTGAATGATCTAAACCATTGAATTCAATGGATAAAATTAGGTAAATTGGATTGTCCAAGTAGCATAAATTATTTTTTTGTATAGTTCTCAATTGAAAATGGATCATGGTTTCTACGGTTTAGATTAGACCACGAAGAGTAGTAAATAGATAACCACACTTTACGAAAATGAAGTGCGAATCATTAGTGCAATGTCGCCCAAAAGATGGAGAAAACAAAACCCACCTGCATGTTTCTAGAAGAATATATAATTACATATTAGAAGGCAAAGACACTTAAATTAGTCTTTGATAATGAGACTTTTCCAATCCCAGTAGAAATCTATGACTAAACCCAAGCGTACGTTTTCCACACAGAAATTTGAATGATTCTCGTGTGAGGTTTGCTAGTTCCACAAGCGTGTAAATCAGGATACATTCACGCGCAGTCACACGTGCAAATATAAAACATGTGAATGAGATCTGGATTTTGGAAATAATGATTAAATCTTCTGCCCAAAAATCAGAGAATTTCACTCTTCATGTAGCCAACAAGGTGCACGGAAAATTAGTGGTTAACTTTTTTCTAGCCATTCATTTTTTTTTGGTACGTTGTGGCCCACCTAAAGTGTGAAATAGCCTGATTTTTATGATGGAAGATCTAAACAGTGTAGACCAATTGATGGAAAGCTCAGATCCCACACACGTGTCACAATATGACATATTCACATGTGTAGATGTATACGGTTCCACACGCGTGTGGAATTAGCTAACCTTTTTCTCATGTATCGTGATTAGGACATAAGGTAGCCTTCGTGTCACATGGGCCCACCACCAAGATAAAGTAAGGTTATGCTGCGTGTATCTTGCCTCGGATTTTGATGTTTGAGCACTCTTTAAGATTCCCCGACCCTACGCAAGTAGCATTAGAATACTACTCTCGGGCACAGGTGCCTGTCTATCCTGCATTTGTGAGATCTGGGCCATCCATCAGGCAGGCCTCACCATGCACGTACCCTAGCCTCTAGATCAGCCCATCAAGTCATCAGGTAAGCCTCACGTAAATGAAAACAATGGATGGCTGTTCCAATGGCAAGGTGTGACTCACTTGATGAGTGTACTGTCTTGACTTTTATCCAGGCGCACATACATGGTGACATCAGGATGATGAACGGCCCAGATATTTCTCATGGGCTTTAAGCTAGTAGGGATGGACGCGGATTGCGTCCTGCCCCTGCCCGTCTCTAGCCCCGCAGCTCTGTAGGCGGCTCCACCGTGATGTATCCATTTATCCAAGCTGTTCATTCCTTTTCTAAGATTATTTTAAGGCATTAACACAAAAATGAGGCAGATCCAATGCTCAAATGAACCACACTACATATGACTCTTGTAACCAGCATTTAATGTTTTGTACATTTAATGCAACTAAGTTTATTATTTGGTGTGGTCCACTCGAGCGTTGAATATGCGTTATTTTTGTGTTCATGCCTTAAAATGATACGAGAAAAGAGATGGACGGGCTTGGATAAATAGATACACCACGGTGGGCCCACCCATAGACCTGCCCGTTCGGGCTAGAGATGGGCGGGGGTAGGACGCAATGCGGGTCCAGGAGGGATGCCCACTAGTGGATTCTAGACGTGGCTTTGCATTTCTTTTTAAGGATTTAAATGTCTAGCAAAAGACCATAGCCTCTTTTGCAAGGATGGAAAGCAAGCTTACGTGACTAAGACTACCACAATAGAAAAAAAAAAAAAAACACGTTATTTGGAATAAGCCATTTGATCCAAATGTTCAAGGTTTAAGATCAAAAGAAAGCATAGCCATTGATCATGTTGTTGTATGCAACAAAGGCCACGTTTGGATGTACAAGTAAATTGAATTGTCAAAGTGAAAATGTCTTTACTTGTTGCTATAGGATATTTTTGGACTATTACTGTTGGATCTGGGTCATATTTAGTGATCCAAACCGTTGATCTGACAAAATACAACGATGAAGTTTTCTGCTTAAAATTCTTCAACGTTGGAAAATTCCAGGCACCACAAATTAGTCAAGGAGACAGTCGATATTCAACGGAAAGAAGTTAAAGAATTGAAGCTAAATTACTTCAGTTGAGAGTTTCATCATTCGGGGTCCTCCATTGACATGAGACTCATCTAATAAACGGTTTGGATCACTGCCTATAACCTAGATCCAACTGCCATACTCCGGATGTATCCTATAGTAATAGGAATGAGATTTTATTTTATTTTTTTTAATAGGAATGAGATCTATTCTAGCAGAGCCTCTAGTAATGTGGTTTGGACTTTTGACAGGGTAAGTGAGCCCGTACGATGGTATGACAAGGCCAATTGCTTCTACAGGATGCTATTGACAACATGAACGGTTTGGATCAATCAAAGGATGTAATCTAGGTGGGGTGCTTCCTCCTTTCTTGAAAGAAAAACATAAATAAAATAAAAGACTCATGATGCAACCCTCAAAAGTTGAAACTGAAACAATGACAAGTTGGAGAACATTACCTCATTAATAATGCTGATTTGGTTATTTCCATTTTTTTTATACTAATAAATGCAATCCAAATGGATAGTGCATCCAAACGGACCACTGACTAGTTATTGTTTCATAACTTGTAATTAACAAAGCTCGGCGGTCATACACTTGCATTTCTTAAATGATATAATGCCTTTGAAGAGAAACTTCAAATCCGAAGTATTTCTTCTCCTCCATTCATTTGTGAAACCATCTCATTGCTCATCATTGGTGTCGGTTGAAGCCGCGGTTTCGGTTGACGTTGATATCTTTTAAAAGTATATGAACTAGGTTCAATGTAGATAGAACTACAAAAAAAGACATGTGGGAGACTACATGCGTAGGATCCACGTAACCTTCCACATATGATTGCATGTGAAGATGAACACACGCATGTGAGTTAACATGCGCATGTGTGGACTAAAGCATGTGAGATCACATATGTGCACGTGTGCATGATCATGAAGTCACGACATCCCGCATGCATGCTCATTGTCACACGTGTTGCACTTTAGGTGTTTTTGCTACTTATAAATGAATGATTTTCTACACTGAAACTATTATTTTAGTCATGCTAGTGGTGTGACTTGTATGAATGTGGGATCTCTTCCATGTTTGAAATTCTTGTGAGAAAGCTGTAAGAAAGGCTTGTTTCCTAGAAATAGATCAAGAAAAAGGTTGGTTGGAGTTGAATGGCCCAAGATGCCGAAAGCAATCTTCAACATAGAACATTAAAAAAAGGAAAAAAGAAAAAGAAAGAAAAAAGAACCCTCCATAAAGTCTACCACATGCATTTCCACAATTTCTTAGATGATTTTGACACATCCACTATGGGACAAGTACAGGTTAATCAAAATGGTGGGTTTGATCTTGGACAGACCATATTGGTCAATCTTAACCGTTGGATCCATATGTTGAATTTTGACAGCTTCCCATTTTCTCCCTGTGACTTTTAGGTAGATGGTTAGGATCATCTACTATATGTGATACTTTGGATGTGATTATATTGCAGAAGGCTTAAAAGAACATAAGTGGAGATAGTAAGAAAAAATTTGATAGAGCAGAACAATATGATAAGATCTATACATCTAACTCAATTAATTGGGACACGGCTTAGATGATGATGATGTTCCATCTATGATGAGCCCACGATTTCTACCATCTAGAACGACTTGCATGATTCCACATGTATGATGGATGAGTCAGCACCCCACATGGCATAAATAGTCTAGCCCCTCTTTGGATAATTTGTATGAATGTCCTCACAAGAGAGTGGGTCAAGAAGCATTAGATTCCAAGTGGCCGAAATTTCTTCATCATCCCACCATCTTTTTAATCTCTTGAAAATGCAGTCAATAACAAAGGAAGATTTCCACGACTTAAAACTTACAATCTCCAACCTGAGCTTTGCTAAGAGCATACACGTGTTCAATAAACCTCATGTACCCCGTCACACATGTGCCATCATGGCACATAAGTGTTAGACCCAATCCATTCATGATGGTGGTCTGATCTTTTACATGTTTACCGAAAAACAAATCTGGCCCACTGAATAGGTGGGTGAGTTAGAAAACTTCAGCCAAGTTTTCCAGAACCGTACATTTGTTTTGCAAACTGTGGCCCATCAATATAGTGGAGTCTTTCTGATGGATGGACTGGATCTTGGACCTATCCTGCCATGGTGGCACTTGTGTGGCGTGTACATGAGTATGGGCTTGGTAGAGATCTTCCAACATTATCCAACCTTGCCATACTTAAAAAAAAAAAAAAAAAACAAACAAACAAACAAAAAGAAAAGAAGAAGGAGAAAATCCATGAAACTCCCACTAACTTCTTGTTGGGTCATTATCAAACAAGCCTCTCGATGCCCCTACCTAAGCTTTCTGAACTGCGACCACTCATCCATGGTCCATAGACTATCTCCCATGTCACCAACCCAATCAATCTCAGCCGTTGAACAATCATAGATTGGACAGTTGAAGCCTGCTGCTGATGTGGAAGGTGGGTTTAAGGCCTCTAAGCCATAGATGTTGTCAACATAGTAACCCTTTGAAAATAGGTTGTGGTCAAGATTGCCCAAGTCATGAGGACTTGCTGGGAATTCTGAAATTTGAGTGAGGGAGTAAATGTTCATGGAATCTGAAGAGATGCTTGGGCTGCAATCCTCAGAGAAGGATTCCTCATTGCAGGCATTGCTTAGTGCAACTTGGTAACTTGTGCTTTGGGATTCTGGTGGTGATGCCTGATGGACTGTGTTGAGTAGAGTGGAAGATGAATTTAGGGTTTCCATGGATGAAGCAGATTCCATCTTTTGAAGCAATCTTGGCATCCAGAAGCAGCGGATTGTGTCCCGAAACCTGGAGCTGTTGGCATCGATCTTCAGTTGGCGTGCTTGTTTTTGCACCCTTGTTCGCCAAAAGTTCTTGATTTCATTGTCTGTTCTACCAGGGAGATGTTGTGCAATCTTAGACCACCTAGAAAGAGGGGGAAATGATGAAGTTACTACACCTCAACAGCGATAATTGCTCTAGTTATGAAAATTTTCATGTGATGAGATCTAACAAATCATGGCCATTAATTTTACAACAATGAAAGTATCACGTGTGACAGACATACGGAAAATATAAGAAAATTAATGTAGATTTCAGCTTTAATACCATGTTGAATGTTATAAGACACGATTGGGCTCATTACAAGAAAATTGTTTGATTGGGTCGTGTGATTAATTTGATTTCATTCTAATATTGTGGATCTTGCTCTCTTTGGTAGTTACTCTTGAGGTTTGGTGGACTCCTACCAGCAAGTACAAACAAGATATGCACAGAACTTTTTTTTTTTTTTTTTGGAATTTACTATGTTGCCTGTCCTCATCAATCTTATAAATTTCACTGAAGTGTAAGCCATTTATCTCTTCATCTCTGAGTGGATGTCGGGGTCTGCCTAACCTAAGTAAGCTACCCCAAATTTTTAAAAAAATAAAAATCATAGGGTGAGATGTGGACAATTAAATAAATTATTGAGATTGAATTAGTAGATTGCTTATTGTGTCATGAGTTGTTAAAGTCGTTGAGGTTCAATGGAATACATCTCAACTATCCTGTAACACACTAGTTTGGGACTCTAGCTTTCTAACCTGGATCATCTTCCAATGATCAAAACTGTTTATACGAGAAGTCTCACTTCATATTGTAGAAAGACAACAAATAAAAGCTCTCAATTGGATTATCTCAACCCTCTGATAAGTTGGTTCTTTTGCTTTTAAACATGAACAGTCACCTTGATTTTTGTATGATCACGGGGTTGAACTATACAATTCAAGAATGTTTTTTTTTTTCCTTTTCCCGCATACCTCATCCAAGGGAAGCCCTGTCACATAAACGGTTTGTTTCTTTGAAAAAGGCTCAAATCCAAAGGCCAGTCCAGACATATCCTATTGTAATATGTCGAGATGTATTCCATCAAATCTCTAAATGGGATTACCTTTTGATTAAGGTATTTGTGGAGACTTACTTTTCACTAACACCGCACTCATAGAGATTGATTTGTAATCACACACCTTCACTAGACAAGATGAAATTGTAACCCACTTGTGACAACAACCACTAACATAACATTCAAACATCACATAGAAATAAAACAACACGTAAAGTCGATTGCGTAAAATCTCAACTCAACGTCATTATCAGAACAGAAAATCAATTGATTATGACATTTTTATTTTTTTGGTGTGATTCCAATGTCACAGCAAATGTAAATTACCTTTCATTGATTGCTAAGGTAGCGAAAATTATTCATTATAGAGGAACCCAAATCCTGAAATTCCTATTTACCTACATTAAATCAAGATGAAATTACCTGTTCCCCCACTTGGAATGGAGTTCAAGAATCAAGAGCTGTTCTTCGGGGCTAAGGTTCCCACGCTTCACATCAGGTTTCAAGTAATTCAACCATCTCAATCTACAACTCTTGCCAGTTCTCTTCAATCCTGCAAAAAAGAATAAAAAAGAAAATTGAAAATAAGAAGCCCCATGAAAGAGGAGGATGATAGTAATGGAAATCACACACTCATCTTTTGAAATTTCACCACCCCATCAAAAGGGTGGATTGGATTTACCTGCACATTTGGCTAATAGATTCCAACGACCTTCACCATGACATGCAATGTAGTGTATGAGGAGATTGTCTTCTTCAATTGTCCATGGTCCTCTTCTTAGCTCAATGTCCTCTCCTTCTTTGCACCCTCTCTTAGTAATAGTAGTAGACATGGGCACTACACAAAAGCCTAAAAAGGGAAGCTTTTCAGAACACTATATGTTGCAGTTGAAGTTGTAGTGAGACTAACATCCCAACATTTATATAGACTCCAGTGAGGAAAATCCACGAAAAAATTAGCACTGTATTTAGTTGAATGCTCCGGTGCTCTTTAGTTCTCCTGGTTGCATTTAGTTGAATTGGACACTTGGATTATCCAATCCACTGATCTAGAGCGTTCATTATGTCCAAACCACATTTCATGGGCACCATGAAAAAATCTCACCCATTTGACAAATATTAACCATTTGTTTAATGGTCTTTAATATGGACGGTCAAGATCATTTACAATAAAAAGGGTCCAACTAACAATCTGATCTGTCTAGTTGTTAGAGACTAGCATGGATTGCTTATGATTCTAAAGAAATACTCTTGTTAGCGCAATTGTAGCCATCCCATCCATGGCTTAAGAAAGGATGGCTATAAAAATGAGGAAAAATAAATGAATGGACTGCGTCATCTGATCAGTACTATTTTTGTATGATAGCATTAGAAATGTGTTTTGAACCTAATGGACAGTTCAGATTGATTGATTGGACTTTTTAACTGAACTTAGCCAACAAGGAGCACTATAACTTATAGTGCTCTGACAGCACTGGAGCATTTTTTCCCACCTAATACTTCCATGAATTTGACAAAGGAGATAAAAAGTATACTTAGCTGGAGTTTCCATTTATTCTGTTCACTATTTTAACATTTAAATAAATCAAGATGGAATTTTCTACAGTTAATTTCATGGACCCAAAAGGTGAATATTTAGGTAGTCTGCAGGCTTACCCGAAACTGTAGACTCGAGAACTACTGACTCGGATCGGTCTCTTCGTATCGTAATCAGAACTGATCATTCAATGGACCTCGTTTACAATGGAGATGGCTTTAGATCTCTCCAGTTGGATGATTCGATGGGCCTTGACATGGACTACAAATGGGTGGAATAAAATGGTTAACAGCTCACAATTAGATGTGCATAAGTCCATTAAATGGACAGTTATGATTGTATGATCGGTTCTATTCTAGCACTGAGGGCCATTTGTAGTTGATCCACCTAGATGAAACATCAGTCACCCCAGGTGGTGGGCCATGGAGGTTCCATTAATCGAACTGTTATGATTGTTCAATACCATCTTTTCCTTGTGGGCCATCTATGTTTGGCCCTTCTGATGAAAAGGTGGTCCGTGTATGATTAGGCCCTGAGGTCTACATTATTTTTGTAGTCCCATGGACCATTATACTAAGAGAGATATCCTGAAGGAAAAACTTTGATACCCTGCAGGGTGTGATGGATGAAATGCCGACTTAGAAATTCTATATGTGGCATAAAATTCAAGCAAATTAAGTCGTACAAATTATTTTTAATAGTTTAGACATATCATTAACCCCAAAATTATGCTGATTTGATAATCTTACTATCAGTTTGGTGGACATTTAAAGATGAAAAAAATCCAACGGTCTTATTTTAACAAGCAACTCTCCACAAATCAGAATTTAAGCTTAGAGATAGTGCGTGAAAACGTTCAAACGATTTAGGAACAGATTTAACTGGACGCGGATATCCTGCGAAAGCCTTTCGCAGGAAGTTCCTGCGCAAGGATGCTGTGTGGGGCCCACCACCATGGTTTTGGGAAATGTACTCCGTTCATCCGTTTGGTGAACTCATTTTAGGAAAAGCGAACGAAAACGAAGTGGATCCAAAGCTAAGGTGGACCACACGAGAGGGAAAATTGGGGAAAGAAATACCTACCGTTGAAACCTTCCTGGGCTCTGCCTTGATGTTTATATGCCATCCAAACCGTTTATAAGGTTATTAACACAGGGATGAATGAAAATACAAAAAATCTAGCCTGAAACAAAGCTTTTATGGTCATAAAAATGTTTCAACGGTTATAACTGAATTCCTACTGTTTCCTCTCGTGTGGCCCATTTGAGTGTTGGATCCACCTCGTTTTTAGTAGGTTGTCCTAAAATTAAATTGCAAAACGGATGAACGGAGTACATTTCCCAAAAACATGGTGGTGGGCCCCACACAGCATCCTTGCGCAGGAACTTCCTGCGAAAGGCTTTCGCAGGAAATCCGCGTCCGTTTTAACTTGAGTCATTGCATGCCACGTGTGCAATTTCGAAGTGCCTGTGTATCAAGAGTACTCATACTCAGCCTGAGTATGGTATAACTCCCCCTCTTGAAAATGAAGTCCGGGTTTTATGGGAAATGGGACCATAGAGTTCTTGGGTTTCTAGATTCTCTTTATATGAAACGTGTTTGACTGAAGAAAACATCACATTAAAATAACGTGTTAAAGCTACAATGTGCTTCTGCTACAGTTTACTAAACTGTGACATTTCAACCACAACTAGGGGTGCAACTTGGGTGTGTTGACCGAGCCCAACCCGACCTCACAAGGACCCAACCTAACCTGAATTCCAAGCCAAGGTTCCCAACTCGTACACAGATACATGTGATTATTGCCAACCTAACCTAACCCAATTGAAATCTCCTTAACCTCAACCCGACCCACCTGATTTCAAATCAGGTTGGCATTTCTATATCCCAAACCCAGATCAAGGACCTCACACAATCTGACCCCAACTCATGTTGGATCAATTGGGTTCGGGTTGACCAGAACCCAAGTTGCAGCCTAGCCACAACTCTTTCATTTTATGGGACATGAACACTGATTCAGACCATCCAAATTAGATCAATACCTGTAATCAGGATTGTTGCCGTCCAGTTGGCAGCCATTGAATATGGAAAAAAAGAAAAGGGTTTGTGGTGTTAATCCATCAACCTAAATCTATTGGTTAAGATCATCTGATAAGAACTAATTTCAGACTATTTGGACGGTCCAGATTGGCACACATGAGTCACCACAGTTTTCATGAAATTGCAGTGAAAGTACATCGTAGACAACCTGTAAAACAATAGACATTTATTTTCCTGGTTTACCTAATATGGCGGCATTTCAACATTAAAAAAATACTGAGAACAAAAATCGCTTTGATTCATTGTCAAAGGATGTCCGCCACACACAAACAACAGTGTATTTCCCATACAAACCTGTTTCACCACAGCCATCTGATTCAGAGACAGGGACAGCAAAGGTTTGAATAATCTGCCAGTTTAAGTGCTTGGATTTGTCAGTGCAGCTATTTTTGACTCCAACCTTCTGTTGCTTTTGCACACTGTTTCTCCATATGGGATCTGAAAAATGTTATCTTTTCATGAGGCCTAGCACTTTAAGGAAACATGGATGATGTTTGTTTGCTTTTACGGCTACGCTGTGCTGTGTGTTTGGTACAATTCGTTGAGCGGTCACTGGCATACATGATCGTTGATCCAGACCGTCCAAATTACTCGGCCCATTGTGGATGAAGTGGAACTCAAAATCACACCAATGGTCCAATCTTAACGACCTGATTTGTATATTGTCTTTTCAAAACTTCTACCCTGAGCACATGCAATGATGCTGTAGATGGTCAAAAGTGAAATCCAAGATTGTATATCTTGTGGCCATCAAATGGATGGTTTAGATCATTTAATTTTTATACTTGTGCCATAGAGAGAACCATTGAATTCAACCGAGCCCAGACTCTCGCAGACCATATATGTTTGGTCTCAAACATGCGATAACTCATGAACTACTCTTAGATTCCATGAGGGCTAGACATATAGAATCTATATCTAGTCTACGTATTGGATGATTATCGATATCTGATTTAAACTATTAGAGTTTTGACTATTGTTTTAAACGTTATATTCAGAAGGCTGAGAGATGATTCATCAGAAACATGGAATCAATGGTCAGAGAAGAATACATCAGATTCTTTATATATATTGAAATTAATTAGTTTTGATCTTTGTGAGTTGAGATTTGCCACCGTATGAGATCGAATGAGAGATACCGCACGTAGCAATCATGGGCTCACCTTATGTAACCCTAGAGGTGTGGACCTCACATGACTTGCATGGCCAAACTCTTATGTGGAGCCATGCAAGTTTTCTTTCTTAGAAGAGTGCATGTAGCCCTCTGAGAGAGAAGTGTGTGCAAGTGACCCCATCGCCTGCTGGCCCACTCTCACATGAAAGGTGGTGATCATATCTCTCCATCAAAACTTAAATAAGAATAATGATGGGAATGGAAGGATTTAAAATGCTTAGCTATATCTGAACTTTTGAACGGCTCAGGTAGGGCGATCAATATATCACAATAAGTTTTCTTAGGTTTGATAATATTTGCTATGCAGTCATCATAATTAAGAATTTTTTTTTTTTTTTGAAACACATAATACCATTTTTCAGTGGAGAGCTAGATTGAAAATGTCATCTTTAAGCCTTGATTAGACATGGCTGCGGCTGTTTGTTTTAGCCACTAAGCTATGGTGTGTGTTTTCGTTGCAGTTTATTAACTTGTTGCAATTCATCTCCAACATCGGGCATACATATAAGTGGATTCCGATTGTTCAAAGGCCCCAAATTGCATATGGAGCATAGGTTAAAAATCTCACGATTCGACACTGTTGACCATTTAATTCCTCTTAATGGATCTGCCCTTCTGACCTTTTTATTTTCCTGTCGTCCTTGATTTGCCACCAGCTGGATGGTTAGGATAATCTAATAGGGTGGTTTCCTTTGTTGAGAGTAATGGCTCGCCACTTTAGCTATAAACGATGGACATTTTTCTAGTGGTACAATAGTAATTTTGGTATGTTAATGACATCATTTGAAGGATATATTGACCTTCTTAACTGTATCTTTAAGTTAGGACATTGTAAGTGACATAGGAAATTGTATGATGAGGAAGGTGCAATTCCAAGATTTTTCCTTAAAGGAAAGGTGTCCATTCCTTGGATCCATTCCAGGATAGGGAAGATCCGAGCTTACCAGTTCTGCTTCAAGTGTGCTATCCGATTGATGTTGATGCCATGAATGTTACAGTGTTAGGGGCAAAGAGTGAGATTGAAGATGATCTCAGGGGCAAGGTGAATTGTGCAGACCAGAGACTCAATGCCTAGTCGTCAGCCAGCATGGATAGCAGACTGTTTGTTGCAGCGTGTTGCACAAAGGAGCCAGTGTTACTCGCGGGGCTGAAGGATGAAGTAGAGAGCAGGCAGATAGTAAAAGGTCAATAGAGAAGGCAGCAGCTACATGACAGGCAAACCCTTTTAAGTAGTAGCACTAGCGAATTATCTTCCCCAAATGCAGTCCAATGCTTGAAAGAATGGAGGTGGGGGGTACCTTAAGAGAAACAGACTCATATCAGACTCTAGAAGGGCAAGATCAGTCGGCAGCTCGCCCATTCGAGTAAACAAGGCAGCATCAAATTCTTGCAGATATCAGGGTCATATGTTAGGACCTGAATATGATCGGGGTAGCAGTTGGGATCAGCAGCAGGAACCAGGGCATAACAGTAGAGCAATCAGGTCACATTCAAGTAGACCTATTATCGTTTTTTGGGACTGAGGTTCAAGCAGATGATTCTGAACAAAGGAAAAAGCAGTTAATGGCAGGTAGGACTGATAACCTGGAGGGGATAAAAGACACGGCTGAGCAGAACTATCGACGACAAGAGGGAAGGCCAAAGACTGCTAAAAAGAAATCTGCAGGGCAGAATTATCAAGCAAGATTACAAGTGAAAGGTAGAAGGAGATTTGTCTCATGCAGGAAAATGGTCAGGCTGATGGAAGAAGGAGAATGGTTTCGTCGGCTGTGGCGGCTAAAGAGAAAGTCAGTTAATTTAGGGTGTGTTACGAATGGATATCACGATCATTTGGAATGCCCGAGAGGTAGGCAACAAATCGACAATGGGGACTTTAAAAAAGATAATTCGTAAACACATCCCTATGCTCGTTGCAATTTTAGGGCTGATGGCAAGAGAGGAAAGAAGAGTAGTTATTGCTCTTAAGCTGGGATATCATTCCTCAGTCTCTAATCGTGATTCTGGGGGCAAGATGTGGGTCCTTTTGCAAAATTATCTCTCAGTTACCATACACTCTTTGTCCAATCAAATGCTCTCTTTGAACGTCTGGTTGCAAAATTGTAGGGTGTTAGCCCTTCTAACCATAGTTTACGCCAATTGTTCCCATATCCTCAGGAGAGCTTTGTGGCAGGATTTGGTGAACTTAAGCAGAGGTGTGTAAGGGCCTTGGGCTGTGGGCGGAGACTTCAATGTTGTAGTTGAAGCTAGCGAAAGAAGAGGTGTAAATGCGGCAGGCAGAATTAGTATGTCTAAATTTTCAGCGGCTATTCAGAATTCAGGGCTTTTAAATGCGGGATTCGTCAAAAATTTCTTCATGTGGAGTAACAATAGAGCAGGTCAAGATCGGACTTGGGCTAGATTGGACAGAATTTAGGTTAATGACAGGTGGGTGATAGCTTTTCCATCCTTTCGAGTAAATCATTTGGCCCGAGTAAATTCGAATCACTCGCCTCTCCTGCTCTCTTTCCCAATACTCAATCAACCGGCAATTAAACCATTTAGGTACTAGCATATGTGGTCACTGCATGACTCATTCCTGCAGGTGGTTAATGTTCACTCCCCAAGTATAGGGTTGTGATGTAGTAATAAACTCGGTAAGACCGAGGTCGAATCCACAGGGACTGAAACTTGTACGTTTCCTGAAACTAGGTAGAAATAGAACTAGACTAAGAAGTGATCTAAACCAAATATAGTTTAGGAAATAATTGTGGAATAATTATCTAAGACTTTAAGGAATTCAGAGAAAGGAAACTAGGGATTCAGAGGATCCACTTGTAGAGATCAGGGAGATCTTATGCCAGTATCACAAATTATGGAAATTTACTGAACTGCCATTGATATAGGTTTCAAGAGATGAAAGGTGTATGAATTAGAATGGATTCCATCACCAAACCATACCCATGGGACAAAGCAAACAACAGAATTAATCTAATTACCAATCAATCAACATGCCATGAAGGTAAGGAAGGTACTGTCATCCTACCATGCCCATGGGACAATGATGAACAACAGGGCTTCCTGACTTCATAAATATAAAAAGAGGAAAGAAATATTCAAAGCCATTGCAAACCCATTGTAATTTCAGTCACAACAGACCATTAAAGACGGAAAAAAAATATTCCTTATGATAATCATCAAAGAACAATTTCAGTTCATGCATTCACATTAAAAGCATAAAGTAGTCTCCCATCTCAATACAAGCTTCACCTCTTAGCCCTAGCTAAGAGGATTAGCTACACATGGATGGGCTGATTAACACAGCAAAAAATAAAACAGGAAAAGAAAAGAACAAGAAGGAAAGAGAGAAAAAAAAACCCGCTCCACGCTTCTTCCTCTCTTCCTTCAATGCTAAGAACGCTGCCAGCCCCTCGATCCAGCAGCAGACCTCTCTTTTTCCAGCCGTGCACAGCAGCAAACCCAGCCGTGCACTCCAAAACAAGAGCTGATCTCCTCCCCGTTCAAGCCCAAGACCGAGCACTCCACGTACAGCAACCTCCTCCTTCCAAAAAAAATATCCTATGGCCGTCCTCCCTTCTCTCCTTTTATCCTTCTTCTCACCTCCCTACTGTGGAGTCCTGGCAGGACTCGGCTGCGGAAAGCTCTTAGAAACACGTCTTACGCAGCCAGCGATGCAGCAGCGTGCGCAGCAACGCAAACAGAGTTGCGTTTGGCCTCAGTTTGGGAGGCTTGCCGTCCAATAACCTCAAGACCGTCTTCATGGCTAGGGTCATTCCTGGCTCGGTCATCATCTGGACGGTTTGGATCACCAATCCGATCACAAGCAGTGGCCCACAATCAGCCGGAAATTCTGGATTTTTCGGACGCGAAAACAGGGTGCGTAATACTTACGCTGTACTGATGGTGGGGCCCACTTCACTGTTGCGTTGGGCAATCCAAGGCGTTCATTATGTTCAGGACGAAAAACCGTTCGGGAGTGGTGAGATTGGATTGATTTCGGTGTGGCCCCTCACGATTTTCTATTCTGCCGTCGAACGTCCGTTTGAGTCCTCGTGTATATGCGATGATTTGATGGGGCCAAAATCCACCTAGGCGGGGCTTATACCCACCCTCTGGTCACGATTGACGGTTCTGATTTCGGATATCTGCGATGGATGGAGCCCACTAATGAAAAACGGACGGACAGCGTCCGTCCGCTGTTGATGCGGAAGAAGGAGACGGGTCAGCCCGTCTTTGACCGGGCTGACCATCCGGTGCGGCGCGGGCAGCGGTGCACTATGTACACGCAATGTACATGCGGAGTCCACTGAGATGTTTGTGAGAAATCCGCTCCGTCCATCCATATTGTCAGCTCAGTTAACGCGTTGGGACCAATTTTCAAGTACATCTGGATAGCGGGCGGGCCCAAAATCAATGGTTTTATGGGCTGATATGTCTGTTGGGCCAGTTCCACAGCGATCCAATGGATGAAATTTTACGTGCACGGTTCATTTATGGTCTTCAAGCCACGTATGGAGTCTCGAACTGATTGGATGGTGGGAACCTTATGATCTTGCATTCTGGACACTTTTCAGGCCGCTTGAGCTTCAATTCCTCGATTTTCTTGGATCCCTGGCGTGTAACTTCGATGATCTTGGTTCCCTGGGGTCCGTCCCTTGCCTTGGTGTCATCAGAGCGTTAAATCCCAGCTTTAAACACCCTTTCTTAGTCTCAGTTCGTAATTACACCTTGCATCACATACACAGTTAAACCAAGCCGTTAAACAGAGTCATGCTCATAAATCCAGGTAATAAATGGGGTCCGATATGCAATATCGTGGGAGGGAGATTGCTTGTATAACCCCATGATAAATATCCAATTTAAGTTGAAAAAGACCAAGCAACTATTAAAGGTATGGAACAAGGAAGTGTTTGGGAATGTTTTCAATCAGATCAAGGAGGCTGAGGCTGAATTAATCTAAGTGGAGAACAAAATGTAGAATGATGGGGCTGAGGTGTTAATGCTTAAAGGTTTGTCAATTAGGAGAAGATTGGCTCAGTTGGAGCTTATGGAAGAGGTATATTGGAAGCAAAAGGCTAGGAATTCGTGGCTAAAGGAAGGTGACAGGAACACCCATCACTTTCATGCATCAGCTCGGGAGCGTATTAGGTGAGTGACTATTACTGAGATAAAAGACAGTAATGGAGTATCAATTTCTCATGCGGCATAAATGAAGGTTGAAGCGGTGCAATTCTTTTCTCAGCTATTTCAGGCAGATCATATTACTCATTCAGAAGATCTTCTTTCAGTTATTTTGTCAGTGATTACTCATAGGGAGAATGCTACTCTTCTGGCTGTTCCAACTAGTATGGAGACTTTTAAGGCGATCAAATCTATGCCTATGGATAGTGCTCTCGGCCCGGATGGTTTTCCAGTCTCATTCTACACTGATTGCTGGCCGACGGTTGGGGAGGACATCCACAAGCCAGCATGTTTTTTCCTGGAAGGGGGTCAGATGCCTTAAGCTTTTACGGCGTCTTTGATTAGTGTTATTCCAAAAAAGTCGGCAGCTGTAAAGTCTGCCAACTATCGGCCGATAAGCTTCTGCAATGTTATTTACAAAATCTTCTCTAAGATCCTGGCTACCCACTTGAGTAAGATTCTCCCTAGACTTATTTCCATGGAGCAAGAGGCTTTTGTGCAAGGTAGGTCAATTACAAAAAATATTATGATGGCACTTGAGGCGATGCATAACTTAGACAAGAAAGCTCAAGGTGGAAACCTCATTCTCAAGTTTGATCTTGAAAAAACCTATGACAAAGTCGATTGGGATATTCTTAAGAAGGTGATGAAGCGCTTTGGATTTAGCGAAAGATGGATTGGTTTGATGGAAGCGTGCTGGGTTAATAGCTAGTTTTCGGTTCTTTCAATGGAGAAACCACAGGGTTTTTCAATTCGTTTAGAGGTCTCCGTTAGGGAGATCTGATATCCCCAGGGCTGTTCATCCTAGCGGTGGAAGTCTTCTCCAGAAATTTTAAGAAAGTAGTGGAGAGAGGCTGGTGTAGGCCGTTTAAGTTGCAGAGTGGCTGTCTTATAATTTTCCATCTTTTATTTGCTGGTGATACTTTACTGTTTGTTAATGGCAGTCATGATTCGTTGCATTCAGTGAAGTCTTTTTTAGCTACATTTCAATAATCGTCTGGGCAGAGGATAAACTTCAACAAAAGTAGCTTCCTATGACCATCTAAGATGGCTACAGGCAGAATCCGTAATATCGAGAGAGCCTTGGGATTTTCTAAAGCTAGAGTAGGTGTGCATTACTTAGGGATCCCTCTCTATAAGGGGATTGTTTCCTCGACCTCATTTAAAGCATTGATAGACAAGGTGGTTAGCAGAATTTCAGGATGGAAAACCAGATTTCTGTCACAGGCAGGTCGGTTAGCGCTCATCAAGCACGTCTTGGGTAGCATTCCTCTTCACACTATGGTGGCCAAGAAAGTCTTGAGGCAACTGATTGAAAAGTTGGAGCACAGGTTTGCGCACTTCTTTTGGGGCTAGGCGGATGATAAAAAGAAGGTGCAGTGGGAAGCATGGAGAAAGCTTACAAGACCTATTGAAGAAAGTGGTGTAGGCATTAGGAAGTTGATAGAGGTGTTGCTGGCTCTTCGCTGGAAAATGGCGTGGAATGTAAAGTATGGGCAGAAGGAAAGCCCATGAGTGTTGTATATGAGAGCCGATTATCGGAGGAACTTAGAGGACGGTAGTACGGTTGCCTTGTCCTCGTTGGCTTCCCCTTTTTGGAAAGAAATTAGAAATGAGTTTCTAGTTATTGCAAATAATATTCAGTGGCAAGTTGGGAATGGCGAGATCAATGTTTGGTCTACCAATTGGAGGGGGCTAGGGCCTCTTCAATCTTTGGTGAGCACGCCTATTCCACAGGAGTTGCAGTCTTTATAGGTGAAGCATTTTATAGGTACTGTGGGTCCTCTCCCTCCATCCTCCGTTAACCTTTATCTATCTCAAGATACTTTTAACTTCATAGTCCAGAGGGGTTTGGTGATATCAGATGAAACTCTGTCCTATTTCTAACCGTTAGATTCTTCGGGTGCTTTTTCGACTAGATCGGTGTGGCAGTTGGGAAAGGAAATAGTGCAGGGTAGTTGGTGGCATTCTTGGATCTGGCATCCAAAAATTTCTCCTAAGATATCTCTGTTCTGTTGGAAATTAATGAAGGGAGCCATTCCTGTGGACACTCGAGTTCAAGGCAAAGGTGTTTAGATTGTTTCTAAGTGTTCTTGCTGCTATGACGGTAGCAGGTCCAGCCAGCAAGTGAAAACTCTCAAACATTTGTTTTTGCATGGCCAACAGGCGACAACAATTTGGCAATATTTTTCAGCTATTTGCGGTATCGCTTATTTTTCCCACCTTACAGTTGACGACCGGATCAGGCAATGGAGGAGTGTGGCTGCTCCTGGTGCAGCGCCAGCCATCATCAGGACGATTGTTCCTCTTTTAATTTTATGGGAGCTATGGAGAAGTGGAGAATAGAGCCAGGTATGAAGATCGCCCATTGCCAGCTTCCGTTTCTATAGCCCGCATCAGGTGATGGGTGACTGTTCTGCTTGAGGACCATGTCGAAGTGAAGTAGCTGCTACCTGGGGTTAGCTTTAGAAGCCAGTCTCATGTTAGGCACCCATGCCTAGTGGAGGTCATCAAATGGGGGAAACTGGCCAGAGGCTGGGTGAAATTAAATGTTGATGGATCGGCATGTGGTAATCCAGGCCGTTCAGGTGGAGGTGGGGTTTATAGGAGTGCAGTTGTAAAGCTGCTCTTTGCATTCTCAGCCGGTTATGGGGTGGGGACTAATAACAGGGCAGAATTGAGAGTGATTCACGATGGCCTAATCTTATGCCTAGAGCGTGGGTTTCAAAAAATTGTGATTGAATCAGACTCCACGGTGGAGGTGAGCCTCATTTCTAAAAATCCTCTCGTTCCTTGGCAATGGCATCCGTGGGTTAGCAGAATTAACAAGCTAGGACAACTTGCTTCATTATTTTTTTCGGTGATCCACAGAGAAGGAAATTGTCCGGCAGATGGGATGGTGAGGGAGGGTAGCTAGAAGCAAGTAATTAAAGTATTCGATAATATTGAGGATCTCAATCCTCATGTGCGTGGACTATTATTCCTGGACAGGACTGGGTTTGGCTCTGTTAGATCCACTCATGTGTAGTTGTATAGATATTTTGGTTTTTTGGTGGTAAGGGAGGCTATGGACGGTTGTACTCTTGTTGGGCTTCCCTGTTTTTTGGTCATGGGTTGTCTTCTTCATATGGTGCTGTAATAATTTTTCTCATATTTATACAAAGCTTCTTTTAAAAACAAAAAAAAGAAAAAAGAAAAAAAAAAGAAAAGAAAAAGGGGACAATCATGACCTTTATTTATTTATTTTAAATTTTTTTAAAGCACGTTCATAAAATCCCTGAAACTACCTGTATATAATGTAAGAGCTTTAAACACCTGTATATAACTTGCCCTGTAGCCAAATGTAACAACGAGCCCCTGCATAAAATCCCTAAAACTACCACCTCAAGCATTCCCACCCACAAAAGCCACAACTTCACCATTACAATCACCGGGCAACATATACTACAAAAACACCTCGCTTAAACGATAAACACCTTAAATTCACACGTCTCTCTTTACTGTGTGAGAAAAGTTTCTTAAATTCGCAAGAAAGATGAAGAAAATTTGAGAATTTTTATTAAAAATCTATCTAAAATAAACGAGTTTACATGCTTAAATATTATTAAATCAACCCTAAGATGTAACTAGAAAAAATCTAAATAAATAAGGAAATAAAAATTTAAAAATGCACGAATTTTCTCAATTCGTTGATCGGATCATCGATCAATCAATCGATCAGAATGACGCAAAAACGTCCAAAGATTAAAACCCATAAAATTGTCTTTGTTTTGATCGATCAACCTGATTGATTAATCAATTGATCTGAGTAAAAATTATCCAGCAAGCTTTCATCTAAATCTGAATTTTCATCAATCGACTCGATCAGTCTACTCAATCGATTTCGATTGATCGAAGTATGTTGAAATTTTATTAATTTTCCTTTGGAATTCTTCTGGTCCATTTGTGATATGAACGTGCTTGCTCCATATCCTATATAAGATTCCCTCCACTTCATAAAAAACCCGTCCTTTAGTTATCCTCCAACTTCGATTCATGAATTCGTACAGGTCCGCTACATTGAACATGTGTGAGATCTCCATGTCTTTAGGAACATCAATAACATAGGCATTGTTATTGATCTTATGAATTATAAGCATTGGTCTGATATTCTTATTCTTCAACTTGTTATACGTTCCGGTCAGAAATCTCTCATTGTGCAGGTGAACCATAACGTTGTCGTTCACATTGAACACCTTCAGGGGCCGATGTATATATGTCAGCCCTTTCCTTGTACTTATTATTGGATACTTGTAACTTAGCCTAAACATCAGCGTGTACAATTATGATTTGGTCCACCATATGTTTTACATCAATGCTCACACTTAACAACTTAAGTAATGAAACAAAATCAAGAGTATACTTAGGTACTCATCCGTACACAACTTCAAACGGGGACTTACTGGTGGAATAACATATTGTTGAATACAAATTACGCTTGAACTAAGGAAAAATATCATTATTTGGGCTTATCACCAGAGATGCATCGTATAAGGTTACCGAATGTACAATTCACCACCTTGATTTGCCCATCTGTCTGTGGATGATATGCACTGTTGGACTGTAGCTTAGTGTCAAATCACCTCTATAAAGTCTCCCAAAAGTGACCGAGGAACTTAGTGCCACAATATGAGGTGATAAATTTTGGTATACCATGTAGTCATACAACCTCTTAGTAGAATAAATTTACTACATGTGTAGCATTGATAGTCTTCATGTACGGTATAAAATGAGCCATCTTGGAAAATCTATCGACCACAACAAATATTAAGTCTATTCCATGTTGGGTCCATGGAAGACTTAGAACAAAGTACATGGACAAATCCTCTCATGGGCCCTTAGGTGTTGACAATGGAGTGTATAGGCCCGTGTTTTGTAATCTTCCCTTAGAGGCACATATGGCATCACTGCACCGCTTTTCTAGCATCTCGTTTTCGTTATGGACAATAGCAACACTCCCCTAAGAGAGCTATTGTCTTATCTTGCCCTAGGTCCCCTTCATGCAGCTCTTATATGACACATTCTTGGAACGAATTCCATGGAATGCAAAACTGATTTTCATTAAAAAGAAAACCATTTTGAATATGGAGGCAGCTGAACTAACCCTCCTGGCATCGAATCCACACATCCTTGAAGTCATTGCCATCGACATGTTAGTCTTTAAGGTATTCGAACCCGAAAACCTCATTGCTCATATGGTGATTAATAAGATTATATGTTGGTTAAGCACACTAGCTACCTTATTCTGCCGCTTGGCCTTATGCTTCAGCACGAATGTGAATTCCTATATGAAAGAAATCTACCTAGTATGCATGTAGTTAACATTAACTTGACTGTTAATAAACTTGAGGGCTTGATGGTCCATATAGAGTACAAATTTCCGTCGAATCAAATAATGCCTCCAATGCCACAATGCATGAATTACTGCATACAATTCTAGCTCATACACTGACAATCTCTTCTAAGCATCATTAAGTTTCTTGTTGTAGAAGGCAACTGGTAGGCCCTCTTGAGACAACATGCCCCCATGCCAACATATGATGGATCACATTCAACTCCAAGAATAAATTTTCAAAGCTGGGGAGTACAAGGACCAAAGTAGTAGACAACTTTTGCTTAATTTCAGCAAAACTTTTGCCCACCTCATCAATCCACTGAAAATGTTCATTCTTCATGCAGTTGATGATCGGTATTATGTTGATACTAAAGTTCCTTACAAATCGACGATGGAACGTCCCCAACCCATGAAGACTTCGCACTTCATGAATGTCTATTGGAACCAGTCATTTTTTATGGCTTTCACATTCTCTTCATTCACACGGATACCCGTGGACGTCATGACAAACCCTAAAAATAATAAGCTCCCTGTCCAAAAGCTGCAGTTCTTTAGATTGAAGTACAATTTGATCACTTGATGCACCTGTCTTATTATTATTATTATTATATTACAACAGTGCCACTGGCACTCTCCTCTTTTTTTAAATTTTTAATTTTTTAAAACTCAATGATACTATATTCATTCTAAAATGGACTTTATAGGAACTAGACAAACTTTTGGGCTCCCACACAAAAAAACAAGGGAGCCTATCATATAACTACGCAAACAAGCTAGCCCACTAACCAACCCTTATGGTTTCTCCCTAACAGCCCCTAACCCTGTTTTATCTAGCAAGATTAATGTAATGCCCTGGTTTTCAGAACCCGAGTATACAACTCTTTCCCTGAAAACCCGGGTGTTAATGATCAAATCAATGACAATAATAGTAAAATCAAAGCGCAATAGTGAAACTAAGCATGGATAAAGCCATGAAACTAAGTAGTAATATCTTGGTTCACTCAGTTGGGGACCCAAATACAAAACCAATAAATTCAACTGTACTAATAAATAAAATCCATGACAATAACTGCTGATTTAATCCAAAATATTCCGTCGCCTCCAGATGCAGCTCTTCCTTGTAGAACTCTTCCTCCATTGCTGCTGCATCAACTTCAGAATCCATGCCGCAGTCGTCCCTACTCACACCTGCATTCTCTGTACTGTTGACCATTGAATGAATGAGTGACCAGCTTAATGTGAATTCCCCTCAAGATTACACATCGTTGCCTTAGACAAATATAACATGAAAAGCAACAAGGCATACAAAACATAACAAGGAGAAATCTTATTATATGCAAGGATGCATGAATATATCATCGACCTGGGGATGCTCATCCAGTTGGACTTGGGCTCATCACCCATGCAAAAAGGCTGGTCATCAGCGCAACACATCACGTGTGTATATCATGTACCACATAATGACCAAGTCATCGTACATCACGTACGTAGGTCGATAGTCGGTAGTCTAACAGCTAGCAAAACGATACACCAATAAACCTAAGGGCGCGTGCTACAACATCCAAAAATAGCCACCTGTCTGACCAATATGCCATTTATGCATGACTAGCCAGGCCATTGTTCGTCCAATTACAATCAGCCAGTTTAATGAAGCCCAAGGTCAATACGGGGGACTCGTCACCCAGCGTAGGTCGATAGTTTGGGTATAGTGTCTCATACCACCATTTCCGGCCCATGAGTCTACCGCTTTAGGGTGTTAATAGAACCCATCAACATATGGCATAGTGTCTCATACCACCATCGTATCTTGAGTGGAATTGAAATGTCAAAGATACTAAATTACATGAATAAAATGAGTCGGTATGTATGTTACAAATATGAATAAGCAACGGAAATAAAAACGTAAAATGGTTCATCCCATAGTCAGGTAGGTGGATCACCCTATAGATGGTAAATCCCATGAATAATTTGCAGCTAACTTAACCTCCATGTTAAGGGTCTATTCTCAGCACAACTAGTCTTATTACACCCTAAGTACGGACTCTCTTTCATAGATAGATGTTCCCCCTTTTGGCTAAAGAGATTTTGATTCCATATTTGTCTTGCAAATAATTCAATAGCATATGAGAATGATAGAGAGATCAAGTAACGAACCATCTTAAGTGACTAAGGTATCATTCTAATAATTAAAGTAAAACTTAAGTACACATGCAAATCTAATTCAAGAGTCACTTAACGGATCAAGGTCTAGCATTTGCATTTGATATTCATGATCATGGATTATCAATTCTTAAACATATATTTGGGTAAGATAATCAAATGATTAATTAAACTCTAAGACATCATTTACAATCAATGTAAAAGCTATCTTTAATCTAATTTAGAGATGGAAAATCCAAGGGGAGAAGTCATCACCTTTCATGTTGGATTCCCTTACGTAGTTCCTCTTTTTTAACGATCAATCCCCGATTCAATGTCACTCAATTGAAAACCTAGGGCCATACCCAACAAGATATTAATAATCGAATTCGACAAGTGATTTTGAAAACTCTCAAGCCTGATTTAACTTGGGTTTTCTTCCATGCAATGATAATGAGGCTCGCCTCCATGCTTCTTGGCCCCCACAAATAGGAGGGGCTTATTGGGCTTTACCCAAACCGTTGAGGACTAGAACCAACCCATCAGCCCAACAGTCCACGACCCAAATGAGGTTGGGCTGACTGGCTTAGCCCATCTGTGTGGCCCACAGCTGTGGCTAGGCTCAGCCCAGATCTATGGCTAGTTTGTTCCAGCCTTTGGCCCAGGTCGGTAGTTGGGCTTAGCCCATCTATTGTTACTGGAAGCCTGGTCCAACACCACTTAGTAGCTTGTGTGTTGAGCTGGGCCGGACCGTCTGCCAGACCATGGGCAGTTGAGAATGACTACTCAGATGGTTTTTGATGCTGAGTTCGGACTCGACTCGGCCCAACATTTCTCCTGGTTCATGGGTTGGATGAGGACCAAGTTGGTTTGCAGAGCTGGCAACATGGTGGCTGTTCAGGAGTACTTGAACTGTCCCGTGCGTCGGTTGAGTCGATTTAGTGACTCACGTGGTTCCGACAGGTACTCGGTTGATGCTCCAGCCGGGAGTTTTTGTGACATCGTCAGTCTGGGACAGTCATTGGGCTACTCTCCTACCACTCTCCTCACTCGGCCTTTCCCGTAGACCTCTCTTCCTTCAGAGTTGTTATCGGTCTGCACTGGTTCAACTCAATCCGACCGGACTGGGTCGACACAGTGCGGCACCTAGCTTGCACTTAATCCTTCTCTCTTCTCCCTGACTCTCTTCTTTTTTTTTCTCACCTTTTCTCTCTCTTTCTTCCTATGTATTATAGTGCTACTGGTCTATACTGACCCAGAGCAATCCGAGTTAAACGGGTTGAGTTGGTGCAGTGTGGCACCAAGCTCACGTGCTCGCACAGCCTCACCCTAAAATCTCTCCTATTTTCTCTCCTACTCTCTCTCTCTTACTTCCTGATTTTCTGGGTGGGTATCCTGAGGTGGACGTTCCTATTTCGAGGCATGGGGTGAGCTCGAACGACCCATCCGACGACCATGATTTGGTGGCTGCACACGCATGCTTTCCTCTTATCTCTGTATGCATGGGTCTCATCCGACACCAAGGACGTGTTTCTGCTGTTAGGGTCCACCGGAAAAGCAACCTTTCATTTGTTATGGGGCACACCCTATCATGGTGGTTCTTTTGACCTAACAAGGAGGATGATGGCCCGATCATAGCAGATTTTTATCCACGGAGTATTTCGGTGATCAGGACCATTTGGATGGCTCGGATAGGACCTCTGATCACCACAAGGGCCTCTAACCTGGCCATTCATCACCATTTTGCACATCTCATGAGATTTTTCACGCCTCTATGGTTTTCTCGTGAGATGGGAGGCCTTTCGGAGAGAGCTGTTGTAACCCTACAACGGATGGCAGAGATCACTCGAAATGAAAATGTCTCCCATGCCATTCCTTTGCTACAGACGGTTGCCTGCCCATTTTTAGTAATGGATGGAAAGTGTGGATTGAAGCACGAAAGAACGACTCGGATGGGGGGAGAGTGGTTGACGCGGATCGCCCACGTGAAAGCCTCTGCAATTGCCTGATTTTTAGAGAATGTTACTACCCACCCATGACTGCTCACAGCATGTGCACTTGCACGTTTGCATGGGTCGGGATGGTCATCATGGGGTTGGTCGCTCGAGGCTTCTCTACCTAATGGACGGTTCAGATCGCCTGGACGGATGTCCAAATTAAGCCACAACCCTTCCAAATGGATGTCCCTCTGTCCATCGCGTTGTAGTGGGAAAACAAGAGGGAATTCATTTTATTTTTTTTTTAACTTCATCAGGTTAGCGGTGTTTTGACCAGCTAGATGGTCTAGTGCATAGCGTGCACACCATCTGTAGTGCACATCCACCCTAGTGTGGGTTGTAACATGACTAGATCATGCGATCCACACCATTCATCTTCCTAGGGGTCTTTATTTGAGGCGTCAGATCGACGACCAGCACGATCCGATGCTCATGTGGCCCGTAAGTTGTGATCGGAGCACTTATTTGTGGTTTTCTACCAATCTGAGGGCTAGATTGTTTTAGGTTTAAGTATCAATGGCCCCAAAAGGGTTTCCTGAGTCATGAATGGGCCCAGGTCTGGCCACTTTGCCTGATGGGCACTCTTGGTAATGTTACCCCTACCTTATGTTTTCCATACACTGTTACTATGTGTGCACAACAAGACATCTAGACCTCTATTCATTTGTTCATCCATTTATAGGGCCCACCCCTGGTCAGGACCTTTAATTTGTCTAACCAGGTGTTGATGAGAGATCTCGACGAACGGTTGAAGACTATTCTTACCATCTTAGTTCGTTTATAAATTATCGATTATACTAACAAGGGTCTCGATGGTAACACTCGTGTACCCGAGGTCTGGGGTGTTACAATTAACCCTCTGATTTCTCTTAGGAGATTGGACAAGATAAAATAAACTGAGTTACCTTGAGAGCCACTACCTAACTGAGCCAAGCCATCTGTCGGGCCATTTACCTCCCAAGGAATATGACTAAAGGAAAAGGAGCCATTGTTTTTAAGATCTTCAATCCTCTTACGCTAATGATTCCAAACCCAACTTGGATGCGAGCCTCTAATCACGAGATCAACCACAAATCTTGAATCAAATTCCACCATAACCCTGGAGAGCCCCATGCTCCTACACATGAAGAGGTCATTCCAAATGGTGCATAATTCTGCTCTGTTGCTGGAACCAACCCTGAACCCCACCAACAAGGCAAAGATGAAGTCCTCACCTGAGTTCCTACAAATCCCACCACCACCAAATGGGCCCAATTTGCCTCTCACCGACCCATCAATATTCAACTTGGCCCAACCAACCTGCGGTCTGATCCACCTCACCACGTCGTACCTCTACGAATGCTAGGCCTTTTCTGAGTAAAGAGAGTCCAGCCACCATTTCACCCTGGCGATGGTGGCTGCACTGGAGACAGCCATCCCCCCACCTCCCCCCCCCAAATCCTCATAGAGTTTCTAGCTCTCCAAATCTCCCAAATTATGAGGTTGGGCATCATCTTTCTATACTCGACATTATTGTTACCTCCCAACTCAACTAGCCACCACTGTTTAAGCCTAGCTTCAATCGAATGGGCCAGAAGGGCTGGGATCTCAAATGTGTCACCGAAGAACTTTCAAAACTTAGAAGTGAGCACTCCGTGGGGGAAAAGATGGTTTAGATTTTCAACGTGAGCATAGCAACTAGGCTCTTCAGCACAACAGATGCACATCGACACTAGTTTCACACCTTTAGATTGGATTCGGCCATCCACCACTACAACCCCATGAAGCAATCTCTAAAGGAAAGTAGTTATCTTAGGGGAGACCTTACCTTGCCAAACTCTATTTACCCAGCTCCTTCTCTGAGACCCAGTTCTGCAAAGATCCCACACAGACTTCACTGAGAAATAGCCGGATGGATCCCACGGCCAAAAACATTGGTCCGACTCTTCAGAAGTTCCAAAACCCCCATCAAAGATGAAGTCAATCATCTATTAAGGAAGAAATAAGAACATAGAAGGAGGCAGGGGACCATCTTTCCTGGGCAGATTCCTGACCTTAAGCTGGAGCAGGTAATCTGGGATCTGAACCTCAACCTGCTAGGAGAACGGCCCCAGGCTCGTCCAGACTTGATACACTTGTCTGAGATGCTCTACATGGTTTGCCTCACTCTAATTGTATATAAATATATCATCAAGATAAACCACCAAAAATCACATAATGAATGGTTTCATAACCTAATTCATCAACCTCATAAAACATACTAGGCACATTTAAAAGTTCAAAAAGCATGATCAATCATTCATACAAACCTTCATTGGTCTTAAATGTTATCTTCCACTCATCACCTGGTTGAATACGGATATAATGGTTACCGCTCTTCAAATCTAGCTTGAAAAATAGTTTTGCCCCCTCTAGAATGTCCAACATATTGTCTATCTGTGGTATGAAAAAACTATCTTTTATGGTGATTTTGTTTATTGCTTGGCTGTCGATACATATGTGCCAACTCCAATCCTTCTTAGTTGTTAATAGAGTTACTATGGCACAGGCTCATGCTCTATCGCGATAGATCCTTACAGATCAATTCTTCCATTTGTCCTTATAAAATATTGCATCTGATAATGAAGGCAATTAGGTAAGCTAGCTCCAAAGACAATGTAGATATAGTGTTGTATATCCCGTAAAGGAAGCAACCCATCAGGAAGGTCATTGGGCCAGATTGCCTTAAATTTTTGCAACAACGATTTTTGTTTATAAGGAATAATCGTGGGCTCTACCTCTTCACCTTTCTTAACCAATGCATGAATTTATCCCATTTTATTGGATTTCTCCACAAAGTCCCATATGGATAGGAGAGAATGCTCCTCCACTTTAGAAGCTCGAGTTTCTCATCGAAGTCTATAAGGGCGAGTATGGTTTTTCGACCATTTTTAACGAAGATGTATACATTATCTCATCCTTTATGAGTGGTGTTATGATTTGATTTTCACGGCCGACCGAGTAATACATGACAAGCCTCCATATGAACTATATATCACATACTATTTGGTCCTTATAATATTTATCAATTGAGAAAGAGATAGTGCATTGTTCAACTACTTTCATCTCGCTAACTTTCTTAATCTATTCGATTGTGTATGGGGAATGATGTCTTTCTATTTTCAGCTATAACTTCTCCATCATAACTTTGGAGACGATATTCTTGATGATCCTACTATCAATGATCACATCATAGACTTTTCAATGACCATAAACCTTGTTTGAAAGATGTTATGTCGTTGTGGTTATATCTCTTTCTTTGGTGTATATAATAGCTGCCTCACTATTAAAGATTCATTATAATCATGCGGAATCCAATATTCTTTGTCTACTTCATTATTCACAGTGGATTCTACTTCATTAATCTCCGGGGCTTCATCTGTATTTTCAGTGTTTCCATCATTAATAGTGAGGTTAGTCACTTGCCGCTAAGGACATATGTTTGATAGGTGACCCAGCTAACCACATCGGTAACAATGGTCTAGCATTGGATGACCGTAGGGGTTTGATTTCTTGCTTGGATTAGTAATAATGGTCGTTACACTTTGCAGTCTCACTTATTTGCACCCCGACTCTCTGTTCGCAGGTGTAGAAGGTTGAGGACGACCCTTATAAGTTCTTCCCCCTTAGTCAGTGGTGCTCCCTGCGAAGGATCTATAGTGGCTACCCTATTAACATGATAGGCCTGTATGTTGGATCGCTCAAGCTGTACTTCCTCTCGAGTGGCCAAGTTAATTGCTTCATTTATTGTCCAGACAGGCTACATTTGAACCTGATCCTAGATCACAACATGCAAATCATTGTTTGATTGGATAACTTGTTGTGATTCAGTCCCAATTAAATCATTTCATGTTATTAAATCGTAGAATTTCTCTACGTAATCCCTCATGATCAACTATTCTACCAACAATTTTGGTATTGTTTGAACAATACCTGATCATAATCACTAAGGAGGAATTGTGCACACATCTGTTGTTTAAGAAACTAATACTCATAAAATCGTATTTGTTCCGATCAATCGACCTGATCGGTTGATCAGTTGAACTGAGTTAAAATTGTCTCGCAAGCTTTCACCTAAATCCAAATTTCCATCGATTGATCGATCCAATCAATTTACTCGATTAGTTTGCTCAGTTGACTTCTATTTATCAAACTATGTTAAAATTATATTAATTTTCCTTTGGATTTCTTATAGTCCATTTGCGATAGGAACATACATACTCCATTCCCCACATCATTAAGTAAGAGAGATAAGATATTTTTTCTTTGGATTTTTCTTTGGAGTCTACAAGGGTTATCCTTGTTTTTCTTCTTTTTTTTTTCTTTTTTTTTAGTCACTCATTTATGTATAACAAAATCGATAGTGATGTTTATTTCACATTAAAGCTAGGTGCTGTTGAGCTCTTGATCTGGGCAACAACATCTTCTTTGCTTTACGATAAATTCACATTGGAAATGCAGATTTAGGGTCTAGATTTACACTTGTACATGTAACATATCTGCTGGATGATTCGACTTTTGTTCAATACCATTTACTATGGTGCCAACTCGTATAATTTGTCACGCCCCAAAAATCAAATAAAGAGTGTGCACCCTCAGCCCCACTTATGGTTTATAACTCATACACCAAGTGCACATAATTCTACTCATCACCCATCTATTTGGAGGCATAATTTAATGTATTCTAAGTTTATACCAAATTAACATCCATACATTCACACAATCAGATACTTTTCCATTTCTAAGCCCATCACATTTACAGCCTTATAATTAAATTTTAAAATTTAACTATGTCCACCCATTTGGGACTTTATTCAACTATAATATTGAAGACCATTCAACATAATCATCTTCATAAACAAATTCAAAATCAAATCTAAACAACAGTAGCTATGATAGGGAAACTAAATCTCCTAACTGTTGTATAAATAATTCATCCATCCAACGTAGCGAGTTCATCTTCCACCAGATACGACCATTGGTTATGTGTTTCATCCGCCGACCGAGCCTCATTATCTGACACTTAATTTGGATTCTCTATCTCATTCGCCTCTTTACAGTTGTCATTCTACAACATTAGTTAGTCATGCTAGTGAGTGAACCCATCATGGTTCATACATAGCACAATATAAAATACCACAAGCAATAATTAGTTATGTGTGTAGGAATGAGTATGTATGTTGAGATGTTATGAAATGCATGTCAAGTGGGATGATCGTCCACTTGCTTGAGTTTGATATCTGTCAACCCACTTATGTACTTGACAAACTTCTACCACAGGTAGGCATGGGCAAGGCCCACATCTACTCTATGAGTAGGCTTTTACTATCATGGACATATTACAATGAATCAACTAGGAGACCATCCAGGGAAATCCCCAAGGAATCTAGGCATGAGGTGTGCATAAAGTCATTTAGAGCGGACCTCTAAAAATTAATGCAGGAATGCTATGGATGTATATGATGCATGCTTGATGTTATATGCATGGATGTATGCAGTCAGTATATACATCTCTCGGTATGAGAGGAAACAATGAATTTAGGATTGTAATAATTTACATGTCCGCATATTTGATTTACGTTAATAATTGTTTAGAGCATGAATTATATAACACGGATCATCTTAACATGATAACACAGCATCAGAGCAATTAATAGTTGGAACAATCATAATATTCATATCATCTATCTTAATCGACCAGGTCTGAGACACGTTGTGATATTCACTCACCTATTCTTGATAGAGCTAAATCCATAAAACAACCATACGCTTTAAAATTTAGAATATGAATCCATATTAAGATAGTTTAAATGATCACAAATTTACTTCAAATATTTTATCCACTGGGGCTCACCTTTGATTAATTCAATATGACCAACTTATTAGCTTATTAACTAGTAATTAGATCCAAGAGATTACATGTATTATGGTATGATTAAACCCATTATCTTAATTTAGAAATCAAAACAAGGGATTTTCAATCAATGCAGTCGATCAATCAAGCCAACTCGAAGAGTCTTAATTGATTCCCCGATCAATCGATCATGAATCGAGAAAATTTGGATTTTACAACTCAAGTCTCTGGACACTTTTGGTTATCTTCGATCGATCGATCGAGAAAGGTTGAAAATAAATCAATTTGGTCGCTTGAAAATGTTTTCTATGCTCGACCAATGTACCCTTGCTTGATCGAGATCGCTCGAGGAATCCCTCGATCGAACGAACTTAAGCATCGTTAAATCGATCCATGTTATGAATTTCTATCTTTGATTGTTGTACAAAAATCAACTTGTTCGATCAATCAATAGATCATCTTTGATCGATCAATCGAAGTCGGTTGGGTTCTGTTACACGATTCGATTTTTCAAAAACTTTAGGATTTTTCCTATATCTCTTTAACCTTTATGGATTCAATCAATTTGGGGATTATGTCCCAAGCATCTCATGATTTTTCCCATTTCACAATTGAAAAAAAAAAACAAAAAAGAAAAGAAGAAGAAAAGAAAAGAGGATCACTCAGATCCAAATTATCGAGAACTTACAATCGATAATTGAAATTGTTTTCTAGCATTGTCTATTGTAAGACCCGTGTCTTAGTCCGTACTGTTCCGTTGGCTTTCGCGATCCTTCCGGTCAAATTTTGGCAACCTTCGCACCATATCCGACGTTTGCGTGCGATCTTATGCCAGGTCTCACACACCGACGTCGGCTCGATCCGAAACTCGTATCATAGCGACCGCGTCATCGCCGCGGTTCCAACGCCGTGACTTGCGCACCGAACCGATACCCAGGTTAGAAGATGTCGACCTGCGTTTGTTTCGAAGAAACACCACACGTTGCGAATATCGAGGGAATCTCTACGATATGTCCAATCAATCAAGGTCAAGTACAAGTCAAGTCACACCTTACCCAAGTACAATAACCCATCCCTCTTTCTCCACAAAGTCAACTCTCTCTCTCTTCACCCATCCCTCTTTTACCCATTTTTCAAACTAACCCATGCTTCATTAATTACACCCATCACTCCATCACCTCATATCACTCCCATCCTCTCATTTTCTCTCTCATTTCTCAAAATCTCCCAAGCAACTCAAGCATCCCACGTCCAACCCTTCTCTCCCAAACCACAAGTGTGGTCCACCTTCTCATCTTCCATCTACACCCTCTCATCTCTCATCCACACCATCCAAACCCCATCATCCACCATCCAAGGCATAGGCAAGGAGCATTTGAAGCCAAGGGATCAAGAAGGAGGCCAACGAGGTGGGTGATTTGCCATTATTTTAAATTTTAGGGCCCACTTGTTGGTGGGACCCATTTGGATGTATGTGATTTAATCAAGAGGGCCCATAGTGGCGGGGTTCCTCTATCTCACCGTATATCTCTCTCTCTCTCTCTCTCTCTCTCTCTTTCTTTGTAATGGTGTGGATCCCACCAATATGTGTTATATCTACCCGTCCATCTACATCAGACGGTGTGGCCCATCCTATTGTAGGTGATGATCCACACTACCCACTGCTTGGATGGGCCCAATGCACCTTTTTTTATGTTATATTTTATATAATATATATAATATATAAAATATATTATGTATTGTATATATATAATATAAGATATATTAAATGTATATGTTGGTGGGCCACGTCCACGTGGGACCCACCACGATAATGTATTTACGTGTGCCGTCCAGCGTCCCTGGACGCTGGACATTGGCAATCAGTGAAGTGTAAATGGGCGTGGGAGCATGCTAACAGGATAGCCAAAGAGGAGGGAGTGGTGGACCACTCATGCAGGCCCCACCTTGATGTTTTCATATAATCTAAGCCATCCATCCTTTCCTCAGATCATTTAAGGCATTGAACCGAAAAATGAGGTTGATCTAGTTTCCTGGCGGGCCATGGTATAGGAAACAGTGTTCATACCTTTGATTTACTCCCTGATGCTCATGTATATCTGAAATATCCCAATATTGGACTCTATGGGATGGTATCAACCTACAGGGACCAGTGGCGGGATCGGATCGATCTAATGAGGGCCCTACCCCAGGAAAACCGTGGAAAAATTGGTTTTCAAAAATTAAAAAAAAAAACACTTAGACAGCAACAGCTGCTGCTGTCAGCGCACGTAGCAGGCGCTGCCTGCGGGTGACGGATGGGCGGGGGCTCACGGCCCCAGCTGTGAGCCCCACCGTGATGCGTTTCGAACATCTACTCCAGGCATTTGATGGGTCCCCTCGGACCAGATGACCACCCCAAAAATCAGCTGTATACGGAACTCCGGTGGGCCACACCATTTCAAATCATGTGAAGATATGCCTAAACATATAAAAACACTTGGTGGGGCCTACCTGAAATTTGGATGAAGCTGAAACTTGGTCTGAACGGTCAGCCAAGTGGGATGCACCCAATGAGTGGGCTGGATCTGTGGACCACATCACAGTGGGCCCCTGACTGTGACCTTATGGTCAGTTTGGATGGCAATAAACATTACCGTGGGCCCCTGGTCCACACGGACCGTTAACCGCTTGGATGGTGAACAAATAAACATTCCAGTGGGCCAATTTGGGCGGAAAATAAATATTACAGTGGGCCCTGTCTAGGCCCGCGTGACCTTATGAATAGTTTGGATGTCAAATGAATAGCACAATGGGCCCTATCCAGGCCCACGTGACCTTATGAATAGATTGGGTGCTAAATAAATATTATAGTGGGCCCTACCCTAGTCCACATGACCTTATGAACAGGTGGTTGGAAAATAAACATTATGTTGGGCCCTGGATTGCTTGGAAAGTAAACACTACTGTGGGCCCCGGTCTGAATGACCTTATCAATGGGTTGGATGGGAAATAAATATTATGGTAGACCCCACATGGGACCCACTTATGTATGTAAACCATACCCTCCATTAGAGTGGGCTCTATCATGATGCATGTGTTTCATCCAATTGTCCAACCATTTTGAAGAATATTTAAGGCCCATTGTTGAGGCCCATCTTGATATATTGGTGGTCCTTGTTGAGGCCCACCTTGATTTGTACAGGGCCCATATTATGAGGCCCACTGTGATGTATGCGAGGCCCATGTGACTAGGCCCATGTTGATGCCTTTGTGGCCCGTCATTGAAGCCCACCTTGATATGTATATGTGAGACCCAAGTATGAGGCCATTTGATGTATTAGAGGCCCATGGGTCGAGGCCCAATAGGATGAACATAATGTCCCTTGTAGTATGACTCCACCATAGCATATGTATTGACACTTATAACGGGCCACACCTTGGGAGCAATGCTGGTTTAACGTCCACATTGACAATGTTGGTTAAATGTCCGCATTATAACTCTCCCCAAGGCCCACTAACAGGCCCATACTTGTGGTAAGTAGGCCGTCTAGGCCCATCTCCATTATACACAGAGCTCATCTCTTTATACATGATTAGTATAGATCCACGATTCATGATCATCTGCATCATATGTATGCCTGATGTGAGGAGTGACCGATCGTAGCATATGCCTTCGGGCGGACTGTTTATGGGCTCCCTGATAGGCAGAGTTGCCCCACATAAGTGCATGGTACACGCAGGATTGTTGCATGACTGATAGTATAACTCATGCACTTGCATTCGTGTGATTGTAGTTACTATATGCCCTAGCAACATCAGGGCCATAGCCTCCACAGACACATCGTAGATGGCAGGATTGGATACCGAAAATATTTGGTTCTAGCATACGGGCGCCATAGATGTCCCTGGGTGAAAATACCTAAACCCGATGGTACCAGAGGATGACTCCAACATCGAGACCGAGTGGATATATATGCGCATGAGGGCCGAATACCAGGAGGCCGCGTTTTCCACTGTGTCGTGGTCGGTTGGAAAGGAGTGTGGCCTTACTCGCCCGAGGGTAGGGGGCAATACTAGGCTGAGTTTGACCAACTCGCGAATGGGTCCGCTATCGACGTGCCGGATAGGTATTGGCAGACTATTGGCCAGGCGGATAGTGAGGTTTCTTACGCTCACCTGGACTGTGCGGCTAGGAGAGCGACAGTGCCATTTGGAGTGCATTGAACCCCGGTGATTATCCAGAATGAAAACTGTACTGATATATGATGAGGATTGGCATGCTTGAGTTGCATCTCGCATCGCATGGCCATGTTATGGCCGATAGCATTCATATCTTGCACTGCATAGCTTAATACGACTGATTGCATTCATTGCTCATCACCATGATTCCACATTACTCTGACCTTGCATTTTGAGCACGCTTATATTACGCACATACTTACACCACCCTCTAAGCTTTCTATAAGCTTATGCACGATTGATGCGTGCAGGTGACGCCAGGATGCAGTCGCAACCATAGTCTCGCCGTAGTTGGAGCGTGCAGCTGGGCTTCTAGAGTTCTGTTTCTTTTGTTATATTATATTTTCCCTTTTAGACGCATTGTACTCAAAAGTTTTTAATCATAGTGAATTTTGTGGTGGTGTTTTTGTGGTTATTGTTCGTGGGTTATGCTTTTGGTTATGCTCGTTATGAATCAGACTGATGATTATAAATCCTCCTTGTAATATCCCAGTATCGGAACCTGGTGAATGGGTGCTGGGATCCGAGAATGGGGTTCTATGGAGGCTGTTGGCGCCAGATTCGGCGATCAGAAATTTTATGAGCCCGGTTTCCGAGTTCGGGGCGTGACATCTATTGTCATTAATACCATCCATAGATCACTTTGGGCAATCCAACAGTCAGATCGATCTGGAATTCGAGGTCCTGATTTGATTTAGCCTTTAGAAGTATCTGATTTGAATTGATCTAACTGGCATAGCTGGATTGATCAAAGTTGATCCCTATGTTGGAAATAGGAAAACTATTTAAATTATATAAAATTAAAATAAGAAAGTTAAAAAACTTATTAATTTGTATAAGTCGAGGCGTGACGTGAGTCACTCGGCTTGAAATCGAATTTGCTCCCCTTGGACAGCGTCCCAGGTGCAACAAGTTTCCAGAACAATCGACCTCCAGGATACAACGACTATGACCCGGTCCCAGCGGTGTACTCACTGTACACGGGCTCAAATCACTTGTAGTCTTAACCTGAACTAGAAAATACTTGAACACATATTTAGGAGGAAACCTAATTTTGCTAATTCATATCAAAACTTAAAATCAGAAGTCTATTTATAAACTTTGTGAAGACTCCCTTTTACAAAGGGTTGTGACTATTGGGTTTAAACCTAAGTGGTGTGACCCTTAGGCTTCAAAAGACACAACTTTTCAAAACAAAAATTGAAAGGATATAACCTTTCAGTGAAAAGACACATCCGTAGGGCACATGCGCACTTATGGCCATAGCCATGGTCCATCCCAACTGATATTTTGAAACACTAACAATTTTCTTTCTGACCATTTATTCGATGGCTACCAATTAGATCATCAAAACATGTAATCAGTTTGATTCCAGATATCTTGTTTCAAAAACCTACATGATGTCAATGTAACACATGTGCATATTGATCCATAACATTCATCATATACCTTTCTTGGTATAAACCTTCATGTCAACCCATTTATCAAATATTTATTGACTAAACTTGTACTCCATGGGTTAAG
The DNA here is from genome assembly GCF_029962835.1 of Magnolia sinica. Classification (NCBI taxonomy): domain Eukaryota; kingdom Viridiplantae; phylum Streptophyta; class Magnoliopsida; order Magnoliales; family Magnoliaceae; genus Magnolia; species Magnolia sinica. The sequence continues at coordinate 129,533,832 of NC_080574.1, read as the reverse complement.
TAGTTTATCTAAATGCATTCAAGTGCACCCCCACAATTTCAGATTTAGCCTAGATAGATATATCTATGGCCTACCTGATAAATCTATTAACCAAATTTTAAGTTTGAGAATTTCATAGGAACTATCATATGAATTGACTAGCTCTAACACATGTGTCCTAGATTGGCATATGATTGGATGAAAATAATATTTTCTCAAAAAGTATTAGATCTTACCATAGAACGATGTTGATGATGGATGTGATTACAAGCGGATTTACTCGTACAAGAAGAAAATGTGAGTATTTTTATTTTTATTTTTACTATTCACCTTTTGACCTTTTGCCTTCACATGATGCTACTTCCATCAATGACTAGTATTGATGCATCATCTACATGTGTCATGTGTCCGATATGAATACCCCTTCATTTAGGCCATTAAAGGCAAAACCCATTAAATAATATTTTCACTCTTACATGTACCATACGAAAATGACTTGATTAAGATTGATATTTTGAATCATGGATTCTATACATGCAGTAGGCACCATAGATGACATAAACATGATCTAAAGTTATAATTCCAAATAAATATGAAATCAAGTGATAGATAAGTATTCAGCAATGAGAAGTGTTATGCCTACTTCACATGACTTGCAACACATGTGTGAGGGATCCGATCTAAGCAATATATGCATTTGATTATAGACAATGCCCTGTCCCATTTGGCCAATCCACTTATCATATATACTTGTAAGAGGATGCCTTTCTTATCAGCATTCATGTTTGGCTTTTAGACAGAGCTTGTTTATCTATAGCCCTACTTGGTAGATGGTCGGGATCTCTTACACATGCACCGTACTAACATGAGAACTTTTAAAATCTTTCCCTATTTAAGAGTGTTGCATTTCTCAATTAATCAATAAAGAAAATTGTTGAGTTATGAGTAACATCACCCAACTGCATGTTAACATCAACATAACTTAAATTATACTAAATTAAACAGAATGTACACTACTCATGTAGCAGTTTATTACAACAATACTAGAGATATTTCTTATAAAGGATTAGCTCCTTCTGCCCACCAAGAGATGATCGTGACCGCTTATTTGGAAATTCTTAGGATAAAAGTTTAATAAACTTTGTGCCTAATATACAGTCTCAGCGAGAATCAACACCATTTCCTGATCAAGACAGTATTACATCATAAAGATGGAGCATCACCCCAGTGATCCAGATGGTTCATCTAGTGGACTCTTATGGGTGGACAGTAGAGAATAATTTCAGCCATCGATTGACAAACCTTTTTTTTTTTTACATGAACCGTTTCTTATTATATAGTAACCAGAGATCCAAACATGACATTTTGACCCCATAACATGACATCAAAGGACACACTTGATGTATGTAATGAATATTAAGCATCAAGAATTTTGGTGCATGCAAAAGTTCAACAATAGACACAACTAGAGGATAGACATTAGAATAATCCTAACCGTACAGAACCTTGGAGATGAAAATAGAAATCAGGAAATCTTTTATTTTCTCTTTAAAATCTTAGGGCCTTGAAGCCATTAGATCCCCCCACATTAACAACTATCATCCATTCTCACAACGTTTCAAATTCGGAATCAGGGTCGGGATTTATACATACAAACAACAACAACAACGAGCCCCTGTTATTGCCATTGGAACCATCAGATAACCAGTCATATCCTGTTATTAAGGCTCCAAATGGTTGACAGAGAAAAAGTTTTCCTCTTTGTAACCACTTTTGCCATCGTCAGAGCTTCAAATGTATTTATGGCATCGATTGGCCCTCTCAGGACTCCCACCTGATTGGGAACAGTATCTAGGTCATTTCTAAATGAAATCTCATCCTCAGAGAACTGCTAAATGGATTTTAGCCATCCATCCAATGCCCCACTAATTCAATAGAATTATTCTCCATCTGTCTCTTTTTATTTCATTATAATAAAATCTCTTCAATTTATAAGAAGCAATGAGAACTGTCCAATCTCTTCAATAGAATTTTTTTCTTCTTTTTTTTTTTTTTCCTTTTTTGGTTCTCGATTTTAATAGTCTATTTAATTCAACCAAATATTCCAACAATCTTAAAATCGAATTTTGGTTTGGAAAACTATTTAAGAATTATGGTTGTGCATCTATCTTGATCGAAAGACATTGAGAAATAGCCCAAAAGCATATACCACCGACTTAATTTGTGAGTCAAGGCCCTTATAACCCCTTATATGTCCAACTTAGTGAATCGGGGCGAACGGGATTTTGCTTCTCCTAGAAGTAGCACCTGACATATACATGATGAATATTGACAAAAACTCAACAAACCTTCAACGGCTCCTTATGAATGGGCCAAGGAGATTATACAAATGTTAATTATCACTTACTACCTATCACTAGCATACAAATCATCAACATGAGAGAAAACATCACCAATTTGGAATTTAGGATAGTAATTTCAATCCGAGTGACTTAGTCACGCCTCGACTCAATTCAATAAGTTCTTCTTTCTCAAAATTTTATTTTCCTTTTTTGGTTCTCGATTTTAATAGTCTATTTAATTCAACCAAATATTCCAACACCCTATGACATGAGATCTGGCGCAAAAGTTGTCTTCTCATTTTGAAATTCCCCCATAAATCAAAACAATGGATGTATGGTCGATCCACCTCATTCATCATGTAAATTTAGATTTACAATATGATTATTTTTTTTATAGTAATTTTCATGTAAAGTTAAATTGTCATGATGTTGGGAATTGATCCTCTAACCTTACTTTCCATCCATATTACTTCCACCAATTTTGTTGAAGTGTTTGGTTTTTTGTTATTAATTACAAAATTAAATTATTAATTTTAATTAGTTCAAATTTTATATGGCATGAAATTCAGGATCGTTACACAATTGATAAGATTGGAAAATTTGTACAGTTGTAAACAGTGTGTATTGAAACTTACTTGGGAGTACCAACTTTTGAACGGCTAAAGCGAGAATCCAAACGTTTAATCCTTCTGGGTTTGAGTCCAGCTCATTTCTGGCCTGCATGCACCAATTTATAGTCGAAGAATCTGGCAGGCCAAGCACACATCTGACCATCCATTTGATTGCATGCCACCTATTGGACAGCTAGGATCATTTGATCAGCCTGTTCGTCGGTTTATGCTCTATCCACATGAGGTCCGTGATTTTAGGGCCGGGATTGTGGTAGTATCCAGTGATTTTAGGGCGGGCTTGTCTTCTTAGACAAGTTTGGGTTAGGTTCCATCAGAACTCCCCGTGTGAAGCTGTAGAGCTTTTTTGTTTTTTTTTTTTTTTTTTGGTTTTTTTATTTCCTTTTAGTGGCTGCCTTGGTTGCTCTTATAATATAGGCCCCTGTTTTTTGGTCCCGGGACGCCCGAAGGCCCTACAGGGATGTACAGCTTCTTTTTTTTTTATAATGAAATAGTTGAGCTTTTCAAAAAAAAAAAAAAAAAAAGTTGGGACAATTTATGAAAGAGCTGAATGGAGTGTGTCCAAATAGCATTTATGACAAGCCTATAATTGATAACAACGGAAAGTTCATCCACCAATCTAAACAGTACAGTGGATAGGCCACGTGAAGCATGGTCATTGGCTTCTGTTTCCAGCAAGATTATCAAGAACAGTTGTTAGGAACTTCTCGTGAATATCAGGATTATTTATTTATTATTATTATTTTATTTTTTTTTAAACTATGGATTGGATAGCTACTTCCAATAGGCACTCTTTTGGCCAATGATTCCAGAGGTGGCCCACTAATGGAAAGTCAAGATTCATTCCTAAAGTACACCAATCAAGGGTTTAGAGGGTTGATAAAATATGCTAATTAAATATATACAAGTAAACCATGTTTCACCAAAATTGGTGGTGGACTGAAAAAAAAAAAAAAAACCCATGTTTCACTATATTAATCCGTCTTAGCTATCTTTCAAGGGCAAAATGTTCCACTCTTCCCTTAGCCGCTGCTTAAATGCAACAATTTTCTTTTTCTTTTTTTTCCTTTTTATAATGGTTTTAAAAAAGACATTAATTAAAATTAATAGTAATAAAACAGTCTTTTCTTGCTTACTTTCCCAGGAAAATAATAATGATTAATAGTTCGCTCTATGCTATTTCTTACCCTAATTTCAGAAACAGATGTTAATATGGAGCAACTTCGAATTCTATTTGAAAATTAATTTGATTTTCTGGAATTGAGATTAGATATACAATCCGACATCTATCAAGCGTTCAGGAATCTGATCATTAAAATTTCACTAGACTTTTTTATGTTTTATTATTAACTAGTGGGCCGACCCTTTAAATGGTTTATTCTTAAGTTACATATTTCTCATGTCTCCGACTTTGTCAATGAATAAATTATGAGCATTCAAGTGGGAAATAGGGTTTTTATCACTTTTCGGGCTGGCTGGGGCCTCTTATTATTTTTCTTGGCTTGGAGTTCCACTAAGCTCAGGCTATATAAGGGACTGTTTAGTTCAGAAGTTACTTATGCCTTAGACAGCTTATCTTGATTTCTACTTATTAAATTGAAGTGATTAAGTAACTTTTAATTAAAAAACTACTCATAATTAATCATGAACTAAACTTACTTATCTCAAATAAGTTACTTATCTTTTGTTGTAAGTAGGAAAAAAAGAAGAAAAAAAGAGAGGCATAGGTCCAGTCCAGTCATGATCCATTGCCACCTGTTGTTGTGTGTTTAGGGAAGATACACACACACACACATGAAAGGTTTCAAAGAAAAGTCACCGCTGGGGATTTTAAAAATAACCAATTTGAAGGCTTCTTTTTTTTTTTTTTTTTTTTTTTTTTTCTTTTTTTAAAGTTAAACCATTAATTAGAGAAGAAGTTTTTCATTTTTCATTTCTTGGGCAAAAATGGTTAACAAAGAGTTTACTCTTTTTATTATTTTTTTTTTTTTAATTTTTTAACTTAACCAATTAGTGGTGAATCCAAACAGCCGCTTAAACTGAAAAAGAATATCAAGTGATGATTGTGGCATGCCACGAGCACGAGTGGATGTTATTAGATTAGCAACCCCAATTGCAAGGTACATGAGAAAACACAACAAAATTCAACCTACGGTCAGGAAGATCACTCTCCCATTGTAATCACCAGTCTCACGCCGCTCCTCTCTTCATTTGGGCAATGTTGGAAAACCCAATATAACTATTTCAGCCATTTGGAAAGCTCTCCTCAACACATGCCAATGTGGCATGTGTACGTGATTCATCACGTGGCCCGTTTGGTCATACGAAGAAGGTGCATGCATGTTGAACGTGGACCATCATATTTTACACACCCATATGGCCCACCTGATCATCAAACCAACCTGAATGTCATGTGACTACCCATACAAGGTGGGTTCCATGCTAGATGATGAGCCTTCATCTAATAGGATTGGTGATGAAAAGTAAGAATATGACATGCAATTATTGAAGTAGGGGTTGTACTTTTGTTCTATTGACAAAGGAGAGGGGAGTTCCGTTTTGAGTTAGAAGGCCTATCTTTCATGGGATGAGGCTTTTGTCTATACCTGATTTGAGGTTTGAAATTTGTACCCTCTTCTCTGTAAGCGAGTGAACCTTGGCTACATTTATTCACGGTCTACACTTCAATAATTGTGATGATGATGATGATGACAGCTGTGACGGAGATGACGATGACGACGACGAAGATATGACATGATAATTAAGATAGATTCTCTCCATTTTGTTTTCACATGTATGCATCTGTTTGTATATGTGACTTCCCATAAGACACATGAAACTTGGGAGGTGATATCTATACGCCCCAAGATTGATAATGATCCCTTTGTTCTACTTTTGGTAATACAATGATACAGCTTTGCACTGGGTAAGGGTTGGTTGATCTAGACTATTCTTGTGTTGTGCTACTTCTTGGGTGGGCCATTGCAAAAACCCATATTTTTTTTCAAATGATTCTGAGCTTCTGATGAATGGGACTTCTTTTGCTTATCAGTACGTAACTTTTAGGGCATGGCCCAGTAAGTGGATGGCTTGAATTAATTTGAAAATTCAATCATTTCATGATAGGGATGATTTATTTATCAACTTTCAAGGCACGAGTTATTACAAGATAATTTATTTTTTATGACGATGGCGACAGCCGTGACAACAACGGCATCGACGATGAGATCCATTTCTGTATTAGTGACTGATAAAGAAGGGGCTTCGGATCCACAGAGGTCCCTGACTGTGGGACCCATTATGATATATGTGTCTTATCCATGCCGTCCATCCATTTTGTTGGATCATTTTAGGGTATGAGCCCAAAAAATGCCGCAGATCCAAATCTCAGGTGGACCACACCAAAGGAAACAGTGGTGACTGACCATTAGGCACAAGAGTTTTGGATCAAGATGATATTTATGTGGTCCTTTCATCCAGGTCTTTGTGACCTCATCAACCGGTTATGTGTTCAATCACCATTATTTCCTGTGGTGTGGTCCACCTGAGATTTGGATCTGCTGCATTTTTGGGCTCATATACTACAATGATCCGACAAAATGGATGGACAGCATGGATATAAGACTACATCATGGTGGGCCCCACAGTCAAGGATCCACCGAAGCCGCGTCAATAAAGAACGTTGCTGTTGAACATAAAGTCGGTTCGGGTGGGACCATGGTTAGGTTATTCAAGTCGTTGGTTTAATGACTCCTGTTATGGATAGGCCATGCTCCCGAACCTCTCAAAATATGGAAGATCTAAATCCACCCAATCTGTCCTTTTTCCGTCAAACGTGGATTCTCGTATATTTCTTCTTATTCATCCATTTGTACGCTCAAAATTAATGAAATGTGCGATTTATGAAATTCCATGGGCACGTGTCACAAGCTCAATGGTCTAGATCACCAAGCTATAACCCTACTTGTACAAACTATGGACGCAGCTTCGGTGGATCCGGGGATCAACCGAGGTGGGTGGATCCCTGACTGTGGGGCCCACATTGATGTATTTGTCTTATATCCACGACGTCCATCCGTTTCTCCAGCTCCTTTCGGGAAATAAACCCATAACTGAAGCAGATCCAAATCTTTGGTGGACCACACCATAGGGAACACTGGTGATTGAACGCCCACCATTAAAAAAATTCCTGGGGCACGAAAGTCTTGGATCAAGGTGATATTTATTTGGTCCCTTCATCCAGGTATGTATGACCTTATCAACATGTTGGATGGAAAAGAAACATTACAATGGCCCCCAGGAATTTGGGCATTCAATAACCACTGTTTACTGTGGTGTGGTCCACCTGAGATTTGGATCCACTTAATTTTTAAAATCGTGTTCTAAGATGATATATCAAAACGGATGGAAGGCATAGATATAAGAAAAATACATCAAGGTAGGCCCCACAGTCAGGGAACCACCGTCGTTCGCATCCCAAACAATGCACCATGGAGAAGTTTCCAGTTTCCAGTTAATCACTGCTAGAGAACTTGGACTCAAAATAGAAATAGTAACAAAGTTGCTATAACAATACAAATACATCACCATCGTCCTAATCATCATCGTCATTGTCACGACCATTGGCTTTTCTCACCTTCTCTTAGCTAGCAATCTGTCGTCGACCTTTGAATAGAAGGTAAGCACCACACGCATGTGTGTATAGTTCTTTTAGCCTCTTAGCCAGTTTACACTATGAATTCTCACGAAAAGACATGTATATAGACGTGTGCCCACACATATCATGCATCATTAGTGGCCCACATAACGCATCAAGACTATTTCATGCGACGTCTTTGGTGGAAAAATGACAAATGGTCAAGAACCCCTCCTTGAATGTTTAGTTCATGTTAAGCTGTACACTTCAGAAATGTGGACCAAATGCAAGAGCGACGGAGTCACACGCAACGACATTGTAGGAAAGATGATCTCATAACAATGTTCACATACAACGATGTCTGATGGAGGTTGGTCTCGACAAAGCAATGAAATAGGAGAAAGTGTTGATATTTCAAATAAGAAGACAATTAAACAAAACCTAACATTTTGATCTTCCTCTTTGTTTCTTTTGGATGGTGGCCCCATGACTACTATATCAAATAAAAAATAAAAGTAATTAAAATTTCCATTGCTTGAATGCTTTTTTAATTCAAATTCTACTAATCAATTAAACCATATGGATTTATTTTATTTTATTTTATTTTTTAAGAAAAAAGGTTTTTCCATTCCAAAAAGAAGTCATATACATTCGGGCCACCCTTAACATAAAATAGGGGGCCTATTGTAAGAAACAAGAAAAATTGCACAATTGCACCAAAAAGGACCCATGACTCTATCTATCAGAGGATTAAAAATGCTGGCTTTAAGTCTACCTTCCACCAATGGAACACCCAAGTATGATAACGGAACCGAAGACTTCTCAAAACCAAGAATAGTCTCCATAGCCCATACTCTCACTCTTTGCACCTTCGTAGCACAGAAAAAGGAGCATTTTCTCAAATTTATACATTGCCCAGATATAGCTTGATAAGAGTCCAGAAATTTCTTCATTGCTTTAAGGGATATTTTACTACCATTCGTAAAGATTAAGGTTTCATCCGCATATAGCAAGTGCAGAATATGTAGACATTCCCTAGGAACCGCAAATGGGCTACAAACCTTAAGATTGATCATGTTTCTTAATCCCCTAACTTCAGCTGAAAGAATAAATAGACTAGGAGAAATTGGGTCCCCTTGCCTCAAACCCCTTGAGGACCTAAAAAACCCAGCCATCTCTCCATTTATCAACATTGAAAACCAACTATTAGCCCAACACTTCTCTACCAACTGAATCCACTCCCTGTTGAAACTAAATCGAGCTAGCACCTGAATAAGATAGTCCCAATTGACCCTATCATAAGCTTTATCCATGTCTAACATCAAAACAATATTCCCATTACGAACCGGCCTCTTCAAGTCCCTGAAAAGCTCTTGGGCTAAGGCAATATTCTCAGCTATTACTCGGCCCTGAACAAATGCGCCTTGTTTTGGCGATATCAACCTTGGGAGAATCTGGCTAAGCCTTACAGCCACAATCTTGGAGAAAATCTTATAGAAACAGTTACATAAACTTATAGGACGAAAATCTAAAAACTTCTTTGGAAACGCAGATTTTGGGATTAAGCAAATAATGGATGCAATTACTGACCTGGGGATCTTCCCTCCTTAGAAGAAGAAGGAGACAACACTTAGAATGTCAAGGCCAACCACGTCCCAGCATGCTTGGAAAAAACTGGCTGAAAAGCCATCTGGCCCAGCCGCACTATCAGACGACATGGATTGGACCGCCGAGTGAACCTCCTGCAGCGTGGGAATCTCCATTAACTTCTCATTCGGGACTTGAGTGACAGTCGGGTATATAGATTGCAGCAACTCCTAATCAGCATCACACGAAACTACACTGAAAATATGTTTAAAATGAGCCGCAACAGCGTCTTTTAGATCATCCTGACCATCCACAATTACCCCTGACTCAAGCTCCACCTGACGAATGGTAGCCCTCCTTTGCCTCTCTATAGTCATAGCATGAAAAAACTTTGTATTTTTGTCCCCTTCCATCAGCCAATCAACTCTCAACTTCTGCTTCCAGAAAATTTCCTGCAATAGCTTTAGAGACTCTAACCTATTGGAAGTATCACTGATTTTCTTTTACAAAAGCCTAGACCGCTTAACCGAATCTGAATTATCTTGCATTTGATTCTCCAGATCTGCCATAAGACTCTCCGCCATCTTGATCTGCTCAAAAATATTCCCAAACACATCCTTATTCCAAAATTTCAAATCCTGCTTGATTTGCTTGAGTTTGGCGAGCACATTATATACAAGTGAGAAGATTCCACCTTATTCCAAGCTTCCTTTACCACACCTAAGAAGGTATCATGTTTAGTCCACATTCGTTGAAAACGGAAAGGTTTCGGCCCACCATAAGACTGATCTGGAGAGCTGAGAAGAAGCGGAGCATGATCCGATTGGATGCGCGACAAGTGGATGACACTAAACTACAAGAACCTCGATGCCCAACTAGCATTGATAAGAACCCGATCAAGCCTTGCCTATACTCTAGAAGATTCCGCCTGATTATTGCTCCATGTAAACCTGTTCCCAGAAAAACCTGCGTCTTGGAGGCCCGCCGAATTAATAGCATCCACAAATTCAATAAACAAAGTCCTATCCCCAGCCCTTTCACTCCTTCTCTCTGATTCGTCAACAATTGCATTGAAATCCCCACATACAGCCCAAGGGCCATTCATCGAAGCCGATAAAAAAGCCAAGTCTGCCCATAACACTCTCCTCAAAGCCCTCGCACACATAGCATAAACAAAAGTCATATGGATTGGGGAGGAGCCGCTCTGCATGATTGCCTCGACCGATAAACATTGGTCAATTTGAAACACCATGGAACACTAGGTTTTGATGGTAAAGCTAGTAGAAGGCCCAGATTTTGCCTCCCTCATCACAATTCGAATAGGATGCATGAAAACCCATCGATAGACTAGTACTAACTCTCTTTATCACCAATCATTGGTTCGAGCAACGCCACTATCAAAGGATCATACTTTCTGATAATCCTCTTCACTGTCCTAATGGCCTGTTTATTGCCAATTCCATGAACATTCCACACTATGACCTTATCCATCCATCACACATCCGGTACTCACGGCCTTTCTCTTTAACTTCGAAGTCTTGATCCCCAGTCCCCTTTGGCATATAGAATTCTTTGTCTTCTTATATATGTCACTGCTCTCTTCTTTTCTGTCATCATCAGCCCTTCCTTAGTCCCTTGTATAGTCTTGTCCTGATTCCATTTGCTCCACTCTAAACCTTCACCCTGAACATCATCCAGGCTCTGCTCCTGATCTTCTCCCTGATTAACTATCGAGTTGCCATCATCACTGTCCAAATTATCCTCAGTGTCATATTCCTTTCTGCAGACTGATGAAAAGCAAGGTGAGAGATCGACCTCCAGGTTTGCTCTCTCCATCCCACAGAATCCACCATCAGCCAACACACTCTGGGCTAAGTTCGTTCCACACCTATGCTCTACACTTATATCATCCTTGTAAAACAGCTGAGTTCTGGAATTGCTAAACACATCAACATCATCCAGATTGGTTTCCTCTCTGTTTCCGTCCTCCCCAAACACATCAGATCTTCTATTTCCATTCCCAGTATCTACTTCCCAGCAATAATCATTTCTATGGACATCAATCATATTTTGAACAGAACCTGACCAGAACGCACGGTATCGGTTCTCCTTCCCTGTAATATCCCTCAGTTCCCTACGAAATACACTGCTAAACCTCTCCTTCCCGGATTCCATCTGCTCGTTTTCAAGAGAAACAGATCGCATGCTACGCACCTGTTGACGGGCCATTCCCTCAGAGTTAGTTTCCTCAAAGAAAGTGTGAAATATATCTCCTTGAATCTCCTTTAACAGCATATTCTGATGGGGCTGGGTGTATGACAACATCCCATCTAACAGCTTTGCCTTACCATTATTCAGACCCAGTTGACCTGTACTCAACACCACTTGAAGAGGCTGCACACTAGCTGTCTACGAACAGTTCATGTTAGGACTCAGAGCTTCACCCTGCATCTGCTGGTTATTCCACGTCTGAACCTCACATTGGTCCTCAGAGACCTGTCTGTTTTCCTAGGGGATCAACACCAAACACACCTGATAGCCCTCCCTGAAACTACCTGATTGCATCTAACCTTGAACACCTCCTGAAGAACTATCACCTGGGGATGTCAGTATAAGTTGATTTGTTGCCCTCTCCACCTCAAATCTACGAATTTCATTCGTGCATTGAGCATCCCCAGCTACCTGATTCTCCATTTTGTCTTGACTGCCCCCATCCATAATACGCTGCTGATCCCCATATGTGATTGCCCCCATATCTTCCTTAACACTATCTCTATCCTTATCCCCCAAAGAATCATTGCGAATATCTGCCACTCCTTCAGAGACCTTACCACAAGCATCTACCGGGACCCTTGAAGGGCCATGAAAATGCCTAATAACCCACTCCCTAGTGCTTTCTTTAGCAGACTTAGAAATGGATAAAGAGCATCCATAGTTGAATAAAGGTTCCAACTTTGCTATTATAGGATAACTCTTCCCCAAAACCGACAATCCCAACACTTGGCTGAAGCTAACACCCGGATGAGGAAGAACCTTTATTCTTGCAAAAGCCTGGAAATATCTAAATCTAGAATTAGAATCAATCTAAATAATCTTGCCAAAAAAGTTGGCCAGATCAAGAAGGACCGATTCAATCCAGGCCTGCGCCGGAATAACGAATAGCCGTATCTAAATTCCATCTCCCCTAATAACCTCTTCTTTCGTCCACTGCTCCACCAACTACAGCCCCATCTCCCTGTGCAAATCACCATTACCACAAAAATCCTCCATTTCCCCTTCCTCTTAAATATCAACAAAATTTTTATAGAAGGCATCCTCATAACCTCCACTGCTGCCGCTTTAAATGAAGACGACCTCAATCCATCTAGAATCTTGCGTATCCGAACATCCTGGTCCGCTGCCATCCCCACCAAGGCAAACCTCAGCAATCATAGTCTATTTTCAATAGCCCTTAGGTCCGTGATGGTGAACTCCTTAAAGCTTCCGAACATAGTAGGGTTAGGCCCCTTTAACGGCTTAGAAAGCACCTCTGCATATGCATGATTTGGAGCCCCCTCCTCTGCTTAATTCTGAGAAGGAGGATGGGATGCCTCGGCTTCTTTCATCCCAGATCTCTTTCTCACCCAATCTATGTGCACCGAAGGAGGATGGGATGCCTCATTCATCCTAGATTTCTTTCTCGCCCAATTTATGTGCACCACCCTTCCATCTATTCTTCTCTCATGAAGATAGTAAATAACATTCAAGGCATCCTGTTCATAGCAAAATCGTATGAATGCAAAGCCACGAGACTGATTGAGGGTTCGATTCCATAGGATAAACACATCAGCAAGCTTGCCAAAACGCCCAAATATACGATGAAGATCGTCTAATGTTGTGTCGAAAGTTAGGTTAGCCGCAAAGACAGAGAACTTGGATATGGAAGAACGCGATTTCCTGGGAGACACCCTCTCCCACTGACTCTTCCTTTCCCTTTCCTCCATCACCCCCTGTCTAATACATTAAACCATATGGATTGCATTGTGAACCATTGTCCAAATCTTTCTCATGGCATGTTTGGATGTCCACCTGATTTTCCACTGCAGACAGATGTATGATTTTATCAGTTAGAATGTCAAAAGAATAAGAAGAAAAGGTTCTGCTCCTAAGTAAAAGCTCCATTGTTTCAATGCCTTATAGGAATGATGAACTTGTGATTTTGTTATTAAGCATCTGATAAATTGGGTGTTTAGGGCTTGTTTGGATGGAAAGTTACTTTACATAAGCTAATTATACCTCAAGTAGCTTGTCTTGCTTTCTAATTATTAGATAAGTATGTTTATTACCCAAAAAGTAGAAAAATATGTTTAGTTTCTAACATCATGTATTTATGCCTCAAGTTTGTTTGGTCCACCCTTTATATCTAAGGTCCATCGTGTGGGGCTAACGTACCTTCGATGTGGCCCGTTTATTATGTTGGGCCCATCTTAGCCCTATCTTCAATGTGAATTGCCCATTGTGTGAAGCCCACTTTCATGTGGACAATCCACCTTCTAGGCCCACCTTCGATGTCTATCTATCATGCAGGGCCCACCTTGGATATGGGTTGTCCATCATTTTAGACATTGGATGTGCGTCGTCCATTATGCAAGGCCCAACTTTGAAGTGGGCCATCTATTATGATGGCCCACCTTGGATGTGGATCATTCATCTTTAGGGTGACCGTTGATGTGAACCATACTCATATGGGGTCCTCCTCGATTTGAATCATCTATCATGTGGGGGCCATCATTAATATTATTGTCCATCACGTGGAGCCCACCTTTGATGTTTGATGTTGACCATCCATTGTATGGGCCCTCGCTATCGATGGGGGTCATCTATGATGTTGGGACCACTTTCAATATCCACCACCCATCATGTGAGGCCCACCTTCGATATGGACCGTCCATCTTGTGGGCCACACCTTTGATGTGGCTCATCCATCATGCGAGGCCCACTTTGGATGTAGGCATTCATCATTAAGGACTAACCTTTCATGTTGACCGTTCATTATGTGGGGCCCACCTTGATGTGGGTTATCCATCATGTGGGGTCCACCTTCAATGTCCACTGCCCATTTTGTGGAGCCCTCCTTTGATGTGGATCGTCCACCATATGGGCTCCACCAATGTGTGTAATCTATCATGTGGGGCTCACCTTGGCCAACTTTTGATTATGTGGGGCCTACCTTGATGTGGCCCCACCTTCAATGTTAATTGGCCATCATGTGGGGCCTACCTTTTGATATGGACCATCTATCGTGTGGGCCCCACATTCGATGTGGACTATCCATGGGAGAGAGAGAGAGAGAGAGAGAGAGAGAGAGAGAGAGAGAGAGATGGCTAGAAACAACTTTAAAGTGTTAACTAACTTTTGAAAAAGTGCTTCCCAAACTAACTCAAGCAAGTAATATTTTTAGTGTCATAAGTAAAAAAAACCAATTTATGAAATTGTAGCTAAACAAGCCCTTAAAGGCCACAAAATGCTAAATCCTAAAATTAGAATCACCTAAACTAATGACTTAAATAAGGAATCTTAAAATACTAAATATAAGGGTGACAATGGGTTGAGCCGAGTCAAACTGTGGTTGGCCCTAGTCCATCCCCAATCCCCTAAGCCATTGGTCGTGATTGGGCTAAAAATGCCTTGGTTCTGTCCTTGACCCTATAAGGCTGGCTTTCTAAAGAAAAGATTTAAATCATAAAAAAATTGAAATACTTTGGTAAAAGATCTTTTGGATGCATGCGACAACACTACTGAGACCTAACAACTATCTTTACACCACACATTATTGTTAATGGGAACAAATCATAAGTTTCATTAAACCATTCATTATTATTATTATTATTATTATTATTATTATTATTATTATTATTATTATTTTGTATAACAATGACCTGCTTGATGATTGATCAACTAGATTAATGGGCTCACAGCATCCCTTATCTGTCTGGTGCCTAAGATAGTAAACCTTTCATCCTTCATAGACTTCCAGCCTATCAGCCTTTGCAATTGCATCTATAAAATCCTCGCGAAGATTATCGCCTTCAGGCTCAATCTTGTGCTGCCTAAGATCATATCCCCTGAACAAGGGGTGTTCATTAAGGGCTAGGTCATCTCGAAAAATATTGCTCTGGCCCAAGAGATCTTCAGGGAGATTAATAAAAAGTCTGAAGAGGGAACATTGCTCTCAAGTTAGATATGGAAAACGCTTATGATAGAGTGGACTGGAACTGCCTCAAGAAAATCCTTTTGTGGTTTGACTTTAATGATAGGTGTTTATGCATGGTGGAGAAATGTTGGAACAATAGATGATTTTCTGTCCTGATTAACAGTGAAGCTCAGGGATTTTTCAAGTCCTCTAGAGGTCTATGTTAGGTTGACCTACTCTCCCCCAGCCTATTTATTTTGGCAGCTGATCTGTTTAACAGGGGTTTCAAAGAATTAGTCAGTTGAGGCCTTTGTCAGCCGTTCAAGTTGAAGCTCGGAAGCCCGCCCATCTCACACCTATTATATGCTGATGACACCTTACTTTTCTTGAACAGTAGTTGTGCTTCCCTTAGAGCTGTTAATATCTTCCTGACAGCCTTCCAAACTATATCAGGCCAAAAGGTAAACACCTCTAAAAGTTCATTCTTTTGCTCATCTAAACTTCCCCCAAGCAGGGTCAGATCCATTGCAAGTTCAGTAGGTATTCCTGCAGCGGTGGCTGGTGCGCTCTACTTGGGAGTCCCAATTATCAGAGGCAAGGCAAGTAAAATTGCTTTCTAGCCCATGTTTGAGAAGATGGTGGCGAAAATCAATGGTTGGAATGTAAGGTGCCTATCTCAGGCCGACCGGGCAGTGATGATCAACCATGTATTATGTGGTATTCTGATACATACAATGGCAGCCTTCCTTCTCCCTTCTCGCTTGCTTGTGGACATGGAAAAGTTATTCGCCAATTTTTTCTAGGGCTGGGTCAATGGCAAACCAAAACTGTACTGGGTTAAATGGAAATCAGTTGCCTCTCCTAAAATGGAAGGAGGATTGGGTATCAAAAGTCTAAAAGATGTAATGAAAGCTCCTCCTGTGAAAATGGCCTGGGTTGTTGGTTTTGGCAACGGCAATAGCCTTTGGGCTTCTTTCACAAGGGCCACGTACGGGGCCTCCAACCAAGCCGTTTCATCGTCCTTTGCTTCCCCTCTCTAGAAGAGCATCCAGGCCCTGCTTCCTCTTATTAAGGCCAATGCTTAGTGGTTGATTGGATTAGGGGATCTAACCTATGGACAGAAAATTGGATAGGGTTGGGGCTGCTGAAATGCCTCGCGCGCTGTCAAACCTATTTCGAATAGTTTGAGGTTTCTTAGAGTCAAGGACTTTCTGGGGCAACAGGGCCCGCTCCTGCCTTCAGTGATTCCTAAGTATCTCCCACAGGAGGTGCTTCTCCATATCTTTAAAGGAGGTTTCTGCATCTCAGCAGGTGACGATTTCTGTTTTTGGTCAGTTAACTCTTCGGGCTCCCTCTCGGCGAAAGCGGCTTAGAAATTCTGTAGAGTGAACAATCCTCGTAGGATGTGGACCAAGTCAGTGTGGCATTCCAAAATGCCCCAAAAAATCTCAAATTTTATTTGGAGCTGATGCTAGGGGCTATCCTAGTGGAGGAAAGAATCCAGGCTAAGGGGATCTTGCTCGCTTCGAGTTGTGTTTGCTGCTCACACACAACTATCCATAGACCTGCCGCAGAATCTTTGGAGCACCTGTTCATTAACGGGTAGATGGAAGTGGCAGTTTGTAATCATTTCAGTCTTCTTTTCGACTTAGTCTTTGTCTCGACAAACTCGATTCTTCAATTTTTATGACATTGGTGGTTGGTTAGACCTTTGAATTCGAACATTGTTGGGTTACGAGGAATCACCCCATGTTTCATCCTATGAGAGTTGTGTGGAAGGCCAGAAACGATGCCAAATTTGAAGGGAAGCAAGTTTCGATTGTGTTGATCCTATCCAAAGTGAAATGGTGGTTAGGCTGGATAAGTAAAGGGGAATCTTACTCTGCCTCTACCTCGTGGAGTGATCGGCTATCCCTAAGGGGTTTCGGGATGGCTTCATCTTCTACCTCTTCTAGGGGATTTCAAGTTGTGAAGTGGCTTAAAACCAAGAGAAGGTTGGGTGAAGCTGAATGTTGATGGGTTGGCTAGAAGAAACCAAGGTTTGTCCAGCGGTGGTGGTCTTTGCAAAGGTCCCCTTGGTAACCTCATCTTTGCCTTTTCTTATGGATATGGGGTAGGTTCTAACAACATTGCCAAGGTGCGTGCAATGTTAGATGGACTGCTCCTCTGTTTCAACTACGCGTTGTGTTTGGTGGAGGTTGAATCGGACTCTAAGCTAGTGATTGACTCCATCATGGGCAAGTCTAAGCCATCATGAAGATGGGCCTACTGGATGGCTCGCATAACCGGCCTTACGAAATCGGGTAACATCCAGTTCACTCACATTGTTCGGGAAGCTAACGGTCCAGCGGATGGTCTGGCCTGAGAAGGCAGCTCTGTCCAAGGGAGTAATCTATACAAGGCCGGATATCATTGATCTCCCTCCCCATATACGGGGAATGATTCTGCTAAATAGGGTAGGGCTGGGTGCAATCAGGGAACTTTAATTCTGTATAGGATTTACGATATGTGTCCCCGTGGGCCTTTTTTCGCTCCATGGGAAACTCGAATGTCCAGATTTTGTATAGCTTTTCTCATGATATGAAGATCCTTTTTTCAAAAAAAAAAAACTGGATTAATGGGCTAGGTTTAGGTTGGGCCATTCATCATTGGCATGGGTCCAAACATTGGGCGAAGATTTCATGCTTGTACCCGGCCGTCGACCAGGGTCCTAATAATCTCTAGCAATATCTTAACTAAGCATTGGTTTTCATTGGAATTGTTGCGCAGCACGCCAATAATGCAGTGAGCCTAGATCCAATCTCAGGCCTCACCTACAAACGATAACAAGAAGAAATATAAACTAAAAACAGATCAAAGCAATCCAAACAAACAACAAGACAAGATATACATGGAAAAACCCCAAACTAGGGTAAAAAACCATGGATGCAAACTTCCACTATGAAAACAAATGAAGATTACAAGGCAATATACTAACATCTCCCTTGGAAGAACATAGAAAATCCCTTGCCTACACCTTAGAAATATTTTTCAATATTCACCTTAACCTTAGAATAGCCCTAGGGACCCCAATTTATAGTTTTCGTAACTTTCCTTTCACACCCCTGCGAAAGGCGACACAGAAATCCGCAGTCCGCATCAGATTCGAAAACGAATCTGTATAACCACGACCAGTCGAGCGGACTGCACGACCGGTCGAGCGGATTCCACGACCGGTCGAGTACCTCAGACCCAAAAAACTACTCGCTGGAGTTTGAGTCATGCCAATCCATGATTGGTCACAACCGGTCGAGCAGGCTCCACGACCGGTCGATAAGGGGCCACAACCGGTCATGCGCGGCCCCAGATGTGGCTCCACTTCTTAACAATCTCCTACTTGGAAACACATCGCCATAAACCTTTGTCTTCTTCATCCGGAGTGCACCACCTCCCCGTCTTCAAGCCTGAAGACCAATCAAAGCTGAACAGAGCTTCAGCTTCTCCTGTGTGACTACCTTGGTCAGCGTATCCGCAGGATTCTCACTTATATGAATCTTCACAAGAGCAATCGATCCATCTTCCAGTAACGAACGTATGAAGTGATATCTGATGGCAATATGCTTGGTTCTTAAATGAAAGGCTGAATTCTTAGCCAAGTGTATTGCACTTTGACTGTCATTGTACAGGTTGCAATCTGCTTGTTTCTTATCCAACTCCTCAAAAAAACCTTGCATCCACACCATCTCCTTGCATGCTTTTGTAACCGTAATATATTCTGCTTCCGTCGTACTGATAGATACTATTTTCTGTAACTGAGAGATCCAACTGACTGCAGCACTACCCAGAGTAAAGACATAACCTGTAGTGCTTCTTCTGCTGTCGATATCTCCTACTAAATCTGAATCTACGTAGCCTTATAGCTTGATTTTCGATCCTCCATAACACAGCCCTATATCCACAGTACCTACCAGGTATCTGAGGATCCACTTCACAGCTTCCCAATGTTCCTTCCCGGGGTTGTTCATGAACCTACTAACAACTCCCACTGCTTGAGTAATGTCTGGCCTCGTGCTCACCATAACATACATGAGACTCCCAATAGCTGACGCGTATGGGACTTTAGCCATGTCGTCCCGTTCCTCCTGTGTCTTTGCACCTTGCTCCTTAGATAGCTTGAAGTGGTTGGCTAATGGAGTATTAAACGGTTTAGTACCTCACATATTAAATCGATCAAGTACCTTGATTATGTACTCTGCCTGTGACAAAACTAGTTTCTTGTTTTCCCTGTTACGCTTTATCCTCATGCCTAGGATTTGTTTTACAGCTCCTAAATCCTTCATGGCAAATTTTCTACACAGTTGTCTTTTGAGATCTGAGATGTCCTTCATGCTTGAACCAGCTACAAGCATATCATTAACGTATATAAGAATGATGATGTATGACATATTAAACTTCTTCAAGTAACAACAGTGGTCTGCATGACATCTCCTAGAACCGTTTCCCAACATGAAACTGTCGAACTTCTTGTACCACTGCCTCGGGGCCTGCTTCAGACCATATAAGCTATTCTTCAGTCTGCACACTTTGTTCTCCTTTTCTGGTGCCACGTATCCTGTCGGCTAATGCATGTATATCTCTTCTTCAAGGTCCCCATGAAGAAAGGCTGTCTTAACATCTAGCTGCTCTAGATATAGTCCTTTGTAGCCACTATACTCAAGACCATGCGAATCATAGACATTTTCACCACAGGTAAAAATATTTCAGTGAAATCGATACCTGCCTTTTGTTGAAAACCTGTCACAACCAATCTGGCCTTGTACCGTTTCGAACCATCGTGCTCCTCCTTCAGTCTGTAAACTCACTTGTTATGAAGAGCTTTCTTACCCTTAGGTAGAGTGACTAGCTCCCATGTACGATTAAACTTAAGAGAGTCTATCTCCTCATCCATGGCCTGCTCCCACTTAACCAGTGTATCCGACTGTAATGCCTCTTCAAAACACTCTGGTCACCATTATCTATCAGCAGTAGATAATGTATGGAGGGTGAGTATCGGACCGTGGATCTCCTCTCTTGAGTAGACCTCCTCACACCTGGTGTATGCAGCTCTGCCTCATAATGCTCATGTGCATGATCATCCTGTGGCGTTGTAACACCCATGTCCGATAACTCTTCCAACTCTACAAATTACTTTTCCTCGGCCTTATTTCCTTGCACACTGTCCTTATGCATCACTTTTTCATTGAAGACTACGTCTTTGCTTCTGATGATTTTTCTGTTTTCTGTATCCCAAAACATGTAACCAAAATCATGCTGCCCGTAGCCTATAAACGTGCACCTCCTGGATTTCGCATCCAACTTGTTTCTGTACTCTACATCAATGTGAACATATGAAGTGCAACCGAATACTCTGAGATGTGAAAGGTTCACTTCTTTCCCAGTCTATGTTTCTTCTGGTAGCCCACCATCCAATGGTACTGAGGGACTTCTATTGATGAGATATGCGGCGGTATTCACAGCATCTGCTTAAATAGTCTTGGGCAACCCTGCATGTAACGTCATACTCCTGCACGCTTAAGGATGGTCCTGTTAATGCGCTCAGCCACACCATTCTACTACGGTGTCCCTGGAATCATTTTCTAATGTTTGATTCCATTTGTTGTACAATACTCCTCAAACCTCTTATCACAGTACTCTCCCCCATTATCAGATCTGAGACATTTTACTGTTTTACCTGTCTCGTTTTCTACCATAACTTTTCACTTCTTAAATACATCAGATTTATGCTTTAAGAAATAGACCCACAATTTTCTACTAGCATCATCAATAAAAGAAACAAAATAACGGGAGCCACCAAGAGATAATACCTATGCCAATCCCCACACATCAATGTATAAGCTCCAACAGATGCGTCTTTGGAGCACGTCCCGTCTTCTTGAAACTTATCCTTTTCTGCTTGCCATACACGCAGTCCTCGCAGAATTCCAAGTCAATAGACTTTAGCCCTGATAGCTTCCCTTTTGACAATAGCACTTTCATCCATTTCTCACTCATATGTCCCAACCTCTGATGTCATAACTGCCCATTCACTCCAGTTGATGCGACTGCGAGTGAACTATACGATCCTGAAGTCATGTACAAAGTACCTTCCTTTTTGTTTCGAGATATTACCAAGGCACCTTTTGTAATCTTTCAGGAATCACTGGTAAATGTCGTCACATAACCAGTATCAGCCAACTGCCCCACTGATATCAGATTCCTTCTTAAACTCGGTACATGTCTGACATCATTTAATTTCAACGTCGTTCCGTCTTTCTAATTCATATGAACATCTCTCTTTTCAACAATACTGCACGGCTCATCATCACCCAGGTAGTCTCTCCCGAAGTCACCTAATACATAGTTACGTAGAACTTCCTTACGCGAAGTGGCATGAAACGAAGTACCTGAGTCTATAACCCAAGACTCATTCCTCGCATTAAGAGATAAGATCAACGCCTCTGTGTCACTCTCCTCAGATAGATTCACTGATTCCTTCCCACCTTGAGAGCTTCCTTCTTGTTTCTTGAGCGCCTTGCAATCACGTTTCATATGCCCCTTCTTACCGTAATACCAGACCCGTCTTTGTCTTTCGGTCCCTTAGACTTTTTCCTTGACTTAGAACGCCCGTGTTTATTGCCTCCTTTGTTCAGCGATCTTCCTCTTCCTTCAACGTTTAAAGCATTCCCCCTGAAACTCCTGATGCCTTTCTTATAGATTCTTCGCTGAGAATTAAACCGGCCACATTATCAAATTTCAGCTTTGTTAACTCTGAAGAATTGCTCACAGCAATCACCAAACCATCCCAACTACCTGGCAAACTGGATAAGATTAATAACGCCCTAACCTCATCCTAAAAAACAATGCCAACGGATTCTAACTGGCTCGTGACTGTATTGAACTCGTTTAGATGTTCAGCTACGCTCCCACCATCTAACATCTTCATGTTGAATAGCTGTTTCATAAGATGAACCTTGTTGGACGTAGAAGGTTTTTCATACATGGTGACTAGGGCTTCTATTAATTCTTTTGTAGTTTTCACCTTGGATATATTGAAGGCGATGCTCTTAGACAAAGAGAGTCGGATCGTTCTTAAAACCTTTCTATCCAGTAAAAACCATTCATTGTCTGTCATCTTTTCTGATTTCTTCTCTTTTCCTTCCAGAGGAATATAGAGGTTCTTCTGATACAGATAATCCTCCATTTGCATCTTCTAGAAGGCAAAGTTTGAACCATCAAACTTCTCAATTCTACTTTTCCCTTCTTCCATCATCGCTCCCAATAGAACTAAACCAATAGCTCTGATACCAGTTGTTGCGTAGCACGCCAACAACGCAGTGAGCCTAGATTCAATCTCAGGCCTCACCCACAAATAATAAATAAAAAAAAATATAAACTAAAAATAGATCAAAGCAATCCAAACAAACCATAAGACAAGATATATGTGGAAAAACCCCAAACTAGGGTAAAAAACTACGGATGCAAACTTCCATTATGAAGACAAATGAAAATTACAAGGCAATATATTAACCTCTCCCTTAGAAGAACATAGAAAATCCCTTCCCCACATCTTAGAAATATTTTTCAATATTCACCTTAACCCTATAATAGCCCCAGGGACCCCAATTTATAGTTTTGGCAACTTCCCTTTCGCACCCCTGCGAAAGGCGACACAGAAATCCGCAGTCCGCATCAGATTCGGAAATGAATCTGCGTAACCACGACCGGTCGTGCATGGCCCACGACCGGTTGAGTACGTCAGACCCAAAAAACTGATGCTCGCTAGAGTTCGAGTCGTGCCAGTCCACGATTGGTCACGACTGGTCGAGCAGGGGCCACGACCGGTCGTACGCGGCCCCAGATGTGGCTCCACTTCTCAACAGGAATTACATAGTTCCTTTGGAAATTTTATTTTTTCGTGTTCTAAGTAGACGTGCCTTCCACACAGTTGCACTGGCTAATGCAGTACAGTACATCATTTCAATGTACTTTGTGTATATATCTGTGTAGTTAAATGCATTTGCTTCTATCATCAGGCGAACTGATCTTCAACCATGTAAGCCCATGTCTTGGTTAAATTAGAAACTTCAAAATCCTCATATGAAACCCATGAAAAGAAGGAAAGATAACAATCAAAATACAATTTAAACATAAATTACCAGCTGCCTTGATTAAGATTTGGAACCTATAGTTGTTAGAAATTATTGCTAACTCAGCTTACTTGCTAACAACTTCAATACGTGGTTGGTATCAGATAAGTGATACTTCTAAAATTCTGTGATTCACCAGGGTCATTGGGTGATAAAACAAGGGAAATATCATCTTTCCTAATATTAGAAAACTCAATAGTCAATGTGATTTGGTGTAGAATAGAAAAGATTCATCTAGCTGACATGCTCAAATTAATGTGGCGTGAGATGACACGCTTGATTTAATGGGTTAGTAAAAGTTGAAAATGAGTACAATGTTTCAAACTCAATAAACCTATTTGATTGGAAGAAATTACATGTAGTCAATTGTAAATAAGTGGGACAAAAAAGTATTGCATTGGGTACCATGCTGGTAAATTTTGTGGGCCCTACCATAATCTGTGTTTCATCCATAATCTGTGTTTCATCCGCGTTGTCCATTCATTTTGCCAGATCATTTTAGGGCATGAGCACAAAAATGAGGCAGATCCAAAGCTCAAAATGGGAATAATTACGTCCATGATTGAACCAACTATTTTCTGTAGTGTGGTCCACTTAATCTATGGATCCGCCTCATTTTTAGGCTCATTTCCTAAAATGAATTGAAAAGATAAATGATCGATGTGGATATTACACATGCATACATCATGGTGGGGATCACATGGTTTTACTTTAAAAAGATATTGAAATTTGCACCGTTTTCCAAGTGCAATTTGGTCTCTTCAAAACAGATGGTAAAAATCATCATTATGCTTTTAATGAGTCAAGGAGAATGAAGATTAGGACACTGCTAATTCTACACGCATGTAGAGCCACACAGCCACATGCAGGCCCTTTTGCAAATACGAAACATGCATGTACGTGAGATCCGAGGAGTAAGCTCAGATCTTTTTGCCAAAAAAATGTACAATTTCACTCTCCAGGTGGGACACAATGTACAAACTAAATATACAGTTAAAATGATTTTTTTTCCAACGCATTTATTTGTTTTGATACAATGTGGCCCACCTGAGGTGTGAAATGACCATGACCTAATTTTTTATGCCAGAAGCTAGCATGTAATGCTTACTCATGCGTATAAAATTAACAAACCTTCAAGATTAACCGAGTCTTTGAGTTGACCTGACCTGGCTGGAGATAGTGTCCGGTAGGTTTTTGAGTCTTCAAACTATGGGGGTAGATGATGTGGTAGAAACTTAAACTGTAGGGTGTTCTTTTGTGTCAGAAGAAATGTTTACTTGGTACAAGTTCATTGTATCTACACAAAAAAGGTACCTATTTGTAGCACGTCATTAATTTCCATGTACTGAAAGGGTGTGTCGGACTCAAACCAATTAATATAATTCATTCCAACGGTCTACAGATCAAAACACATTTTTCATGAGTTTCATGACCAAAGGCACTTATTTTCATATCTGTTATTCCTTACCTTAATCATCTACAAGACTTATAATTTCACTGATTAGCAGTATAAAACACCCAAGCTCTGTAGGCCGCACCATGTAAATCTACTTTGTCTATTAGCTGGAACTCGTATTTGATCCGTACATTGGAATATCAGCGTAACGAGAAAAACAAAATTCTGATGGCCCACATCAATTACTCCTAAAACATCTAAATTCATGTCATCTGGTGACCCCACACACAAATCTATGGCTGGCATCCTATTTCCATTGTTTCCACTAGTGGCCCACTTGAGCTACAGAGCTAGCTCATTTTTTCCCACTAAGAATTAGAATAGAGTACAAAATGCAATGTACTAGGTTGAGTTTACATATACAGGTAGTGGGCCCCATACATGTTGGGTGTTTTATGGACTATTGTAGGCAAATCCAGTACACATTGAATACAGTAGAAAATTTTGTACCATAATGTTATTGCCAAAATGGGTCTGCCGGCTATTTTATTTGGAGAATATTTTAAGGTATTCTTTATCATTAAACGTGTGCAGACATTCTAAATGCCAAAATTATAAATGGGCAATATTTGAATTGTTGCCCTTTTGTTTTATTTAAGTGAAATGATAGGTACATGCATCATTATAACTTGTTGGGTTCTTACTCATAAATGGATGGTAGGCTCACAATACTTTCAACATAAGTTCCTCGGTTCAAGTACCCATTGTGTTGAAATGCCACTGTAGTGTGAGTGTCTAAGTGTGTGTGTGTGTGTGTGTGTGTGTGTGTGTGTGTGTGTGTTAAAAAACTAATTAAAAAAAATTAAAAAGAAAAAAAAGAAGAAGAAAATAAATCTAAATGAAGTGAGTTATTAACCTAAGAGATTCTGGAAAATTGGTTTAAATATTAAGAAGATCATTAGGATTTGGTTAAATTTATTCAGATTTTGGAGAGAGACTGTGAAGGTTTTCCCAAAATTATATCCCATCTACTCAGCATGTGGGCCTGAATATTGGAAGCAGGTGAATGGGTTAGACCAATTCAGCCAAGTTTTATTTTTTATGTTTCCAGATCCAAACATTTGTTTTTACTAATTACTGTGGCCGACCTGACCAGTGGATCAACATGATTCTTGGGCTAGAGCATCAATATAATCCATATAATACTGTGGACTAGATCTCGATCTCGGACCTATTGTACCATTCTGACACATCTGTGGCGTGTACCTGTGATTTATTGCACGTGTGTGGGCCTTTTTCCTTGTACGTATCTCTCTCAAGTGACAGTTATAAAACCTTTTTTTTCTTTTGGCCCAAATGAGTTGATTAACTTCATGGATACTTTAATGCAATTTAAGCAAAGGTTTGATATCAAACCTGAGAAAAAAAAAAATGATTCATATGTATTTATTTTTTCTTAAATGGAAATTTTAGGATTTTCATCATTGACTTTTCACAGGCTCACTGAGTGTATGTGTGATCCACTCTGACCATTGATATAATATTCTACGTCAAGCCTTGAGTGGAAAAAGGGCTGATCTATGGTTTAGGTGGGCCACACCAAAGGAAATATTCGGGGAGAAACATCCGCTCCTTAATTTATATGGGGCCCAACATAATGACTATATGAAATTCATTCCAACCATTAGAAGTCACAGCAAAATTTAAGCTTAAGGCCCAAAACCAGGCCCATCCATGTTTCAGGTGGGCCACACCCAGGGAAACAATGTGGAGGGTGAGTTGCCCTATATATTGATTCCAATCAAATCAATTGATACACGTAAATCACAGATTGGGTTGAGTTTTGGATCAAATGGTATGAAACACCTGGTGTTTGGAGTGGATTTCACATAACACTGGGGCCAACCTAGCAGACAATCCATTTCTTGTACTAAATCTAATTAAATGTACTAAGATAATAATTAATGAAGTGGCTTTTTGAAAAAAAATTTGGAAAATGTACTAAAATATGACTTTTATATCAATGTGAACTCATCCCAAGGACTCTTATGGGTGACTCCAAAATGTAATGTCTTGCCAAATATTGTGGGGCTTCTCTACTGATGGAATTGTCTCTTGAATTTGGATCACTAACAAATTAGGTTTGATAATTTCAAACCTTTGCTTAAATTGCATTAAAACATATATGAAGTCAGTCAATTCATTTGATGCCCTAGCCCAAGAATCATGTTAATCAACTGGTCATGTCGGCCTCAGCTAGTAGAATCAAATGTACGGCTCTGAACAAACTTGGCTGAGTTTGTCTCAACCATTTACGTATTTCCAATATTGGGGACCATATGCCGAGTAAAGCGGATGTGATTTTGGAAAAACATGTGGAAGGTTACGTTAGACCAACCTGATATATGGTTCAGATCTCCCACCTACATGCCATGCTGGCACATGTGGCATGTACATGAGCTTCATTGCACATGCTTATGCAAGCTAATGGAAATCTACTCTCCTTTCATTGTTGTGTATGACTTTTACATCCTCTTATTTATATTCTCTCGTGCATAGTGTCGTTGGGAGAAGGATTCGTTCTTGACCACACACATTGAAATATTAAATTCAAAAGAAAATAGAGAAAAAATGCGAACAACAGTACACAAATTTATGTAGTTCTCACATTGATCCACTATTCTCAAAGGTAAAAAAATATAAAGCCACTCTCAAACGAATCATGGCTCTCTCTCTCTCTCTCTCTCTCTCTCTCTCTCTCTCTCTCTCTCCCCCTCATAGCAGAATATATATTACCTTAAACAAATTAGGATTTACATAAAACTCCATGTAAAATTACGAAATTACCCTTTGACTTGATGAACATATCATATCATCAAGCTCTAGATATCCTAACAAACATTTCCATGAAATCTAAATAAATATAGCTAAATCCTAATGATCTTCCTAATTTCAGGATGAATTTTTGATGTAGAGCGGGTCGCGGACACTTTTATATCCAAGATGGATTAGATAAGGCCTGATCGAAGGCAGAAGTCATCACTATGTTCTATATGTAAAATCCACTCCAATCATTAGATGTTTAATCTCATTTTAGGCCTAGGGGCAAAAAATCAATTTGACTAGTGTTTCTAGTTAGCCACACCAAATGAAACAGTTGAAAGAGATGCATACACTGGATTTTTACCGGGCTCGCCTTGATGATTTTACCAAATCTAATCCTACCATTCAATGTCATATAAAAATTTAGGTCCAGGCCCAAAAACAAGCCCATCTATGGTTCCAATGGGTCACACTAGGCAAATAGTTTGAAGGGTGTGAGTGCTACCCCATGCATTGTTTCCAATTGTTTGGTCCATCTGAATCATTCAGATGAGTTGATATTTAGACCCTGGCCCTAACATGGGAAGAAGCATCTAGTGGTCAGGGTGGATTTCACATAAACATTGTTACGGGGCCTACTAAAGCTGTCAACGGATTTGGCCAACCGAATAAGCCTTAATAAATATAAGGTAGTAGCTAGGATGATAATTAGGTAGATTAAGATGAGGTAAAATCATTTTTGAGAAAGGTACCAGAATGTAAATTCTATATATTATTTAAGTAGTGTTTTTTTTATTATTATAAAATTTTCTAATGATAACAAAGAACAAGACAATGCTAACCGTATGCTCTTTGGCTTGGATATGGATAATTGTAACATAAAGGCCCAAAATTCGAATTAGGATAATCGGAATAGAGGAAAGTTTGTGTCATGGGCTATGAAGAATGGACTGGATTGAATAGACGGTTATGATTGATGATTGGATTCCGGGTGTGCCCAAACGCAACGAGCTGAGCTATAGACTAATTTGCCTTTGAACTTCCCATTCAAAAGAAGTACTCATGGGATGAACGAAACAATTTCAAATACGGCTGCAACTTGGGAGGGGACGGTCCGAATTCAACTGGTCTGACGGGAGTTCCCATCAGGTTTCGTCAGGTTCTCAGGGTCCTTAGATCAGGTTATGGTTGGAAAACTCCGACCGGTTTGAAATCAAGTTGTGTTTGTCTTGAGCAAATTAGGGCAAGGTTTGGAATAATCACATGTACGTGGGTCAGGTTGAGCCAGGTTGAGTATAGAGGAATTCAGGTCAGGTACTTGCAGGTCACATCTTCTTGAGGCTGAGTTAAGCTATGGTTGAAAGTGTGGGCAACAAATGTGATAAAATCCTACATTACATTTCAATTGAAAATGGACTGTTATTGTATTTCTCTTCTTAATCTATTTGTTGCCCATAAATCATAAATCATCAATCAAAGGGTGAGGGTTGTCTCCAACAAGGACTTTAGAACATGGTCTAATCAAGGTGGGGCTAACATGCTAATGCCTTGAATGGCTGAAATACATTCCTGTGTGTCTGAATTGGAATACAAGCTTCTCTAATTTTCCATTCAAATAAAGATAGGGAAAAATTTGTTGTCAATGTCTTAAATCTATTTGTATCAGAGTCTATCAATGTCATCGATAGACTACTCGATTCTATCGAACAGATGTCAATGCCATCGACATATGTGAAATAATATTGATTGCTAGACAGTTTTGGAGATTGCTACTCAAGGCATCAAGGGATCTTTGATGTCATTGGCTAGCCCTCAATAGCTATCGATGCCATCGAAGATCTCATCAAAGGTGCGGGACTACATTAGTATGTGATTTGTTTCATATTCCAGTTGTGATATTATATATATATATATATATATATATATATATATAGAGAGAGAGAGAGAGAGAGAGAGAGAGAGAGAGAGAGAGAGAGAGAGAGAGAGAGGGGTGTGGTTTGCATCATGGGCGATGGAATGATGGGGTTGTAGTCCTCTAAGACGTTCTTAAAAGTTCATGAGCATTGCTGTTATTTTCAAGGAGGTTTTTGGGTTTGTTCAAATCGATAAGCCCATTCATCTTTTGTAATACTACTTTCATTATAGATTGTTTATTGCTTTGTGCCCTAGTTATTTTTTTTTTTTAAAGATGGTTTTTCAATGTAAAACTTGTGTTTCTCTGTGCATTTTGATTTCATTTGATTTCATCTTATTATTTGGAATTCAGATTTGCTTCTGTCCGTACCCCCAACAAAGTCGGCTTAAGGCTTAAGCCTGACCCTAGCATGGTGCATCCCACGGAGATTGGGTGTTTCGCGCACTGAGCAAATCAGAATGTTTTAGACAATTCCAGTCCACAGAAAACTAAGAACAGAAAATTCATAAGATGGGATGCATGTACACATGAAGCCTAGCTGGGCCAGGTCAGGTTGGCTAAAATGATAGGGGCCTCTGCCCTGTCCAAAAATTGATTGGTCCCTTAGCCGCACCCTTGGGCCGAGTTGATTGGTCCCAGCCTAGTCCAAAGCTAGTTCAGCCCGCTGGCTGAAGCCCGTTTCAACTTCTCTTTAAAGAAGCTAAAGCATATCCCACTCCCTCTTTTCAAGTGCCAAGCATCCAATTTACTATCCTAAAACATCTAAGTTTACATGGTCTGCCCACCTGAATTTTGCTTCAGGCTGATTTTTTCTCTTCACTTCATGCTTGATGAGTTACACCTGATTAACAAGTTTGACTAAAGATACATATCATGGTGACCCCACATACAATCCTATGTCTAGCATCCTATTTCTAGTCCACCTTCTCTATGGTAGAAAATTTCATACCATATGTTATTGCCAAAATGGGTCGGCCGACTTTTTTATTTTAATGAGAATATTTTAAGGCATTCTTTTCTTGGGTCCCGTATCATGAAATGTGTGCATACATTCAAAGTCCTAAAATTGTAAATGAGCAACATTTGAATCATTGCTCTTTTATTTTATTTGAATCCTTGCCTGTTATTTAATTTATTTTATTTTATTTACATACTTTCCCTCACACCCACATACACCACATTGGAACTCCATCGAACCCATGACCCATGTTGAAACCCACAGGGTCTACCACTGAGCCATGAGCAGGGACCCTTGAATCCTAGCTTTTTATTTAACTGAAATGATTAGGTACATGTACCATAATAACTTGTTATGCAGGTAAATATTTTCAACCGATGGGTAACTTGGTCAAGACATTCATACTTTGCAAATGGTGGACCTGAGCATGAAGTACTTGACACGGTTAATATTCTAAATAAAGTACAAGTTCAAGTGAGAAAAACTCTAAATAAGGTGAGTTATTGACTTGAGATATTTTGGAAATTTTGTTGACTATGATCTGGCTAGAATTATTTAAATTTTGAAGGCATATTATGCATGAGAGGCTACAAACAGGAGTTGTTAAAGTCATACAAATTCATGAATGAAGAATAGATTTTTCTAAGTGCACGCAAGCATAGCTAATGTACGCGCCACACGTGCCAGCATGGAATATGGATGTGAGATCAAATCTATCCATCAGGTTAGGCTGATTTTCTACATGTTGTTTACAAAATTATATCTAGTCTATTCAACATGTGGGCCCTAACACTAGATACATGTTCATGGATTAGAAACACCCTGATGCATAGGTCAACTGGTAGATGAGTGGAGGTACCTCGTTTCAACACTTGAGGTCTTGGTATCGATCCCTAGTGGGGGTGGCTAACAGTGCAGTGTGTACTGACAGTGGGTGTGTACTAACAAACTAACAAAAAAAAAAAAGTTCATGGATAAGAAAAATTCAGCCAAGTTTTATTCAGAGCCATACAATTGTTTTGTCAAATTGTGGCTGACCTGACCGGTGGATCAACATATATGATTCTTGGGCTAATTATCAATTTAATGGTGTGGATTAGATCTTGGACCTATTATGCTATTGTACGTGGGCGTGGACCTAGGAAAGCTCCCGAGAATAACTCTTTTTCCTTGGTGCTTGTCTCTCTTTCTTTGGAAGATATTTCCCCATCTCTTGTTTAGAGAGGTTTGCCCCTTTGTATCAGGGACGGGCATAAAGCTTCGTATGTCATATTTGGACCAAATGAATTGATTGACTTTATGGACACTTTAATTATAATATAATTTAAGCACTGGTTTGAAATTATGATAGCTAATTTGTTAGTGATACAAATTCAAGAAACAAGAGTCCACCAACCAGAAAAGCCCCATCTTACCTGATATTCTTAATACTTACGGTACCATAATGTGAAATCTACCACGACCACTAAGTGCTTCACACCTTTTTAGGCTCAGGATTCAAAACTCAGCTCCTTCCCAGGTGTACCTAGCTTTCCACGGCGAGAAGTTCCTAAGGTCAGGGTGGCAGTCTATTTCCATGCTAAATTGCTAACTTGAGGCAGGGATATACATGATGAGGTCGATTACCATCTTCCTCAGGGATAACTACTCCGAATCCATGAAATTTTTCTAGACTCCTCGGAGAGATTTCTCGAGTCCACGAGGGAAATAGAAAATAATTTTTAATAATTTAAAATAAATTAATTCATGAATATTATTATTTTTTAAAAAAAAAGGAATTTACAATCCTTAGTTATATCAAACTTTGAAAGAAGTCACGGAATCAAACTCAAACTCCCTAAACTTCATAATTTCCTATAAATAGGAAACCTACTATTTATAAATGGTCCTGATTGCTACTAGACTTTATGAGTTTTAGCCTAAAATAATAAGTGTCCAATTTGGCCTAACCACTTTATTCTCATAAATTTTCTAAACCCTTCTCATGTTGGGCACGACTCCTAAAGCTCAACATATCAAGAGTATGATAGAACTAAAACTTACCATAGATATTAAAATCAAAATTAAAAAGTATTTTCAATCGCCGATCATGGAATCTTGCAAATTCAGCATAGGCAACCAGCAAGGCGGGGCTTGGTGGCTAAAGTAGCTTCTCCTACCTAAAATCATATATGGTATGTCAAATAACTCATTTTGATTTGCGAGATATGCCTGTTTTAATGTTCTGATGGTCATGAATACTTCCACCTCTAATCAAGCCTTCTCTAGTCCACCTTGGGTATGAAAGTGTCCACGACTCGCTCTACATCATAAATGGGCACGTGGAGTTAAAAAGTGAATGTTCTTTTTCCTCTTATTTTTTTAGCCCAAACTTATGTGTCGATTATGATCACAAACATTCAAATCTATAAAAGCTCCTGCGTGGTTTAGACTGCAATGCTTCTATGCAATCCAACCCGTCCATCAGATGTCAGATGTCCCCCGCTCCCAAAATCATCAGTGATCCTGGAAATCAACCTAAATCCAAGACTGAATTACACCACCACATAAACAACATAAAGCAAAGGGGGCAAAGGGACGCGCACCGTGGAAACTTTCAGATTGTGTGTGAGACACACCATGACATGTATATCCCAAGCCAGTCATCCCATGAGACCCAGCAAGGAATATCAATTTAGCTGGGCAACACCATGTGAATATATATATATATATATATATATATATATATATATATATATATATATATATATATATATATATATATATATATATATATATCTTTTTTGGTGTGATTTATAATTTTTTCATATGAGGTGGTACACCTAAATTTCCGTTGGACCTGATTTGTTCGGCGGTATATTTAATGAACATGATAATGAATAGGGTTGGCAATGGATCAGGTTCAGGTTGGATCTGGGTCAGCCCAAGCCCAACCCATTTATTACACAGGCCAAGAATTCCGGCCCAAACCCAACTCATGACCCATCACCAATGTGGTCTGATCCCAACCCACTTAAAATTCATCATGCCCAGGCACAACCTAACCCAACCCATTCAATTGTAACCTTTTCTGGCTTGAAAAATCCGTCCCAACCCAGCAAAGACTACTTGGTTTTAAGTATGGAATATGGGGCTAAAGGTATGCACAACCATGCCAAATTAGTAAATACATATAAACATACATCATGTGTTAGTATATATGCATTGATGTGATGGATGCATTTAGACTCGCTGCCAATTAATTTTTTTGGCTTGTAGGGCTGGTCAGGTCATCTGGTGCAACCCATTGATAAGTTACTACATGGGCCAGTTAGGTTGGCCAGGGTTTCGACCCAAGCCAGCCCATATTTACCTTTAAAAGGCCATATTTCTAACCCAAGTCCAACCCAGTATGCTTTAACTTGGCCCAAACCTGCCTCAAAAGCGGGTTAGGCCAATTGACCTAGGGCTCGTTAGCAAGGGAATGCATTCTTTTTTATAAAGGAGGAACCCAGAAGATAGGGTTTATCCCTATTACACCTGACCTCTTGTCATATTGCAATCATCTCTCATTTAAATTTGAATGATGAGAGAGGAAGACACACATACTAGTGGTTGTCCTCAAGTGGGTCCCATTGGCTTATATGCAACATCACCACTCAATCACATTGTGGAAGGGGCTCAACTAAAATCGAAAAGGCTGTTGTTGATATAGAATTTGTCACTCGTTAAAATGGTTATACACACATTAATTAAATGGAGCTCTTACGCCTATCAACATCAACTCCGGATGCTTAACACTGTAAACCTTTTTTTATGCCTACACTCTATAGAGAGATCCTTCAAAAAAGCATCCATGCCAAGCGCAAAGCACCTAACGCACTCTGCCAAGGTACAAGTGCTTGATACTTAGCCTCCTCTTAGCAAGCACCAATTTGAATGATTCTCAAGATAGCATAAATCATCTCTTCTCATTCAATGAGATGCTAACACATGTCCATAACTATATAACAAATATTTGTAAGGAAGTAGCAACAATCCTATGGCCTATAAACACCTCCTAGCGCATCATTTGATGGGTTCTTACTTTGACTCTCTTTAATTTACATTGAAGCTCTTCAAGTGAGCTCGGTGGTTTAAAAACTCCCACTCCTACTAAAGGATCTTGTCACACGATGGACCTCCCATGGGAAGCCTTGATGTCAGGCGTTAAGCTCCCAAGAGATAGGGCTTATATATATATATATATATATATATATATATATATATATATATATATATAGATATATATATATATATATATATATATATATATATATATATAATAGGTAGTAGGGGCATTATATAGTCCGAATGGCATCCTTCGGTAAGCGAAGGTGCCGTAGGGATATGTAAATGTAATCTTTTCCTGATTTTCAGGGGTTATCTCTATCTGATTGTAGCCTGAATACCCGTCAAAGAAACAGTAATAGAAATGACCAGCTAACCTTTCTAAGATCTGATCAATGAAGGGCAAAGGAAAGTGGTCATTCCTCATGACGGTATTTAACTTCCTGTAGTCAATACACATTCTCCAACCAGCAGTAACTCTAATTAGCACGAGTTCGTTGCTAACATTGGATACGATGGTGATTCCGGACTTCTTAGGAACCACCTAAGTTGGACTCACCCATTGACTATCAGATATAGGATATATGATACTCACATACAATAGTTTAAGAAACTCGACCTTAACCACTTCTTTCATGTTTGAATTTAGTCTATGTTGTGATTTTCGAGTGGTCTTCGCATTATCCTCGAGATGAATGCGGCGAGTACAAATCGAAGGGTTAATACCCTTGAGGTCCGCAATCATCCATCCAATGGCTCCCTTATGCTCAATGAGAGTAGATATGAGCATACTCTCCTATTCTTTCTCCAGGTGGGAAGAGATCACCACCAGGTATGCCTCATCTTGACCTAAATGAATATATTTCAAATCAAAGGGCAAAGGTTTTAGGTCAAGCTTTGGTGCCTTGAGGTTAGATGACAGAGGCACTTCTTCAGTTTTGGACAATTCTTCAAATTGTGGCCTCCACCTATTAACTTCAAGGATGGGCACAGTATCAAGCATAACAACCATCTCCCTAATCATGTCATCATCATAATCATGAGAGTGGGTCAGACACGTCTCTAAAGGGTCAGAGGATAAGGTCAAAGGTGTCCTATCTTCCATGAAAGAGTCAATCATGTTAATGTCGTGAAAATTGCTATCATCCTCTAACCGTTTGCCTGTATTGAAAAAGATATTTAGCTCCAATGTCATATTCCTGAAAGACATACTCATAACACCATTCCTGCAATTGGTAATTGTGTTTGAAGTGGCAAAGAATGGGCGATTAAGAATGACGAGAATCTGAGTGCTCATGTTACTGATGGGTTCGGTATCTAGGACAATAAAATCTACACGGTAGTAGAATATGTCAATCTGGACCAACACATCCTCAATTATCTCTCTTGATACACGAACAGAGCAATCAGTAAGTTGTAATGTGGTTAAGGTGGGTTTTAATTCACCTAATTTAAGTGCTTATACACCGAGTAGGAAATCAGATGGACGTTTGCTCCTAAGTAAAGAAGTGCATGCTCAATTCGATAGTTCCTGATTACACATGATATGGTTGGGCTACGAGGATCTTTGAATTTCTGCAGCACATCTTGCTTTAGAATAACACTCACTTTCTCAGTCAAAAAGATTTTTTTTGAATATTTTGTCATCTTTTGGTCGTGCATAAGTCTTTCAGGAATTTGGCATATGAAGGTATTTGTTTTACGACATCAAGTAAAAAAATATTGACATTCACTTGTTTCAACACCTCTAGAATGTCCTGAGAGTTAGAGAGAGGTTTTGGTACAACCAACTGTTGGAAAAATGGAACAATCGACTTCCCTTGAGGTTCCAGTTCTAATTCTTATGGGGCATGGCTAGATCCATCAGTGTTGTCCTCTTCTGGTTCCTTAGGCTTTTCAGCCATAACCGGAATAGTTTTGTCAATGATCTTTCCACTCCTAAGAGTGGTGATAGATTTAGCTTACTCCATCTGATTTGAAGAGCTTGGATCACTTATCTCATATTGTGGCTTGGGATTGGGGAGAGGTTGAGCAGGGAGCATCCCCTTTCCCCCAATCGTTAAGTGTGACTATATCCTTTGAATAGACGACGTAAGTGTTCCTAATGCTGATCTGATATCATGGAACATTTGTACCGAATTTTGATTAAGTAGCTCTTGTTCTCGAATATGTTTTTGAACTAGATCCTTTTGAGGTTTCCCTTGATTTGTAATTTGATTAAAGAAACCTTGAGGAGTAGTAGTTTGTTCATTCCTCTAACTAAAGTTTGGATAATTTCTCCAACTAGGATTGTATGTATTAGAAGTAGGTTCATTGAAAGGTCTTTGGTAATTGTTCACGGCATTGGATTCCTCATTCAGCAACCCTCAGAAGGCAGGTATTGTTGGACAATTTTCAGTTGTGTGAATGTTGTTATCACAAATACCGCAAACAGTTTCATTAACCTTATCCTTTTTAATTTCATGGCCTCGAATTTCCTTATAAGATTAGTCACTTTAGAATTGATATCATCGTCCTCTTTCAGCAGATATATTCCACCCCTCCTTAAATTGAGTCGGCCTATACGTTGTGCTTGATTTTGGGTATGTGTCCCATGATTGTGCGTTTTCATCAAGTCTATCCAAGTAGTCCCACACATCATCAATATTTTTATTCATGAATTCCCCATTGCACATCATCTCAACCAATTGGCGCATGGAAGATGTCAGTCCATCATAGAAAAAGTGTGTAATATGCCACGTTTCAAAACCGTGTTGTGGGCATGAACTGACAAGATCCTTAAACCTTTCCCAACATTGGAAGAATGTTTCATCCTCTTTTTGGGTGAAGTTCATGATTAATTTTCTAAGGGTCTTTATTTTATGATGTGGAAAAAATTTCTTTATGAACTCTTTTTGTATATCATTCCATGTGCCAATAGATCTAGGACGTAATGAATGCAACCACGTCTTAGCTTTCTCTTTCAAAGAAAAGGGAAAGAGTTTCAACTTGAGCGTGTCCTCAGACACATTTGGAAAATATAAAGTGGCTATGATCTCATCAAACTTTTTCAAATGTAAATATGGATTTTTTAACTCAAGCCTATGAAATTTAGGAAGGAGTTGAATTACCCCTGACTTGATATCCATGTGTCCCGTATTTTTAGGAAAAATCATGCATGAGGGTGTGCTCACCCCCGCTGGTTGTAAATAATCTCATACAGTACGAGGCAGGGGTTCTTGATGCACCTCATTCTCATCCTGGACTTCCCCAACCCTAAGTGGAGGTAGTGCTTCAGGTTGATTTGCGGCCATAACCTCAATTAACTCAGGGGATCTCGAGCGGTGTTTAGTCTTGTGATGAATAGTCAACCCCTCAACCAATCCTCCTTCAATCAAGAGATGTCGAGTGTTATCACGTACCCACTTGGGCATGAAATGCTTGTAGCCCTCAATTCAGATTCTAACCTAAACCTAAAAAGGAAGGAAAGAAATAGAAATCTAGGAATAAAGAGAAAAGAGTTGAAAAGAAGTTACCAAATTCGAAGTTCCCAAGTTAAAAATCTGTAAAACAAAACAAAACAAGTTAGTTTCTAATAACAGAAAGTTTAAAGTTAGAAAGTTCCTAAAATAGAAAGTTAACTTCTAAAAACTGAAAATAGAAAGTTTCTAAAAGCTAAGTTAGGAAACTTCTAAAAGCCTAAATCACTACAAGAAAGAGGGTTTTTAGCGACGAAAGTTTTAGCGACAAAACACATTTTCATCGCTTACTTTTAGCGATGAAATAAATTTTCATCGCCTAAAGTGTACTTTTAGCGACGAGACTTTTAGCGACGAAACTTTTCGCAGCTACAAATCATGGATGAGACTTTTAGCTACGAAAATTTTCGTTACTAAAGGCTGCAAACAAATTTTTCAAAAAAAGTAATGGATTACTTTTAGCTACGAAAATTTTCGTAGCTACAAATCGTGTATGAGACGTTTAGCGACGAAAATTTTCATCGCAAAAGGGTGCAAACGATTTTTCAAAAAATCGAATGGATTACTTTTAGCTACGAAACTTTTCGTAGCTAAATATCGTGGATGAGATTTTCAGCGACGAAAAGTTTTGTTGCCAAAGGCTGCAAACGACTTCTTCAAAACATCGAATGGATTACTTTTAGCTACAAAAATTTTGAATAGACTTTTAGCAACGAAAAGTTTCGTCGCCAAAAGCTGCAACAATTTTTTAAAACATTCAAATGGATTACTTTTTGCTACGAAAATTTTCGTAACTAAAAATTGTGGATGAGATTTTTAGCGATGAAAAGTTTCATTGCCAAAAGTTGCAAACAAATTTTCAAAAAATCGAATGGATTACTTTTAGCTAACGCAACTTTTCGTAGCTAAAAATCATGGAATAGACTTTTAGCAACGAAAAGTTTCGTCGCCAAAAGCTGCAAACAATTTTTTAAAACAGTCAAAAGGATTACTTTTTGCTACGAAAATTTTCGTAGCTAAAAATTGTGGATGAGCTTTTTAGCGATGAAAAGTTTCGTTGCCAAAGGTTGCAAACATTTTTTCAAAAAATCGAATGGATTACTTTTAGCTAACGCAACTTTTCGTAGCTAAAACTCATGGAATAGACTTTTGACGACGAAAACTTTCGTCGCTAAAAGCTACAACTAAGTGAAAACGCAACTTTTCGTAGCTAAAACTCATGGAATAGACTTTTGACGACGAAAAATTTCGTCGCTAAAAGCTGCAACTAAGTGAAAACATGATGAGACTTGTAGCGACGAAAATTTTCGTCATTAAAGGCTTTAAACAGATATTACTTTTAGCTACGAAACGTTTCGTAGCTAAAAAACCTGGATGTGACTTTTAGTGACGAACATTTTCGTCGCTAAAGGCTTCCACCAATTTTCCCCACAGCTAAAAACATGGATAAGACTTTTAGCGACGAAAATAGTCGTCACTAAAAAATGTTAATGAAACTTTTACCTACAAAATATTTCATAGGTAAAAGTCTTTTTTAATAAAAAAAAATATTCCATATCAAATTTTCTTATATACACCTATTAGAATATAATTCATCATATTCTTCCTGATATACACCTGTTATATAATATATTTCATCATATTTACATCCATCTAAACCCAAACAACGTAAATTCATCGAGACATAAACTACATTCATCCAAACATAAACTGCATTCATCCAAACACAAACAATCTTATAGGGAAAAAAACAAATTAAAAGAGAGAGAACATATGATTAGTTCTTACTTCTTAACCAAACATTACACTGATTTATGATCCAAACTGTCTAAACAAGGGGCTCTAAATGGATGATTAAAAAGTATCGGCAAAGGTACACATTCAATATGTGTAAGTCCATCAATCAGTATACTTGGATCATTTGATCAGATCATTTTTCAAATTATGACCCATCTAAGGTGGGATCCAACTCTTGGACTGTCCGGGTTCATGTACACATGTATGAATGTAGGGGAGATGGCATGGGTATGAACCGTCATACTCATGCTGAGCTTGTTATATTTCCTAAAATAATTGTTGCATGAACCTAAAAATGAATAAATCTAATTCTCAGGTGGTCCACACAAATGAGATTGACTGCCTACTGTTGAATACTTCTTGGGCCTACAACAGTTTAAATCTAGGTGATATTTGTTTTTTTTTTTTTTTATTCCCTCTATCCGAGCCTATATGACTTTATAAATAGGTTGGATAACAAATAAACATTATGGTGGGTCCTAAGAAAGTTTCAACAGTGTAGTGTGGTCTACTTGAGTGTTCAATTCCTACCACCGTGATTTTCGTACTTGCTCCATCTAAAGTCCTATAAGACTATCTCCTATCGCTCCTCAATTGTTGTGGGACGATGATTTGGATGGTGTGAACTTATATACATGTATAGCATGTGTAATGGATGGTTGCCACACCCTATGAAAACCTTAACCTTGGATATCCATCATTAATATTTCATAGATACTTTTAAAATCCTATTCATTTAATGGCGCACAGTCTTATCAAAGATGAGCAGATTCCATTAGGTATATGTGAATTCTGACTATGATTGTGAGGCTCATATCCTACACAGAGATGTGATCCACAAATCCTACCCATCCATTATGTGTGTGCCACTTGGATGAGGGGTCATACCAAGTTTCAGATGCATCCAAAATTCAGGTGGGGCCCACAAGTGCTTTTATATGTTTTAGGCATGTCTTCACGTGATTTTAGATGGTATGGCCCACCCAAGTTCCGTATATGGTTGGTGGTTGGTGTTCCGTGGGCCCCACCATGATGTATGTGTTTCATCCATGCCGTCCATCTATTTTAAAAAATCATCTTACAATATGAGACCACAAATGAAGTATATCCCAATCTGAAATGGACCACATTATAGGAAACAGTGTTGAATGAGTGTCAACCATTAAAAACATTTTGGGGGCCATAAAAGTTTTGGATCGAGATGATTTTTGTTTTTCCCCTTCATCTAGGCCTGTATGACATAATAAACAGATTGGATGTCAAACAAACAGCACAGTGGGCCTTAGGAGTATTTTAATGATGGATATCCAATCACTATTGTTTTCATGTGGAGTGGTACACCTGAGATTTATGTACCTCTCATTTTTGGAATAAATCCCTAAAATGATATTTAAAAATGGATGAACATAACGGATGAAATACATAAATCATGGTGGGGCCCACGGAGCTTGGACAGGTTGGATTTCAACTTTTGTCCGGTGGGAATCAATCCACGCCCAAAAAGGGCGCGCGCTCAGAATGGAGCCGCGCCCAAAAAACCCCTCTCATCTCCCACTCCCTCTCTCTCTCTAAAAAAAATCCTTTCATCTCCTCCTCCTCCTCCTCCTCCTCCCTCTCTCTATAGCTCCATGCTGGTGGGTACCCAATCCGTGCCCAAAAAGAGCCGTGATTTAAGGTCTCTCCATATCTCTCTCAAGAATATTGTATCCTC
Organism: Magnolia sinica; assembly: GCF_029962835.1. Lineage (NCBI taxonomy): Eukaryota > Viridiplantae > Streptophyta > Magnoliopsida > Magnoliales > Magnoliaceae > Magnolia > Magnolia sinica. The sequence continues at coordinate 129,492,175 of NC_080574.1, read as the reverse complement.
TCGAATCAGGTACCACAATCCCTTTTCCTCTCTGAATCTCTCTCCAAAACCCTAATTCGCAAAACCCTATTCTTTCATTTCAGGAAAATCTAAATCTCTCCGTTCTTAAATCCTCTCTCTCTCTCTCTCTCTCTCTCTCTCTCTCTCTCTCCCCTAAACTTATTAATTCTACATTCATTTTTTTAAAAAGCTTTTGTGGGGATTTTCGATCTCTCTGTTGTTGGAAGCTGCAATTCAAGATACCATTCTTCATAAGCTCTTTAATGGCCGAAATGGGGCTGGAAATTGGAAAACCTTTGCCGATCAAGGAGAATTGGAGCACCAATCTCTTTACTTTTGGTAAATTCTCGTTTCGATTTTGTCATTGTCGATTTGATTTTTTTTTTTTAAATTTTATAGTTTATAGTTTGAAGTATGATAATGTAAGTTTGTATGAATTTGTTCTTGCATATTGTTGTATCGCAATCATTTTTTCCTTTTTCTGTTGTTTCAGCAAATTTTGTTGTGTTTGTGTGGAAATCATGAACTGTACTGAGATGTTTGTGGAATTCATTTAGAAAGATAGACGGGATATTGTGGTTTTGATGTAATTCAGTTGTGTAAGAAGTTTGATGCTCTGTCTCAAACATTAATTAAATCTATCTGGAATCTATAAGTGCAAATGATCTCCTACAATCAGTTGTAGTTTAACTTAATGTACAATCCATCTCTGGTGCCAATGTGGAACGTGTGCAGGACATCTATGTTGTTGAAAATGTGGGCCCCACAAGGTCACATGTTAAAAAATCAGGTTGTTCCACTCATAAGATGGGTCACCTTCTTCACAACTAGTTGTCTTCCTAGCATAGGGGTTCTTTAGCATAAGGGTTCTTTCTTGCATTAACTATGGATTTCTGATATCAAGATTCAAGAATAAGGTTCCTGTTTTGTTTTGAAAGAATGCTTTAAATGCGAGCAATCAAAGATGAGGCCTACATGATAGAAAAATCCATATCAATGATCATACCTCTTCAAATATGATTAACAAGTATTGTCCAGCCGTGAATCTCCAATGGAAGTGTATCTTGAAAGTTGAGAGACATGGGAAAAGGTGGGCCCCATGGAAGGATTGCCAATATTAGCTATTGCAATATTTTAATATGAACCATCAATCAAATGTGGGGTTCATATAAACATGCATGTGTGTATGTGAAGGTGCCATTTGTTACTATCTTGTGGTGCATGGAGACTTACATGTTTAAGTACGATAGTGTCCATGGGCAATAGAAGATCATGATCTCAAGGTGAAGGACTCCAAGACCCTTCTCTTTGGTGAGAAACCAGTTACTGTATTTGGATATGTTTCTTTTCTCCCTCGTATTTTCATTTGTTAGTGACTTCAGATTGTTTGGAATATGCATCCCCACCTTCTGCTTGTAAACTAGATTAGTTTGAAATACTAATCTTGACCGGCCTCTATGTAATACTTAGAAAATACTTTGCTGCTCTGAAATGTCTTGATCCACGTGGAAGATGAAATTGTTCTTGGTGTAATTCATTTGGTCTGGAATAGAAACGGCAAATAATGCAACTGACTTGGTGAAAAACTTGAGTTAGTATTGCAAGCGTTGATGCATTTTCCTGTATTTACAAATACATAAAATTAGAGGTATAACTTGCTGGGTCCTGGTTGAATCTTGTTGGTTGTTCAAGTTTTCTAGGTTCTCAGTCCAGAGTTTTTTAAAACCAAGTAAGCCATGTAAGAAGTTACTTCATTTCTATTGCTTACCACTGGCGTATTTCTTGTTGGTTATTATCAAAATTGTTTTCATTTTTCCTAGTAAATTATTTGTCCTGTTTGGCAAATGCCGAAAAATGAGTTCATCTCATTATATTGACACTAATGATGTATTAGAGATCTTGATCTCATTATGTCTTAGGGATCAAGATCTCTGATACATAATTATTGTCAACGAAAATCAGATGAACTCATTTTTAGGCATTTGCCAAGCTGTTAGAATTCCAGATTTTATGAAATAAGGACTCAACTTCTTCAAAGTACCATAGAGTGCTAAAGATGTAGTGGAGGCATTGTTGGGCCTGCCTGGTGTTTGTATGACATCCAACCTGTCCAATAGGTGCATTCCACCATTATGATCATCGTTGTCGTCATCATCTCAAAGCATTATTCCAACTAATTGGGGTTGGCTACACGAATCCTGTTCTATTGTTCCACTCTTTCAAGGACCGTACCCCTATTGTGTTCGTGCAAGCTGAAAATCAGGCCAATCCAGCCATCAGGTGGGCCACACCATAAAAATCAAGGCAAACCACCCAAAATGGTCCAAATTTGTGTGCTCATGAGATGTTTAGATTGGGTTGGTTATTGGTTCACATGGACGTCATGGTGGGATACCCGTTGAACGGGTTAGTCGTCATAGACACACCACCTTTATGAGCACACAAATAATCTAGAACAGTAAATGAACGGCATGGATGAAACACATACATCATGGTGGCGCCCACAGAGCACCAACCACCAGCTATTGGATGGTGTCAGGGGGAGTAGCCAATCCGTTTCCGGTACAAGGTTCCCCACGTGCTGAATCACAGCCCACAATCGATTATTTGATACTCCGGCTGCTTATGGACTTGATATGCACGCAAAATGATTATCGACATGTCATTTATTAACTCGTCCAAAAAACCATCGAATAACTGCTGGTTGGTGAACACTTGTTTGTTGAAATTGGACGGTTGGATTTTATTTTTATTTTTTCATTTTCAGCCGTCCAATAAATTTCCACACATCCAATGGCCAGTTAATCAAATATGCATGATTTTGGTTCACGTAAACTAAGAAGGGAAGCTGATTAGATGTTACCCGTTAACACCGTAGTTGGTGTTTTCTAACTGTGGGACCCACCTTGATGTATGTGATGCATATCCATGCCTCCATCAGTTTTTCCATCTGATTTTATGGTATACTCCTATAAATTAAGCAATCCAAATCTCAAGTGGACCCCACCATAGGAACACCCATCATTAAAAACTCCATAAGGCCCACTGTAATGTTAACTTGCCACCTTGATTTATGTGTTGTATATCCACATCATTGCCAAAATTGAAGCAAATCTAAATCTCAAGTAGACCACGCCATCAGAAATATTGGTCATTGAACACCCACCATTAAAAACTTCCTAACGGCCACAATAGTATTTATTTTTCATCCAACATGTTGGTAAGATCACACAATAGCTCCAAAAAAATAATAATTTAATGGTCGACATTCAACCCTTGATACATGTACTTGAGATTTCGATCGGCTTCTTTTTTAGACCATGTCCTACAACCTACGGGAAAAACTGATGGACGATGTAGATATATAACACATACATCAAGGTGGGTCCCACATTCAGGAAAATACACACTATGGTGTTATTAGGGTAACACCTAATCCACTCCCATATGTAGTGGCCTTTTTATTCCACCTGACTCTATATCCTTCAAAGGGTATTTTTGTGATAGGTTCTAGAGGAATTGGATTATCATATTTGATTTAATTGGAATTGACTTAGGACAAAGTAATAATAGCCATAAAACCATTCATTTTTATTCTACATTTGTTTGAATAAAATTTTTTGCTAATCACATGCATCTAATCAAAATACTTTTCTTATTGAATAAACAAATCAGCTGAAAAACTATAATTATACTTAACAATGAAGTACTCGAAAAAGTACACATATGGCCAAGATTTTTTATTGCAATTGAAAAAGGTAGAAATCCCAATCCTATTAATATAGTAATTGAAGTGGTTGCATGCGCACCAATGGTGTATTAGTTATTGTGGCCTTGATAAATGACGGATAGCTAAGTGTGAAGTGCATAGTTGCTAAAAGCATCAAGTAATAGTAATAGCAAATACACATGTGGCAGTCACCATTTTTCTTCTCCTAGACTGCAAGCAACCTCTATGAGCCTGGCCCCATGGAGAAGGTGGGCCCCATGGAAGGATTGCCAATATTAGCTATTGCAATATTTTAATATGAACCATCAATCAAATGTGGGGTTCATATAAACATGCGTGTGTGTACGTGAAGGTGCCATTTGTTACTATCTTGTGGTGCATGCAGACTTACATGTTTAAGTATGATAGTGTCCATGGGCAATAGAAGATCATGATCTCAAGGTGAAGGACTCCAAGACCCTTCTCTTTGGTGAGAAACCAGTTACTGTATTTGGTGTCAGGTAATTGAACTTCACATCTCGTATATTTTGGAAGCTCTTTTTTAATATTTGAAATGCATATGTGAAAGACAACCAAGGTTGTTGAGATCTCTATTGTTTGGAACGCTGAAGAGATTCAATGGGCTGAGACTGGCGCTGCATTATGCTGTGGAGTGAACTAGAGTGTTACTGAAAAGGACAAGGCTGCTGCCTGCAGCCCATTTGAAGGTTGTCTAATTTCTATTAACTCATTTTTCCTCCGTTCAATATAAAAGAAAATAGATTTTTTAGTTGATATTGATGACTTGTACAGGAGTATGTTTGTTTGTAGTGTTTGATTTGATTGAAATTCACTTGGTGGCCTGATAGCTAGAAGTGGTTTATCATGTTTCATAACTGTTTCATTTGGTGGCAATGCTGGTTTGTGCCATTTTTTTCTCTTTTTTCCTTTTCTGATGTTTCTTTTCCTCAAAATCTATATTGTTGTTTTAGCTTTTCTGAATTGGATATTTTATATGATCATAGGTCTTGTTGCTGAAGACATGTTCCACTGGCAAGCAACAATTATGGGACCAGCAAATAGCCCCTTTGTAGGTGGGCCCCATGGAAGGATTTCCAACTAAATGTACATTTGTGCCATGTGTTCTGCTGTGGGTATAGAATTGCATATCATTACGTGGGCTATGTATTTGGTTACTGGGCCTATCCAAATCTCGATTTCATAGCTCACTGATTAAGATTGAAAATTGGGTTAGGTTGGCATGTGCTGGGACCCCGATCCCAGACCAACTAACCCAACTCAAGTGGACTGAGGGCATTGATAGAGAATTAAATATCCCCACCTTGGAATAATCAGGTTAGGCAAGTGGGATTGGGTTGAGCCTGGCCCAAGTTGAAGCCTTAGCCATGGTTTGGGCTGATGTCAGTAGCTTATGCCTTTCTTTCAGTCACTGCACCTATAATTTTAATAAAAGAAAAATCTATATAAATTAGAGAAACCATCTTCATGCCGAGATCGGACAGTGCCTTAATGAATGCATTGCCATACAAATGAAAGAATTCTGTCACTGAGAGAACCCTGCTATTTGGTTGTAAACTTTTCATCCAGGAGTTGACAGAAACAATGAAAACTGCATGCGTTTATTGTGAGAGATTAAGGTAGTGTATTTTCATTACATCATTGAGTTCTGATTGCTTCCTTTGCCCATGTTTGTGAAAAACATATTTGACTCCAGGTGATCAATTTTAGCACCGGTCGCTTCATTAACAAAGCTCTCTTTGAGAATGAGATCACTGCCATGGACAATGATCATACTGGTCAGCTTATTTTTTATGGTGATGCCCAGGTGTGTGCTTATTCATTCATTTATGCACTCTATTAGTTTGAGAAATCACATCTCAGCATTTGTAGTAACATGAGTGGAATTTACAGGGATGCATATACACTATCAATATGAACTCCCGCACAGGAGCACTATCCAGGACGCACCACAATCGAAGCAGTAGTAAGCACAAGTCTCCAATCACAACTGTGTTAATTACAGGGATGCATATACACTGTTAATTAATGCATGATAATTAAGATCTTAGCATGCCTAACCAGATACTTATTCTGGTTTTTTTTTTTCTTTACAAGCTTCTTTCCTGTGTTGCAGGCACGATTGTTCCAATGCTTGAAGCTGTGATGGTTGTTGTCCCTGTTGAGAAGCTTGCTGTACATATCCATGACACATGGGCCATCTCTTTCAAGTGTTCTCATTTCCCTCCAAGTAAGCAAAACTTAAATAAATTTGTTGTACTAGGCCAATCCCTTTCCTCTTTGGTCGGGTGAGCCCCACAATGATAAATGTACGTCTCAAAAATCAGCATGTACATCTTTAGAATTACTCTTTTGCCTGTTGATTGATAATAAGTGGGTTGGATAACTTGGATGGATGATGAATGTATTTGCGAATGTAAGTGAAAAATAAAGAACTTATAATATATATATATATATATATATATATGTGTGTGTGTGTGTGTGTGTGTGTGTGTGTGTGTGTGTTATCAATGGAGGATACCTTGTTTAGGGGGGACATGAAATTCTTGTAGCTTATGGTATGGTGCCCCAATATTGGTTGTATGGTACTAGTATGTAGTAGATAATGCTAGGTTCAATAGTTGATAATACTAGAGAATACCTAAACCCGATCCGAACCCGAAACCGAACTTGATTCCCTAAACCTAAACTTAAACCTATAACCTAAACCTAAACCTAAACCTATACTTATAACCTAAACCTATTCTCAAATCCCAAAACCTTAACCTTAACCTTAACGTATTCTCAAATCCCTAAACCTAAACCTACACCTAATCCTAATCTCAACTCCCTAAACCTTAACCTAAACCTATAACCTAAACCTTAACCTATAACCTTAACTTTTAGCCTAAACCTATAACTTAAAATTAATTCCTTAAACCTTAACCTATAACCTAACCTAAACATAAACCTAAACCTATAACCTTAACCTAAACATAAAACCTAAACCTAAACCTATACTTATAACTTAAACCTATACTTATAACCTAAACCTATTCTCAACTCCCAAAACCTATAACCCAAACCCAAACCTAAACCTAAACCTTAACTTAAACCTGTAACCTATAACCCAAACCTAAAACCTAAACCTAAACCTACACTTATAACCTATACCCTAAACCTAAACCTAAAACCCAAACATAAATCCGATCTCGAACCCGAACCCGATTTCCTAGACCTAAACCTTAACGCATTCTCAAATCCCAAAACCTAAACCTACACCTAATCCTAATCTCAACTCCCTAACCTAAACCTAAACCTAAACCTAAACTTGAAAACCCAAACCTAAACCCGATCCCGAACCCGAACCCGATTTCCTAAACCTAAACTTATAACCTTAACCTAAACCTATTCTCAAATCTCCAAACCTATAACCTAAACCTAAACCTATATAACCTTAACCTAAACCTAAAACTTAACCTATAACCTAAACCTTAACCTATAACCTTAACTTATAATCTAAACCTATAACCTAAACTCAATTTCCTAAACCTTAACCTATAACCTAAACTAAACCTAAATCTATAACCCGAACCCGATTTCCTAAACCTAAACCTTAACGTATTCTCAAATCCCTAAACCTAAACCTAAACCTACACCTAATCCTAATCTCAACTCCCTAACCTAAACCCAAACCTAAACTTGAAAACCCAAACCTAAACCTGATCCTGAATCCGAACCCAATTTCCTAAACCTAAACTTATAACCTTAATCTAAACCAATTCTCAAATCTCAAAACCTATAACCTAAACCTATAACCTAAACTCAATTCCGTAAACCGTAACCTATAACCTAACCTAAACCTAAACCTATAACCTACACTTATAACCTAAACCTAAACCTATAACCTTAACCTAAATATAAAACCTAAACCTAAACCTATACTTATAACCTAGACCTATTCTCAAATCTCAAAACCTATAACCTAAACCTAAACCTAAAACCTAAACCTAAACCTACACTTATAACCTATAACCTAAACCTATAGCCTAAATCTAAACCTAAAACCCAAACGTAAACCCGATCTCGAACTCGAACCCGATTTTCTAAACCTAAACCTTAACGTATTCTCAAATCCTTAAACCTAAACCTACAATCTCAACTCCCTAACCTAAACCTAAACTTGAAAACCGAAACCTAAACCCGATCCCTAACCCGATTTCCTAAACCTAAACTTATAACCTTAACGTAAACCTATTCTCAAATCTCAAAACCTATAACCAGAACCTAAACCTATATAACCTTAACCTAAACCTAAAACTTAACCTATAACCTAAACCTTAACCTATAACCTTAACTTATAACCTAAACCTATAACCTAAACTCAATTTTCTAAACCTTAACCTATAACCTAACCTAAACCTAAACCTATAACCCGAACCCGATTTCCTAAACCTAAACCTTAACGTATTCTCAAATCCCTAAATCTAAACCTACACCTAATCCTAATCTCAACTCTCTAACCTAAACCTAAACCTAAACTTGAAAACCCAAACCTAAACCCGATCCCGAACCCGAACTCGATTTCCCAAACCTAAACTTATAACCTTAACCTAAACCTATTCTCAAATTCCAAAACCTATAACCTTAACCTAAACCTATATAACGTTAACCTAAACCTAAAACTTAACCTATAACCTAAACCTTAACCTATAACCTAAACTTATAACCTAAACTCAATTTCCTAAACCTAAACCTTAACGTATTCTCAAATCCCTAACCTAAACCTACACCTAATCCTAATCTTAACTCCCTAACCTAAACCTAAACCTAAACTTGAAAACCCAAATCTAAACCCGATCCCGAACCCGAACCCGATTTCCTAAACCTAAACTTATAACCTTAACCTAAACCTATTCTCAAATCTCAAAACCTATAACCTAAACCTAAACTTAAACCTAAACTTGAAAACCCATACCTAAACCCGATTCCGAACCCGAACCCAATTTCCTAAACCTAAACTTATAGGATATAGTTTAGGTTTTAGGTTTAGGTTTAGGTTAAGGTTTAAGTTTAGGGTACTTTTGTTTATGATGTTAAGCTTATATGTATTTATGTATGAATGAATGTGATGTGGATAAGATTGTTTGTGTTTGGATGAATGTAGTTTATGTTTGGATGGATTTACTAGTTTGGGTTTAGATGGATGTGAATGTGAATATGATGAAATATATTATATAATAGTTGTATATCAAGATGAATATGATGAAATATATTATAACAGGTATATATCAGGAATTTTGTGCAGGAATATTTTTTTTTTAAAGAGACTTTTAGCGACGAAAATTTTCGTAGCTAAAACTTTTGTAAAATTTTTACCGACGAACATTTTCGTAGCTAAACGTTTTATAAATATTTTTTAGCGATGAAAATTATCGCAGCTAAAAGTTTTGCAAATATTTTTTAGCGACGAACAATTTCGTAGCTAACAGTGATGCAAATATTTTTTAGCGACGAAAATTTTCGTAGCTAAAAGTTTTGCAAATTTTTTTTTGCGCCGAAAAAGCTTCCGTTTGGCGACGATTAAAATTTTTCGTCGCTAAAAACCATTTGCTTCGGTTTTTTAGCGACGAAAATTTTCGTCGCTAAAATGTTTTAGCTACGAAAATTTAGCTTTTAGCGACGAAAATTTTCATCGCTAAAGGTAGGATTTCTTGTAGTGAATTTAGAAAGTAAGTTAGTTTCTAAAAACCTAAAATAGAAAGTTTCTAAATATTAGAAAATAAGACCTAATCCTAAAATTAAAAAGGAAGAAAAAATTAAAAGATATTACCAATTTAGAAAGCCTATATCAGGGTCCTACAAAACAGGAAAATTACGTTAGTTTCTAGAAATCAAATAAAAAAAACCTAAATCTAAAAAAAAAAAAAAAACTAATCTTAACCTAATTATAAAACTAGTTAATCTCAGAAGAACGTAACCATCAGTCCCCGGCAACGACGCCAAAAACTTATTCACCACCCCAAGTATAGGGTTGAATGTAGTAATAATCTCGATAAGACCGAGGTCGAATCCACAAGGACTGAACCTTGTACGTAATCTGAAAGTAACCAGGACTAGAACTAGAAGAAGTTGTAATCTAAATTAGGGAAATTAAGGGAATAATGGTGAACTCTTAAACTAAAACTTGTAAAAAGGTGGGAAAATAGGGATTCCAAGGATCCACTTGTAGAGATTAGGGAGATCTATGCTTGATTCATGAACACAACCAGACTTAGAGTCCCATCTTCATCTAGTTGGAAGATATAACCTTAAAAATCAAATCTGAACTTCCATTGATCAAGTTTTCAAGAGATGAGAGGTATGAGAATTAAACTTGATTCCATCACAAAACCATGCCTATGAGATAAAGCAAACAACAAAATTTAACCAATCCACAACCAATCTGAGAGATATATGAATGTTATGAAGGATTCCATCATCTAACCATGTCCAAGGGATGATGGTGAATAACAGAGCTTTCTAACTTCATAATCATAATAATGAAAAGAACATGCTTAAAGCTATCACAGTTCCATTGTAATTTAAGTCACAATAAACCATTAAAAACTAGAAACATTCCTTATAATCAAACTAGAATCAATATCAGTTCAGTTTAAACATGGATCAAAAGGCATAAAGAAAAATCTTCCATCACATTACAAGCTTCACCTCTTAGCCCTAGCTAAGAGGTCTAGCCTGTCATAGACATAATGAGGCTGGCATCAAAGAAAAAAAACAAAGAAGGAAGAAGGAAGAAAATTTCCCAGCCAAAGCCAGCCCATGCCCGTTCTCTCTCTCTCTCTCTCTCTCTCTCTCTCTCTCTCTCTCTCTTCTTCACGTTCAAGATGAATCCATCCCCGTATCCTTACTCCTGCTCCGGTGGTAGACTCTTAGGAGTTTCAACACCTGGTCTAGGGATCGAGTATCCATAGGTGGTGAAATCCCACTAAGGCGTGAGTATGTGGGGGTGTGTTAAAAAAAAGATGAATCCATCCCCTCACGTTCTTCTCCTTTTATAGAGCTTTGAGGTTGGCTAGAGAAGCTACTGGAGTCGGTACGAAAGGTCAGTCGGGCGTTTACGCAGCACCTTGCGTGCGAAGCTGCAAAAATGCAAATCGAGTTTCGTTCTGACGGAATTTTCGGACGGTGGACAGTCCAATAATCGATTTTGCCTCCATGGTTGGGGTAAAGACCCCATTCCCGAGCTGTTGAATGATTCGGATTAAAGATCCGATCATCATCTGGGCCGTACAATGCCCCGCAACGTCCAGGAAAACCGAACGTGCGTATGGTGCGAAAGAACATGCGCTGAGATGCTAAGTAGACCCCGCAGTGATATTTTCAGAGAAATCCACCTTGTTCATTAGATTTCTGGTGAAATTTCAGTTAAAAATGAATAGTTTTAATCGAGTTTTGGTGCGGTTCACTGTATCAAATCAACTCGTCATTCATCCTATGTTTTCTGGTAATCCATGTGTGTATGTGTGCATGGGACCAAAATCTCAATATGGCTAGGGTCGTGTCCACCCCCGGGGTAAATGAATGGTTCAGATCGTCCATCGGGATTATGGGTGGGGCCCACTAAGATCATCCGTCCGGCCAGCGTCCTTCCGCTAGCCGTTTTTTAATTTTTTTAAAAAAGAATCGGTCAGAGGGCACTGACAGATCTTATGCTTTTTGGTGCATGGCTGGTGCACGTGCGCATTGTGTACGCACAATGCACATGTGGGGTCCACTGTGATGTGTATGTGAAATCTGCTCCATCCATCCTCCCTCTCATCCACTTTAATGGGTTGAGACCAAAATTGAAGCATATCTAGATATTAGGTGGGCCCCAGATCAGTGATTTGTAGGCTAAACTATCCGTTGGGCCACTTCCAGAAGGATCCAAGGGCTGAATTTCAACGTGTACGGTTAATTTATAGTCATCAGGCCAGATATAAAGTTTTGAGTCAAACGGATGGTAGGAACCCTGTGATCTTGCATTCTAGACGATTTTTAGGCCTCTTTAGCGTGAATTGCTTGATTTTCTCAGATCTCTGGCGTATAAATTCTTCGATCTTAGTCCCCTGGGGTTCGTCACTTGTCTTGGTGATTTCTGAGCATTAAATTCATGCTTTTAGTATCCTTTTTTAGTCCAAGCTCTTAAATTCACCTTGCAACAAAAACATGATTAAAATAGGACGTTAAATATTGTCATGCACGTAAAACCAAGAAATAATTGGGGTCTAATATGTAATATTTGACCCTTAATAGGAGACAGGGGTGGGAAAAGACAATGGAAGTAGGGAATGGTCAGAGTTCATCCTTAGAAGATGATTGACCTGGAAGCCAAAAAATTTGTTTACCCAATCCGCATTACAAAGGACTCTATCTAGCCTAGCCCACACTCTCGAGTTACCTGCTTGATTGTTACACCATGTGAACTGGTTCTCATTAAAACCTGCATCTAACAGCCACTTCCACAAAGATCCAAGGGTTGAATTTCGATGTGTACGGTTAATTTATGGTCCTCAATCCAGATATAAAGTTTTGAGTCGAATAGATGGTAGGAACTTTGTGATCTTGAATTCTAAACGATTTTTAGGCCTCTTTAGCGTAAATTACTTGATTTTCTCAGATCTCTGGCGTGTAAATTCTTTGATCTTGGTCCCCTAAGGTCCGTCCCTTACCTTGGTGATTTCTGAACGTTAAATCCATGCTTGTAGTAGCCTTTTTCAATCCAAGCTCTTAATTCACCTTGCAACAAAAACATGATTTAAATAGGACATTAAACATCATGTAAAACCAAGCAATAACTGGGATCTAATATGTAATATTTAACCCTCAACAGAAGACAGGGGTGGGAAAAGACAATAGAAGTGGGGAATGTCAGAGTTCATCCTTAGAAGATGATTGACCTGGAAGCTAGAGAATTTGTTTACCCAATCCGCATTACAAAGGAGTCTATCTAGCCTAGCTCACACTCTCGAGCTACCTGCTTGATTGTTACACTATGTGAACCGGTTCCTATTAAAACCTGCATCTAACAGCCCGGTCTTGTCAATAGCTTTTCTAAATTTTGTAGAACTTGCTTGATCTTGCCTTCTACTTCCTAGTCTTTCAGAAGAGTCTATGACAGCATTGAAATCACCGCATGCAGCCCATGGCCCATTCATCCCCGAAGTGAGGGATTCCATGGAGTCTCAGAGGAATCTACGGTTGAGTCTGGAACATTTAACATAAACAAAAGATAGATAGTAAGAGAAGGGGGGTGTTCTGCAGACCAGCATCTATGAACACTATTTAGTTAGTCATACCAGTAACCAAAACAATAAGAAAAACCCTATGAAAAATTCAAATTTTACTGCCTTCATCTACATTGGAGATGCAAGAGTGAAATCCAAGTTTTAAGCCAATACCCACTCTCTTCCTATCCGAGGCCATGGGCTCAAGGATGGGAAGAATAGAGGGGTTATGACCCCGAATTAGTCTAATCGCAGTCCGAATCGTGGTCGCATTGGCCATGCCCTGGGAATTCCAGATTAAGATGTTATTCATCAGAGATGTTCCCTGAGAAAATAACCCTCTTCTTCAATCTTTTAAGCCTAATCTTCTAGACATCTGCTTCTAAGTTGTGAACGGAGCTCTCTCCTTGCAAACCGACTGACTTGTCCATCCCAAAACCAAGGGAGACCCTCCCAGACCTACTGGGGTATTGATCGAGAGAAGTGGGCATGTTTGTAACATCCCAAAGGGGCTCCCTGTCCCCGAATAAGAGAGGATTATCTACTGGCTCATTAAGACTGGAAACATGCGTTGTCCTATTCCTTGTTTTAGAAAATTCTTCACCACATTCCACCTGATCTTTGAAATTTCTGGGCGTCGCATCGCTGTGGGGAAGCTAATAAAGAGAGAGATCGACCGAGAGGTCTAATTGCCTGTAAACTGATATGCAGCCATCAGTAAGGCCTTTGGGGAGCTAAGAGGATTCTCCAACAGCAGGTTGGGGCCACGGAGTATGAGCAGGGGAATTCCCTGCATCATATTCCTCCTCTACATCTCTAATTTTCAATGGGCTAAGAGAGGAGTGATCAACTGATCTAGAGATGCCCTGAATGTGGTTTCATGTCCCCTCAGGAGCAACCTGAGAAGGAGAACAACACATTACAACACCTTTGATGCTGCCGTTTGGATCAGGATCAACAGAGATTGGAAGAACATACTGGATTGTGGACCTGGGCTTGAATCTAGGTAGCTGCAGAGGTGTTCTAATCTGTAACTTGGATTTCTTTCTGCATTGCTAATGCTGGGAGGCCCTTCAAAGGGATGCTATCTAGCACTTCCATCTCCACCATTTGGGAATCAGGAGAAGGCTGATGGGACACTACACCTTTCGTTTGGTGAGGAGTGAGTTGGTTCTCTATGGCATTTCCCCAAACAGGCAGGATGCTGGTATCTTGCAAGCCGTTGAGATTAGCATTTCTACAAACACCATCAAAACAGTCCACAGGACCTAATTTTCCTTTTATAAACCTGTTGTTCACCCAATCCCTAGAATTAGTTGCTGCACCATCTGACTCCTTGCATCTGAGATCTATTGGAGAGGAGATTGGATTCCCTACAAAGTTCTTTAATTTTGCCTAGATACTGAAAGCTTTCCCAGCTACCTCCAGAGTTTGTGGTGCACTAAAAGATGTTCCTGTCATCAGACTAATCTTCACCCTAGAAAATTTTTGAAAATTTCCATATCTCAAACAGGTATCGATTTGAATCACTTTCCCAAAGGAATTTCCTAGATCTTGGATAACAAATTCGAACCACGCATGTGCTGAAATCCCATACAATTTGTCCAAGCTTCTTCTCAGTCGTGGTATATCTTCGGGGACCAAGGGAACACCTCAACCAGGCCAAGATTCTCCCAGGAGGGGGTGTCGGCCACAAAATCTATCAGTTCGGACTTGGTTTTGAAGGAAATCAGGAAGCGAAAATCTGATAGTCTAGCAACATCTATGGTGAAGGCCCTGAATCTGGAGGACTTAAGGCCATCAATTAATTGGAGAATGGATACTATCTTATCACCTATGAAACCCACCAGGGCCAGATCCGACTCTCAATGTTTTCGGGCAACCACGACAGGATCTGCAATCTTGCTTCCCCTATCTTGATGAGATCTACCTGTTGGAGCAGAAGGCTTCTCCCATCCTCTATGAAGTAGAGGTGCTTCCCCTGTGGGAAAAAATTTCTTAGGCTCCCCTGCGACAAGATCTGCAATCTTGCATCCCCTATCTTGATGAGATCTACCTGTTGGAGTAGAAGGCTTCTCCCATCCTCTATGAAGTAGAGGTGCTTCCCCTGTGGGAAAATTTTTCATAGGCTCCCCCGCGACAGGATGCTCTGTACCACGGCTGGGGCTATTAGGGGATAATGGCCACATGTGGGATTTAGGTCGGGCATCCTTAACCGAAACCTTCCTACCGTCGATTCGCTGACCAACTAGCATGCCCTTTGCAGCTCGCACATCATCTTCATACATGTATCAAACAAAGGCATAGCCCCTAAATCTTCTTGTCCCAGGGAAATGGGGAAGAAAAACCTCTGTTACCCTTCCATATTTTTGGAAGATTTTTAACAGATCTTCAGTTGTGCAATTGAAAGGAAGATTACCGATGAACAAGCTCTTTGCTTCGTCGAATGTCTTCTTCCGAGTACCAAAATCCTCCTTCGATCACCTGCTGGAGGGTGCGTAGCCCCTCGGGTGCCCCCTCATGAAACCCTAATCTCGCCTCTTTTCTATTTTGCCTCAAATTTTTACCTATCCAACATGGTTTTTAGTCAATGTCATACATGATTGCGTGCATCAGATGGTCCGGGGGACATGATCGATGGATGGACATGGATTTCCTGCATTCCCAACTACAGAACTTCATGTAGTTAGAAACTAAGTGGGGCTATTGTGATATTTGGTATAAAAGGTAGTCTCATATATGCAATAAATTGCACCAGACTTAACATACCTTATGTTACAGGAAAGCTAAGTAGGTTCATTAATAATCCTAATAAGGAGTTCTTGGAAGCTATTTGTAGAGTACTTAAATATTTAAAAAGGACCCAGCATTATGTTTTGTATCATGGTAGATATCCAGTAGTGTTTGAAGAATACTCTAATGCTGATTGGAAATCCGCTTCTGATGTTGCAATCAGTGGTTATATCGATCTTTCTCATAGGTAAAGCAGTTGTAACTTGAAAATCAAAAGACAATCTACATATTATCTCTGATTTTACTATAGAATATGAGCTTATAGATCTAAACTCTGACACAGAGGAAGCCGAGTGGTTATGAAATTTACTAGCAACTATTAATTGTCAAGATAATGCACAATACAATAGTGAAGGAGACCACTAAGCCACAACCATGTATAGTAGAATTAGAGTATTACTCAAAAAAGGAGTGGTCTTCATTAATGAAATTAGATTATCAGAAAAAAAAAAAAAAAAAAAAACATCACGTAGGTCACATACCCCACCATCCTTATCACCATACAAATATAGAGAGAGAGAGAGAGAGAGAGAGAGAGAGAGAGAGAGAGAGAGAGAGAGAGAGAGAGAGAGAGAGAGAGAGAGTACTAATAAGGGAATATAACTTAAGCCAATTGAGTGAACTACCTGTGAAAGCAACCCAACCTAAATGACGAGACATCTTAGAAAACATGTTTAATGGGACAAACGAGTTTTAGAGTATTTCTAGGAGTTACTAATTTTAGAAATTTGTGTTTTCAGTCCCATTCTAACGTTAGAATAGTGTTATTTGTGACATATTAGAGGATGGGGTAAAACCTCTTAATAAATTCTATAGTACTTATGAACAAGGCGCATGATCACAAGTGTATTCTTGATAAACTCACCTGTATGAGTGTGAAGGTGTAGCCCCCTTCTATGAAAATCTGGCTAGTTCTCTACAGTGCTCATAAAATTAGGATTAACACATGGCCTTATAATGCATATTATTCATATACACTAATAAAAGTGGTGATCTTATATGTGTGTGAAATCCTGATCTTACTGTTTAATGACTAAGCTAACCCAAGTGCAGGTTAGCGAATTTGTATATACTCAAAAAGACCAAGGTCGATCCACTGGGGACTAGAGGCTAAAGCACTACTAGAAAGCTAATAGATTGTGGGTTTTTCCTATCAGAGTGAATTAAAATTGTGAAGAAAATAATAATAAAAGAAAACTAAGGATTTAAGGATTCCCAATTAATCAATCCTTATTGTTAATTCATCAATCCAACTTTATAACTCAATTGAATCGTGTAATGATTCCTTTTAATCAGAAGATAAAACAACTAAATTAAATAATAACATCCAAATAAAGTATGAATCTCAATTAATTGATCTCTTATGAAGAACTAAGTAATTAATCGCTAGGAATTCCAAACATCTATTGTACTTGAAGTTAATAATAAATCAAGGGATTTTACATATCAAAACCTTCACCACTACTAAGAATTCAATCACATCAATTACAATTCATCAATAAAATTATAATCTTTGAATTAAAACATAAAGAATCCATTAAAATGTTTACCCTTTAGCCTTAACTAAGCGATTAGCCAAGCATAGGTAATAAAAAGAAGAAAAACGTGAAAAACTAGAAATTAGAACTAGAATAAGAAGCTCCGGTCATCCAGGCTTTCAGCTTTCTGCTCTCTCGTCCCATGTTGTGTGCTAGCTTTACCAGTGGATCCCACGTTACGCACTAGCTTGAGGGAGTCTGTGGATCCATGTTGCACTTTCCGCTTTTCGCTTTTCGCTCTCACGTCCCACGTTACGCACTAGCTTTACCAGTTGATCCCACTTTGGGGGTTGGCTTTCCGCTTTCTGCTCTCACATCCCATGTTACGTGCTAGCCTCACCACACCCATGTTACATGCTGGCTTTCACACTTTCTTCTCTCATGTCCTACTTTTCACGGCTCCGGATAGTGCTCTATTTTGCAAGGCTCCTAACACACAACGTCTTGCTGTGCGCATCAGTAGCTAGGAGTTGAACATTACTCTATATTGTGCTTCGTCTTGTACGGCTGCTAGAGCTCAAAGGCACCTGCCTTGCAAAGGCAGCTAGCGCGTAATGGCAACTAGCGTGCAATTAGGCTGCTAGCGCGCAATTGTTTTTTTTTTTTTCAAAGCGGCTTCAGCGAAATGCGCATGAGGGCCTCCAACGAATGGATACAGGTCCCAGTGAGGTGGCACGCCTCATCGTTAAAATCCCTTCCCAAATATTTTACCCTTTTTGTTGGTAACCTCACCTTCGACACCAATGCATATGACCTCTGGAGAATTTTTGGAAGATACGACAAGGTTACAGATGTTTACATACTGACAGATCCAATGTGCAGAGACATAGGGGATACACTTTCATCAGGTTCTTATACATTGATGACGCCAACGTAGCTCTGGGCTTTCTGAACAGGAAGAGAGTGGATGGGCAAATCATCACCGTCACAGAAGCTAGGCCTCGTTCAGTAACAGTAGCAAAAAAAGGGCCCAACCGAAGACAAGGAACCTAGGGCACCCGCCCACCCAACCAGCTTCTTGGAGGCAGCTAGGAGCAAGGGTGCATATCAGATCAATTAAACGATCCATCACCACACCACTACTCTTCCATAGGAGCCCCAACAAGGGATTGTTCCCATTGTGGCAGACACCAAGGAGGTTGCCAAAAAGAGGATTGAACTGGCTTATGCCCTTATCGGAACAACGGCCAACAAAACAGTCTCTATCTCACACCTTATTGATTTAGTCTGCAAAATCTAACTTTGTAGCATCACAAATTGACTTCACAATAATCGGCCCGATGAATTTTCTAATTAAATTCCAATCTAGAGAAGAGATGACCAGATTTGCAGCTGACTCATCCTTACACAATCAAATGTGATTGACAAAGATAGCTACCAGGTCTCCAGATTCGGTGCTTGGTCGCGAAGGGCTCTGGATTCGACTGTTTGGCATCCTAGCCCACTCCTGGTTTCAATCAGCAATTGTAGAAATCGCTAGTACTTTTGGGGAAGTCGTTGAAATCGATAGCGTGGCCAGTTTGGGGATCTTCCAGGTGTTTGCTCGAGTGCGAGTTCTCCTTTCTCCAGATTCAAATGTTCACAGCATGCAAAAGCTGATAGTTGCTGGGAGATCCTACCCAGTTCGGGATCCTCGAAAGATTAGAGATTGCCGATAGATGTAACTAACCCTCAAATCCTACTGTTCCAGTGGCAGAGCTTACCAAAGACTGGGTCAGCATGGTATTCACTTCACCAGGGGATGGCCCATTCTCCCGCCCTACAACTGTTCGAGGAAATGCCGCACCATCCCATCCCTCTAATGAGTTTGTTATTAATCTTCAACCCAGCCAACCAACTGCCTATGGAAATGCCTCACAGATTCCCTGCCCAGTTAAGTGCCTTGTAGCCTATCCACACCCCCCCTCCTATTAGTTGTAGTATTGCTAGGGAACGCTCTCATCTTACCAACCCACACCTATTTGCCCTATGCCCCATAGATACATGCACAGATAGAACAACCAAGCAGGGAGCCCATCGCTATCCAACCCACCCCATCGTTATCCAATCCCTCCCGAGTTGAGTGCCCCATAGCCTCACCTCCCTCCCCTATCCGTGTTACACTCGAGATTGGGGATATGTCAAGGAGGTTCCCAGTCCCCATAACAGAATACAGAAACATTAATAGCCCCTTTCTTGACCCTATCACCCCAATCCCTCCTCTAGGTTCCCATTTTCACTACTCTCATCCTTTGAGCTATGTAGATTCCCAGGAGTTCTAGACAAAGCCCTCTCATCTCCCTATCCAACCTGCAACCATGATCATTTCTTCAGTAGAGCAGCATCCAACTACACAAGTGCTCATCCCGAAACAACAGGCTATGGTTAGATTGCCTCCCTCGACTCATCCACCCTTGCGTGGGTTGGTAGGCAGATCGATATCAGCAAGGAACAACCCTTAGATTAACACAGTGCAGACCCCCACCTCCAGCCCATCTCATAACCCACCTGATAGCAGGGACAACTTCAATGATCAGGGTGTCTTGACAACCACCTTCCAAGCTCAACAGATAGTTAATTTATCTCCCTTCTTCATGACAGATCACCAAGGAACCAACTTAGTGGGCATACTGCCAGATAGCAGGGGGCGTAGAGTCCAGAGAAAGTCCCTGGTGGGACCCAAAGTAGCAGCTCATCTGGCAACTACCCAGCTTCCCTAGGTTACTGGAGGTTTGAATCCCAGTACTGATGATCTTTCAGTGCCAAATCAAGAGAATGTCTCAGCCAACAATCGGTGCAGCGGTATCAAGAAGTGTTTATGGGGAGGTTCCCAAGCAGCTGTCAAATCTGATGTGATGGCCTTTTCAGCCAATGAGCAGGGACATCAAGTCCCAGAGGATAGGACTCTCACCATAGCAATGGGGAGCCATCCTTCAACCATCCATCTTTAGAGGCTACACATCAATCACACACTCAGCCCCAGCACATTACTTCAACTCCAACAGTGACTCCAGCTCGAACAAAGACACTTATTCCAATCCTCAAAAGAAGTACCATACAGAGAAAACAGAAGCGAAGGGTCATGGATTCGGGTTACATAACTGATGGATAGTATCCTTATTTGGAATGTCTGAGGCGCAAGTAATGCAGGGACAATCAGGTCAACCAAAAGGCATATAGCACAGCACAAATCATGTCACGACTCAAACTTGGAAACCAGGCTCGCAAAATTCCTAATCGCTGAATCCGGCACCGACAGCCTCCATAGTACCCCATTCTCGGCTCCTGACACCCATATACCAGGTTTCAATCTTGGGATCCTACAAGGAGGATTTTCAACGTGCATTTATCTCATAAGAAGCATAACCATAAGCATAACCCGCAAACAACAACCAACAATATCATCACATTTCTATTATAAAAACTTTTAAGTACAATGCATAAGAGAAATACAATATCAATATCAAAAGCTCCAGAAGATAGTCGCATGCTCCAATCTCAATGCTGCTGTGGCGTCCTAGTGTTACCTATACGTAACAATCGTGCATAAGCTTATAGAAAGCTTAGAGGGTGGTGTAAGTGTGTGTGCAAGATAGGTGCCAACTATGCAATATCAGAGCAATGCAAAAATATGCTGGTAAGTCCAAGAATACTATCAGCCATACCAAGGTTATGCGATCCAAGGCATAAATGCTATCGACCACACCAAGCCATGCAATGCTAGGCATAAATGTTATCGACCATACCGAGGCCATGAGATGCGAGGCCTATGTAGCTAAAGGTCATATGTGAGATGCAATGTAAGCATGTCAATCCTCATCTGAATCCACATCAATACAGCTTATCTTTGGGATATCACTGGGGTTTAGTACACTCCAAACCAGAATGTCGCCCCATCGCGGGTAACAAGGTGAGTGGAAGAGACCTCACTATTCGTCTACTAATATCGGGCCTAGCTCGTTGATAGCGGACCCATTCCTCAAGCTGGTCAAACTCAACCTACCTTTGCCCCCTCCTCTCGGGCGGGTAAGGCCACATCCCCTTCCAACCGACCACGACACAGTAGGACGTGCATCATCCTGCTATTCGGTAGTTGGCGCTCATGCATCCACTTGGTCTAAATGTTAGAGCAACCTCTTGATACCACAAGGGTTTAGAGAATTTCACCTAGGAACATCTATCGCGCCCCATATAGAGAAAATTTTCGGTGTCCAATCCCGTCATCCACAATATGCCTGTGAAGGTTATGGCCCTAATGTCGCTGGGGTGTACAGTAGTCATGTCACACAATGCGAGATACATGAATCACACTATCCAGTCATGCAACAATCTTGAGCGTACCGCACGCTCATGTGGGGCAAGTCCGCTATCAGGGAGTCCTATAAACAATCTACCCAATGGTATATGCTATGATCAATTACTCCTCATATCAAGCATACATATGATGCATATGGACATGTATCATGACGTCATACTAAGCATATTATACGATGATGATCTCTCCTTATAACAAGGATGGGCCTAGACAGCCCACTCATATCAAGAATGGGCCTAACAATTATGGGGGCCCAATGATTTGGGTTAGCCCACTATGGGAAGATGAGAATGGGCCTAACAATGGGCCTTAAAGAGGGTTACAATATGGACATTTAACCACCATTGCCCTTACAATGTGGACTTTTAACCATCATTGTTCCCAAGGCATGGCCCATTATAATACCAACCAGGAAGATGAATGGGCATCATAAACATCATGGTGGAATCACATATCACAATTGGGCCTCATACAAGGGCCTCACATACATCTCAATGGGCCTCGTTCAGGGGCGTCATACACATCACAATGGGCCTCACATGTACATCACATTGGGCCATATCTCATGGGCCTCAAATTCATCACAATGAGCCACATCCATGGGCCTCAATACATCACAATGGGCCACATCCATGGGCCTCAAATACATCACATTGAGCCTTATACAAGGGCCTCACATGCATCACATTGGGTCTCACCAAATGGGCCACATATACATCATGTTGGGCCTCACACAAGGGCCACACATACATCTCAATGAGCCTCGCTCAAGGGCCCATGGGCTAGGCACAAGGGATGGATAGCGAGTGCATCACATACATCATAGTGGGCCTTATGGAGCAGCCCATAATTTAATAAAAAATGGATGGACAGCATGCACAACATACACATTAAGGTGGGCCCCACAGACCAGCCCTATAGTCTAGGAAAAATGGATGGACAACATGCTTTCAACACACATCAAGGTGGGCCTGGATAGTTTAGGTGGGCCCAACTCATACAGCAGGTGGGCCCTGCATTTACACAGCAGGTGGGCCCACCGTCCACGTGTGGACAACGTGGATATACAACACATATATCAAGGTGGGTTGCACTCAGATGGACGATTTAGATATAACACACCTCATGATCAGACCCACAGAGCTTGTTGACATCAATACAACAGCTATATAGCTGGTGGTCCCCATAGATGGACGGCGTGGCATACACATGGACAGTGTGGATATACAACAAATCAAGATGGGACCCACACATGTGGGTAAAATACTTGCATCATGTGAGTCCTATGCAGATGGACGGTTTGAATATAACACATACCTCATGATCAGACCCATAGAGCTTGCTGACGTCAATACAGCAACTAAATAGATGGTGGTCCCCACCATCCAAATGGACGATGGGATAAAATACATATATCACGGTGGTCCCCACAGATGGACAGCGTGTATGAAACACATACATAGAGGTGGTTTCCCACCATCTAGGGACTTGGACGGTGGATAAAATACTTTCATCATGGTGGTCCAATGTCTAGTGGGCCACACGTTGGATCAAGCTGATATCAGTGCTTTTCCTCGTCCAGGCCCCACCATCTGGATGGTCTGAATAAAGCACGTCCATCAGGTGGGGTCCACACAGGTGGACGATGGATAAACCACTTACATCAGGTGGTCCCAATACATGTGGACGGCGTGGATCCACACGTTCATCAAGTGGGTCCACATGGTGGCCCACTAAAGTTTCGGATCAACTGATATTTGTATTTTTACTTCGTCCAGGGCCTGCCAAAAAGAAACGAGCAGTAGCAAGGTGGGCCTCATGATCGGATGGTGTGGATCTAATCATTCATCAAGATGGGCCACAACAGAAAAAAAAGGGAGAGAGAGAGAGAGAGAGAGAGAGAGAGAGAGAGAGACGACGACAGAGGGGAGGGGCTCCGCCACTATGGGCCCTCCCTAAGTGGGCCATGTAAATACAATACATACATCAAAATGGGTCCTAAATTATGTGGGCCCTAAATCGTAAAAATTAACGGTGGAGATCCCTTTCCCACCAAAAATGCAAGGTCTAGATGACCTTTTCACAATGGGAAAAATAAACATCATGATGGGGCCCATGGAGAATGGCCCCATCATGGGATGAACATATGAATCATGGTGGACCATCGGCCACACCTAGGGTCTAAAGTGAGATTCATACGATCAATCGGTAGGCCCCACTTGACCCATCATAAAAAACACAATCTAATCCTACAAATCACCCACCGATTCCACTTCTTCTAGGCTCCTTGGAATGTTAAGTTCTTTGGCTTCAACTTTGATGGAGGATGATGAAGATTGAAGGGTTGGGATATGAGATCTTGGCGTAGGGAGTGGGCCACACTTGGCTCTTTCTCTCCTTGGGAATTGCTTGGACGTCCACTCCCTTAGGTTGCTTGGAAATGGTATAGAGAATGAGAGGGAGAGGAGATGTGATGGGATGAAAGGGGATGGATTGTTTGTAAGAAAGTGATGGGTTGTTGTAAGAAAGGGATGGGTGGAGAGAGAGAGAGAGAGAGAGAGAGAGAGAGAGAGAGAGAGAGAGATGACTTTGGGGATAGTTTGTGTAAGAGAGGGATGGATGGAGTGATGGGTTGTACTTGACTAGTACTTGATTAATTGATGTGATGGATGGTAGAGATTCTGTCGGTATTCGCAACGCGCGACATTTTCCTTGAAATAAACGCAGGCCCACAACCTTGACTTGGGTATCGCATCGATGCACAAGATGCAGCGTTGGAACCGCGGCGATAGTGCGGTCGCTAAGGTATAGATTTTGGGTCGAGTCGATTCAGATCTATGGGATGCGACTTAGGGTCGCACAAACGCCGACTACAGGTCGCGGGTCACCCGAATTCGATGGGGAGGATCGCAGGAGTCTAAGGAATGGTACGGACTAGGATACCAGCCTTACAAACTAGGCATCATGGCTCCTTTTGAACCGATGTTAGGGGAGGGTAAGAGGATCAAAACAAAGTTGCTATTGGGTTTTCATTCTTCAATCTCTAATACTGAGGAGGGAGGAAAAATCTAGTTATTCTTTAATGCGCCCTTAATTGTGGAGATAGTGCCGGTTGCTTCCCAAATCCTATCAGTTTAGGTGGGCCTTTAGGGGACAACAGAGTGGGTTCTGCTATCAGTTGCTTACACAAAATGCTCCAAGGTGCAGCGCAACAGCTCTGGCACGAGCTGAGCCTGATTGCATTTACAGTCCAAGGAGCATGGGTGGTTGGCGGAGATTTCAATGCCATAACTGACCCCAACGAGAGACCCGGTAGATCCCAGTGCTTCATTTGAATTTGTGGCAGCAATCAGCCAAGCGCTATTGATTGATGCAAGTTTCTCAGGTAGCAGGTATACTTGGATTAACAACCACCCGGGGAGGACCCGTTTGTGGGAAAGGCTTGACAGAGTCCTCTGTAACTCTGAATGGCTGCTCCGTTTTCCCCACTTTCGAGTCTTTCATATAGTCAGGACCAATTCGGACCATGCCCCTCTTTCATTGAAGTTCCCAGCTGACATCCAAGGAGGCCTAAAACCTCTCATATTCCAAAGGATGTAGACCTTCCATGATTCTTTCTACAAGCTGATCAAGACCTCTTGGGTTTCCTCAATTGCGGGTCAGCCGATGTTCGTCCTTCAAGACAAATTGAAGATTGTTAAAGTCGCGCTCAAAGTTTGGAATAGAGACCTCTTCGATAACATCTTCCATCAAATCAAGATAGTGGAGGACAACCTTCATCTATCTGAGTTGGAAGCCCAAATCAATGACACCTTCAGGCCAGGAACAAAGAGAAGGAAGCCAGGGACCATCTTACTCATCTTGAGTTCTTAGAAGAAGTGTACTGGAAACAAAAATCTAGGAATAGTTGGCTCAAGGAGGGTGACCTCAACACCAGATTTTTCAACCAATCAGCTATGGTTCGGACTAGGAGAGCATTTATTGCAGAGATCAATTTAGGCCAAGAGGGGAGGACATCCGATCAGAGGAAAATTAAACAAGTAACAGTTAGCTTCTTCAACAATTTGTTATTAGTAGAGGCTGTTGAACTGATTGGTGATCTGTTGGAAGTAATCCCATGGGCAGTCCTTACAGAACCCTATTGATTGAACCTACCATAGAGGAGGTTCGGGTTGTTGTCTAGTCCATTCCTCATGACAGTGCTCCCGGGTCCGATGGTTTCTCAAGCGCTTTTTTCTCTACATGATGGGAGATTATGGGGAATGACCTTCACCAAGCGGCGGTTTCCCTATTCAAAGGAGATAACATGCCAAGAGCCTTCACAGCGTCACTCATTTGCCTCATCCCGAAATCTAGCAACTCAGATAAGTTTTTTGACTTTCGCCCTATCAGCCTGTACTGTAACGTCGTATACAAAATATTCTCCAAAATCATTGCTAACAAGTTGAACTCGCTACTGCCCAAGTTGATCTCTCCCGAACAGGGTGCTTTCGTGAGAGGCCGTTCCATTCTAGAATGCATCGCCCTCGCCCAAGAAGTGTTTAGGGACTTGGGGAGGAAAGTTAAAGGGGCTAATGTCCTCCTTAAGCTAGACGTGGAGAAAGCGTATGTGTAACACCCTATACTTTTAAGTACTCGAGTGTTACCATGTAACCTAACTTACTAGAATACAAATCTAGCTTAAGCAAACATTCACGTGCGTCCTTGTCTAGATTTGACTGATGAAAGTAATCCCGATCCATATATCAAGCTGTCCATCCATCGATTTCTAAGATGGATCATAATATCACCAAAGAGATATACCTTTAGGGTTTCAATCACCTCGATAGACAAATCCAATAGTCTACGATTTCTAGTTAGGTCTACTAATTAAACCATACATCATGAGTTTGGGAACCCGACTCAGTGAATCCACCGTTCACCTAGTTTATAACATCCCAATAGGCGATCCACCCATTTCAACTGTTAGTTTAGAGGATCATCCATCCCATTATCAAATGAACCTATTTTCTTTTATTTCTTCAATCACATTAGTAGATAAATTGAATCCTCCATCAGGTCCTGAATTTTTCCATAGGGCAACCCACCACTTAGTTTCAATAGTTAGAATGTTGAATATCTTTTTAAGATCCAACCGTAAATATAAAATGATAACCGTACATTGTAACATGATATTTAATGTTATAAAAGCTTAATAGGTCATATAATTCATAATCTATCCATTGATTTCTAGCTTAATGGTCCCTTGGACCCTTTTAACCATTGACGTTCAATTTTGGGACAATCCAGCCATCAGACTAACAAAAAACTATAGTTATAACTATAAATAAATAAAAATTGAAGTATCACCCACCTGATCTTTAGTCAGAGGCACTGGTTGGGACCTCCAAAGAGAATGAGTGGGGTAGATTTTGTCCAACATCAATGTGGACCCCACATTACATAGGGTGTGTGCCGAAGTGAGTGTGCACCCACGGTGCACTAGATAGTGTAGCTCAGTCAAACCTGCTTGACCCGAAAAATCTCAAAATAGAGAGATTTCTCTCTTTCTCCCGCTCGGTTTTGGTTCGAACGTACAATGTCTGTTTGCGACAGTCGTGGCCCACCATCAAGTCCCACCATGATGATCTGATCTGTCCATCTGGTGCGGACGCTTCTTCTGATCAAACCCCACCTATTCTCACGCCTGGGAGCATGTGTGCTTGCACACGATGCTTGATACAAACAGGACCTACATGCATAGCGGTTTTCAGAAATGGAAACTACCTCCATATGAGGGGTGTCTGGCGAGATCTGGATCATCCAAATAGACCCATCTCAACCGTCCAATGCATGCAGTTTAGGGCTTCCTTGTAGTAGAGAGAAAACCATGGCTAGTTTTGGTTTTACCATTCTTACCTAGAGGTTGATGTAAACCAGTGCAATCCTGACGTAGGGTTTTCTATAAGAGACAGAGGATCGAGCAGCAACAACAGGATCCTCTTCCATTTCTTGTGGCAGGTTGAAAAATGGTAGTTTTCTTCTTCCTTCGAACCCACCACCCAAATGAATGTGGATCTCCGAAACCTCTCATCTACAAGCTCCACGACATCCATACGAACCATCCCACGCAGTTGGAATGAAGAAAGAAGGAGAGGTAAGAAATCCACCATTAACGGCAGAGGCTTCTTCCTCATTCGGAGTCAAGCTGCACCACATTGAGTCGCGCCAATTTAGGATGAGTTCTAGTCAGATTCGGAGTTCCCACTAGCCCGAGTTGGAGGAAGAAAGAAAGGAAGGAAGAAGCGTAGGTAGAGAGAGAGAGAGAGAGAGAGAGAGAGAGAGAGAGAGAGCAAGTTGTTGCTGCACTCCCATCAACTATGAGAGCATTCTTGCTGCCGCACTGAGTTGGGCCGACTTAGTAGCTGAGATCTGGCCCGACAGAGTTGCTAGCTAGAACGAGTCCAGCCATAGTCTGGTCTAGTAAGAGAGTAAGAGCAAGAAAGAAAAGGAAAAGAAGAGGCTACACCAACTTGAACCAAGCCAAGTCACTGGGTCGAGTTGTGTGAGTCGGGGTTGCTGTCCGTCTAAGTTGGGCGTGGGTTTGGTCCAGTCCAGACTTTAGGAAGTCTAGGGAGAGGAGATAAGCAGGAAGAAAAGAGGAAGAAGAAGAATAGAAGAAGGTGGAGGGAGAGTCATTAAGTCGATTCGGCTTGAGACCGAGTTAAACTATCAACTCGTTGCTGACTCACTGTGCTTAAATCAGGGCAAGTTGTTGGATGAGTTTTGGGACTGGTAACCTCGCTGGACTTCAAGTTGGGGCAAGTTCGAGTCAAGTCTTGCTAAGTCTGCTCCATTGGAAGCTGGCTTAAAGCCTACTTCTATCAATATGCTTGGGGACTCCTTACTTGGAAATCGGGTGATCTCGAATTGGAGACTAGTATGTCAATAAATCTAATTCTATCACTTTGTGAATTCTATCATATTATGATATGCAACTAGATTTTGATGATGCGAGTCAACTTATGTATACCAACTCCAACTCTCAAACAATAGATTTTTAAAATTAAGTTATTATTATTATTATGTATACCAACTTCCAACTCTCACACATTGTCCAATGTTATTAACGTTTCTATGCTTATAACAAATATTGTTAGAAATTATTATCATTGATATTAATTTTGTTGTTATTACTATTATCATTACGTGATTATTATTATTAGATATTATTAAATTATTAATTATGATTTTACTAGTTAAGGTTCTTACTACAATTAACTTACAATTATTAATTATTTCATTAGTTATCATTAAGAATTGATGATATAAGTGAGACATCAAAATCTAAAATCGAAGTGTAGAATTGGATTATAGGACGAAGCTAAAGATCTAAGTAATCCAAACTCTAGGTTATCATTATAATCGTAGAAAGTGTATAAAACTTAAATCTTACTATACAATTTTACAACTCATGGTAGGATTCGATTCTAAGGCTGCACGTGCTTCATAACAATGTTAGTCGGCGATTCGACTCGAAAGGTCATGATTTCTTCCCCTCGAGCTTTCAATTTTTCCATTAGCTTAAGTGATAGTTTTATTTTAATTTGGTTGATAATTGATATCCTTATCTTATAATTACATGTGTTAGTTGTTGGAATTGAATGCTAGATTACATTCTCAATATTTATCCTACATATTTTCTCATACTTGTGGATTACTTGTAGATTGCTTATGGAACCAAAACTGGTACATTAATCAGTGAGAAACCCCACTTATAAATGTACACTCATACTTGGAATGTAACTTGATTGATTGTGTTTATAATGGGCCCTCAATCTGGTAGTTACTTTGAATAATGTGAATATTAAAGTGGGCCTACCATCCATTGGTTATTGTGTCTGTGTGGCTTATGAGAATGGTCTTTGATTGCATCGATTTGATATTTGCCTTATGCGGCTTCTGTTCACAACCCCAAGTGTAGGGTCGCGATGTAGTAATTATCTCAGTAAGACCGAGGTCGAATCCACAGGGACTAATCTCGTGTGTTTTCTAAGAGCAATTAGAATTAGAAGAAGATGAAAATCTAGCTAATCTAGAATATATAAGAGAATAATTGTGAAAAACTTAATGAAAAACTTGTGAAATTCAAAAGTAGAAAATTAGGGTTTCCAAGGATCCACTTGTAGAAATCAATAATGTTTATGCTTGATTCATGAACACAACTAGAATCAGAGTCCCATCTCCATCCAATTGGAAAATATCTTATTAAAAATCAAATTTGAACTTCCTTTGATCTAGTTTTCAATGGATGAGAGGTATAAGAATTAGAAGTGATTCCATCACAAAACCATGCCTATGAGACAAAGCAAACAACAGAATTTACCAATCCACAACCAATCTGAGGGAATTGTGAGAGTTAGGGAGGATTACATCATCCAACCATGCCCAGGGACGATGGTAAAAACAGGATTTTCTAAATTCATAAATCTCAATAAAAAGAACACACTCAAAGCTATTGCAAATTCATTGTAATTTAAGTAACAACAAATCATTAAAAACTAAAAGTATTCCTTATAATGAAACTATAATCAAAGAGAGTTCAACATCATGAATCAAAGCAATAGGAAACAACCCATCAATCATAGGCATGATTGAACTAGAGTCTCTTAGGGAAAGCATAAAGAAAAAAAAAAATCTAAGGGAAGAAAACACTTGAGATGGTGGCTTCTCCACGCTGTCCTCCCTGTTCACACGTTCTCCTTTTTCCTTCTTTTCTCTCTTTCTTCTTTTCTTCCTGCTCCCCTGGTGCGTCCGGCCTCACCCTATTTATAGGCGTGTCTTGGCGCAGCGGAACTTAACGTGAAAACCTACACAGTTTCTGCGTAAGAAGGTCGGCCGAACTGTTCCTGCGCAGCAAAACGCATAGACAGTTGCGTTTAATCTGAGTTCGAGGTGGAAGACCACTCCATTCAAGCAATCCGACCACGTGGATGTGGTCGAAATCTCTTTCTCCCGAGTTTTGACGGTCCGGATCGATTTATTGATCCCGGGTTTGATCATCGGATCGTCCGAATTTCTTGGACGCATGCTCCCTGCGCAATTTGCGGCAACACCAGTGGGGCCTACAATATGGAGTTCTTGGATAAATCCGAGGCCTTCCATTATATTCCTCACGAAGTTATGACTCAGAATAAGAGGTTATCGTTCCAAGTTCGGGGTGGACCATCGAGTCCCATTCTCATCGTCAGCTGGACGCTGTTGACGATTGGAAATGTTTCCTGGTCGTTTTCCGATGGGATTCTGTCAGGTCCTGGTATTTAGCTCGTTTAGATTCGAATGGACGGTCCAGATCATCCATTTAGTTCCATCTTGATGCCCACTGAATTTCGTTCGCAGCCCTTGTTCGCAATTTCGAGCGCGGGAGGAAGGATTTTGAATCCTTGCGGGTCAGACGGTGTTTGACCGCTCCAGCTGGTTTGGTACAGTTCAGGTGTACTTCCGGCCACACAAAGTGGGGCCTGCCTTGATGAATCATGGAAATCTACTCCATCCATCCGTTTTCCCATCTGATTTAAGGAGTTAGGCCCAAAATGGAAGAATATCCAAGGATCAGGTGGCCCCAATCATCGGTTACTAGCTGATCTTCACAGTTGGGTTATTTCTTTAATGATCTATGGGTCAAAATCAGACATGTACGGCTAACTTGTGGTGAGGTGAAGTTTCGCGTCCAACGGATGGCTGGAACCATGTGATCGGATCTTGAATTCAGGATGATTTTCAGGCTTCCTTATCTTTTAATTTTTTGATTCTCTTCCTTCATCACTTGGTTTCCTTGGATCTTTAGCTTGTGAATTTTTCAATCTTGGTCTCCTAAGATCCATCCCTTGACTTGATGATTCTTGAGCATTAAATCCATGCTTTTGGCACTGTTTTCAATCTAAGCTCTTAAATTTACATTGCAACACAAACATGATTAAAATAGAACATTAAGCATTATCATGTGCAAGAAACCAAGTAGTAAATGGGGTCCAATATGTAATATTTGACCCTCAACATAATCCCTAACCAGTATTTTGCTAGTCCTGAGCAAAGTATGCGAAAAATAAGTTTAATGCACAATGTTCAACCTTTTTCAGAAAACAATCTTTCATGTACTAAGTATGCATGAGTAGACTCAAGATGAGAAAGTGAGTTTTTTTAAAAGCTTGAAGCTGAACCACATAAGCAACCGATCAAATAAATCCTTTATCCATTAGGTCAGAGCATAGTTTGCGTATCAAGTTTTTCAACGTACTCAGTGAATATACTATCTGTTCATAATGTGAGCCATGCTCATCACTTCAAGATTGGTGAAGAACCCAAGTACTGATTCAAAACTTATCCAATTTTTCTTCTTTTTTCAGTTTTTAATTTTATATCAACGGTCATTTGTATTCATTCAGTCTTTTCATCCTTTTTTTTTTTTCCAGACATTGCATCTTTTCAAAGACATTTTTCATTCCCCTCAAAGATGTTGTCATTCGTCATTCTTTATGACCTTTTTGTTAATATCCTATTTTTTAACTAGTTCTTTTCTTCTTTTAATGTGGATAAAATTCTCTAGACTCGGTTCTCAATATCTTTCAATGATCACCATACTAACAACTAGAAAATCTAATACTATTCACAGAGAACTATTTGAATAAAATAATATTCGAATATCCTCTTAACCAAGTGAATGTAAGAACTAAAAGTGATAAATTACTTAGTTGCTCCAACTCCAACAATTTAAAACTCGATTTCTATCTTTTCGTCATACTCAAAACAATCTTAAATGCACAACTTATCGTTTTCCAAACAAATGAGCATATAAAATTGTTCAATTTTTTTTTGCAAATTTTGCTCAAAACTGAGAAAAGACTGATTAGGTAACCTAATCTCCCATCCCCAACCTAAAACCTACATTGTCCTCAATGTAAAAGAAATACACAAGATTTGCAAAAAGAGACAACGTAATTTAAAGGAGAGTGATGGAGAGATAGTACCTGATGAAGAGATTTTGCGGCTCTTTTTTTTTTTTTTCCCCAAAGGATCTCAGCGTGAAGGTGGGTTAGCACAAGAGTTTATCTACAAAAAATAAACTATCCTAAGCGGCATAAAGCTGACTATCCTAGAACGGAAAACAAAAAACCTAACTATACTTCCATTAGACTAGGAGATCAATCTTGATAAATAGGATCATTCAGAGGTATGGATATGTCCTCTGAATCAAATAACTCAACAAATGGCTTTAATCGATGTCTATTCACTTTGAATTCATTGCCATTGATTGGATTCTGAATCTCGATAATCATATGAGGATAAACATTAGTAACAGCGAAAAGGTCGGTCCAGCAAAATCAAAGCTTACCCGGAAAGAGATATAACCGAGAATTATACAAGAGGACTTTCTGACCTGATGTGAATGATTTTCGAAGAATGTATTGGTCATGAAACGCCTTCATCCTGTCCTTGTAAATTCTCGAGTTCTCATACGCATCGTTACAGATTTCTTCGAGTTTATTCAATTGAAGTTTGCATAGCAAGCCAGCGTTATCCAAATTGAAATTCAAATTTTTGATCGCCCAGTAGGCTCTATGCTCCAACTACACAAGCAAGTGGCAAGCTTTCCCATAGACAAGTCTAAAGGGAGATATTCCAATAGGGGTTTTGTTCACTCTCCAAGTACAGGGTTGTAATGTAGTAATAAACTTGGTGAGACCGAGATCAAATCCCAAGGGACTGGAACCTGTACGTATTCTTAAACTAACTAGAACTAGAACTAAAATAAGATGAAATCTAAATCGAGTGAATATGAGGGAATAATGGTGAAATATTTATCTAAAACTTAGAGAATTCAGAGGATCCACTTGTAGAGATTAGGGAGATCTTATGCCTGTTTCAAGAACTCAACTGGACTTAGAGTCCCATCTTCATCCAGTAGAAGGGTGTAACCATGAAAATCAAAACTGAACTTCCTTTGATATAGTTTTCAAGAGATGAAAGGTATAAGAATTAGAATGGATTTCATCACCAAATCGTGCCTAGGAGACAAAGTAAATAATAGAATTAAACTAATTAACAACCAATCAGAAGATTATGAAGGTTAGGAAGGGTACCGTCATCCGACCATGCCCAGGATACGATGGTGAACAACAGGGCTTCCTGACGTCATAATTATGAAAAGGAAAGGAACATGCTCAAAGTTATCGCAGACCCATTGTAATTTTAGTTACAACAGACCATTAAAAACTGAAAACATTCCCTTAAATTATACTAATATCAACATCAATTCAGTCTAAACAAAAGGCACAAGCAAAGAGTTTCCCATCACGCTACAAGCTTCACCTCTTAGCCCTATTTAAGAGGTTTAACTTAGAATAGACATGATTAGGCTAAACATCTTAAAAGAAATAATAAAAAGAAACAGTACGAATAAACAAAAAAAAAATTCTCTCTCTCTCTCTCTCTCTCTCTCTCTCTCTCTCTCTCTCTCCACGTCCCTTGAAAATTGAATGAATCCTCCTCTCTCATGTCTTTCTTTATATAGGTGATGTAGTCGGCTAGAGAGGTCGGTTGCATGAGGCGGTCGTTTCCTGCGAAAGTAATTTCGCAGGCAGCGAGCGTCAGATTGTTTACGCAATAACTGAGGCGGCACTAACTCCTCACTTTCCTTTCTTCTTTTCCACAGAACCAACGTCCCTTAGGACGTTTTTCGATGGCGTCCATGATGGACAGTTCAGATCGGATATCCGATCATCGTTGGTGGGCCAGGACGATTCGAAACGTCCAGTTCTTCCGGACTGCGAAATAGAGCAGCGTAGTTGACGCTGTGACGATGGTGGGCCCCTTTATCGGCTTCTACAGAGAAATCCACTCCGTTAATTGTGATCCTCTTGAAAAACCAGTAAGAAATGACTGGTTTCAGATTGGATTCGGTGTGGCCCACAAGATCTTCTGTGCTACCGTTCATCTTTCGTGTGGTTGCGATCTTTCACATTTACGTTTGCATGAGCCCAAAGCTAAAGCTTGGAAATGGTCATGCCCCTCCTCTGGATGCATTGGACAGTCCAGATTCTTCAAATGGATGATGGGTTAGGTCCACTGTCAAAATCGCAGTTCCTCTGCTCAAGTTCGCAACAGAGGAATGGTTTTGGAAGGAAACGTCAGTCAGCATGCACTGACAGACTTTTTTGGCATTAAGTGCACAGCGAACGTTTATGCAATATTTGAGTCTCAACAATCTGCGTTGTCCATCCTTTTTTTGCCTCATTTAAGGCGTTGAGTCCAAATTTGAAGCGTATCCAGAGATCGTATGGGCCCCACTTAAGGATTTAAGGGAATAATCTGTCCATTGGGCCCCTTTTACAGGGATCTGATGGCTCAAATTTTATGTTGACGGTTCATTTATAGTCCTCAGGCCATGTATGAAGTTTCGAGCTGAATAGTTGATGGAAACCCTGTGTTCTTTCATTTTGGCCGTCTTTCAGGCCACTTGAGCTTCAGTTTCTCGATTTTCTCGGATCTCTATTATGTAAATCCATCGATCTTGGTTCTATGGAGTCCGTCCCTTACCTTGGTGACATCAGAGCGTTAAATCCATGCTTTTAGTACCCTGTTTTAGTCCAAGCTCCTAAACACACCTTGCAGCATAAACACAGTTAAATTGGGCCGTTAAACAGTACCATGTTCATAAATCCAGGTAATAACTGGGGTCTAATATGTAATATTTGACTCTCAAAAGGTTTTAAATGCGGTACAGTAAGCCCATAAAGCATCGCTCAATCAGAGTGACCAATCCTTATGGTCAGGGTTAACCGTCTTTTCCAAGATGTGTTTAATTTTCCTATTAGAAATCTCAGCTTGCCCACTTATTTGTGGGTGGTATGAAGTGCTCACTTTATGGGAGATGCCATATTTTTTCATTAGATTCGTGAATGGCCTATTACAATAGTATGAGCCCTCGTCACTAATGATGGCATGAGGCGTTCCGAATCAGGAAAAGATGTTTTCTTTTAAGAATTTAATGACCATTTGCGGTTATTGTTCTAGCATGGAATCACTGTGACCCGTTTAGTGGCATAGACTACGGCGAGCAAAATATATAAATTTTCAAAAGACGGTCAGGTCCACCCTCACACTACGTCTAGATTTAAATGTCAATCAAAACTAAATTGTACATTGGTTGATGTTGATTGCCATGTTAACTTAACCCTCACCATATATAGGACCCACATTGAGGTTATTTCAAAAATCCACTCCAAACATTTGTTTTTTCCAGCTCATTTTAGGAAATAAAGAGGTACATCAAAAGCTCAAATTAAGTAGCTCATATGGCCCTAATATGTTTCAACGTCAGGCAGCTTGTGGCCGTTAGTGTTTTGATCACACGATGGGTTCCCCTGTTGCCTTTTTGCCTATGGGGGAGTCCATCTTAAAATTACCTCTACGAATGAATCAAATCTTTCAAAAAAAAAAGGGATCTTTATATTAGCCTGATTTTTTAGCCCATGCCATTAAATGATCTAAAGAGGAAGGACGGATGGATTTCACAAACATCTTGTGGTTACAAGAATGTTTCAACAACCGATGTTTAATTCTCACTGTTTCATGTTCATTTTACCTACTTCAACTTTAGTCTTGACCTCATTTTTGAGCAGCTGGATAAAATAGATGGCTGGAGTGGATTTTCATAAACATCATGGTGGCCCCACCTATAGCCGCCCTCTAGGCTTAAACCTCAACTTGCACGTTGATTGGTTTTTTTTTTTTTTTTTTTTTTTTTTTTTTTTTTTAATAAAGGAAACCTTCATTCAAGTTGGAGAAATTTATATGGATTTGGACATTCAGGCTTTCATAGGAAAAAAAGGACCTGGGAGAAGCCTATCATGATCAACAAGAAAGAAAGAAAAAAGGCGGACAAAAAAAGAAGCCAAGGAGCGCTCAACCCCGAAATAGACTACTCTGGAGACACCTTCAAATGCTCCCTCTAGAAGAAATTTGCCTGACCACACCCAGGCCCACCGAATCCAGAAAAAGAAGACCTCTAACCTGGGATGGGAGCTCCCTATGGACCCGGATCAAAGAATGCAACTAGGTCTCACTACCTAAGCAGGCCATGCCATCGGCTAGCCCATTACCTTCCCTAAGGATATGGACAAAGAGGACCTGGCCTCTCATCTTCAGCCTGTCTATTTTGGCAAGCCAGTAGCTCCATTTCCAACCTGGCCTGACCCTTCTATTTACAAAATCCACTGCTAGCTAGGAATCTGATTCCACCACCACCTTAGAAAGCCCATCATGAATTGCCCGTAGTTCCGTATTAATACTAGAACCAACCCCATACCCTTCAGCGAAAGCAAATAGGAAAGCTCCCCTGTCATTCCTACAGATTTCTCCACCGCTAGATAGCCCCGGGTTGCCCTTGGCCGACCCATTAACATTCAAGTTGGACCAGCCCTAAGGGGGCCTGATCCACTTCACGATCTTACACGAGATCACCTCATGGCGGGTAGCAACTGACGCTGGACCTGAGCCAGGTTCACCGCCGAGGGCCTTTTCTGGCCATTAGAAAAGAAGGATCAACCACCTTCTGACGTTAGCAATAACTACTAGGGCAGACGGAGGCCTGTTGTCAAATCTTGCAAAATTTCTAGCCCTCCAGATTTTCCAGAAAATTAGGCAGGGTAGGACCATGAACATAGAGGAAGCGGGGCCATTCGGGGGAGGGGAGTTCCACCAAAAATTCAGCTTGGCCTCGATGGAGAGAGCCCACTTGATTAGGATATTGAAAGTCCGCCCAAAATGCTCCCAAGTGGACGACGCCAGTTTGCTATTGATCAACAGGTGGAGCAGAGACTCATCGGAAGGGCCTGAGGGCGAGGTGGCCAAGCAACATTCACACCTGGAAGCGAGCTGAATACCACGCCGCTGAACAGCCCCATCAATTAGAACAACACGAGACAGAGTACACCAAGCAAACATGGAGATCTTGGGAGGGAGTTTGGGGTGCCAAACCCAACGGGCCCATTCTCTACGTGGGCTGTTGACCCTGCTGATCCTCCAGGCCAAACTAACTGAGAACTCACTTGAGGGGGTGAACGGCCAAATGCATCTATCGGGGCCTTCCGAGAGGTAAAATCCTGGCTGGAAAATCGAATCAATAACGCTATGAGGGAGAAAACCGAAAACTGAGCTTGGGGGAATGGGCCCACTCAAATTCAGCACTTAGTTCACCTTTAGCTCCAGCAGCCCATCTGGAACTAGAATGTCAGCCAGGAGAATCAAAGGACCCTGACCTAACCAGTTATCATGCTAGAAACTACACTCTCCCTGACCGAGAATCCATTGGACATTCCTATCCAAGAGAGGCAGCGACTTGGAAATCCTTTTCCATAAAGGGGAGGCAATGGCAGCCGGGCATCTCAGCCGGGCATCTCAATCCCGTGGGGGAGAGGGCCTGGCCATATTTGGCATTCATAAACTCACTCCACAAGCTGGAATGAGCCTTAAATTTGAACGCACAGCCCAACTTAAGCCTGAGAGCCGACATAAATTCTTTCAACTTTCTAATACCCAACCCTCCTTCTTGCTTTGTCTTCACAATCGAATTCTAGCCCTGCCAATGGAGCTTTCTTTTACCATCAGCCCATCCCCAAAGAAAATTCGCAGAGCTGATTTCAAGGGAGGACAGAACCTGGGAGGGAATGTGACATGCTGACATTGTATGCAATGGGATACTTCTAGAACGTGCTGTACTAGGACAGCTCTTCCTGCTTGTGATAGGAAATGGGCCTGCCACCCTAAAGTACTTGCACGCTGATTGTCACGCCAACCTAACACCAATTATACATGGGACCCATCTTGATGCTTGTGAGAAATCCACCCCGTCCATTTGTTTTTCCAGCTCATTTTATGGAATGGTGTCAAAAATTAAGTAGATCCAAACCTCAAAATGGGACCATGATGCCCCAAGATTTTTCAACAATGAGCATTCAATCCCACCTTTTCCTATTATGTGGCCAACTTGAGTTTCGGATTTGCCTCATTTTTTGACACATTTCCTAAAATGAGATAGAAAAATAGATGGACAAAATAGATTTGTCATAAACATCATGTGGCCTCACAAATGTTTCAACTGTGGGTGTTTAAACCCTACTCTTTCCTATTCGTTTGGCCAACTTAAGCTTTCTATCCACCTCATTTTTCATCACATGCCCTAAAATTCAGATGGCAAATCTGATGGATGGGGTGGATTTGTCATTTTGGGCCATGCTTAAAATTATGAAATGCACGTTAGACTTGCATTCCCATCCGAGATACCATTATGAGGTAAAGGTTACAGGGAGACCGAGCTGATTAGGTGCAGCCCCTGCGTCAGCCAACATGATGCAATCCTGACAATGGGGTCCACCTTGATATATGTATTGTATATCCATGTTGCCCATTTGTTTTACCAGTTCATTTTGTGTATGAACCCAAAAATGAAGCCGATTGAAATCTCACCACAGGAAACAGTAGTGATTAACCACCAAAAACATATTGCAAGCCACAAAAATTTTAGATCAAACTAATATTTATTTATAGCCCCTTCATCCTATTTTTTGTGAGATTTAATAGAATGTAAGGAATGAATAGAATTAATATAAGGATGCATGCAGTATGATTGTTCTTAGATGCATATGTGTGATCCATAGGTCGAGATCTGTGGCTCCTCTCATGAATAGATATCAGGTTAAGGAACCTTTTGGTGTTCTCTGTTCCAACATGAATCAATGATAATAAAGTGGATTTGGGATAAGGGAATGGATACTTGTAATGGTGGATTAGTTTCTTTGATAGGAACTATATTACTATGTCTATATTGAAGAACGCA
Organism: Magnolia sinica; assembly: GCF_029962835.1. NCBI lineage: Eukaryota > Viridiplantae > Streptophyta > Magnoliopsida > Magnoliales > Magnoliaceae > Magnolia > Magnolia sinica. The sequence goes on along the minus strand of NC_080574.1, from coordinate 129,452,679 downwards.
TGGCATGCATAAGCATTGTATCGGATATAGTACGTAGAAGTACCTACAAATACATATTGGATTAAAAAAAAGATAATATCCCACTTCATGGTCTATTTGAATCACCATAATAGTGGTCATAGAAATTTACGTGGTTCAACAATATGCCTATATTCACGAGACAACAATATATAGAATTTACTACTTTACTAAAATACGTGAAAAAAATCAAGAAATAAAAGTCTTGCATTCTTTCCCACCACCATATAAGGATATCTCACCAATGAATTATAAAAAGATTATCTCCCTATTTAAGTTCTCTTACATGGACCCCATGAAGGGTACAATTGAGCCCTTAAAATAAAAGGGCACAATAATAATGAATAAGAAAGGAGAGAGAAAATTAGTGTTTTATTTGGAAGTGTCACCCTGGGTATGATGGCATTTCATGAAGTGGAGCAAAAAAATCCATCATGCACATTATCGCGCACTTAAATAATGGAACAAGATATTTTTAAGGCAGAAGATCCATCCATTCACTGGATCTCATCTGATCCAGAGCTCCAGTCTGGCACATGTGCACTATATCATTTAAATGAGCTTGCATGCAGGTGGGCTTGTGGAGTGAATCATTGGATGTGACTTTTATTTGGTGACCTTCCTAGTGTGTTTTGAACCTAATGGACAGTCCTTATGAATAGTTGGACTATCCAAGTGTACTCCAAATACAACCAAGAGCACTGTATTCTTAAGTGCCAGTAGTATGGTATCATTCCTCATTTATGTATTTAGAGACGATTTTGGACCGTCTCTAAAATTGCTTGGTTTAAAGACGCTTTAGAGACGGCCGTAAACCGTCTCTAAATTTTTAAACGGCCCTTGACCGTCCTTATTATTGTCCTAAAAATTTGAACGTTGACAAATCATTTAAGACTGTCAAAAACCGTCGTTAACTGCAGATAAAAGACGGCCATTAACCGTCGGGAATAAGAGACGGCCCCTGACCGTCTTATATGGTAGAATTTGAGACAGTCATTTACCATCTCTTACTGGTAATTTGAGACTGTCAAGGACCGTCTCAATTAGAGATGGTCGTTGGCCATCTTTTCCTGTAATTTGGGATTTTCCTGTAGTCGTATTAGAGACGATTCTTAGATGTCTCTGTTTGAGACTGTCAAGGACTGTCTCTATTAGAGACGGTCATTGGCCGTCTCGTATTGGTAATCTGAGACTGTCATTGACCGTCTTAATTATAGACGGTCATCAGCCGTCTTTTACTAGTGCTGTAAGGGAGTAAAAAATAGCCTGTATTAGGGACGATCCTTAGCAGTCTTTATTGGAGACTGTCAATGACCATCTTTGTTAGAGATGGTCCTTAGCCATCTTATTATGGTTATTTGAGACTGTCAAAGACCGTCTGCATTATGAAAAAAACAAAAAGTTAAAAACTTAGAAAAATAACTAACAATGTTTAAGAAAAAAAATTAGATTTTGAAAAAAAATGTAATTTTATAAAAATGTAGATTTTGAAATAAAAATTAAGAGCTTTTAATAATATTGATGATTTTAAAAAACAAAATTCGCTAAGAAAATGATATTTTGAAAAAGAAAATTTTAAAAATTAAACAAAATTGTAAAAAAATTGTCAAATTGCCAAAAAAAATATATTTTTAAAAAAGAAAACTAGATTTTGTATTTTGAAAAGAAAAATTAAAAAGTTGTATAACAAAAGTGATATTTAAAAAATGATATTTTGAAAAAGAAAATTTTAAAAATTAAACAAAATTGTGAAAAAATTGACAAATTGTAAAAATTGCAAAAAATATATATTTTTTAAAAAAGAAAACCAGATTTTGTATTTTGAAAAGAAAAATTAAAAAGTTGTATAACAAAAGTGATATTTAAAAATGATATTTTGAAAAAGAAATTTTAAAAAATTAAACAAAATTGTGAAAAATTGACAAATTTTAAAAAAAATATATTTTTTTTAAAAAAGAAAACTAGATTTTATATTTTGAAAAGTAAAATTAAAAAGTTATATAACAAAAATGATATTTAAAAAATGATATTTTGAAAAAGAAAATTTTAAAAATTAAACAAAATTGTGAAATATTTGTTTAATTGTAAAAAAAATATATTTTAAAAAAGAAAACTAGATTTTGTATTTTGACAAGAAAATTTAAAAAGTTATATAATAAAAGTGATATTTAAAAAATGATATTTTGAAAAAGAAAATTTAAAAAATTAAATGAAATTGTGAAAAAATTGACAAATTGTAAATTTATATATATATATATATATATATATATATATATATATAGATATATATATATATATATATATATATATATATATATATATATTAAAAAAAAAAACTAGATTTTGTATTTTGACAAGAAAAATTGAATAAAAAAATGGATCTATACCAAATTGAATGGATGTGGCCTACAATACACAAGGTGGGATTAAAAACATGTAAACGTGAAAAGAAAAAAGAAAAAGAAAAAGAAAAAGAAGAAGAAGAGTGTTAACTCGAGGTTAAAAAAAATATATACATGTTTAAGAAAGAGGAGTGCAAATCAAAGTTCCTCAATACCTTGGTAAAAAAGAAAATGGTCTAAATTCAACGGTAATATCAGATGGTTGAGATTATCCAATCATTGTGATATTAAAATAAGTGTTCTACCTAATATAATAGATGTGCCCTTCAACACAAGTGCAGACCAAAGGAGATTGAAGCATATAGATGTTTAAAAAGAATAGTACAAGTCAATGTTCCTCAGGATAGTCAAAAAGAAAATGGTCCAAATTAATCCAACGGTAATTTCAGACAGTTAAGATCATCCAATCAGTGTGACCTTTGGAGAGGGTACAGGTATGCCAGGTGTTGTCAACATTAAGAATTGGTACCAAATGCATACATTAGTATAGGCCATACTCATGTTATCATTTTTCGGCTATTAACTCGTCTCCAAAGCAATGAGATGTAAACTTGCATAGCTTAGATATAGTTTAAGCTGCTTGTTAATTAAAAAGGAACTAGAATATAGTTAATTAAGTCAAATGGAATCTCAAAAAAAAAAAAAAAAGACGATCGACATCCATCCAATCGTACCAAGTCCACCAATCAAGTGGCAGAGATTGTTTCATGAAAGGCATTCCTAACTCTCCACCCATCCATAGTCGGCCCCCACATATTAGCTCCAAGGACTCCAAAACAGTAAAACACAACACATAAGTCTCACTAGAAACCCTAGAACTTGCAGAAACACAAGACATTGACACAGACAGAATTTTTTCCAAATGGAATTAAATTAATATCAGAGGTTAGTTTCCAAACACCACTAGTAGAATCGAACAATCTTTAACAAGAAAACAAAATCAAACCCTACAACCCCTAGAATTCAACATACAGCCTCATCAAAACAGCAAAATTCAAAGGTGAAAAAATCATCATAAGAGCGATTTCATGACCCACCTGAGATTATTGAGTTCTTATGATTCGAAATCACATCCTAAATATATGATGGAAAAATATATGGACGATGTCGATATACATAAAATATATCAAGGTGGGCCATACACGGTTAGAGTAACACCCATGAAGGAGTTATCTAAATAGTGAAATGGTACTATAAGGTCACCTCTTGGGAACTTCCCATGAGGTTAATCTGTGTGCGCCCCACCATGATGTATGTAGAACATCAACACCATGCATTTGATGTGTCCCATTTAAGTCCAAAAATCAGTCGTATACAAAACTCAGGTGAGCCATAGCATCTAAAACTATGTGAAGACATCACTAAACATATAAAAACATTTAATTGGTGGTGCCCACATGAGTTTTGGATGTGTGTGAAACTTGGGCTGACTCCTCATCCAAGTGGGACACACGTATATAATGAATGGGCTGGATCTAGGAACGACATCTAGGTGGGCCCAATAAATGATTATGAATGTTTTAATGGGCGGTAACCCTCTCAACTATAGTATGTGGTGTGGCCCACCCAAGTCATGGATTGACTTTATTTTTAAGCTCGTGGCCTACCATGGAATGGTGCATCTGACTGACGGGGCAGATCCAAAGTTCAAGTGAACCCACACCATAGAAAAGAGTGGGATAGTGACACCCACTATTGAAACCTTCTTAGGGCCCACCGCGATGTTTATTTGAGATCCAACATGTTTATAAGTTAATACAGACATGGATGCGGTTGAAACTTGGTCTGACCCCTCATCTAAGTGAGTTGGATATGTGAATCACATTTAGGCAGCCCAATATATGATTATGAATGTTTTAAGGAAACCTTTCTACTACATTTAGGTGAGTTACTCGTTACCCTTACAAGAGTAATTAAACTCTTTGGGGTCCACTGTTATTTATTTATTTTATCCACTCCATTCATCCATGTTAACAAATAATTTGACGTCTAAAGAACAAAAAGGAAGCATATCCAAAGCTTAGGTGGACCACACCATAGGAAATAGTGTGATTGAACCTCTATTGTTTAAAATTTCTTGGAGGCCATAGAAGTTTTGGATCAAGTGATGTTTGTGTTTTCTATTCATTCATATATTTTTGATATTATGAACAACCTTTAACCATTTTTGGACAATCTAATCTCCAGATTGAAGAGTAAATAACTTCAGATGTTTAAATCAAAATTCACTCAAATTATTGATCAATCTTGTTTGCCTAATATCTTTCTCATATGTAGCATGATCGGGGTGAGTAACTATAATGATCAGGAAATAGAGTGAATGGACCAGACATGTAAAATAGGTCAAATATTTTAGTCAAAACGTGACCCAACTTATTGACACCCCGAGACTCTAAGAATTAATGTTACTAAGTTTTGTAGGGCTCATCATGATGTGTGTTGAACATCAACACCGTGCATTCGATAAAGTTTTGGATCAAGTTGATATTTGTGTTTTCGCTTCATTCATATCTTTTTATATTATGAACATGTTGGATGACAAACATTACTATGGGCCCAAGGAAGGTATCAATGGTGGAAATCATTATTCCACACTGTTTTGTGTGGCATGGTCCACTTGAGTTTTGGATTTATCGAAAATTTGGGATCAACACACACCATTCATCCATTTTTCGAGATCATTTTATAGAATTATCTAAAAAATGAATCATATTTAAAGATTAAATGGACCACACCACAAGTAAGGGGAACAGATTGGCTACTCCCCCTACACCATCCAATGGCTGGTGGTTGGTGCTGTGTGGGCCCCACCATGATTTATGGCCCCACGACCATTTTTTTAAAACTTTTGAACCAGTTGGATTTCAAATAAACATTACGATGGGCCTTAGGATAATTTCAACGGTGGGAATCACCCGTTGTTTTCTGTGGTGGGGTCCACTACATATTTTTATCTATCTCATTCTTTGGCTCGTGACTTAAAATGATATCTCAAAATGGATGGACGGTGTGGATATAACAAATACATCATAGGTTTTTATATTTTTTAAATATTATATATATAGGGAAAAGGTTTTATCCGTCGAGCTCATGGGAACTCCCCATGAGCTCGAGTTGTGTGGGCCCCACCATGATGTATGTTGAACATCAACACCGTGCATTTGATGGGTCCCCTTGAAATTATGGGATATCCCAAAAGTCAGCCGTATACGAAACTCAGGTGGGCCATACCATCTAAAATCATGTGAAGACATGCCTAAAACATATAAAAGCACTTGGTGGGGCCCACTTGAAATTTGGATGTGTCTGAAACTTGGTCTGACCCCTCATCCAAGTGGCACACACATAATGGATGGGCTAGATTTGTGAACTACATATCTGTGGGCCCAAAAAATAATTATGAATGTTTTAATGGAGGGTAACCCCTCAACTTCTGTGTTCGGTGGTCTGTGGACCCCACCATGATGTATGTGTTTCATCCATGCCGTCCATCTATTTTTATAGATCATTTTATGATATTACAAAAAAAAATGAGTTATATCCCAATCTCGAGTGAACCACATTACCGGAAAAAGTGTTGAATGAATGTCGACCACTAAAAAAATTTTGGGAGCCATAAAAGTATTGGATCAATCTCGAGTGGACCCCACCACAGAAAACAGTGGGGAGAGTGACGCCCACCATTAAAAAGTTCTAAGGTCCACAAAAGTTTCAGATCAAGCTGATATTTGTGTTTTCCCTTCTTCCATGTCTTCGCTAACACATGAACAAGCTGGATCTGAAAAAAACATCATGATGGACCTTTGGAAGGTTTCAACGGTAGGCATCACTCTCCCCACTGTTTTCTGTGGTGGGGTCCACTCCAGCCTTGGATCTGCATCATTCTTTGGTTAATACCCTAAAATGATCTCTAAAAATGTATGAACGGTGTGGATACAAAACCTACATCATGGTGGGGCCCACATAACTTGGTGATGTCACTTCAGTAGCGAGTCTCGCTACTCATCCATGTCTGATACAAAGAGGGGTTAGGGCGCCGCCCCTAACCACTCCCTCTCCCTCCATCTCTCCACTCTTTCTACACCTCTCCCTCTGTCTACGCCTCTCCCTCTCTCTCTGTCTACGCCTCTCCCTCTCTCTCTCTGCCTCTCTCTCTCCGCTCAATCTCTCTCTCTCTCTCTCTCTCTCTCTCTCTCTCCATCTCCACTCTCGAACCCTCCCCTCTCCCTCCGGCTCGGACGTCGTCGGCTTTCATACCGAATCCGGCCTCCTCCTCTTGCCAATTGCGGCCTGCAATAATCGAACGATGGAGATTGATCCGGAAGAGGCGGTTGCTGGAGAGACGAAGGGCCTTCCTGGGAAATGCCGCAGCGGTTCTTCATCACGGAAGAGAAGGCGGGGGGCGGTGCCTGGGCAGGGGAGTTTGAGTGTGGTAGATCGGGTGCATGCATTGGTGGGCCACAAGTGCTTGGAGATTGTGGGCCCCATCATGATGTGTGGTTAGGGTTTCGTTGAGGGCATGGTCAGGTTAGCAGTTTCCAAAATCAAGGATAGTAGCTGCTTCTTCGTTTACGCATTTGAGGTATCCTGCTATTTCATTTCTCTTTTGTAAAATGTTTTTAACTTTAAAGTTTTTTTTAATTATTAATTTATGGATGAGGAATTTAGAGAAGTCTTGATAATATGGTAAATTGCGTTTGCATGCATGCATCTGCATTTTGGTTTGGCAAGTATTGCTACATTTAGAGGGCATATTTAGTGATCTAGACTGTCTGTTTGGCAGGCCTCACCGTCGATGGGCTGTGGTGTGAAGAATGTGTGCATATGTTTGGATAAGAAGTCCAATTGTTTAGATGGCTGGCATTATTTAGAATCCATTGATTGTACAATGATTTGTGTATTGAAAATTTGACTATGTTGTGCATTCTTTGTTGAATGTCATATTATCTCTTTCATTAGATTGGTTTTGCTTTGATCTTTGCATTCATTCTCTACTTGTAAATGATTTATTAACAAAGCTCCCTTCTCATTTACCACCAAAAAGGTGAGTTTTCATTTACTAGTAAATGAGGAGAGGGCAGTGGCTTTATTTTTTTAAATGAAAGCCTATGAGGTAGATTTCAATTATTTATTTATTTATTTTTATTTTTTATTTTAATACCAATTGCTGGCTATTCAAACATTGTAAATGATTTATTAGTAAATCATTAACCACCATCCAAATGACCCCTAAAATAGGAGAGGCATTCAATTTATGCTGACAATATGTTTACACTTGCTTGGGAAGTGGATGATGTTGTGGCAAACTGTTTGCCTTTGCATTTCCCTCGATAAGGGAGTACCCCCCTATATATATTTTAAAAGCTCAAATGAAGGAAACGAGTTTGTTTTTGATATGATGTTTTCAATGACAATTTTGGAGGAAAACTGTTTTATTTTGTGAGATTGCAATCCAAACAGTTTCAAATACAAAGGGAAAGCATTTTCTAAGACTTAAATTTTGCAAAATAAACAAGTGCAATGGGTTTGGCTGATGTAGTTTACCTCTTGGCTATGTTGCATGTTTGTTTTGCTTTGCTTCCTTGATTTGCACTAACTGAACAAGACCTAAATGGAAATGCATTTTTTTGCTGTTTGTTAGCACCTATCTAATAAGCAAAGATTAGGAACCTTTGGAAAGGTCTTGCTGGTGGTAGCTTGTGCCCCAACTCTTTCCAATTTAATGCAAGAAAGGAACTTGGGTTTTCAACAGGGCAACATGCATGACAGCCTCTCTTTTTCCTTTTAATGCAAGAAAGGAACTTGGTTACTATTTTTCGGTATTTTTAGTGTTTTTGTTTTTCACTGTTTAGTTTGCATGTAAGCGATATCGACTTCCAAGTTTTTATAGTGATTAAAATTTTTCTTTTTTACCAATTTATGTGCATTTTCTGTTTAAATATTTGGTTTTCATGTTTTGACAGGATCAAGTTGACCCAAGTCTATTTTTTTGGGTTTATGCATAATGGAAATCAATGAATTTAATTCCCACATTAGTTTCTACTGAAATCAGTGGGAATTCCCACACTGATTATGAATGTTTTAAGGAAACCTTTCTCCACTACATTTAAGTGAGTTACTCGTTACCTTTACCAAAGTAAACTCTGTGGGGTTCACCGTTATTTATTTATTTTTCTAAATGGATTACAGCATGGGAAAAGCTCGCCAGTTGGATCTGTAGGATAATCCAATCTGTGCAATTTGTGGAGACTGGTCTATTTATTTGGGGGCCCACTCAATTCAAAGTATCATCATTGTTATATTTGGGCCTCTTTCAACTTCCAATTGTTATGTACAATTGCAGTTCAAAATATGGGTCTCAATTTTTTTAATCAAAATGATGAATGAATAACAATGGAATGGAGCATGTAATTTTATCTAAACAACGATTTTAAAAAACTAAAATTTATTGACAGCATGAGATTGAAGGAATTTACTAGCTGCTATGGTCTTAAGATAAGCTTTTGATTGTGTGGGTGATTTGAAGTTATCGACCATGATAAATTTATCATGCTAAAATTTGCATATTCAATGTGTTCAACATGCAATTATTTCTCATATGCTTCTCATATTTGCTAACCTTTCATTTGCAACTAGTCCATGATCAATGTTGGTGCATGCGTATTAATTAACTGAGTATATTCTTATATGGGAGATTGGTATATGAGAGGTAGATGATGCATGGGAACTAGATTCTTTATGAAAACTTTCAGTTTCCTTTAGATCCTACTCCATCTATCATCTATCACTTCTAGCAGCCTTTTTCAAAGTCTTCACGTCTTATGACTGCAAATTCCATCAGACAACATAGCCCATTGGATTATTCAAAGCACCCATATTTTGAAGGGAATGGCATTGTGAGTTGTTTCATGCTTTCTAGGGAACTAGATGGTCATGATCTCTTTTTTTTGGTTCTTTCATAGATCCAGATAAATAGTTCTTGGTGGAGTTTTCTAAAATTCTTTTGGGAAGTTCTTTTTTGGAGTTTCAGATATAGTTCTCAAAAGAAGCTTACCAAGATTTTATGTTTGAAAGAAGCTTACCAAAATTTTCTTCTTCTTTTGAGTGTGGATGGTTGGATTACATGTAGAATCATTAAATGTACAAACGCATGCCTTAGATCAGATTTTTGCATCTCATTTTCTATTGTTTTAATATTTTATTTTCAGCTAAATTTTCAAATGAATGGTGTCAGTTCATAAAATTCAGAAAAATGAGTGTTTGAACTATAATGGTGGTTGTTGGGAAGACGAGGTTGCCAACATTACTGGTTGCAAGGTATTAAAGGGTACAATTAGCCTAATATACAAGTTGAGATGTTTCCATGTATGCTGATAGTTGCTTTGTTTCTTCAGGATACATTCGGTGGAAGGGTGTGTGAGTGTCCGTTGGTTCAGGAAGTGCAGTTTAAGGGAGATGTTTATAGCAGTTGTCAAGGTAAACCTCTCTCTCGCTCTCTAGGGTATATCCTATCTCTGTATCTCACACACACTTTCTTATAAAAGAAAGTGAGTTTTTAGGTTGTAGAAGGATGTCCTATTTCATGGGATTGCTACTTACTAGTTTTACTTCTTTTCCATTACTCTTACCACTATGTTATATGCAGGTACCTATGGTCTCCTATATATTTGTTGTATATGATTACTTGGAACTGAATGTGCAAGCCTTCATTACTAGCTATAGTTGCTAGATCCATCTATATGATGGATGAATGGAATGGTTTATTTGAATGTAAAACTATCATGATATGTTCGTATGATGTCTGGACAGTCTCTATAGGTATTTCACACCCTTTTATCATACTTATCTGCAAAATGCACTTATCCACAGTGCCTTCAAATTGATTTTGATATATTCTTTGGTGACATCAAGATCTTATATATATGACTTTTATCATTTATGCAAAACACGGTTATATATAGTGTTTTCAAATTGATTTTGAAACCCAACATTGTTTCAAGAAGAACCTTCATTTTGTTTCATGAACAGAGGATGGACAAGTGATGAGTTTTTTTGTTGTATTAGAAAGAAAATTTGTTAGGAGATGTTTGAGTGAGGCACATGGCATAATTGTAAGTCCATCTCTCCATATGTCACATTGGTTATATATGAAAAGATCATCAACTATCTACCCTGTTTCAATCTAGAAAAAAAGAAGCAGTATTTGGTCTAGTTGGATGTATCTAACTAATAAATTGGACCTTACTGATAAATTGGAAATTTTTTATTTAGTAAATGTTTTCTTGATGTACATGTACTATATTAAACCTAACCTTAACCTAAACCTAAAACCTAAACCTTAACCTATAACCTAAAACCTAAACCTACACCTAAAACCTAAATGTATTCTCAAATCCCTAAACCTAAACCACACCTAATCCTAATCTCAACTCCCTAACCTAAACCTAAACCTAAACTTGAAAACCCAAACCTAAACCCAAACCTGATTTCCTAAATTTATAAATGCACCAACCAGAAATGATTTGAGACGATGTTCAAAGATACTTTGTTAAATATGAAATTTATGACCTTTAGTAACTTGGTTAATTAAAAAGAACTACGTAGTGGCTTGATCCTAATCTGACTTTTTGCATACGTAGGTAGCCGTTCGTAATGTACTAGAATATCGGTGTAGCCACAAATCTTTTTTCTCCTTTAAATTGTAACAGACTGTATCGGTTGCATTTTTCTCTGTCATACAGGTTGTGGTTATCAAAGATATAATATCACCTCCTTATAGGGAAACATTTAATGATGTGTACAGGTAAATTCATTTTTTCTTATTCCTTATATTGTTTCCCAGTTATATTTGTATTGGTTTCAGAGTATAGGTAGCAATAGAAAGTGTTGGTCGATTGTAGCTTATAGACAAAGGGATGAGTAATCAACAAAACGAATATGGGAGGCCTTCTCCGGTATCCAGATGCTTTTAGATATAATTATGTTGTTTTTAAATGTATTAGCTCAAAATTGATGGCACCTGAGCTATCCGGATGTTGAGCGGGGTCCCTAGAAGGTGGGAACGCTATGACCATGATGAAGTCGTCCATTTCCTATGGACACATTGGAGTGGCTTGGCCATTTGGATAGGCCATGTTTATATATTTAATCGAAATTGATGGAGCGACCGGATGTGCGTCGAGCTATCCTGGATGTTGAGCGGGGTCCCTAGAAGGTGGGAACCGTTATGACCATGATGAAGTGTCCATTTTCTATGGACAACATTGGAGTGGCTCGACCATTTGGACAGCCATGTTTATGTATTAACTCGAAATTGATGGAGCAGACCGGATATGCGTCGAGCTATCCGGATGTTGAGCGGGGTCCCTAGAAGGTGGGAACCACTGTTATGACCATGATGAAGTCGTCCATTTCTTATGGACATCATTGGAGGGGCCTGGCCATTTGGACATGCCGTGTTTATGTATTTAATCGAAATTAATGGAGCAGACCGGATGTGCGTCGGAGTATTCGTAAGAGCGGGGTTCCCTGGAAAGAGGGAACTATTATGACCATGATGAAGTGGTCCATTTCCTATGGACAAATTGGAAGGGCCTGGCCATTTGCGAATGGTCGTGTTTATATCTATATTTAGGACCATACCCTTAACCTAAACCAAAACCTATAACCTAAAACCTTAACCTATAACCTAAACCTCAACCTTAACCTAAACCTAAACCTTAACCTAAAACCTAAAACCTAAACCTAAACCTAAAACCTAAATGTATTCTCAAATCCCTAAACCTAAACCTACACTTAATCCTAATCTTAACTCCCTAACCTAAACCTATACCTAAACTTGAAAACCCAAACATAAACCCAATCCCGAACCCGAACCTAAACCTTAACCTTAACCTATTCTCAATTCCCTAAACCTATATCTTATAACCTAAACCTAAACCTAAACCTAAACCTTAACCTATACCTATAACCTTAACCTAAACCTAAACCTAAACCTAAACCTTAACCTAAACCTATAACCTTAACCTAAAACCTAAACCTATAACCTAAACCTAAATCAAAACATATAACCAAAACCAAAACCTGTCCTAAACCCGAACGCATTCTCAAATCCTATAACCCATAATCTAAACCTAAACCTAAACCTAAACCTATAACCTATAACCTAAACCAAAACCTATAACCTAAACCAAAGCCAAAACCTATAGCCTAAACCCGAACCCATTCTCAAATCCAAAAACCTATAACCTAAACCGTTAACCTATAACCTAAATCAAAACCTATAACCTAAACCAAACCTAAACCTAAAACCAAAACCTAAAACCTAAACCTATAATCTATAACCTAAATCAAAACATATAATCAAAACCAAATCCCAAAACCCAAACCTAAACCTAAACCTAAACCTAAAACCTAAACCTAAACCTATAACCTAAACTCAAATCCCTAAACCTAAACCTAAACCTAATCCTATAACCTAAACTCAAATCCCTAAACCTTAACTTATAACCTAACCTAAACTTATACTTATAACCTAAAACTATTTTTAAATCCCAAAACCTATAACCTAAACCTAACCTTTCCCTAAACCTATAACCTAAACTCAATTCTCTAAACGTAAACCTATAGCCTAAACTCAAATCCCTAAACCTTAACCTATAATCTAACCTAAGCCTATACTTATAACCTAAAACTATTCCCAAATCACAAAACCTATAACCTAAACTCAATTCCCTAAAGCTAAACCTACACATAATCCTAATCTCAACTCCCTAACCTAAACCTAAACATAAACTTGAAAACTCAAACTTAAACCCAATCCCGAACCTGAACCTGATTTCCTAAACCTAAACCATAACCCATTCTCAAATCCAAAAACCTATAACCTAAACCTAAACCAAAATCAAAACTTATAACCTAAACCCGAACCCATTCTCAAATCTCAAAACCTATAACCTAAACCAAAACCAAAACCTATAACCTAAACCCGAACCCATTCTCAAATCCTAAAACCTATAACCTAAACATAAACCTTAACCTAAACCTATAACCTATAACCAAAACCTATAATATAAACCCGAACCCATTCTTAAATCCTAAAACCTATAACCTTAACCTAAACCTATAACCTATAACATAAATCAAAACCTAAACCTAAACCTAAAACCTAAACCTATAACCTATAACCTAAATCAAAACCTATTACCTTTCCCTAAACCTTAACCTAAACCTATAACCTATAACCTAAATCAAAACCAAAACCAAACCTAAACCTAAACCTAAACCTATAACCTATAACCTAAACCTAAACCTAAAACCTAATGTATTCTCAAATCCCTAAACCTAAACCTACACCTAATCCTAATCTCAACTCCCTAACCTAAACTTAAACCTAAACTTGAAAATCCAAACCTAAACCTGATCCCGAACCCTAAACTCAATTCCCTAAACCTTAACCTATAACCTAACCTAAACCTATACTTATAACCTAAACCTATTCTCAAATCCCAAAACCTATAACTATAACCTAAACCTTAACCAAAAACCTATAACCTAACCTAAACCTAAACATATAACCTTAACATAAACCTAAACCTATAACCTTAACCTTAACATATAACTTTAACCAAAACCTATAACCTAAACCTATTCTCAAATCCCGAACCCGATTTCCTAAACCTAAACCTTAACCCATTCTCAATTCGCTAAACCTATAGCTTATAACCTAAACCGAAACCTAAACCTATACCTTAACCTAAACCTATAACCTATAACCTAAACATAAACCTAAAACCTAAATGTATTCTCAAATCCCTAAACCTAAACCTACACCTAATCCTAATCTCAACTCCCTAACCTAAACCTAAACCTAAACTTGAAAACCCAAACCTAAACCTGATCCTGAACCCGAACCCGATTTCCTAAACCTAAACCTCAACCTATTCTCAATTCCCTAAACCTTAACCTATAACCTAACCTAAACCTAAATCTATAACCTAAACCTAAACCTATAACCTAAGTGTATTCTCAAATCCTTAGACCTAAACCTACACCTAATCCTAATCTCAACTCCTTAACCTAAACCTAAACCCGATCCCGAACCCGATCCCGATTTCCTAAACCTAAACATTAACCTATTCTCAATTCCCTAAACCTATATCTTATAACCTAAACCTAAACCTAAACCATAACCTAAACCTAAACCTAAACCTATAACCTTAACCTAAACCTAAACTTAAACCTGTAACCTATAACCTAAACCTAAACCTAAAACCTAAATGTATTCTCAAATTCCTAAACCTAAACCTACACCTAATCCTAATCTCAACTCCCTAACCTAAACCTAAACCTAAACCTAAACTTGAAAACCCAAACCTAAACCCGATCCCGAACCCGAACCCGATTTCCTAAACCTAAACCTTAACCTATTCTCAATTCCCTAAACCTATAGCTTATAACCTAAACCGAAACCTAAACCTATACCTAAACCTAAACCTAAACCTATAACCTATAACCTTGACCTAAACCTAAACCTAAACCTGTAACCTATAACCTAAACTTAAACCTAAAACCTAAATGTATTCTCAAATCCTTAAACCTAAACCTACACCTAATCCTAATCTCAACTCCCTAACCTAAACCTAAACCCGATCCCGAACCCGAACCCGATTTCCTAAACCTAAACCTCAACCTATTCTCAATTCCCTAAACCTTAACCTATAACCTAACCTAAACCTAAATCTATAACCTAAACCTAAACCTATAACCTAAGTGTATTCTCAAATCCTTAGACCTAAACCTACACCTAATCCTAATCTCAACTCCTTAACCTAAACCTAAACCCGATCCCGAACCCGATCCCGATTTTCTAAACCTAAACATTAACCTATTCTCAATTCCCTAAACCTATATCTTATAACCTAAACCTAAACCTAAACCATAACCTAAACCTAAACCTAAACCTATAACCTTAACCTAAACCTAAACTTAAACCTGTAACCTATAACCTAAACCTAAACCTAAAACCTAAATGTATTCTCAAATCCCTAAACCTAAACCTACACCTAATCCTAATCTCAACTCCCTAACCTAAACCTAAACCTAAACTTGAAAACCCAAACCTAAACCCGATCTCGAACCCGAACCCGATTTCCTAAACCTAAACCTTAACGTATTCTCAATTCCCAAAACCTATAGCTTATAATCTAAACCGAAACCTAAACCTAAACCTAAACCTAAACCTAAGCCTATAACCTATAACCTAAACCTATAACCTATAACCTAAACCTAAACCTAAAACCTAATGTATTCTCAAATCCCTAAACCTAAACCTACACCTAATCCTAATCTCAACTCCCTAACCTAAACCTAAGCATAAACTTGAAAACCCAAACCTAAATCTGATCCTGAAACCCGAACCCGATTTCCTAAACCTAAACCGTAACCTATTCTCAATTCCCTAAACCCATAGCTTATAACCTAAACCTAAACCTAAACCTATAACTTATAACCTATAACCTAAAACCTAAATGTATTCTCAAATCCCTAAACCTAAACCTATACCTAATCCTAATCTCAACTCCCTAACCTAAACCTAAACTGATCCCGATTTGTTAAACATAAACCTTAACCTATACTCAAATCCCTAAACCTATATCTTATAACCTAAACCTAAACCATAACCTAAACCGAAACGTAAACCTATACCTAAACCTAAACCTAAACCTATAACCTATAACCTAAACCTAAACCTAAAACCTAAATGTATTCTCAAATTCCTAAACCTAAACCTACACCTAATCCTAATCTCAACTCCTTAACCTAAACCTAAACCTAAACTTGAAAACCCAAACCTAAACCCGATCCCGAACCCGAACCCGATTTCCTAAACCTAAACCTTAACCTATTCTCAATTCCCTAAACCTATAGTTTATAACCTAAACCTAAACCTAAACCTATACCTAAACCTAAACCTAAACTTATAACCTATAACCTTGACCTAAACCTAAACCTAAACCCGTAACCTAAAACCTAAGCCTAAACCTAAAACCTAAATGTATTCTCAAATCCCTAAACCTAAACCTACACCTAATCCTAATCTTAACTCCCTAACCTAAACTTAAACCTAAACCTAAACTTAAAAACCCAAACATAAACTTGAAAACCCAAACCTAAACCCGAACCCGATTTCCTAAACCGAAACCTCAACCTATTCTCAATTCCCTAAACCTTAACCTATAACCTAACCTAAACCTAAATCTATAACCTAAACCTAAACCTATAACCTAAGTGCATTCTCAAATCCTTAAACCAAAACCTACACCCAATCCTAATCTCAACTCCTAAACCGAAACCTAAACCCGATTCCGATTTCCTAAACCCGAACATTAACCTATTCTCAACTCCCTAAACCTATATCTTATAACCTAAACCTAAACGTAAACCATAACCAAAACCTAAACCTAAACCTATAATCTAAACCTAAACCTAAACCTAAACCAATAACCTATAACCTAAACCTAAACCTAAAACCTAAATGTATTCTCAAAACCTAAAACCTAAACCTACACCTAATCCTAATCTCAACTCCCAAACCTAAACCTAAACTTAAACTTGAAAACCCAAACCCAAACCCAATCCTGAACCCGAACCCGATTTCCTAAACCTAAACATTAACCTATTCTCAATTCTCAAAACCTTTAACTTATAACCTAAACCTAAACCTAAACCTAAACCTAATCCTAAACCTAAACCTAAACCTAAACCTAAACCAATAACCGATAACCTAAACCTAAACCAAAAACCTAAATGTATTCTAAAATCCCGAAACCTAAACCTACACCTAATCCTAATCTCAACTCCCTAACCTAAACCTAAACCTAAACTTGAAAACCCAAACCTAAACCCGATCTCGAACCCGAATCCCATTTTCTAAACCTAAACCTTAACCTATTCTCAATTCCCTAAAGCTATAACTTAAACCTAAACCTAAACCTAAACCTAAACCAAAACCTATAACCTATAACCTATAACCTAAACCTAAAACCTAAAGGTATTCTTAAATCCCTAAACCTAAACCTACACCTAATCCTAATCTTAACTTCCAAACCTAAACCTAAACCCGATCCCGAACCCGATCCCGATTTCCTAAACTTAAACATTAACCTATTCTCAATTCCCTAAACCTATATCTTATAACCTAAACCTAAACCTAAACCTAAACCATAACCTAAACCTATAACATTAACTTAAACCTAAACTTAAACCTGTAACCTATAACCTAAACCTAAACATAAAAACTAAATGTATTATTAAATCCATAAACCTAAAAATACACCTAATTCTAATCTCAACTCCCTAACCTAAACCTAAACCTAAACTTGAAAACCCAAACCTAAACCCGATCCCGAACCCGAACTCGATTTCCTAAACCTAAACCTTAACCTATTCTCAATTCCCTAAACCTATAGCTTATAACCTAAACCGAAACCTAAACCTAAACCTACAACCTATGACCTTGACCTAAACCTAAACCTAAACCTGTAACCTATAACCTAAACCTAAACCTAAAACCTAAATGTATTCTCAAATCCCTAAACCTAAACCTACACCTAATCCTAATCTCAACTCCCTAAACTAAACCTAAACTTAAACTTGAAAACCCAAACCCAAACCCGATCCCGAACCCGATTTCCTAAACCTAAACCTTAACTTATTCTCAATTCCCTAAATCTGTAGCTTATAACCTAAACTTAAACCTTAACCTAAACCTAAACCTAAACATAAACCTAAAACCTAAATGTATTCTCAAATCCCTAAAACTAAACCTACACCTAATCCTAATCTCAACTCCCTAATTTAAACCTAAACCTAAACTTGATAACCCAAACCTAAACTCGATTCTGAACCCGAACTCGATTTCCTAAACCTAAACCTTAACCTATTCTCAATTCCCGAAACCTTAACCTATAACCTAACCTATACCTAAATCTATAATCTAAACCTAAACCTAAAACCTAAGTGTATTCTCAAATCCTTAAACCTAAACCTACACCTAATCCTAATCTCAACACCCTAACCTAAACCTAAACCTAAACTTGAAAACCCAAACCTAAACCCGATCCCGAACCCGAACCCGATTTTCTAAACCTAAACATTAACCTATTCTCAATTCCTTAAACCTATATCTTATAACATTAACCTAAACCTAAACCTAAACCTAAACCTGTAACCTATAACCTAAACCTAAACCTAAAACCTAAATGTATTCTCAAATCTTTAAACCTAAACCTACACCTAATCCTAATCTCAACTCCCTAACCTAAACCTAAACTTAAACTTGAAAACCCAAACCTAAACCCGATCCCGAACCCGAACCCGATTTCCCAAACTTAAACCTTAACCTTTTCTCAATTCCCGAACCTATATCTTATAACCTAAACCTAAGCCTAAACCTAAACCTAAGCCTAAACCTAAACCTAAACTAAACCTAAACCTGTAACCTATAACCTAAACCTAAACCTAAAACCTAAATGTATTCTGAAATCCCTAAACCTAAACCTACACCTAATCCTAATCTTAACTCCCTAACCTAAACCTAAACCTAAACTTGAAAACCAAAACCTAAACCCGATCCCGAACCCCAACCCGATTTCCTAAACCTAAACCTTAACCTATTCTCAATTCCCTAAACCTATAGCTTATAACCTAAACCTAAACCTAAACCTGTAACCTAAACCTAAAACCTAAATGTATTCTCAAATCCCTAAACCTAAACCTACACCTAATCCTAATCTCAACTCCCTAACCTAAACCTAAACCCGATCCCGAATCCGAACCCGATTTCCTAAACCTAAACCTTAACCTATTCTCAATTCCCTAAACCTATTGCTTATAACCTAAACCTATACCTTAACCTAAACCTATAACATATAACTTAAACATAAACCTAAAACTTAAATGTATTCTCAAATCCCTAAACCTAAACCTACACATAATCCTAATCTCAACTCCCTAACCTAAACCTAAACCTAAACTTGAAAACCCAAACCTAAACCCGATCCCGAACCCGAACCTGATTTCTTAAACCTAAACCTAAATGTATTCTCAAATCCCTAAACCTAAACCAACACCTAATCCTAATCTCAACTCCCTAGCCTAAACCTAAACTTAAACTTGAAAACGCAAACCAAAACCCGATCCCGAACCCGAACCCGATTTCCTAATCCTATACCTTAACCTATTCCCAATTCCCTAAACCTATAGCTTATAACCTAAACCTAAGCCTAAACTTAAACCTATAACCTATAACCTTAACCTAAACCTAAACCTAAACCTGTAACCTATAACCTAAACCTAAAACCTAAATGTATTCTCAAATCCCTAAACGTAAACCTACACCTAATCCTAATCTCAACTCCCTAACCTAAACCTAAACTTGAAAACTCAAAACTAAACCCGACCCCGAACCCGAACCCGATTTCCTAAACCTAAACCTTAACCTATTCTCAATTCCCTAAATCTATAACTTATAACCTAAACCTAAACCTTAACCTAAACCTATAGCTTATAACCTATACCTACACCTAAACCTAAAACCTAATATATTATCAAATCCCTAAACCTAAACCTACACCTAATCCTAATCTCAACTCCCTAACCTAAACCTAAACCTAAACTTGAAAATCCAAACATAAACCCGATCCCAAACCCGAACCCGATTTTCTAAACCTAAACTTTAACCTATTCTCAATTCCCTAAACCTATAGCTTATAACCTAAACCTAAACCTAAACCTAAACTTAAACTTTAACCTAAACCAATAACCTATAACCCAAACCTAAACCTAAACCTAAAACCTAAATGTATTCTCAAATCCCTAAACCTAAACGTACACCTAATCCTAATCTCAACTCTTTAACCTAAACCTAAACCTAAACTTGAAAACCCGATCCCGAACCCGTACCCAATTTCCTAAACCTAAACATTAACATATTCTCAATTCTCTAAACCTAAGCTTATGACCTAAACCTAAACCTAAACCTAAAGCTTAACCTAAACCTAAACCTATAACCTATAACTTAAACCTAAACCTACACCTAATCCTAATCTCAACTCCCTAACCTAAACCTAAACCTAAACTTGAAAACCCAAACCTAAACTTGATCCTGAACCCGAACCCTATTTCCTAAACCTAAATCTTAACGTATAACCTAATCTAAACCTAAACCTATAACCTAAACATAAGCCTAAAACCTAAACCTAAACCTAAAATTGAAATGTATTCTCAAATTCCTGAACCTAAACCTATACCTAATCCTAATCTCAACTCCCTAACCTAAACCTAAACTTGAAAACCCAAACCTAAACCCGATCCCGAACCCGAACCCGATTTCCTAAACCTAAACCTTAACCTATAACCTAACATAAACCTAAACTTATTACCTGCACTTATAACCTAAACCTATAACCTAAACATAAGCCTAAAACCTAAACCTAAACCTAAAATCGAAATGTATTCTCAAATCCTTGAACCTAAACCTACACCTAATCCTAATCTCAACTCTCTAACCTAAACTTAAACCTAAACTTGATAACCCAAACCTAAACCTGATCCCGAACTCGGACCCGATTTCCTAAACCTAAACCTTAACCTTAACCTATTCTCAATTCCCTAAAGCTATAACCTATATACTATAACCTATAACTAAAACCTAAACCTTAACTTAAACCTATAACCTAAGCCTAAACCTTAACCTAAACCTAAACCAAAACCTATAACCTAAACCTTAACCTATAACCTATAACCTATAACCTATAACCTAAACTTATAACTTATAACCTAAAACCTAATCCTAAACCTAAACCTAAACCTAAAACCTAAAACCTAAACCTAAACCTATTTTAATGATCAGTTTTATTTTTAAAAAGTGCCCGCTTTTTTGGAAGAAGTTTATGCAATTCTTTATGATTTTGAATTATAATGTTTTGTTGGTTTAATATTTTTTTTCAGGTGAAATACACTTAAATTTTTTGCTGATTTTTTTTTTTTTTTTTTTGATGTTAAACTTATATGTATTTATGTGTAGATGAATGTAATGTGGATAAGATTGCTTGTTTTTGGATGGATGTAGTTTATATTTGGATGAATGTAGTTTATGTTAGATTTACGTAGTTTGGGTTGTTTAGATGGAAGTGAATGTGAATATGATGAAATATTATTATATAACAGGTATATATCAGGAAGAATATGATGAAATATATATATTGACCCTCTTATAAAGGACGGTCTATGGCCGTCCTTTGAAGGCCTATAAGAGACGGTCCATAACAGTACTTTTTAAGGACCGTCCATGACCGTCCTTTTAAAGGATGGTCTTGGTCATCCTTTGAAGGCTCATAAGAGATGGTCCATGACAGTCCTTTTTAAGAACAGTCCATGACCGTCCTTTTAAAGGACGGTCCATAGCCGTCCTTTGAAGGCTTATAAGAGACGGTCAATGACAGTCCTTTTTAAGGACGGTACATGACCGTCATTTGAATGGTGATAAGAGAAGGTCCATGACAGTCCTTTAAAGGCTCACAAGAGACAGTCCATGACTGTCCTTTTTTCGTCAATAAGAATGACGGTTTTCGATCGTCCTTTAAGTAATATGACATCAAAATTTGACGACCCTTGCGACGGTCCATGACCGTCCTTTTTGGTCATTTGAGATGGTTTTGGACCATCCTTTTTTCACAGTAGTGCCAGTAGTATGGTATCATTCCTCATTTATGTCACTAGGTTCTTAGTATTACAAGATACCCATATTGTAAGAATGATTGCGTCATATGCTTGCGTCATGTGGAAAAAGAGGATGATGAAGAAATTGTTGTATTTTGTTTTAAAATAGCATTAAAAATTAGAAATAATTAATTAATAAATAAATAAGTGGTAGTCTGCATGACCTCGCTGTATAACTTTTGTTAATTCAACTATCCAAGTCATACCAAAGTTTGAAAACTCAAAGAACTCACTCGAAAATCTGCTCGAGTTAGAATAACTTAGCTTCAAATTCTAAAAGTACTCCAAGCTCAATGGGTTATTCTAAAAGGGTTGGATTGGGTCCTAATGTGGTGTGTGTATGGCATCTATCATGTCAAGAAGAATCACCCAACTATGAAAATTGGATGCCTTAAAAATCAGGCCAATCTAGCGCTTATGCCGGTCATCAAGTGAATGTGGTTGTCAAGTGAAAATTAGATGCCTAAAAATCAGGCCAATCTAGCCCTAAAAATTAGAATGCATTCAATCATCATGGAGTCTCACTTGATGCACTAATTGGATGTAATGCACACAACGCAGTGGCAAGCACCACGCAGGGAGAAGCAGGTGAACAGGTGAATAGGCAAGTTGAAAAATCATGTGAATAAAACTTCTACACTCACATATGTGAATAACTCCTGTATTCAATTAAATAACTTTTCACTGGAAGCAGGATCTAATGATCCGTGCGTCATTTTCAGCGGGCCGCTAGTGTGGATCCACTGCTTGACGGGTTTCAGTTTTCCAACCCCTGGTTGCTGAGTGCAAAGCATCCTCAGTCATGGAATTTCCGGCTCAGTCAGGGCAGCTCCTTCCCCATTTCAGGTAGGGTAGCGTGATCAGCTCTGTCTAGGGGTTTCGAGCATCTCGGGGAAGGTGCAATTCTTCATCGAAATGGGGAAGTCCAAGTCCAGCAATCTGTTTTTTTGAGAGTTTTGCAGGGAGGATAGGGCAACTCTTCTGCTCTATTTTTCTCTGTTTTTTCTGTTTTCTGTTTTTCGTGTAAGAACTCTATCTAGTGGGCCTTACTGATCAACAGTCTGGATTGTCATTCAGTTGGACTAGATGATTGAGTAGACAAGTGGGCCCCACTTCAGGTGATTCGTTGTGCAACTCTGGTTGCACAACAGTGCGTATTAGGGCTGGAATGCTATGACTGTTTACGCAGATAGTAATTTGAGTCGAACTGGGACACAACAATGTGGAGCGTGGGAGAGGAGTTTTGATGGGTTTCAAACTCTCTCCACCTTCTCTATAAAAGAGAGCTGGGTCCTCGATCCTATACTACGGTAGAATTCGAGTCTCATCTATAGAGTTGCAGAAAGGGTGTGAAGGAGAGGAAGATCCTAAGCTCTATCGGTATTCTGGTATTATTATTTGACTTTTATGGCGGCGTCACAGCTAGGTACACTATTTGAACCCTTGATCCCCATATCCCATGCACAGATAGATCCGTGGGCCTATTCCGCATATAGATTAAGTCCCACAGTTGGTATCAGAGCCATGCTTCTGTGCATAGGTATGGATGATCCCATACAGTAATTAGGGCTTTCGAATACAAAACCCATATAACAATTAGGGCTTTCAAATTCAAAATCCATATAGTAATTAGGGCTTTCAAATTCGAAATCAGATCAGCATCAGGGATTTAGAGTCCTTGTATTCAGTTAATATTAGGGATTTCGATTTCGAATCCCTAAATCAGATGTTAGGGATTTTCAAATCCCTGAATTTAGAAATCTAGAATTGAGGATTTTAAATCCCAAATATAGATTGATTAGGGATTTTGAAACTCACATCAGTAATTGGGGTTTTCCAATCAAAACCCTCATCTAATTAGGGATTTCATTTTCAAATCCCCATATACCGCAATTAGGGATTTCAAATTGTTGATTCCAGAACTCAGATTCAAATTCAATAATCCCGAATTGGGGATTTTATATACCCTTACCTATGTTTCTAGGAGATAGCCATGGAGGCCTTAGCCGGCATCTCTGCTAGTCTTCTATGCATCTTCATCTCCAGATCCCGGCCTTACACTTTATCTCCATCACCACCAGCGCCTCCATCTCTCTCTGCAGCAGCCATTATTGTCACAAGGAGAGGGTCTCCTGGCAGATGCTGGCGATATACGTGGTTTTCAGACCACCACTGATGTCCTTCGCCTTCAGCAACGCCGTCAACCATCTTGATCAGCACCATGTTTGATGGAGACGGCTAGTCGATGACTGACCACTCATTCATCTGCGGCGGCTGGGATTCCATCTCCCTCCTTTCAGCTGCTACATGCGATAGGTCGAAATCGACCTGATTTTTCTCACTGCATGTGTTAGGTTGAGAACCGACCTTGGATATATGGTCGGGTCAGCAGACCCGATTACTGTACATTCGGATCCATTCTCGGTATCCGAATGCGGGATGCACATAACACCTTCAGTTGGGCCTGACGCTCATTGTAGAGCCCACTTTGAGTTATGGATCCTCCTAATTTATGTAATGGTCCTGACACCTGTTCTAGGCCCATTACATATACTATGGGACATTAATCAGGTTTCTTTTGTCACCTTTAGATCCATACGAACAACTCGTAATGAGAAATCAATTTGGCTCGTTCACTAGATAGATGATACAGATCATGACCTTTATTTAATAAACATTCGAAATATGGGTTGATCCATTCATGATTGTAGACGCCCATGAATGGATCTACACATCTAGTTGTTAAAGGTTAGTGCTTCCTATCTGTCATGTGAACGATATAAACTAGATCTGTTTTACTCATTAATGATAACCTGACAACATGAATTATTTTGACTCAGCTCAACTGTAGGCCCACTACCCATCCTTAAAGGTCTTATATAAACCATTGGATCATAAAGAGCGAAACATATACGTCCATTTCTATCCAAAGTTTCGCTATCCTCCACTGATCAATATTGACCATCTTGTGGGCCGTATCAAACTAAATTTAAGTATAATTCATTGAGGCATGATTATTATTGCAATCCTAAGTCCATATTTGTAGTGTTGGATTCGGTTGTGTTAGCCACCATAGTGATCTCAATCGATGAAAAATTTACAAGTATAAGCTTGTGACATTGGGATAAGGAGGATTGCATACGGTTGCATTCACGTTGTCATGCGTACGGTAACGAAAACATAGACGATTACCGTTTGACAGTCACATGAATGGGTGAAGTAAATGGTACTAATATATAAAACTGAAAGACTCATCTCACCTATAGGTGTTGAGTGTCTCAGGCTTACACAATTAACATACTTAGCTTCATGTTTAGGAGGATCACTAACATGTTATTATTACCGCCCATAGGAGGAATGATGATGATGTAATAGATTCTCACCAAGATGTGATGGTTGAGCCCATCTTCATCTTGGATGATTCAGTTGATGCCTCACTTAGCAACTGAATTGATTTAATTTGCCTGATATTCTTTGTTTATATTTACGAAATTGCTTTGTGAACTAATGTGAGTACATGTGTATCTATTTTATTCTAGTCTCAATTTTAACTAATCAGAACCAAGTCCCTGTCCTAAATGGATCTAATTACGCTCAATGGAAGAACGCCATTGAAGTTGTACTGCAGTGTCTTCAATTAGATTTGGCCTTAATAACACTAGAACCGCCAGGACATCTGATAATGTCACTGAAGCTGAATATAATCGATGGGTTGCATGGTTTAGATCAAATGATACATGCCTGAAAGTTATAAAGTATTCGATTTCTGAATCTATGAAGGGTGTCATGCCTGAAACAGATAAGACCAAAGTTTTCTTGACTGAAATGGGAAAATGATTCAAGAAATCTGATAAATCTGAATTGGGTATTCTTTTGAATAAATTGACTCGCTCATCCTACGACGAAAAAAGGCAATATCCGTGAATACATTGTAGAGCAAATCGAAGTTGTATCTAAGATCCGTTCTCTAGGGCTTGTACTCACTGATGGTCAACTGGTGCATTTGATCATGAACAACCTACCTCCCTAATTCGGTACGTTCCTGGTAAACTACAATATTCTGAAAGACATGTGGACATTGGATGAACTTATCACTCAGTGTGTCCAAGAAGAAGACAGGATTGGGCAGATGGTTAAAGTTTAAAATGTTAATATAGTGACCTCCAGTCTTGGGCATGGGCAAAGGAATAAAAGTAAAAGGAAAAGGAAATAATTAAGGTTCTAATAATGGATTCTCTAGTCCTACATCTGAAAACCATGAGAATCAATTTGGAAATGGATCTAAATGCAAACGAGTTAAAGGAAAATCGTGCTTCTTTTGCAAAAAGGCAAGACATCTAAAGAGAGACTGCGAAGGGTTTAAGAATTGGCTCATAAAGAAAGTTAATCATTCTATTCTTGTCTGTTTGGAATCTAATCTAATCGATGTGTCAGCGGATTCCTGGTGGATAGATTCAGGAATTACTATTCACATATGCACTTCTATTCATAAATTACTACAGGCCAGGCTACCAACTGATGCAGAGTGCTCGATATACGTAGGCAATGGTGTCATGGTAAACGTGGAGGCAATAGGAGTCTATAGGCTTAAGTTGAAGACTGGTTATTTTTTGAATTTAGTAGATACATTTTGTGTGCCGTCTATAAGACGCAATTTAGTTTCAATTTCTTGTTTAGATAAGTTGGGATATTCATTCCACTTTAGAAATAAAAGTTTTAGTATTTACTTTAATTCAATTAAAGTTAGAACCGGCTCTATAGTAAACAACTTGTATCAGTTAGAATTGATTGCCTCTCATGTCTATAATGTTAATATCTTGCATGGAAATAAAGTGGGATCCAAACGAAGGCTAGACTATGAGAATTCCTCCATGTTGTGGCACAGGCTGTTATGCCATATATCTCGTGAGAGATTAGACAAGCTTGTGTGAGAAGAAATTTTACATTTCCTAGACTTCTCTGACTATAAAGTATGCATTGATTGTATAAAAGGAAAACAGACTAGAACTAGAAAGAAAGGTGCAACCAGGAGTGTAGGTCTATTAGAGGTGATACATACAGACATTTGTGAACCATTCCCTACAATATCATGGAATGGATACAAATATTTTATTACCTTTATAGATGACTACTCTCGTTTCTGGTATCTCTACCTTATTATTGAGAAGTCAGATGCCTTGGATGCTTTTAAGATCTATAAAATCGAAGTTGAAAATCAACTCGATAAAAGGATTAAAGTTATCAGATCTGACCATATGGCAGATATGACGAATCAGGACGCAATCTAGGGCCATTCACTAGATACCTACAGGATTATGGCATTGTCGCTCAATACACTATGCCCGGTACTCTAGAGCAGAATGGAGTGGCTGAGAGACGCAATCGCACCCTTATGGATATGGTGCGAAGCATGGTCAATAATTCAACATTGCCAGAATCTCTATAGGGTGATGCGATCAAAACCGCAGTTCATATATTAAACAGGGTTCCAAGCAAAACAGTAAGCAAAACTCCTTTTGAGTTGTGGAATGGGAGAAAACCAAGTCTCCGATATCTACATGTTTGTGGTTGTCCTGCTGAGGCTAAAGTCTATAACCCGCATGAAAAGAAGCTTGATCCTAGAACCGTAAGTTGATTCTTCATCGGATACCCAGAAAGATCAAAAGGCTATTGATTCTACTGTCCTTCCCACTCCATCAGGATTGTTGAGACTGGGAATGCCAAATTCATTGAGGACACTGAAAGCAGTAGGAGTACGAACATAAGAAATTTTGTATTTGAGGAATAAAGGATTGTGACTCCAGTCATAGCAATACAGATCAGGTGGATATTAATAATGTAGTCGATTCTGCAGTCACTACAGAACACCATGTAGAACCTCATATACAAATCACTGATGAGGAAAATCAAGATCAGACCCAACAAATTGAACCATTGAGAAGATCTGAAAGAGAGAGAAGGCCTATAAATCGAGACGATTACATCGTACACTTACAGGAGCATGACTTTGACATAGGGGTGGAAAAGGATCATGAATCCTTTACACAAGTCAAACAAAGTGTTGATCATTCTCTTTGGTTTGATGCCATGAAAGATGAGTTAAAATTCATGCAGGACAATAAAGTATGAGATCTTGTAAAGTTACCTATTGGAATAAGACCAATTGGTTCTAAATGGATATTTAAAACCAAAAGAGACTCTAAGTGTAATGTCAAAAGGTATAAAGCCCGACTTGTTGCCATGAATTTTAACCAACATGAGGGCATTGACTTTAAGGAGAATTTCTCACCAGTATCCAAGAAAGACTCATTCAGGATCATAATGGCTCTTGTAACTCATATGGACCTAGAGTTACATCAGATGGATATAAAGACTGCATTTCTCAATGAGGATTCGAATGAAAATGTGTACATGTTGCAGCCCGAAGGTTTTATAGATACTGGCTCAGAACATTTGGTTTGCAAACTTAAGAGTCTATCTATGGGTTGAAACAGGCATCGCGACAATGGTACCTAAAGTTTCATGAAGTAATTTACTCATACGGCTTTGTAGAAAATACTGCTGATAAATATATCTACATTAAAACTGGTGGGAGTAAGTTCATAATGATGATTTTGTATGTTGATGATATTCTATTAGCTAGCAGTGATACTAGGATGTTAAGTGACACCAAGAAGTTCTTATCTCAAAGATTTGAAATGGAAGATCTTGGTAAAGCTTCTTACGCCATCGGCATTGAGATTCGCCGTGACAGAACACATGGTCTGCTCAGCCTGTCACAGATGGCCTATATTACTAGGGTAATCGAAAGGTATGGCATGCAAAATTGTGCTTTAGGAAAGTTGCCTGTCACGTACCAAACCTGGAAACTAGGCTCACAAAATTTTCGATCGCCGAATTCGGTGCCGATAGCCTTCGTAGTATCCCATTCTCGGCTCCCAGTGCATATCACCAGATTTCGATCCTGAGATCCTGAAAGGAGGATTTTTCAACATACATTTATCTCGTAAGAAGCATAACCACAAGTTTACCCAAATCATAAAGGCAACATCATCATCACATATCCACTAATATAAATATTTGAGTGTAGTGCCGAAAGGGAAATACATATATCAAAAATCAAACTCCAGAAGTCCGCTGCATGCTCCAAGCTCAATGCTGCTACAACCTAACATCATCTGCATGCATCTATCGTGCATAAGCTTATAGAAACTTAGAGGGTGGTGTACATGTGTGCACAAGTGCCAAGTATTCAATACAATGCCATAATCTTATAATATCAGTAATACTGGCAAGATCATGAATCATACGATATCAGAGTAAGCGAAAATAATGACAAATTCATAAGTCATACAATTTCAGAGTACGCAATACGGATCATCTATACAAACGAGGAGCCATAAAGAGCCAAATATCAGATGCTGAGGATGCAATGCAATATACAATTCCTAATGAGTTCACGAATACCGTCAATCGTATCTATACCATATAAATGCAGAAACACAGTAACCCAAAATGTCATATGCCGCGGATGTAATGCAATATGCGGTGCGAATGGGATGACCATCTGGAGTGTGAAGTCGGGATGAAGTACGTAGTAACGCAGGCTTCGGGGTCCACCTTAAGGGACTTCTATCCAAACCAGTCTCATACCTAATTTGGATAGTTAGACTCAATGTGGTAAACTCCTGATCTCAGGTTAGTCACGCGCCCCAACCGAAATCCTGGCCATTATGAAGGCACACGTAACAAATAGTTGCGCACCACCAGCCCGAGTGGATAGTGAATGAATGAATGAATGAGTATGCAATGCCTGCTCCACAAATCTGTACTGTACATCTCTGGGATCATCACCGGGGTCTACTACACTCTACATGCAAATCGCTGCCTACTGACACGCGACCATGCAAGTGGAAGAAACCTCATTATCCGCCTAACCAGTAGTCAGCCAATATCTACCCGGCACGTTGATAGCGGACCCATTCACGAGCTGGTCAAACTCAGCCTAGCTATGCCCCTTACTCTTTGGCGGGTAAGACCACACCCCCTCCCAACTGACCACGACACAGTGGGAGATGTGGCCTCCTAGTGCTTGGCACTCGGGCGCTCATGTATTCACTTGGTCTCGACGTTGGGGCGTCTCCTGGCCATGGAGGTTTAGGGTCTTTTACCCACGGACATCCAAAGTGCCCAGATGCTCGAACCAAATATTTTCGGTGTCTCATCTAGCTATCCACGACATGCCTGTGGAGGCTACAGCCCTGATGTCACTAGGGCGCACAGTAATCACAACACACAATGCAAGATGCATGAGTCATATAATCTTGTCATGCATCAATACTGCGCATACCGTGTGCTCATGTGAGACAATCTTTGCCTATCAGGGAGTCTCATAACAACCTGTCTAAGGACATATGCAATGGTCAACCACATCTCATAATAAACATGCAGATGATGCGTATGGGCATGTACATGATGTTATGCTGTCACATACTTATAATCGATATCAACAATCGGAATCAGCATTGATGAGAATGGGCATAACAAGGCCTAAGGGAAGATCACAATGTGGACGTTCAACCATCATTGCCTATCAATGTGGACATTTAACTAACATTGCTCCCAAAGAGTGGCCCACATCGAGCCAAACATAAAGTGGGCCCATGACCTTATATAAGGGCCTAATATACATTATAATGGGCCTCATACAAGGGCTACATACACAACAGGTGGGCCCTGTGCATGGGCCTCAAATACATTGCACGGGCCACAACCCATGGGCCTCAAATACAACAAGTGGGCCACATCAATGGGCCGCACCAATGAACCTCATATAAACAACAGGTGGCCCTGCTCATGGGCCCCAAATATAACATGTGGGCCCTACACATGGGTCTCGTATGTATCAAATGGGCCACGTATCTAGGTCTTGAATACATCAAATGGGCCACGTGTCATGGGCCTAATACACATCATGAGGGGCCACATCTTATGACCCTTAAATATATCACAATGTGCCATGTTCCATGGGCCTCGAATACATCATAATGGGCAGCACCACCTAGGCCTCGAATGTGTCACAATGGCCTACACCAATGGGCCTCATACATCACATCGGGCCTCACCACTTGGGCCTGATATACACCACATATGGGTCTCAAATATACATTAAGTGGGCTGCATCAATGGGCCATAAATACATCACATGGGCCCGATTTAAAGGCCATAAATACATCACGATGGGCCTTACACAAGGGCCTTATCATATCGGGGTGGGCCCTGCACATTCTAAATGGGCTCTAGACACATCATCTGGGCCTCATGTTGCAGCCAAAACGGATGGATGACGTGGATGTGAAGTACTTCAAAGTGGGTCCCATTGTTAAATGGGCGGTGAGAATATTACGCATACATCATGGTAGGCCACACTTGTCTAGCAAACGGAATGGACAGCGTGGTTGAAAATACATAACGTCAAGGTGTGCTCCACGGCAGACGGAAAGTGTGGAATACATTACATAATCAAGGTGGGTCCCACCTGCCCACACGTGTCACACGTGTGGGGTGGGCGCACTCTATCAAATAGATGGACGGTCTGAATAGAATGCATATATTAGGTGGAGTCCCACCATCCTTTGTTGATGGACGGTGTGGATATAAAACAGGTGGATGACGTGGAATATAATACATACATCAAAGGTGGGGTTCACGTACACGTGGACCACCAACACATACATCAAGGTGGCCCCACATTCATCAGGACCCACCATCCCATACACATGGATGGTGAGGATATACAACACATCAAGGTGGGTTTCAATAATGGGCCTTGTACACATCAAGGTGGGCCTCATATATCCCATCGGGCCTTATCAAATGGGCCCCAAGTACATCACATCGGGCCTTACCAAATGGGTCGAATCAATGGGTCAAGTCGAATGGGCCGAGTTGAATGGGCCAATTCAAATGGGCCAAACACAATTCATCTATTTTTTAGAAATCAATATAGGGTATTATAAAAATAAATAAATGAATCATATCAAAAGATCAACTAGACCATACCATATCTAACAGTGGAGATAGTGAATTCCACGGTTAAATTCCAATGGGCCCCATCATAGGGTTTATTTCCCCATCCAGCCTATTCATAAGGTCACAAAAACCTGGATTTAGAGGAAAAACAAATATCATATTGGTCCAAACTTGGTAGCCCAAGGGTTTTAATGATGGACATTCAAACCCACTGTTTTCTATAATGTGGTCCACCTGATCCTAGATCTGTCTAATTAGTCTCAAGCCTTAAGACGAGCTTGCCAAAGGGTTGGACGGTTTTGGATGCAACACCTGCATCATGGCGAGTTCCATAGGGATGGACGGCATAGATAAATCACATACCTCATGGTGGGGTCCACATGTGTGGCCCACCAGATGGAAGGACGGTTGGATACAACATATAAATCACAGCAAAGTCCACCGTCCAGCTACCTGGACAGTGGAATAAATGCATATATCATGGTACGACCCACCGTCCAGCCATCTGAATGATGCGGGCCAAACATATACTTCAAGGTGCGATCCCACGTGGGGCCCATCATAACATTTATTTTCCACCCAATCTGTTGGTAAGGTCACGCAGACCCGGCTTAAGAGGAAAACAAATTTCATAATGATCTAAAACTTCTCTGACCCAAGAAGGGTTTCAATGGCAGACGTTCAAACCCCCACTGTTTCCCTATGACGTGGGCCACCTGAGTCCCACATACAGTAGATTATTGGGGTGGCCCACTGTCCTAAAGGGGCCCACCAAATGCACGGTGTTGATGTACGGCACACATCATGGTGAGGCCCACGGCTGGGACCCAACGGTCCCTGCCTCTTGCTAACGTGCAGCAGAGGACGCTGCTGCAGCGTCCTTTGGACGTCAGCAGTAGTAGCCCTGCTGCATGTATATTATTTTTTTTAAAAAAATATTTTTTCGTGGTTTTTCCTAAGTGAGGTCCGCATCAGGAGAATTCGACCTAGCCGTTGGATTCTATGGCCTAAGACAGCCTGAATGAGTCTAATATTCGATGTTTTCTATGTCATGGCCTGCCAGATAATTGGATTTGCTTCATTTTTTGACTCAACGCTTAAAATGAGTAGGGAAATAGGATGGACGGCGTGGATTGGACCCATACATCAAGGTGGGACCTACATGAGTGGCCCTTTGCTATTAGTACAGCCCACTGTTTGTTCACACTAAAAAAAACACGTCCAGCACCCCTAGACGCTGGGCGGACGGTGTGAATAAATGTTTCATCAAGGTGGGTCCCACATGGACGTGGCCCACTTAATTTAAATCAATTTGATACTTATGTTTTCCATCACCAAAGGGTAGGGCCCACATGGCTTGGACGGTGTAGATCCAACACGTCCATCAAGTGGGTCCCACGAAGGTGGACAACTTGGATAAATTGCATACATCATGGGGCCAACAACAAGGGAAAAGAGAGAGAGAGAGAAAGAGAGATCGAGTGATGGAGGGACCCTGACACTATGGGCCCTCCCTTCCATGATTTGTAACATACATCAAGTGAGTCCCATTATATATAGGCCCACCGATCAAAATCAACGGTGGAGATCCTTTCTCCACCGAAATGAAAGGTCTAGATGACCTTATCCATGCAAGGAAAATAAACATCATGATGGGGTCCATGGAGAATGGCCCCATCATGGGATGATCATTAGAATCAAGGTGGGTCATCGGCACACCTAGGGTCCAAAGTGAGATTCATACCATTAATCGGTAGGCCTCACTTGGCCCATCATCAAAACATGAAAATCTAGCCTATAAAGCACCCATCTTTGATCATGGACTTCTTCTTCCATCAACGCATCCTAGAGCTCCAAGGGATGCATTTCAACGGTGGAAATGGTCTTTGCATGGTGGAGTTGAGTGGTAGGAAGGTGAGCCACACTAGCTTCTCCTCTCTCCCATGGAAATGTTGGACGTTGGTTGCTTGGAGAATGAGGGAGAGAGATGAGAGAGAGAGAGAGGGTTGTAAGTGAGAGTGATGGGTGAGTGATAGGTGGAGAGAGAGAGAGTTGACTTTGGGGATGGGTAGTTGTACTTAGGGATGGGTGTGAGTGATGGGAGTATGTATACTTGATTGAATGATTGATGAGATTGATGTGATGGATTCTCTCGGGATTTGTAATGCGCAGCTTTTTCCTCGAACTGAACGCGGGCCCATATCTCCTGGCCCGGGTATCGCCTCAGTGCCGAGACGCGGCATCGGAACCACGGCGATGGTGCGGTCACAGGGATACAAGTCTCGGATCGAGCCGACTCTGATATATGAGACACGACTTAGGATTGCGCGTAAACGCCGATAACAGATCGCGGGTTACCAGAATTCAACCGGGAGGACCACGGAAGCATACAGAACGGTACGGGATAGGATACGAGTCTCACAGTTATGACTGTTTTTGTGAGATTAGTAACCTATTATGAATATATGCAGTCCACGGTGACTGATAAAATTTGTGCCCACTTTTAGGTAATCAAATGATGTCAAAATAAGATGATTCCAAATACATTTGATATTTTATCAAATTATCTTTCTAATAACCATAAGATCATTTAAATCGGACATGTAATGAGGGAGTTATAACCATTTTCGTGGGATTGGCGACACATAGTCAATATATGCGGTCAACATTAAATGATATCTTCATGATGGTGGGAGGAGCTGTGTCGTGGAAAAGCTTGAAACAATCTACCACAGCCTCATCCACTATGAAAGTTGAATTTATTGCCTGCCATGAGGCATCTAATCAGGCACTATAGTTGCAGAGTTTCTTCTCAGGTTTGCGGGTATTGGAACATATCCCGAAACCATTGAGAATATTTTGTGATAATTCGGCTGTTATTTCCTTCTCTAGTAACAATAAGTATTCATCAAGGTTGAGCATATCGACATCAAGTATCTTGTTGTAAAGGAAATGGTTCAAAATCATCAAGTGTCCGTGGAATTCATCGGCACTAAGTAGATGATTGCAGATCCGCTCACTAAAGGGCTCCCTATCACGCCATTTCAGGAGCATGTAACATCCATGGGGGTCATTGATCCGATAGATGTTTTCAGTTAGTGGGAGTTAAGCATATTTTGATTTTTACAGACACTTAGAGATCTCATTTTATACAGTTTGTTTGGATGATTTTGATATAAAACTTTATTTCTACTTCTTTATATATATACGCAAATTTTGAGTAAATAGAAACTCTAGTCGTGTCTCGTTAGAGACAGGTAAAAGCTTTAGGACCTTTTAAGGATAGACACATATCATCACACTAAAGTATGTAATTCTTATACCATATTACCTAGTTCTTGATCTATGTCGTTAAGATTGAAAGTATTTGTGATCGTGCTTAGACTCACTTCGCCTAAATTAAATGTTGTGATGACTACCGTGTTTCGATACTGACTGTTTCGATGGACCAGATTGAATAGCATTACTTATACTGTCCAACTGTTTCATTAGTTAACCATTTGGATATTTTCTTAAAAGATCAAAACTTGTTTTCAAAATTATTTTATATGACTATCATTGACGTTGCTCAATGACTTCCAAGTGGGAGAATGTAAGAACTTTATCTAGTGGGCCTTACTGATCAACG
Organism: Magnolia sinica; assembly: GCF_029962835.1. Taxonomy (NCBI): domain Eukaryota; kingdom Viridiplantae; phylum Streptophyta; class Magnoliopsida; order Magnoliales; family Magnoliaceae; genus Magnolia; species Magnolia sinica. The sequence continues at coordinate 129,416,817 of NC_080574.1, read as the reverse complement.
GTCTGGATTGTCATTCAGTTGGACTGGATGATTGAGTAGACCAGTGGGCCCCACTTCAGGTGATTTGCTGTGCAACTCTGATTGCGCAGCAGTGCGTATTAGGGCTGGAATGCTATAACTGTTTACGCAGACAGTAATTTGAGTCAAACTGGGACACAACAATGTGGAGCGTGGGAGAGGAGTTTTTATGGGTTTCAAACTCTCTCTCTCCACATTCTCTATAAAAGAGAGCTGGGTCCCCGATCCTACACTACGACAGAATTCAAGTCCCATCTATAGAGTTGCAGAAAGGGTGTGAAGGAGAGGAAGATCCTAAGCTCTATCGGTATTCTGGTATTATTATCCGGCTTCTATAGCGGCGTCACAGCTAGGTACGCTATTTGAACCCTTGATCCCCATATCCCATGCACAGATAGATCCATGGGCCCATTCCTCATATAGATGGAGTCCCACATTTCTCTGATATGATAGGTGAGGCCCAATTATTTTTGGTGTGGAGCCCACCCGAAATCTAGCTTGTATATCGTCTGATCCTCATTATCAAAGATATAGGGGCATGGGGTCCTTTCTCTTGCTCCGGTGGTAGACTCTCAGGAGTTTCAACACCTGGCCAAGGGTTCGAGTACCCATAGGTGGTGAAATTCCACTACGGTGTGAGTCTGTGGTGGTGTGTGTGCGTGTGTTAAAAATAAAAATAAAAAAATAAAAAAATATAGGGGCATGACCCTTCTTTTGAAAAAATAAATAAATAAATAACTTTTCACATAAGGTGAATCCGGTGTATAAGAAGTTTATTCAATGAGGAATCGTAGAGGAACTGTCCCTGTTTTGTTCTAGATATACGATGCCTTTGTTAGAAGTGTCATCTAAATTGGGCTCTACAAAGTCTATCTGACCTAGAAAGCCATGTGTTGAGGTCAGTTTGAAGATTTCATGACATCCAATCGGTCCATTATGTGCTTCGCCTCATGTTGCCTGTGGTTTTCAAAAATTAGCACAACCTAAAATTCATGTTGGCCACACCATAAGGAATAGTTGGGTGGGGATGGCCCCCATTAAAAACCTTCAGAATTGTCCAACAGGTGCATCCACCATAGTACACATAAAAACCAATAATTATAATCAGATGGGCCACACGTCAATTTGGAGGATTTTGGATGGTAAACTTCTTCTTCTTTGTTTGACTTGCCTGATATTTCATTTGGTATGATGAGATGTGGAATGAACTAGTTGGATTGGTAGGATGTCATACACATGGGCTCATGGTGCCTCAACTCTAAAACTTCTTTAATAAAAACAAAGGATGAGGTATTTTATGTTACAAAATATTGATTTTAAAATATATTTTAATAAAATAAAAATAATATATAATATATAAAAGTGTTTGAAAAAGCACCTTTTTGTGGGTTTTGGGAATAGTCCCACTTAGGAAAAAGAGAAGAACTTTTTGTGGTTTAAATGAAAACAGTGGAGTATTATAATATTTGCTTACCTAGTCCAAGGACTATGGACCTTGCGTGTTCCAGTGTGCTCGCTCGCGCTCGGGCTTGGACACGGGCACGGGAGTACCGGCGTGGGCATGTAAGGCAGTGTGGCTGTAGAGGCGCTAGTGGCGTACTTTGCACTTCGCACATCCGTATCGAGTCGCAGAGGGTCACTCTTTGGCTAAGGCGTCCGCCTAGATGAAGGGGAGACTAGAGGACTAAATGAAAGTCCTCCAATATATATAGAAAGCTGAAAAAAGAGCTGTTGCAGCAGAACTGTAATAGCTGTGTCATTAGTGCAGGGTCCAGTAGTAACTGTTGCATGGCTAGCCCAACAGCTAGAAAACGGCTAGCTGCTGTCTCACAACACTCAGCATGCAGCAGCTTAATGGCTCATGCACAACAGTCAGAAAATGGCCATAAAACGGCTAGTTTTCTCCAACAGCTAGAAAACGGTCATTGGATTTAATTCCCTGGTCCATAAGCCTCATCCACCATAGCCTATAAAAGGAGGGCTTGGATGGGTTTCCAAACCATCTCTCAACCCACTCCAGCAGACCCATACGAACAGAGACAGCCCACTACTCCTCTCCTATACTCCAGTAGTTCCAGCAAGACAGAAAGGGTTGAACCTTTGTTAGAAGAACAGACCAATGGTGTAGACTAGAACGGTTCAACTGAACCAGTGGCTGAAGAACTGACCAGTGTAGTGTTCTAAATCAAAAGAAATTTCTTCTCTTTCTTTCTTTTGGGATTTTTTCTTTTATTGTATTTCTGCCAGACTAAGTGTAACAGAGTTTCAATAGGTGGGCCTTCGTGTTTGCTGAACGCAGACCCACATCAGGCTCGTCCTATCCTAAAAGCGGTTTGCCTGTAACCTACCAGCATACACAATTCACTTGAGTAGGGGCAAATAACGCTTTAAGGACAGTGTTTCAGATGTGCTTCAGCCTGTTCTTATTCAAGTTAATTTTATTTTTCAGCTTTCATATTATACAGAAATTATATTAATCTGTATAATTTCCAACATTTTAGTCATTTTGCTCAACTAAAATCACCATGCTGTATGTGTATATATGAAATATGAACAAGTTCGCTGTACGTGGCTGAGTTTTTTTTTCTTTTTTTCTTTTTCTTTTTTTAAAGGAGGGCGAATCCATCTTTGATAACAAAAGCAGAGGATGTACAGGGGACACGTTCCGGCGGGCTCCAAAAAAAACCGGGCCTCACCTATCTTATCAGCTGAACAGAGAACAGAAGACGTGGCTAAGTTGAGTCTAGCCTTTTCAAGTTGGGGTATTTACTCATGGCATGGTGGTAGATGTTCTATGAGTTTCAACAGCGAGGTCATAGGTTCTAGTGCTCATGGTGGGGTGTGTGGAAGTGAATGGGTGTGTTTAAATAAAAAATTTAAAAAAAAAAAAAAAGAAAAAGAAAAAGAAAAGAAAAGAAAAGAAGAAGAAGAGCTTTTTCAAGTTTGAAAACATAGATTCATATAACATGTGATTCCCAATGGATGTTGTCAGCTTTCATGTTTAGCCGTAGGTTTCCAAGTCATGGTGGGACCAGCCATCATCCACTAATTGATCAGTGCTATGTATGCATACTGTAAACCATCCAAGATGGGTCTATCCAATCAACGGTTCAAGTAGCGTCGGGGCTCATGCACAGTAGTCTTGAAACTACATTAATCTTGGTAACAAATGGAAGTTGGCTCACTCAAATAGCCAGTTTTATTAACGGCAGGGAATTAATATTAAGACCCAATCAGTTTGGTAGATGCACCTCTATTCCCTGCATTTAGTAATAAAACACTGTAAAAGGTGCACTATCTAGTCATATAACAATGTCCACCATAAACACACCTAGCCTTAAAAGTCAAGACAATCCACTTACCAAAATGCGCCACACTAGTACATTGATTGATGACTGTGGCCACATTTTCCAATCATTAAATTCTCTCGTACATATGGTGGCCCACAGCTTGTTGAATTACCAGCTTGATTTTTGGACCAAGGTATGTTCATATGATGCCCCACCTAATGAGTGGTCCACATCATGGCATGTGTACTGCAAATAGCCTTCGGTACATACTCTCTGTAAATTGCAGTAGTATTTCTCACCCCTACTATTATAAATATAGGCATGATCCTCTCGTATTCACTGCATTGAGACATACGAAAATGGGTACAAAGGCCTTTCTTGTTTTGTCCATGCTCTTTATCTCCCTTCTTTCCATCCCTTCCAAGATAGCTGCCAGGGAAATAAGTAAGAATTCTTCAATTCGTCAGTGTAGTATGGACCAAACGCTTTTCTTTTAGCTGCAATCATTGGTCAGGATCATCCACCGTTTTGAGATTTGAGGATGTGGCTCATCTGTGGCAAGACCAAAAGACAATTGTATCTGTATTTCATATATGCAGATACATGCCCAGATTATATTCATCCGTAGTTCATGGTTTTTTTTTTTGTTTTTTTTTTTTTTTTAACATACACTCACACACACACCACAATGGAGTACTTGAACCCATGACCTCTGTTGAAACTTTTGCGAGTCTACCACCAAGCCTTGAACAAGGACCCATCCAGTAGTTGATCATGTTTGTTTGTTTTAGGTAAGAAAAAAAAATGTTTGTTTTAGAGAGAAAACTGTGGAAAACAATGTCATTCCCTGTGATGTTGAAGCTCATTTGTGGATTAGGTCCTTACTCTTACTTGGGTGGTAGACTCTTAGGGGTTTCAACACCTGGTCAAGGGTCCGAGTACCCATAGGTGATGAAATCCAACTACAGCGTGAGTGTCGGGGGGTGTGTGTTATAAAAGAAAAAAAAAAACAGAGAGAGAGAGAGAAGAAGAAGAAGCCCTTTTGTGGATACAGCCCTGCTCATGTACGCGTACATGGCATTACAGGTGCCAATATGGCTGATGCATGGTGTATTAGAAAATTTCAACCAAAAAAAAAAAAAAAAAAAACTTCCTATATGATGGGCCACGTTTCTTAGACCATGTTGTGCAAAACTCTTTTCCAATTCTCAGTCCTGATATATTGAAGGTCTAACTGCTATTTTTCTAGCCATCCCTTTGTTTTTTTATTCGGATGATTATACCGTGTAGTACACACGACGGAAAGCTCACATCTCTTGCACATGTGCCTTGTGATTTTATGTAGGTCAGCATGGTTGTAAATGCATGTGGGATTAGCCACATCCTCCAAAAGTATCTTCAAATTTTCATTATTAATTATCATGATAATATCCTTTATAAAATAAAATTCTAATTTGCCATTCTTTAATATTATCATTTTCTTTTATTTACTTCTTTTTTTCTTCATATCAGGGCTATCAATTGGCTGAGATATAGAAAGGTTTCAACGGTAAGTGCCATTATTAGTGCAGCTTCTTTTGGTGTGGTCCACTAGAGCTGTGGACCTGTCTCATTTTTAGGACCATCGCTTAAAATAATCTGTTAAAACCGATGAACGGCGTGGATAAAAGATTTACGTCACAATGGCCCCCCACAGCGTCCTGCCTGGACGGATTACCGTCCCGCCTTGGGACGCTGATTGCGTCCTACCCCGTCCGGACGGTAATATGTTCGGGCAGAGCTCTTTGGGGCCCAAAATGATGTAAGTATTTTATCCCCGCCGTTAATCGCTTTTATTAGACCATTTTAAGTTATGGCCCATAGAAAAAGGCAGGTACACAGCTCAAGTGGACCACACCAAAGGAAGCTGCAGTGATAATGACACCTACCGTTGAAACCTTTATGAGGGCCATTGTGATTGTTTTTTACCATCCAAATTATTAATAAGGTCATGTAGACGTGGATGAAGTGAAAACACAGATATAAGCATGATCTAAAACTTCTCCAGCTCCCAAGAACTTTTTAATGGTGGACGTTCAATCCCTACTTTGTGGTCCACTTAAGACTTTTAGCTGCCTAATATTTTGCATCATACCTCAAAATGATATGAGAAAAACGATTAACGGCGTGGATAAAATACTTACATCACTGTGGGCCCCACAGATCCCTGCCCGGACGGATTAGTAGGACGCAATCTGCGTCCCTAGGCCCTGGCAGTCGACAGCTGTACCTGTCGTCTTTCCTAAATGCATGCCACGCCTCAAATTTTGAGTTTTGCCACTTGAAAGATTACCTAGATAGAAGCATTTCTTTGGAAAACATCTCGTCCACAAAAAACTTTATTTGTTCGCATAACATGTCAGGGAGGTACTGCTATCTTTAGCAACCACAGCGTCATGGTTTTTTTTTTTTTTTTTTCACACCCTATTTACCTTTGAACCATGGGTTGGAACCCTGACGGATTATTTGGCGTGGGGCATTTGGGGCAAGGATTTGTGTTAATCATGTACTTCAATATCTTCTTCTTTTTTATTTTTTTGTTGGAAATTTTCTAAGTCTGTAAATCTTCTTAATACATGCCTCTATATTAAATTAGGGCAAATCCATGAACATAAAGATCTGAAAATCTCAAAATAAGAGGCTATTTTAAAAGTTATAAATTAATTAATTAATTTTTTTAAATTTTTTTTTTTTTTTTTTTAAAAGTTATGTGAAAATCTTACACACTAGCTGTAGATGCAACTATCTGCAGTGTCAGTCTCACCATAATGTATGTACGCCATCCAACCGGTTTAACATGGTTGTTGTATAATGAAAATGGAATGTCCTAAAAATCATATGAATCCAACCATCAAGGGGAGCATCTGGTGACTTCAAGGTTTGTGAGGGATTGTCCACTGTTTGCCGACCATGTCAATTAAGGTTTTTTTTTAAGGTTTGATTTTACAATTTTTGTCCAAGAGGTGGCGAACTTCAGTTTCCAATCAGCTTGTTTTTTTGGCTGTCTAGTGAGCACGACTAATGAGTAGGGTTGGCAATAGTTAGGTTTATGACGCGGGGAAGAGTGTGGAATAATAATGATGAAGATCACCGTATTCATCAACTGATAGAAGGCCTTGAATCCACAAGGTAGTTTCTTGAATTATATAAAGTAAAAAATGAAATTTTAAAATTTTTTTAATCAATAATGCTAAACTTTTCAATTATATATCATTTATAAAGAAAAAGAAAAAACCTAAGTAAGAGTTCTAATTTGACTAAAGTAAAATTGATATGCAACAGTAAATTTTACTAAAAAATAATAATAAGTCCTAATTTATTTATGCCGGATGATTCTTGGCATAATTAGAATAAATTCCTAAAAAGACTGCATATATTAAAACTCTAAAATGAAGGAGATACGTCCAAATTAAACCTTATTAAAAATAGTTTTTTTTTTCACAAATTGTAATTTTGAATTGGAATGAAGCGTTTTCTCATGAAACAATCTAACTGTTGAGTGTCAAATATTGCATATTTTTCCCTGCTTATTCCTTAGTTTTATGAACATGTTAGTACTTAATCAATTTATTTTTACTTTTTTTTTTCTCTTACAAGATGATTTCGAGAGCTTTGGAGAAAAGGATGTTAAAAGCGGTAAATTAATGCTCAAAAGATTATCAAAGTAAAGCTTAGAGATTTGGAAGTCATTAATGAAGAATTCAATGCTAAAGATTCAAGAAAATTAAATGCAAAAGATGAAGAAAAGATTGGCAAAAATACAAGTCAAACGGAAGAAAAAACAGACAGTTCGATCCGACCTGAGCCAACTTCGATCTGACCGAAATCGCACAAAACAGTCTAGCAAAAAATCAGGATTTTCAAGCTTAATTCGATCCAACCTGAACTAACTTCGGTCCCACCTAAGTACTCTACACATAAACTTTATATGCAACCTCGGTGTGACCAAAGTGAAACTTTTTGCGTAAATCCAAGGTCAGTTTGCGAAATTTCAAAGTCGGTGTAAAAGTTAGAGTTCCACAACTATGAATAGGAGTCCATAGGACGTTCTAAAGTATCTTATAAGGCTTGGAAATGGAGAGAAGGCCAAGGCAGAACGCCAACAACGTTCTTTCACTTCGATTTTTTCATGGGTTCTAATTAATCTTTTTGTTTTTCTTCTAGGACATTAATCTTTTTAGGCTAAACTCTTAGCTAAGGCTCAAGGATGAAACCTATAGTTTATTTTGATGTTTGGTTTGCTTTGATTCAAGTATATGTTGAACTTCCATTGAGTTTTGGTTTGAATTAAGATATATTTCCAGTTTTCTGTGGTTTATTATGACTGAAATTACAACAAATGTTGTGAAAGCTTTAGATATGATCTTATTGACTTTAGAATTGTGTGATGTGTTGAAGTCGTTGTTCACCATTATCTCATGGGCATGGTAGGATGATTGAATTTCATACCATCATTGTAATTAGACAGATATTTGGGAATTAAACTTATGAAAGTTCAGATTCTGTTTTAACCACCTTCATCATCTGATTGGATATAATAGGACACTGATTCCAATCGAGTTATCATTGAATCAAGTAGATTGACTATTGAGATTACTATAAGTGGATTCATGTATCCTTAGTCTTTTATCTTTATTATTTAAAACTCTTTTTATCTCACTGGATTAAAAACTCAGACAACCAAGTTAGATTTACATTAGTTCTAAACCGTGTTCTCCGTTCCCTATGGATTCGACCTCGTTCTCACCAAGTTATTACTACATCGCGACCCTACACATAGGGTTATGAACACTGACACGACCTCCTTACATGGGTCGGTTAACCCCGAATGGCCTATTAAAATAAAAATTCATTGGTCCTACATCCCTTAACAATACTCTGATAAAAAGTTATGGTTGAATTACAGTTCACACTTTGAATGACAATTTCTCTCTATTTGGAATGAATTTCTTCGATCTAGATGTGCATGGGGCCTACTTACATTATGCTCTACGTAGGATTGGGCCTAGATCAGATGGACTACTTCTACTTCCATTCAGACTTCTTTTAGTCCAGTTGTGCCAAAAATATTTCTATTACCCACTTTACATCAATTCAAGTTGAATTTGGGTCAGCCCCAGCCCAACTCATTTACTAAATAGGCCCGGAATTCCAGCCCAAACCCAACCCATGACTCATCACAAATGATGTCACGGTTGCTACTAGCATCAAAAACAAAAGGAGAGGAGTGGGGGGGCATTGCCACTAACACAACTATGGTGGTCAACAATGGTTACAGCTACCATCTCCATTTTTATTATTTCTTTATGGTTGGCTCTTTTTGCTCAGCTATGACTTCCTACTTAATTCGATGGTGACAATATTAGACACCTCCATCAAATTAATAATTAGTTAGGTTTTGATATATAAAAAATGGGCAGACAATGAGGATTGATATACAAAAATAACAAGCATTAATTAATTAAATTTTATACCATGATACTTACCTAGTAGTATGGTTCCATGCAAATAAGAGATCCGTCCAAAACACCTTAATACCATAGGATCTAATAGCATTTACACAATTTTAAAGACCTTCACATAAAGTTCAAAGATAGATATGTACCCTCATTCAACCATCCACCTGCCTACCATAAGAGCGGAAATGAGAGAATCATACCTCTAATTCTACAGTTAAGATGATCACCAAATGCGATCATCAATTTATATAGTATAGGAGTAACTTAATGGATAATTAAGTATTCTCTTATTATTTCTCTTGGTTTTCTCTCTGGGGAGTTACTTTTTTTTAAAAGAAAAGTGGAGTGGGATTTTATTTCAACAAACTCAAAATATACAACCTAATCACTTTCGAGTAGGGTCCTTACAAGTAAAAAGAGTGGGGCCCAACTATCATATACCTATTATCCACAATATATCCTCATTCTTTCTCTCAAACTACGAACTCCCACTCTATCCAGAAAGTGACTCGCTCTAATGTGAGGAGGCAAGTTAGGCAGCAACCAAAGGAGTCGATTGGCCTATGAGTCACTACCCCATCTTGTCGGGCCATCCACCACCCTATTTGCCTCTCTCGGTACTACATCAACTCTAATATTGATTTGCCTCTTGATCAAATTTACCTGGCGCCACTAATAGCAAATCTTCCACATGGATAGCGAGACACTATTGATCATATCTACTACTAGAGAAGAATTGGTTTCCACTCCCACTTTCGAATAGCCCTGAGTAGAGCTGGGCATTGAGTCAAGTCGAACCGAGTTAGGACTAACCTGACTCGACTCGGTTTTAAAACAAACCTGACCTGAACTCGACCTGACTCGGTACCAAGTCCATCATACTTGACCCAATATGAATCTCGGTATGGCCAGGACTAATCTAGACCAAATCCAACCCGATCATAGGTACCGAGTTGGGTCAAGTCAGCATCGAGCCGAGTCACATGCAGTGGGTATACATAGGCTAAAATCACAACTTAGAACCTAGGTGCACCTCCTGAAATTGCAGTCTCTCCATCATTTACACGGCATCTCATATCTGAAACATCAAATCTAGGTTTTTTTTTATATCCATGAGTCGAGTTTCGGATCAAGTCGAGTTAATAACTAGTCAAATTTCGGGTCGAGTTACTGGATTAGCCGAACTCAACTCAGTTTGAGTTTGGATTGGATGAAGTCTACTTGATTCAGATCGACTCACCCACTCGGTTCAGGTTAAGTCGGGTCTAAATGAGTCGGAGGAGTCGAGTTTGTCGTGTCGAGTCATCCTGTGCCCAGCTCTAGCCACGAGTCACTCTAATAGATAGCTGCTCCACCAATGCTTTGATTTCAACTCAGTTGTTAGAGCTAAACCCGTACTCTGAGGAAAACGCAAATAAAAATCTACCCTCTTAATATCTGTAGACACCCCCTCCCCTGAGAGCCATGGATTGCCCCAGAGGATCCATCAACATTAATTTACACTCAACCCCCACTGGGCCTCTTCCACTCGACAATATCAAGGTGCATTTAATTTGGAGACCGAGAATAATCATTTAGGTGCATTTAGTTTAGGGAGTTACTTGAATGAATACTTTTACTGAGGAAATGCCTTCCTATTCACAAGGGGATGAACCCAGGAAAATAAGAAGAGTCAAAATGGTAAATTCAATCCATCACATTTGAAAAGTGGGAGCACGATATGCCTTTGATTCTTTATCAAAGAGTTGCAGCAGCGTTGCTAGCCAAAGAGAACGAACTAGCTTTGGACTAGGCTTGACCTATCAACTTCGCCAACTTGTGTAGACCAATCATTTTTTGGGATGATTTGGGCTCACATCATTTTACCTGGGCCCAACTTGGCTAAGCCTGTAGGTTTCATGTGTACGTGGGTCTTATCTTACAAATTTATTATTCCATATATCAGTTAAGCAACACATGAAAGATAGCTTCTTAGCTTTCTATGCACTTGAATTGTCAAAAACACATGTTTTACGCAGCATGTGAAACACATAATTAAGCTCCATGGGGTCCTCCATGCAAGGATCAAGCTCAAACTTGGGCCTTTAGGGGGCATTTGGATGGTAACCACTAAAAATATATTGTAAGCCACAAAAGTTTTGAATCAAACTAATATTAATTTGTTTCCCCCTTCGTCTAAGTCCTTGTGGTATTTAATAGAATGCAAGGAATACATAACATATAAGGATGCATGCATTATGACTATCCTATGATAGCCTTGGATGCATTTGTGTGATCCATAGCTTGAGCTATGTGGCCACCTCTCATGATGAGATATCAAGGTAAGGAACTTTTTCATGTTCTCTTCTTACATGAATCAATGATAATAGAGTGGATTTGAGATAAGGAAATGTATACTCGTCGAGTATTGGTCTCTTAGATAGGAAGTGTATCACTATCTATATTAAAGAACGCATCGCATTATTATTATTATTATTATTTTGAAATAGAATTCCATTTCATCTATGGGGAAAAGCTAAATAGCCTATACACATTTGAGCTGGACCACCTTTACAAAAGGGGGAGGAGCTAGCCTATCATAACGACCTTTTTTGTGATAGAAAGCAAGAAAAGGTAAACTAGGAAAAGGAAGGGACACTTAGGATTCCCTATTCAAGCCAAGGCCTGCCCGATCTATAACCAACTCCCCTCTCAAAAGGAGAGAAAGATCAAAGGTGGATGTGAAGATCTTATTCGATAGATAGGATTGAAGAACGCATTGCATGCATGTTAAAGGAATAGTGTTAGAGCATTGTATTAGATATAGTATGTGGGAAGTACCTACAAATACATATTGGATTAAAAAATAGATAATACCCCACTTCGTGGCCTATTTGAATCACCATAATAGTGGTTATAAAAATTTATTTGGTTCAACAATATACCTATATTCACAAGACAACAATATGAAATTTTCTTCACTAAAATATGTGAAAAAATCAAGAAATAAAAGGTTTGCCTTCTTTCCCACTCTCCCACCACATAAGAATCTCTCACAAATGAATTATAAAAATATTATCTCCCTATATATGAGAAAATGGCGAGCTCTCAGTCCTAGAGGGGGTTGAATAGGACTATGCTAAATAAAAAATAAATGCAGATAGCTGAAACAAATAGCAACTTCAAATGCAATAGTATTGAGAGGTTAATATAAACGTTGTTCAAAGGACAACCTTATACCAAAAACCAAAGATTATTGTATGACAACCGGATTTCTTGAACGTAATAAGGATTAAAAACTCAAACCAATGCAATGAGCAATAGAAACAAATCTAGCTATTACAACATTCACCACAAATACATGAAATAAATATAAGCATTCACCACATACAAACCACATACATTATCACCATCCAAACTCTAAGAATTATAGTGGCTCGGTGTGTACACCAATTGTTCTAAAACAGCCATACCTACTCCACTCCCAATAATCACAACCCACGTGATATTGGCTTTCAGTTTGAAAGAAGGTTTTCCAAGGTTCACCTTAAAACCTTTACAATTGTGTTTTCAATTGGGCTATTACAATTAAAAACCTCACGTTGAAATTTTCTGGCTATCTCAGTCAAAAGCACAATAAAGGTTTTCTAGCAATCTCAAAAACCAAAAGTTGTAATTGAAAATACTTATCTGTAGATTCTCTTTGAATGTAGCTTGGAAGAACCGCTTCTTGATGGTGAAGATGTCCTATGTTCAATCAATCAAATGAAAGGGTTTTAGGTCTAAATGATTTAAATTAAACCAACCTTAGGCAACTTTGATTCAATTTCTTGGATCTCAAAAAGGGTAGAATAGAATTCCCTTTTATCAAATCAGAATGAAGTAGCAAGAGATCAAGAAATTAAAAATCAAAAAGCTATAAAAAGAATCTTAAATTACTGTATAATAGCTTGATAATCACGGGGACTTATTTCTCAGAGTGGTGGCTTCAATTAGCTTAGAATGAATGAAAAAAGCTGAGAAAAGTCCTCTATTTAGAGACTAAAAAACGGTTCCCTCGACTGGTCCTGGGAGTAACTAAATTTCAAAAATTCTAGCACGATCGGATAAAACTAACCCTCGACTGGTCGAGTAGCCTGCTCAACTAGTTGAGTATGGCACTCGACTGGTCGAGTGGGGCTTAAAATAGTTGCTGGAGTTCAAGTTGAGCCCTACTCGACTGGTCAAGCCAGTCTCCACGACCGGTCGAGTAGGGTGCTCGACTGGTCAAGGACCTACCAGAAAAATTTTAAAATTTGAATTTAAATCTGGACTGGTCGAGAAAAACTTTAAATTGGTCGAGTCAGAGCCTAGACTAGTCGAACATTTACTAGGACTAGTCGAAGCAAAGCCAATAAAAAACACAATGACCCATTTTAAATATGCAATATAAATGACCTAATTATAAGGACTTTCTAGGGTCATTTATACCTCAAATGTTGAACATTGAACTTGTCACTTCGATAGATCCGGTAGTTCTTTTTAAAGTACTTGAAGCTTGATCTTGTATACTTGAAACTTGAACATTTTCTTGACCATGAAGTGTACTTAAACTTGATCTTGAACTTGAAATAGCACTCGAACTTGGTCTTGAACTTGATCATGTACTTGAGCTTGGTCTTTGAACTTGAATATGAACTTTAACTTGACCTTTAAGTTTGATGAAGCATTTGTAGTTGATGTAGGACTAAAGGTGAACTTTTCATCACTTGAAAAAGTCCATCATACGTAAGTGGTTTGTCACTACAAAATTTGACAATACAGGGTGCTACATATACAACATAGCACTTGCAATATGTTCTCTTACATGGACAACACACCCCGCGAAGGGTAATGGAGCCTTTAAAAAAAGGCCACAATGATAATAAATAAGAAAGGAGAGAAAATTAGTGTTTTATTTGGAAATGTCACGATGCTTATGATGGCGTTTAATGAAGTGGAGCAAAAAATCCATCATGCACATTATGGCGCACTTAAATAGTGGAGCAAAAGATTTTTAAGGCAGAAGATCCATTCACTGGATCTCATCTGATCCAGAGCTCCAGTCTGGCACATGTGCACCATATCATTTAAATGAGCTTGCATGCAGTTGGGCTTGGTGTGGAATGAATCATCGGATGTGACTTTTATTTGGTGACCTTCCTAGTGTGTTTTGAACCTAATTGACAGGCCTGATGAATAGTTTGGACTATCCAAGTCTCCAAATACAACCAGGAGCACTGCAATCTTAAGTGCCAGTAGCATAGTATCATTCCTCATTTATGTCACTCAGGTTCTCACTATTACGAGATAGCAATATTGCAATTATGCTTGTGATATGGAAAAAGAGGATTATAAAGAGAATAATAAAATCATAGTGGAGGAGCACGGAAAATTTAGAAATTTTTTTAAAAAAAAAACCCAAAGTTGTAGTCTGCATGACCTCGCTGTACAGCTTTTGTTAATTCAACTGTCCAAGTAATACCGAAGTTTGAAAACTCAAAGAACTCACTCCAAAATCTGCTTGAGTCAGAATAACTTAGCTTCAAATTCTAAACGCCAGGCTCAATGGGTTATTCTAAAAGGGTTGGACTGGGTCCTAATGTGGTGTGTATATGGCATCTATCATGTCAAGAAGAGTCGCCCAACAATGAAAATTGGATAACCTAAAAATCAGGCCAATCTAGCGCTCTTGCAGGTCATCAAGTGAATTTGGTTGTCACGCGAAAATTAGATGCCCTAAAAATCAGGCTGATTTAGCCCTCGTGTGGGTCACCACGTGGAGTATTTGTCAATTTTTTTGTTATGGCAAATATGTGAATAACTCTTACACTCAGTTGAATAACTTTTCGATTCTTGTAAAAGAAGCTTATTCAATGAGGAATTGGAGAAGAACTGACCCTCTTTTGTTCTAGATATATGATGCCTTTGTTAGAAGTCTCATGTAAATTGGGATCTGCAAAGTCTATCTAACCTAGAAAGCCATGTGCTGGGGTCAGTGTGATGATTTCATGATATCCAAGCTGCCCATCATGTGCTTCGCCTCATGTTCTCCATAGTTTTTGCAAATTAGCACAATCCAAAACTCATGTTGGCCACACCATAAGGAACAGTTGGCTGGGGATGGCCACCATTAAAAACCTTCAGAACTGTCGAACTGGTGCATCCACCTTGGTATACATTAAAAAAAAAAAACCATAATCGGGCTGATCTAATAATCAGATGGGCCACACGTAAAGTTGGAGGATTTGGATGGTATACATTTTTTATTATTATTTTTGTTGCGTGGCTCATATGATGGTTTGACTTGCCTGAGAATTCATTTGGTATGATGAGATGGTGGAATGTACTAGTTGGACTGGTAGGATGTCATAAACATGGGCTCATGGTGCCTCTACCATGACACTTCTTTAATAAAAACAAAAGATAAGGTATTTTAGTCATTTCACCCTAGTGTACTTTTATTTTAAATTTGTCTCTTTCAATGAATGAACGGCGTGGCTGACTTGAGTCGAGCTATTTCAAGTTTGAGTCTTTACTCATGGCTTAGTGGTAGATGTTCTATGAGTTTCAACAGTGAGGTCATAAGTTCTGGTGCCCATTTTGAGGTGTGTGGTGTGAAGAGGTATGTTAAAATAAATTAATTAATTAATTTGAGAGAGAGAGAGCTTCTACAAGTTTGAAAATATAGATTAATATTACATGTGATTCCCAATGGACGTTGTCAACTTTCATTTTTAGCCGTCGGGACCAGCCATCATCCAATAATTGATCTATATATGCGTACTGATAAACCATCCAAAATGGGTCTATTCAATCAGCGGTTCAAGTTGCATTGGGATTCATGCACAGTTGTCTTGAAACTACAATCTTAGTAACATATGGAAGTTGCCTCAGTCAAATACCGAGTTTTATTAACGATGGGGAATTAATATTTACACCCAATCAGTTGGGTAGATGCACCTCTATTCCCTGCATTTATGCCCTACAACACTGTAAAAGTTGCGCTATCTAGTCATACAATAATGTCCACGATAAACACACCTAGCCTTAAAAGTCAAGACAATCCACTTACCAAAATGCACCGCACAAGTACATTGATTGGTGACTGTGGCCACAGTTTCCAACTATCGAATTCTCTCATACATATGGTGGCCCACAGCTTGTTGAGTTACCACTTGATTTTTGGACCAAGGCATGTTCATAAGATGCCCCACCTAATGAGTGGTACAGATCATGGCATGTGTACTGCAAATAGCCTCCCGTACATACACTTCCGTAAATTGCAGTAGCATTTCTCACCCCTACTATTATAAATATGGGCATGATCCTCTCGTATTCACTGCATCGAGACATCGGAAAATGGGTACAAAGGCCTTTCTTGTTTTATCCATGCTCTTTTCGTCCCTTCTTTCCATCCCTTCCAAGATAGCTGCCAGGGAAATAGGTAAGAATTCTCCAATCGTCAGTGTAGTATGGTCTAAATGCTCTACTTTTAGCTGCAATCAATGGTCAAGATCATCCAACCGTTGTGAGTTTTGAGGATGTAGCCCATATGTGGCAAGACCAAAAGGCAATTGTATATTTGTACTTCATGTATGCACATACATGCCC
Organism: Magnolia sinica; assembly: GCF_029962835.1. Taxonomy (NCBI): domain Eukaryota; kingdom Viridiplantae; phylum Streptophyta; class Magnoliopsida; order Magnoliales; family Magnoliaceae; genus Magnolia; species Magnolia sinica. Next base: position 129,400,400 of record NC_080574.1, on the reverse strand, counting down.
AGATTATATTCACTAGTTCAGGTGTTTTTTTTAACATACACACACCACAATAGGTATTTGAACCCATGACCTTTGTTGAAACTCTTGCTAGCCAACCACCGAGCCATGAACAAGCGCCCACCCAATAATTGATCGTGATTATTTTTATTATTTTTTTAAACAGGAGACGTATTTCCATTGATAATATAAACAGAGGATATACAGCCTAACTCCCCAGAGTGAGCCAGAAAAAAGACCAAACTGGCAACAAACATTAACTGAATCTCCCAAAATAAAACCCCATGGCACCCGGATCCTCCCCCAGAGAGAGACTCGAGACCCAGGCCTAAGAAGGAAAAAGCTATCCTATTGACATTCGGACTACACCAGGAAAAAAAAAAAAACCTGAAAGAAGCCTACCATAAGGCCTACAGGGCAGGAAAGGACGAAAAGACTACCTGAAAGTAGTTGACCATGATTGTTTTAGAGAAAAAACCGTGGAAAAGAATGCCATTCTCTATGATGTTGAAGCTCATTTGTGTGTACAACCCTGCTCATGTACACATACACGGCATTACACGTGCCAACATGACTGAGGCATGAAGAGCTTTCTATGAGATGGGCCACGTTTCTTAGACCATGTTCTCGAAGACTCTTTTCCAATTCTTAGTCCAGAGAGACTGAAGGTCTAAATGCTATTTTCCTAGCCATCCATTTGTTTTGGGTCGTATGATCTATACCGTGTAGCATACATGATGGAAAGTTGCCATATGATTTTATGTAGATGGGCACGGTTGTAAATGCATGCGGGCCGGGCTTAGCCACATCCTGCAAAAGTATCTTCAAATTGTCATTATTACCATGATAATATCCTTGTACTAAAAAAACAAATTCATTTTTTCCATTCTTTAATATTATCATTTTCTTTAATTTACTTTGTTTTTTGTTTTCTTCCCGTTAGGGCTATCAATTGTCTGAGATAAGGCCAGGAAAAATCAAATTTTTAAATAGACACGTGCCAACCTAGACCCGGGCAGTTGACAGCTGTACCTGTCATCTTTCCTAACCGCATGCCAAGCCTCGAATTTTGGGTTTTGTCACTTGCCAGATTATCTAGATAGAAGCATTTCTTTGGAAACATATTGTGCACAAATAACCATCTCTTTTCACATAAAACATCACCGAGGTACTGCTATCTTTAGCAACCACAATATCATGGGGTTTTTTTTTTTTCACACACACTATAGGTACTCGAACCCATGAACTCAGTGTTGAAACACACTCTATCTACCATTGAACCATGGGTTGGAACATAAGGGATTATTTGGCTAGGGGGATTTGGGGCAAGGATTTGTACTACATGAAAATACTCATGTAGTTGATCAATATCTTCTTTTTTATCTTGTTGGAAATTTTCTAAATCTGTAAAATTTCCAAATCCATGCCTCTATATTAATTTAGGGCAAATCCATAAACATGAAGGCCGAAATCTCAAAATAAGAGGCTATTTTGAAAGTTTATATATATATATATATATATTAAAAAAAAAAAAAAAAAAAAGAATAAGAAGAAGAAGAAGAAGAAAAAAAGTTATGTGAAAATCTTACACGCACTAGCTGTAGATGCTGGAGTGTCAGGCTCACCATAGTGTATATATATACGGAATCCAACTGATTTAATATGGTTGTCCTATAATGAAAATGGGATGCCTGGAAATCATATGAATCCAACCATCAAGCCGGGCATCTGGTGACTTCAAGGTTTGTGAGAGATTGTTCATTGTTTTCTATCGTGTGGCCCACAGGATTAGAGGATTAGCATGATTTTTGGGCCACCTTATTTTCAGGATAGGGCAACCGGTTTGATGGATTAGACGCCATACGTAAACAATGGTTGGCCCCACATGCATCTAGTTGTAGCATCTGTAACAAGTTGCATGTGAGACCATATACTAAAAGGTTTTTCCTTGCATTAATTGCTCTCCAAAATCCTTGGATTTATTATTTGAGATCAGATATTCTGTTGCTAGGGCCTTCCAGGTTGGGGCTTCTAGTGATTAGACTATCCAGGGTGAGGCCCGGCCATCATTTCAGTAGTTACAATCATTGAACCATGGGCTCACTTCTTCTGTCTCTACGCCCAACTGGTTGGGATGGGCCTGCTGGGCTGGGCATACTCAAAATTTTATTTTTACTTGGCCTAGGACTGGCCTATCAGCAGTAGTACAACCTAGTCTTTTCAATAATGATAATAATTTTTTTTAACCTCTATGGTTGCAGCTGGAGACGAATATGGACCATTCGATCCTGACCCACCCTTTTATTACAGACATAGAGGACTGTGTCCTTATAGATGCGAACGCAGCATCGGATGCAGAAGATATCCTTGCATAAAGGTGGTCTCACCTCCGCCACCTGAGAAAACGTGCACACCACCGCCCGTATGATGCCACGGATAAGATATGGTTAGTTTGCATGTAATCAGACGCTAATAATGGTAATAATAATAAGTTGATTACATGCAGAGATGAAGGTTGTGAATATAAAGACTTAGGTTCTCTATGGTTTTGGCTCATCCAGTGGACCTAAAATAACAAGTTGTTACTGTTGTAATATTTGTATGGGAATAAAGTTACATGGTTTTGTTTTTGGAGCTGGGAAGCCTACCAGTACGTGTGTGGCAATGTTTCTCCCCAACCTTAATCCAACGCTAAATTGCGCCACACCACATAAACAGCATGGAGCAAGGGGTAGGCGATCCACATCATAGAAACTTCCAGATTGTGATATGTACATCCCATCCAATCCAGTCATCCCATGAGACCCATCAGGAGGGAAAAAAAAAAGTTACATATGTATTACATAATTTATGTGGGCCACACCACGTCAATTAAGGTTTTTTTAAGGTGTGATTTTACAATTTTTCTCCATGGGGTGGTGAACCTGAGTTTCCAATGGGCCTGTTTTTTTGTCAGTCTAGTGAGCATGAGTAACAAGTAGGGTTGGTAATAGATTATAGGTTCATGAGTAGAGCTGTACACGAGTAGAGTTAATTAGTTCAGTCAACTCGCTCAACTTTCCTCGGAAAAGTTCGACTTACCTCAGCTCGAAATTGGATTCGGAGTGAGTCAAGCTGGTTTTTGGAGCTCAAAAAAATTTCGACCCGAGTTTAAGCTTGCCCAAGCTCGACTCGACTCAGATTGAACCTTTATTTTTTCAAAAAGATTTCATTTCATTTGGCAAGTATGTTATACAGCCAAACAAGAGCAACAAACGGAGACCCCATAGCAGCATAAACAACTGCGGGATCCAAATGAGGAACAAACAAGAAAACAAGACTCCTATACAAAGCCTACCGACCCTCCTTGGACAACCTAATGGAGCCCAACCCCACTCTGTTGAGGAAGACCAACCTACGGATGTGGACCAGGAGATCTCTAACATTCTCGAAAAGGAGAGGGGATTGCAACTCACTACCCATATAAGCCAAACCGTCAGCCGGACCATTCCCCTCTCACTTGATGAGCTGGAAAGAGATAGGAATACCAACCGAGAGCTTACGAATCCGACTAAGCCAAGGCTTCCACTTCGAAGCCACGGGAGAGTTCCCCACAAGCATATCAATGACAAATTTTGAATCTGATTCAATCACAAGCCGAGACATCCCTAACCGAGAGCTTATGTATCCGACTCAGCCAAGGCTTCCACTTCGAAGCCACGGGAGAGTTCCCCACAAGCATATCAATGACAAATTTTGAATTTGATTCAATCACAAGCCGAGACATCCCTTTCTGCAGTGCCAACAAGAGCCCATCATTCACCACTCCCAACTCCGCCGTATTATTGGCACCAAGCCCGTACCCCGCCACAAAAGCAAACAAAAAATTGCCCCTCAAGTCACGCACTATACCACCACCCCCAGACTTCCTTGGGTTGCCCCTAGCCGAGCCGTCCGTATTGATTTTAAACCAATTGTGGGTGGGTTTGATTTTAAACCAGTTGTGGACGGGTTTGATCGAACCTTAATTCAAATCAACTCGGATCGAATCAGTTCAGTGACTCGGTTATTTTGATATTGATGATGCTCGCCGAGTGTTTAATGAAATGACTCAACGAAGAATTGTTTCAGGTGCATACATTCTCTATAGGATTGGCTGGTGGTGAGGAATGAATGGATACAAAACAAATCACTACAAATAAATAAATAAATATATATATATATATATATATATATATATATATATATATATATATATATATATATATATATTACATTATAAAACTGCCCTCATATCTTGATTTTGATGCTACTCGCCGAGTGTTTGATGAAATACACATAACGTGTTGTTACTATTTTGCATTCTGTAAGAAATTGAATATATATATATTGGAAGAAGATCTTTCTATTCATTCACAAAAGAACCGGGTTACATTCGGGCATGCCCGGAAAAAAGAATCAGGCAAACCTATTGTGATCACAAAAAACTAAAAAATCAAATGCTAATTACAAAGGCTAAGACCTGCCATCACGACCTCTAGTCGCCCCCAAACCTACCCTGTCCAAGAAGAACAGTCCCCTAACATGTTGCGGCAGCTCCGCAACTGAGGAGAAAAGAGAGGCACATTGGGTATCGCTCCCAATCCGGGCCAGAGCATCGGCCGGGAAGTTGGCCTCCTTGAAAATGTGAGCAATGCACGTTTGCCCCAGCATCCTGAAATTTTTGATCCTCTTGAGCCAATAGGTCCACTTCCATCCCGGACATGAGTTTCCATTCAGAATGTCAACTATAAGCTACAAGTCGGATTCAATCTCCACCTTATAGAAGCCCCGTTGAAGACAAATGGACAGGCCGTCGAGAATGGTGCAAATCTCCGCACACATGTTTGTACCTTGCTCATACGCAGTGGAGAAGGCAAAAATAAAGTCTCCTTTATTGTCTTTGCAAATCCGCCCACCGCCTGAGAGGCCCAGGTTACCCCTACATGAACCGTCGACATTAATCTTGACCCACTCGCAGCGAGGCTTGAGCCAACGCACAACATTCGTCTGAGAATGCAGTTGAGAAGTAGAGACCGACCCTGAATTCCTGCACATGGCTGACGAGATCGACTCCTAGGCCGACTTGACTCCACTTTGAAATATACCTCAGCCACCAATCAACCTTAGCAAACAAGGCAAGAATGGAAGCCGTTTTGTTGTCAAATTAACCTCGCAGCATTGCGAGCTTTCCACACCACCCAGCAGATTAAGAAAGGGGCCACTCTTTGCACATCTGATTTCCTACCTGAAGCAGAGTATGCGCTCTTCCATTGCGCAATCCGTGTGCTGAAGGAATGAGCGGCATGATTTGGATGTGGAAGATATCACCCACGTGACGCAAGAGGGCCTGCGCAATGCGACTATGAAGAAATAGATGAGAGACGGTCTCGACAGATTTGTGGTCCCGATTCTCGAACCCACAGCAACGCAAGCAGAAGCTAACTGCACGCCTCGGGACTGTACCGCGCCATCAACCAGGACTGCATCCTATAGGATCTTCCATGCTAGCATTGAAATCTTAGGCGGCAGCACACCGTTCCACAAATATCTAGACCAATCCATAGGCGGAGAAGGAGACCTGCAAATGTTCCTAACCGATCTAACAGTAATCTTGCCTGATGAAGCCAGCAGCCAGAAATTCATATCGGGGCCGTCCGATAAGCAGAAACCACCTTGGAATATGCACTCTATGTGTTTGAGAAAATGTCACACAGGCTTGAACTCAGCTCGAACGGACCTGAGCTAACTTACTTGAAAACATAAATAAATATAAATAGCATGTGCTCCTACAATGATTGTTGTCAATTTTCATTTTTAGCCCTCGGTTTGCAAGTCATGGTGGGACCAGCCATCATCCAATAATTGATCAGTGCTATGTATGCACTGTAAACCATCCAAGGTGGGTCCATCCAATCAACGATATCAATGGGACTCATGCACAGTAGTCTTGAGACTACAATCTTGGCAACATATGAAAGTTACCTTACTCGAATTGCAAACGGCAGGGAATTGATCATATTTACACCCAATCAGCTCTATTTCCTGCATTTAATCATACAACGCTGTACAAGTTGCACTATCTAGTCATACAACAATATCCACTGTAAATGCCCTATGCTTGAAAGGTCAAGACAATCCAAATCCACTAACAAAAATGCGCCTCATTTGTATGTTGATTGGTGACCGTGGCCACAATTTCCGACCGTCAAATTCTCTCTGCTGGACAAAGCCGGGTTGGGCTCTATTAGGATGTTAAAAAGGTCTCAAGTGTATGGGATATGATAGGTGGGCTAGCCTTTTTGTCTCTGGTCCCACCCAAACATCCTCATTGTAATTTTGCCACTTCAATGAAATCTTTTGTTTGAAAAAAAAATTGGTGGTCCACTTGTTGAGTTACTATCTTGATTTTTGGACCAAGGCATATTTATATGATGCCCCACCTAATGAATGGCCCAGATCATGGCATGTCTACTGCAAATAGCCTACAGTACATACTTCCCGCAAATTGCAGTACTATTTCTCACCCATAAGATTATAAATAGGCCATGATCCTCTCAAACTCACTGCATTGAGACAAAATGAGTACAAAGGCCTTTCTTGTTTTATCCATGTTCTTTATCTCCCTTCTTCCCATCCCTTCCAAGACAGCTGCCAGGGAAACATTACAGAATTCTCAAACTCGTGAGTGTAGTATGGTCCACACGCTCTTTTTTTAGTTGTTTGGATCTTGCAAATCAATGGGCAGGACCATCCAACTGTTTTGAGTTTTAAGGATGGGCCATCCGTGGCAAAGCTAAAATACAATTGTATTTCTCTACTACATGTATGGAGATACATGCCCACAATTACATTCCATAGTTTATGGTTTTTTAGAGAAAAACTGTGGAAATTTTCTTATGTACATATCATTGCTCGTGCTAACATAGCTCGTCTAGAATATTAGAGTTTTCATGAGATGGGCCATGCTTCTTAGATCATTTTGTCCAAAACTCTAAGGTGATCCAGGCCTTAGTCCAGGGAGATTGAAGGTCTAAATGCTATATTTTCTAGCCATCCATTTGTTTTGGGTTGGAATATGATCTGAACGGCTTAGCACATATCATGGAAAGCTCACATCTCCTACGCAGATGCGTGTGATTTTATGTAGATGAGCATGATTGGCCTTAGCAACATCCTCCAAAAGTATCTTTAAATTGCCATTATTGCCATGATAAGATCCTTGTAAAAAAAAAAATCGTAATTTAACTTTCTTTAATATTAACATTTTCTTTTTTATATTTCATTTTTTTCCTCCCTTTAGGGCTGTCATTTGGCCGATATAAGGCTAGGTGAAATCAAAATTTTGAGTAGGCCCAGACCATTGACAGCCATACCTCAAGTCTTTTCTGAGCAGGCGCCAAACTTCAAAATTTTGGGTTTTGTCACTTTGGAAAACATCTAATTTTTGAGATAATACATCATGGAGTTACCAGTATCTTTAACAAGTATCGAGACAGCTTCTTGGAGTTTTTTTTTTCTTTCTTTCTTTCTTCGTGAGGGATTTGGGGCAAGGATTTGTTTAACTCGTGGAATTCAAAAATCTCTCTTTTTTTTCTTTTGTTTAGGATTTTTTTAATGAATAGATTTTCCAAATCCATACCTCCATAAATTAATTTATTTGGGGCAAATTGAGAGACATAAAACCCTAGCAATCTCAAAATGAGAAACTATTTTAAATTAAAGTAAACAAAGTTATGTGAAAATCATACACACTAGACCATGGTGTATATATGGCATCCAACTGATTTAACATGGCTGTCTTACAATGAAAACAGGATGCCCTAGAAATCATATGGATCCAACCATCAAGTGGCACATCAGGTGATTTTAAGGTTTGTGAGAGATTGTCCATATTGTTTTCTATCGTGTGGCCCACATGATTATTGGAATTGTGTGATTTTGGACCACTTTATTTTCATGATGGATCAACTTGCTGGATGGATTGGATGCCATACATAAACCATAGTTGGCCACATATGCATCTAGTTGTACGTTTTTTACTTCGATCTACAACTAGTTGCATATGAGACTATGCTAAAAGGTGTTTCCTTCCAATAAATGCTCTCTAAATTTTATGGATTTATGATTTAATCTTGAAATTGTGGATGTTTGTCAAATACAAGTTCAATATAAATTCATGAATTTGACAATTGTTCATGGATTTATCAAATTTAAATTCTCAGTTCATTTACATATGTAATTTGTTTGCTCATCCATCACGTAAGGCCACACCTTTTTATCCTGTCAAGGAAAAACAAGGTGTCCTTAGAAATTTTCACCAACAGATGAGAAAGAAACTCAAGTAACAATTCCAATAGAAGTCGATATTCTGTTGCTAGGATCTTCCAGGCTGGGGCTTCTAGTGAATAGGCCATCCAAGGTAAGGCCATCATTTCAGCAGCTCGAATCATTGAACGATGGGCCATTTCTACTGTCTCTACGCCCAAACCTAGGGTTTGCTTCAGTCCAAAGTTTGAATTGGTTGGGATGGGCTTATTCAAAATTTTATTTTTGCTTGGCCCAGGACTGGCGCATCGGCAACAGTACAACCTAGTCTTTTTTACAATGATAATGATTTTTTTTCTTACCTATGTGGTTGCAGTAGAAGACACCCGAATCAACCGTTCGTTCCTTGAACCTGACTGACACATCTATGGCAGTCCTGGACGATCGTTCCTTGAACCTGACCTACCCATTTATGGTGGTCCTGGACGATCCTGTCCATATAGGTGCGGCAGACCCTACTTACGCCCCGGATGCAGAACATATCCTTGCAGACGGGTGGTCTCAGCTCTGCCACCTGAGCAAACGGGCACACCACCGCCGGTATGATGCTACGAATAACATATGGTTAGTTTTCATGTAATCCGATGTTAATAATGGTAATAATAATAATAAGTTGATTAGATAGAGAGGTGAATGTAGTGAATATAAAGACTTAGTTCTGCATGGTTTTTTGCCCTTCAAGTGGGGCTACAATAACAAGTTGTCGTTGCCGTTGTAATATTTGTATGGGAATGAAGTTACTTATGGTTTTCTTTTTAAAAAAAATCCATGGTTTTATTTTTGGAGTTGGCAAGCCTACCATTACGTGTGTGGGTCGGCCATGTGCACAGCCACTACAAAGATGGTTGAGACTGTCCAACTTTTGGGAACTATCATGGACGGAGCACTATCCAAAACTTATGATGATTGGACTACTCTTCTTGATAGGTCTTGGTGGATAGGGGCTCTTATGATGATTGGACTACTCTTCTTGATAGGTCTTGGTGGATAGGGGCTCTCTTGGGTGTAGCTTGTCTGAGTTTGGTGGTCCTCTTTTTATCATTTCTGGATTTCCCTCTGTGTGAGTTGTGTAATATTTGGTATATGATAGGTGAGGCCTGTTGTTTTTGTGGAGCCCATCCAAAATACATGGCTGTATATTTCCTTTTGGCAATAAAATCCAGGTGGGGTAATTCAACCAGTTTCTTAAATAAATAAATAAATAAAAACAAAGCAAAAAAAAAAAAAAAAAAAACTATTGTAACTATTGATTGGTGGCATTCATAGATGACAGTAGAAATCACAAGGTGACCATACGATCCAGGCGGTGGTCAATAGGATGTGATCGGATTGGTATGATTAACTAAATAAGAACTTAATTGATCATGATCCTACAATTTAAGGTTGAGGATATTTACTCTACTCTTAAGGTACTAAAGCGGGAGCCACTATGTAGTAGCAATCAATGAGGCTAGATTAAGGAAAGATAAATATAAAGTAGATAGATGTGTTTGGCGTGGAGCCTCGATAGTTTCTTCGTGTGCTTCTTTTATAGCTCATCGAGGCGACAAAACCCCTTCTTGGGCTTCCTTGTTGCTTCTGTTTCCTTCGCGCTTATGTTGCATTCTGAATATAGAAATCTCTTTTATTGATCTAGAGCTGTTGGCTTCCATTGGGAAGAAATGACTCTAGCTAGATCCGAAGTTGTTGGCTTCTTGAATCTTCTTCTCGTAACTAATATTTCACAGAGATGTTTGTAGCCCACTAAAGATCAAGCTTGGGACCCTCCAAAGTTTCTCTAATGAAGACAACCAAACCAATATTTGAAGACCTCAAGTGTTAGATTTGGACCGATCATGGGCAGACTCAACATCTCTGCTAATGGCCCACCTTGTCAACTTCAAGGTGTTGGACAGTTCAAATCAAACCACCTCCTACATTTTCATTATTCACTGCAAGATGGTTTAGAGTGCTAGTAGGGATAGATGGACAAGATCCAACACATCCAGATCTCATGAACTCTTAATCTCAATCAAACCACAACATCTTACTAGGATATTCAATCTCTCCCATTCTTTTTTTCCAATTAACTGATAGAGAGGAACCTAATCTAGCCGATGTGTATGTCTCTCCTGACTTAGGTCCCAATTAAGATCGAATTGGCTTGGATATTTGTCAAATCGCCTAATATTCAAAATCTTCTTTAGTATTATTGGCTCTCCGAACGTCTTTGGGAAGATATTTCATTTTTGAAGGATTGTGAAAAATTGCATCACCGAGAATATCATAGCCAGATACATGATTGGATCCATTCTCTTGGCGGATCCTTTTATAATTGCGTGTACACTGCCTCATAAATGGACACGTTGATCATGGCTATGTGACATGTGACAATTCATCCCCCTGAAGGCATGCATAAGGGTATGTGTCTGTTCACCACCCCAAGTATAGGTTCGTGATTTAGTAAGAATCTTGGTAAGACCAAGGTCAAATCCACAGGGACTGAACTTTGTATGTAATCTGAAAGCAACTAGAACTAGAACTAGAAGAAGATGTAATCTAAACTAGAAAATTTTAAGAGAATAATGATGAATTATTAAACTAAAACTTGTAAAATTCAAAGGCGAGAAACTAGAGTTTCCAAGGATCCACTTATAGAGATCAGGGATATCTATGCTTGATTCATAAACACAACTGAATTTAGAGTCCCATCTTCATCCAATTGGAAGATATATCATTAAAATTCAAATCTAAACTTCCTTTGATCCAGTTTTCAATAGACGAGAGGTATGAGAATTAGAATTGATTCCATCACAAAACCATGCCCATGAGACAAAGCAAACAACAGAATTTAGCCAGTCTACAACCAATCTAAGAGAGTTATGAACGTAGGAAAGGATTCCATCATCTAACCATGTCCATGAGATGATGGTGAACAACACGGTTCCTACGACCATAACCTCTATACATTCATGGAAAATACTCAAAGATATTGTAGATCTATTGTAATTTAAGTCACAACAAACCATTAAAAATGTTCACTACCCCAAGTATAGGGTTGTGATGTAGTAATAATCTTGGTAAGACCGAGGTCGAATCCACAGGAATTGAACATTGTACGTGATCTGAAAGTAACTCGAACTAGAACTAGGTAAAAATGTAATCTAAATCAGGAAATTTTAAAGAAATTGTCAACCCCGTATCCTAGACTGTATCGTTTTGTAGGCTTCCGCGGTCTTCCCGGTCGAATTCCGGCAACCTTCGACCTTTTTTCGATGTTTGCGCGCGATCCTAAGCTGAGTCCTGTCAACCCGAGTAGACTCAACTCGAGACTTGTACCCTAGCAACCGCGTCGTCGCCGCAGTTCTGATACCGCGTCTCGCGCGCCGAGGCGATACCCGAGCCAGGAGATGTAGGCCCGCGTTCAGTTCGAGAAAAATGTCGCGCGTTGCAAAACCCAAGAGAATCTCTACAACATGTCACCTTAATCCATCAATCAATCCCATCAAGGGTCAAGTACACCATCACCTCACACCCATCCCCAAGCAACCCAAAAAGTCAAAAAGTTCTTACACACCCCATACCTTTCTTACACCATTTATCCCCAAAAGTCAAAAAGTTCTTACACCCATCACTCACCACATCCATCACTCCATCACACATCTCTCTCTCTCTCACTTTACAAACCTCTCTCTCTCATTCTCAAACCACTTTCCAAACAACCCAAAAACACCAAACGTCCAAGCCCTTTCACCGTCCAAGAGAACTTTGTGTGTGGCCCACTTCCTACCCTTTTATCTCCCATCTCAACCATCCAAACTTCATCTCTTCCATTAGGATCGAAGCTAAGGAGCAAAGGAAGCCAAAGGAGCAAGAAGGAGTAGACGGTGGGTGATCTTGGACCCACATTTTTATTCCTTGTCGCATTGTCTTTTTTGTGATCTAAGGGCCCACATATGGTGGGACTCACTTGATGTATACATTGTATAAGGAGGGCCCATAATGGCAGGGTCCCTCCCCTTCTCTTGTCTCTCTCTCTCTCTCTCTCTTATGTATGATGGCTTGTGGCCCACCTTGATGCATGATATCATCCACCCTGTCCACCCATCCAAAACGGTGTGGCCCACCTTAATTATACATTTTTTAATCGACGTCGTTCATCTGTTTTATCCAGGCCATCCAGTGGGCCTGGATGAAGGGCAAACACAAATATCAGGCTGATTCAAAATAGGTGGGCCATGTGGGACCCACCTTGATGAGGTGTACATCCACACCGTCCGTCCAGGGGCACTAGAAGTATGGACTGACGGTGGAGGTGGCTGACAGTAAAGTGTTAATTGACAGTAGGGTGTACTCACCTGCTGCATCATATAATAAATAAATTATAATATATAATATATTATATTATATCATTATAAAAGGGGGTAGCCCATTGCATGGGACCCACCTTCTTTTTTTTTGTTTGTTAAAAGCTGCATCGTGCAGCAGCTAGTCTGGCACGTCATCAGGGCCCATAGGACTCATCCAAGCCGTCCATCCATCCTGACGGTGGGGCCACTTTGAGGATGCGCTGCATCCACCATCCAGCCCATGGACGGTGGATCCTAGCCATGATGTATGTGTTTTACACATGCCGTCCATCAATTTTGATGATGGGACCCACTGCCATCTGATGTCAGCAGTTCTGTGGGTCCCACGTGAGATCAAGACCGTCCAGATGGTGGGACCCAGGTCCATAGCTCACGTGGTAGACAGTGAAAGATACCTCTTCTCAACGCTGAGGTCTTGGCATTGATCCCCTGCTGGGAGTGGCTAACGGTGAAGTGTGACTGACAGTGAGGTCTAAGCCAGCGGTGGGGGTCCATGGGACCCATCCACACCGTCCATCCATTAGGTGGGCCACACCGTGATGCATGTGAAGTGTCCACCATCCCTGGACGGTGGGACCCACCCCATGTGTGGGATCTCCCTTGATGCATGTGAACGTCCAGGCCGTTTAGGGCCTGGACATTGCATTTTCCTTAATATAATATTAATATATTATATTATATTATATTCATATATGATACAATATATTATATATTTTATAATATACTAACTGATAAGGGTGGGCCCTACGTGGGACCCACCTCTGCTCCCTTTTAATGAACAAAGCTGCACAGCAGCAGCCATATTTATATATTTTATATATATATATATATATATATATATATATATATATATATATATATATATATATATATAACAGGAGGATTGGTAGCCCCACACTCTGTACACGGCAGCAAGCTCCGTGGGTCCCACCTGTTCCATCCACGCTGTCTACCTATGGGACCCACCATGATGCATGTGTTGTATCCAAACTGTCCAACAATTTGGGAAATCATTTTATGGCATGGGATAAATGAGTGAGATCCAAAGTTTAAGTGGACCCTACCATTTGCAATAATAATGGGGTACAGTGACATCCATCATTTAAAACTTCTTAGGAGCCACTGTGGTTCCCACTCAAGTTGATATTTGTTTTCATTTCACCTATCTCTATGTTAACTTATGAATGGGTTGGATCTCAAAAACACATAAGGGTGGGCCCAATTTGATATATATTTGAGGCCCATGGGCGTGGCTCATTGTGATACGTTCGAGGCTCTTGTATGAAGCCCAACACGATGTATGTGAGGCCCATGAGCGAGGCCCAATTTGATGTATGTGTGGGCGTTACATTGTGTATGAATTCCTTATGTAGGCCACTCCTCAGGAGCAATGTTGGTTAGATGTCCACATTGATGGGCAATGATGGTTAGATGTCCTCATTGTGACCTTCCCTTAGGCCTTGTTAGGCCCATTCTCTGCGTGGGTTAACCTAAATAAGTGGGCCCCATTCACCGTATGTGATCGACCGATTTTAATTTTTTATTCCGATTATGAGTATATAACAACATAGCCTCATGATACATGTTCATACGCATCATCTACATGCTTGTGATGAGATGAGTGATTGATCATCGCACATCCCATTAGGCAGATTGTTATGGACTCCCTGGTAAGGGAAGTTGCCCGCACGAGCGCCCAGTACGCACATGTTTGCTGTATGATTAGATTACGTGATTCATGCATCTTGCATGGCGTGACATGGTTACTGTACGCCCTAGCGACATCAGGGTCGTAGTTGCCACAAGCGTATCGTGGTTGGCAAGATTGGATACTGAAAATCTTGTTCCACATGGGGTGATATAAATATCCCTGGTTGAAAGTTCCTAAACCCTTATGGTACCAGGAGGTTACTCCAACATATAGACCGAGTGGGTGCATGAGCGCCTAGTGCCAATTACCAGAAGGTCGCACTTTCCACTGTGTCGTAGTCGGTTGGAAGGGGGTGCGGTCGTACCTGCCTGAGAGGAGGGGGCAAAGCTAGATTGAGTCTGACCAGCTAGAGGAATGGGTCCGCTATCGACGAGCCGACCCCGATATTGGCAGGCAGATAGTAAGGTCTCCTCCACTCACCTTATTACGCATAATGGAGCGGCAATCTGGTTGGTGTGTAGTAAACCCCAGTTATATTCTAGAGTTGAACTGTATTGATATGTGGACTCAAATGAGAATTTGTATGCTTAAGTTGCATCTCGCATCGCATGGCCTTGGTATGGCCGACATCATTCATGTCTCGCATTGCATGGCCTTGGTATGGCCAATAGTATTCATGGATTCATTAGCATATTCCGCATTACTCTGATACTGCATAATTATAGCGCACATACTTTCACCACCCTCTAAGTTTCAGTTGAGAAGGAGTGTTTTTGCTTCGTTTAGTGTGGTCCATCGAATTAAATCTTTCCCTTTAGCGCGTTTGAATTGTTAAAATCATATGGTAATGTTTGGATTTTGACCTTGGCCTTTGGCGTTTACCCTTTGGAATTCTAATTAGAGGCAAAATTAAAAACATCGCTTCATAATGGTGGCCCACAAAGGAAACTCGCAACCCCTGTTGCGAAACAGAGGCTGCGGTGGATTGTAGTGGGCCACCCTTTGAAGTGATCGGTCCCCCGATCTCCGATTGCGGGCTGCAGAAACCAATTGAAAATGGCTGGTTTTAATCCGCCGTTGATGAAGCCTACGAGATATTTCACTCCACACAGGGAGATCTATGCTTGTTCAAGACGTGTTTATGTACACATGGGATGAAAAGGCAACCTTGGCATGGGTTAAAGCCCACATACAGACACCATGAACGGTCTGGATCATCGAAATGAGTGAATAGTGGGGCCCATTAGCAATTGATCATCGGAATCATCCCATTAGATAAGAAAGTTTAAAAATAAATCTTCGTACAGTGTATTTGACCGGATTTCTTGGAATGGATTTCGTAGTGCACCACCATGTCCAGACCGCATTGGTGTAGGGCCCATTTGATATTCGTAAAATCCACCATCCATTCATTTTGTCGCATCATTTAAGATGTTGAGTCCAATTTTGAAGCATACCTAAATATCATGCGGGCCTCGAATCAACGGTATGGGATGATCTGTCAGTTTACCCACCTCCACAGGGATCCGGGAGCTAAGATTCACTTGTACGGTTCATTTAATGGTCCTCGAGCCAATATAAGTAATTAGGTAAAAATTTGGGAAAACATGATTGCAATACGAACAATTTCGGGCCAATGACAAATCTCCTCGATTTTCTTGGATCCTTGGCATTCTGTCGATCTTAGTCTCCTAGGATCCGTCCCTTGCCTTGGTGACTTCTATTTAAATACATGCCTTTGGTATCATTTTCAGACCACTTGAATTCACCTTGCACCACAAACACGATTGAATTCGGTGGGACTATAGTGATTTTCGTAAACCCACCCCACTATTGATTAATATGTAATATTTGACCCTCAACATGAGATACAAAGTTCACGTGGACCCCACCATTTGCAATAATAATGGGGTACAATGACATCCACTGTTTAAAACTTCTTAGGAGCCACGGTTGTTCCCACCCAAGCTGATATTTGATTTTTCACTTCATCTATCTCTATGCTAACTTATGAGTAGGTCGGATCTAAAAATACATAAGGGTGGGCCTGATTTCATATACATTCGGCCCATTTGATTTAGCTCATTTGAATCGGCCCATTTGAATTGGCCCATTTGATCAGCCCTCTCAATCGACCTGATGCGATGTATGTGAGGCCCATGAGCAAGGCCCAATGTGATGTATGTGTGGCTGTTATATTGTGTATGAATTCCTTATGTAGGCCACTCCTTAGGAGCAATGTTGGTTAGATGTCCACATTGATGGGCAATGATGGTTAGATGTCCTCATTGTGACCTTCCCCTAAGCCTTGTTAGGCCCATTCTCTACGTGGGTTAACCCAAATAAGTGGGACCCATTCGCTGTATGTGACTATCGATTCTGATTTTCGGTTTTCGATTATGAGTATATCACAACATAGCATCATGATACATGTTCATACGCATCATCTGCATGCTTGTGATGAGATGAGTGATTGATCATCATACATGCCATTAGGCAGATTGTTATGGACTCCCTGGTAAGGGAAGTTGCCCGCACGAGCACGCGGTACGCACATGGTTGTTGTATGATTGGATTGCGTGATTCATGCATCTTGCATTGCATGACATGGTTACTATATGCCCTAGCGACATCAGGGTCGTAGTCGCCACAGGCGTATCGTGGTTGGCAGAATTAGAGACCGAAAATCTTGTTCTACATGGGGTGCTATAAATATCCCTGGGTGAAAGTCCCTAAACCCTTATGGTACCAGGAGGTTGCTCCAACGTCTAGACCAAGTGGGTGCATGAGCGCTGAGTGCCGATTACCAGAAGGTCGCGCTTTCCACTATGTCGTGGTCGGTTGAAAGGGGGTGCGGCCTTACTCGCCCGAGAGGAGGGGGCAAAGCTAGACTGAGTTTGACCAGCTCGAGAAATGGGTCCGCTATCGACGAGTAGGGCCCGATATTGACAGGCATATAGTGAGGTCTCTTCCACTTACCTTATTGCGCGCGATGAGGTGGCAATTTGGTTTAGAGTGTACTAGACCTCGGTCATATTTTAGCATTGAACTGTATTGATATGTGAACTCAGATGAGGATTTGTATGCTTGAGTTGCATCTTACATCGCATGATCTTGGTATGGCCGATATCATTCATGCCTTGCATCACATAGCCTTGGTAGGGCTAATGGTTTTCATGGATTCATCAGCATAGTCTGCATTACTCTGATATTGCATAATTGTATTACTACCTTGCGCACACACTTTCACCACCCTCTAAGCTTTTCATAAGCTTATGCACGACCGTTGCGTGCAGGTGACGTTGGGTCGGAGCAGCGCTGAGGTAGGAGCGCATATCAGATCATCTTGGAGCTTTTGTCTATCATCATTGTATTTCCCTTTACACGCACTGTACTTATAAATTTTTTATCATAGTGGAAATGTGATAGAGTTTTTTGTTGTTGTTTGTGGGTTATGCCTTTGGTTATGCTTATTACAAATAAAATTGATGTTGAAAATCCTCCTCGTAGCATCCGAGGATCGGAACCAGGCGAATGGGCACCGGGAGCTGAGAATGGGGTACTACGGAAGCTGTCGGCGCCGAATCTGGAGATCGGAAATTTTGCGAGCCCGATCTCTGAGTTTGGGGCGTGACAGAAATAATGGTGAAATATTAGACTAAAACTTGTAAAATTCAAAGGTGAAAAACTAGGGTGCCAAGGATCCACTTGTAGAGATCAGGGAGATCTATGCTTAATTCAAGAACATAACTGGAATCAGAGTCTCATCTTCATCCAATTGGAAGATAATTCATTAAAAACCAAATCTGAACTTCCTTTGATCCAGTTTACAATAGCAGATAGGTATGAGAATTAGAATTGATTCCATCACAAAACCATGCCCATGAGACAAAGCAAACAACAGAATTTAACCAATCCACTACCAATCTAAAAGAGTTACGAACGTTAGGAAGGATTCCATCATCCAACCATGCCCAGGAGACGATGGTGAACAACAGGGCCTCCTAGATTCACAATCTCATAATGAAAAGAACATACTCAAAGCTATTGCAGATCTACTATAATTTGAGTCACAATAAACCATTAAAAACTGAAAGTATATCTTATAATCAAACTAGTATCAAAGAGAGTTCATCGCATGATCAAAGCCATAGAAACTCACCCATCATGCTACAAGCTTCACCTCTTATCCCTACCTAAGAGGTTTAACCAATCATAGGCATAATTAGGCTAAAAATCTCTTAGAAAACAATAAAGGAAGGAAAAAGAAAAACAAGGAGAAAGAACGAAAAAACTCCCAGCTGCTGGTCGTCCACCCTCTCTCTTCACGTCCTTGATGCCCATGTCCAAGATATCATTCCAAAGCTCTCTTTCACATCTCCTTTTATAACAACAGGGTGTAAGGTCGGTTTGGAGTCGGACAAACCAACTTTGCTTACGTACGAGGGCTGCACTAAGCTCTCGGTGGGACTTACAGTGATGTTTTTGGTGGAACCCACCCCATCCATTGAATTCCTGGCAAAAAACCAGTTGAGAAGGAGTGGTTTTAGTCGAGTTGTGGTGCGGTCCACTGTATAAAATCAATTCGCCGTCCATCCTGCGTTTTTTGACGATTCACGTGTGTACACATGTGTTAAAACAAAAAGAAAGCATGGCTGTGGTCATCTCCACCCCTTGAGTCGACTAAACGGGTCAGATCATCCAATGGAATGATGGGTGGCGCCCACTATCAAAACTTAATCGGCTTGGGTGCGTCCGCTGGGCGTTTTGCGCTAGAAGGACACTATTTAGATGTTTTGTTCAAAAAATAGGTGGGGCCCACTTCTGATGACATTCTCGAAGATTTACTCCGCTCATCATCTTCTTAGTAACGTGTAAGCCCATGGGTCAGAGTATGAAGTAAATCTGAACTCTATGTGGGCCACACCATCCACCTGTGATCAGGCACTACCCATCGTTGAAGCAAACCTCTGTTCTCCTCTCCCTTATGTGCATGCATATGGAGGTTGTTTATTTGTAAATTTGTCACTCTCCCTTCTAAGAACTTCTGTCGTTCGTATTTCCTGACTGCACCGTGCAAATGAGACGAAATTTCACTAGTACTGATTATTTTTCACGCTCTTTCTAACGCCTAAGTTTGAGCCTTAATCGCTTATGGATTACGAAGATGCTCTTTAATGGCTAGCGCCCTCTGATCTCTCTCTTGGGTCACTTTCATAAAGATCCAATGGCTGAAAGTCGACGTATATGGTTAATTTATGGTCCCCGGGTCATATATGAAGTTTCGAGCCGAACGGATGGTGGGAACCCTGTGATCTTGCATTTTAGACGATTTTCAGGCCCGTTTAACGTGACTGGCCTGATTTTCTCGAATCTCTGTTGTGTAAATTCTTCAATCTCAGTCCCATGGGGTCCGTCCCTCGCCTTGGTGATTTATAAGCGTTAACTCCATGCTTTTAGTACCCTTTTTCAATCCAGGCTCCTAAATGCACGTCACATCACAAATACGATTAAAATAGGCTATTAAACAGTATCATGTTCATAAAATCATGTAATAATTGGGGTCTAATATGCAATATTTGACCCTCAACACAATCCCTAACCAGTATTTTGCTAGTTCCGAGCAAAGTATGTGAAAAATAATTTAAGAATTACGAGACAATTTCTATAAATCCGAGTGATTTTTGAAAAACAATCCAGTCAATAGAATTCTAAGATTCATGAATGTTGGACATTTCTTTCTCCTAGACTCAAGTGCACGGTAAACTTCATAGTCAAGTTCAAGGTATTAATCCATCCATTAGAAAAAGTCTAAACATTGAGTTCCATGGGTGTATCGTGCAACCTTGACTTATCACAATTAAAGGTCCAATCGTCAATTTTCATGATAACATTGATAACCAAAAGGAACACTCCGGATAACTGAACCTAAACCAAAACTTGCCTTACAGTTCAAAAAAAAAAAAAATTCTATTGGCGGTTTTCACGCCGTGTCAACCTTGAGAAATCAAATCCTCACCTATAAGGAGCAAACCTATGGTGAAGACCGTTCGCCGAGCACTTTCATGGGAATCGAATCCTTACACATAGAAGAAGGCTTAAGATCCAATATTCGAAAGGTTCATGGGAATCAAGATTAAAGAGATTAAAAAGAAGAGCCATTAAGATAGGATGTGTGGCTAATGGATAAAATTCTTGTGTGGAATGCTCGAGGGATAGGCAATGTTCGCACTATCAGAACAATGAAGAGACTCATAAAGAAGTTCAACCCCCTTATCATCGCCATCCTAGAACCAATGATTGGTGAAGATAAGAGAGTGGGAACTAGTCTCTCTCTTGGATTCCATTGCTCCTTCTCAAATGGCGCAGATGGAGGAAAATTTTAGGTCTTTTACAAGAACCTTCTCTCCCTCTCAGTTACTATCTCAACTAATCAATCGATCTCTTTTGCAGCTAGTATTCTAAACTTTCAGCAGATGATTTATCTAATAGTGGTGTATGCTAGCTATGATAGGATCCAAAGGAGAACTCTATGGAACTCTTTGGCCAACATCTCCACTTCAGTTGAAGGGCCTTGGGCTGCTTGTGGCGATTTCAATGCGACGGCAACTGCAAATGAAAGAAGAAGTCGTAAGCTAGTAGACAGGGCTAGTGTGAGGGAATTCTCAGATGCCATTAATGTTGTCAGTTTGATTGATGTAGGCTTTTTAAGAAATCATTTCACGTGGTCCAACAACCAAGGAGGGCAGGCACGTGTTTGGGCTAGACTAGACAAGGTGCTTCTCAATGCAGATTGGTCCTCTGCATTTCCCAGTTTCCACGTCAGCCATCTTCCCCGTGTGAACTCAGACCACGCGCCTCTCTTGCTAGAATTCCCTTCTAGATTGTCTGGTGGTCTTTTCGCTTTCAACGTATGTGGCTACTGCATGGTTCATTCCAGCAGGTGGTTAAGGAAGCTTGGAATGCAGCAACCTCAGCCCACTCGTTATTTAATGTTCTGCTCAAACTCAAAAGTGTTAAGGAGGCATTGAAAAAGTGGAATAAAGAGGTTTTTAGTAACATCACCTTGCAGGTAGCCCAGGCTGAAAGGGTGCTGGCTGAAATAGAAAATAGAATGCAGGGCCAACAAGTTGACGCTGAGTCAGAGAGTGAATTGCAGTCGAATTTCAAGCTTATTGTCACGCTCCAAACCCGAAAATCAGATTCACACGAATCCCAATCGCCGAATCCAGTGCCGACAGCCTCTGTAGTACCCCATTCTCGGCTCTCACACATATGCCAGATTCCGATTCTGGGATCCTACAAGGAGGATTTTCCAATGTACATTTGTATCGTAATAAGCATAACCACAAGTTTACCCAAATCACAAAGGCAACATCATCAACACATATCCACTAATATAATCATTTGAGTACAATGCTAAAAGGGAAATACTTATGTCAAAATCAAAGCTCCAGAAGTCAGCTACATGCTCCAAGCTCCACGCTACTTTAACCTAACATCACCTGCATGCATCTATCATGCATAAGCTTATAGAAAACTTAGAGGGTGGTGTAAGTGTGTGTACAAGGTAAGTGC
Source organism: Magnolia sinica (assembly GCF_029962835.1). Classification (NCBI taxonomy): domain Eukaryota; kingdom Viridiplantae; phylum Streptophyta; class Magnoliopsida; order Magnoliales; family Magnoliaceae; genus Magnolia; species Magnolia sinica. Next base: position 129,378,479 of record NC_080574.1, on the reverse strand, counting down.
TAAGTATTCAATACAATGCCATAATCATACAATATCGAAAATACCGACAAGTCCATGAGTCAAACAATATCAGAGTACGTAATACAGATCAGCTATGCAAATGAGGAGTCATAAAGAGCCAAATATCATATGTCAAGGATGCAATGCAATATACAATTTCTGATGAGTTCACGAATACCGTTAGCTGTATCTAGACTATATAATTGCAGAAACACAGTAACCCAAAGTGCCACATGCCGCAGATGTAATGCAATATGCTGTGAGAATGGAATGACCATGCTGGAGTGTGAAGTCGGGATGATAGTACGTAGTATCGCAAGCTACGGGGTCTATCACAAAGGACTTCTATCCAAACCAGTCTCATACCTAAATTTGAATAATCAAACTCAATATGGCAGACTCCTGATCTTAGGTTAGTCGTGTGCCCAACTAAAATCCTGGCCATGCGAAGGTACATAATAATTACTTACGCACCACCAGCCCTAGTGGATAGTAAATGAATGAATGAATGAGTATGCAACTCCTACTCAATAAGTTCACATATCAGTATGGTTCCTCTCTGGGATCATCACCGGAGTCTATAACACTCTACGCTAGCTTGCCACCCCTATCCGAGCGCATAACTGGGTAAGTGGAAGAGACCTCACTATCTGTCTATCAATATCGGGCCCAACTCATTGATAGCAGACTCATTCCTCAAGCTTGTTAAACTCAACCTAGATATTTTTCCCTCACTCAGGCGGGTAAGGTCACACTCCTTCCCAACCGACCATGACACAGTGGGAGACGCGACCTTCTAATATTCGGCCCTCATACGCTCATATATATATCTACTCGGTCTCGACGTTGAGGCGTCTCCTGGCCACGGAGGTTTATGAATTTTATCCAGGGACATCTATGGCACCCATATGCTAGAACCAAACATTTTTGGTGTCCCATCTGGCCATCCACGATATGCCTGTGGAGGTTATGGCCCTGATATCGCTAGGGTGTACAATAGTCACAACACACAATGCAAGATGCATGAGTCATACAATCCAGTCATGCATTAATCCTGGGCATACCGTGCGCTCATGTAAGATAATCTCCGCTTATCAGGGAGTCTCATAACAATCTGCCCAATGACATATGCAATAGTCAACCACATCTCATAACAAACATGCAGATGATGTGTATGGGCATGTATCATGACGCTATGCTGTTACATACTCATAACCGGTATCAATAACCAGCATTGACAATCAACCTCGACAATGTGAACATTTAACCAATATTGCCCCCAAGGAATGGCCCACATAGAGCCTAACATATAGTGGTCCCATGGCCTCACACAAAGGTCAAATATGCAATACTATGGGCTTCACTCAAGAGCTTAATACACATCACGATAGGCCTTTCACATGGGCCTAACATACATTACAATGAGCTATATCGCCTGGCCCTCAATGCATCACAATGGGCCTCATCACATAAGCCTCACATACATCACATTGGGCCTTAAACACGGGCTAAATACACATCACAACGGGCCTTAAATATAGACCGCATATACATCACATTGGGCCTCAAACATGGGTCAAATGTACATCACAATGGGCCTCAAATATGGGCCGCATATACATCACATTGGGCCTCAACAATCGGCCTCGATAATCGAAATCGGCAATCGGCCACAACAATCAAAATCGATCAATAATCAGCCTCGATGATTGGAATCGACAATCGGCCACAACAATCAAAATCGATCAATAGTCGGCCTCGATGATCAGAATCGACAATCGGCCACAACAATCGAAATTGATCAATAATCGGCCTCGATAGTCGGAATCGACATTAGCCATGACAATCGAAATCGGCGGTTGGTTATGATAATCAACCTCGATCGTTAATCAGCAATTGGCCACAACAATTGGAATCGATCAATAATCAGCCTCGATGATCGGAATCGGCCTCGATGAATAGGCAGTCAGTCACGATAATCAGCCTCGATCGCTAATCGACAATCGGTCACAATAATCAGAATCGATCAATAATCGGTCTCGATGATCGAAATCAGCCTCAACAATTGGAATCAGTAAGAATGAGCCCAGCAAGGCCTAAGGGAAGGTCAAAATGTGGACATTTAACCATCATTACCCATTAATGTGGACATTTAACTAACATTGCTCCCAAGGAGTGGCCCACATAAACATCATTACATACATCATGGCGAAATCACACATCACATCGATCCTCATATACATCGCTTTGGGCCTCACACAAGGGCCACACATTCATCGCATTGGGCCTCACTCATGGGCCACATATACATCACAATGGGCCGTATCATATGGGCCTTATGCATCACAATGGCCTCATCACATGGGCCATGAATACATCACATCGGGCTTCACAACCCCTGGGCTTCAAATACATAATAGGTGAGCCCTATACATGGCCTCAAATACATCATAATGAGCCACAACTCATGGGCCTAAAATACATCACAATGGGCCACGTACAATCCCAATGGGCCATATATACATCACATCAGGCCTTGCCCATGGGCCTTGAATACATCACATTGGGCCACGCCCATGGGCCTAATACACGTCACAATGGTCCACACGATAAGGGCCTAATACACATCATAATGGGCCTCGTGTACATCAAGTCGGGCCTCATCATATGGACCTCATATACGCTAAGTGGACCGCATCAACGGGCCGCACTAACTGGCCTAATACACATCAAGTGTGTAAGCCTTGTATCCTAGACCGTACCATTCCATAGACTTCTGCGGTCTTCCCGGTCGAATTCCGACAACTGTCAACCCTTAACCGGTATTTGCGCGCGACCTTGATTCACACACCGTCAATCCGAGTTGACTCATCCCGAGACTGATACCTTAGCGACAGCGTCATCACCGCGGTTCTGATGCCACGACTTGCACGCCAAGGCAATACCGTGGTTAGGAGATGTGGGCTAGCGTTCGGTGCGAGAAAAACGCCGCGCGTGTGAATTTTGAGAGAATCTCTATGACTTGTCACATCAATCAATCAATCCATCAATCTCAACATGTCAAGTACACATCACCTTTCACCCATTCCCAAGCAACCACAAAAGTCAAAAAGTTCTTACAAAGTCCATACTTTTCTTACACCATTAGCCACAAAAGTCAAAAAGTCCCTTACACCATCACTCACCACATTCATCACTCCATCACCCATCACTCTCTCTCTTCCTTTACAAGTCTCTCTCTCTCATTTTCAAACTCATTTCCAAGCAAGAGAGAAAACACCATACGTCCAAGCCTTTCCAAGCATTCCCAAGGAACAAGTGTGGCCCACCTTTTCTACCCCTTCATCTCCCATCTCAACCATCCAAACCTCATCTCCTCCGTTGGAATCGAAGCTAAGGAGCTAAGGAAGCCAAGAGAGCAAGAAGATCAAGCGGTGGGTGCTTCGATAGAGTAGTTTTAATGTTTTTAAGATGGGCCAAGTGAGGCCAACTAACCAATGGTTTGGATCTCACTTGGGACCCTAAGATGTGGCCGATGGCCCACTTTGATCATCATAATCATTCCATGATGGGGCCATTCTCCATAGACCCCATTATGATATTTATTTTTCTTGTATACCTAGGGTCATCTAGACCGTCTATTTTAGTGGAGAAGGGATCTCCACCGTTGGATTTTGATTTATTAGGCCCATGTGTAATGGGACCCACTTGATGTATGATTTAGTGCAAGGGAGGGCCCATAGTGTCGGGGTCCCTCCATCACGTGTGTCCCACTCTCTATCCCTCTCTCTCCCTCTCTATTTCACTTTCTTTTATGAGATCATGATATGGTTGTGTGGCCCACTTGAATGGACCCCACCATGAAGCATGTATTTAATCCAAGCCATTTGTAGGTGGGGCCCACTTTACATATATGTTGTGACCACACCATCCATCATTTGGTGGCCCACCTGAACAGGGCCCACCTTAAAGGACGTGCTATGCCACACTGTCCAGTGTCCAGGGACGCTGGACGTGTAAGGAAAATAAAAATATTAGCTTAATTCACAAGCTTTTTGGGTAGACCACTTGTTTAGGCCCCACCTTGATGAATGTCATTAATCCAAGCCGTCCAACCTTTTCCCCAGACCATTTTAGGAGTTGAGCCGAAAAATGGAGCCAATCCGAAGTGCTGGCGGACCATAGCATAGCAAACAGTGTGTCTACCATTAAAATCTACCCTGAAGTTTTGATGTGCCAAAAATATATTGAATATTGGACTCGTTGGGTCTGTCTTGAACAGTAAAGACCAATGGCTGGGGTGGATTTACATGATGCGGGCCGCACACTCGAAAAACCGCAAGAAAACGCGATTTTAAAAAAATAAAATAAAATAAATAAACATCAGCAGCAGCAAGCGCTGCTGCTGTGTCAGAAGGCAGTAGGCGCTGCCTGCGCACAGCGGACGGACAGACAGGCGGATGGCAGCAACCCACAACCCCTGTCGTGGGCCCCACCATGATGTATATTTGATATCCAATCCGTTCATTAGGTGGGCCACCCCCAGAAGTAGGTTCCCTCCAAATATCAGCCACATCTGAATCTCAGGTGGCCCACACGATAAGAAACAGTGGGATTGAGTGGCTGCCATTGAAACCCTTCTGGGTCCTCCCTCTCAGCGGATTGGATGGAAATTGAACATTTTGGTGGGCCCCACGTGGGGCTACACCTGATATATGTGTTGTCTAGGCCATCCAGGGCCTAGACGATGATAATTTTTATTATATTTTATTTTATATATGTGGTATATATTATATTATATATATTATATATGATATATATCACGGCCTGGATGTGGTTTATATTATATTATATATAGAATATATTATATTATATATATTATATATTATATTATATATATATATATACACACACACACACACATTTATATGATGGTGGGCTTTTATAGGACCCACCATGCTGCATGTGTTTCATCTAAACCGTCCAATCATTTTGAAAATTATTTTAAGGCCATGTGTTGGGGCCCATCTTGGTGTATTTGTGGGCAGTCCATTGAGGCCCACCTTGATATGTATATATGAGGCTCATATTATGAGGCCCATTGTGATGTATTTTAAGGCCCATAGGCTATCGCCCATTGCAATGTACGTAAAGCCCGTTGATGAGGCCCATTAATGCGGCCCATTTGACGAATGTAAGGCCCACGTGATACGGCATGTTTGATATATTGAAGGCCCAATGGGATGTACCTAAGGTCCATTGCAATGTGTGATCCCAACATGGTTTATGTAATGATGTTTACGACGGGCTATGCCTTGGGAGTAATGTTGGTTTGACGTTCACATTGCAAGTATAGTGTTGGTTAAATGTCCACATTATGACTCTCCCTAGGGCCCATACATATAATGTGTAGGCCGTCTAAGCCCATCTTCGTTATGAACTGCATTCATTGCCATATAACATGTTTAGTATAGTTCCATGATTCATGATCATACGCATCATATGTATGCTTGATATGAGAAGTGACTGATCATAGCATATGCCTTCAGGCAGATTATTCATGGGTTCTCGGATAGGTGGTGCGGCCCTACATGAGCGCACGATGCAGGACCGCTGCATGACTGGATAGTGTGATTCATGCATTCACATTGTGTGATATGGTACTATACGCCCTAGCGACATCAAGGCTGTAGCCTCCACAGGCGTATCGTGGTTAGTAGGATTGGATACCGAAAATCTTGTTCTACATGGGGTGCTATAGATATCCCTGGGTGAAAGTCCCTAAACCCTTATGGTACCAAGAGGTTGCTCCAACGTCTAAACCGAGTGGGTACATGAGCGTCGAGTGCCAATTACCAGACGTTTACGCTTTCCACTGTGTCGTGATCAGTTGAAAGGGGGTGAGGCCTTACTCGCCCGAGAGGAGGGGGCAAAGCTAGGCTGAGTCTAACCAGTTCGAGGAATGGGTCCGCTATTGATGAGCCGAGCCTGATATTGACAGGCGGATAGTAAGGTCTTTTCCACTCACCTTATTGTGCGTGATGGGGCGGCAATCTGGCTTGAAGTGTACTAGACCCCGGTAATATTCTAGAGTTGAGCTGTATTGATATGTGGACTTAGATGAGGATTCGCATGCTTGAGTTGCATTCCACACCGCATGGCCTTGGTATGGCCGACATCACCATGCCTCGCATTGCATAGCCTTAGTACGGCTCATGGCATTCATGAATTCATTAGCATATTCCACATTACTCTGATACCGCATAACTACTATCGTACGCATACACTTACACCACCCTCTAAGCTTTCCATAAGCTTATGCACAACCGTTACGTGCAGGTGACGTTGGAGCGCAGCAGCGCTGAGGAAGGAGCGCTTTGCAGATCATCTTGGAGCTTTTTGTTCATTAGCATTGTATATCCCTTTATGCTCATTATTCATTTAAAGTTTTTTATCATAGTAAAAATGTGATGGAGTTTTTGGTTGTTGTTTGTGGGTTATGCCTTTGATTATGCTTATTATGAATCAAACTGATGTTGAAAATCCTCCTCGTAGCATCCCAGGATCGGAACCTGGCGAATGGGCGCTTGGAGCCGAGAATGGGGTTCTACGGAGGCTGTCGGTGCTGGATTCAGCGATCGAAAATTTTGTGAGCCCGATTTCCGAGTTTGGGGCGTGACAAAGTGGGCTGCATCAATGGGCCACACTAATGAGCCTCATAAATGGGCTACAAAATATCAAGGTGGGCCTCACAAGTGGGCCATAAGTATATCAAAGTGGGCCTCAAGTGGGAATTTTGGATTACATCTAAAATCATTTCAATAGTTGCAGATGCAACATGTGTATCACTGTACATTATCATTCTATGGGGCATATGACACTCTAATGATGATCAGCGCCGCCCAAACATTGTCTAGGTAAATCAGCACCATCAAAGCATTTCCCATGTAAATCAGCACCGTCCAAACATGGTCCATATAAATCAGTGTTGTCCAAGCATTGTCCAGCACCGTCAGCACTTTTCCAACTGCTGGACAGCATGTATAATACACGTGTATTATGGTCAGGCCCACACAAATGGGCGGTGTGGATCAAAACATACATCACATGGGTCCCATTGTCCTGTTTATAGACGGTGAGGATGAAACACATCCAACAATGTCCCACTTGATTAGATGGCTAGATGTAAAACAGATGGATGGCGTGAATGCCAAACAGGTGGACGACGTGGATCCATACGTCCAGGTGGTCCCCACTGTCCAGATTATTGGATGGTGTGGATCACACATACAACACGTGTGGGTCCCACACGGAATGCCGGTGTGAATACAGCACAAGCTCCATGGTCAGACCCATGAGACTTGCTGACGTCTTCAACAGGGAGGCCCACCGTCCAAAAACGGATGGAAGGCTGGGATGTAATACGTGTATCAAAGTGGGTCCCATCCCACACATGCAACACGTGTGGGTTGGCCCACACGAATGCTGGATGGATGATGTGGATACAATAAACACTTCAAGGTGTGGCCCACGGCATCACTGGACGGCCTAGATCACCACCATCCTACCCACTGGACAGTGGGATAAAACACATACATCATGTCTAGCCCCACACGAGCCAAACAGGTGCATCCAGCACCGTCCTTTGCTGGACGGTGTGGATGAAACAAATGTAGCATGGTGGGCCCTAGATCCACTGACATCTACAACAGCTCTCTGCTGCTCGTCCAACAGATGAACAGAGTATATAAAACACATACATCAGAGTAGTACGTGCAAAGGGTTCAACCGTGGACGTCATCATCTCCAATGTTTCCTACTGTGTGGTCCACCTGAGGTCTGGATCTTCTCACCCAGGCCATACAGCGATTTGGAGAAATAGATGGATGGTGTTGATATAACACATACCTCATGATCAGCGTCCAATGATCTGCTGAAGCTGGAGCAGCTCCAACTGCTGGGCAAGAGCAGATGAACGGTTTGGATAAAATAATACGTCGTGGTGGGGCAGGGCAACACTTACATGTGATGTCTAGCACCGTCCAGAGCATTGGATGGTGTGGATGGAAGACATACACCACAGTGGGCCTGTCCACTGGATGGTGTTGATAAGGCACATGCATCACGTGCATCCCATCGTCCAGTAATCTAAATGGTGGAGATAAAAACACATAAATCATGGTGCCCACGTGTGGAAAATACACATCAAGGGGGGCTTCCACCTGTCCACAGATGGATGATGGAAATGTGAAACAATCACAACGGTGGGTCCCACAGCTGTTAGACGTTGGTCCAGCAGCGTCCAAGCAAATGGACGGTGTTGATATAGCACAAATATTAGGGTGGGTTCCACCGTCCTAGCTGGATGGCTAGATGAAACACAGATCAGGTGGACCCCACAATCAACATAAAAAAAGAAAAGGGAGGGAGAGGGAGAGAGAGAGAGAGAGATACATGAGGTGGGGGAGCTCTGCCACTATGAGCTCCCCTAGATCTTACAATGCATCAAGATGGGTCCCAAAATAGGTGGGCCCTACATCAAAATCACAATCTACAACTACGAACACCCACCTTCAAAACCACTCCTTCTTCCACACTAGGGTGATCTAGCTCCAAGGAGTAAGAATAAATGGTTAAGATTAGATTTTAGAAGTTGGATGATGGGGTATGAAGCTTCAAGGTGGGTGGAAAATGGAGGAAAGCTTGGACGTTGCTCTCATGGAGTTGCTTGGGAGAATGAGAGAGAGAATGAGTGAGAGAGAGAGAGAGGTGATAGGAGAGAAGTTATGGGAGAGAGGGATGGTGAGTGATGGATGAGTGTACTTGACATGTAAGGGAGAGTTGACTTTAGGGGAGGGGTGGTTGTACTTGGGGATGGGACATGATTGATTGATTTGTACTCGATTGATGGGACATTTCTCTTGGGCTTGCAAATGCGAAGCGTTTTTCCTCAAACTAAACGCGGGCCCACATCTTCTGACCCGGGTATCGCCTTGGCGCGCAAGACGGGGGCATCGAAACCATAGCAACGGTGCGGTCGCTTGGGTACAAGTCTCGGGTTGAGTCGACTCGGGTTAATAACGTGTGACTCAGGGTCACGCGCAAATGTCAGTTACAGGTCGTGGGTTGCCGGAATTCGACCGGGAGGACCGCGAAAGCCTAAGGAATGGTACGGGCTAGGACATGGGCCTCGCAGTTATCTCTTCCGAGTTTAGCCAATTAGAGATCATAGAAGAGATATTCTGGAAGCAAAAATTCAAGGTCAGTTGGTTGGATGTGGGAGATAGGAACACACATTTTGTTCATGTTGTCGCTACAAAGAAGCAGAGAAGGGTCGAGATCAGAAGTATTAAGCTGCAATCCGGGGACACTATTACAGATCCAGAAAGCATCAAATGTGCTGCAGTGGAGTACATCATTGAGCAGTTTTCAGCAGTTTCTGGCGCTGATCGGCCCTTGCTGATGGAGGTCATCCCACCATTAATTTCGCGATGATGGCCGCCCCTACCATGCAGGATCCCCGTGGATGGGGTAGCAGGGCCTGATGGTTTCTCAGGCACATTCTTCACGTACGGAGTGCTCGAATATCATCGCCCAGGACATCCTCAAAGCAGCAACCTATGTTTTTCAAGGTGGGGCAATTCTACGCGCAATAAATGCATCTCTCATCTGCCTTATTCCAAAGTTAGCTGCTCCTAGAAGTTTCTCCGACTTCAGGCCAATAAGTCTGCATAACTGTCTCTATAAGATCATTGCCAAAATCATTGCATCCAGGTTAAGCACTATCTTACCCTCCTTGATTTCCCCAGAACATGGGGCTTTCATCCAAGGTCATCCCATAGTAGAACATATTGTGCTGGCCCAGGAGCTATTCAGAGACATTGATAGGAAGACCCAGGGAGGAAATCTAGTGATGAAAGTGGACATGGAAAAAGCATAAGACAAGGTGAATTGGAGCTTCCTCAAGAAAGTATTGCTTCGGTTCGGTTTCAGCCAAGAGTGGGTAGGTTTAGTGGAAAACTATTGGGCTAGTGTCTAGTTCTCGGTCCTGATTAACGGGGAGGTGGCAGGATTCTTCAAGTCTTCTAGGGGCCTTCGGCAAGGAGACCCGTTATCCCCTGCCCTCTTCATCCTAACAGCTGAAGTCATTAGCCCAGGCTGAAAACTTTGATCGCCTAAGAGACTATCCTTCCTTTCAAGTTGAGAAGAGGATGCCCAATTATCTCTCATCTTCTCTACGCAGATGATACGCTTCTTTTCCTTAATGGCAGCTTAGCATCAATAAGGGCCATGAAGTCTTTCCTTGACGATTACCAAGAGGCCTCCGGTCAATCCATCAACCTTTCCAAAAGCTCATTTGTCTATGCAAGCTCTCTCGCGCTAGCTAGAATTAGAACAATTGAAAGAGCCAGCGGGATTTCTTAGTCAGCCCTCTCATTCACTTATCTTGGAGTCCCCCTAGCAATCAGCAGGCTAAAAGCCTCAGCCTTTCAACCACTCGTTGATAAAGTAGAGGCCAAAATTTCAGGGTGGCAGGTCAGGTTTCTCTCTCAAGCTGGTAGACAGTGCTGATCCAACACGTTCTAAGCAGTATTCCTATCCATTCCCTAGCAACAGTGCATCTTCCAATGCAAGTGTTATCCTCCCTGAAACAGCAATTAGAGAATTTTCTCAGGAGATGGTCAGAGGGCAGACACAAATACCATTGGCGGAGTTGGAAGCATATATCCCATCCCAAAGAGGAAGGTGGCCTAGGGGTAAGGAAGTTAGCAGATATAATGAAGGTGTTCAGACCCAAGATGGTCTGGGCCATTGAAATCGAGAATACTCACAGCCTGTGGAGCACCTTTATGGTGGCAAAATATAGCCACAGCCACAGTCCACATAGCCAGCTACCCCCGCCAGCCTTCGCCTCTTCTATCTGGAAAAAAAATCCTGTAGCTAGTGCCTTTGTTGGAAGCGTCCACGCAGCAGCACATTGGCTTGGGAGACAGCACTTTATGGAGCTCAAACTGGAGAGGTCTGGGTCCCCTTCTCCGGATAGAAGGTATCCAAATTCCTCCTGAGTGCATCAGCTAAAAATCAACCAGTTCCTAGGCAAGACCGGTCCTCTGCCCACATCGACAATCCTTAGGATCCTCCCCCAAGATGTGATTGACTTTATTTTTCAAGTAGGTTTTTGCCTAACTTCAGGTCCTGATCACCCTTTCTGGCTGTTCACTCCCTCTGGGGAGTTTTCAGTTCATTCGGCTTGGGATCTTTGTAGAGCAGGCCAATCGCGCAAGCAGTGGGCCAGATGGATTTGGCACTCATTCCTTCCCCCAAAAATTTCCATTCTGGTATGGAAAATCCTAGTGAAGGTGGTCCCGGTCGAGGTCGAGATTCAAGCTAAAGGCATTCAGATGGCACCCAAATGTGTTTGTTGTGATTATACTTTGCCTCAAGGCAGCGAGTCCATCCCTCACTTGTTCCTCGATGTTAGCTTAGCGAGAGCGGCATAGGAATTCATCGAAACAAGTTTCAGGATCTCCATCCAGGGAGCCACATCGATGGGACAACGGCTATCTCAATGGTGGTCAGCGCTGGCAACCGGCAGGCACAACTCTAGGGTGCATAAGCTGGGCCCTTGCGTCCTTCTTTGGGAGATATGGAAGACGAGAAATGCAGCGATGTTTTCCGGGATCAAGCCCTCCAAGCATAGGTTGATAACGCGCATTGGCTGGTGGATCAATTTCATCAGGGAAAGAGCCGATGCGCGTGCTCAGCAGCGACCCTTCACCATCATCATCACTCAGATGGTGGGCCTTTCCACTAGAGAGTTGTGCAGATGCAAGGGCCAGCGTAATCCTCGCCCCTAGCTCGTTTCCGTCCCTCACTCTCGGTAGTGAAATGGAAGCGGCCTCCCAATGGATGGGTCAAGATCAATGTGGACAGGTCGTCCCTTGGGAACCCAAGTTCGTCAGGGGGGGGGGGGGGGGGGGAATTTACAAAGGAGAATCAGGTGATTTTTTGTTCGCTTTTGCTCATGGTTACAGAATGGGTTCTAACATCCACGCTGAACTCAATGCCATCCATGATGGATTACGATTAGGACTGAGCATAGGCCTTAATCAGATTATTGTTGAATATGACTCTGAGCTGGTAGTTAACTTCCTGATTGAAACATCCTCCCCTGGTTGGAAATGGAACCCCTGGCTCTCTAGAATTCGCAGCATGCTCTCTTCTGGTTAGGTGATCTTCTCCCACATTCTGAGGGAAGGAAATGCCCCAGCGGACGCCATGGTAAGGATGGGGAGTGGGACCCAAGTTTCTTTCTTCTCTAACAGCTTGGCGGATATTCCTCCTTACATCGTAGGCCTCATCTTCTTGGACAAGGTTGACCTAGGATCAATTAGAACCATGTAGTTTTTCTTCCTTTGTTTTGTGGCCCTGCCCCCGGGGTATGGCGTCGTCCCTCTTTTTTTGTTCTTTCACGATAGGTTCCCCCACATTCTTTTCATTCTAGGCAACCCAAAAAATTGTAAATGTTAATCATTTGACCATTATATATGAAGATCATCCCTTTTTTGTAAATTTAAAAATAAAAAAAATTAAAAAAAAACAATCTCTTAGCTAAGGCTAAGGGGTAAAATTTGTAGTTAATTATGATGTTCTAGTTCCTTTTGATTCATATGTTTAATTTGAATGGTGAATATTTAATTGAAATTGGTTTGAATTTGCTTTAAAGTCCATCTACACTACATGTAGCACAACTATCACTAGGGCTGAAAGTTGGGCGAGTTCAACCCAATTACCTGTGACCGACCTGACATTGAGTTAGGCTCGGGCAGGATGTATTCGGTTCGGTCTTGGGCTTGAGCTATACAAACACCAACTCAATAAAACTTGGGTCGAGCTCCGGTTGAGGTCTCTGGTTGCCCGACCTAACACGAACCCGATCGATATATAAGTTACTTATAAATTATAATTGAGTACTGTGGATCGTCTGTGTTGAAGTCATATGAAATTCCAGTGTCGTTGGGTCTCAGTGGTCCACGTCATTTCCGATGACTCAAGCTAACAAGATATGCTGGACTTCTCTCTCACAAATAGATTGGGTGCTACACAACATGACTTTTGAATGAGTAATTGTCCTATATTTTAGCTTGCTTGTTTAGAAAAAATGAAGTTCTTTACGATAAATAACTACATATATAATTAATAAAATCATAGGTACAAAAAATAAGGCATGTATTGAAGTATAATAGATTAATGTAATAACGAAAATATTAGCATGTATCCACCCTACCAACCCCATGGAGCCCGCTTGGGTTGGGCTTGGGTTGAGAATTCCTAACCCGAGGTTGGGTTGGGTTGGGTTGGATTAGGGTTGAGGTATAGGAACCTTGGGTTGGGCTAGGGTTAAGCACCAACCCAACCCAACCCGCCCGACTTTCAGCCTACCTTCTAGACTATTTAATCTAATCGTGATCGACCTAGGTGTAAACAACTACAATTGCTTAAGCATATCGCCAATTAAGGCCCTCCTCCGAACTCTAGCAAAAGCTCCTTTAGCCTCAGCAGCAAAACTGACAGTCTCCGACATATCTATTATAAGCACAGCAACCATTAATCAAATAGTCTTTGAACCATATGTTATAGAAAATCACCTGCACACAAGTGATGGAAGCAAAGAAAAATCACCAAAAAAAAAAAAAAAAAAGCAAGGAGTCAAAACCCAAATACCAAAGAAAAAAATAAGAGAAAGTAAAAAGATTTACATGATTTGACAATATACCTATATATGTCTACGATACAACGTTGTAAAGTTTTCTTCTTCACTAAAACATAGGAAAAAATTTTATAAATACAAGGCTTGGCTTCTATCCCACTCTTCCATGGTATAAGAATAGCTCACTAATGAATACCAAAATGATGCCTTCTCTTTCTACATATATTCTCTTACATAGACAACACACTCTCCATAAAGACATTTAAAACCTAAAAACCAGGCCACATGAGCAAGAGAGGAGAGAAAAGGATTTAGTGCTCTGTTTGGAAACGTCATCATGCATATGATGATATTTAATGAGGTGGGGCAGAAGATCCATTATCTACATTACCGCGCACCCAAATAATGAAACAAAAGATTTTTAAGACAGAAGATTCCATTCACCGCATCCCATCTGATCCAGAGCTCCAGTCTATTACATGCACCATATCATTTAGATGAGGTGGGCATGGGTAGACATTGTTATGGACTCACAATCATCATATATATGTGACTTTTATTCGGTGGCCTCCCTAATGCGTGTTGAACCTAATAGACAGTCCTAAGAAATAGTTTGGACTGTCCAAGTGTCCAAATGCAACCAGGAGCACTCTAATCTGTAAGTGCCAGTAGAGAGTATCATTCCTCATTTATATCACTCATATTCTCAGTATTACAAGATAGCTATGTAAGAAACGCTCGCGTCACATGGAAAAAGAGGATGATGAAGAAAAGAACATAACCATGGTGGTGGAGAACAAAAAATTGAAAAAAAGAAAATGAAAAAGCATAGGCATTTTCCAAAAAGATGTGACTATCCAAAGTGGTTGAGATCCACCAAAACAATCGGAAGGTTCATTCCATGTGGATGTGGCGCAGCGCATGATACTGTATGATTTGGTCAGTTTAACTGTCCAATTAATACCAAAGTCCGGAACTCGAAGAACTCGGATCAAAAATCTGCTTGAATCAAGTTGAGTAACTTAGTCAGCTTCAAATTCTAAACACCCGACTCGACAAACGTAATATTCATTCTAAAAGAGTTGGACACGGTTCCAGCGTGGTGTGTCTATGGCATCTATTAATTATATCGGGAAGAGTTGCCCATCTATGAAAATCGGATGTCCTTAAAATCAAGCTGATCTAGCTATCATGTAGGTCACCATATGAATTTAATGGTTTTCAATATTTGTCCATTTTTTTTCTATGTTGCAGCTTAACTAATACTTGAAATGCATTCAATCATCATACATTCTCGATTGATGCACCAATTGAATATCATGCACAACATAATGGCCCCACACAGATATAAGCAAGTGAATAGGTGAACAGGCAAGGGGGAATAAGTATCTGAGTGACTCTTGCACTCGCATATGTAAATAACCTTTGCACTAAGTTGAATAACTTTTTACGCACTTTACAAGTAATTGATTGTTAGAAATCTCATGTAAATTGGGCGTTCCAGATCAATGAAATATGATCAAGTTATTTCAACTTGGCTTATTTGAAAACATATATTAATACAACATGTGCTCCTGATACGGGGAGGGATGTGATAAGGTTGATCACCATCTTCCTCAGGAGATAACAACTCCAAATCCATGGAGTTCTCTAGCCTTCTCATAGAGCTACCTTGAATGTACGAGGAATAAAAGAATAAATAATTCCTAATAAATTTGAAATAATTTGATTGATGATTAAAAAAAATGAAATTACAACTCTTTAAATAATGAACTCAAACCTAAGACGGAGTTTTAGACTTAAGACTCTAACTCAAACACCCTAAAAATGTGACTTACAATAAATAGTTAACTTACTATTTATAGTTGGCCCCTATTCTTACTAGACTTCATGGTTTTCGGCCAAAAATAATAAGTTTCCAATTTGGCCCATCCACATTGTTCTCGTAATTTTTCTGAGCGATTTTTCATGTACATGACTTCTACAACTCAAAGGATCAAAAGTTATACTCAAACTAAAAC
Source organism: Magnolia sinica (assembly GCF_029962835.1). Lineage (NCBI taxonomy): Eukaryota > Viridiplantae > Streptophyta > Magnoliopsida > Magnoliales > Magnoliaceae > Magnolia > Magnolia sinica. The sequence continues at coordinate 129,362,747 of NC_080574.1, read as the reverse complement.
TTTCTATTTATATTACAAATGAAACTAAACTGAACTTTTAACCGTCAATCAATGGAATCTCACAAATCCAGTGTGTGCAACGAGACCGAGCAGGATTGATTGGCTTAAGTGGGTTTTCTTACCCAAAATCATATATGATATGTCAAAAAACTCATCCCAATTTGCGAGATACGACTGATTTAAAGTTCTGACAATCCAGATCATTTCTGCCTCCGATCGGGCCTTCTCTACTCCGTCTTTGCCATGAAGTGTCTGCGACTCGCTCTACATCAGCTCCTCCAATGGCCGCTGTCAATTTTCATTTTTAGCCTTCAGTTTGTAAGTCATGGTGGGACCAGCCATCATTCAATAATTGATCAGTGCTATCCTTACTCTTGATACAGTGGTAGACTCTCAGAAGTTTCAACACTCGGTCAAGAGTTCAAGTATCCATGCGTGGTGAAAACCCACTACGGCGTTAGTGTGTGGGGGTGTCTGTGCGTGTGTAAAAAAAAAAATGTATGCACTATAAACCATCCAAGGTGGGTCCATCCAATCAACAATTCAAGTAGCGTTGGAAGTAATGAACAGCAGTCTTGAGACTACAATCTTGGTAGTACATATGGAAATTACCTTACCCGAATTGTGGTAATACATATGGAAGTTACCTTAATAGAGTTGTGAGTTTTATTAACAGCAGGAAATTCATATTTATATACCCAATCAGTTTCGTAGATGCACCTCTATTCCCTGCGTTTAGTCATACAATACTGTAAAAGTTGCACTATCTAGTCATACAACAATATCCACTATAAATGTGCCCTATCTTTAAAAAATTCAGACAATCCAAATCCACTCTCCAAAATGCGCCTCCTTTGTACATTGATTGGTGACCGTGGCCACAGTTTCCAACCGTCAAATTCTCTCATGCGCATGGTGGTCCACTTGTTGAGTTGCCATCTTGATTTTTGGACCAATGCATATTTATATGATGCCCCACCTAATGAATGGCCCAGATCATGGCATGTCTACTGCAAATACCCTTCAGTACTTCACGCAAATTGCAGTAGCATTTCTCACCCATGAGATTATAAATAGGGCATGATCCTCTCGTACTCACCGCATTAAGACAATGGGTACAAAGGCCTTTCTCATTCCCTTCTTCCCATCCCTTCCAAGATAGCTGCCAAGGAAACATTCCAGAATTCTCAAACTCGTGAGTGTAGTATGGTCTATTACGCTCTTTATTTTAGCTGTTTGGTTCTTTTAGTCAATGGGCAGGATCATCCGCCCGTTGTGAGTTTTAAGGATGTGGCTCATCTATGGCAAGACTAAAGGAAAATATATGTACTACATGTATGGAGACACATGCCAGCCATTATATTCCGTAGTTTATGTTTTCTTTTAATGAAAATCGAGGTAAAAAATGTCAATCCCAGTGATCAAATGTGTGGAGCATATTAAAGCTTTCCATGAGATGGGTCATGCTTCTTAGACCATGTTGTCCAAAATTGATGTAGAGCGGGTCGCAGACCTTTTATGGCCAAGTTAGATAAGAAAATGCCTGATCAGAGACGTAGATGATCCAGACCATCAGAACTTAAAACTGACGTATCTCGCAAATCGGAATGAGCTATCAAACAAACCATATATGATTTTGGGGTAGTATGAGATACTTTAGCTAGGCTGCACATGCCGAATTTGTGAAATACCATCAAATCGACGGTTGAATTCTTGTTTTAATTTCATTTTTACTATTTATAGTAAGTTTTAGTTTGAGTATAACTCTTCATCCATTGGGCTTTAGGAGTTGCGCCCAACATGAAAAGTACTTAGAATAATTAGGAGAATAGCATGGTTGAGCTAAATAGGACATTTATTAATTTTGGCTGAAAACCATGAGGTCTAGTGGAAATCACAATGGTCTATAAATAGTAAGTTTACTATTTATAGTAAGTCATGATTTCTAAGAGTTTTAGTTATAGTATGAGTCCAAAACTTCTTCCGAGGGCTTATGTTATTATTTAAGAGGTTATAAGCTTGTTTTTCATCATCAATCAATTTATTACGAATTTTTTAGAATTATTTTATTTTTTTATTTTCCTTGTGGATTTGAGGTATCTCTGTGAGGAGTCCAGAGAAGTTACATATAAGACTGTGCTCGACCTCTTGTCCTTCCCTAAGTCAAAAACTCTAAGTGTTTTGGTCCTTAATCCCAAGGAAATTGAAGGTCTAAATGCTATTTTTCCAGCCGTTCATTTGCATGTGATTTTATGCACACGAGCATGGTTGTAAACGCATGTGGGCTTAGCAATATCCTCCAAAAGTATCTTCAAATTGCCATTATTACCATGATAATATCTTTGTATTAAAATAATAATAATAATAATAAATAAGTCATAAAAAAATCTCACTCTTTAATATTAACATTTTCTCTTTCCGTTTCTTTTTTTCTTTTTCTTTTTTCTTTTCCTCCCGTTAGGGCTGTCATTTGACCAGGATAGGGCCAGGTAAAATCAAAATTTTGAATAAGCCCAGCCCGAATAGATTAAAATTCAAGCTGAAGCCAACCCAAGCCTAAGCCATTGACAACCATATCTCTAGTCTTTAATAAGCACATGCATGCCAAACCTCAAAATTTTAGGATTTGTCACCTCGTGGATGATTTAAAAACATTTCTTTAGAAAACATCTTGTGTAGAAGAACTAAATTTTTTGACATAATACATAGTGGAATTAGCAATATCTTTAGCAAGAGTCAAGACAGTTTCTTTGGGGTTTTTAGGCATGAGGAGTCTGGTGCAAGGATTTGTGAAACTCATGGACTTCGAATATCTCCTTTATTGTGTAGATTTTCCTAATTCACACCTCCATAAATTAATTTATTTGGGGCAAATCCATAAACATAAAAGCCTAGCAATCTCAAAATGAGAGACTATTTTAAAAGTTTTTAAAAAAAAAATTATATGAAAACATAACACACTAGTTGTAAATGCAACTAGCCACAGTGTTGGGTGTTGGGAGCGATGCACAAAAACCTTAGGATCTCGCCTCCCAAAACACTAGAATTATGGGATATAATATAGCAATGAAATAAATCAAAGCATAAACCACACGACACAAGAGATTTTACGTGGAAAACCCTCGAAAAGGTGAAAACTACGGGACCTAGTCCAGAGCAACAATTCACTATGAAGTAGAACGTTACAACCGATCACAAGCACACACCGCTTGGATCAAACCTTCTTCACTCATGTAGGAGTGGATGAACAATAAGAGAGTAATGAAAAAAAAGAGAGATCTCACCGATCACGAGGACGTAAAAGCGTCGAAAAGTCGACTACGCAGTAGATCACCTTGACGAGTAGAATCCTCCCTTCCACAAGCTTCCTCTCTCTCTCACATTGGTCGTGAAAACACCTTAACATACCCTAAAATAGCCCTAGGGAGCCCTATTTATAGTTTAGGCAACTCCTCTTCTGCACCTCTGTGAAACCGCCTAAAATTTACGCACTCCGCACAAAATCCGCGCAGAATCTGCATAACCCTCGACTAGTCGAGGCAGGTCCTCGACAGGTTGAAGGACCCCTTCGACCGGTCGAGCCTGACCCTCGATTGGTCGAGGCCAAAAAATACTGCTTGCTAGACTTTGAGTCGAGCGGGCCTCGATTGGTCGAGCAGCGCAGTAATGCCAAGATTTGAGACATTCAATCTGCACTACCGAGGAGGAAAACCCCATCATCGGGCTCACTATACTGTATACATGTCATCTAACTGGTTTAACATGGTTACCCTATAATGAAAATGGGATGCCCTAGAAATCATATGGATCCAACCATCAAGTGATTCATCAAGTGATTTCAAGACCTAGGCCCACCTTGTCCATGAAAAGGAGACCTCAAACCTGGACCGAGAGATCGGACAAGCGAGAAGAGAAAAAATGAACTTGATCTCTGCTATCCGCCTGGGCTATCACATCCGCCACCGTATTTCCTTCCCTAAATATATGCTGAAATTGAAAGATTCCTCTACTTCTAAGATGGTTGATTCTTATGATCCAGTATCCCCATTTCCAACTGGGATAAGAGGAACCCAGGAGGAAACTAAGATCCAGCTGAGAACTCAGAAACCGGGCTTACAGAATTCCCGATCGCCGAATCCGGCGTCGACAGCCTCCGTAGAACCCCATTCTCGGATCCCGGCACCCATTCACCAGGTTCCGATCCTGGGATACTACAAAGAAGATTTATAATTATCAGTCTGATTCATAATGAGCATAACCAAAAGCATAATCCACGAACAATAACCACAAGAACACCACCACAAAATCAACTATGATCAAAAACTTTTGAGTATAATGCGTTAGAAAGAAAAAATACAATGTAACGAAAGAAACAAAACTCCAGAAGCTTGGCTGCATGCTCCAACTACGGCAAGACTATGGCTGCGACTGCATCCTGGCGCACGCATCAATCGTGCATAAGCTTATAGAAAGCTTAGAGGGTGGTGTGAGTATGTGCGCAATATAAGCGTGCTCAAAATACAAGGTCAGAGTAATGCGGAATCATGGTGATGAGCACATGAATGCAATCAGCCGTACCAAGGCTATGCGGTACAAGATATGAATGCTATCGGCCATAATACGGCCATGCAATGCGAGATGCAACTCAAGCATGCCAATCCTCATTATGTATCAGTACAGTTCTCATTCTTGATAATCACCGGGGTTCAATACACTCCAAATGGCACTGTCGCTCTCCTAGCCGCACAGTCCAAGTGAGCGTAAAAAACCTCACTATCCGCCTGGCCAATAGTCTGCCAATACCTATCCGGCACGTCGATAGCGGACCCATTCGCGAGCTGGTCAAACTCAGCCTAGTATTGCCCCCTACCCTCGGGCGAGTAAGGCCACACTCCTTTCCAACCGACTACGACAGTGGGAGACGCGGCCTCCTGGTTTCGGCCCTCATGCGCTCATATATCCACTCGGTCTCGACGTTGGAGTCATCCTCTGGTACCATCGGGTTTAGGAATTTTTACCCAGGGACATCTATGGCGCCCGTATGCTAGAACCAAATATTTTCGGTATCCAACCCTGCCATCCACGATGTGTCTGTGGAGGCTATGGCCCTGATGTGGCTAGGGCATACGGTAATTACAATCACACAAATGCAAGTGCATGAATCACACTATCAATCATGCAATAAATCTCGTATATACCATGCACTTATATGAGGCAACTCCGCCTATCGTGGAGCCCATAAACAGCCTATCCAAAGGTATATGCTATGATCGGTCACTCCTCACATCGGCATACATATGGTGCGAATGATCATGAATCATGGATCTATACTAAACATGTAATAAGAGATGGGCTCTAGGTATAATGGAGATGGGCCTAGACGGCCTACTTACCACAAGTTTGGGCTTATCAGTGGCCTTAAGGAGAGCTATAATGCGGACATTTAACCAACATTATCAATGTGGACGTCAAACCAACAAATTGCTCCCAAGGCGTGGCCCGTTATTAGTGTCAATACATATGCTATGGTGGAGTCACACTATAAGTTACATTATATTCATCCTATTGGGCCTTGACCCGTGGGCCTCCAGTACATCAAATGGGCCTCATAATACGCGCCTAATACAAATCAAGGTGGGCCTCAACAAGGACCCCTTAATACATGAAGATGGGCCTCCACAATGGGCCTTAATTATCTCCAACACAGTTGGACAGTTGGATGAAACACATACATCATGATGGAGCCCACACTAATAGAGGGCGTGATTTACCATACATACATAGGCGGGTCCTAAGTAGGACTCACCATAATGCTTGTTCTCCACCCAGCCTAGGGCCCAATATAATGTTTATTTTCCACCCAACTTAGGGCCCATTATAATGTTTATTTTCCAACCAACTGTTCATATGGTCATGTGGACCAGGGTAGGGCCCACTGTAGTGTTTATTTATCATCCAATCTAACCATAAGGTCACATGGGCTTAGATAGGGCCCACTAATATTTATTTTTCATACAAAATGGGCCACTGTAATGTTTGTTTTCCCATACAACCTGTTGATAGATTGTGTGGACCAGGGGCCCACTGAAATGTTTATTTGTGCCCAACCTGTTCACAGGGCCATGCAGCCAGGGAGGGGCCCACCCAAATGTTTATTTTTCATCTGACCTGTTGATCGGGTCGCGCGGGCAGGGAGCCCACCAAAATGCATTTGACGTCTAACCTTTTTATAGGGCCACCCGAATGGGGGTGGACGTGGGGCCCATCAAAATGTGGTTCACAAATCCAGCCCATCCATTATGTGTGTCCCACAATTTTAAGGGTCCAAATCAAGTTTCATTTGCATCCAAAACTCAGGTAGGCCCCACCAACGATTTTATATGTTTTAGGCATGTCTTCACATGAATTTCGTATAAGGCTGATTTTTTTGAATGGCCCACGGCCAGGGAGGTGGTCAACGAATGGACGGTGTGGATGTGCAAAATACACATCATGGTGGGGCCCACGGCTGGACGTGGAACCAGTCCGTCCGCCCGCCCTCTGGCGTCCCTGACAATGGCAGCAGCAGGCGCTGCTGCCTAAGTTTGTTGTTTTTTTTTTTTTGAAGAAAATCATTTTTTTGCAAAAACTCCTGTGTGGGGCCCGCATCGGATGAATCCACTCCAGCCATCGGATTCCACGGTCCAAGACCGATCGAATGAGTCTAATATACGGCCTGTTTTTGGCGAATAAAGGGATCTAGGTGGTTTTCAAGGGTGATACTGCTTTTTCCTATGGTATGGCCCGCTTGAGAACTGGATTGGTTCCAGAATTTGGCTCAACGTCTAAAATAATCCAAGGAAGAGGATAGACGGATTGGATCAAATACCTTAAAAGTAACTTTTTCCCTTCTTTTTTTTGTGTGTTTGCTAGTACACCTCCACGTCAGTGCACACACTTCACTTTCCAACGTCCAGACGACACTCCTAAACACATTGCTATGGTGGGTCCCACGTAGATGTGGCCCACCATCATATATGTATATAATATATATTATATTATATATATGATACATATTATATTATATATATATTATATATATATATATATATATATATATATATTATATAAAATATAACATATATGTATATACATATATATATATATATATTTTTTTTAAAAAGCATTGGGCCATCCAAACAATGGATGGTGGGATCATCACCTGCAATAGAGTGGGCCACACCGTCTGATGTAGATGGACGGGTAGATATAACGCATATTGGTGGGATCCACACCATTACAAAGAAAGAAAGAGAGAGAGAGATAGAGAGAGAGAGATACACGGTGAGATAGAGGAACCTCGCCACTATGGGCCCTCTTGATTAAATCACATACATCCAGATGGGTCCCACCAATAAGTGGGCCCTGAAATTTAAAATAATGACAAAGCACCCACCTTATCTTCCTTCTCCTTGCTCCCTTGGACTCCTTAGCTCCTTACCTTCACTTTTAATGGAGGTTGATGAAAGATGAATGGTTGAGATTGGAGATGAGAGGGTGGGCCACACTTGAAGTTGAGAGAGTGTGTTGGATGTGTGAAATTTCTCATGGGATTTGGAAAAATTGCTAGAGAATGAGAGGGAGAGATAGAAATAATGGATGAAGGGATGGGTGGAGTGATGGTTGTAAGAAAGGAGTGATGAGAGGTATGGTTTAGTTTGAAATTGGTGGAGAAGAGAGATGGTTGTGGTTGAAAATGAGAAAAAGAGGAATGATGAGGTGGAAAGTTGGTGGACTTTTGGAAAAAGAGGGAATGGGTGAAGTACTTGATGTATGGGATGCATTAATGGTTGATTGATGGGACTAATTGTGTAGAGATTCCCTCGAAATCCGTAACGCGTGGTGTTTCTTCGGAATAAACGCAGATTGGCATCTTCTTGCCTGGGTATCAGTTCGGTGCGCAAGTCACGGTGTTGGAACCGCGGTGACGACGCGGTCGCTATGATATAACTTTCGGATCAAGCCGACGTCGGTGCGCGGGACCTGGCTTAGGATCGTGCGCAAACACCGAATACGGTGCGAAGGTTGCCAGAATTTGACCGAAAGGACCGCGGAAGCTAACGGAACAGTACGGACTAGGACACGGGTCTTACATTGCGATCCAGCTGAGAATTTGATTCCACAATCACCTAGCGATATCCTCCACATAGGCAGAAGTCCATACCGTCATAGATAGCCCGAAGCTCAGTATAAACATTTGATCCCACCCCATATCCAGCCAAAAAGGCAAAACAAAAGGACCCCCTATCGTCTCTGCAAATACCCCCACCTCTAGAATTACTTGGGTTTCCTATCGCCGATCCATCCACATTAATCTTAATCCACCCAGGAAGAGGTCTGTCCCACTTAACCAACACTGGACAGGCTTTCAGATCGAGGATTTGCCCCTGCTGAGATCTGCACGCACGAAGGAATGATCGTGTAAGCCTCTGGATGTGGAATGGGTCTGCGGCTAACTCATAGCTGATCCTGTCCTGACTGGTACCAATAGCCGCTGCTGCCTCGGAGATGTTCCCCTTGATTAAAGAAAGCCACCATTTGGCCCTCTCAATCACCTCCGAGATTACAGGAGTTTTACCATCGAAGATCGCTGCATTTCAACTCTTCCAATTGGTCCAGAAAATGATGCAGGGGGCAACCTTTTGCGACAAAGAAATGGATGGGATGCCAGCCATAGCGCCCCACCATTGAGATAGTCTGGACTCAATCGAGTTTGTCTATAAAACATGAATACTGAAAGCGTTGTCAAAAAAAGACCAAACGGCCAAAGCTAGCGAGCAACTCAGGAAAAGGTGAGAGACTGGTTCGGATGAAGGACCGTGAGATCAGCCGCACTAACTGAACAACAGGCGCACTTGGAAGCCAAAGAAATACCACGAGCTTGAACCGCATCATCAACTGTTATTGCTCCCATAATCAATCGCCACGTGAAAAGAGCAATTCTTGGGGGGAATTTGCAGTGTCAGACCTTATTTGCCCAGCTTCTGGACGGCAGAGGCTCACAGCATCTGTCCCAGGCTGAAGAGATGGTGAGATTCCCCTGCTTAGAAAAAGGCCAAAAAGGAGTATCGACGCCATCCGAAAGGCAGAAGCCGCAGTGATAAAAGAAATCCAAGACCCATTAGGGAAGGAAGGAGAAGGCTGCCGAAGGCAGTAGAGGATCATTCATACCCAAAACATCATCCACCTACAGCTGAAGTAGAGACAACGGAACGGCGAGAGAAGCAATCCCATGAAGCGACGAAAATTTTCGTAGCTAAAAGTCAAATTTTCGTAGCTAAAAAGTTTTAGCAACGAAAGTTTTCGTCGCTAAATTCGTCGTTAAAAGACCGATGTCGAAGCGTTTTATCAGCGAAGAATTCGAATAGTCACTAAATGCAAGCTTTTTAGCGACGAAAATTTTCGTCGCTAAAAAAAACTGTACAAGACTTGACAAAACTTTTAGTGATGAAAATTGTCGTCGCTAAAAAAACTGTACAAGACTTTTAGCAGCGAAAATTTTCACTACTAAAAAAATCATTCCATTTTTAGAGACGAAAATTTTCGTCACGAAAAAACTGTACAAGACTATTAGCAACGAAAATTTTCGCTCCTAAAAAATCGTTCCACTTTTATCAACGAAAGTTTTCGTTGCTAAAAAACTGTACAAGACTTTTAGCAGCGAAAATTTTCGCTACTAAAAATATTGTTCTACTTTTAGCGACGAAAAAGTCCGTCGCTAAAAAATTGTACAAGACTTTTAGCAGCGAAAATTTTCGCAGCTAAAAAATATGTTAAACTTTTATCGACGAAAGGTTTCGTCACTAAAAAAACTGTACAAAACTTTTAGCAGTGAAAATTTTCGCTACTAAAAATATTGTTCTACTTTTAGCAACGAAAAGGTTCGCCGTTAAAAAATTGTACAAGACTTTTAGCAGCGAAAATTTTCGCTACTAAAAATATTGTTCTACTTTTAGCGACGAAAATGTTCGTTGCTAAAAAATTGTACAAGACTTTTAGCAGCGAAAATTGTCGCAGCTAAAAAATAAATTACAAAACTTTTAGCTACGAAAATTGTCGTCGCTAAAAGTCTCTTTTTAAAAAATTATTCTAGCTCAAAATTCTGCACAAAATTCCTGATATACACCTGTTAACAATATATTTCATCATATTCATCCTGATATACACCTGTTATATAATATATTTCATCATATTCACATTCACATCCATCTAAACCCAAACAAGAAAATCCATCCAAACATAAAAGTACATTCATCCAAACACAAACAATCTTATCCACATCACACTCATTCACGCATAAATACATATAAGTTTAACATAATAAACAAATATACAAAAAATCATCGTCTTCTTCCTATTTCGACAACTTCCTTACCACCTACTTTCTAGTCAAGTTCCATAGCCATGTACACTTGTTTCCTTGTCCTTGCATCTTAACATCATCGCCATCTTTCTCTTTTATCTACACCACCCAACATTTGGAAGGATCATACATGTATTCATTGAAGAAGATATGCTCAAAGATTGCAGGGTCATCCAGAGATGGAAGATCATGCTTCTTTCTGGCTTCACACTTCCCTTCTATCATCTCCACTGGCACACTGAGTGTTTCTGCACTGTAATACACCTGCCAATTGAACTAAAAATCATGTGACATCATTTCTACTAGTCACTGGAAACAAGCATATGATTTGTGACTCCATAACATGTCTGTGGGTTCTCTATGAACTCTAATCACAGAGTGATACCCAAAAACCTGACACACTTGGTGGTCAAACTACAACTCAATGCCAACATGGACTAGCACATCAGCCACTTTTGTTGTAACAGGAATTGTTTGATAACCATGATGAAGAAGAATACTTTCCAACAAAGAGCTACCAGTTAACAGCCAAGAAACTCACCTCCATCGTGACGTGGCAAGCCAAAAGTTGATAAGGCATGTACTTATAGCCATTGCAAAAAGAAAAAATGAAAAACTGAGTTGTGGCTTTTGGGTTTTCTCAATGACATCATATCTTTTATTCAAGTCACAATACAAAATAAAATTCAAATCTTTCAAGGCCTGATTGAGTTTCATCGACTTAATGCAAAGATAATCTACAAGCTCAAAACAGAGCTAATCACAGGTTCACCAGGCTAGAAATAATCCATTGATCTAAATGCATCTTTTACGCTGCATTTTGAAACACACCTGAGTTGGATTGCAATTGTTCAGTTCAATTAGGTGGCAATGATTGAACTGTATCGACAGTTAGTGTTATTCATAATGGAGTACAAATTGCAATTACATTCCTTTCTAGTTGAACTTGGAGTAATGATCACACAATACAAATACTATGATAGTTTCAAATTGGTCATTTCAGCTTCACTGAAATGATTATTGCATTTCTAGATGATAGCATGTCCACACACAACCATAGCCTTGCATATACTCTCACCTTGAGCTGTCCTCAAACTATCCATACATATTAACTTTGGAATTCACTTTTAGTCGAAGAAATTGAATGTTAATCTATATGCAAATAGAGATCATCATAGTTCCAACACTTATGTTCCTTGAATGAAAAGAAAAAACCATTGAATATCATTCAAAATATAGAACATGAAAGCAATGAAACACAAGTTCTTCTACAATATTTGGTGGTAATGTCAGTTGTATTAACAACATGCCTGCACTGCAAAAGTTCAATACAAACATTCTACAACAGAAATAACTTTTGTTTTTAAGTTGAGACTATGAGAAACTCTGATATGACTGTGGTACTATCAACATGATCAAGAGATATGGGAGCCAATGGAATTTAAAAGATATACCGTAGTTACTAGAAACCATATCATTAATGAAGTATATAACATAAGTGCTTGTTTTTCACAACAGCAAAACTTCATAAGGTTTTTAACATTACTGAGAACAGAAGTTCTTAAAAGTTTAGGAGAGCTCCAATAAAGAAAAGCTGGAAGACATGACAAACTCAATCTTCCTTCAGTGAGCAGATAAGCAACAATTGCGATTCCTTTATCTTAGCGATAGATTGCACCACCGAACTACGAAGAATTATGATAAGATCTACATGTAAGAATTTTTCTTTCTTCCTCTTTCTACAAGAGTGTTTCGTAGTGACCATAAGTTTTGCATTAAAACCATATCATTAATGAAGTATATAAGCCACCAAGTTTCAACAGGCTTTAAGCCAGGATTGACTTTACTTCATTGGATATTGCATCTTTACTTCCAAATAAATGAATTCATTGTAATATAAATCAATTGGGCACAAATCAAACCCTATAGTGATCAAGAATTTCATTGGGCGGCTAGTAGATTTCCATTGGGCACAAATCAAACCCTATAGTCCTTTCCTATCAATTGGGCACAAATCAAACCCTATAAATCAATTGCTCTCCTAGATTACCACCATTACAATTTGTGAGGCAGCAAACTGTCCAAACTTCATCATTGATTATCCTTCAATTTTTGCGATTGTTCCTTTAATAGAACAATTTATGGAAAACATTAAGGCCCTTCCAATCTAAACCTCACATCATTTGCATAGAATAAAGGCAATAGATTTCAACCTAAGAAATCTTGCAGGAGTTGCGTAAGTTTGTTCTGTAGGGTATGTAGGTATTTTTCTGAGCCAAGGCTGCAATCACATCTCCCAAACAGGAAAGGGACCGATTGATATGCTGTGCTTATTTTAGCCTATCTCCTGTTACTTTCTGATTTATCCACCCTCTCACTTCCTGCATTTTCTAACCATTTAGTGTCACCATGCTGATAAAGTTCTTCACTAAACAGTAAATTTCACAACAATCATCATCAGGACAGGAACAAAACAAATTCATAGAGAAGTTACTTATTGAAATTACCAACCTTCATAGAGAAGAAGTATGGGAACAATCGTTGCAATAACAAATTCATAGAGAAGTTACTTCCGAAGCTCACAATTGCTGCATCAACAAATGCAGATTTCAATATATATAATACAAAGCCTGCACCAAGAATATAAAAAATGAAAAATGTTTCTTACTTTTCAAGAATTTGGTTACATTAGGAAATGCTTTCAACACCTGGAAAAGAGACCAAATAAAGAAAAAGAAAAAAAGGTAAAAAAAATAAAAATAAAAATCAGCATATAGTGCAATATAATCTGCAAAGTTTACAAAATTAAAAATGATAATAGATGACACTTCAAGCAAATAAACACATGTCAAAATATTTATGGAGAGAAATTTTTTTTTAAAAAAAAAAAAAAAAAAAAAAACATAAACACGTCAAGCATTTATGATGCAAAATCCTGCACCAATTGAACTTCATTTATGATTACTGAAAATCAGTCCATGCACAAGTGAATCCAGTGAGAAGTTGTGATGTGCATACCAAGGGTATAATATAATGGAGCACAATAAATCCCATGAGCATTGCAGGCCTACAGAAGTTATGCAACATCAATAAGAAACACAAAAATCTAAAAAGGAGGCTCACATATAGAGTTTAGAGGTGTGTTGAGCATACACATGTATAACCTAGCCCATCTAAATGCCACCACATGTGCCAGCCAGGCACAAAGGTGTGAAATCCTATATATGTGAACATAGGTTCATTCCCAGTTGATCTCATTTTAGCAAAGATAATGACAAGAGCTCCTAAATTCATACATAAAAACAAAAGAAGAGGAAAGGAGTTCCTACCAAGTGAATTTAGAGGTTTTTCCCTTTTATCAATTGGTATTCCTTAATACGTAAATACATACATATATACATGCATAGATAGACATATACACACGCTCTCTTTCCCCCACCCCATGTATGGGTGGGCACACACACACAAGAAATGTCCATGAGTGAGTTTCAGCTCATAGGGGGAAATGCTTACTTGTCTCAAAATACACATTTGTTGCTGGACTCAACAAAAGCACGAAGACTTTCGCAAGAGAAAGAAACACCCGAGGGAAATGCTAGATGGTTCTTTGCAAAAACTTGGAATCTGTGGTAATATAGACAGAAGAAGATGGAAACTACTTGACTATGCAACAGACAACTGCCTTAGAAATTCGAATATAAAACTTGCATCTAGAAACCTTAAATAAAAAATAAGTATAGGTTTAGGTTATAAGTATAGGTTTAGGTTGGGTTATAAGTTAAGGTTTAGGGATTTGAGTTTAGGTTAAGGTTTAGGTTTAGGTTATATGTATAGGTTTTGGGATTTGAGAATAGGTTTAGGTTAGGTTATAGGTTAAGGTTTAGGTTTAAGTTATAAGTATAGGTTTTGGGATTTGAGAATAGGTTTAGGTTATAAGTATAGGTTTAGGTTGGGTTATAGGTTAAGGTTTAGGGATTTGAGTTTAGGTTAAGGTTTAGGTTTAGGTGTTATAAGTATAAGTATAGGTTTAGGTTTAGGTTATAGGTATAGGTATAGGTTATAGGTTAAGGTTATAAGTATAGGTTTTGGAATTTGAGAATAAGTTTAGGTTATAAGTATAGGTTTAGGTTGGGTTATAGGTTAAGGTTTAGGGATTTGAGTTTAGATTTAGGTTATAAGTATAGGTTTTTGGATTTGAGAATAGGTTTAGGTTGGGTTATAGGTTAAGGTTTTGGGATTTGAGTTTCGGTTTAAGTTATAGGTTTAGGTTTAAGTTAAGGTTTAGGGATTCGAGTTTAGGTTAAGGTTTAGGTTTAGGTTATGGGTTTTGGGATTTGAGAACAGGTTTAGGTTATGAGTATAGGTTTAGGTTGGGTTATAGGTTAAGGTTTAGGGATTTGAGTTGAGGTTTAGGTTTGGGTTTACGTTATAAGTATAGGTTTAGGTTGGGTTATAAGTTAAGGTTTAGGGATTTGAGTTTAGGTTAAGGTTTATGTTTAGGTTATAAGTATAGGTTTTGAGATTTGAGAATAGGTTTAAGTTATAAGTATAGGTTTAGGTTGAGTTATAGGTTGGAATGGAAAACAAGTTATTTTAGACTACTAAAGCTAAGATGGACAATCCTGCAAGTGAACCTGTTAGAATTCCTGCTCCATCTTCGTGTCCTATATAACAAAACACATAAATGCGGAGAGGCTCCCAATCAGCTCTTCAACTCTCCAGGAAAAATGGTCTTTGTGAAAGCTCAGGAGCATTGGACTATTAGATCTCCTTCAGCCTTCTGTGTCCAATGCACCTCCCAACTTTCTGTAACCAGCTGTGGTCCTTCATTATGGTGTAGAGAACACACAAAATAGTCACTTAAATACATCCAGACAAATCACAGTAGCACTTCTCTAACATTCAAAATTTTCAAAATCGAATTGGAAAAAAGAGAATCAAAGTAAACTAAATCAGATTTGAAAGTTAGTCAAATCATAAATAGGCGGATTATGGATGGAGACATTGTTTTCATTAATAGGCCACCTAGTACTCATAAACATTCATTACAAACATTTTCTGTCTATGTGCATGACGACCATACTGTTAAGATCAATCCCCTTATTTGTGCTCCCCTAGGTGCAGATTTTGATGGGGATTGTATTCATATATTTTATCCAATCTCTAGCAGCAAAGGCAGAAGTTTTGGAGCTGTTTAGTGTTGAAAAGCAAATCCGTAGTTCTCATAGAGGTAGTCTGAATTTACAACTGGTGCATGATTCTTTATTGTCACTTAAACTCATGTTTAGGACTTTTTTCTTGAACAAAGCGACTGCGCAACAGTTGGCTATGTGTTTTTCACTAGTTTACTGGAACCTGCTTTGCTTAAGGCTCACCGTACGGGTCCTCTGTGGACTGTTTTGCAAATGGTACAGAGTGCTTTACCTACGTTTTTTGACTACTTTGGGGAGAGGCATTTGATCAGTAAAAGTGAAATGGTGAGGATTGATTTCAATAGAGATTTACTGCAGTCATCATTCACAGAGATTGTTACTTCTGTTCTTGACAAGAAGGGAACAGAAGAGGCTGTTAAGTTCTTTAATATGTTGCAGCCATTGCTGAAGGAGATTCTCTTTTTAGAAGGATATAGTGTTGGCTTGAATGATTTTGACATTCCCAAGGCTGTTACTGAAGATATAAAAGTAACAACAATTATAATAATGGTGCCTCTCGTATACTAACAAGAACCAATTTCACCAAGAGATTAATGAAGTAGTTCTAGAAAAAGGCACTAAGTTACCTGAAAAAAGTTGAGAAAAGAGATGAGCCCTTGAGATGAGATTAAGTAAGATCTCACTGTTGAATTAGCTCTTTTATTTCTTTCTACATCTGCACAACAAAAGGTCAAGTCATCTATGTTTTTAGGTCAGAAACTTTGGCTCTCTAAACGCCCAATAATTTTGAATCCAAAAATCAACAATTGGATTTTTGAATTTCTGCAGTTGAGGCCCTAGGAATTTAAAAACCCAAAATGAAAGTTACCGTTTTCTAGCATTGGAGAGCCAAATTCGAAGAAACAAAATAACCAAATGACATTTCAGAGTCTTCCAAAAGAAAAGTGGAAAAAAAAAAAAGGAAAAGAAAAGAAAAACCCATTTGAGTTCTTTGAAACCCGTACCATAAAGCTTGAGTTGTGTTTCAAGGTCATGGCTCCCACTCGAATCACCTCCAACATGTTTGTTATCCCAACCAAAGGGATTGTCGGTCTCATCAGCTCCAAGTGTCTAACCATTCCCTTGAATGTATATAAAAGCTGGGTTTTTGGTGGCTTTGTGCAGCTAAGCAGCTCCCCACAACAAATCATCCTTCATATAAAGACAATGAAAAATCAGAGCTTTTTTAAATACAAAATGTATATAAAAGAGAAGTTAAACATAAAAAAAAGAAGGAAATACAAACCTGATAGCCAGATTAACAAGCTTCACAGCATACCATATGTGTGATTAATCTATTCTAATGCACGTATGGTATGTCATTGAGGCTCATTTGCATTAATCTGATGGTTGAATTGGTCATAAAATATCAGTTAATGATATAACTCAGTATGCATGGTATTCTTACCTCACCCTCCCACATATAAACAGATTCGATACCTGAAAGTTGCAAAATGCAAATATAGTCTATTAGTTCTAATTCCAGAGGTTATCTGCAAGTTGCATGCAAGTGATAATGGAGAGATCTATGAGCCCAGATGCAATATCCTGATACCTGCAGCCATCAATGGCAATTGTATACACATTAGTACTAAGATTTAGTGACTAAAATCATCCACTCAAAGAGTGATCATCCAAGATCATATCCAAGGCATAATCATAATAGGGAACCTGTCCTTGCAGTCCACATAAATTGAAGTCATCTCGTATATAATCCTCATCGACTTCACAAAGGAGCTCATTTCCTCTCAAGCCACAGAACCAAGAGTTCCCTTTAAAAATGGAGCTCAAAAAATCGACACGCTTTAAAATTCAAATTAAGAAATTTTTGCTAGTTCAAAAGTTCAATTCCACACCATTACCTGTTGAAAAATGTAGCAGATTAATGAGAACTATATTTTTATTTTACTCTAGAAAAAAATCTCTACATGCTTGCAATATTAAATTAAGTGGTGTCTGCTACAGCCAAAGTCAAATTCTGCGCAAGTGCCAGTTGAAAATTGAGCAGATTAATGAAAATTTTATTATGATTTTTCACAAATAATTAAATGATCCAATATTCCACCCTAACAATTCTCCATTAATTTTTATCTTGTAAAAAAGTTGCACTAATATATCACAAAAACTAAAATAATGGGGTAGATTCATAAAACAGGTGGGTGTAGATATCATAGAGGTGGGTGTAGATATCATAGCACCAGTTTCTACTTTTCGGTATGTAACACTAGAAAAGCTGTACCATTAAATCATGAAACTGGAAATAATATGGTGGAATTATAAAATGGGTGGATGTACATATCAACATCATGATAGAAGATATACATGGCGTTGATTGATTCTAGGAATGACATGAACTATATAAAATAATACTTTATAAGATTTCCCAACAGCACTAATTGTACTACTGCACAAAATTGGAAAGAAAAGGATGGATTTTTGAAAAAAGGGTGGGTGTAGATATCAACACCTATCGACATGATGATATGAGAAGTAGATGGTGTGGATTGATTATAAAATGACATAAATATAAAAATATAAAAATTAATAAGAAGATAGCACTTTTCCAATAGCACTAGTTTCTACTTTTGGTAAGTAAACATTAGAAGAGTTGTACTACTATATCACAACAACTGGAAAGATGGGTTGGATTTATAAAATATGCGGGTGCAGATTTCAATGTCCAATCAGATTGATTCTATAATAACATTAACTTTTTAATATAATAATTTAAAAAATAAAGTAAAAAAAAAAAAAAAACAAATTCAGCAAGATGCAAATGCAAATTCATAGATAATATCAGATATTATATTATATAATTTTTTATTAAATTCAAAGATCAAACAAACAAAAGACAAAATATAAACTACTAAAAAAAAATCAGAGAGAAGGTTCTTACAGTTCTGGCAAAAAAGCCCCACCACCCAAATTTCAAAAATCCAAAAAACAAAAACTCTCAATCCCTCTCTATCTTTTCTCCTCTTCAAAACAGGCCAAAACTCTCATTGCCATTGTCTCCCACAATCACCGATCGCCTTCTCCGTGGCCTCTCAGCACGGCTCTTCAATGCCTCGAGCAATTCCGCCATTGCCTTCTCCCTGTCTATCCTGTTCTTGATCAAGATCTCACTGATATCGACCGGAGTCATCTCCGACTTATCAATCACAGACTCCAATTCCATCATCAACCCATCATCGCAATCTGCAATGCCATCGAAACCTAAGTAATTCTTCAGCAAGATTTTCAAAGCTGGAAAATGCTAGGGCTTTGAAAATGGGATGATTGAGAGAGAGGGAGAGAGAGAGAGAGAGAGAGGGAGAGGGTTTTGGGCATAAAGAGGGAGAATCGGTTTTAGGCAGAGAGAGAGAGAGAGAGAGAGATTTGGGCGCGCGGCTCTCTTTTCAGCGCGCGCCCAATTATTTTGGGCATGGATTGAGTACCTACGTGGGGCCCACCGTGATGTATATGGTTTATCCCTTCCGTCCATTCATTTTTATAAATACATTTAGTGAATGATCCCAAAATTCAGGTATATTGAAGGCCCAAGTGGACAACACCATAGGAATCACGTGTGATTTAATCTCTATTGTTTCTTACCATGTGGTCCACTTGAGCCTTCGATATACCTCGTTTTATGGAATGACACCCTAAAATTATATTTCAAAATGGATGGACGGATTAGATAGAACACATAGATTGTGGTGGGCCTCAAAAAGTCCTTACCAGAGTAAACTCCGTGGGGTCCACTGTTATTTATTTATTTTATCCACTCCATCCATCCATGTTAACAGATAACATCCAAAGCTCAAGTGGACCACACAATAGGAAATAATGTGATTGAACCTCTACTATTTAAAATTTCTTAGAGGCCCTAGAAGTTTTTGGACAATTTGATCGGTCTAGATTTTAGGATTATATCTACTAATCATATATCCTAACATCATTAGTTTTCAGGATTTCCTCTCATTTTTATTATTTTCACCATATATATCTGTCTCTGTGTGTGTATGTAATAAGACACTATATATTTTGGAAAATTTAGTGTTCAGCACAGCACCGTTGACACTCAATGGAGGTGCGCACGTGGGAGGATTAAAAGGGATTTGTTTTAGGGGCCGGTGATGGGGGGAAAGTACTTAGATTTTGGGGCCCACCGTGATGTATGTTACTGATCCACTCCGTCCATTCATTTTAATGAATCATTTTAAGGGTTGATCCAAAAAGGAGTCATATCGAAGCCGCAAGCAGAGTGGAGACCACCGTTCATCCATTTTGAGATATCATTTTAAGTCATGAGCCGTCCATCCATTTTGAGATATCATTTTGAGATATCATTTTAAGTCATGAGCCAAAGAATGAGGGAGATAAAAATCTTTAGTGGAGACCACCACAGAAAACAGCGGGGAGAGTAATTCCCACTGTTGAAACTATCCTAATGCCCATCATAATGTTTATTTGAAATCTCCATAGCGGGGAGAGTTGTGTGAGCCCCACCATGATGCATGTCAAACATCTACCCCATCAGTTAGATGCACCATTCCATGGTGGGTTTAGGGATTAAAATTCAAGTCAATCCGTGACTTGTGTGGACCACACCACATACAAAAGTTAAGAGGGGTTACCCTTCATTAAAACATTTATAATTATTTTTTGGGCCTCCTGAGATATGGTTCACAAATCTAGCCCCCATCCATTATGTGTGTGCCACTTAGATGAGGGGTCATACCAAGTTTCAGACGCATCCAAATTTCAGGTAGGGGCCACTAAGTGCTTTTATATGTTTTAGGCATGTCTTCACCATGTCGTGTACTGTGTATATAGGCGCACCCTTAAGAAGCATTCTTATGAATGTTACCGGTACTTAATAGGCAGTAACGATCATATATTTCCCATGTAGGCCCACTTAAGTTGTTGTGTACTGTGTATATAAGCGCACCCTTATGAAATAAATCATTGTAAAACTCATTCCAAAACCGAATTAGTTCTTTTTTTTGTTTTTGTTTGTTCTCGGCGAATTTTCAAATGATCGAGTGACCCAATTTGTGTGAGGCATTGCATTCCTGAGTTTTCTAGTTTAGAGGTCAAACCTTTGGATTTCCCTGCTTACCGCATGGTCATAATACAATATGCTTACATAAATTCCGTTCGTTAAGACTGCAATTCCGTTCGGTAAGACTACAATTCCATTCTTTACGACAGACATTCCGTTCAGTACGACAGAAAGCAATTTCTGTAAGCTCGTACGATAAGAATGTTTCAGGTGTCTCTACCTTGGACCTATCAATATCATTTAGACTATAACACCTACTATGAGAGGTTCTCGGTAACATGAATCCGAATACATACAGTAGGAGAACGGCATTGAATAGAGCCCGGTGGCTAGTGTTCGATGCTCTATGGGCCCACCATGATGTATGTATTTCATCCATTTGTACAGATCATTTTAGGGCTTGATTAAAAAAAGTGATAGGGATATAAATCTAAAGTAGACCACATCATAAGAAAACAATATTGATTGGATATCCACCATTAAAATCCTCATAAGGCCCATCGTATTGTTTATTTGACATCCAATCTGTTGATTAGATCATATAGGCCCTGAAAAAGGGAAAAAACAAAGATCAGATTGATCTAAATTTCACATTGATCCAAAACTTCTGTGGCCCTAAAAGGTTTTCAATGGTAGACGTTCAATCCCTCGTTGCTTTTTGTAGTGTGGTCCACTTGATAGTTAGATCTGTCTTATTTTTCATCTCAAGCCTTAATATGAGCTTGAGAAATGGATGGATGGTTTGGATATAAGACATATATTATAATTAGACCCTCAGAACTTGCTAACATCAATACAGCAACTAGATAGCTGGTGTGAGGTACACTGGCCAATCTGCTTCCGCCACGAGCCCAGTTGTTATGGAAGTGGATTCCTCCTACCCCACCCGATTCGTCTAAATAGGGCTATGTGGGGCCCATATTGATGTAAGATTTTTATCCACACCGTCCATCCATATTTACAAATAATGTTAGGGCCTGAACCCAAAAATTAGTTGGAACCAATGCTTAAGTTGACCACAAAGTGGGGATTAAACGCTCATCATTAAAAACTTGTTGAGACTTGTCGAAGTTTCTGATCAAGTTGATATTTGTGTTTTCACTTTATCCGGGTCTACATGACCTTATGTATAGGTTAGATGGTAAACAATACATCATGGTGGCCCTTCCAAAGGTTTCAACCGTGTGCATCATTATCACTGATGCTTCCTTTGGTGTGGCTTACTGGAGCCGTGGACCTGCCTCAATTTTTGCATACTACTGTATATAGATGTAATAAAATGGATTAACAGTGTGGATAAAGTCATTACATGATGGTGGGCCCCACAGAGCCTTGACGACCGATCATGGTCTGGGCAGGGGTAGGACGCAGGCCACTTTCGTCCTCTGTAGCTAACGAAAATGGATTGACTACTCCCCTTGCCACCAGCTCCGTGGCTGGTGGTCAGTGCTCTGAGGGCCCCACCATCATGTATGTGTTTCATCCATTCCGTTCATCTATTTTTACATATCATTTTATGACTTGATCCCAAACATGAGATGGATATAAATCTCATGTGGACAATAACACATGAAAACAATGGTGATTGGATATCCAGCATTAAAATACTCCTAAGGCCCATTAGACTATTTATTTGACATCCAATCTGTTGATTAGGTCATACAGGCCCAGATGAATAGAAAAAACAAAGAACAGCTCGATCCAAAACTTTTATGGCCCCCAAAATGTTTTTAATGGTCGACCCTTATTCAACACTATTTCCTGTAACGTGGTCCACTTGATATTTGGATATACCTCATTTTTTATTCATATTGTAAAATGATTTATAAAAATATGTGGACGGAATGGATGAAACAAAGACATCATGGTGGGGCCCACAAACACCGACCACCAGCCATTGGCTGGTGTTAGGGAGAGTAGTCAATCCGTTTCCCTAGCTAACCGCGTCCCTCCATCTCTCCCCAAAATCTGAAAATCCCCAAAATCGCGCAAACTTTCTACCTCAAAAATCTGAAAATCTCCAAAGTTGCACGCCCTCTCTACCCCCAAAATCCACTCCTCTCTCTGTCTCTCTTTCTCATCGACTCTAATGGCTTCTTCGACTACTGGGCTTGCGGCCATCTCTTACAGCACTGCGCTAACCACAACCTCTTCTTCCAGGGAAAGCAGATCCATGCCCGACTCATCCTCCTCTCGGTCTTCCCCGACAACTTCCTCGCCTCAAAGCTTGTTTCCATGTACTCCAAATCCGGCCAAATCCATCATGCCCGCAAGGTGTTCGATGAAATTCCCCACAGAAATATCTTCTCTTTCAACGCCATGCTCATTGCCTATTCTTCACATGACCAGCACTCCGAAGCCCTTAGGCTCTTCTCGTCCTTGGCATCATTCAAACCCGCCCTTAAACCTGACAGTTTCACCATCTCCTCCCTCTTGAAAGCCTTGTCGTTGGTGCCGCTTCCGCATCCGATATTGGGTAAGGGGATTCACGCTTTTGTGCTTTGGCATGGCTTTGATTCTGATCTATTTGTCACCAATGCAGTGGTTACATTTTACCAATGCAGTTGCATGGGCATTGTTAGTGGTGGTTTGGGGACGGGGTTATATTGGGTTGTTTGGTGATTTTTGTGGAGAAGAGAATGATGAGAAGAATTCGCAGACATGTGGGCACAATTGCAGTAGCTAAAAGATCAGGAAGTTCCACACATCAGGTGTGCCATGCTAATATCTTGAATATTATACTATTGGTCATCTTCTTTTTCTTCATCTGTCCATTTTTTTTCTCATTAACATCCGCCTGGCTGATGAGCAGAAAGGCCTGATTTTTTGGACACCAATTATTCAGGGGGTCGTACCTGATGAATGGTCTGATCTTTCATACGTGTTAATCACAGGGATCAACCTAGAAGTTCATAACAGAGGATGAGAAGAGAAGGAACCAGTTTTACGTTGTTCTGAAGGTCCCTTTGGCTTTAATTTTACAACAAACCTGAATCTTCTCTCTCTAACCCTTGACACTCTGATTGAAAAATCCCCATTGCATTTTTGTTACTCCATGTATAGCTATTTTATCTCATTCCCGATGGGGAGCGTGCCATCTTGTAGTCCTAAAGCTCTCTCTATCAGGGGAGCTGTTGCCTGTTGGATTATAAGTCACAAAGGACCAGCTGAAATCAGAAACATAAGCTCGTTCAAATAGCATATGCTTGTCAGTGGCTTGGAAGTTTTTTGTATTTCAATATCACGGGCTCAGGATTCGCCAAACAGCGCATATTTACACTTGGCTCAGCTTGTGTTTGGATTTTCTAATGAACTGAATAGTAATTATTTCAATTCATGAAAGAACAAATAACCACAGCCAGCCCCCACTTCATTCATATTGTTGGGCTAACCCCCCAACTGAACATTTTGTATTGCTATAAGCCTATAAGATGTATTTCCTCCTCATGGAAGTGGAATTGTACATAATACTGAATTAGTTGAGGTGCTTTGCTTCCATGTTTTGCCTTCTTTGACTGCTTTCTCAGACTTGTTAGTCTATCTGATTCAGATTTGTTTGGACTTTATCTTTTGAAAGAACATATAGAGTTGCATTGGGATTAGTAAGGCACTTTCTTTGATTTGGGATTTGTTCTCCATACTTTCAGCATTGTAGGGATCTAAGCTTTTTGAAGCCTTGTCTAGCTGTTTGATTTGGTGTTACTTATCATCTACAAACACAAAGCTGTTTCACTCCACAAAATGTGCAAAACAAACAAACAATGCCTAAGACAAATCATTAATACATAATGACCGAGCCCATGTAAAAGAAAAACATCAGGATGAACTTACGATCCAATTTTTCACCGACACCAAGAACTTCTTGTATATTGCGAGTCATGATTTGGTGGACTTTATAAAGTTTATCATTTAACTTTGCAAGGTTCCTCTGAGTACGAGTGTCCAAGTATAATTTCTTGGTTTTCTGTATGAATGTTTCTTCCTTCTGTCATGCAAAATTTCAGTTATAGATGGAATAAAATGATAATTTATGTTGTTTTTCATCCATTCTTGTTACTTAAGTTTTACTTGTATTGTCCTATTAAGTTTCTTGGTTTTACTTGTATATTGCAAGTCATGATTTTGGGGTATGTCGATTGATTTTTTTTTGGGATGTGGTCACTGAAAATCTTAAATTTTTCGACCCATTTCACAACAATAGCTGGAGCAATTGCTTAGAGTGGATGTCATGCAAAAGTGGATCATCTTCTTCAAATTGAACATGATGTGCTTTATTTCTTTGACTTTGATTTAATAAAATGATGAAAGTTGCATAAGACTTTGAAAGGTTTGGGCATTGTGTTCAAGTAGAGATTTCTTGCATTGATAGTTCTTTGAAAATAAAATGTATTGATCTGTTTAGCAGTACAATACTTGATTTTTTCTTCAATTTGGTATTGTGCCTTATGTTTAAATTGGCATAAAACTTCCATAAATATCGAGTCAAACCTTTGTTTGGGCATTATTTGGGATTTTGTATTTAACATTCTAGGTTAAATAAATCTCTATAGGCTCCAAGGATCTTTTGCCTACTAGGAATTACTTCTATACCTAATGGTTCACAGTGTATGTAACAAGATGGATGGCACAACCAAGATTTTCTTTTTTGGATTTGTTTTGTAGTTTGTGGGCCTATCTGATGAGTGAACGATATAGATTTTTCTGCATCCTTTTTCCTTTTATTAAAGTGAACACCCGTAGGGAAATGCTTGTCTTGTATTCTTTATAAGCTAGCATTATACCAAAGAAAGTTGTATAAACTTCTCGCAAAAGGTATGCCGATTCACTCTCACTTATCTCATGATTCTTGTTTTCTATTCCCTGCGACTTTGCATGTCTTACACCTTTGTATGATGGTTGTTCTTTCTTTCTTATTCTAAATCATTGCTGAGAAATGACTGATGGTTATCATACACATTAATTTGACGTGAAGCTTACCGGAAGAGCTGAGGCTTTGGCGCAAAGCAAGAGTGCCATAGAAAAAGGTTCAATTTTTTAACATTTTTTCATGCATAATTCTTTATTTTCATTGATAATTTCATTGAATTGAAGTTGGGTTTCTTTGTTGTACGGATTCCAAAGAACTCAAGTGGCAATTGGAATCTTTCATGATTGGAACCACTAAACATTTTGAATTTCAAGAATTAGAGGTAAACCATTTATGGCTTGTAACTTCAATATTGTATATAAATAGGTTATAGTTTTGTAGTTCAAGTATCTGGTACGTCTCTTGTCAAGAATGCACATGTGTAGTTCATCAAACAATACATTATGTGATATCGTGTGCATGATATCTATGTTGTAATTTCCCTCCGTATTTTGCTTAAAATCCATGTTTATGCATGATTCTTATGCATTGACGTGGATTTGGGCTAAAAGATCGAAATGGAAAATTTGAGAAAATAGGGAGATTTTCTTTTATAAAGTAAGATTTGGACCAAGTGGTTAATATTTGCTCCATTAAATTTCCAAATTAATGGTAACCCTATAATGATGAGGGTTCTAATAACCATGACCAATGGTTTTTATGTATTCTTGATCGAAATTAATGGAGCAATCCCGGATGTGGAAGAGCGGGGTTCCCCGGAAAGAGGGAACCGCTATTATGACCATATGAAGTGCTCATTTTTAAAGAAAGGGCCTGCATTATGGCCTGGTTAATCTATGGACCATACCCTAAACCTAAACCAAAACCTATGACCTAAACCTTAACCTATAACCTATAACCTAAAACCTAATCCTAAACCTAAACCTAAAACCTAAAACCTAAACCTAAACCTTAACCTATTCTCAATTCCCTAAACCTATATCTTATAACCTAAACTTAAACCTAAACCTAAACCTTAACCTATACCTATAACCTTAACCTAAACCAAAACCTATGACCTAAAACCTTAACCTATAACCTAAACCTCAACCTTAACTTAAACCTAAACCTTAACCTAAACATATAACCTTAACCTAAAACCTAAAACCTAAACCTAAACCTATAACCTAAATGTATTCTCAAATCCTTAAACCTAAACCTACACCTAATCCTAATCTTAACTCCCTAACCTAAACCTATACCTAAACATGAAAATCAAACATAAACCCGATCCCGAACCTAAACCTATAACCTATAACCTAAATCAAAACATATAACTTAAACCAAAACCAAAACCTATATCCTAAACCCGAACCCATTCTCAAGTCCATAAACCTAAACCTAAACACTTAACCCTTAACAAACCTATAACCTAAACCAAAACTTATAACCTAAACCAAAAGCCAAAACCTATACCTAAACCCGAACCCATTCTCAAATCCAAAACCTATAACCTAAACCTAAACCAAGAACCTATAACCTAAACCAAAACCTATAACCTAAACCAAACCAAAACCTATAACCTAAACTCAACCCATTATCAAATCCCAAAACCTATAACCTAAACCACGAACCCATTCTCAAATCCAAAACCCAAACCTAAACCTAAATCCTAAACCTATAACCTAAACTCAATTCCCTAAAACCTCAAACCTAGACCTAAACCTAAACCATAAATTCATAACTCAAACTAACCAACTAAATTAAAAAAATAATCCTAAACCTAAACCTATACTTATAACCTAAAATTATTCCTAACAAATCCCAAAACCTATTACCTAAACCTAACCTTTCCCTAAACCTATAACCTAAACTCAATTCCCTAAATCCTAAACCTATTACCTAATCCTAATCTCCTAAACTCTAACCTAAACCTAAACCTAAACTTGAAAACCCAAACTTAAAGCCCAATCCCGAACTCGAAACCCGATTTCCTAAACCTAAACCATAACCTATTCTCAAATCCAAAACCTATAACCTAAACCTAAACCTAAACCAAAACTTATAACCTAAACCCGAACCCATTCTCAAATCCCAAAACCTATAACCTAAACCGAAACCAAAACCTATAACCTAAACCCGAACCTATTCTCAAATCTCAAAACCCAAACATAAACCTAAATCTAAACATAAAACCTAAACCTAAACCTATAACCTAAACTCAAATCCCTAAACCTAAACCTAAACCTAATCCTATAACCTAAACTCAAATCCCTAAACCTTAACCTATAACCTAACCTAAACCTATACTTATAACCTAAAACTATTCCCAAATCCCAAAACCTATTACCTAAACCTAACATTTCCCTAAACCTATAACCTAAACTCAATTCCCTAAACCTAAACCTACACCTAATCCTAATCTCAACTCCCTAACCTAAACCTAAACCTAAACTTGAAAACCCAAACTTAAACCCAATCCTGAACCTGAACCCAATTTCCTAAACCTAAACCATAACCCATTCTCAAATCCAAAAACCTATAACCTAAACCTAAACCAAAACCAAAACTTATAACCTAAACCCGAACCCATTCTCAAATCCCAAAACCTATAACCTAAACCAAAACCAAAACCTATAACCTAAGCCCGAACCCATTCTCAAATCCCAAAACCTATAACCTAAACCTAAACATATAACCTAAACCAAAACCTATAACCTAAACCCGAACCCATTCTCAAATCCCAAAACTTATAACCTAAACCTAAACCTATAACCTATAACATAAATCAAAACCTAAACCTAAACCTAAAACCTAAACCTATAACCTATAACCTAAATCAAAACCTATTACCTTTCCCTAAAACCTTAACCTAAACCTATAACCTATAACCTAAATCAAAACCACAACCAAAACCTAAAACCTAAACCTATAACCTATAACCTAAATCAAAACATATAATCAAAACTAAAACCAAAACCTATAACCTAAACCAAAACCAAAACCTATAGCCTAAACCCGAACCCATTCTCAAATCCAAAAAACCTATAACCTAAACCAAAACCTATAACCTAAACCAAAACCAAAACCTATAACCTAAACCCGAACCCATTCTCAAATCCCAAAACCAAACCTAAACATAAAACCTAAACCTAAACCTAAACCTATAACCTAAACTCAAATCCCTAAACCTAAACCTAAACCTAATCCTATAACCTAAACTCAAATCCCTAAACCTTAACTTATAACCTAACCTAAACCTATACTTATAACCTAAAACTATTCTCAAATCCCAAAACCTATAACCTAAACCTAACCTTTCCCTAAACCTATAACCTAAACTCAATTCCCTAAACCTAAACCTAGACCTAAACCTAAACCTATAGCCTAAACTCAAATCCCTAAACCTTAACCTATAACCTAACCTAAACCTATACTTATAACCTAAAACTATTCCCAAATCCCAAAACCTATTACCTAAACCTAACATTTTCCTAAACCTATAACCTAAACTCAATTCCCTAAAGCAAAACCTACACCTAATCCTAATCTCAACTCCCTAACCTAAACCTAAACCTAAACTTGAAAACCCAAACTTAAACCCAATCCCGAACCTGAACCCGATTTCCTAAACCTAAACCATAACCCATCCTCAAATCCAAAAACATATAACCTAAACCTAAACCAAAACCAAAACTTATAACCTAAACCTGAACCCATTCTCAAATCCCAAAACCTATAACTAAAACCAAAACCTATAACCTAAACCCGAACCCATTCTCAAATTCCAAAACCTATAACCTGAACCCGAACCCATTCTCAAATCCCAAAACTTATAACCTAAACCTAAACCTATAACCTATAACATAAATCAAAACCTAAACCTAAACCTAAACCTATAACCTATAACTTAAATCAAAACCTATTACCTTTCCCTAAAACCTTAACCTAAACCTATAACCTATAACCTATAACCTAAATCAAAACTACAACCAAAACCTAAAACCTAAACCTATAACCTATAACCTAAATCAAAACATATAACCTATAACCAAAACCAAAACCTATAACCAAAACCAAAACCAAAACCTATAGCCTAAACCCGAACCCATTCTCAAATCCAAAAAACATATAATCTAAACCAAAAACTATAACTAAAACCGAAACCAAAACCTATAACCTAAACCCGAACCCATTCTCAAATTCCAAAACCCAAACCTAAACCTAAACCTAAACATAAAACCTAAACCTAAACCTATAACCTAAACTCAAATCCCTAAACCTAAACCTAAACCTAATCCTATAACCTAAACTCAAATCCCTAAACCTTAACTTATAACTTAACCTAAACCTATACTTATAACCTAAAACTATTCTCAAATCCCAAAACTTATAACCAAAACCTAACCTTTCCATAAATCTATAACCTAAACTCAATTCCCTAAACCTAAACCTAGACCTAATCCTAAACCTATAGCCTAAACTCAAATCCCTAAACCTTAACCTATAACCTAACCTAAACCTATACTTATAACCTAAAACTATTCCCAAATCCCAAAACCTATTACCTAAACCTAACCTTTCCCTAAACCTATAACCTAAACTCAATTCCCTAAAGCAAAACCTACACCTAATCCTAATCTCAACTCCCTAACCTAAACTTAAACCTAAACTTGAAAACCCAAACTTAAACCCAATCCCGAACCTGAACCCGATTTCCTAAACCTAAACCATAACCCATCTTCAAATCCAAAAACATATAACCTAAACCTAAACCAAAACCAAAACTTATAACCTAAACCCGAACCCATTCTCAAATCCCAAAACCTATAACCTAAACCAAAACCAAAACCTATAACCTAAACCCGAACCCATTCTCAAATCCCAAAACCTATAACCTAAACCTAAACCTTAACCTAAACCTATAAGCTATAACCTAAATCAAAACCTATAACCTAAACCAAAACCAAAACCTATAACCTAAGCCCGAACCCATTCTCAAATCCCAAAACCTATAACCTAAACCAAAACCTATAACCTAAACTTGAACTCATTCTCAAATCCCAAAACCTTTAACCTAAACCTAAACCTTAACATAAACCTATAACCTATAACCTAAATCAAAACCTATAACCTAAACCAAAACCAAAACCTATAACCTAAACTCGAACCCATTCTCAAATTCAAAAACCTATAACCTAAACCAAAACTTATAACCAAAACTAAAACCAAAACCAAAACCTATAACCTAAACCCGAACCCATTCTCAAATCTCAAAACCTATAACCTATAACCTAAACCGTAACCTAATCCTATAACCTAAACTCAAATCCCTAAACCTTAACCTATAACCTAACCTAAACCTATACTTATAACCTAAAACTATTCCCAAATCCCAAAACTTATAACCTAAACCAAAACCTATAACCTAAACCAAAACCAAAACCTATAACCTAAACTTGAACTCATTCTCAAATCCCAAAACCTTTAACCTAAACCTAAACCTTAACCTATAACTATAACCTATAACCTAAACCAAAACCATAACCTATAACCTAAACTTGAACCCATTTTCAAATTCAAAAACCTATAACCAAAACCAAAACCAAAACCTATAAACTAAACCCGAACCCATTCTCAAATCCCAAAACCTATAACCTAAACCTAAACCGTAACCTAATCCTATAACCTAAACTCAAATCCCTAAACCTTAACCTATAACCTAACCTAAACCTATACTTATAACCTAAAACTATTCCCAAATCCCAAAACCTATAACCTAAACCAAAACCTATAACCTAAACCAAAACCAAAACCTATAACCTAAACCCGAACCCATTCTCAAATCCCAAAACCTTTAACCTAAACCTAAACCTTAACATAAACCTATAACCTATAACCTAAATCAAAACCTATAACATAAACCAAAACCAAAACCAAAACCTATAACCTAAACTCGAACCCATTCTCAAATTCAAAAACCTATATAACCTAAATTAAAACCTATAACCAAAACCTAAAACCTAAACCCGAACCCATTCTCAAATCCCAAAGCCTATAACCTAAACCTAATCCGTAACCTAATCATATAACCTAAACTCAAATCCCTAAACCTTAACTTATAACCTAACCTAAACGTATACTTATAACCTAAAACTATTCCCAAATCCCAAAACCTATAACCTAAACCTAACCTCTTCCTAAACCTATAACCTAAACTCAATTCCCTAAACCTAAACCTACACCTAATCCTAATCTCAACTCCCTAACCTAAACCTAAATCTAAACTTGAAAACCCAAAGTAAAACCTAATCCTGAACTTGAACCTGATTTCCTAAACTTAAACCATAGCCCATTCTCAATTCCAGTTATAGGTTTAGGTTAAGGTTGTTTTTCTTTTCATTTGTCTGGATCACCTATCATATTTTCTCTCTCTTTTCATTTGTTTTTTCCTATAAGATTGTTTGTGTTTGGATGGATCCAGTTTATGTTTGGATGAATGTAGTTTATGTCTGGATGAATTTACGTAGTTTGGGTTTAGATGGATGTGAATGTGAATATAATTAAATATATTATATAACAAGTGTATATCAGGAAGAATATGATGAATTATATTCTAATAGGTGTATATTAGGAAATTTGAGATGGAATTTTTTTTGAAAAAGAGACTTTTACCTACAAAATATTTCGTAGGTAAAAGTCTCATTAACCTTTTTAGCGATGACAATTTTCACTGCTAAAAGTAATTCATTCAGCTTTTGGCGATGAAAGTTTTCATTGCTAAAAGTCTAATCCATTATTTTTAGCTACGAAACTTTTCGTAGCTAAAAGTAATCCATTCGAAAATTTTGAAAAATTATTTACAGCTTGTAGCGACGACAAGTTTCGCCGCCGAAAGTCTCATCTACGATTTTTAGCTACGAAAATTTTCGTTGCTAAAAGTAATTCATTTAGCTTTTGGTGACGAAAATTTTCGTCGCTAAAAGTCTTATCCATTATTTTTAGCTACAAAACTATTCGTAGCTAAAAGTAATTTATTGGAAATTTTTGAAAAATTGTTTGCAATATGTAGCGATGATAAGTTTCGTTGCCAAAAGTCTGATTCAAGATTTTTAGCTACGAAAATATTCGTTGCTAAAAGTAATTCAGTCAGCTTTTGGCGACGACACTTTTCGTCGCTAAAAGTCTTATCCATTAGTTTTACCTACGAAAAGTTTCGTAGCTAAAAGTAATATAATCGAAACTTTTGAAAAAATGTTTGCAGCCTGTAGCGACAACAATTTTCGTCGCTAAACGTCTCATCCACGATTTTTAGCAACGAAAATTTTCGCAGCTAAAACTAATCTAAAAAATGTTTGCAGCCTTTTGCGACGAAAGGTTTCGTCGCTAAAAGTCTGAAATATGTAGCCTTTAGCGACGAAAATTTTCGTCGCTAAAAGTCTCATACACGATTTTGAGCTATGAAAATTTTCGTAGATAAAAGTTTCGTCCTAAAAGTCTCATACACGATTTTTAGCTACGAAAATTTTCGTAGGTAAAAGAAAAAAAATGTTTGGAGCCTTTAGCGACGAAAATTTTCGTCGCTGAAAGTCTAATCCACGATTTTGAGCTACGAAAATTTTCGTCGCTAAAAGTTTTGCCGCTAAAAGTGAACTTTTAGCGACGAAAATGTGTTTCGTCGCTAAAAGTTTCGTCGCCAAAAACCCTCTT
The DNA here is from genome assembly GCF_029962835.1 of Magnolia sinica. Taxonomy (NCBI): domain Eukaryota; kingdom Viridiplantae; phylum Streptophyta; class Magnoliopsida; order Magnoliales; family Magnoliaceae; genus Magnolia; species Magnolia sinica. The sequence goes on along the minus strand of NC_080574.1, from coordinate 129,329,550 downwards.
CTTGTAGTGCTAAATGCAATTACTTGTGCACTATCACCAGACCAGTTGTTGAACCAAAAATTACACTTTCTGTCCCCTAACTTCCACTGGACATGAGAGTTGACCATTAGGATCAATGACAAAATCCTCTTCCATAAAGGAGACGCAAAGGCCAAATGAAGAGAAGCATCAGGAGAAGATAGGTCTCGGGCATATTTGGCAGACATAAAAACACACCAGAGGCTTTTGACGGACTCGAATCTGATGGCCCAAGCTATTTTCAAACAAAAAGCCTTCATATCATCCTTGAGCCTACGAATCCCCAGCCCCCCTTCCTCCTTTGTAGTGGCAATAGATTTCCAGCTCCTCCAATGACATTTATTTTTCCCATCTTTTCATCCCAGAAGAATGCCGCAAATTTCTTTTCAAGAGATTACAACACTGAAAACGGGATGTGCGTAGCCGCCAAGGAATGAATGGGAATGCTACTCAAAACATGCAGTAAGAGAACGGCCCTGCCTGCCTGGGATAGGAATCTCGCTTGTCATCCCTTGATTCTCCTTTCAACTTTGTCAATAATAGGTTGGAAAACCGCCGCCGCTTTCAGCCTGCTCGTACCCAAAGGAACACCCAAGTAAGAAAACCCTGCAGACGCCCTGGCGATCCCCAGAAGAGATTCAATCGCCCTAACTCTGGATTCATGCATTTTATGGGAATGAAAAAATGAGCTTTTCCGAAGATTTGTCTTTTACCCCGAGGCAGCTTGATACGCAACTAAGAAAGACTTGAGGGCCCTTAAAGAGGCCAGGCTCCCATTCGAGAATAAGAGGGAATCATCCCCGTATAACAAGAGTGAAACAATCAGGGAGCCCGTCCTGCTCTTAAAAGGCTGAAAACGGCCCTTGTCACCTAAAGCATTAAGGCCCCTACTCAACACTTCCACTGCAATGATGAAAAGACTAGGGGAGATAGGATCCCCCGGTTACAAACCTCTGAAGGATGTAAAGAAACCCAAGCTTTCCCCATTAATGAGAACCGAAAACCAGTTGTTTACCCAACACTTTTTGATGAGTTCAATCCAAGGGAGGCTAAAACCCAATCTCTGCAGAACCATCTTCGGGAATGACCAATCCAGCCTGTCATAGGCTTTTTCCATATCAAGCTTCAGGACAATATTGTCTCCCCTCACTTTTCTATTCATGTCTCTAAATAGTTCCTGCGACAACGCAATATTTTCTGCAATTGACCTGCCCTTTACAAATGCCCCTTACTCGGCTGAAATGATAAACGGGAGCGCTTGGTTAAGTATGGTTGCAATTACTTTAGAAAACATCTCATATAGGCTGTTGCATAGGCTAATTGGCCTATAATTAGAAAATTTCTTGGGCGCATTTGATTTAGGGATCAAACAAATCAAAGACGCAGATACGGCTCTAGGGAGGGGGCCACCTTGGAATAAGAAAGAGATAACTTTGTGGAGATCCGGTACGATGTCCCAACATGCTGCATAAAAACCCCCTGAAAAACAGTCTGGACCGTCCGCACTCTCAGCTGGGATGGACGTAATGGCTTGATGAATTCATCAATGGACGAAGTAGCCATTAACATGGCATTCTGATTAGAAGAAACAATGGCCGAGATCACCTCCAGCAGCTCATTATCAAGGATGCGGGAAGCCGCGCCGAGCTACTGAGCAAAATGATCGACAGTCGCGCTCCTAATCTGCTCGTTATCTACCACCGTCTGACCTGTCTCTAGCTCGATACTGCTGATTACCACTCTTCTCATCTTCTCAGATGCTGTGGAGTGGAAGAAACATGTGTTCTTATCACCCGCCTCCAGCCAGTTAATGCGGGATCTTTGTTTCCAGAAATATTCTTCCATCAGTTGAATATGGGCTAGGTTTGCAGACGCCTCCCCAAGATTTTCAAGCATAACTGTAGTCTCACTTGCAGGCAGCTCAGCGTCTTGCAGAAGAGACTCACAATACTCCACTTCTTTCTCTGCTAACGATAACTAGGTGAAGACCTTACCAAAAACATCTTTGTTCCATGCCTTCAGGGCCTGTTTGACTGATTTTAGCTTGAGTAGAACGTTGAAGATCGGATTGGCAGACTCAGTAGAATCTCACGCATTCCTAACCACCTACTGGAAAGAGTCGTGATGGATCCACATATTATGGAATCTGAAAGGCTTCACTGTCAAGGCCGATAGTAGGGGGGTTGCCAGAAGGAGGAAGGCGTGGTCTGAGTTGATACAAGGAAAATGAGTGACCTAGAAAGTCAAAAATCTGGCCAACCAAGTAGCATGAATGAGGGTCCTATCCAGCCTGGCCCACACTCTAGCTGCACCACCTTGGTTGTTGCTCTAAGTGAATTGATTGCCAGAGAAACCAGCATCTAATAACCCAGCATGTCAATAGTAGCTGCAAATTCAAGGGAACTATTTCTATCAACCGCTCTTCGACTTCTTCTCTCATTGGCCTTGACTAAAGCATTAAAATCCCCACACACTACCTAAGGGATGTGGATAGTTGAAGACATCGCTGCGAGATCACCCCGGAGACTTCTTCTTTGGATCCGGTCACAGCATGCATAAATGAAAGTCAACAATATCGACGTAGGAACTGCCTGCACATTGCATGCAATGGATAAAAATTGGTTAGATTTATTGGTGAGAGTCAGGGAAATCTGGCTTCTAAAAAAAACCCATATTTTTCCCCCTTCATCAGAGTTGGAGAGCGATTGGTGAAAACCCATGGATAGCCCTATCCCCACTCTCTTAACGTAGAGAAGCATTGGCTCTAATAAAGCCACAATCCATGAGTCATACTTCTTAATAAGCCCTTTTGTTCTCAAAACTGATTGCTGATTACCAATACCTCGGACGTTCCACACTAGGATACTATCCATCAGTCACACAGCCCGAATTAACCACCCGTCTCTTTAGCCATCGCAACCTGGATTCCCAATCACCTTTGGAATACAGCACCTTTGTCCTTTTAAGGAGTTTTAATTTCCTGGATTCTGTTTGTGCTCTTTACATGGACCTTGGAGCTGAAATCGGGTTGCATTGTGTAGTGGCTTCACCAGCACCGCCCAGGGAAACATCCAGCATATCTCCCTGCAAAACCTGATGTGCGGTACTCCTAGCCTAACCAGTATCTGCCACCACAGTTAGATTTTCCTAGCCATTCGACCTTTCCACTGTCATAAAGAACGACGACAGGTCGATAGCAAAACCTTCATTGTCGAGGGCCGGGGCTATAAGACTATCCTGTCAAGTGCCTGCAATTCTGGTGGCTCCATTCCTGCTGAAATCTACCTCTGCAACTTGACCAATTGGAATGGGACTTAGAGGGGGCGAGCTAGTTTCTGCGGGGATCTGGGGCTGACCATCAAATAGCCTGTTATTAGTCTTGAACACTACCCTTCCCTGAGCCACCCCGGTTGAGGCTAGGGGGAGTTACCTGTTGATCTGGATAGGGGGAGAGGTCTCTTGCTCCGAAAATTTTGAAGAAGGGCGTCCTCAACTTGGAGGGGCATGTGGACTTAAGGGGATTTACAGATAATCCGAAGCTCTTGACGGGCCGAATTCTGATCGTTCGGCACATTACCCCCTTGTATGGGGGTAATAGATCGCTGGCTTTATTACTGGGTGGGTGTTGTCGCTGGCCCGAACAGGCAGCGAGTTGTGCTGGATATAGAGAGGTCTGCTGGGGGATTCCGTAACTGGGGCATTTTGACAAACATTAAGGGGCTGGTCCTGGGAATGGATAGGAATGAGCCTTTCCTGCCCTGGCATAAGCCTCAGCACCTGTATCCAGGATGTTACACTACCACTGGATGTTCTTCCTGCACTTCACTGTCTCCTCCCTGGGGCCGGTTTTGATCTTGCTCTTGCCGGGAGTGAAAGGTTCTTTCCACCCAATCTTTGGTGCTAACTTGAACAGGTCCATGAGTAAGCTGTGAAATCTGACCTCCCAGGAGAGTACTTAATTCCATCAATCCAAAAATTGGGAAAACTCTATCCTGGACTTTCAGAATGAGCACTCTATTCAATTCCGCCCCTAAGTGGAGTATCACCTTGATTCAGGCAAACCCTTAGAATATGTCATGTTTAGCATTACCGTCCATTTGTATAACTCTGCCGAAGGAAATTCCAAGGTCTAGTAACACTGCTTCAAACCAGGCATGTGTTGGAATACCATAGAGCCTGATCCAAACTCCTTCTCTCATTGCCAAATTCTTGGACCAAGGGAAAATTGATTTTATGCCCATCTTGGCATGTATGGAGACATATTCTTAGAAATCTCTAAATTTCGCTTTAGATTTGAAAATGAATAAGAAGGTTCAGGCTGTTAATCTGGAGATTTCAATCACTACAAATGCATATTTAGAAGTTCTAATGGTTCCAATAAGTTTCAGAGTGGAAATGGATGGACGAGTCACCTTCGCTACCATACCTAGTTGAAGTTCCAAGAGTTTTTGTTGCACCGTTTTAGGATCTGCTATAGTTGGGTTTTCCTCTACTGGTTGTATCATAGGTCCTCTGCTAAGCCTTTGTGCCTGAACTGCTGCCGCATAAGATTGCCCATTGAAAACTGCGGGAGGGGGAGCTGGATTGTTGGATCGCTGAGGGATATGACCCGTCGAGATGGGGCCTCTCCTTTCCATCGGGATCCCTTTCGTCCTCTGTTTCACCCAACTGACGGTGACAATTCACCCGTCAATCCGCCTCTCATTTAGGACTTGAATCGCCGCCATTGCATCTTACTCATATTGGAACCGAACAAAAGCATAACCCCAACGTTTTAAGGTGCCTGGACGCAAGGGGATGTAAACATCGAGCAGTTTGCCATACTTGTTGAATATTTCCCATAAATCTTTACTGGTTGTGTCGAAGGTGATGTTCCCCACATACAGACTGTAGTTGGATTTTTGGAGGGCAGTCGTACCAATTCTTACTGATGAAGACTTCCTTCGATTCTGAAATGTATGAGTTGAGGGCAATTTGGCAGAATCGTTGGAAGGTCGTCTACGCGATGGTGGTCTTCCCCTGGTTTTACGGGAGGGGGTTCACCCCCGCATGAGGCATGGGGTACTCAAACCCTAAACGCAAGCCCTAGTAGAGACGAGACTCAAGCAGGAAGCCTTCACCTTTGCCCCACATGCATCTAGTTGTATGTTATTCCTTCTACAACTAGTTGCATATGAGACCATGCTAAAAATTATTTCCTTGCAATAAATGTTCTCTAAAAATTATGAATTTATGATTTGATATTATAATTATGGACTTTTTGCTAAATACAAATCCAATGCAAATTCATGAATTTAATTAGTTCATAAATTTACCAAAATTAAATAGTCAGTTCATTTACATGTGTATATACTTTAAATAGTAAAATATAATTCATTTGCACATCCACCATGTAAGTCGTCCATCATGTGGGGCAACGCCTTTCTAATCTTGTCAAGGAAAAACAAGGCTTCCTTAGAAATTTTCACCAACAGATGAGAAAGGAACTCCAGTAACAATTCCAATAAAGTCCAGATATTATGTTGCTAGAAAGGTGAGGCCCATCATTTCAGTAGTTCGAATCATTGAACCATAGCCCATTTCTACAGTCTCTACGCCCAAGCCCATGGTTCGCTTCGGCCCAAATATTGAACTGGTTGGGATGGACATGATAGGTTTGGTGTTGAGACAACAGGTTGGGGAATCTGATACATCTCACGTATCAAATGCCATGAACTAGTTGCGAGGCGAAGGCCCCCCAACGTATGAGGCCTAGACCCCGTGATCATTGATCCCATCGGGTTCCCCATCCCCGACTTCAAGCACATGGAGAGTGTCGAGAGAAAGGGATCGCTCGCGATCACTACAGGGAGGCGCGTCACCCCAGCGTAGGCCGACAGCTCGGACACAGTGTCTCATTCCACCATGCCTGGCTCACGAGACTGTGGATCGATATTCAATTCGTTATCAATGAGATACAACGGTGGTAGGGTGTTCCGGATTCCATACATATGTGAGCATACATGGTTAACAAACAAGGTTGGTCAGTAAATAGGCTAGACCACACGAGTCAGGCAAGCACATGACAGCCAACATCGAGTACAAGTGACCCATGTAGTCTAACTACTATCGCCCACACGCACTCACCCAAATCCGTGGGTTTAGCCTCAAGACGGTCCTACCAACGGGACCGCCTTAACTCTCCTTGTTTTCTTGACCAGCCCTAAGGTTTAGATGATGGTCCACAACATGTCAACGGACAGGGTTATCAACTAGTATAATCATCATCATGTTCTCACACCTCAACATACAATTTAGATTCTCCTAATAAGCAAGCTAATACAATTTATGAGCAATGGTGCAAGTGTGTTGTGTGTGTTGATGAGGAAGTTACTCACTTCCTACAACTCATGGAAACAAATTACGCAAGAATTAATGAGGCACGCATGCTATAGGGCATCATCATATGAGCAATCCAACAAGACATCACCAAGCGATCATCAAATTTGCACCAAGTCATGTGAGAAGCAAGAACAACATCATGTGAGAAAATCAAATAAAACATGCAATTCCATACCACTCTAAATAAATATAAATTCCTAGGTTTTCTCTATATTCTCTAAATGCATCAACCAAGCAATCAAAATCATTAAACTCAAAATGAAATTGGTGCTAGGTCACCTAGGAGTAATAGTCTGCACCTTAAGAGGAGATTTCCATTCTTTGAGATCTTAGGGTTTGGGGATTTGGGTAAAACCACTATTTCCTAAATCAAACCAAGAAAGACAACATTAATGCCTAGAAATCTACACTATGTTGCTCTATTGAAGGAAAAATATACCATTCTTACCTCCGCTTCTTGGCATGGGTGGGTTTGGTGGAGGTTTTCTTGAGGAAAAGGTAGGGAGTTGCAAGATTGAACTCCCTTGGGCCCCACTTTAGCTATGACCCACTTCCTCTCCCTTCTTCACTGTCCCTTCCTCTCTTCTTCCTTTCTTCCTCTCCCTTTTCTCTCTTCTCTCTTTCCTCTCTTGGGCAAATTCGTATGGAGAGAGAGGTGCCCCAAAGAAGCCCCTTTTATAATGCCAGATTTGGTACAAATGGCCTCAAGTGTTGAGTTTTTACTATACTAACCCTATGGGAGGATTTTTCTAACCTCTAGTGCCCACTATGGGGTGTTCATATTGATATACACTGTAGGATAGTTAGCCCTAATGATGATCTACGTATAGACATGATCGGTCCGCCATTTGGATGCGCCGATCGACATGTATGATTAGAAGTATGTTCAACGGTCACCGAGGGTCGATCGGGGCCACGGCTATACAGATATGAGCGGAGAAATATCTCCACTCCACGTGTGAAGTTTGGTCACAAACCGATGGTCCGAAATCTTCAACTTTGCATAAGAGTGGATGACTCAATTCACTTAAGTTCCAGCTCCTTTCTTTAGGGTATTTACATTTCTCATGCACTCGTCCTATGGCTCAAGTTAAGCGGTTCTGGGCAGTACCCAGGTCCAACTCCCGTGATGGCGTCAAGCCCAATGAGACGGACATTATTCTATAGTTTTGGAACTAGTGGCCCGCCAACGAGCGGTGTAGAGCTTGTTCGAAAAATCAAGACATTTCTGGAATAAATTAGGTATTGAGATTTCTCGGGGGCAATGATTAGGATTTGGATTAACTATGTTCATAGTGTGGCCTATTTATAACTAGTGAAAGTGGAGATTTGGTCATGCTTACTCTAAACCATCGGTTTTAGGCTAAAAGAGTAACGGGGTTGATTTGATAGGTCCCTGGTCACGAAATTTATAGGACAGCTGCTCCATGGCCTGATGAAGGAAAATGTAAAATTTGAGGGCAAACGGATGTGGAATTTTACCGCAACGATCCGATTTGCAATCAATGGTCATCGTTTCACGATCGGGCCCCAGATTTTGTGGGCGGGTGTAGAAAAATATTTTAGGCCCTCACCGTAAATTTAGAAAAAACTCGACGGCTAAAATTCCTAATGTCTTAATTTCAATTAAGAGTGTCAGATTCTGAGTCCAATAGGCTGGGGTGTGTGACACTTTGCAAGTGCCGCTGGGGCAGCGTGGATAATTTAATTTCTAGGCGTCCACTGAGTCCATGGTCCGCGATGGACCACAAGCCCAGTGAGATCTATGTTTCCCTAACCTTTTTAGATTTTTTTGACCTTCCTTGGTCACTGTATGGCTCACACGGGCTATTGCTAAGTGTAAACAGGCTATCGGCTTGACAGCCCACACTCGGTCCAATCATGACCAGACTGGTCCACCCGTGTATAAGCTAACATCGAGTGCTAATGGTCAGTAAGTGATAATATGAGTTAATTAAAAAAATTACAGATTTTTTTTGGAAATCCAAAATAGTGAAAATCCAGGATGTTACACTACCACTGGATGTTCTTCCTGCACTTCATTGTCTCCTCCCTAGGGCCGGTTTTGATCTTGCTCTTGCCGGGAGTGAAAGGTTCTTTCCACCCAATCTTTGGTGCTAACTTGAACAGGTCCATGAGTAAGCTGTGAAATCTGACCTCCCAGGAGAGTACTCAATTCCATCAATCCAAAAATTGGGAAAACTCTATCCTGGACTTTCAGAATGAGCACTCTATTCAATTCCGCCCCTAAGTGGAGTATCACCTTGATTCAGGCAAACCCTTGGAATATGTCATGTTTAGCATTACCGTCCATTTGTATAACTCTGCCGAAGGAAATTCCAAGGTCTAGTAGCACTGCTTCAAACCAGGCATGTGTTGGAATACCATAGAGCCTGATCCAAACTCCTTCTCTCATTGCCAAATTCTTGGACCAAGGGAAAATTGATTTTATGCCCATCTTGGCATGTATGGAGACATCTTCCTAGAAATCTCTAAATTTCGCTTTAGATTTGAAAATGAATAAGAAGGTTCAGGCTGTTAATCTGGAGATTTCAATCACTACAAATGCATATTTAGAAGTTCTAATGGTTCCAATAAGTTTCAGAGTGGAAATGGATGGACGAGTCACCTTCGCTACCATACCTAGTTGAAGTTCCAAGAGTTTTTGTTGCATCGTTTTAGGATCTGCTATAGTTGGGTTTTCCTCTACTGGTTGTATCGTAGGTCCTCTGCTAAGCCTTTGTGCCTGAACTGCTGCCGCATAAGATTGCCCATTGAAAACTGCGGGAGGGGGAGCTGGATTGTTGGATCGCTGAGGGATATGACCCGTCGAGATGGGGCCTCTCCTTTCCATCGGGATCCCTTTCTTCCTCTGTTTCACCCAACTGACGGTGACAATTCACCCGTCAATCTGCCTCTCATTTAGGACTTGAATCGCCGCCATTGCATCCTACTCATATTGGAACCGAACAAAAGCATAACCCCAACGTTTTGAGGTGCCTGGACGCAAGGGGATGTAAACATCGAGCAGTTTGCCATACTTGTTGAATATTCCCCATAAATCTTTACTGGTTGTGTCGAAGGTGATGTTCCCCACATACAGACTGTAGTCAGATTTTTGGAGGGTAGTCGTACCAGTTCTTACTGATGAAGACTTCCTTCGTTTCTGAAATGTATGAGTTGAGGGCGATTTGGCAGAATCGTTGGAAGGTCGTCTACGCGATGGTGGTCTTCCCCTGGTTTTGAGGGAGGGGGTTCACCCCCGCATGAGGCATGGGGTACTCAAACCCTAAACGCAAGCCCTAGTAGAGACGAGACTCAAGCAGGAAGCCTTCACCTTTGCCCCACATGCATCTAGTTGTATGTTATTCCTTCTACAACTAGTTGCATATGAGACCATGCTAAAAATTATTTCCTTGCAATAAATGTTCTCTAAAAATTATGAATTTATGATTTGATATTATAATTATGGACTTTTTGCTAAATACAAATCCAATGCAAATTCATGAATTTAAGTAGTTCATAAATTTACCAAAATTAAATAGTCAGTTCATTTACATGTGTATATACTTTAAATAGTAAAATATAATTCATTTGCACATCCACCATGTAAGTCGTCCATCATGTGGGGCAACGCCTTTCTAATCTTGTCAAGGAAAAACAAGGCTTCCTTAGAAATTTTCACCAACAGATGAGAAAGGAACTCCAGTAACAATTCCAATAAAGTCCAGATATTATGTTGCTAGAAAGGTGAGGCCCATCATTTCAGTAGTTCGAATCATTGAACCATAGCCCATTTCTACAGTCTCTACGCCCAAGCCCATGGTTCGCTTCGGCCCAAATATTGAACTGGTTGGGATGGACATGATAGGTTGGGTGTTGAGATGTGGAGCTACATCTGGACAAGGCCGCTCGACCAGTCAAGTGCCCTGCTCGACCGGTCGAGTGGCCCACTCAACCAGTCGAGGGCTGGCTCGACTCAAAATCCAGCGAGCTATGTTTTTTGGGGTCCGAGGTACTCGACCAATCGAGGCCCCTGCTCGACCAGTTAAGGGTCCGCTCGACTAGTCGAGCAGTCTACTCGACCAGTCGAGGTTACACAATTCATTTCTGGATTTGATACAGACTGCGGATTTTTGAGTCGATTTTCACAAGGGTACGAAAGGAAAGTTACCTAAACTATAAATAGGGGTCCCTAGGGCTTTTATAGGGATTATGGGAGTTATTCTAAAGTGTGGGCAAAGGGTTTTCTCTGTACTTCCAAGGGAGAGGTTAGTAATTGCCTTTTAATCTTCGTTTTTCTTCATAGTAAAAGTTTGCATCCGTGGTTTTTTACCCTTGTTTAGGGTTTTTCTACGTATATCTTGTCTTGTAGTTTATTTGGAATGCTTTGATTCTTCTTCTAGTTTATATTTCTTCTTGTTTATCGTTTGTAGGTGAAACCGGCGATTAGATCTCGATTCACTATGTTGTTGGCGTGCTGCGCAACAACTGATATCAAAGCTATTGGTTTAGTTCTATTAGGAGCGATGATGGAAGAAGGGAAGACTAGAATTAAGAAGTTTGATGGTTCAAACTTTGCATTCTAGAAGATGCAAATGGAGGATTATATGTATCAGAAAGACCTCTATATTCCTATAGGAGGAAAAGAGAAGAAACCAGAAAAGATGACAGATAATAAATAGTTTTTATTGGATCAGAAGGCTTTAGGAACGATCTGACTCTCTTTGTCTAAGAGCATCGCCTTCAATATATCCAAGGTGAAAACCACAAAAGAATTAATGGAAGCCCTAGCCACCATGTATGAAAAACCCTCAGCGTCCAACAAGGTTCATCTTATGAAACAGCTATTCAACATGAAGACATCAGATGGTGGGAGCGTGGCTGAACATCTAAACGAGTTCAATACAGTCACGAGCTAGTTGGAATCCGTTGGCATTGTTTTTTAGGATAAGGTCAGGGCGTTATTGATCTTGTCCAGTTTACCAAAGAGTTGCGATGGTTTGGGGATTGCTGTGAGCAATTCTTCAGGGTCGGCAAAGCTGAAATTTGATGATGTGGCCGGTCTAATTCTCAGCGAAGAATCTAGAAGAAAGGCATCAGGAGTTTCAGGGGATTCAGGAAATGCTCTAAATGTTGATGGAAGAGGAAGATCGCTGAACAAATGAAGCAATAAACATGGACGTTGTAAGTCGATGAAGAAGTCCAAGGGACCGAAAGATAAAGACGGGTGTTGGCATTGCGGGAAGAAGGGGCACATGAAACGTGATTGCAGGGCGCTCAAGAAACAACAAGAAAGCTCTCAAGGCGGAAAGGATTCAGTGAATCTATCTGAGGAGACTGACACAGAGGCGTTGATCTTGTCTCTTGATACAAGGAATGAGTCTTGGGTCATAGACTCGGGTGCTTCGTTTCATGCCACTTCATGTAAGGAAGTTTTGCATAATTATGTATCAGATGACTTCGAAAAAGTCTACCTGGGTGATGATGAGCCGTGCAGTATTGTTGGAAAGGGAGACGTTCATATAAATCAGAAAGATGGAACAGCTTTAAAATTGAAGGATGTCAGACATGTACCGAGTTTGAGACGAAACTTGATCTCAGTGGGGTAGTTGGCCAATACCGGTTATGTGATGACATTCACCAGTGATTCCTAAAATATCACAAAAGGTGCCTTGGTGATATCTCAAGGCAAGAAGGAAGGTACTTTATACGTGACTTCAGGATCGTATAGTTCACTCGCAGTCGCATCAACTGGAGTGAATGGACAATTATGGCATCAGAGAGTAGGACATATGAGTGGGAAAGGGATGAAAGTGCTATTGTCAAAAGGGAAGCTACCAGGGCTGAAGTCTATTGACTTGGAATTCTGCGAGGACTGCTTGTATGACAAGCAGAAGAGGGTAAGTTTCATGAAAACAGGACGCGCTCCAAAGATGCATCTGTTGGACCTTGTACACACTGATGTGTGGGGACCAGCACAAGTATTATCTCTTGGTGGCTCACGTTATTTTGTTTCTTTTATTGATGATGCTAGTAGAAAACTGTGGATTTATTTCTTAAAGCACAATCTAATATATTTGATGTATTTAAGAATTGAAAAGTAATGGTAGAAAACAAGATAGGTAAAACAGTAAAACGTCTCAGATCTGATAATGGGGAAGAGTACTGTGATAAGAGATTTGAGGAGTACTGTGCAGCAAATAGAATCAAACATTAGAAAACGATTTCAGGGACACCACAGAAGAAGGGTGTGGCTGAGCGCATTAATAGGACCATCCTTGAGTGTGCCAGGAGCATGAGGTTACATGCAGGGTTGTCGAAGACCTTTTGGGCAGATGTTGTGAATACTGCCGCATATCTCATCAATAGAAGTCCCTCAGCACCATTGGATTGTGGGCTACCATAAGAAACGTGGACTGAGAAAGAAGTGAACCTTGCACATCTCAGAGTATTCGGTTGCACTTCATACATTCACATTGATGTAGAGCATAGAAACAAACTGGATGTGAAGTCCAGGAGGTGCACATTTATAGGCTACGGGCAGCATGATTTTGGCTATAGGTTTTGGGATGTAGAAAATAAGAAAATCATCAGAAGTAAGGACGTAGTCTTCAATGAAAAAGTGATGCATGAGGACAGTGTGTAGGAAAATAAGGCCGAGGAGAAAAAATTCGTAGAGTTAGAAGAGTTACTGGACACGAGTGTTACGGCACCACAGGATGATCATGCACAGGAGCTGTAAGACCCGTATTCTAGCCCGTACCGTCCCGTAGGCTTCCGTGGCCCTCCCGGTAGAATTTCGGTGACCCGTGATCTTTTATTGGCAGTTGCGCGCGACCCCGAGTGGTATCCCGTATTCCAGAGTCAGCTCGACCCGAGACCTATACCCTTGCGACCGAGCAGTCGCTGCGATTCCGACGCTGCGTCTCGCTCGCCGAGGCGATACTCAGGCCAGGAAATGTGGGCCCGCGTTCGGTTCGAGAAAACACCGCGCGTCTCAATTTCCAAGAGAATCTATCAAATCCACCACATCAATCACATCACTTGTCAAAAGTACACCCATCACTCAACCCATTACTCTCCCCATGCCCAAGTACAAAAGCAACCCCCCAAAAGTCAAAAGCACCTTACCTCTCATGTCACTCCACCATCCCTCTCTCCCATCACCCATCTCTTTTTTTTTCTCTCTCTCTCTCTCATTCTCCAAAGAAAGCAACTCCAACGTCCATGGCTTCTATGGAGAACCTTAGTGTGGCCCACCTTCCTATCTCTCATCCCCACCCTCCAAAGTTCATCGCAACCGTTAAAATCCAACCCTTGGAGCTCTATATTGCGTTGGTGGAAGAAGGAATAGGAGATCAAAGGTGGGTGATTCTCCCTCTCTCTCTCTCTCTCTTCTTTCTTTATTTTGTGGCCTACTCAATAAGATGTGATGCCTATTTGTCCATCAAATGGACCCCATGGCCGTCCAAGCTATGTGGGCCCTACCTTGTGGGTGATGGGAAAGCACAAGTATCAAATTGATCCATATCAGGTGGGCCAGGCGCTGGAGAAAAACAGAGTCTCCTGCTCTGTTTGGAAGTGCGCGGTCAAACGCAGTGACTGCTGTATGCGGTTCAGTGCAATATGAGTGCACAGCTTCCTGTGCACTCCACTCACGTAATGTGGGCCTCACCTTAATGGGTGTGAGAAATCTGATCCGTCTGTTAGTTTTACCACCTTATTTAAGGGGTTACGACCGAAATTGAAGCACATTCAGATATTAGGTGGGCCCCAGGTTGATGATTTATGGGCCGATTTGTCCATTGGGCCACTTCCCGAGATATGAAATTTGAGGTTTGATGTGTACGGTTAAATTATGGTCCTCAGGCCATGTATGAAGTTTTAAACCAAACAGATGGTGGGAACCCTATGATCTTGCATTTTGGACCAATTTCGGGCCTTTTTAACGTGAACGACTTGATTTCCTCGAATCCCTGGCATGTAAATTCTTCAATCTTGGTCTTTTAGAGTCCGTCTCTTGCTCTGGTGACTTTGGAGCGTCCAATCCATGCTTTTAGTACTTTTTTCAGTCCAAGCTCGTAAATACACTCGCATCACAAACACAATTAACTCGGGCCATTAAACGGTATCATGCTTATAAATCCATGCTTTGATATGCAATATTTAACCCACAACACCAACAAGGTTCATCTTATGAAACAACTATTCAACATAAAGATGTCGGATGGTGGAGCATGGCTGAATATCTAAACAAGTTCAATACACTCACGAGCCCTTGGAATCCGTTGGCATTGTTTTTAGGATGAGGTCGGGTATTATTGATCTTGTCCGATTGCCAGCGTTGCAATGGTTTGGTGATTCCGTGAGCAATTCTTCGTGGTTGACAAAGCTGAAATTTGATGATGTAGTCGGCTAATTCTTAACAAAGAATCTATAAGAAAGGCATCAGGAGTTTCAGGAGATTCGGGGAATGCTCTAAACGTTGAAGGAAGAGGAAGAACGTTGAACAAAGGAGGCAATAAATATGGACGTTCTAAGTCGATGAAGAAGTCTAAGGGACTGAAAGACAAGGAGGGGTGTTGGCATTGCGGGAATAAGGGGCACTTAAGAAACAAGAAGGAAGCTCTCAAGGTGGGAAGGATTTAATGAATCTATGTGAGGAGAAATACACAGAGGTGTTGATCTTATCTCTTGATGCGCGGAATGAGTCTTGGGTCATAGATTCGAGTGCTTCGTTTCATGCCACTTCGAGTAAGGACGTTCTGCATGATTATGTTTCAGGTGACTTCGAGAGAGTCTACCTAGGTGATGATGAGACGTGCAGTATTGTTGGAAAGGGAGACGTTCATATAAGATAAAAAGATGAAACGATTTTGAAATTGAAGGATGTTAGACATGTACCGAGTTTGAGACGGAATTTGATCTAAGTAGGGCAGTTGGCCGATACCGGATACGTGACGACATTTACTAGTGATTCTTGGAAGATCACAAAAGGTGCCTTGGTGATATCTCGAGGCAAGAAGGAAGGTATTTTGTATGTAACTTCAAGATCTTATAGTTCACTCGTAGTCACATCAACTGGAGTGAATGGGCAATTATGACATCAGAGGTTGGGACATATGAGTAAGAAATTGATGAAAGTGCTATTATCAAAAGGGAAGCTACCAGGATCTACTTCTAGTTGCTTTCAGAATATACACGAGATTAGTCCTTGTGGATTCGAACTCGGTCTCACTGAGATTATTACTGCATCGCAACCCTACACTTGTGTAAGACCCGTATCCTAGTCCGTACTGTTCTGTCGACTCCCGTAATCCTTCCCATCGAATTTCAGCAACCCGCGAACTATGATCAATGTTTGCACATGACCCTAAGTCGTATCCCGTAGATTTGAGTCAGCTTAATCCAAGACTTGTACCATTGCGACCGCACCGTCGCCGCGGTTCCAATGCCGCGTCTCGCGCACCGATTCGATACCCAGGTCAGAAGGTGTGAGCCAGTGTTTATTTCGACGAAACACCACGCTTTTACAATCCCAAGAGAATCTCTATAACATGTCCCATCAATCAATCACCTCATGTCAAGTACAAGAGCAACCTCAAAGTCAACTCTCTCTCACCCTCTTTCTTACACACCTATACATGTCAAATACATCTTTCACCTCACATCCATCACTCACATCCATCACCTCTCTTTCAACCACCATTTGTCTCTCTTTCTCTTCACATTTTCCAAGCAACAAAAATCTCAAGCAATCTGGTGGACGTCCAAGCCTTTCTAAGAGAGAAAAGAGTGCATGTGTGTGGCCCACTTCCTCTCCCAAAATCCTTCATCCTAGCCCTTCATCTCTCATCAAAGTGAGACACAAGGAGATCGACTTTCCATCAGACCAAGAAGATCAAACGGTGGGTGCTTCTATATGCTAGTTTTCATGTTTTTAGGATGAGCCAAGTGAGGCCTACCGATTGATGATATGGATCTCACTTTGGACCCTAGATGTGGCCGATGAACCACCTTGAGTCTTATGATCATTCCATGATGGGGCCATTCTCCATGGACCCCATCATGATGTCTATTTTCCATGCATGGATAGGGTCATCTATGCCTTCCATTTTGGTGGAGAAGTAATCTCCACCGTTGATTTTTAATTTGGTGGGCCCACATGTATTGGGACCCACTTGATGTATGATTGAATGCAAGGGGGGGCCCATAGTGGCGAGGTCCCTCCATCACACGTGTCTATTTCTCTCTCTCTCCCTCTCTCTTTCACATTTTTTTGGTGTGATGATGTGGCCGTGTGCCCACCCGGATGAACTCCATCTTGATATATGTATTACGCACACCATCCAACCCTTTTTTTTGGTGGCCCACGTCCTTACGTGTGGCCCACCTTAAATGTATGTGTTGAGCCCAGACCGTCCAGTGTCCAGGGACACTGGACGTGAAATGGAAATAAAAATATTAACTTGGTTCAACAAGCTTTGGGGAGGGCCACTTGTGTAGGCCCCACCTTAATGTGTGAACCGAATCCGCGCCGTCCATTCCATTCCCCAGCTCATTTTAGGCATTGAGCCGAAAAATGAAGTTAATCCGATGTTCGCAAGTCATAACATAACAAACAGTATTTTCTACCATTGAAATCCACATTAAATTTTCTACACGCCAAAACATACATATTGGGTTTATTTGGTTTATCTTGAGCCATGGAATGCAATGGCTAGGTTGGATTTTTTGGATGCGGGCCCTACCTAGGAAAACCGGAAAGTATCCTTTTTCAATATATATATATATATGTGTGTGTGTGTGTGTGTGTGTGGCATGCGCACATGCACACCTTTGCACAAGTGTCATGGGCGTTTGAGGCGGGACGTGGGCCCCAGCCGTGGGCCCCATCATGATGTGTGTTGATCATCAACTCCATGCATTTGGTGGCCCCCTCAAGGCAGCGGGCCGCCCCAAAAATCAGCCGTGTACATAACCCAGGTGGCCCACATCACAGGAAACAGTGATGATTAAATGTTTACTATTGGAACCCTTTTTTTTGCTCCAGGAGTTTTGGATCATCATGAAATCTGTTTTTCCTTTTCATTCTAGTCCGTGTGACCTTAGCAACATGTTGGATGGAAGATAAACGTTATGGTTGGCCCCACATGGGACCCACTAATGTATACATTGTATACCACACCTCCCCACACATGGGGAGGTGGGATGGCTGGTGTACCTCACTATATAGCTGTTGTACTAGCGTCACTAAGTCTGTCCAACTTGCTTTATCTATACTGTCCATCCTTATGGGACCCACCATGATGCATGTGTTGCATCCAAACCATCCAACCATTTTGAAAGTCATTTTAAGGCTTGAGATTAAAAATAAGACAGATCTAGTACCACGTGGACCACACTATAGAAATAGTGGAGGATTGAACGTCTATCATTGAAACCCATTTGGGTGACAGAAGTTCTGGTTCAATAGGGAATTTGTTTTCCCTCTTAATCTAGGTCTTTAAGACCTTATGATTAGATTGGGTGGAAAATGAACTTTATGGTAGGCCCTGTGATTTCTTTAACAATGAGAATTATTATCTCTACTATTATTTGTGGTATGGTCCAAATGATCCTTCAATATGACTCATTTTTGGGAATTTATAAGGCCCGTTGTTGAGGTCCACCTTGATGTGTATAAGGCCCGTTGTTGAGGCCCACCACCTTGATTTGTATAAGGCCTGTTGTCGAGGCCCATCTTGATATATACATGAGGCCCATGTGATTAGGCCCATCTTGATGTATTTGTGGCCTTCCATTGAGGCCCACCTTGATATATAAGAGGCCCATGTGATGCGGCCCATTTAATGTATTTGAGGCCCATGGGTTGAGGCCCATTATGATGTATTAGGGCCCGTGGGTTGAGGCCCATTGTAATGAATTTGGGGCTCATGGGTAGAGGCCCATTGTGATATATTTGAGGCCCATGGGACGTGGCCCATTGTGATGTATTCCCGGCCCATATGATGAGGCCCATTGTGATGTATTTCTGACCCATTTGGCAAGGCCCATTGTGATGTATTCAAGGCCCATGGTTAAGGCCCAGTGTGATGTATGTATGGCCCGTTAAGTTGTGTATGAATCCCTTGTATGAGCCACTCCTTGGGAGCAATGTTGTAAAATGGTCACATTGTTGGACAATCATGGCCGAGGGCCGATCTTTGTATCATGGTTTAGATCGACTGCTCATCTATGGACCCCGTCTTGCATATAGGCCAATTATCGATGCCGATTATCAATACAGATTATGAGTCTGTGATAGCATAGCATCATGATACATGCCCATACACATCATCTGCATGTATGTTATGAGATGTGGTTGACCACTGCATATGCTATTGGGTAGGTTGTTATGAGACTCCCTGACAGGCGGATGTTATCTCACATGAGCGTACGGTATGCGCAGGATCGATACATGACCTGGATTGTATGACTCATGGATCTTGCATTGTATGTTGTGACTACTATACGCCCTAGTGATATAAGGGTCATAGCCTCCACGGCATATCGTGGATGACCGGATGGGACACCGAAAATATTTGGTTACAGCATACGGGTGCCATAGATGTCCCTAGGTGAAAATCTCTAAACCTTCGTGGCCGGAGATGCCCCAACGTCGAAACCAAGTGGATATATATGAGCGTATGAGGGCCGTACACCAGTAGGGTCTCCCACCGTGTCGTGGTCGATTGGGAGGGGTATGACCTTACGCTTGAGTGAGGGAGTAATATCTAGGTTGAGCTTGACCACTTGAGGAATGGGTCGGCTATTGACGAGCCGATCCCGATATTGGTAGGTGGATAGTGAGGTCTCTTCCACTTACCCAGTTGTGTGCTCGGATAGGGCGAGCCGGCGTAGAGTGTAATAGACCACGATGATGATTCCAAAGATGAAACATACCGATATGTGGACTTATTAGGTAGGAGTTGCATATTCATTCATTCACTATCCACTCGGCTGGTGGTGTGCAACTATTTATTACGTGTACTTTCTGACCACGATTTTGGTTAGGGCACACGACTAACCCGAGATCGGGAGTTTACTACATTGAGTCCGACTATCCAAATTTAGGTATGGGATGAGTTTGGATAGCCTGCTGTACTACGTACTATCATCCCAAATTCACTCTAGCTTGTTCGTTTCATTCGCACCACATATTGCATTGCATTTGTGCATTTAACATTTTGGGTTGTCATGTTTCTGTATTGATATAGTCGTTAGCATTCATGTCTTGCATCGCATAGCCTTAATTTGATGGCACCCATGGACTTATCAATATATTTTCGCTTACTCGATATCGTATGATTCATGATCTCACAGTATTTTCATATGATCACAATGATGTATGATTTATGAGCTTTATTAAATAGTTGGCACTTATCTTGTGCGCACACTTTCACCACCCTCTAAGCTTTCTATAAGCTTATGCATGATAGATGCGTGCAGGTGGCGTTAGGTTGCAGCAGCGTTGAACTTGGAGTGTGCAGCCGTCTTCTGGAGCTTTGATTTTTGACATATGTATTTCCCTTTTAGTATTGTATTTAAATGTCTATATTAGTGGATATATGATGATGATATTGCCTTTATGATTTGGGTATAATTGTGGTTATGCTT
Source organism: Magnolia sinica (assembly GCF_029962835.1). Taxonomy (NCBI): domain Eukaryota; kingdom Viridiplantae; phylum Streptophyta; class Magnoliopsida; order Magnoliales; family Magnoliaceae; genus Magnolia; species Magnolia sinica. Next base: position 129,309,489 of record NC_080574.1, on the reverse strand, counting down.
CTTATGAGACAAATGCACGTTGGAAAATCCTCCTTATAAGATCCTAGGATCAGAACCTGTCATATGGACGCTGGGAGCCGAGAATGGGGTACTCTGGAGGCTGAGGGTAAGTTTCATGAAAACAGGACGCGCTCCAAAGATGCATCTGTTGGACCTTGTACACACTGATGTGTGGGGACCAGCACAAGTATTATCTCATGGTGGCTCACGTTATTTTGCTTCTTTTATTGATGATGCTAGTAGAAAACTGTGGATTTATTTTTTAAAGCACAAATCTAATATATTTGATGTATTTAAGAAGTGAAAAGTAATGGTAGAAAACGAGATAGGTAAAATAGTAAAACGTCTCAGAAAGCAGATAATGGGGGAGAGTACTGTGATAAGAGGTTTGAGGAGTATTGTGTAGCAAATGGAATAAAACATTAGAAAATGATTTCAGGGACACCACAGCAGAATGGTGTGGCTGAACGCATTAACGAACCATCTTTGAGCGCACCAGAGCATGAGGTTATATACAGGGTTGCCCAAGACCTTTTGGGCAGATGCTGTGAACATTATCACATATCTCATCAATAGAAGTCCCTTAGCACCATTGGATGGTGGGCTCCCAAAAGAAACGTGGACTGGAAAAGAAGTGAACCTTGGACATCTCAGAGTATTCGGTTGCACTTCATATGTTCACATTGATGTAGAGCACAGAAACAAGCTGGATGCGAAGTCTAGGAGGTGCACGTTTATAGGCTATGGGCGGCATGATTTTAGCTACAGGTTTTGGGATATAGAAAATAGAAAAATCATCAGAAGCAAAGATGTAGTCTTCAATAAAGAAGTGATGCATAAGGACAGTGTGCAGGAAAATAAGGTCGAGGAGAAAGAATTCATAGAGTTTGAAGAGTTACTGGACACGGGTGTTACAACGCCACAAGATGATCATGCACATGAACATTATGAGGCAGAGCCACAAACATTGGTTGTGAGGAGGTCTACTCGAGAGATGAGACCCACGGTCCGATACTCACCCTCCTTACATTATCTACTGCTGACAGATAATGGTGAACCAGAGTGTTTTGAAGAGGCATTACAGTCAGATACACGGGTTAAGTGGGAGCAAGCCATGGATGATGAGATGGACTCTCTTGAGTCTAATCGTACATGGGAGCTAGTCACTCTACCCAAGGGTAAGAAAGCTCTTCATAACAAGTGGGTTTACAGACTGAAGGAGGAGCACAATGGTTCGAAATGGTACAAGGCTAGATTGGTTGTGAAAGGGTTTCAACAAAAGGCAGGTATCGATTTCACTGAAATATTTTCACCGGTAGTGAAAATGTCTATGATTCGCATGGTCTTGAGTATAGTGGCTACAGAGGACTTACATCTAGAGCAGCTAGATGTTAAGACAGTCTTTCTTCATGGGGACCTTAAAGAAGAGATATATATGCATCAGCCGATATAATACGTAGCACCAGGAAAGAAGAACAAGGTGTGCAGACTGAAGAAGAGTTTATATGGCCTGAAGTAGACCCCAAGGCAGTAGTACAAGAAGTTCGATAGTTTCATATTGGGAAACGGTTTTAAGAGATGTCATGCAGAACACTGTTGCTATTTAAAGATGTTTGATACGTCGTACATCATCCTTCTTCTGTACGTTGATGATATGCTTTTGGCCAGTTCAAGCATGAAGGACATCTCAGATCTCAAAAGACAACTGTCTAGAGAATTTGTCATGAAGGATTTAGGAGCTGCAAAATAAATCCTAGGCATGAGGATAAAGCGTGACATGGAAAACAAGAAACTAGTTTTGTCACAAGCAGAGTATATAACCAAGGTACTTAATTGATTCAATATGGGAGGTGCTAAGCCGGTTAGCACTCCATTAGCCAACCACTTCAAGCTATCTAAGGAGCAAGGGGCAAAGATGAAGGAGGAATGAGACTATATGGCTAAAGTCCCATACACGTCAGCTATTGGGATTCTCATGTATGCTATGGTAAGCACGAGGCCAGACATTGCTCAAGCAGTGGGAGTTGTTAGCAGGTTCATGAACAACCCTAAGAAGAAACATTGGGAAGCTATGAAGTGGATCATTATATACCTGGTAGGTACCGTGGATATAGGGTTGTGCTATGGTGGATGGGAAATCAAGCTACAAGGCTATGTAGATTCAGATTTGGCGGGAGATATTGACAGGAGAAGCACTATAGATTATGTCTTTACTTTGGATAGTGCGTAGTCATTGAATCTCTCGATTACAAAAGATAGTATCTATCGGTACGACAGAAGAGGTATAAAAGCATGCAAGGAGATGGTGTGGATGCAAGGTTCTATGGAAGAGCTTAAAAAAGAAGAAGATTGAAGCTATAAAAAGACAATCAGAGTACAATACACTTGGCTAAGAATTTAGCCTTTCATTAAAGAACCAAGCATATTGACATCGAATATCACTTCATATGTGCATTCTAGAGGATGATAGATATGAGGATTTACATATAAGGTTGGTGTCTAATCTCTAGAGAATGTAAGACGACATGTCTTCAAATGGAGTTTGGAGTGCTTATTATTATGATAATCACAAGGAAGATGGCATGAATCTCTTTGGTTTAGAGTCTAGTGTTGAGATGTAGAGCCACATCTAGATGGCCGCTCGACCAGTCGAGTGGCCGACTCGACTAGTCGAGTGGACTGGCTCGACTTGTTTTCAGCGAGTTGTGGTTTTGGATTTCCGAGGTGCTCGACCGGTTGAGGGTGCCGCTCGACTAGTCGAGGACTCTGCACGACCAGTCGAGCTTACGCAGTTTGAGTCCGGATCTTGTGCGGACTGTGGATTTTTGAGTCGGTTTTCGCAGATGTGCGAAAGGGAAGTTGCCTAAACTATAAATAGGGGTCTCTAAGGTATGAGAGTTATTCTAAAGTGTGGGCAAAGGGTTTTCTCTGTACTTCCAAGGGAGAGGTTAGTATATTGCCTTGTAATCTTCATTTTTCTTCATAGTGGAAGTTTACATCCGTGGTTTTTTACCCTTGTTTAGGGTTTTTCCACGTATATTTTGTCTTGTGATTTGTTTGGAATGCTTTGATTCTTCTTTTAGTATATATTTCTTCTTGTTTATCGTTTGTGGGTGAAACCGGCGATTGGATCTCGGTTCACTGCGTTGTTGGCGAAATGCGCAACACTGAGCTTATTCAATTTTTATATTTTTTGCTTGGCCCACGATCGGCACATCGATACAACCTAGTCTTTTTTAAAATGAAAATGATTTTTCTTCTTACCTATGTTGTTGCAGCAAAAGACTATGATCCTGGATATTCGTACCATAGACCTATCGACCGATACATTTGTGGTGGTCGTGGGCGAACCTATCCAGACATATGCGGCAGACCCTGCGAACCCCTCAGATGCAGAACATCTCCCTGCAGAAAGGTGGTCTCAGCTCCATCAACCAAACAAACGGGTGCACCACTGCCCAAACAAACGGGTGCACCACCGCCTGCATGATGCGACGAATATCATATGGTTAGTTTGCATGTAATCAGATGTTAATAATGATAATAATAATGATAAGTGGATTACATGCAGAGATGAAGGTAGTGAATATTAAGACTAAGTTCTTTATTTTTTTCCTACGACATGGGTTGTTGTCCATGTTGTTGTAATAAGTATGGGAATGAAGTAATTACATGGTTTTCCTAAAAGAAAATATTTAAAATTTTCTGGGTTTAATTTTATTTTTGGAGTTGGCCAGCCTAACCGTATGTGTGTAGAGTCGGCCACGTGTACAACTATAGACAGATGGTTTTTTTTTTTTTTTTTTTGAAAATTGTGTGACTATTGCATTCATATGGAGAAATTTACATTTTTTTCAGGTGGGCAACACAAAAAAGACGAAAAGCCTCACCTATCATGTAGCTCTACCATTAAACCACGAAAGACTAATGTAACTACTGCCTCAATCCTCAGCCCAACCTAACTGCACCTAACCCCACCCTGTCGAAGAAAAAGGAGCCTCGAGCATGATAGGGGAAGTCCGCTACTGTCTAGTAAAGCGTCCTACCTTGGACTGCACTCCCAACTTTGGCCAGCCTGTCGGCCACACCATTGGCCTCTCTTGGCGTGAAAGAGAACCTCAAAGTGGCCCTCTGCCTTAGTCAAGAGATAATGGCCCATGTGTACCAAAGGGCCCATCCCGGGTAGCTATCCTTGCTGAGCAAGTCCACCAAGCTCTTAGAATCGCTTTCCATGACGAGAGATGGTTGAGAGCATCTATCTTTCAGGAATTATCATGGATGGGGCAATGTCCAAAACTCATGATGAGTGGACTATATTGTGTCTAATATTGATTGGTGGGGCTCATAGATGACGCAAGGAAGGATGTGTAAAGGTTGAGCACTGTCTTCCTCAAGGGGATAATTATTCCGAATTCACGGAATTTTTCTGGACTCTTCACAGAGATGCCTTGAATTCATGAGGAAAATAAGAAAATAAAAATAATTCTAGAAATTCATAATAAATTGATTGATGATGAAAAACAAACTTACAACCTCTTAAATAATAACATAAACTTTAGGAAGAAGTTTCGGAATTAAACTATAACTAAAACTCTGACTTATTATAAATAGTAAACTTACTATTTATAAATGGCCGTGATTTTCTACTAGTGCGCATGGTTTTCGGCCAAAAATAGTAAGTGTCCTATTTGGCCAAACCATGATGTTCCCCTAACTATTCTAAGCACTTTTTATGTTGGTCACAATTCCTAAAGCCCAATGGATGAAAAGTTATACTCAAACTAGAACTTATTATAAATAGTAAAAATGAAATTAAAATAGGAATTTGACCATCAATTTGATGGTATTTCGTAAATTCAGCGTGCGCACCCGGCATTGGGTGGCTAAAGTAGCTCCTCCTATACCAAAAATCATATATGGCACGTACAATGACTCATTCCGGTTTGCGAGATACGTCCGTTTTGGGTTCTGACGGTCCTGATCAATAGATGACAGTGGAAAATCAAAATGTGACGGTTCAGATTTGGTGGGAGAAAATTTATGGTTGGGTTTATCCATTCAGTGTGGTTTTTAGTCATTGCCATGTACATGATTGTGTCCAACAGATGGGCCTCACCTGAGGGGACGTACTAGATGGGCTGGTGGAGTTAAGAAGAACCAACTGTTGTTATTGTTGAACCCAAACTTGTGTGTTGAGAATGATCACAAACGTTTGAATGCATGCAAAAGTCTCATGTGTCTGAGCGGTGTCGGACCCAATGCAATGTTTCTATACAATCCAAGCCGTCCATCAGATGACCCCGGCTTCCAAAGTTATCCATAATCCCAGAAATTAACCTTAATCTAGTCATTCCATCAGACCCATCAAGATGGGGAAAAAATTATCACAGTTCATAATTTAAGTGGGCCACACCATGTGAATTTAGATTTTAGTTTTGTAAGTGTTAAAAAAAAAAAAAAAAAATCCTATGACAGGGTGCACCTTAGTTTACAATCCCCCTTTGGTCGTGTAGTGAGCATGAGTATGATTGGCAATGGGTTGGGTTGAGGTTGGGTCACGCTCAGCCCAAGCCTAACTCATTTAGTAAATGGGTCAAGAATTTTAGCCCAAACCCAACCCATGACCCATCACTGGTCCAAGCCAACCCACCTAAAATTCATCAAGCCCAGGCATAATCCAACCTGGTTCATTTAATTGTAACCTTTCCAGGCTCAAATGACTCGGCTCAACCCAACAAAACTATACTTGGGTTTAAGAATGGAATAAGGAGCCAAAGGCATGCACAACCCAGCCAAATTAGTTAATACATGCAAATTCATACATCATATGTTTATATCCATATTTACACAACATATGTATATGTATATATACACTTGTTGTCAATTAATTTTTTTTGGATTATAGGTTCAGTCAGGTTTTCTGGCCCAACGTATCAATAAGTTACATGGGCTAGTTAAGGTAGGGTTTCAACCCAAGCCTGGCCGATTTCGGATTGCATGCTTAGTTACTCAGTACACTCTCATGGTACTAAGGAAACTCAGTTGGGCCTACCTTGAATGTATGTGGTCTATTTGCCGTCCATCCGTTTTTTTATTTGATTTAGGAGGTTGAGCCAAAAATTGAAGTGGATTATACCATTGGAAACCGTGGGGATAATGATTTCCACTGTTGAAACCTTTCTAGTCCCCACAGTAATGTTTATTTGTCATCCAACCTGTTCATGAGATTATACAGATATGGATGAACGGAAAACAAAAATATAAGCTTGATCCAAAACTTCTGTGGCCCTAAGAAATTTTCAACGGTAGAAGTTTAAGTTAACTGTTTCCTGTGGTGTTGACCACTTGAAAATTATATATGCTTCATTTTTGGGATCGAGAGCTAAATTTATATGGGAAAATGGATGAATGGAGCGGATAAAATACATGAATCATGGTGGACCTCACAGAGTTTACTCAGCACGCAAACTGCTTCTGTTGGATGGCAAATAAATGTTTCAGTGGACCCGTGACGTTTTTAATGGTAGGAATTTAGTTAAGATTGGTTCCTGTGTTGTGGCCCAATTGAGATTTGGATTAGCTTCAATTTTTTATTTTTTATTATCATTTCTTAAAATGGGCTTTCAATACGGATGGACGGTGTGGATGTAAGGAAAGTACATCACTGTGGGCCGCGCAGTTAGGCATCCGAAACCGCCCCTGCCAAACAGCGCCGTTCCTCACTTACGCAAAAGTATAAAGTGAAGGAGAGGACAAAAGAGAAAAGAAAAACGAATTAGGGTTAGAGCTTACCTTGCCAGAGCAGAGAGAGGCAAGGAGGCGCAGAGAGAGAGAGAGAGAGAGAGAGAGGGAAGGAGACGCTGAGAGAGGGAGAAGGAGACGTCGGGTCAGAGCAGGTAGGTACACTTTCAATGCAGCTGCGTTTCCACCTTCCTCTCCGAAATTCGAAACGGATAGCCGTTGCCTGTAACAAAATAACCTGTGACTTGAAAAACACCTAATTCCTCTGTTACATTTCTTGCAATCTTACCTGATAGAAAGTTACAGGTTGAGACTTTGTTACCTCTAACATTTCTCCCCCAAACACAAACTTTAAGAAAGTCACCTGTAACTTTCTTACATTTTACACAAGTTACAGGCATCCAAACGGCATCTTGATCGATGGGTTCGATGTGATTCATTCACCATGTGGGCCCCACATCTGCCTCGCATTACCATAGGCTTATGGTGGTACTGGCGTCACTGAAGTGTGTGAACATTTCATGAATGCAATATGCAACCTGCTCTGCCATTTTTCCCGCCAATGTCTGATATGTGTAGGACATCTGAACTGTGCAAATGGTGGACCCCTCCATGAAGGTTGTCTGATGTGAAAATTAGGCTGCACCAATTATCAGATGTGCCACACTTGTGAATGTAAAAATGGCTGATGATTTGAGCCAGTATGCCTCTGGCAGGCCTGTTTTGTAGATTGGTGCATTTTTTTATTTTTTATTTTTTGGTACCAGGTGATCTCTCTGGACAGCCAATGCCCTATGCATGTGATTGCAGGAGAAATAAGGATTTAAACAGTGGTTTCAGAGTCAGACAATCTGACTTGCCTCAGTCTGAAACCAATACACTGGATCCATTAGTTTTGTTCTTGCTTTCGCTCCCTTATCGATCTGATGACTTGTTTCACTGCGGACTGAAACTGATACAACTTAGACAATATTGGGTCATACTGGTTGATGCCAAGTAGTTGCAGGCCAAAATTGAAATGTGACTTGGATGATACCGAATTGCGTCAAGCAGTATTCAAAACCATGTGGAGAAAATGTGTAGCGTGGTAATTTTAGCATCCTATGGGTTGTGTAATCGTTTTTGTACTGGGACATCTGTTATACTTTTTCTTGTTTCGTATTTCATATTTTAAGCATTTCTATAATTTGATTTAATAGAAAGCTAGATGTGTTGCATCTGATTTTAAATTTTTTTTGTTCGTATTTTACGTTTTATATTTGTGTGTAAGCGGGATTAATTAGGGTTTCACACCAAATACATGCTACCAAATGCGTCTACTTTTTGTGATTCACACTGATTACCACCAAATACATGCTGCGAACGACCCTGACAGCATGGATTTGGTGGTAATTAGTGGCACTAGCAAAAACTATTTGCATTTGGGATGGTGTATGTTGATGGTAAATAGAATCCATTTACCGCTGATTCATGTGCTTTGAAATCCCTGGGTTAAGGCATGATTTCAAGTCCAATTGCCATCGATGGCATCGGACATGAAAGCCGCCGAGTTTGACTTCAACAATTAGTGGCCCTCACCATGATGTTTAAGTGAAATCCATCCCGATCACCTGGTGTGTCACCCCATTTTACGCATAGGGCCCAAAAATCAGCCTGACCTATTATTCAGGTGGGCCATACAAAAGAAAACAATTGGGAAAGGGACACCCCATATATTGTTTCCAATCATGATGTGCCATAAAGGCCATCATAGGGCCGTCAAGACCGTTACATAAAGGTAGCAATGGCAACTGTTACACATTACGAGGTCGTAATGGCCGTTATGGAAAAAATGACACGTAAATGACGTTAGAACCCTCGTAAAGGCCATAAAGGTGCCGTAACGGTCCGTTATGGGGCCGATACAGGTTTTTCGGATTTTTTTCCTATATATATATATATATATATATATATAAAGAGACCATTACATCCTGTATTGTAATAGTAACGGTGGTAGCCATTACAGCCACCATTACCGTTACGGAATACCCTATTTCCAATTGTATGGTCCACCTACGGCTAAAATGGAGTGATGCACGTGGTGATTGGGGTGCATTTCACATAAACATCACAATGAGCCACGTGTGCAAATTCATAAAATTCGTCTTATGCATGCACGAAAAATGACTTGACGTGCTAGACACATATTTTTTTATTCACATGGATTTTATATGTATGCCAAATGCAACTAAGGATTCCAATTTACATGGATTTCACAGTAATTGTGATTTGGATTCCAATTCATAACGAATCCATGCTACCAAATGACCCCTTATTTTCGTTGTTTTTTTTCAACAAGATTTGCCTCGAATATAGGATCAGAGTTTTCTTGGAAAAAATTCTAGGTAGTCACTAGCATGTACCAAATTAGCACATGTGGGATGCTTGAAGATATTCTAGCACATGTGGCATGTGTGAGTACTTGGAAGTTGAATTGTGGCATATGTGATACATGTGATGTGCTTGAAGCTTTATGGTGGCACATGTGGTGCAAGACACGCATTGACACATTTGACATGTGGACACTAGAAGCTAGATGGCAGTACTCCTGTGCACCAATGGCTCATTTGGCATAATTGGAAGCGTTTGAAGATGGACGATAGCACATTGGCACATGTGGAGTGCTTTGCACATGTAGGGTGCAAGAGAAAATGGATGGGGGCACATATGGGACATTGGCACATGTGAGTGCAAGAAAGATGGGTGGTTGCACAATTTGATTCAGGCCCATGGCCAACCTAGGGCCCAACAATGACATAGACCCACAGTCCACCGTAGGGCCTAACATGTGTTGATTGTTGGATTGTTTAGATTTGGGGGCCTAAATTAAGGATTATAATTTACTATTTTTTTGGAAGATATGAGGCTGATTTAAAGATGTGATTGAAGATACAAAGGGGATGTGATTGAAGATAGCTGATTTAGAGATGCAATTAGGATTATTTTGTATATTTGCTTTTTCTATAATTAGGCTTTTACCATCTTAGGTTGATTAGATTGATTTGAAATCAATCTCCTAGTTGGGTGGAATTCTCATTAGAGATCCACTTAAGAGTTTGGGGAAAGGGTGGGTGGTGTAGGAAGTAGTCATTCTATGTTTTTTCTAAGTGTGAGTTTTCTTAAGTTTTGTATGAAACTTGATATCAAGTTATTTCTCCCTCTCTATTCAAATATTCTTGTGAGTGTAATTTTTGTCCACTTCTTTGCGATTTGGGTGTCAAATTTTAATTGATTCGATAACCAGGTTGCATCACATTGTAATGTGGCACAGTGGAATGTGTGGGGCATAAACGAAGATGGTCAATGGCTCATCGGCACATCAATTGAAGGTGGATGGTGGCTAACCCCCATTTTCCTTTCATCGTGGGAAAATGCCTTTCTTAGGGCGGTGGTGGGAAAATAAATTTGTTTATTTTCCAACAAAGAAAGTGGGAAATGGTGTTCCCACAAATTTCACCTCCCCTTTTCCATGAAACCAAACAGGCACAGCCATAAGGAAATAAAGAGATTCGATCTTTTGTGGTGCTTGCTTGGGGAGAGGAAGAGAGGGGGAATCATGTGAACTGTAATTTAGACTAGAGGGCTGTGGAATCTTCCCACGACCATTGTTTCTTGATTCTAGATTTCTTTCTTACGTTCTCATTCTTGATTCCATGGCCCTTCCTAGGGGGATTGTGTTAGTCGGTGGGCATTCTAGAGTCCCGGCCTTTTTTATTTGGATGCCCAAGTATTTCAAGGACCAGGCAATTATAATCTATATATGTATATCTGTGATAAGTTTTGAAGCTTCATTTAGTTTGAATAAAATCTTTTGCGATTTCAATTAATAAATAGATCTATAATTATTTTGACCTATTATTACCAGGGTTTAAGTTATCAATTCAGATACATATATGGGCAAGTTCCAATGCTGATGGGGATTGATACATATTGAATTATACATATCATCTCCATCTTTACTGATGGGTGTTTTGATCTCCTTTACTGAGGATTAACATATCTCTCTGAGAGCATGCATTGACCAGCTCCATAGTCGATGTTTTCGACAACACCATATCATCTGCACTCCATTTTAATGTAAATTCGATCCATTTTAGAGCTTTACCTGCAATACGGACTGCAAGTACATTATGCTAGTTGGTAATAAAACAATTACATATCAGATATATAATATGATTGGATGATAATTTTAATCCATGCCTTCTCATGTTGAGTATGTGTCTGTACTGAGCAATTATTTTGATCTTTAGTCAAATGCACACTGGCACTCTGCCCTTACTATAGGCATTTTTACAAAGTCATCGAGATTTTGATAATTTTGCAATATGGTCATGTAAAATTCATTGAGGACCTGTTTGGTTTTTCAATTTCCTATGAAATGCAAAGTAAATGAGTCATCATTATCATTTCCAGGTATTTGTTTAAACATGAATTATGGCTTGTAAATCGAGAGTCAACTACAATTGTAATGGAAGTAGGTAGAGTAAATTGTAATCATTACATTTTCACACTATGAAACCACCATTTTTACAGTGATTTCTGGGTGAAACAAACATGTAGCAAAGTCATCATCGTAGTCAAATGTAAGTGATGTCACCACACAATTACAAAAGTAAGGAATTCATTACACATTTACAGCCGTTTATGGTTGTAATTGGAAAACAAACAGGCCCCAAATGATACTATCGCAAGAATACCTCAGGACATCCAAAATCTTGACAGTTATTAATTTTTGGGATTTTAACAAAATAAATTATTAAAAAAATTATTGTCATTGATTATCACTAAAAAACTTTAAAAAAATTATTTAGAAGTTTAAATTAATTAATTTTGGTCAGTATTTTAAAATTTTAAAATTGTCATTGATTTATTAGTTAATATTTTATTTTCAGCTAGATTTGCCTGATAATATTGCAGAGAAACTTAAAAATCTGAAAATGTCCCAAGAAATTTTCATGCTGGGAAATTGCTTAGAACAAGATTTGTCACTATAGTTATGCACATAGATCTGAATATCAGTATCGTATCGGCTGTATCGTATCTGTATTAGCACAGTACTCGATACGGGGCCGTATCGGCCCGGTATGAAAAAATTGACCCATATCAGCCAATACAGGTTGATACAAGCCGATATGCCCTTAAAAGCTTATTTATTTATTTATTTTCAAATTTTCACTCATGTCTCTTCTTCTGTTTTTTTTTTTTCATTTAACCAATGGAGGAAGCTTAAAAACTCATTTTAGGTTAGATCTAAACCTATTTTAGTATGAAAACAAACAATTTGAATGGGATTCGACAAATTGAAGTGGACCATTATGGGAAAATTCAGAAAGAAGGGTAAACCTTAACTTTCTTTTTGATATTTTCATCTTAATTTTGTTGTATTTCAATGTGATGGGCCCCATTTAGTTGACCTTCAATTAAATGTTTGACAGTATTTATGGCTGAACTTTTGATCACTGCTCCCTTTAATTTGACATTACTCTGGTTGCTGGAGCAGTCAAAATGTTTACATCAAGGCAGAAAATCCAGAAAGGGAAGGATGTTGAACCTACAGAGTTCGAGGAGTCAGTCGCACAGGTGAAATTTTATAACCTAATTTTCACAATCCATCTGCATTTACTCTCATTCTTATCACCACCCATTGTGTCTCGACAGTCATTTTTCGACTTGGAGAACACCAACCAGGAGCTTAAAAGTGACTTGAAGGACCTTTATATAAACTCAGCAGTGTAAGGGCAACCTAAATGCTTACAGCACTTGTTTGATTAATACTTTAATGCCATTGGTGGGAGCTTTTTCTTCATGCTATTTGTCTAATAATGCAGGCAAATGGATATTTCTGGAAATCGGAGGGCTGTTGTTATCCATGTTCCTCATAGATTGAGGAAAGCTTATCGAAAAATTCATGTTAGGCTTGTGAGAGAGCTAGAGAAGAAGTTCAGTGGGAAGGTGAGATAGAATAATTCCCTTACCCTGTCATTTTTTCATGTGAAATTTTTGCAGAAGTAACCTAATCTGGCTTGCGACGCTTGAACAGTTGACTTTTTAACAATAATGACATTTACTGTGCTTGTTGAAACAGATGAGAAATATGGTACTTAAGATTTTTAGTGTGCGTGAATAAGCTGATCCTTCATAAGACACTGTTAGCCACTTCTTCAAACATAACATTCATGCCTACATTGAAAAAAAGAAAAAGAAAAAGAAAAAGAAAAAAGAATGACTGGCAGCTTTTGAAAAGGAACATAAGCAGTATATTATTTAGTGTGTTGATTGTTCTTTAAGCTATAAAGATATAGGTTGGAAGGTCCTGCCTGATTGGTTTTGAAAGCTCAGTTTTGATTGTAGTCTTTTTGGGGAATCAGTGGCCATTCGGCATTGATGGGCTTCTATGAAATGATTAAGTAGAGATTCCCTTGAAAACCATCATTTAGGCTCCTGCTTTTGTGTCATTTTTGGAATTGTTGCTGCTTTAATTAAGTTTAAAATGTATGCTTTCATCGTAGGGGTTACCTTTTGGGGCTGTTTGGTTTCTGGTTTCTTTTTTCTTAGCTAAGCAATTTTGATAGAACCATATACTTCTTCCATTGATGGCCATTTTGTAAGCATTTGATTATCCTCCTCCAATACAATATCAGGGATGCTTTCGACAAAGGCCTTCATCCAGAACAATATTACCTTCCGTCAACATGCACTTGAAAAACTTTGCTGCTTCTACGCTAACTAGGTCTTGACCTTCCGTCATCATGCTCTTGAAAAACTTTGCTGCTTCTAGGCCAACGAGTTTTTATGAAAAAAGTAGATTGGTTGGTGCCTTTTGTTCTGTTTTTACATTCCCCAAGAATTCCATCCATTTAGCTTTCCACCAAAATAATAATAAGAAGAAGAAACAGAATTTTAGACTTTTCCCTTGTTTCCCTAGAAAACCCAGTGTTTCAACTTGTACAAAGTTTAATCATGCTGCAAGAAATACTGGGCCAAGTCTAACATTCCTTAGGAAACATAAAAACCTGGAATGAATTCCCCAACAACCAAACAAGTCATTAATTATTATCTGGTGAGGGGAATGCCTTCTGAGGATTTTCTTGCCAAGGTGTCCATAGAGAGTGGCTTCATGGGGGGAAATGCCTGTTGGTGCCTCTCTATGTTCTCATCTTTTTATTTTGCTTTCATTTTCTATGTTTTATGTTTTTCTTTTTCAAACCTTGATTCTTCATTGACAAACTGTGAACGACTAACACAGCTTGTGTTGAAAACACTATCTATGCTAAAAGAAATGTCTGCTCAAAACTCTTAGATGATTGATTCAGATGGTTTTTTTGTCATTTTCTATTTTGAGAATTGTTTTCATGATGATACCTTAGTGATTCCAAGTCGTCCATATCGTGTGTAGGATGTGATCCTGATTGCATCCCGAAGGATTATGAGGCCACCAAAGAAAGGTTCTGCTGCTGTGCGTCCTCGCAGCCGCACACTCACTGCTGTGCATGAAGCCATGCTAGAGGATGTTGTATATCCGGCTGAAATTGTTGGGAAACGCATTAGATACCGGCTCGATGGATCAAAGATCATCAAGGTGGACTGATTGCACAATGCTCTTGGAATGGAGCTTTACACTTCACACTCATATCATATTCAGTTAGCTCAAGCTTTACACTTTACACTCCTATCATATTCAGTTAGGCTGCATTTGGTTACACCATTGATTGAATTGCAATGTGGTTCAGTAGAAAGTTGCTTTAGAATCTCATATTGAGGGACTGCCCCACAAATTTCAATTTCCGAATTTCCAGTTTGAGGGGCACTTCCCCATTATTGATAAATTACAAATTGGCCTTTTCCAGATTCCACCCGATGGAACTGACAGCTGTGATTCAATTCGATAGTGCATCCAAACATAACCCAAAGCCATTCAAACCTTGACGCATGTTTTTATTGTCATTCTCTTGTGGCAGATTTATCTAGACCCGAAGGAGCGGAACAACACTGAATACAAGCTGGAGACTTTTGCAGGTGTTTACGGGAAGCTTTCAGGGAAGGATGTGGTGTTTGAGTATCCGATCACAGAAGGATAAAATTGCATTACTATGGACGAATTTGATTCGTTCCTCTTCTTTTTTAAAATTATTTTTTCCTTCGTTCTTAATTGCCATTTTTGAGTTCTTTGAATTTTGACTCTTAGGCTCATTAGAGATTTAAGCTTTAGAAGTTCCGTGGGCTTGGATATTTAAGCTTTGCAAGTTTTGAGGGCTTCTATTAGGAAGCATGCAATGCGGAGCTTGGACTTCTCCCTACCAAAATGATCTAGTGTTGTATTTAATCAGATGTTTTGATCAGAAGCGTAATTGAATTTCTATGCCTTGATTGGCCCTGAATAGCTTTCGTTCTTGCTGAATGGTGCAGCCAGAAGGTTTCATAACTAGAGCAGGCCTACTGATTTTACTAGAAGGGACTTGAATGTTGCAGCCTGAATGGTTTATCATTGAATCAGCTGCCTGAACTGGTACGCACCACCATTGTACTTGGTTTTCACCCATTTGAGTGGCCTGACTATGTATAATGCTCTTATTGTTGGGTCTTTAGTCTACAAATGCAGAGGAATATAGTACAATAGAATTGTATCAGGGGACTAATCCTAACGATTCCTGTTTGGACAGTAGTAAATTTCTACAAATCATACTTGTATGCAATGTGTACAAAAGATATGTTTGTAATGCAGATCTCATGAACCAAGGAGTATATTATCTATCTCAATTATGGAGAATCGAGACAGTCCAATGTCTAATATTCTTTCAAGCGTTGAGGAAGACGACGTATATCATTAAAGAGAATTGAGTAGATCTCCACTTTCTCACATTCTCTTTTTCATCATATTCACGTCCAAGATTAGCTTTACATCTCCTCTTGGATTGGATTGTATAAATAAAGAATTATAAATAGCGAGTTAGGATTTTAGATGTGTGCCTAGTATGGTGTTTTGCCATCCTATGGACTTTGATGTAACCTACTTTAAAGGAAATTTGTCAATCCACTCCATTCATATATATGCTCATGATTTAATTCCTCCATTGCCATGACCTATTCACCAATGATCATATCTTATGCTAATTAAAAGTAGACTCATATTTGGGCTATCAGGTTATCATGACAATTAAAACAAAACTTTAACTATTAAAAACATTTGAAAGATTGATAAAAACATTAAGAGTATTTCGCCCAACAGAAAAATTACTTAATAAGTTCTTGATGTATCTAGATCAAAGATATAAACATGTTCCTAAGCAAACAAGTGAATCTCTTGTTGGCTCATGATAGAATCAACAACTCTTAGAAGTATTCAGTTACGTTAATTTTATTGACCCCTGCATGGATCAGGGTCAACTTTATCTTGATCTACCAATGTGAGTGATCAAAGGTTTGAACATGAATCATTTGTTCATGACACACTCACTCTCTTGTGTAGAGTAAGGGCAAGGGATAAGCTAACACCAAGTTAGCTTCCAAAAGTGGAGGCTCACAAGATGACCGTACATATCATGAATTGATGTACATAGGTATATCTCATGCACATGTGGCGATTATGGTCTAACAGGATATTGAGATTCATAGACCATGATTCTCTCAGGTCAATGACCATTATGTCCAATTTCAAGTTCCCAAGGACCACAAGAGGAATAACTCTTCAACAAACTCAATGAATGAGAGCAATACTAAATCTATATAAAGTATATCATATGTCCAATCTAGAAGTCATGGTCACCACAATAAACAACGTGAGTAGAAACAATTAGGAAAACATGGCTTGGGCCTAACCATCAACCCTATTATTAAAGCTTCATGCTAGCCAATGGCTTGCCAGCCGGCTAGTCCTATTGGGTCACCCCCATCTCATTTGTCTCTACCATAGTTTTAAAACTTGACTTTGACCAGATTTTACCATGACTCTAGACTAATCACAACTCAGCTAAGCCTGGAGAAAGCACGACACAACACAGCAAGACTCAAGTCTGGATCTTCTTTCAACACTTCCAAGCAAGACGCAGCCTTAAAATTCAAATGGATTTGTCGCTCTTAGTAGACAGATTACATATTATTTCGGGTCCATTTGTGGGCATACACATGACTAGGTCTCCGATCTGGACCGGTTTGCAGTCCCCTCCTGGGTCGACTGTAGCCAAGCAGGACGAAAGTTGCAACTGGGTTAGGTGAGGTCTAGCTTCGTTTGGGCCCTGACAAGTCTCCTAGCTAATGTTCTATATCCAGGGACCCCATTAGATAAGTACTGCATGCACCTGCATTGTTCACCTTAACCAGATGTAAACCAAAGGTTCAGGTCCTTATCCAGACCCGACGCCCATATGCTCATATGGAAATTAGCTCAAAGTGAGCTGTCCCCACCTACTTCCATCTGTAGAAACAATCCTAGCCCTCCGTTGACGGCCAACAATGGACAGTTTCATATATATATATAAGAATGGACAATTGATCATTATTGATTTATTTGATAGTAAGATCAACTGGTCCGACTCGATTTTTGGGTTGGGCCCATCCATGAGGAGTCGAACCTTTTTGGTTTGTAAGTAGTATCCCGTGAATACAGGGTCGATCCCACAGGGAGATGAATTATGAGAAGAAAAAAATAATCAAATGCAAAACAAACTAAGTAATAAAATTTATTCTGATGATTTGATTTTGGAATTTTTGAATAGATGTAATTCAACTGAATAAAATAACACCCAAGCTTCAAAGTTCCACACATAGTTTAATGTTCCAAAATCATGATGACTTGGATAACACAACTAGGATCTGAGCACTATGGTCAGCCTAATCAGAAAATAAAACAGTTTAAATATTTTAATAAATGATATAAAAGATTAGAAAATGATGGATTTGCACCATTGACATATATTCTCAAGCGCCAGTGATTTTAAGTATTCAATATTTATAGGATAATGAATATCAAAGAAATATAACAGGTTGAGAACATTTCCTATCTAGGAAATCTGATTGATCTAGGGTAAGCCTATCCATCAATGTGGATCTCATATGATGGAAACATATAGATCTCACAAGAGGATAAAAAAATAAAATCTAAACAATAGATAACATGCATACACTATTCTTCTTATCATTAAAACAATCAGTCATCATAAATTAAAGAATTATTAAACACGTGCTTCCCTTCTAGCTTGGGCTAGAAGGAACTTTAAAAAATATAATTAAATTGCAGAAATAAAAAGCAACAAGAAATAAAGAAAAAAAATTACAAATAGAAAAGATATAAAAAAAAACAACTTACAAAGCTTTAATAAAATTAAAAATTCTTTAAAAATCCTAAATTTTGCTTTGGGATGCCTTGAATAATGTTTACGAATACCTTAGGAAGCCCTATTTATAAGTAGGGAACTCCAATTTTCGTATAAAGTTGAAAATTCCTAGAAACCGTCTAAAATATAAGTATTTTTCAAAATAGACTTCTCGCTGCATGGTTCATTTAAAACAGACTTCCTGCTATGTAGTTTTCCAAAATAGACTTCAGAGCTTTAGAACACACTTTTTAGGACGATTTCAGGATTCTTCACTTCAAATCTTCAATTTTTTTCATTCCTCACTTGATTTTCTTGGATCTTTGGCATGTAAATTCTTCAATCTTGGTTTCCTAAGATCCATCCCTTGCCTTGGTGATTTTTGAGTATCAAATCCATACTTTTTAGCACCCTTTTTCAATTCAAGCTCTTAAATTCACCTTATAACACATACATGAGTAAATTAGAACATTAAGTTGATTTATGTTCATAAAAACAAGATGTAAATGGGAAAATTATGTAATATTTGAGTCTCAACACACCCCCCGACCAGCCTTCTGCCAGCCCCGACCAAAATAAGCGAAGAACAATAAAAAATACTTTTAAAAATAAAATTAAAAGAAAAAATTCTAACTACACAACTTTCACAGGTAATCTCGATTGCATTTAGCATATGCAACAAGCCTTTAAACCCTTAGGTTTCCCCTAGCGGACGAATTATAGTCTCGTGAGGGTTTCTAGAAATGTTACCCACAAATATTGAAAACATGAAAAATAGTTCAACACTCAGGAATTTATACAACTATGCCTCCATTTATCATATAAATTCCAAAACAAAACAATACTTACCCTAAGTTTGAAGTTGGTTAGAATCTTAATTTCTTAATATATTACATCTTTGAGTTCAGAGACCTAATCAAAATTTAGAATAGTTATGATCCAATATACTTAGGTGCTCGGTGACACTAGTCTAATTTTGAAAAATATGCATGTTCCCTATCTTAATTCCTTTCAATCATCCCAAGAATATGAAATCTTTAGTTATCTCATTTCTTTCATGTCATTTCTTCTTTTATCATATCCTTATTATTATAAACCACCCTTATATGAAGATTCCCATCGGGTTTGCTTCATAACCTAAGGTATCGTGCTTGTAATGGTAGCAGTAATGGATACTTAGGTATCCTTACTTTGGATTACTGACACGCTTATTATGGTCATTACATTCATGCTTTATAATAAATTTTTTTTTTCCATAACTTTTTTTTCTTCAATATTCTCTCTTTTAAGCATATATCAATGGAACTAGTTCATTCAACCTTGCTTAAATCAAAATTTGTTATTTTAGTTCACATATCATATTCCTCACTTAGTTAGCTAAGGTGTATTGTGAATTCAGTACATCAAATTACAACTCACTTTAAACTAGTGATTAGATAATTAAACTCAAGTCTATAATTTTCAGTTATCAGAATTCTGACTACTATCAACTTAGACTAAGTATTAACTTTGCCTTTGGAATTCGCATACTATCATGTTTACACTCTTGTATATAAACATATTATTTTAAAAATGTTGAATTTTTTTCCTATAAGCCTAAAAAAAATAAACTTAAACCTAATTAAAACCTAATTGAAATATAAAAATAAATAAATAAAATGAAATTAAAAAAAAAACTCACATGGATGACTATCCACACCCCCCAACCTAAAATCTACATTGTCCCCAATGTGATGCAGAGAATAATGAAAATAAAAGAAAGGGTGGATAGGACCTACCATGAAGAACTCACCTGCTAGATGACACAAAAAGATTAAATTTAATACAAATCTTACACAAATGCTCCGTTAGACTGGGAGCCTCAATCTGAATATTCTGGCTTATGAAGAGGGACAGACTCCTCTCCCAAATGAAAGTTTTTCACTTAAGGCTTCAATCTCTGACCATTAACCTTGTACACATTTTCATTACATGAATTCTCAATTTCAACAACCCCATAAGTATAAACATTCTTCACAATGAAGGAGCTTGTCCATCTTAATCTTAACTTTCTCAGAAAGAACTGGAGACGGAAATTGTACAATAGGACCTTTTGTTGAGGTTCAAAATTCTTCCTCAAGATATTTTTGTCATGAAAAGCTTTGGTCCTCTCTTTATAGATTTTAGAATTTTCATAGGAATCTCTCTTCAGCTCCTCTAATTCATTTAACTCTAATTTTCTTTGTCCACTTGCTTGGTCCATATCAAAGTTTAATTTCTTTATTGCCCAGTAGGCTTTATATTCTAATTCCACAGGCAAGTGGCAAGCCTTGCCATACATTAATTTATATGGAGACATTCCAATCGAGGTCTTATAAGCAGTCCTATAAGCCCATAAAGCGTCAAATAGTTTGAGGGACCAATCCTTCCTATTTGGCCTTATAGTTTTCTCTAAAATGTGTTTAATTTCCTGATTAGAAATCTCAACTTGGTCACTCGTTTGTGAGTGGTATGGGGTGCTCACTTTATGCTTGATATCATATTTCTTCATCAGAGCCTCAAATATCCTATTGCAAAAGTGAGACCCGCCATCACTAATGATGGACTTTGGAGTTCCAAATCTAGAATAAATATTTTCCTTGAGTAATCATATGATCACTTTGTTGTCATTGGTCCTACTTGGAACTGCTTTAATCCACTTTGAAACATAGTCCATACCAACCAATATATAAAGAAATCTAAAAAGAAGATGGAAATGGGCCCATAATCAATACCCCAATAATAAAAAATCTCAAATAGTAAAATTGGGGATAAAGGCATCATATTACGCTAGGACACTCTTCTTAACCTTTGACATCTATCACAAGCAACATAGAAAGCATGGGTGTCTTTAAACATGGTGGGCCAGTAAAAACCACACTGCATGATTTTTGCAGTGATTTTCTTAGCAGAAAAATAGCCACCACATGCTTCCATGTGACAAAAGGAAATAACAATTTAATTCATTTTCATCCTCACGAGGAGGATTAGGTTGATTTTCTCTGTTTTAATTTATAGTTGGATCTGACAGATTTGGATTTGGATTATCAACTGAGTCTGTCATGGAATCTAAGTGATATTGAGTGCCTCTTCTAAGTGAATGATCAAGGCTTGGAACTAGTCCGCCTTTGTAGGAGAGTCGATTGTTTTGATCCCTACTCCAATGAGACATAAACCATCTATACTACACAACAAATACCACTAATTTAAATAGCAAGTATGCTTTAAAATAAAAATAAAAACTTAACCAACAACCCAGGCGGCAGGGTCAACCATGAGGGTTCAATCCACAAAGTAAAAATAAATCAACAACCCAGGCGGCAGAGCCAACCATGAGGGTTCAATCCACAAAGCAAAAATAAATCAACAACCCAGGCGGCAGGGCCAACTATAAGGGTTCAGTCCACAAAAATAAATAAATAAATAAATAAATCAACAAAGTAAAACTAATGCAGAAATTAAACTATGCTAATTTGGAAAATAGATTCAGCGGATGATCTTTGTGATCAAACAGCAACTGTAGGACAACCATAACACTTAGGTGATAAAATCCCAAGCAGGGCAACCTTATGTCATAGTTAGTGCTTGAAAGACCCAACTGAATTTACTTTCAAAGAAAAAAATCTACAGAAAATTTGGAGGGTTTAGAAGAGAACTTACCTTAGAAGAAAACTTACCTTAGCTATCTTGCATAGATCTGATCTATCTCAGTCTCTCCTCGGCAACGGCGCCAAAAACTTGATTGCTTGCCTCCAAGTGTAGAGGTTCGTAAGTAGTATCCCGTGAATACAGAGTCGATCCCACAGGGAGATGAATTGTGAGAAGAAAAAAATTAAATGCAAAACAAACTAAGTAATAAAAATTAATCTAATGATTTGATTTTAGAATTTTTGAATGGATGTAATTCAATTGAATAAAATAACACCCAAGCTTCAAAGTTTCACACATAGGTTAATGTTCCAAAATCATGATGACTTGGATAACACAACTAGGATCTGAGCACTATAGTCAGCCTAATCGAAAAATAAAATAGTTTAAATATTTTAATAAATGATATAGAAGATTAGAAAATAATGAATTTGCACTATTGACATATATTCTCAAGCGCCAGTGATTTTATGTATTCAATATCTATAGGATAATGAATATCAAAGAAATATAACAGGCTAAGAACATCTCCTATCTAGGAAATCTGATTGATCTAGGGTAAGCCTATCCATCAATGTGGATCTCATATGATGAAAACATATGGATCTCATAAGAGGATAAAAAAATAAAACCTAAATAATAGATAACATGCATACACCATTCTTCTCATCATTAAAACAATCAATCATCATAATCTTAAAGAATTATTAAACCCATGTGCTTCCCTTCTAGTTTGGGCTACAAAGAACTTAGAAAAACATAATTAAATTGCAGAAATAAAAAACAATAAGAAAAAAAGAAAAAAATTACAAATAGAAAAGATCTAAAATAAAAAAAATAACATATAAAGCTTTAATAAAACTAAAATCACTTTAAAAACCCTAAATATTGCTCTTGAATGCTTCTAATAATGTTTAGGAATGCCCTAGGAAGCCCTATTTATAAGTAGGGAACTCCAATTTTCGTATAAAGTTGAAAAACCCTAGAAACCGTCTAAAATATACATATTTTTTCAAAATAGACTTCTCGCTGCATAGTTCGTTTAAAACAGACTTCCTGCTGCATAGTTTTCCAAAATAAACTTCACAACTTTAGAATACACTTTTTTAGGACAATTTCAGAATTCTTCACTTCAAATCTTCGATTCTCTTCATTCCTCACTTAGTTTTCTTGGATCTTTAATATGTGAATTCTTCAATCTTGGTCTCCTAAGATCCATCCCTTGCCTTGGTGATTTTTGAGCATCAAATTCTTACTTTTTAGCACCATTTTTCAATCCAAGCTCTTAAATTCACCTTGCAACACATACATGAGTAAAATAGAATATTAAGATGATTTATGTTCATAAAACCAAGATATAAATGGAAAAAATTATGCAATATTTGAGTCTCAACACCGTGTGATAAGGCCCATCTTGGTGGACTCGACTGGTCTGGTGTGACCTGTCCAAATTGACTCAGTTAGACCTGATCCGGTTCCATGACCTGAGTCACACCTGAGTTGTGAGTCAAGCCAATTCACCCCAACTCGACTCGGGACCGAACGTCTTTATCCATTTGGTTGAGTCGTTTAACCATGGCATATAGTGCCAAACGCTAGTGCTGCAGACAATGTGAAATTCTGAGCATCTGAAGGGTCAAAATTTCCATAATGTCATATCATTCCAAGTCCTACCATTTATTGCAATCATGGTTTACCAAACGATTATCAAAACAGATATCTAATGGTGAAAGTAGTTGGAGATTGCGACTCATAGGTAGGAGTTCCCTTGAAATGAGGAGAAAAAATACTGCATAAGGAAAGCTCTCTTATTTCTTCACCTTCAATCAATAGAAGAAATGAAACAATTTTGAATCTTTCTTATGCTTTGCAGCATAGGAGGTGTCATGACTGTATTACCTTATGAAGGTAGATTGGAAAATACTGTTTCTGGCTTTTATAAATAAAATTAAAAAAGAAACGAAATTTTGAGGAAAAAAATCGAAAATGAAATAGGTCGGCCTTCATTAAAAATAAATAAATAAATAAAAGCAAAAAACTCATTGAACACAAGGATATCCTTGTCCAAGGAGCATGACTTGCATTTAGATGCATCATTCATTTAAGATAAGCTATTCAAATTGAATCATATGATGTCCAAGGGTGGAGGCTGGAATGTAACTATTCAAGACAAAAATGTCCAGAAAAGTTCTCTACTCTACAACCTTAATTTCAACTATATCAACGTAATAGAATTCATATATTGCAGAAGCAAAACAAGATTGAACAAGATCCACTTCTAGGCATGTACGTTGTAAGACCTTTTTACTCCTCGTGATTGCTACAACCAACGTACTTGAAGTTTATGCCAAGGAAACTCTCTTGGGTATCGAATTGATGGGTTTTTTAGATTACTCACCTTATTAATAAACTTATAGTTTATTGCTGCCTAGTTTTTTTTTTTTTTTTCCTTAAATGGGTCTTTCTAGATAACTTTTTAGGTTACTTCAACTACAAGTAACACCCACAATGCACTTGCCAGCCATAAAAGGTTTTTGACCAAGTCAAGTCTTTTAGGACAACCAATCAAACTTTGACATTTTCTCATACAATATCATATATGGATGGATGTAGGCAACAACCCTGCATGTTGAACTTGTGCCTAGAAAGTCAGTGTGAATCTTATCCATTGATAATATGGATGGTATCTAGTGATATTGAGACTTTCGATCATATATCATGATGTATAGGTTCGAGATGGACATGTTATAATGCCATAGATAATATGGGGGGCACCTTAAATGTAAATGAATATGGATTAAAAGAAATGGATTCATAGAGTTGTCCTCGAAAAATATAGATTGGAGACCACAATTATTGACTAAGCCAAAGTCGTAGACTATGTGTCTCAAGTCACAGATTGGTGTGCTCATGCCCCTCCCCAATAAGAGTGTGAGTCTCCATAGGATTAGGCTTTTAGTTTTGGACTTGTAGGATACTTACATTAAAAGATTTAAGTTCAAGCTTCTACAACAAGAGACCTATTATACTTCAATTATAATCGACTTGAGGGTATACTGGATTTTATTTGTTTTTAAACCTAGGGGCGTATGAGAAGTTTAGATCTTGACTACATTTGCTTTTGCTCACTTTATGAGCTTATCGTGTGGCCAAAAAAAGTGAGTGTAGCTGAATGCATCCATTCAAGTTCAGTTGAAGCTCACATGGTCCAAAAAAGTATCTACTAAGCTTAGATATGGAGGATTAGATGTTCATCAAGGATTTTTTTATTTTTATTTTTCACTCATTGGGCTCAAAATTTAAAAGGTTTTAAAATGTTTTACATTAGTTTCAACTATAAAGCTTTTATTTTAAGTTTTAAAAATACTTAGATTGTACTTAATAATGATTTGGTAGTTTAGATATGTGGTTCCACCACTTGATCTGCATGGGCATTGAGTCCATGGTAAATGGTCATGACATTAGAGGGATTAAATCATATATAAATATATGGTTAAGACAAGATCACGAGATTTCAATGTAATATAGGCATATAAAAGACCGTAAAGTGGTAGAATATTATAAATAATGTCTTTCTATAAAGCTATCAATGAGATCGAGCTAGTCTATCGAGCTTAGCCTACTTTGGGTTGGACCATGTGGCTTGATGGTTGGGCTGAGTTGGGCCTAAAAGTGAAGTCCATTTATTAATTGGGTCAGGCTTGGGTTATGTATACAGGCACGTCAGCTAAGCTTGTTTATGATTTCTGAAAGCATATTCGCAATACCTGTTTTTTTTTTTTTTAAATGCTTAATGACTTATTTAGATTAAACAACTTATTAATAACTATTAATATTTTCTTAGATGATCATTTAATTCTAATAGCAATTAGAATTCTCCTAAATAACTAATAATAATAATAATTACTATTGATAACTAATTGAATTTTAGATGTGGTAAATAAGTTCGGACTTGGGCTTGAGCTGAGCTTGAGTTGGGCCAAGGTTAACTTAAAAGGCCGAACTCGGGCCTATCCATTTTGGCTCATCATAGCTTGAGCTAGGTTGAGGCTAAGTCCTACTATCCATTTTGGCTCATCATAGCTTGGATGTAACTATCCTAGGGGTGTCACCTTTGTAGATAGATAGAGAGAGAGAGAGAGAGAGAGAGAGAGAGAGAGAGAGATCCTCATCTCCCTCCATCCTCTTGATCACACGTTTGCTTTAGCCATGTTCTAAGGGTTAACATGTTGGCTCCTAACCTCTCATTCATCTAAGATAGATTGAAATAGACCTTAAGGTTTGAAGAAACGACATTAACAAAATCAATCGTTGCAGCTTGATCAAGTGAATGCTTGCCATAAGATATATGTTTTTTCTTTTCTAGAAATTTGTGAATATTTAAGTAGGGATTTATAGGGCTGCAAAATCTGAAACTTCAAATTTTAAAACTTTTATTTTTCACTATGTTTCGAAAATTCTAACACCATATCTATACTATTATAAAAATATCCTAGGGCCTATTGTCCTAAGCCTCACTATCTCAAACAGTCTTAAGGTCTATAGTCATCCCACCAAAACAAAACCATCAGGTTCATGCGTAAGTTGAATTCAAAATCAATTGCTTAAGAAAATTAATTTTCAAAAGCTGAATTTGGTCAGCCATATATTTATTCATTATTATGATGCTTAATATAAGATTAAACCCACATGGATCAAGAATCATTAGTTGAGAATCTTAATTCCCATAATAATGTGATTGACCATCCAACTCACCATAATACATCTAAAATGTGCACCTATTGATAAATCAAAGTAATCAATCAAGTCCCCATTGGAACTTTCTGTCCTCTCAAAGTTATCTAAACCTCCTAAATCTAGTTAACATGTACCCATCTACTCCCCTACACGTGTGGTACAATGTCCCATGGTGGAGACTCATCATACATTTAGCAGTCACACCATGTATAGTGGCCCATAGATAAATTATCTCAATTTATCTGGTAGTTATTACAATGATCTAGGCTTACAAGGATCCTTACTCTTGCTCCGTTGGTAGACTCTCAGGAGTTTCAACACCCGGTCAAGGGTTTGAGTATCCACAGGTTATAATTTATGAACTATACAAGGTACATCCAAACATCCTAAAAATACACTGATTAGATTTCAGAAGAGCATGTTTGAATTATTACAAGCTTGGGTCCAAAATAAATTACATGGACGTCCATCTTGGGTATGGAAATCTTTTTAAGTGGGTTGTCCACGCGTCCAAAAAACCCTTGTGAATACATCCGGACTTACAGAACAAGAAATCAGGTGAGATTAAAAAAGGAAAAAATGCCGAGGATACTCAACCCATATACCTACTACAAGATGATTTGGACCATTCATCTAGAAGGTCCCACCAAATGTGGACGAAACTCTCACTGATACGAAATCTTTGAAATTTGAACGATTTAAGCCGTTATATCTCTACTAAGATTTTGCCACGTGGAACAACATGGATCACCCAATGGTGAGGTAGGTGCGGGGTCCTCTTCCGAGAAACGCTCTCTACCTCCTTCACCTTAAAAGTGAAGGAAGAGATTTTTTTTTTCCCCAAGATGGGTATTGATCTGGACCGTCCATACTGCTGTGGACCATAATTTGAATGGTCCACCTGGTATAAGTCTCGTTATCGTTTGTACATTTAAATGGCACTCTTTTCTCAATTGCATGTGCTTACCTTGGGGATGATCACATGGTTTCTGCATTTTTGTAGTGTCGACCTTTGTGGGCCCCACCATGATGTGTGCATGAAATTCGAGCCGTCCATTATGTTTGCCCCTAGTTTTGAGACCAGAGCCCAAAATTCAGCTTATCCACAGCTCTCACGTGGACCACAGTGCTACACCAACATTGGTTTTTTTGTGTGGGGCCCACCATGTTATTTATTTGCCATCCAGTCCTTTCATCGTGTGGGCCCACATGGATGACGAACCACACACAAAATAGGCTCTTCCAAACACCATGTGCTTCAGAGGTTTAATGCATGATTTTACATTTTCCATGATGGTGTGGCCCACCTGACTTTTGCATCTTGCAGATTTCTGGGGGAATCCATTTCCTGGACGGGTTTCCTCTGATTCACGGTTTGGATCTATGACTCACGTTATGGTGGGCCCCACCAAATTGATTCTATGTAGCATCCATTTGTATTTACCGATTTGACATGCTTTCTGTGAGTTGGCTAATCCATGGTGGGGGACCATTAGATGGACGGTCTCTGTCTCGGATTAGAGAAAAACTTTGATACTCTGGCAAAGTGTAATAGATGATGCACAGGCGCTTAGAAATTATTTATAAATTGCATATGTGTGGCATGCAAGTAATTCAAATTTAACTGTCCATCAGATCGGTGGACCTTTATTGGACGGTTAAATTTTTTTTTAAAATCCAATGGCCCAATTTTATTTTTCAATAAACAAGTGTTCAGAGAGTTTAGGACCGTTCAACCAATGGGGTTTCCACAATTTTTAAGTTGACTTGATGTATGCCACGTGTACAATTTTGGATGGCCTGTTTATCAAGCGCCATTCTCTACCAGAGTATCAAATAACCCCTCTTGGACTATTCTACCATAAAAACGTGTGTATCAATCACTTTCCAACCGATTAAATAAATGAAAGATAAGCAATGTTATGATCAGTCACGGTGCAGGTCACGCTTCCAACGTGCTCCCCAACAGTCAGAATAGGACTTACATTAACGTTCGTGGCAGAGCATGATGGATTATAATCATCAAAGGGCCCATCATACATATATCAATCCACACCTTCCAAATTGTTGGATCCTCTCTTAAAGGATCATAGCCTAACACCCCTAAATATCTAATTGGTCAACATAAAATAAATAAATAAAATAACATCAACGGTTCAAATTTAATGGGCTGCGGTTATATGGATGTCTAGGATTATCTAATCAGTTTAGATTTCAGCCAATGCTCATCCTTGATGGACGACACAATTTGAAAGGTTTGGATTGATGTACTGCTTGTCTATTTGTAAATGGATTCATGCATGACTACAATTCACCGTACTCTTCTAGTTCTTCAAGCTTTAGAAAAAGAGCAGATTAGACAGAGCAAGTGACCAAAACCCATTATCATACGTTCAATAATCAGACAAAATCAAAGAATCTAATCACCCACCATCTTATTAGATGGACGAATGCGACCGTCCAGAGGACCCAAGTCCCTCAACAGTAACTGTTTTACCCAATGCGTACAACAAGTAGGGCCCACCATGTTATTTGCATGAGAAATCCATTCCGTCCATCATGTATGCTCCTAAATTTTAGATCCTGGGGCTGTAAATTAGATAAATAGAAAATTCAGGTGGGCCACACAACAGGGAACAATGGGGATGGGATACCATCCATAGGTTTGTCTGTGGGGTCACGAAGATATTTATTTTTCATCAAACCCATTAATCAGGCATGGATCACCAGGATGAAGGAAAGATACAAAAAATCAGCCTAATCCAGATCTTAAGTGGGCCACACCGTATGAACTTAGAGGTTCTACGAACAATTTACATTGTTCTCATTTGTGTGGCCATATGAGATTTTTCATTGGGCTGATTTTCTGTTTATACAATGAATATAAGGCTTCTCACCTAATGGACGGACACGATTTTACATTACAACATGGAGAGGGTCACAGAGCTGGCGTGTTGTAAGCGCTGGGTAAACAGGTGTTG
The DNA here is from genome assembly GCF_029962835.1 of Magnolia sinica. Classification (NCBI taxonomy): domain Eukaryota; kingdom Viridiplantae; phylum Streptophyta; class Magnoliopsida; order Magnoliales; family Magnoliaceae; genus Magnolia; species Magnolia sinica. The sequence continues at coordinate 129,280,016 of NC_080574.1, read as the reverse complement.
TATGCGATAGCGGTACAAGTCGAGACGCGTAAGCGTCACAAGCAAACTCCCTAGAAATGCCAAATTGGCAAATGCGTTTTCGACCGCTAACCAGACGTTCCCTGGCTGTATTTGCACGTTGAATGAATCCCCTTGGGCCAGGCTATGGTTGACCCTGGTCCACCAATCATGTCAATGGCCAACCTGAGCTCTGTGAGAAGATTTAAATCATCAAAGGTCTAAAATGATCCAATATAAATATAAAAAAAAAATTCGCTAATGTTCATCTAAGGTGAGCTTTACCATATAAACAAATAGTATCATTTGAAGTTTGATGAGCAAACACTTTAAAATATATATATATTTAAAGGTTTGAAATGGTCCAACATAACAGTTTTTGCGTATGTTCATCTAAAGGTAAGTTTCATCGTATAAACAAATAGAATTCTTTGAAGCTTGATGAGCAGGCACTATATATATATATATATATATATATTCAAAGCCTATGATTGGTTTTTTGAGTTATAATCTAAAAGTCAGATTGGTTAAACAATTGTAACCTTTGATTTATGGACAACTCATTTTAAATGAAATCATTGGATATTTTTCTTTTTAGCCATCCAATAAATGTCCATCAATTCTATTAAATTGGTATTAAGTCTAATCTTGATTTTTATTTTTAAAGCAAGGGATTTTATTACCTATGTAGGAAAAGCCTAGAAGATTATAAATGGGCCTAAACTCTACACAAACCTTGAGAGAAGGCTAAAAACTTTAAAAAAAGGTTAACCCTATGGAGGTGTTTGGCGCATGATATTGGGAAGGATTAGGTGGGATGGAAAAAATGTAATTATTACATATGACAGGGATTGTGTCCTATTACCATAAGATAAGCCTAATTTCATACCATGTTTGAATATGGTGGGATTCACTCTTTAGTTTGTTATACATTGAATATATATACCTATCATCATTTGAAGCTATTAAGAATAACACATGTGTTGTATCCAGACCCCTCATCTATTTTGTAACCTCATTTTATGGGATGGGCCTAAAAATGAGGCAAATCCAAAACTTATGTGGCCCCAAAGAAGTTTTCAACGGTAGGTGTTCAATCCCCGCTGCTTTCTATGGTGGGGTCTACTTGAGCTTTAGATCTACCTAATTTTTTGGCCCATGCTCTAAAATGATCTCGAAAAATGGGTAAATGATGTGGATATAGCCCACACATCATAGTAAGACCTACACAACTTGCTAACATTGAGTGAAATTAGCACGAGACCAAATGCAATTCCATCTAATCTAATTCCAAGCTTTTCCATTCTTCCCAAACATTTAGTGGAATTAGCACGGGACCAAATACAATTCCATCCCACCTAATCTCATCTAATACCATGCACCAAGCACCCCCTAAAAGATCATATTCCAATTTCAGGTCACAACACTTTATGCTAGCACATGTGGCATATCAGGAACAAACGAAGATGGATGACGGCACATATAGTGCATTGGAGCATGTAAAGTGCTTTGCAAATGTAGAGTGCAAAAGAAGATAGGTGGTGTCCATGTGGGACACATAACATGTGGGGATGGATGATGATACATGTGGTACCACATTGGCACATGTGGTGTATAGCACGTGTGAGGCATAATTGATATTGCACAATATTTCATTTCTCGCATTGGCACAAGTGACATATGTGAAGGGATTGAAGATTGATGATGACACTTGGGCTTAACTCTTGAGAAACTCATTATTAGTTTGTAATGGAAAAATGTCTTTTTAGGAATTAAGATGGGAAAATAAATGTTAATTCTAATAATATATAAAGTTAAAAAAAAAAAATGGTGTTTTGTTGAATTCTCCTAAAGAAAGTCCAAACAAACAATGAAAACAAAGTTTCATGAAAAACAGTGTTATCTAAAAATTTTTATGAGGATATATATATATATATATATATATATATATATATATATATATATATATATATATATATATATATATATATATATATAGGCCCCGAATTCATGATTCTTGTGCGCCAACTTTTGCATGGCATATTTGGTGAGGAGGGATAGGGCTGGACAAAATTAAGATTAGACTTAATCTCATGAGATTTTTACAAGAAAACTCTTCACAAATGTCAAATTTATCAAAGATTTTCTTGCAAATCAAAATAGGTCATTCGGTAGGGTGGATTTGAGGGTATTTAAATGCATTCAAAATCTAAAAATCATTTGATAGCTGATTGGGAGGTATTTGAAATACACAATTTTACTCTATTTTGAAATCTCTCTATTTTGATGCAAATTAAGATCACATGCATTTTTAGCTCTTCTTTGAAGATAAACAAGTTGCAAACTAGTGATACCCTAGAATAACAAATTATTGGCTGCATTATTAAAATTACACCAGTGGAATGATTCAAACAATCTAGACAATGGCCATGTAAATGGATAGTTTTAAAAAGAAAAAAAAACAAAAAAAACAAAAAACAATGTTGAAGAGTTTCTCACTTGTGATCCTATATCACCTAAAGTTCAAAATTTCATCATTTTTTAACCAAAGTATATATTTTAATAGGTTTATTAAAATTATTTTATCAAATATCACATATGTACACAAATTAGGGATATTAAAGTTCATACAATAATTGTATTAAATTTTTTTATAAATATATTACAAATTTTTACTTTTAAATTTGGTGCATTTCAATTACAAGCGACTAAACACAATCAAAGATTCAAAACCACCTTGCTTTATGATTTGGAATCTAATGAAGCCTAAATACATGCTCCCAAACACTCCCAAGTCTTTTTGAGAAGGAACGTTACCATAGTACTCATATATTATTTCTCTAAAAGTTGTAAAGTTGGAAAATTGGTGCCCACATCCAACCCTTTCCAACATATCCATCCAACCATAATAATCACACTAATTAAAAGCCTTCTCATCAATCACCATATGAACTCCAAGTACATGATGTTTTTAAGAAATGTGTATTATTATTCTTTTGGTGCGCCTCACCTTCCTGGGTCTTTACTTCTTCTATTTTTTGTTCTCCTTTCAAACATCATAGTAGATTATTGAACGAGTTGGATATCATATAAATATCATGCATGGATCATTCACTTATCTCTAAGAAAAGAAAATATCTACATTAAAAATCGCTATAATTTCGCTAGCGATGGTAAATACATTATTTAGTAAATTTCTAATTTATAATATCAATAATGCAACATCTCCTTGCCAAACAGACCTTTAAACGTCCAATCCATTTATTTTTTTAGCACTAATGTACCTTATGATTGACTGGGCCAATAGGCAGAACCCTGGGCATTCATTATCCACCGATGCCTAAAATTAGATATAGATTGCAAGCCTGGGCTTGCCTTCAGGCCATGTTTAGGGGCCAAACCGCCGGGCCTATTGCCACCTCTAGTTGTCATGTTCATAGCCATCCATTTCCCGTACGTGTGGCCCACCAAATAAACGGACATGCCTGTTTTAGGGTCAAAGAACTTCCACTGTGGGACCCATCATCTTGTAACGTGTGCCACGTGCGCATGTGTGGGCATTTGTGTATGGAATGCATAGGCGTCAGAGCAGCACTAGCATTCCTCCGTTAGATAAATCACAACTGTAAAGGCTACACCCACAAAAGTAGAACCTAACCCTACTCACCGTAGCACGTCCGAGAGATCTGGACCGTTCATGATACACTTCCTGTCTATATATTTATCAGCCTTGCTCATTCATCAGGTGGGCCACACCTGGATACTGAATATACGGACCTTGATCTTTTTCATACATGAATTCCCAACCTGATCTTCTGACCAAGACAAATACATGGTGGGGCCCATCTATCAGGCAGCCTGGTTACACTTGCACGTGCCATACAAGACACGTGAGTACACAAAACTAGCAATGTCAAATAGAAATTTTCAAATTAGCAACCTAATCATTTTTTTACATACAAACCAACCCCCTTTGTTTTTAATATTTCATACAAAAAGAGCAAAAAAATCCAATTTTTTAACAAAATACCCCCTAAGAGAAACCGAAGTAAATTCCAAAACATGGGAGGAATCAAGACAGCCATGAATTCCAAGATACCTTTCCTTCTCTTGTCTCCCAATCCATAGACATTTCGATAAGCTCCGAACACATTACAATCTTTCACCACAATCCAATCTTCCTCTGTAAATCTGGAATTCACTGCAATCGTAATTCTTCGAATTCTGATTTCGATTTCTCTTCATTGAGCATTCACAGGTGAAAATGGTTTCTTCTTGTTCTTACCATCTTTCCCATTACAGAAGAAATACCCAAATCCGAACAGAGTCGTCGTTCCTTTGGAAATGTATGGAGGTGGAACATTCAAAACAGGATTGATTCTGATTGAATTTCCATAGGACCCGTATTGGGTTCGCCCAAAGGAGCCGTTTTTCTTCATCGGCGGCCTTTTTAGTGAAGATGATCTTGGGTTTGAATTCAAATTCGGCGACGGTTTCTGTAATGGCTTTTGGGTGTCTTTCGAAACTGCGCGGTTCGGATTCTGATCTGTCGAACCTGTCGATTTGCTTCTCGATAGAAGCGGCAATGACCAGATTGAGCTAGTTTTGTGGGTGTTTCCGACGTTGAGGCTGCTGCTCCTTTTGAACCGCCAGAATGGTTTCGATGCCGTTGATTTCTCCTCCGCATCGGCAACGGCCATGATCTCTCTCAAGCTCTCTTTCTTTTGATCTTTCGGGATAGGCGGCCGCTGCGGTGACGGAGGCAGAGGAGAAGGTGGAAGCGATGTTGATTTGTGACGCTGAATTCCCACCTCTGGATTCGAAGAAGCGGCAGATTTCTTGAATTGGAGCGGAATGATCTTTCCATCGGAAAAGAGCTCATCGGCAGAAGTCGACTCCGGTTCGGATCTTCCCGTAATGAAGAAATCGAAGTCGGGAGAGGGGTCCAAAAGAAAGGAATCCGATCGGCTGCGTTCCATCGGAATGCCACCGCCGTCCGATTGGGTTAGATCATAAGAAAATGAGATTCTTGGACTTGTGGCCCACCCTGAATTATCCATGCAGAGCTCGACCGCCATCGATGGTTGAAATTGAATAAAAGCTCACTTCTTTTTCCTCATTTTTCTTTCATTTTTCCGTTGAATTCAAGATTGGAAGAAGGGTTCTTTGAAATGAACTAAAATAAGAAATCCCAACAAACACAGATACGAGAAAGTATAAAAACTGAAAGGTGGAAGAAATTGAAGAAAAGAAGGAAATTAAAGTAGCAAGATTTGAATACTTAGAAAAAGAGAGAGAAAAGAGAATTAAAGAAGAGCTTTGAAGATTCTAAAAGATTTTCACCGAAAGGAGAGATGGAAATTCAAAGATTTCTATGAAAGGAAGGATCCAAAGCTCGATAATTTGGATTCAAGAGGAAGAAAGGAAATGCAGAAAATAAGAGAAAAGAAAAGGATGGGATTGAATGGATAGAAAAAAGAGAGTAGGAAGCGGTTTAAGAAAGGAAGAGGAGGAAAGAGGGAAGGAAAGACAATACTTCTATGTTTGTTTTACACCATTTATAAAATGGCGGGGACTTTTCTAACGTACACATTACGCATTTTACCCTAATCCAGACCGTTAAATCATTGGCCCCACCGTCATGGGTCATAGATGAATTTTTTGCATTGAGAAGATCTCCTTATCTCATAATCATACAACCAATGGACTTGGATGGAAGGTTCGGATATTTTGATCAGTATGATTTTAGATACATAGTCCATCCAAAGCGGTCCCCACAATTTGGATGGTCTGGATGGTTGTACATCAATGTGAAATATGAAAAAAAATACTCACCACCATTTATTAAATGGTGTAAAACTAACATATTAGTTTAAAGAAACCGGAAAAGAGGTGGATGGACGTTATTTTAACGGCGGTTAAAGGAGAGCGAGACGGTTCACCGCGAGAAATGTTAACATATACAACGCTTACTTTCCCACTGACGTATCACGTGTGAAAAAAATCCTATCCGTTCAGAAGGTGGGTCTCACATGAGGGGAAACCCATGATGGTCTGCCATTTAGAAAAGCTATGCTATCTAAAGAAATTGATGTTGATGGCTGCACAACCTAATCAGTAGACCGCTACGATTTTTCATCGTGAGGCCCACCTTTTGCATGGCTCAGATGTTCTACACAAGTGACAAACTGACAGGGTAGAGTTTCACTTTCAGCGCTTGGTAAAATAGGGACGTTGATGTAAAACCGCCTGTGATCTGGACCGTTGGTCAGTTTTTTTTTTTTTTCAGAGCGGATCCCATGTCGGACGGGCGCGGATTGGGTACTACCCCACCACGAACTAGCTAGAGACGGACGATATTGATTAGGGACTGTGGGGTCCACCATTATATATATCCTTTATCCACACCATCCATCCATTTTTACATATCATTTTAGGGCATGAGCCGAAAAAGGACAAAGATTGAATACTCAAGTGAACCACACCACAGGAAGCAGTGAGAATTGAAAGCTTACCGTTGAAACCCTGTTGAGGGCAAAGAAGTTGTGGATCATATCTATGTTTTTCCTTCGTACGGTCTATGTAACCTTATGAACAGGTTGGATGGCAAATAAACATGCCTATGATTGTTGCAAATAAACTGATGGATGGAATGGATTTCTCACGGAAATATCTGTGGACCCCACATAGTTTGTGGCAGGGGGCACAGGATGCCTATGATTGTTGCATACGTGGTATACATGGATTGATCCAAACGGTTCATTAGATAGGCCCAATAGAAATGGGCCATGGTAAAAAAAAAATTCAGACCGTTTCGATGACTGTAACACTTTAATCAGATGTGCGCACATAAGACGCTAAAAGACAAAAATTGGCAACGTCTTTTAGAGGGAAAAGGTATTTACTATATGGTTAAGATAGTCGAATCAAAGGAACTTTTGTTAGTGGGTCATCAATACCGGAAGTAAATTCCCTACACCAGTAGTTACAGCCGGCCTGTGCAACACCAAGATCTGTGGGGACACTGCAACATGTGTTTGTGAAATCCACTCCGTCTATCATTTCTTATAGACCATTTTAGGACATTAGCCCAAAATTCGAGCAGATCTAACACTTAGATAGATCACAACAAATGAAAAATTCGAGGAAGGCCACCCGTTGAAACCTACTCGGGACCCAACGAAGTTATGGATCAAGCTGGTAACTGGTTTTTACCTTCATCCGTGCGAGAATCACCTTATGAACTGGTTGGATGGCGGGCAAAACATCTCGGTGGGCCCAGGAAAGTTTCCATGGTATGGGCGTCCCCATCAGACTTTTCCCTGTGGTATGGCCCACTTGAATTTTGGAGTGCCCTGATTTCTGGTCGATGTCCTCACATGAGGTGACTAACATGATGGACGGGGGTGAATGTCACACCAACACTAGGATGGGCCCCACAACTTTTTGTTGCACGGGCTTCCTACAATAGTTATGGGGAAATCGATGTCTGGTCCCAATCACAATACACATCTACCACGTGAGTGGTAGATAGGGAATCTACCCAGTGGGACCCATATGACGAGCGGCCTGGATCTCACCAACGACTGCCATGTAACAGAGGCGGGTACAGGAAATGCTCATGCAGGCCTCTATAGGAGCGGTAGTCTGTTCACACGTGTGTGAGATCATGGAGATCAGCAGGAAGGGCCCACCGGGTAGATGCATGGCAAAAACTCAGGTCGGACCGTTGAGTAAGTGGGCCACGGGTCTATTAGATAAATTGATGAACGGTCCGGAACAATGTAAGTCGGGTGGACCAGCCTTCAACGAAGCATATACACTTCGGTGGTGGAGCCTGCTTAATGGATGCTCGAATCTCTCGTGGGTCCCACGCTGGAATAGCTTTGGCTGCCTACATGAGGGTCATCCTTGTTTGCAGGGACGCAGCTTAGTAGGTGAGGCCCTGACTGTGGGGCCTACCTAGGAAGATTTGTTGGATATCCACACCGTCCATCCGTTTTGTCACCTAATTTTATTGTATTTTCCCAAAAATGAGGAATATCCAAATCTCAGGTGGACCACAATCTAGGGATTGAATTCTTACCATTAAAAGCTTCCCCGGGGATACAAAAGTTTTGGATCAATCTTTTGTTTGTGTTTCCCTTCATTCAAGCCCATTGACTTTATCAATAGATTTGGATGGAAAATAAACATTACAGTGGGTCCCAGGGAGTTTTTAAATGTGTGCATTTAATCGCTACTATTTTCCTGTGCTATGCTCCACGTGAGATTTGGATCTGCCCGACTTTTAGAACCTGCTCTAAGATGAGCTGGCAAAACAGATGGCCCGTGTGGATATACAGCAGATACATCGACTTGGCGCCGAGGTCTGGGCCTAAGCTGTGATTCGACTCTCATGCAATTGTACACCAGTCACAAGTCGAAACAACTCAAGCTTAGCATAACTCATCTTGGCTCGACCACTATCCAACCCCATCTTAAACTTGGCTTAGCTCGATTCTCAAATATAACTAGCTAACTTAACTTGGTTCAGTCCACAACCCAGATCAACTTAAGCTGAGTTCAAGCCAAGATCATGCATGTGTGGCATTTTTTTAAACACATAAATGCATGGAATGCATTATCAATTTCTCACAGTACTTAAAATATCAACAAAATTTTTTAGATATTTCATCAAACACTAAGCAGGCAACATCATTCTAATCCATAGCTCAAGTGGTAGACTGAGTGAAAGATACCCCATTTCAACACTGAGGTCTTGATATCGATCCCTAGTGGGGGTGGCCAACAGTGATGTGTACTAACAAGCAAACAAGCCAAAAAGAAAAGTAGCAACATCAAAATAGAATATAAGAGTATTTGTTTCATATCCAAAACTTCCTCGCCACCATCCTACACTTCAAAATAACTGAGTTACCGAATTGATTTAATCCAAGTTCAATTTGACTTGGGGTTTGATCTGAGTTGATTTGAGCTCGAACAATCTAGAATTGGGTTCGAAATATTTTTTAACTCCAAAAATCAGCTCAACTCAACTCAAACAAAGTTTCAAACGGTGTCAAACCGAGCTTGTTCGAGTCTGAGTATAGCGAGTAAACCGAACTAATTAGGTTCGTGTGCGGCTCGACTCTCATCTAATCCCCCTCCGTTTGCAGTGGGAGGATTTTCTTCTCTTTCCTCTGGAACTAAATCTCATCCATGGTGGACCCATGTGCTCCATCATCGGATAATCCAGACCGTCCATATGGTGAGATCTACTTAGGTTAGCCTACCCTCTAAAACTGATCTACCATGGTATCAGCGGGGCCATCAAAAAGGACAGTGAATAAGCAACAAACGGTCAATTGTAGGCTACAATGGTTCCATTTGCAAAAATCCGACTGTTAGGTGTTTGGACCATACATCCATCATTTGATGGGCCCACCTGAAAGGACCTGATCGTCCAACCCACGATGGATTGACCAATAGAGTGGACGGCCAAGATCAATACCTGATACCGTCCCATAACACCAGCCGTCCAGACGGCTCTCTTCACCCGCTGATGGAGCCGTTTGGGTTTGTTTTTATTTATTAATAATATTACTATTTATAAAAATTAAGTTTATATAATTACCAAAGTACAAAATAAATAGTTTCTGAAAAGTACCTTGGAACTTCCCTTCCATTATTTTTTTTAAAGAATGAAAAATACAGCGTATGTATCATCAGCTGTCATACAGCCATTTTTTTTCTTAGCCATCGTGTCACTTATATATTATATCCTATACGTACGAAATGTATCCGTACCATTCTTATTAACTGTTACAAAAATAAGATCCATCCATTCATTGGTGGGCCACACCAGTATACTAAGTTCTACCATCGGCTGTCAATTGATCTTGAGATTGTAATCCGCCTTATGTGTGGATCAGCATGATTTTCATATCATATAATCATCTGGGATAACTCTCCTTTTCTACGGATAGGATTTACTAAATATGTGACTTATTAGCAGAAAAAAGACGTATGTACCATAACTTTGATACATCCGTTGTATCTGATAATTTCTATATTTTTTTTTTCTCTGTGATGACTGATGTATCTTTCTGTTATTTGTCTTGATTTTATAGGCATTATATTATAAGTTTTAAAATAAAATACGTACGGATACTTCATTATCTTAAGCTTTAACAAAGATTTTCAGTTATCCACATGGGACATATTCTAATATGAAAGTGAGTCACTGTGTCCACGTGTACATGATCCAGACCATCCATCCAAATGACAGCCAGATATTTGGTGGGCCACAGTCGTAAATATCACATCAATGAAATGATCTCTATCATTAGCAGGTTGACTGTGGACCGTTTCCCATCAGTAATTTAATTGTCAATTTGCAGGCGACAACTGATAAGACACCCTAGTATGTAATCTCTGGGTAGACCAATTCATGGTGGGGCCCACCTGACGATCAAACCAGATCATCGGCCTGCATATCTACACTAACATGACATGAGACAGAAGTATGGATACTCCAGCAGAGTATAATCATCCATACAATTGCATATGGCCATTACATATACGGCAGGGATATACAACAATCTAAAACGTCGAAATTGTGGGCCCTATTGCAATTGGGACATCCTCAAAATCTGACTGATTGAACAATCCTAGCCCTTGGCTAATGAACATTATTTGTGGAATCTGGACCGTTGGCATGTTTCTTTTTAACTGTCTATTTAATGGCCACCAATTGGCATGTTTCTTTTTATTTGTGGAATCTGGACCGTTGCCAACAAACATGCCCTTAAATTATAGGTGCCCCACGATTTGGACGGTTGGATTGAGGTAATGCATACCAGATGTACGGTGGCTTCGGGACTGTGGATGCACTGCCAGCGTAGCAAATAACTCCTCAGTTAGACATTTGAAATACTATATGGTTCACAACTATTTTGACTTGTCTTGCAGACCCATGTTACAGCCGTGTGGCAATCCAGACCATCCAGAGCGCTGACCCGATTGTGGTGTAAGCGGATTGGATGTTACCCGGATAACGGCTTTGTTAGTGTTACCGTTATCGTGTGGGGCCCACCTTGATGATTTTTTTCATATCCACGCCACCCATCCGTTTTGTAAACTCAATTAAGGACGTTATAGCAAAACTTAAGCAGATCCAAATCTCCGGTCCAATGGAAAAGTGGTGAATGACCATTAAAAGCTTTTTTTTAGGCTAAAAAAGATTTGAATCTAGCTAATATTTGTATTTTCACATCATCCAGTTTTGGTTGACCTTATCAGCGGGCTGGATGGCAAATAAACATTACAGATCTACTTACAGTGGGCCTTGGAAAGTTTTTAATGGGGAGCGATCAATCATCACCGTTTCTTGTGGTGTGGTTCACCTGAGTTTTGGACATGCTTAAGTTTTTGGAGCCTTTCCTAAAATGGGCCGTAAAAATGGATGCATGGAGTGGATATACAACATATGATCAATGTGGGCCCTAAGGTAAGAGTTACACCCATTAAACCACCAGATGTCACCCGGGTAACACCTAATCCGCGCCCATTGTGGATAGAGCATTACCTGTATATCTACCTTAGAAGATGATCCTAGCCGCACACTTTATTTTTTTTAATTTGGCTGCTCGCCATTTTACTTTCAGCCATCCCTTCAATAGCCATCAGTTGAATGGTTAGTATCGCTCGGATATCCGCGCATGAGTCCAACCTGGGGATGGTGATGAACTATTACTGGTAGAGATGTACACTAATTGAATCGGCTCGGCCATTAGTTGACCCTAACTCAAACTTGCTTGGCTTGATCCTCAAGCCCGACTGGCTAGCTTGACTCGGTTCTATCAGCAGCTCAGGTCACTTCAAGCCAAGTTCGAGTTGAGATCGAGTATTTGCAACATTTTCTCAAATACATGGAATGCATTTTCAATTTCTCATGATATGTTGTAACATCCTGGATTTTCACTGTTTTGGATTTTCAAAAATCTTTGAAATTTTTTTTATTAACTAACTTTTAATATCACTTAAATAACTATTAGCACTCAATGTTAGTCTATAGATAGGTGGAGTTAGTAAAGAACCGCACAAGTCCAATTAATCAATTGTTGGGAGCCAACGAATCCGTCCGATCACTTGAACATAAACTTTAGCCCTATGATTTACTTACATATGGCCAAAAATCTAACCGACCCATCGCTAACAAATCAAAACAATCATAACTAAATTAAAGATCTAACCGAGACCGAGTCAAATAAGGCCCAGATCTAGACTAATAGACAAAATCAATCTCGTTACTCTTTTAGCCTAAAACCGACGGTTTAGAGTAATCATGACCAAATCTCCACTTTCACTTGTTATAAATAAGTCACACTATGAACATATTTAATCCAAACCCTAATCATTGCCCACGAAAAATCTCACTACCAAATTCATTACAGAAATGCCCCGATTTTCCGAACAAGTTCTAGACCACTCATTAGTGGGCCACTAGTACCAAAACTATAGAATAATGTTCATCTTACTGGGCTTGACGTCCATCACGAGAGTCGGACCTGTGTACTGTCCAGAACCGCTCAACTTGAGCCAAAGGACGAGTGCATGAGAAGTGCAAATACCCTAAGGGAAAAAGCTAAAACTTAAGTGAATTGGGTCATCCACTCTTATGCAAAGTTGAGGATTTCGGACCGTCGGTTTACAACCAAAATTTACACGTGGAGTTAGGATATTTCCCTACTCATATCAGTATAGCCGCGGCCTCGATTGACTATCGGTGACCGTTGAACAGACTTCTAATCATATCTGTCGATCGGCGCATCCAAATGGCAGGCCGATCATATCCATATGTAGATCATCATTAAAGCCAATTATCCAACGGTGTATATCAACTTGTACACCCCATAGTGGGCCCTAGAGGCTAGAAAAACCCTCTCATAGGGTTAGTATAGTAAAAACCCAACACTTGGGGCCATTGGCACCAAATCCGGCATTATAAAAGGGCCTAATTTGGAGCACCCCTCTTCCCATACGATTTTCCATTTTCAAAGGGGAGAAAGAGAGAAAGAGGTTGAGAATAAAGAGAGAAGAGAGAGAGCTAGGGAGAGTGACGAAAGAGAGTGAATGTGAGAGGAAGGGTGAACCATAGATCGAGGTGGGGCCCAAGAAAACCAAATCTTGCAACTCCCTATCCCTTCTCCAAAGGAAACCCTCCACCATAATCGCAAGGATCGCTCTGTTGATCATATGGGTAAACCCCTCACCCTTTTTTCTTAAAACCCTTAAGTTGAGAAAGGATTGGCATGGAGTTCTAACATGCACGTGCTTGCTCTAGGGATTCCAACTGATCAACCCCTAAAATCCACACTCCTAGGTCGTTTTCAAGTCTTCAACGATCCATAGGTGCGGACTATTGTTCTTAGGTAGCCTAGCACCAATTTTAATATGAATCTAATGATTTTGTTTGTTGAGTGACATATTTGGGTAATCTAAAGAAACCTAGACAAGACATTATACTTTAGATCCCCCCAAATTAATATGGAATGATGATGGAATGCTTGTTGTTTCTCAAACATTATTGGGTATGTTAATGATGATTACTTGTACATTCCTTGTTCAGTTCATGTATGATGTTTTTCCTCATAATATGTTTGATGCACTAACCCTTGTGTATATTTTGGTATTAGGAGATATATGAAATGCTTGCCTTCTACACTAACCCACACAACACTTGCACCTTTATTTCATGATATTGTTAGCATTTGCCTTGTAAAAATCTAGATTCTATGATGGAAAATATGAATGCATGCTATTATCTATGCTAGTTGATAACCCATGTTAGTTGGCATGCTACACATTACCACCAAACCCTTGGGTTGGTCAGGAATACGAGGAGAGTGAAGGTGGTCCCGTTGGTAGGACTATCCTGAGGTTAAACCCATGAATTTCGGCGGGTACGCGTGGGGCGACAGTAGTTAGACTACATGGGTCACTTGTACCCGATGTTGTCTGTCATGTACTTACCTGAACTCGTGCGGTCTAGCCTATTTACTGACCAACCTTGATTGTTACCCTTGTTTGCTCACATATATATGGAACCTAGAATACTCTACAACCGTTGTAACTCATCAATAACCAGATTGAAACTAATCCACCACCTCGTGAGTCGGGCACGGTGGAATGGGACACTATGTCAGAGCTGTCGGCCTACGCTGGGGTGACGAGCCTCCCCGTAGTGACCGCGAGCGATCTCTTTTTCTCAACACTACCCATGTGCTTGAAGTCGGGGATGGGGAACCCGATGGGATCAAAGATCGTGGGGTCTTGGCCTCACACGTTGGGGGGCCTTGGCCTCGCAACCAATTCAGGGCATTGATACGTGGAGTGTATCAGTTTCCCCAACCTGCTGGATGGATGGAATTAACTAAGAACTTGGCTAACATTATCATCGCATCGCACTAGCTAGGTTGGCGACTCGGCAGTCGAGATCGCTCTGAGGGAGTGTTGGTCATACACGATCGTTAGATGGAGTCGCTCGAGGGAGTATTGTGGTGAGGGCATGCATCATATCATCCATCATACACACACATTAATAAGATTTGTTAGGTGCTTATGAATGATTGCTTTTCATTAAATTCATAATATAACTGATGCTTGTTACAACTTAATATTAATAGCACCCACTGAGTTGATCACTCACTCTCACTATGGGACGGTGTTTTAAAACACTAACCAGATTCTCCCGTAAACGCAGGTGATGCAGAGTATGAGGAGCCTGGCGGCGCGAGCCTTGAGGAGGAGAACAAACTATCCTACTTCCAGTTGATGGGCGGTTCTTCATCGACATAGTGGACGGGATTTAGATCGCCGAGTAGCGGACTCAACCCTATTCTTTTGAACATGACATTTTTTGTGATTTTGTTAGGCAACGCCTTGTGCGACCCATTTATATTCTTTGGACTTAAATATATATTTGAACTCTATCATTTCAGTAGACTAGATGTGATTGTATTTTATGTTTCAAGAAATTCCATGCTGTGCAATTAAACTTGATTAAACACAAATTAGTAAACATTAGCATAAATGTTACCTGGGAACTTGGGAGTCGAGTGTATGCACGACCCCCAATTTTCAGGGTGTTACATATGTAAAATAGGAGCAGTAGCTTACAAGTACTTCATCAACACTCAGTAGGTAACATCAAAATCAAGATAAAAGGATATTTGTTTTATATCCATACCTTCCTCGCCACCAACCGACACTTCGTTGAGTCATTTTATCAAACACTTGTTGAGCAACATCAATATCAAAATAACCAAGTCTCCGAATTAGTTTGATCTGAGTTCAATTCGAGTTGGGGTTTGATCTGAGTCTTTTCAAGCTCGGACAAGCTTAAACTTGGCTCGAAACTTTTCCAAGCTTAAAATATCAGCTCAACGCAAATCGAAATCAATTTCGAACTGGGTCAAACCATACTTTTTCGAGTCCAGCAAGCTAACCGGGGTAACTCGGTTCATGTACGGCTCTAATAACCAAGGGCTGTCAATGTGCCGGTCTCGATCCTGAAAATCAGAAATTTAAAATATCCGGCCTGACAGCCCGGCCCGTTGACAACCCTAACTATCACAGGAATCGTAGCCTGGGAAACTAAACTGGACGTTGATCAATCGGGTAGGGCAGGAAGGACCGCAATAAGGTAGTGCTATCTCCTCATGGACACGTGGCAGGTTGATATTGATTGGATCCACCCATACACTGTCACTAGAATAGAACAGATGTCCTGCATTTAAAAATAAAAAAGACACATGAGACCATCCTATCCATTACTTTCGATACACTTTAATCCAACTCATTCTTGACCGTCAGTTGCTTCTCTTTTCCACAATCAGTTGCAACTGATCGGTTGGATGGGATTGTCCCTTAGGATGGACTTTTCTACATAAACCATCCATGCATACTTGCGTGCCGGATTTACACGTCACCTTCCCACGGCCCAAGGGTCTGCGGATGAAATGGAAAAATGGATGTACGGTGTTGATAACGTCGGAAGTGGATTGGCTGGTGTACCACACATCAGCTATATAGCTAGTAGATACGTTTCGTGCGAAGACGAGCGCCGACGCTCTTCGAGCTCCGAGTTGCACCAACGGTTCAAAGGAGATCAAAGTTACATGGGCCCTATAATGATGTATTTATTATATCCACACCGTTCATTCGTTTTTTGAGATCATTTTAGAGAACTAGCTCAAAAATGAATCATATCCAACACTCAAATGAACCACACCAAAAATAGCAGCGAGGATAATGATTTTCACCATTAAAAAATTCGTAGGGCTCGCCGTAATGTTTATTTCCCATCCAATCTGTTAATAAGGTAAAAAATACATGGATGAAGAGGAAAAACAAATTTCATATTGATCCGAAACTTCTGTGACCCCCAAAAGGGTTTCAATGGTAGACGTTCAATCCCCCACTGCTTTTACAGTGTGGTCCAGTAGATCTGTCTTATATTGCGGCTCCATCCTTAAGACGAGCTCGCCAAATGGATGGACGGTTTGGATATAACATATACCTCATGATGTGACCCACAGAACTTGCGGACGTCAATACACCAGCTATGTAGCTGGTGTGTGGTACACCAGCTATGTAGCTGGTGTGTCCGCTTCCGATAAACTAATACATCATGGTGGGCCCCTCGAAACAACACGTGTAATTAGCTAGGGAGTTCGCTCGGAGGCTATTGTCGGTGTTACAGCGACATAACACGTGAAATCCAATCCGTCCATCACCCGAGCCAACCCATTTTAAGAGGCGAGCCCAAAAATCGGTGTGTGTGTGTGTGTATAAATTCAATTGTGAGCATGTTTTTATGACATTGGGTGTGTGATAGACCTAGCCGAACCAAAAACATGTAACCTCAAGTATTGAGACAGATATAAAAGATAGCGAGCGATTTTCCATGCAGCAATTCAGTTTTTTATTCAAGCACTTGTAAAATAAATTGGATTATCTATGAATGAGTTTGTTTTTATTCTTTTAATCCAAAAAAAACTTTATTTTTTCTACTATAATAGTAGAAATAATTTGATTTGCGTAACATGATAATAGAAGGGACTTAATTGCATTAAGTGAAATGAAAATAAAAACTTATAAAAATATTATTGATGATCCAACATATATGCCATGGATGACCACGCCTATATCTAAGTCTTCTTTAATCCAATAACTTGAGACAAACAAAGAAAATTATACTAATAGAAAAAAAAGGAAGACTATTTTGCGATTGAACATTTGTCACAGATAAAAGGAAATTACATTACTCTTACTCTAAGTCGATCTAATGTATTCATACTGGCATAAGCGGATGGAATTGTTATAGTTCAATTAGACATGAGGCCACATGTGTTAACGATCAATCAAATATATACGTTTAGGATAGTGCCAGGTATGCTAGAATCGAACTTGGCTTAAGTTTGATTGAACGCTTGCAACCCTAGGCATCAAATCAACCGTAGGATTAGACATGTGAAGATTGACCTAACTATCCAACCACTAATGTATAGCAATTAGGCGATTTTAAAAGGCAGGGTCAGTCCTTTAATTAGATTGTTTTTTCTTAAGCTAAAGACTTTTCTTTCAACAATTATCACAACCCAAATTTTCTCAATAATGTAATAATGGACAAATAGAATTTAAAATAAAGACTGGATCATCGATTTTATTAATTTGGAATTAAGATTAGTACAATCAATGACAATAAAATAAAATGAGTAAAGAAAAATAAAAGATAATTGCCTACGATTGTCCATGTGAACAAACAATTGAGGTAAATAGTCAGGAGGATGTGACCAGCATGATCTTCCAAAGATGGTCTTAGTTGATTGGGGATCCAACGACGGAGGTTGTGGATATTTGATATTCTCATAGGGTGTATTGCAATGATGGCGCTATACAGTAGCACATCTAAGTGTGAACGCTAGAAATCGGCGCTCATGCTTTTTATCTTTTGTTTGATACTGTATGAGCTGATTTTGATCGATGATGTCATGAAGTTGGAGTAGCTACTAGCCAATTAGTTCAAATCCCGCAGTCGGCTAGAACCTGTAGAATCTGTAAAAGCCTGGGAATTTGAAGACTCTCTTGCTTTAAGTTGACTCCTAATCTACGACCTGAGATTTCGAGTAAGGGACCTCAGTTACAGAGAAGGAATGTGCTAGGTACCCTCTTTGGCCATACAGGTGTATGGTCTCTACTTCGTGTGGTAAGTTAATCTTAGGGGATAAAATGATAGGATGTGAAGCATTAAAATGAGACTAGGAAGACTCGGATTTATGATGTGGCATGGTCCAAAATTTCGGTAAGCTATAAAGCATACATACAGAGAATGTCTAGAAATAGGATTTACAAAGAAATGCGATGATAGTAGAATGTTATGCAAGATGACTAGGCTATCATGAGTTTCTGATGTGAAAGGATCCAGTACTGTTCCAGTAAGTCACAGAGCATACGTTCAATGAAAACCTAGAGGAGCAGGGGGTTGAGAAGTAAAGTAATGATGCGAATGATGAAGTATGAATGTTAGTGATGATGTCACGATCTTCAACTTGCACTTGAAATGGCTTGGAGGTTTTCTTGCACCATGGTTGGAAGGGTTGACCTGAGTGGAACTAGGAGGCTAAGAGAGGGTTGGAGGAGGTTAGAGGGGGCTGAAGAAGATGGGATCTTGACAACTCAAGCACTCTCTCTCTCTCTCTCTCTCTCTCTCTCTCTCTCTCTCTCTGTAACATCTTGGATTTTCACTGTTTTGGATTTCCAAAAAAAATCTTAAAATTTTTTTTATTAATTAACTTATAATATCACTTAATGACCATTAGCACTCAATGTTAGTTTATACAAGAGTGGTACTAGTAAAGAACCACACAGGTCTGATTAATCAACCATAGGAAGCCAACAAATCCGCCCGATCACTTGAACATCAGATGTAGCCGTATGATTTACTCACATAGGACCCAAATCTAACCGACTCATTGCTAATTAATCATGACTACATTAAAGATCTAACCGGGGCCGAGTTAGATAAGGCCCGGATCTTGAATAATAGACTAAATCAACCCCGTTACTCTTTTAGCCTAAAACCAACGGTTTAGAGTAATCATGACTAAATCTCTACTTTCACTAGTTATAAATAGGCTATAATAGGAACATAGTTAATCCAAACCCTAATCATTGCCCACGAGAAATCTCAATACCCAATTCATTCTACAAATGCCCCGATTTCCTAAACAAGATCTAGACCGCTCGTTAGGGGGGGTTACTAGTTACAAAACTATAGAATAATATCCGTCTTACTGGGCTTGACATCCATCGCGGGAGTCAGATCTGGGTGCTATCCAGAATCGCTTAACGTGAGCTAAAGGACAAGTGCATGAGAAGTGCAAATACCCTAACAGAATGAACTGAAACTTAAGTGAATTAGGTTGTCCACTCTTATGCAAAGTTGAGGATTTCAGACTGTCGATTTACAACCAAACTTTACACGTGGAGTAAGGATATTTTTCTGCTCATATCCATATAGACGCGGCCCCAATCGACCATCGGTGACTGTCAAACAGACTTCTAATCGTATCCATTGATTGGCACATCCAAATGGCGGGCCGATCATATCCATACGTAAATCATCATTAAGGCTAACCATTTTACGGTGTATATCGACTTACACCCCATAGTGGGCCCTAGAGGCTAAAAAAACCCTCCCATAGGGTTAGTATAGTAAAAACCCAACACTTTGGGACATTTGCACCAAATCTAGCATTATAAAAGGGGCTTCTTTGGGGCACCCCTCTCCCCATACGAATTTACCTTAGAGAAAGGAAAGATAAAAGAGAGAAAAGGGAGAAAGAAGAGAGGAAGAAGAGAGGAAAGGAGAGTGTAGAAGGGGGGAAAGTGGACCATAGATCGAGGTGGGGCCCAAGGGAGTCCGATTCTTGCAACTCATCACCTCTTCCTCGACAAATCCTTCACCCACAACCGAAATGACCCCTCTCCACCGATAGAGTAGGTAAATCCCTCATCTCTTAGAAACCTCTCATGTTGAGGGTGGATTTTCATGAGATTCTAACATGCAAGTACATTGTCTTAGGATTTCGGCCGATCGACATCGAGTTCAGCGCTCCTAGGTCATTTTTCAAGCCTTCAACGATCCATAGGTGCAGACTATTAACCTTAGGTGACTTAGCACTAATTGTAGTATGAGTCTAGTGATTTTGTATGTTTGGATGATGCCTTTGGAAAATCTAGGGAAAAACCTAAGAATTGTTGGGTTGTTTGGAATTGTACGTCATGTTGATTTTCTCATAGGATGTTGTTCTTACCTCTCACATGATTTGGTGTGAATTGATGATCTCATGTTTATGTCTTGTTTAGTTTTCTACACATGATGTTACCCTATAGCATGTATGCCTTATTAATCCTTGTGCAAATTGGCTCTATGAGATGTAGGAAGTGCTTAACTTCCTCACCAACCCACACAACACACATACACCTTTATTCATGATATTGTTAGCCTCTCTTGCCAGGAGATTCTGAATTGTATGTTGAGGAGTATAAGAACATGATGTTGTTTATGCTAGTTGATAACCCTGTTAGTTGGTATGTTATGAATCACCACCCAAACCCTTGGGTTGGTCAGGAATACGAGGAGAGCGAAGGTGGCCCCGTTGGTAGGACCGTCTTGAGGCTAAACCCATGGATTTGGGCGAGTGTGTGTGGGGGACAGTAGTTAGACTACATGGGTTACTCGTACCAGATATCGTTCTGCCACGTACTTGCCCGAACTCATATGGTCTAGTCTACTAGCTGACCAACCTTGTTTGTTTAATCATGTTTGCTCATACATGTATAGAACCTGGCACACCCTACCACCGTTGTAGCCCATCGATAACCACCTGAAGCCAATCCACCGTCTCGTGGGCCGGGCATGGTGGAATGGGACACTGTGTTCGAGCTGTCGGCCTATGCTGGGGCGACGAACTTTCCCGTAGTGACCGCGAGCGATCTTAGTTCTCAGCACTCCCCATGTACTTGAAGTCGGGTATGGAAAACCCGACGGGATCAAGGATCGCGGTGCCCTGGCCTCGGGCATTAAGGGGCCTTGGCATCGCAACTAGTTGAGGCATTGATATGTGGGGTGTATCAGATTTCTCAACCTGCTGGATGAATGAACTTAACTAAGAACTCGGCTAACACAATCATAATGCATCGCACTAGTTAGGGTGGCGACTCGGCAGTCGAGGTTGCTCTGAGGGAGTGTTGGTTATACGTGATCGTTAGATGGAGTCGCTCGAGGGAGTGGTGTGGCAAGAGCATGCATCATATCATCTATCATACATGCATATTAATAAGATTAGTTAGTTATATTAAATTCATAATATAACTAATGCTTGTTACAACTTAAGACTAATAGCACCCACTGAGTTGATCACTTACTCCCACTCTGGGATGGTGTTTTAAAACACTAACCAGACTCTCCCATAGATGCAGGTGACGCAGGGTACGAAGAGCCTGACGGCGCAAGTCTTGACGAGGAGGATGAGCTGTCTTACTTCCAACTGATGAGCGGCTCTCCATCGACTTGATAAGTAGGATTTGGATCGTTGAGTGGTAGACTCAGCCCTATTCTTTAGGTCATGACATTATTTTTGTGATTTTGTTGGGCAACGCCTTGTGCGACCCATTTACATTCTTTTGGACCTATATGTATATATTTGACCTCTTTTCATTTCAGTAGACTAGTTGTGATTGTCCTTTATGTTTCAAGAAATTTCATGCTGCGCATTTAAACCTGATTAAACGCAAATTAGTAAAATTGGTTATAAGTAATACCCGAAAACTTGGGAGTCGAGTATATGCATGACCCTCAATTTTCAAGGCGTTACTCTCTCTCTCTCTCTCTCTCTCTCTCTCTCTCTCTCCCTTTCTCTTGGTGAGGCTTGCTTCTTTGGTTTTTGTTTATTAGTGTAATGAATAGAGGATAGGGGTATTTATACCCAATTGGGATGGTCTTTTGATAATTTTAGGGACTATGAAGAGTAAATGATAATGTGACAGCCTAGGATTAGTGGAGGGAATGGAGATGTCATATGGAACTTCCTTGTGGGTTAAAGGGCTTGGTAAAATGGTAAATTCAGTGGAGCAACAATTGTAGCTCATGGCACATTTTTTTAGAGGAGGCGGTAATCCGATTACCATCGCTTACTATTCACTTCTGCCATTTAGCCAATTGGCCTGTCCGAACCCGGAGAGTGGCTAAAGGCCTGTTTGAGGATTTGGCTTGAAACGAGTATGGCTTGGCTTAGGTAGTGGCTTGGGTATGGATCAACTTATTGGTTTGGCTTAAATAATGGCTTGGGTTCAGCTAGGGTTTGGCTTAGGCTTGGAAATGGCTGAGATTTTAGGTAGGGTGTAGGGTTTAGGTTTAGTTCCTAAGGATCATCCATGTTTCATCAAGTTGCTAGCCTGGATGAGGTGTCTACATATGCTTATCTTTGTTAAATTGAATGCCAAAGCGAGTGGACACCCTACCCCTCTGGTCAGAAAATATTATGGTATAGACCTGTTGCTTGTCATAGTATCATTATTAGCTTACTGTCTAGAAAAGAGATAACTTTGCACATATCATGAGGGTTTAAGGCAAACATTGTAATTGTACATGCGCGTTCTACGATATTACGGGTCACGAATCACAACCCATTCGCATCGCATCGCATTAGTAATAACATCGGATGGTAAATCTAAAAAGTAGCGACCCAATGCTTCGCGGCCTTACGAGAATCCCCCTACTATCTAGATATGTGGTGTTCATTTGCTACATGATCACCCTATGAGTACTTGTTCCAATTGATTGTCAAAGTGGTTAGCTACCCTACGCTTTCTACGGCCTTACATGAAACTCACTACGCCGACTTGGACTCGACCATACTTTCCAATCATCCTGAACTAGGTATGTGCGGGTGACTCTTTTTCCATGCAGTCTTCTGATTTTGATACATCAGTTACAACTAATCTTTCCCACTCTTTTAAAACAGTTACTCTTTTCAGGGTTGGATCAAGTTCACCATCACTTGCATTGAACTTTATTGTTACACGACCGTCCTAACATTAAAATCCAGGCCATCAGTGCTTATGTCGCATAAGGATTCGACCACTCCTGGAAAAACTGATAAAGGTTTAATCTTATTTTGCTATTGCCCTAGATGTC
The DNA here is from genome assembly GCF_029962835.1 of Magnolia sinica. Classification (NCBI taxonomy): domain Eukaryota; kingdom Viridiplantae; phylum Streptophyta; class Magnoliopsida; order Magnoliales; family Magnoliaceae; genus Magnolia; species Magnolia sinica. Next base: position 129,256,771 of record NC_080574.1, on the reverse strand, counting down.
ACTGAGAGGTATAGAAGGCCTCCCAGTGCCTTGGATACTCAGCGCTATTTAAAAAAATTAAAAATAAAAAATCCCCCATTAGGGGCTACACTCACTTTTGTGAAATAAAAATGTATTCTTTATTTTTATAAATTAAAAATGAAGAAAAAATCTATTTACTTTTAAAAAAGAATTAGTTGAGTTGTTTAATTAATCAATTATATATTATCCATGTACACGTCTTTATGGATGGATGGGTGAATGCCTTTTGTATGAATGGATGGATGGATCATTAATGTACATATGCATTCATATATACATGTTTGTATGTATGCATCATGTGTGTATTGATGGATGGATGGCATGATGCATGGATGTGGACATATGTATACATAATGGATGGATGGATGCATGGATGGATGACATATATATATATATATATATATATATATATATATATATATATATATATATATATATATATATATATATATATATATATATATATATATATGTACGCATGGATATATGATTTATATATGCATGTATGTATGCATGGATCATGCATATGTGTGGATGGATGAATTAAACTCATTTTGGATTTAGTTGCACTCTTTTTTTTTTTCCTTCGTGGCATGTTGTCTCCTATAAAATGAAAACTTATTATACATAGTTGTTTTTTTGTAATATTTTAATTTCAAAATATATAAACATGTATTTTTTAACATTTCATAAAGTTCTATGAAATAATTTACCTTTTCCTAGTGTATTTCTCTATTAATCATATTCTTATTTTGCCTGGATCCATATCATAAATCATACAATATCATTTTTATTTTTATTTTTGGGAAAACCGGTTTTTCTAATCATGGTTTATGCCATGATCTGTGCAAATGTTCTTTGATACTTTGTTCTTGCTCATCACATATGACTGCCACAATATTTTCATAGTATCATTGATAATATCATAGACATCAAATATCAATGCATGTTTTTACATCTCCGATCCATCGATCCATGTAACAGTACTATTGCTCTGAAAACTAGTCTCAAATTGAGTTGCAACTCGCCCGAGTTGGGGGTTGAATCCGCCAAGCCGGGAATGACTCGTCCACATTGAACTAGATGATCAAGTCCAATCCAATCCGAGTCGACTCAGACGAGATGGGTGACATGGTTGGATCCCATTAACACACATCATCCTTCGGAGGTAACTATGAACTATTTTCCTTGTGTCTGTTTTTTACAAAATTGGACCATTGAAAGGGTTAGTGGGCCTCATCCTAGAGATAGGCTAGGGATAAAACCAGAATATATATAGGCCATTTAGCAGGCATGCTACACCATTAAAAATATGGACAGCTGATGATCTGACTCAATGTACATGAAGGCCCACTTAATGAGTGGATTGTTCTATTTTTCACTCCTTGTGATCTCTATGGTGCGGCCCACTCTTTTAACGGCTAAGATTTTTCACAGGAATAACAAATTAATTAGAAAAAGTGAAAGTACAAATACAACCATGTATGTAAACCAAGGGGTGCTGACTGACTTGGGACAGGATCCAGCACTGACTGCCCCATTCAGCTTTATCTTGAACTCCTTTTGGTTTTTATTATAATATATAATAATCATAATAATAATAATAATTATGATTATTATTGTCTAGTTTCGGCTATGTGACTCGTTTGTTTGTCCATGATCAAAACCAACATGACTCGGTGAGATTGACTTGGTCTCAAGTTGTATTCTAACTGTCCATCCATTTTCCAAGATGCGTTTGTTTTATCCACACCATCCATCCATTTTTACAAGATAATTTTCGAGCATGAGCCCAATAATGAGGCAGATATAAATCTCAAGTGGACCACACCACAACAAATAGTGGTGATTGAACGCCCACCATTGAAAACTTCATAAGGCCCACTTTAATGTTTATTTGCCACCCATCCAAATGATTAGGTCACACAAACCTGAGCCATATTATTTAGATATATGGTTGTACCATCCAGCTCATCCTCCCATTGGTCTCAACTAAGATCTCGAGGCTTTAAAGGCATGGGATAAAAGAGAATCAGATTGAAGAATTATTTGGACAGTATGGAAAGATATTTCACCATTTGAATATGCTCGTGTATAATCTTAGGATGGAAGGTTGGTCTAAGCGTAAGATATGTCTTATCTATTTTGATAGGGGTACTGAAGATGTTGTCATTGATAAACTTGAGAAATAGAGCCTCTTAACTCTTCCACGAAGTCTCCTGAAAACACAAATATCAGCTTGATCCAAAACTTTTATGACTACCAAAAAGTTTTTAATAGTGGGAGATTCAATCACCCTACTTCCTGTGATGAGGTCCACCTGAGATTTGGATCTGCTTCATTTTTGGTCCCATGCTCTAAAATGATCTATCAAAATGGATGGATGGTGTGGATAAAACGCACGAATAATCCCAGTCCGTTAGAAACAATCTCTCATCATCAATCCAAACCTAAAGGGAACCTAGTTGATATTCCATCAGACTCTAATGATTGACACCTAGGCACCTAAGATTTATACATGTGCCATATATTAACTCTTTTACACGAACCTGGTTTGACTACGAAGTTAGGATGAGCCTCTTCAACAGCACATCCAATTGCGGATGAAAGTTATTCCACTACATGCAGAATCTATTCTACCATTTTTACTAAGTTGTTCAACTACGAATAAAGGTTGTCTAACTGCCGATGTGGAGCACACCTTGTATTGTATATGCTATCTCCCATCAAGTGAGCCTTGCAATGATAGTAGTATGAAAGGAAACATTCGGCCTATCTAATTATCAAGTGGACCATGCAGTAGAAAACAATGAAAAACCACCTAAAATTTAGGTCTTGGCCCAAGTGATGGTTAGAGCACATACTTATGGAGGTCTCCCTTTCATGATGGGAGACCCTTGGGCCTATTTGGAATGTGGGATTAGGTGGTGGTTAATTGCAGTTGGTCCAACGTAAATTCCATTTCATCATCCGGAAAAGATGGTAAGGATTGGATTAATTGTGTTATCATATCATTCAATCCTAAGAAGAGATATTGTGAGATTTATGGTGGATTTTGAAATTTATTATAATTATTAGACATGACAATTGAGTTGCATATGCATATAGGTGACCAGCAGTAGTTTTGAAATATGGTCGTTTGGTTACAATTCCATAGTCCACCAAACACAAGTTTCACTAAATACAGTGTTTTTGTCAAAGGAAAATTTTTATCCCTAACATAAGATTGAATGGTTAAAATATCACAATATTTCCATACATATAATTATTATTGCATAATGGTGCTAATTTCTCCTAATTCACTTCAATACCATTTAATCTTGCATTCCAAACAGGCCATAAAGGGCAATTACATGTTAGAATGCGCACAATGTCATGCCCCACAAGTAATGTAGAATAGGTTGCGGACTCGTTCATGGCTTAGATGGAGTGAAGAAAAGAAACCAAGAAAGATCGAACACAATCAGCATAGTTTAATTGGTCGAAAAGTGGAAATTCCGTCAGAAATTCCAGACTGCTTGTTGTCTGATTTCTACCAGTTTGGACAAGTTGACAAATCTTGTTGACATGTCAAAATCCAATTTGACAGGTTGACAGATTGAGTTAACAGGTTGAAAATCACAGAATTTCTAGTTTTAAGTCTCTCTCTCTCTCTCTCTCTCTCTCTCTCTCTCTCTCTCTCTCTCTCTCTCTCTCTCTATATATATATATATATATATATATATATATATATTGTTTTGACCTATCGACAACAGGTCGACGAATGCAGAAAATTTGTGCGATTTTCTCAATTTGCTTCCGAGTTTGATCAGAACTCTTTGATTACGATTTTAGGATTTGTTTAGGGTTATTTAAAGGGTGTTAAACTCATTTTTATGGATCATTAATTCATTCAATAAATCAATTTCTTAGAAGTTTTCTTCTTTCTTCTCGTGGATTCGAGGGTTTTTTTTTATGGACTCAAGAGAGCCTTGTGGATTCAATTGAGGAAAATGGTTATCGACCTCATCAAATCCTTTCCTGCATCAACATGTTATGGATGGATGTCTTAAATCTGTTTGTTAGTCTGTCGATGACATCGACCAAGTTTCGATGACATCGAAGCCAGTTGTTGATGACATCGAAGGTTGCTCGATGTCATCGATAATTTTCAAAAATTTTCACCCCTGGTCGCTGGACAGTTTTGCTCCGTTTTTTATTACATCAATGGACCTTCGATGACATCAAAGATTTTAAGCAGATTTTCTGTGGAAACGCAGATTTTGCAATTTTGTTTCCTATTCCAATTCTACTTCTTTCTAAACTTATATAAAGGGGTGTATGTGGGATTTGGAGGTATTCAAGAATATTCTAAAGCTTTCTAAAGGGGTTCTATGGTTATCAAAGGGTGTGGCAAGAGTGAGATTCGAGATTGTTCGAATCGGGTAAGTCCTCTCTCTTGTAATTTCTATTTCATAGTGGATTTCTATCGCTTTGTGCCGTGGTTTTTTTCCAAAAGGGTTTTTCCACGTTAAATCTTTGTGTTCTCCTGTGATTGCTTGTTATTATTGAATTGCTATCCTAGATCTAGATCTGTGTGATTCTGTAGTCCAAATCCCCAACAAGTGGTATCAAAGCGATCGTTGGGGCACAGATCTGAATCTGCAGGATTAGTAATAATGGAAAATAGCAAGTTTGACATTGATAAGTACTCGGGCAAAAATAATTTTGAGTTATGGAAGGTTAAGATGATTAGTCTGTTAACCAAGCAAGGCGAAATTAAGGCTCTTGAGGAGCGAAAATCTACCATAAAAGATGATGAATGGGAAAACCTTGATAGTAATGTTTTAGCCTCTATTCGTTTATGTCTCATGGATGAGGTTCTCTATAATGTTTTGAGGGAGAAAATTGCGGCTAGTTTGTGGGCGAAGTTAGAGAACATTTATGCAAAGCAGTCTTCTGAAAATTGCCTACACTTGAAGCTACAGTGTTATGCCTTCAAGATGGCAGAGGGTGAAGATCTAGAAGCCCATATCAGCAACTTTAATAAATTGATGTGCAAATTGCTAGATATAGAGGAAGTGGTCAAAGATGAGGAACAGATATGTATATTGTTGAATTCTCTTCCTACATCATATGAGTCTTTCAAGGACACGATGTGCACTGTAAATAAAACTCTAAGTATTAACACTGTTATCTCAGCCCTTCAAGGAAAGGCTATGAGAAAGCTAAACGGTGACATGGGGGCATCTTCTGATGCACTGATTAGGAGGGGCAGAGATTTTGAGTGAGGTACAGGGTCCTCAAGACCTAGATCCAAATCCAAGAGCAAGGGCAAAGGAAAATTAAATTGTTGGAATTATAGCTTGTCTGGACACATGAAGAAGGATTGTAGAAATCCTAAAATGAAGAAAGAAAATTTAATGGCTTCTTCCAAGGAGGGCAATGTGGTCACATCTGATGAAGAATCAAGTAGTGGTGATGTTCTGTCTGTTTCAATGATTGGTCACTTACACGACAATCATAAAGACGAGTGGATACTTGACACAAGAGCATCTTATCACATAACTCATCATCGGAGATTTACCAGTTATAAGGAATGTGATGGTTGATAGGTTTTTATGGGCAATGACAATGCCTGCAATGTTGTGGCTATATGGTATGGTGAGCATCAGGATTTTGATGGGATGGAGCGTACCTTGACTGACATCAAGCACGTTCCTGAGATGAAGAAAAGTCTGATTTTTCTCAGTGCACTCGAGGCTATAGGGTGCAAGTTCACCGGTACTGATGGTATCCTTAAAGTTTCAAAAGGGGCACTCGTGGTTATGAGAGCGTAGATACACAGAAACCTTTAAAGGTTGATTGGGAACACTTCAACAGGTGGAGCGGCAGCAACTATTGCAGAGTACACGTCTCTACGTATGTGGCATGCTCGTCTGGGCCACATGAGCGAGCGAGGCATGAAAGTACTTTCTTATCGATGTTTGATTCCAGCTTTTAAAAATTATGATTTACATATATGTGAGCATTGTATATATGGTAAACAATCTAAATTTTCTTTTAAATCTGGAAAATATGTTTGCAAGGGAGTGCTTGATTATGTGCACTCTGACATATGGGGGCCATCGCCAAAAGTTTTCATTGGGGGGTCGTCGTGGTTTGTTTCATTCATTGATGACTGCTCCAGAAAAGTTTGGGTTTACTTCATGAAACGTAAATTCAAAGTTTTCACTATATTCAAACAAT